>NC_081413.1:658593683-660042849 GCF_030272615.1 Cryptomeria japonica
TTTTTTTTTTTTAAATAAGGGGTAAACGCTTTTGAGCACAAAGGCCTAGCATGGATTTAAACCATGGCGGCCGCTTCACCAATGAAGTTTTTAAACTGCGACACTACATGTCTGAAGACTCATTTTATTAACTTAATTTTTATTATGAAGAATTGATTTATTTTAATTTAGAACTATTTAGTTTTAGTTTAAATGAATTTTGACTAATAGATATTTTAATTTTGTTGGCAATTGACACTCTATTGGTTGGTTTCACTATGTTGTCATTGATGACAACATGATTTTGGGTTCCAGCATCATATGGTGTACCAACAGGAACTACATAGACTCTACACAGGCACCGATAGACAAAATATTTCTTTGGTCACTGGCAATGCAGACCAACATGGTATAGTAAAGGTTATCAATATTGGAGGCCGACATATCTTAGATCCAGCATCATCAATTAATTTTAATACTTATATATTTATGTTATCTAGCTGACATGTAATTTGATATTGTATATATCTTTGTAAGCGGACATAAGGCAAAAAAAATTGTATAGGGTATATAAGGCAGATTGATTAGATCATTTTGATAGAATAAGGATATGGATGTAATGGATCATAATGCGAATGTAATCTAATGTAAAATATATCAAAAAAAATTTGTATGTGAGGAATTTATTGTAAGGGTTATTCCGGTAAAGGGGTTTAGGGTTTCAGAATGGAACAAATAGAGCTTAAACCAGAATTGTATTCTGGCATAGGAGACGCTATCTTAGAAGTTCACACTTCTCGAGATTGTTGTCTGAAATTTTTTGTAGTCAGTGAGCTTCCTATTGTGATTGAGCAGTGTGCTCTAGGCTGTAAGCCTTCCTGAAAGTGCATGCCCCTCATAAATTGCAATATCTCTTCATATGGCCAGTGAATTGATATTGTTGGTCACAAAGCCCACCATGGATTTTCTTCTTTGAGGTTTCCCACGTATAAATATATGTGTTATGATTCTCATTTATGTGTTTTGGTTATTGGTTTCATTACTTCTTTCAATTGGTTTCACCGCCCCCCCCCCCCCCCCCCCCCTCCTCCAAGTGTTATTGGTTTCCAACAATTGGTATGAGAGCCTTGTGACTTGCAGGAAGTTTAATAGCTTGAGGAAGATCATGAAACCAAAATCATTGAATATAGCTTTGGAGAAGCAGCTTGAAATGGCACTTGAAGATTATGATGCTGAAAGGTTGAAGAACTTAAAGCTACAAAATGAATTGAATTATGCCAAGGAATTCATTCTTGTCCTACAAGAGAGGCTATCATCTATTCAAGATAGAAGGAAAGAACTTTTACAAAATCAGGATGATGAAGAGAAAAATGCACTTAAGGAACAATGTCAGAAATTAAGTTTGGAGAACATGGTTATGAAGAATGAAATGCAAACTGACTATGAGAATTTCCAAGAAGATTGAGGACAGAAAGAAAAAGGAAAAAAATCTTGTTGTATCCCTCAAGAACAAGTTTGAAGAATGTGGTAGGTTGATTCATGAAAATGATATGTTGAGAACTGATTTGGTACAATCCCAGAGAAATGAGCAAGATCTTGTGAGATGAATGATGACACTAAGAGAAGATTTAACTGCTGCAAGTGAATACAAATAAAAATTCAAGACTAGCTCAGCACAATTTGATGAGTTATTGAAGACACAGAGGAAAATTTGAGGTTCCAGTGGACTTGGATTTGAGAATTGATAGAGTTCTGATATTGCTAATGATAATCAAAGCCATAAGGCACCGGTAAGACAATTCAATGCTTATAAATTCAATGGTAGATATTTTGTTTATAATAGATTTGGTCACATGGCTTCATAATGTAGAAACAGAGCAAATCAAAACCCTGATTCTGCTCCTAATAAATTTTCTAAATGCAATAAGTTTGGTCATAAGATAAAGAATTGTAGAATGAATGTAAAATTCTATGCTTGTGGAAAATTTGGACATATGGATAATCATTACAGGTCAAGCAATTTCCCTGGTTTTAGCAAAGCGATTCAAAAGAACAATGTTACAAGTTTTGCATGCAATGAAGTTGGACATATTGCTAAGTTTCATAGAAACAGAAATCCATCGGTTAGTAATGGAAGATCAAATAAAAAAGGGAAAGAGAAGGTTAGTGAAATATGGCATGATCACACTTAGAGGTGGGTTAGGAAGACTGAAGATCAATCATTAGATGGGAATGTCTTGGTTACCTCTCTAGCAGAAGAGGCTGTTGCTGCACTGACAATGAGCTTGTCCGGTAACTAAGACAGATGCCTTAGGGGTAGGAAAAATTCATGAAGATGATGCATATGCCTCGAGAAGAGGTTCTGGAAGATGTTCCAGATATTGGAGAGGATTATCCGGCATGGATATGTTCTGAGAGAGATCCGGTATCTTTCACTGGCATATCAACACATTGAAGAACTAGGGTTTATAGACATTATGGATATTCTAGACTTCGAGGATGAAATAATAATATATGTATTGAGCAGAGTTTATGGGGAATTCATATGGTTGGATAGACCTCATAAAATCACTAAGGAAGCCATCTAGGCAATTACTAGTTTTTCATTGGTAGGACAACATCCAGATAAGAAAGTGTCAAATGACTTTGTGAGGAAAATCACCAACGTGACATCTAACAAGAGATTGATGAAGGTGAGCACTATCACCGACACCGGCATCAAGTTCAGTAACATGGTTATAAGATACAAGGTAACTCAGTCAAACCGATTGAATTTGTTTTCAGTTAATGTATTTTGGCTGCATATAAGATGATGAGAGAAAATGTAAAGTTAGATATTTGCAGTTGGATGCTTGATGAATTATTTAATAACTTAGGAAATATTAAAGGTGAGAAGAAGGGTACCTTCGAGTATGGGAATTTGTTAGTTTGCTTGATGCTATATTTTCTAAATGATACACCTAGTTTTGGTAGGAAACAATGGGCTTTTGACATTCTGGTAGGAAGACAATTAAAACAATGAATTGGTGCAATAGGAAGTCAAAGAGATGATAATATATGGGGTTATTTCAAGGATTTTAAAAATATATTAGGTCTAGAGTAAGAATACCTGAGAATATAGTAGAGAAATACTCTGCCAACATATGTTTCATGGTTAAGAAGGATGTGACTCTCATGTAAGCAATCAAGCCCAGAAAGAATTGGATAGAGGAAATGGTCTATGAGGTAGATGCATTAATCTTTGATGCCTATGCAAAAATTTTGATTGATGCAGAAATTGATAAGGCGGAGAAGCCCTATGTAACTGCACAACAAAAAACTCAAGAGGTTGAAATAGAATTAAACCAAAAGAAAAGGGAAAAACAAGAAGGAAAGGAAAGAAAATTTGTACAGGAGGTCTCAAAGGACATAAAGGCACTTATCGATTTTGTCCCAGAGAAAGGGAGGAAGAGGAAGGATCTGGTAGTTTATATTGAACTTGTTACTGAGTCAAAGGATGACACACCATTAGTCTTCAAGAGGGTTGTTAGGAAAAAACCAGAAGAACCTAAGGTGGAAGAAAAGAAGCAACCAGTTAGAAAGGTCACAATCAAGTTACTGGCTCAGAAGAAAGTACCTAAGGTCACACCTACAACTCTATCCGGTACTACCAAGAGGAAGAAGAAGAGTGAAATTGATTTAGCACTTGAGACTGGTAATGTAAATATCATACCATTTTTTAGTGCCCAAAAATAGGTTTACACTGACTCAAAGGTAGAGACCAAGTTGTTTTCTCCTATAAATATTTATGGAAATCCACTTCCAACTGTTTAATATTCCTCAGACTTGGACCAATAATGAAAATGATGCTAGATCCTTCTACGCTTTAGGGTCTGAAATAATAGGTAGGGTCATCCCTATGCTTATTTTTTATTTTACGCCACACTCACAAATCATTCGTAAAATAAAGTAGATAATCTCATATAAGGACTCAACAATAAGAGAGAATGCTTAGGAATGGCCAATTCCTCAGTGATCCTCAACCCGTTTGGAGCATGAGATGACTAACACATGATAAAATTCATATTAAATTAAAGTATCTTGATACTCAACAAGTCATAGCAAACTAGTGGTGATTTTGAATAGTAAATAAATACCCAGGCATTCATTTAACTATGATCAGTGCCTTATTCCATTGGGTACATGAATTCATACTGCATTAGACTGTACTTGTGATAGAATTTATCTAACAACATTTAACCAGAGATAATATTACCTTACAATATACCGTATTTGTAATCCCCACCCAAAACTACTTATCAAAATCCCTATAAAGACCTCTATCACTCTGCAATTTTATTCAAGCATTTAATCGACCCATTAGACCAAAGCATGAACAAAAAGTTACATACACCATAATAGTGCAATGAATGATAAAATCCTTGATAATATGCATTCAAAACATGATAGAACAATACTCTGGAGAGAAATGAGTTTGAATCATATATTCATTGATTAATTCTGTTGTCTCTGTAAGAATAAAATCCATACACATCTCCTTCAAGAACTTGCAAAAATCATAGATACAAGACTCTTTTCTATTTTTTGCTCTCTAAAATGACCTCTTACAATCCTTTTGTTTCACCTAGACTTTTCTATTTAGAAACAAAAATTCGGAACATATAAGGGACTAAAATTCCAAACCCCGTCTCATAGCCCTAAATTCCCTTTTATAAAAATAAGGGAGAAAAACAAGCCTCAGGCCAGAGGAGACACCTGTCATCTAAGAATGACTATGCATAACTACATTCTATTATACAAAATAATCATCCTCGAACTTTCCTATACTGGATCAAAATTTGCATCCGCCTTCTTCAAAACTCATGATGAAAATTACCCCCATCCTGTCTTACGGGTTGCAAAATATCTGTCACTAGAAAACAAAAATAGTTATTCAAACAATTTATGGCTTTCTATTCATCATTGAAATACATGCTACTCCACATGTCATAGTCTTCATTGGATGGCCAATTGAAATTCATTACTTCATCTACTTTTTCCCTATATGGAATATACTTAACGACTACTTGGTTTTCCTCTCTTTCAAAAGTTTCAAAAAATAGCTCTGTAGCAATTGCCTTATCCATACTATCTTCTAGCATATTTATATTTATCCCATCAGAAATCATTTCTACCTAGGTGTTGATGACTTTCACTGCCTCTTATTTCCAAGAGTGCAAAGGCTTAGCTGCCCCTTCTCTATCTTCAATATCTGGCAAAAGAGTTTGTTCTAATTCACTAAAACTTTTCATCAACTCCCTTATCTTTCTTTCTATATTTTCTGGCAAAATTTGGGATTCCTACATTGATTTCACCAACAAATATGTTGGTTAGAGTGTATGTGGCCTTTTAGTATGAAATTTAGAGGCCATAGATATCATTCTAAGCTCATTTCCCCTTTGTAACCACTCTGTAAACAAGGGAATTGCCACTTGTTTATAATCATTAAACTTTTGAATAGCATCAAAAAGTAAAGAATATAAAGCATGAATCTTGTTTAACCTGGTTTCAATTTTCTCATTTAAATGAGTTAGCACAGAGCTAACTATATCCTTCTGCTCCTCAGCTATTTTTTTTTTTTGTTCTTTCAATTCATTCTCTAATTCAACAATCTTCTCTTGAAGCTGAGACTCATTTGGTTCAGTCGATCTTGAAGTATCAGGCTCATCATCATCATCATCGTAAGGGACTAATACCATGGCAAGGATATTAGTACTTATATTTAATTGAGTTGTTTCTTCTTTCTGGATCATAGGTGGTGACTTGGATGTTGATAGCTCAGACGGTCCTGCAAGGGTAGGATATGAAACCTTTATTTGTCCTTCCTCTAGGAGTTGAACTCTTGTTTGCAACTCCACACATTTTTTCTAAGATGCATTATAGTCATTAAAAGGTTTGTCAAATTTCTTCATCAACTCAACCCTCTCTGAAGCTTTCTTTTTTGCACTCTCATGTGCCAGCTCAGCAACATCAACATTCAATTTTGTAGCCTCTACACTTGATGTATCAGCTTCTCTCTTTATAATTAAACTTCCTCTCAAGTTGGGGTTTAAATCACTGATATCAGGCTTCCTAGGTCCTTCTTCTAACGCCCATATAGCCAAGGTTGCATAATCATCTGCAAAGCCTAATCCTCTTAATGCTAACCCTCCTTCTTCTTCCTTTGATTTCCTAGTAGCGTCAAATGACACTGCATCTACTATATCCCATTTTGGCAATATCAAGACTCCATCTTGACTTATAATTTTCCTTCCCTCATCAGCAGTGATTTCCTTGAACTTTTCCTTCATTTAACTTTTTACTTCCTCTTGGATTTCTTGGTCCAATCTATCTAGCCTTTCAGCCTTCCTCTCAACAATCCTTCCTTTGTATTCTTCAACCTTTGTTTTCCATACTAATTGTAAAAAGGTTGGGCTTTCTACAAATGTATCATCCTCAAAGAAGCTATCACATGCCTCCTTTCTTGCATATTTGAAGGCTTTACCCTGAATATTCAAGGGAGTAAGATCCAACTCCAAATTAGGAGGAAATACAGGAATTACCCATTTGCATTTCTACACTTGTCGCAACAAACCTGTCTCCCTCCACCTAAGCTTCATCTTGCCTTACTGGTGAGACAGATATAGCTAATGGCGAGGGGCTTCTATTATAATCTTCAAGATCAATGATCCTGACTCCTTGAAGAGGTTCAGTTGGTATCTTGGGGAAAGGCTCTGAATTCATTATTTTCTTACCCTTTCTCCTTATCAATCTCCCACTATCATTTCTACTATATTCTTCCTCACTTATTTCTTCTCTAACTCTTGTGTGAGGAGATTCCTGAATAGGCCTCTCTACTACCACAACACTTGCTCTCTAGGATATAGGATCTTGTGAGCTTAATAGTTGTCGGCCATGAACTTCTTCAAGTCTAGCTAGCTTCTCCCTTAAGACCTTCATTAATTCATCAAAAAAATTCATAAAATATTCAATCTTGGTATAGAATGGAGAAAAATTCTTTAATGGATCATATTCTATATCCATCTTCTGAATAGTAGCCCATGAATTTCTAAAAGTTATCCATTTCTCCTTTCTCCATCCCACATCGTGGGGTCAAATTCATTCCTGATTAAGTCCTCAGGAAAATTATGCACATGGGGCAACATAGATCATCTTATTCTCTTTCTAAAAATGTTGTAAAAACCTTTAGGATCATTGTTTTTAGCTATAATTACCCCTAAATGGTATGGAGCAAATAGTTTGTCAAAGTGCTCATGTCCTCCCTTTATAATCACAAAGTAAGGGATAATGGTGTAATCTGGGAAAAGTTACCCCTGTCCTTTATTTTTCAATTCTTTATCCCGAATACATCCAATTTGCCACATTACCTCAGTAAAACCCATTCTTAGAGGAAAATTGAAAGGCAGTACATGAGGTTGTCTAGAAAAGCCATAAATTCTGATTATAGTACTAACAGAGTATGAGATAAAGTGTTCCCAATCATGTTCAATTCTGGGAAGAGGCACCCTTTCCTTGGGTCTCACAAAATCATGCAATTCTTTAGGAATCCTTGGTGAATTCACTGTCAACCTTTGTCCTAACCTAGAGGCAAAGTTGTTATCAAATCTTATATAGCTAGCCTCTTGTTTATCCCATGATATGTCTGTGCTCCAGAGTTGTATTGGAATCTCCTGATTATCTATTGTCCTTCTGAGGTTCACGGTACCCTCAAAATAATTTGAATTCTTTGAAAGGAACATATGCATAAGTTAATAATACTAGGAGAATTTAACACCAACAACCCAACTCTAAATGTCTAATAACCCCTCATGGAACTTTTCCTCAAGATAAGGGGCAAAGTCAAAAACTATTGTAAAATCTGGATGTTGTATCTGCATAGACATGTACATGAAATCAGGCGACATCACTGTAATGGGATTAAAACCCAATACTTGGCATAAAGAGAAGAACGTAGCCTGGAAGTAAGGAGCGAAAGCACCAATTGGGAACAACTCTTCTGAACTAGGACCGATATGGTATGTTGTACTTCCCACTCTGGCTAAGCGCATTAGAAGGAAACTCTTTCTAATGAATTCCTTCATCGTGTTATATTCTTTCTTTTTTTCATTTAAATCTACTCGTACTGGGCTAGGGGATGGTTCATATAAGTAAAAATCTCTTGAAACTCCTCCCTTCTGATGGTTAATAGAATCTCCCCATCGTTTCCCCCGATAACCCTTGAAACTGGGTCATATCTATCTACAACAACCTTAAACAAATCGACATCCATGGAAACACTCGGTACTACTAACTTGCCCAAGTCATACTGCCAAGGACTAGATAATGGGGAATTTAATTTCCTTTGTCCATACCACAATTTTAAAATCTCTAACCCAGTTACCGGTATATTAGTATCTGCTAAATGGAATTTTTGTCAATTAACCCTTACCCTAATGTTTTCCCATCAACAAAGGGTGAATTCACAAAGCTGGTTCCCACTTTTGCCAACGAAGGAATTTGGCGAAAGTGGGAATTTTGGATTTGCCCGTGTTTGAGCGAAATGGAAATGTTTGCTCGGACTACCCCTGGGAGTCCGAGCGAACCAAACTTTTGACTTGGGTTCGCTCGAACATCGGGCGAGTTTTAGGTTCGAGCTAACCCATTAAAATATTAATATTTTAATGGGTTCACTCGAACCCCCCATTTGCTCGAACCCGTTGCAGTTAGGGTTTTTTTTTAAAAATTTCAGTTAAAAGGTCATTATCATATTTGACTTTTTCTATCTGGTGGGGGTTGGATCGAACTAGTCGTCAGCATCACGTCACCGAGCTTTGTCTGCAGCAGTTAGCATCTTTCCTATTTCAGTTTTTGACCTTTGTTATATCAGGTGCACAAAATAACCCTTTGTTTGGTTTAATAATGTCTTTTTTTATTAAATTTATAAATAATTTGTTTGTTAATTTATTTTTTTAATTAAATAATTGTATATAGTTATTGTTTTTCAACATTTTAGAAAAATGTTTGATAATTTATTATTTTTCATTATTTTAGAAAAATGTTTGATAATTTATTGTTTTTCATTATTTTAGAAAAATGTTTGATAATTTAATGTTTTGATTGAAATGTGTCAATTTGTTTTTAAAATTACATAATTGTATAGATGTATATTTTTTTCAACATTTTAAAAACTTATTATGAAAAACATAGAAAACTAACTTGTAGTAAATCAGAACTTAGAAAAACATTAGCAAAAAAAGAAAAACATTAGAAAAATTAATTTAAATAAACATTAGAAAATTTAGATAACAAATTTTAAAAAATTAGACAAAATAAATTTCCTCTACAATGTGACCCATTTTCACATCCTATTACACGCACAACATGACCCCTTAAGACCACATATGACACTATACGTTCCCTTAGGAGGTCGTAGAGGATCACATATAAAATAGTAGTGTACATGTATGACATTCCCTTTAGGATCACATCTAGTGTCCTAAGGGGTCATACATGGTTCTAAGGGGTCACACATGTGTTATAACACATGCGTGACCCCTTAGAACTGCATATGACCCCTTATAAAATTGTAGTGTGAACGACATACCCCTTAGTCCATCAAATAGTGTCTTAACACATGCGTGACCCATTACAACCACATATGACCCTTTATAAAATCCTAGTGTGAACGACATACCCCTTAGTGCATCACATAACGTCTTAAGGGGTCGTATGTGGTCCTAAGGGGTCACGCATGCATTAACACATGCGTGACCTCTTATTAGGTCACATAGGACCCCTTATAACATCCTACTATACATATGACATTCCCCTTAGGATCACCTAGTGTCATAAGGGGTCATATGTGACCTACTAAGGGGTCACGCATGTGTTAATGCATGCGTGACCCCTTAGGACAACATACGACCCCTTAAGACACTATGTGATGGACTAAGGGGTATGTCATTCACACTAGGATTTTATAAGGGGTCATATGTGGTCCTGAGGGGTCATGCATGTGTTATAACATATGCATGACCCCTTAGAACCGCATATGACCCCTTATAAAATCCTAGTGTGAATGACATACCCCTTAGTCCATCACATAGTGTCTTAAGGGGTCGTATGTTGTCCTAAGGGGTCACGCATGCATTAACACATGCGTGACCCCTTAGTAGGTCACATATGACCCCTTATAACATCCTACTATACATATGACATTCCGCTTAGGATCATATAGTGTCCTAAGGGGTCATATGTGGTTAGAACCACATATGACCCCTTATAAAATCCTAGTGTGAACGACATACCCCTTAGTTCATCACATAGTGTCTTAAGGGGTCGTATGTGGTCCTAAGGGGTCACGCATGAATTGACACATGTGTGACCCCTTAGTAGGTCACATATGACCCCTTATAACATCCTACTGTACATATGACATTTCCTATGTGTCCTAAGGGGTTGAATATGTGGTCCTAAGGGCTCACGCATGCATTAACACATGCATGACCCCTTAGTAGGTCACATATGACCCCTTATAACATCCTACTGTACATATGACATTCCCCTTAGGATCACATAGTGTCATAAGGGGTCATATGTGGTCCTGAGGGGTCATGCATGTGTTATAACATATGCATGACCCCTTAGAACCGCATATGACCCCTTATAGAATCCTAGTGTGAACGACACACCCCTTAGTCCATCACATAGTGTCTTAAGGGGTCGTATGTTGTCCTAAGGGGTCACGCATGCATTAACACATGTGTGACCCCTTAGTAGGTCACATTTGACCCCTTATAACATCCTACTATACATATGACATTCCCCTTAGGATCATATAGTGTCCTAAGGGGTCATATGTGGTTAGAACCACATATGACCCCTTATAAAATCCTAGTGTGAACGACATACCAATTAGTCCATCACATAGTGTCTTAAGGGGTCGTATGTTGTCCTAAGGGGTCACACATGCATTAACACATGCGTGACCCCTTAGTAGGTCACATATGACCCCTTATAACATCCTACTATACATATGACATTCCCCTTAGGATCATATAGTGTCCTCAGGGGTCATATGTGGTTAGAACCACATATGACCCCTTATAAAATCCTAGTGTGAATGACATACCCCTTAGTCCATCACATAGTATCTTAAGGGGTTGTATATGGTCTTAAGGGGTCAACATGCATTAACACATGCATGACCCCTTAGTAGGTCACATATTACCCCTTATAACATCCTACTGTACATATGACATTCCCCTTAGGATCATATAGTGTCCTAAGGGGTCATGTGTATGTCAAAGATTTAAATATGTACACGTGTTAGATCTCTCTATCTCTCTGAAATATATGTTCTCTCTCTCTCTCATTGAAATATTTGAAATTTTTACATGTATTTTTTGAAAATGAAAATGATCTCTCTCTCTCACGAAGATTTATATGTATATAATCTCTCTCTCTCTCTCATGAAAATTATCTCTCTCTCTCTGCTTACGTATTTATTTTAACTTTATGACATGTACCTAGATAGATGGCATCCCAGGATATACCTTCACAGGCTCCTGATCAGGATCCACCTTCACAGGCTCCTGATCAGGATCCACCTGCGCAAGCTCCACATCAGGATCCACCTATGTAGGCTGCACATTAGGAGCCACCACAGTAGGATCCTCCACAGTAGGATCCCCCCTTGCCCGACATTGCTACTATTTTTCATTACAGTGATCAATAGTTGCATAGGTTGAGGGCCATACTAGATGACCCTCATACTAATGGCGTGTACAAGAGTACGTGCATGTCCATTTTTGATAGTTTGTGGACATTGAGGGACCACTTAGTATCTCATACCTCATTCTCACCTGAGGTTATAGAGGATATATATAGACAATTGAGGAGTGAGGTGAGGGGTCCTCATTCTTTTTCTGATGTGGTGGGGGTGGTCTTGAAGGAGACCATCATGGAGAGATGCTTCCCACAATATTAGGAGAAGAGTAAGGTGAGGGGATATCAGGTTACCAGATGTATCAACCCACAGGTTGCATCACTGATTTACCCACGATTCTTAGCAGCCCATGGTCGTTATCCTAATAACGACCAGATTCCATTATACTTTGTACAATAGGTATTTGCTGAGGTTCATTGTTAGATAAAACCAAACTACCTTGATATTCCAGGATATTATGGACAGGGGAGGGGCAGGATTGCTGATAGAGATGCATATCATAGGCGTGATAGAGCTCCACCTAGACACAGGGACCTTTTTGGCTAGAGATTTCCTGTAATAGTCCCAGCCATGGCACCCGTAGTGGATCACGTTGTGATTGCTTCTCAAAGAGAAGCAATTGATAGGATTGGATAGATTACATCAGCAGCAGCCACCATATCTTCTGACAGGGATATGATGAATCGACCACGTTTGCGATCATCCATAGATCATGCATCTTCTAGTCATGGGGGGGCTTTAGATTCAAATGATTAGTATATTTCTATTGGCATCCCCTCCCTAGATGAGGTAATAGCTATAGTCGGAGGTAGTAGACATGTACAGATGTCGCAGTATTTAGCCGAGGACCTACTACATGCTTATAGTTTTATTTCATCTTGACTCGGGATACCATTGGGTGATGTTAGAGAGGAGATTCTCAGAGATGGTCAGGCTACAGTGGCATTGATGCATACCCTGAGGCAGTCACAGCATTCTCATCACTCTACGTATGCTCCAGGCACTGACCCACCTACAGATCACTCTGTTGTTGCAGAGGAGGAGCTACGAGCTTATCAGCTCCATATCATAGATGAGGGCCGGTTGGATTCATTTGAGGACGAGATACGAACTAATCAGGTACATATCACAGATGAGGGTTTGGACTCATTTGAGGATTAGCTGAGAGATTTGAGCCATACTGGATTTATGGACATGCTACTATAGTTAGACACTTCATCCACGATGCCCACTCATCTAGTTAGCCCCTTGCACTCCTCAATGATACATACAGCTAGAGAGAGATATGCAGGCATGAGTGATGTTGTTGATATGATCACGAGACAGGATCAGACTATATAGCCTACTCCAGGTGATACACAGGTATGTACATGTACATGTGCGTTTAAAATTTTAGAAGATATGTATACATACATTGCAAATTTGTACCTGATAAATCTATATATATAGATCTCATGTTTAATAAATAATATAGATTTCTAAGTTTTAATTTGTAGATCATTTAAATTGATTGTAGACTAATCCTTAAATTGACAGTTAGCTCATGTCACTCCTTCCTTGAGCTCTGAGCATGTGCGTAGGAGAGATTCTTTAGATGCTATTAGTGTACTAGTTAGTTATGGTTTTTGGTACATATATTTGATGTACATGCACATCTAGAGAGATAGATATATTATATTTAATATTTAAATAAATTCTACTTTTGCAGGACCCCCCCTCAGATGGTCGCTCAGTTCGTAGCTGACATGATCCCTATTGATTTTCTCCAGACTTTATAGCTCATTTACATTTATCTTTTTATATACTTTCATATTATATATATTCATGCATGTACATGGAGTTTAGACTCTAGATTATACTTTATACCTGGTTTGTGTTTGACTCTAGATTATACTTTATACTTTATACATGGAGTTTAGACTCTAGATTATACTTTATAAGTTTTATACATGTTTGATTATATTAAATTTATACATGTTTGATTATATTAGATTTATACATGTTTGATTATATTCTAGATTTATGTACATGATGTTTGATTAAATTAGATTTAAATACATGTTTGATTAGATTGTATATTTCATGCATGTACAACGACTTGTTTAGACTCTAGATTATACTTTATACCTGGTTTGTGTTTGATCAGATTATACATGTTTGATTATATTAGATTTATACATGTTTGATTAGATTACATTTTAATACATGTTTGATTTTCAAACAAAAGAGTATGTATGAAATGAACAAACTAAACTTAATAGATCATGTATTGAATAGTTCACATGGTATGTATATTACATAGGTATGTATATTGTAGGTATGTGAGCTTCTAGGTATGTATATTGTAGTTAAATAGTTCACAGTTCATGTACATGTCCTAATTCCATATTAAATATCAATTTTACAAATGTACATATTACATTTTAATTTAAATATGCACTTTTTTATTAAATACAAATACAATTACATACAATTAAACATGTACATTTAAATACATCCTAATTTGATATAATGTATAAATAAACTTAAAAATTATTTATCCTTTAGTTTCAAATGCTCAAGTTACTTGAGATCTAGAATTTATCTTGATTGTATTAATTACATTTATACATGTTTGATTAGATTAGATTTAAATACATGAAATGATTTTCAAATGTAAAAGAGTATGTATGATTATACATGATTCAAGATTTTCAAACAAAAGAGTATGTATGAAATGAACAAACTAAACTTAATAGGTCATGTATTGAATAGTTCACATCCAATACATGTATATTACATAGGTATGTATATTGTAGGTATGTGAGCTTCTAGGTATGTATATTGTAGTTAAATAGTTCACAACATGTACATGTCCTAATTCCATATTAAATATCAATTTTACAAATGTACATATTACATTCTAATTTAAATATGCATTTTTTAATTAAATACAAATACAATTACATACAATTAAACATGCACATTTAAATACATCCTAATTTGATATAATGTATAAATAAACTTAAAAAATATTTATCCTTTAGTTTCAAAACAAGTTACTTGAGATCTAGAATTTATCTTGAACTTACATTAAAATTCAATTCATGTGGATTACTAAATGTATATATAGTTCATACCACATCAAGTGGTTCACAACGCTCTTCAATAACACTTAATATTTTGTCATGATCTTCACTATCTAGTCTCCACTTTTGAGACCACCCTCGACGTGGAACTGTTTGAAGAATTAGGCCAATAGCAATGACCAAGTGACTATACTGATATACCTTGTTGTCAATTTGGTATTTAGTGAAATGAATCCCATGTTGAACAATTTTAACTTGTTTGAAATATGTCCCTTGCACTACAACTGATCCTGCATGTACATGTATATAAGAAACGTGAGAAATTAAAAAATTTCACATAAGCGATTTGTACATGTACATATTCAAATCAGAACGCAAACCTATGGGAAATGACATTCCATCACTCATCTTAGATTTTGATAACTTCTTTCTCTCTTCTGTGCAACGCAATAAATAATAACTAACACCTTCTATATTTCCATCTTCTGCTATGACTGCAAAAATATCTTCTACAATTTGACACAAGTTAAATAAATTCTAAGTTATATGTCATTTTTAAGGAAATGTTTACATGTGTACGTCATGTATGTACCTTTTTTAATCAATCCTAAAATATGATCGTAATCACCAGAAATCAAAGGAATGTCTTCAAAGTTTTCATCCTCATTTGAATCCTCGTATGTGTCAGAAACATCTAGTGGCACCATTTTCCATTCACTAACATATCCAAGCTCTTGGTTCTTGCAATCAACATAGTTTTCGAAAATGGATTCAAAACAAAAACATGAATAATCCCTAGTGTATAATGTCCATGGGCGATTATCTGTACTCATGACACAATGCAAAGATCTTGTCCTCTCCACACTCTTGCATCCATGCATTGATTTTCTATCCACATCTGCAAAATGTACATGTGTACAAGAATGTACAGGTAGATCAAGTTGTTAAATTAAATAAAATACTAAAAGAGAACACGTACCGGTTATCTCCCAAAACACTCTATATGGAATGGGCTTATATGTTCTCGATGATGATTCCCCGAGATAATTAGGTTGCTCAAAGTGTTTCTTACACCATTCAACAACATCATGTGCATTTTCTATATGTTCTCCTATGTACTTTATTTGATGCTTTCTTAGAGCATGTTTGATACAAGCTCCTGCACCATCATGTTCACCCTTTCCATGACCACTCTCAAAAAAACTCCAAACATGTGGTATTTTGTCATTTCGATGATATCTACATAGTGCATAAAATGGCCTTGAAGATTTGAATTGTGCTGCACATCCATCAGACCAAACAAAATGTTTAACTATTGTTATGCCTCTATCTTTCAAATATTCAACAAACTTCTTAAAGCAATGTTGTACAAAAAGTGTGTCATGCTCCTTATCATCACTGATATAGAAGTGGTACTCTTTCTTAATGACATGATTTTCAAATGTACTATCAACACCATCCAAATTCATCTGTGCATGTCGATAACACACATGCACGAAAATAGTGATTTTCTTTGAAAAGTAATACTCTGATTGAATCTCTTTTTGATGTGCAAAAGAGTAATTCTCTGCGAAGTCAACTACAGATAGAATAGTTCCAAGTGGGAAAGTTTCTCTTAATCTTTTAAATTGTTCTACTTGCCACTTGGCAAAAAAACCATGGCATTTGTATGGTTTTATCAACTTACAAAAATTTTCCATAAATGTTCCAATCGGTATTTCCTCTTCTACATAATCTAGTCTTGTAGATTCCTTTCCAAATTTTGTTTCAAATTTTTTGTACTTGTAACTCTTGCAATTTACCATCTTCCTCATGTCAGTATCTTCATCTCTCAAAGGCAATTTAGCCAAGTCCCCGCATGTTCCACAAATTCCTCTTATGCAATTTATTTGACCGGTTGCATTATCATCTGATTTATCACATAAGATGGATGCTATGAATTGACTTGTTCATTTAGGAGGAGCATTTTCATAACCATCATTATCTTCTCTAATCTTTCAAAACACCTGATAGTACAAGTCAAATTCGATGTGATAATGACAACAACAAGTTTCAAAAACTTTGTTTAACTTCACATAATATGGCCTTAACCGTTCAAACATGGTTTGTCCAATCTTTATATGAGGGTTTGTTTTAGTAAACAATACATACAATTCATGTTTTTGTTGTGTCTATCCAATGTTTTACATGGAGATCATAACGATCAGGACCAATCCTTTGCTTGATAACATCTCCACTATTTGATGAAGGGCGAGTATTATCATTCCAAAAACTTGTCACAAAGTTCCTAACAACATCTTCAATTCTATCAGAATGAGGAGCTCTACACATAATTGCCCAATTCCCTTCTGAGGTAGTATCATCCAAAATCTTTCTCCTTTCAACATATTTAGATATTGTCCTTCTACTAAAACCAAACTCAAATGATAGTGAAGAGATTTGTCTTTTTTGAGGCAATCTTTCATTTACTAAAGATGTCAACATCACTCTTCTTGAAATGGTGTTATCTAGTTTTCAATATTTTTTACCAATGTTCACCAAACCTTTCTTAACATTATCAACAATAGATTTTTGTAGCTGAGAAGATTTCCTCTTTTGACTTGTTGTATCTATACCCAACAATTTCATTGGATCTATTAAGTCTTTATGAGTAAGTACAATTGATAACAATTGAGCTTTTTCTAGTGTAGTATCAAGATTGTTGAAATGCGACATTATTTATTTTCCACTTTTATTCATTGACCTCCTTTTAGTATGTCTAGGTTCTTCACTGAGATGTTTCAACTCATCCACATCCATTTCAAGTAAATGATCTAAATTTTTATAAGAAATATTTCTCTTCACCTATTTAGCTAGATCCACAATATGCTCATCCATATCAGTGGTAGGAGGTAAGGAGCCTGACCCCTCTCCTTCAAAGGTCTCCATTGGTTCAACTTGGAAAATCTCCTCCCTATGTTCATCAAGTATATTGTGTTCTTCAACAAGTTCGTTTGCCCGTTCCACACATAATTTAAGAGTTTGTGTAAGGTTCTTGAATTAATCAGAGATTATTCAATTAGGATTAAGAATAGGGGTGAATTTGGCTTAAAGCTTTACATGTTAAAATTAGCCCATTCAATTTGGTTTATTAAATTTAATTACTTTTAGGACCTTATTGTTATAACTCTAATTAAATTACCTATTTAGGTTTAAAGTTCAATTTGTTCTCAGGTTAGGATTAAAGTTCAATCTCTAATTTTGAGCACTAATTTAACACATAAAATAAAATTTTGATAAATTAGAAATTCCAATTTTGAAAATTAAAAGTACAAATATTTTGATGCATGCATACGATAACTTAGGTGACCTCATATTAATTTTTTATGGACCATAATGTAAGTGGACTATAATTTGTCACATGTGTGTATATTTAAGACCTTTTATTGCATAATAGACCTCCTAATCTGAAATGTTTTTGCATGTACGTGAAGTTGAATATAAATAGTTCACCTAAATTATTCAAAATGTTTAATAGGTTATAAATTTATGTCACATTTAAGACCTATAATCAATGTAATAGTCCTAATAGGCCTTATTATTAAAATCAATATGACCACATTTGAAAAAACATTTCACAATTAATATACTTAACTACCCTTAAGACAGATATATTATGTGATATTAAAGGACCTATCACATGAAATTACTTGTACATGTAGATTAAATATTCAATATATATAATTTAGAACCTAGAAATTATGACATAATAGGTCTTATTAATTTTATGACTTAATAGGTCTTATCTATTATAAATGAACTTAATTATATAGGAGAAAAATGCAATTACACAACAAGCAAGTTGATGGAATTTGAAATTTGCAAATACACATGTATTATCTCAAATTAATTATGCTTTCCAATTAAAACAAAATTATTTTTAATCCTATTAAAAATATTAGATAAAAAATATTGAATTCTAATTAATTGATACGTAATACATATTAAATTAAATAGAAATAAAATTAAAAATACATACTTGCATCATGATATCTTTGTCTTCTTTGTTCTCGATATCTTTCTTCTATTTCGGGAGAATAATTCCTTGAAGTCTTATTTTGCCTTCTCTTCTTGTTCCCCATGCTTTTACAAAAAACCTTCAAATTATTGCCTTCAAAATAATTTTCAAATGTCTTCTCTCAGCCAAAAATGCGAATTATTTTAATCATTTGGGTGATAAAAAATGAAAAAAAATTATGGACATTTATATGATTCCACAAATGAAAAAAAAATAAAAAAATGCGTCGGCCAGAGTTCGAACGAAAGCTGATAGTTAAAAATTGTTGGGTGCACTCGAACATGACAATTACAAAAATTTGCGTGCCAAAATCGAGCTCATTGGTTCAAGTGAATGGGGGTTCGCTCGAACCCTTTTGGGTTTGAGCGAACCCAATTCGCTCGAACTCGTGTTCATTCGAACCCGCAAACTAAGGGTTTCTCCCAAAAAATTTTAGAGTTCTGAAGAATTAATGACTTCGGAGCTCTGGTTCAAAGCACGAATGAAATAATCTTGATAACCCAAAAATATTAGATGGTAGTACTCGAAGCAAGCTTTCCAACGAGTATAATTTTGTTATATTTTGAATTTATTATGTTCTTGTTTTTTTAATTTTATGGAAAATTGGTTTTTCACCGAACATGAACTTCTCTGTTCAACGCATTGGGAAAAATAAGAAACTAACTCAAAAAAATTCTGAAAAATATCTATGCCGCTAGTATTGATGTCTCCTTTCTAACAAAAAAAATAAATTGAATTTCGATTTATATAGAACAAGTTATGTGTTCAAACGTAAACCTATGTTTGAATTATGACTAGTCGGACTTCAAAACTTTATAAAATGAAAAATATTGAACATATCACTATAAAACCAAATGCAAGCCTTGGATATTGATGTTCCAAACCAAAATTCAAAATAATTGAGTTTTTATCATTTATAGAAAAAAAGTTATGTGTTTCGGGAGGCACATCACTCTTAAAAAGTGTAGTTTGTTGTAAAAAACTACTTTTTGAGGGAGATGGAAATTTTTTTTAAAAATCCTAGAAAAAAATTTGAAAAAAATGTATATAGAATCTACAAACAAAATGCTAGAAATCACTAATTTAGATCATCTTCAAATTTTTAATAGTTTAAAAGTTATAGTTCTCGGAAGTTGAAGATTATTTTAAAAATGTACATCTCAGTGTCAAAAGTGGCAAAAAAGTGGGAACCATTATTGTGAGTTCACCCCAAACCTTTGCCCCTGTTTCTTATCATTTGTAGAAGGCTTTAATTGGTCCAAGAAATCATCATAAAGATTTATTTTCATATCCACCTCCACTGAATGTTTCCATGAGGGATCCATATTCTACTACTAGGGCTTTCTAATATATTTCCAAGTGTGGGAAAGAGAACTAGGTCTTATCACAAGTTTTTAAAAATATTTAGAGTAAATTCAAACAAATATCACTATTTGCTACTTAGCCTCTTAACCCTAGAGAAAATTGAATTTTCCTTTGGTAATGTTTTACAATTTGTAATATAAATCTATTTCAAGAACATATGGAGAGCTCAGATAAACTTTTTTTTTTTTTTGCTAGAAATGACAATTCTGTGTTGCAGAGGGTCGCTTCAGTCTCCTTAAGCAACAAGAAATTCTTCAGAATTTCTATTAAATCTTTTGTGAATGAAAAACCTTTAAGAGTCTTTTAATTATCATCCAGGAAAAGACACAAATGTCTTGTCCGCCATTAATATTAATGCGAGCAAGACAATGATTCCTAGCTTTGTAATTAAGATGTTTGAAAAGTAGCAGTTGATCATCCTCCTAGTTGGCCAATCCAACGACCATCTCCTTGTTGACTCATCACTTGTTCTTTCATCTGTATCAATGGTAGCACCTCATCTTCCTATCGAACTCCATCAGTGGCCGCACTGTAGGTCTTTCTGGCAAATTCAAGACATGTGGCATCATTGCATAATGCCACGGTCTGTAACCACCCTGCAACTTCCATTGCGGGAATACAAGGGTCATCCAATCTACTTAAATTTTACCACCTAGCATACTTCCCATTGACTCTTCTTGGAATTAAAAATCGAGCAGCTTTTTCCTCAGGATAAAACATCCTCGTCCATTCTGAGCACGTACAAATTGATGGGACTGTTAGTAGACCGACCTTTACCACCTATGAACCGGTATTAAAAAGCCTTCAACTGATTGTGCTGCTAACTCTGCTGGTTTTTGCTGATAACACATGACACAATCTTGTGATGTTGCGGTCATGAAAATCCTCGTATCTTTCATCATAGGGAAGCACTAGCCATTCGATCTATCATTTCTTTAACAGATAGTCGGGGTATTTAGTATTTTTCAGACTTAGGAAAATATAAGCGTAGGCATAAATGTTTAGAATGGGATCGGTAGTAGGAAATTTATGCACTTGACTTAGGGAAATATATTTTATGAACCGATTAACCAACATTCTGCCTAGAGAATAAGATGGGCCCGCTCATGGAAAGGGTACCCTCAATTTTAAGTGAGAAAAAGGTAATAGCAACATATATCAAGGACCAAAAACTCACTTTCAAACCACCTTTTAATCATAAAATACACAAGCCTTAAAGCCCTAAACCCTGATAACTTTACCAAGGGTGAAATAAAACTAGGATGACCAAATTTTGCAAGACATAAATTGAAGGTCCTATCACCACCCAAAACTTCTTTAGAAATTGTTGATGAAATAACTAATGATGGAATGTTGAAGAATGTTGAGTTTTATTATGATAAATTAGAGGTTGATGAACAAAGATAGGTAGAGGAAGCAGTCCTTTATACTTACATATCTATAAGAAAGCATTAATATAGATAGAAAATCAAATACCGGTTGAGTTATATAAAATGTTAGATGCTAGAAGATTATCTACTATGCAAGAAGAAAAAAACATTAAAATGTAAGAACATTTAGCTATATGTGTTACTATAGCTTTAGATGAGATGGAAAAGACAATTGCGGCTGTAGATAGAAAGGTCTTCAATAGCAAACATAGAGTAACTAGCTTGATGCTAGAGAGAATGAATGAAGTAATAAAGGAAACACAGAAAGAATGGATCAATTTACTGGGAGAATACAGAGGACTCTTTACTTCACCAGAGACCAAAACTGATACTGTAGATACACCAATTGAAGGTAAAGAAAAAGGGATTCTAGGTACTCCATCCTTAGTTTTGAAAAATATCAAGATAGTGGAAATTGAGCCACCAATAAACACAATTGTATAGACAAACACTGAGACACTGCTTAATACTGGGAATGTGTAATGCCCTGCCAGGAAACCCCGAAGGGATAAGCCAAAATACAAGAATAGAGTGCAAAATTTTTTTTTTTTTTAAAGTTACAACACATAAGATGCAACAAGACAACAAAGATTCAGATTACATAGCGGAAGACATCAACTAACACCTAAAGAGTTTCCCAACGAGATTACTTAAATTTCACAATTCATTTAACTCACACAATTAGTCCATTAAGCTGAATATCTTAATAACGAGATAATTCATAATCAGGATAATTTCTTTCAAAGGATGGAAATATAAATCACAACAAAGATTCATCCATTAAGAACCATTCATAAACTTCATTCAAGCTTTTCATTTAAAATTATAAACCATACATCTAACATTCTAATACACTAGGATTTTATCATAAACATGAGAGATCTTTTCAAGCATACTAAATTTCCTTAGCAACAACTGAATATAATTCGTTACTCTAAGATACATTATTCCATATTCCAACTTATTGCATTAAAAGGACGATTTCACACATGCATTATGATAAATCGCATCTCAACCAATTATGCATTCGATCCACATGGCATTCAAGAAAGAACTGAATATAAGCATTAATAGTTAATTCCAATTATCCACTTAACCATTCTAACATAAGTTAATCATACATGATAAAGCTGAATAAAGGAAACATAAGAGAATACATCACATAACACCATAATGATCTCGGAGTTCACCCCTAAAGGGCTACATCTCCGGGTCTACTCAACTGCAAGACCCCTCTGATAAATAATAAGGTTAAGGATACAAGAGGTTACACCATACAATCCAGCCATCAAGGCGATACATAAACAATATACAAACGACCGCATCGGTCAATTAATACGTAAACGATCCTTGAAAAGAACAGGATCCAACTGAACATAATCAAAGCTAAAACAAGAGGTCCATGAGAGCATCCACAAGACTGAGCCATCACCACCCAAGGTCTAACATGAAACCGACACTCACAAGGGTAGAGACAAAAAGGACGACTCACAAAGGTACTCCTAACAGGACAAAACGACAACACACTAGCGAACGTAGGGACAAGTGTCATCACACAACCTGGTATGGATACCATGGCAAGTCTTCATAGGTTCCGGCCCCATACACTGGTAACGCTGGCAACCTAATCCGAACTTCCGGCCCATCCAAGCCTCATGTGGACCCACACATCCTCTCGTGAAGACAAGGAAGATGGTTTTCCATTTCAGGCCTTCTCACAGCATGTCGAATCTATGATAGCATTCGTCCCATGTGTGAGGCACATTATCTTATTTAGAGATTATTTTCTAATCTACTTAGGTTATCACTTATTAGACTCACTTTCGACGGGTTACCCAGCAGCCACTTTGGGCGCGGCCCCCAATCGAAAGCCACTTTCCCATACGACACTAGACTAAACTCAGACGAACTCAAAACCAATGAATACACATGGTAAGACGAACGGAGTTCAAGAAGAGAGATACAATCATCTGGTCAAACATGACTCAAGGGTAATCACTTACTGACGGTACTCTAACTAGAGACCTGACAACTAAGGTTAACCACGAATCATTATTCGACTCACACATAGAGGATATGACCAACTATGACAACATCACAATACAACAGTCAACTCGGAATCGAGGACTGAAACAGGCACCCCAAATCATTTCATACGACAGGGACCTAACAAACAAGCACTCTTGCCATTTCATAATTAAAAGCGAATACAACAATAAAACTCGCAAAGCAATAATCAGAAAAGACAATATTTCTTCCAATTGATTTAAACATTAAAATCGATCAAGTTTTCTGCATGATCTAAAGCTGATTACAGTTATCTACCTCAACTAGGGATAATTTGTTCTTGGTTTTCTAACTCTCTAAGGTTCAAAGCATCGAACAGGAAAATTAAGCCATAATGAGTTTTTAACCAATTCATATTATTAAATCTCAGACCACCATTAAACAATTAAAATAAGATATTTAATCTCCAACAAACATCATAGTTTTACTGGTTCAAAACCGTCCTCTACAGATTCATAATTTCCAATGCATATCGTTAAATTTCTAATGCCCAATGATAATTATTTCACTACTTTACAATTACTCAAATGATATGTTCTACGATAAAATTTAACATCATCAAGCAGTAATTACATCGTATTTCAACGATTTTCCAAAACATATTACTCTCTATCTTGTTTTTTTTTTTTTTAAACAAAACTGCCTCCATTAGCCAAATGTTCAAATCAGCTAGAAGGTAAGATAATAACTAATTAATCCAAGATCAATCGGAAAGTAATCAATAATATTCAATTGCGAAGATTCACAGTTTAGATTTTAATCAGGTAGGGAGCATAAGTCATGAAATGAGGTTGGATAATGATTAAACCAATAACTCCGTTATGAAATTAATCAATACCCAAACAACAAATATGATGATATTGCCTCCCTAATCCTAAATAAGAAACTAATTTAAATCTTATCATTAAAATAATATTACAAATGTTATATGCCCCTTTTTTTTTTGAATGAAAAAAATACACATAAAAAAAAACATTTTATAAATTTTTCTTTAAACAAAAAAGCATTTTAAATGTTAGGGCGAGGGCGGGCCGTACCCTAACCCTCGCCGCAGGGTGAGCTTGTGCAGGCAGCGCCCACAGTGGTGCCCGCAGGTGCCGCGGCGCCCTGCGGCCACCGCGGCCCCTGCGGCCACCGCCGTGAGCCGCATGCGCTGCGGACTACACACAGTCTGCGAGCATAAGGCACGGGGATGGGGGAGGAGAAAAGGGGAGGAGCGGGGGGAGAGGGGAGGGGAGGAGGAGCGGGTGGAGCTCCACTCCCCGCCCTCCAACCCCAACCCAACATTTTTTTTTTTTAAACAAAAAACAACAACGCCCAGTCCGCCTCACAATACATTTTATATTTTTTTTAAACACCCACACAGTCCGAAAATAACATAGACGCCCAGCACCCAATTTCATAATGAACATAAATTCGATAAAAACAGTTCGCCCAGCTCGAAGAAATTATAATATTGTTCGGGGATTAAAAATTAATGTTTTCATTTTCCCTAAAAAAGCATAGTTCGAACCATTAAAACAAAACGCCCATTAACAGGCTTGATAAAGAATTCCGATTCAATACCAATTCGGTTTAGACAAATTGAGATTGATATCACATTTCCATTTCAAACAAAACTAAGATTGAGAGACAAATCCTACCTGATCTCGCGTTCCTGGCAAGATCTGTTGAGAGTCCAGATCTCCAGCTCCCAAATCCTTCCTTCTCCATCCAAAATCCTCCAATTTCATCTCCAAAATCTTTCCCAACCAAAAATTCCTCCAAAAATGTCCCTCCCTCCATTTTTTTTCCCCAAATTTGGGTTATATGGAAGAGTTGACCCAAAATTTCTATTTTTGGAATTAAAACTTTTATTTACAAATAATTCACCAAATAATTCCTTTTCTCACTATACAACAAATTAAACTTGCTTTTCAATTAAAAATCGATTTCTCAAATAATCAAATTTAACCTTTCTAATTTAATAATCCAACAGAATGCAATTACGTCTATTGCGATAAAATATAAAACTTCATTTCATCAGCATATATAAAATGCATTAAATATTCGAAAACAGTCATTTCATCGAACTTACTCCCAATTTAAAACGAGCAACCCAATATCAACGAAAATCACATAACGGAAACCAAATTAATTTAATCCATTAATCATCAATGCACAAATGCATATTTAATCAAGACAATTACTAAGGACTAAATAATCAATTTAACCATGCACACCAAGCACGCAAATCGAGAAAGTCAACCAAACAGACGACTCGCAAACCCAAACAAACAGGGATTACCGACGACGACTGGCGATGCTCACTAGAGCACGACTAAGGTCAACTAGGGTCTTACAACCACCTAATCCAACTCTAAGGATTAAAAAGGTACACTCAAACCTGCAATTCCAGGTGAAGACGAACCTCGCACTCACGCGGCATTGTACCTGAAATCTCCTGCAACCAATAATCATACATGCATACATACATAAAATTTAATGAAAACGTTAGCTCAATATTGATACCACGAATTAGGCACACTTACGACTTGCATATAACTAGTGAGAAAACCACATCAATAGCTATGCGTAAAATCAACATCTGACTATAATATAATATTACGATTAACTACTCAAGATTAAACCAAGGTTAGAAATAGATTAGGGTAGGGGTACTACAGAATGAACAAGATAACATTGTACAGGACAGTAATGTATAGGTTGAGGATACTATTCTTAGAGAGAAACTGACAGTTGCACAAACTGCACCAGGTGGCGAAGCCACCGGTGCAAGTGAGGAGGTAATAAAGGATAAATAATCAGAGGAGATTCAAAACCAATTGGGATACTTATGTGGAATTACTGGAGAAAGGTTATCCAAAAATTTTGAAATTGGGCAAGCTCTGGTAAGACAATTTTGGAGGTATTCAATGTATAGTTCTTATTCTTTGACATTCTTTTTAAATTTTTTGGAATTGATGTCAAAGGGGGAATAGTACATATGTGAAAAAGAATTGCATACATTAGGTGGAGTTATAGAGTATTTTGAGTTTTGGAAATAAGGAGTATTTTGCAAATTCAGCTCAGGGGGAGCAGGGCTCGATGAAACCGACAGATTAGACCATGACCACCTTTTTGCATGAGTGTTGCCGTCAATGCCAAAGGGGGAGATTGTTGGCAATTCACACTCTATTTATTGGTTTCACTATGTTTTCATTGATGGCAACATGATTTTGGGTTCTGACTTCATATGGTGTACCAACAGGCACTTCACAGAGTCTACACCGGCACCAAAACCGGTAGATAGAAGATTTCTTTGGTTACCGAAAATGCAGGCCGACATGGTATAGTAAAGGTTATTGGTATTGGAGGCTAACATATCTTAGATCTCACATCGGAAATTTATTTTAGTCCTTATATATTTATGTTATCTGGTCAACATGTAAACTAATATTGTATATATATTTGAAAGCTAACATAAGGCATAAAAATTGTATAGGGTATATAGGGCAAATTAATTAGATCATTTTGATAGATTAAGGATATGGATGTAATGGATCATGATGTGAATGTAATGTAATGTGAAATATATCAGAGATTTTGTATGTGAGGAATTTATTATAAGGATTGTTCTGGTAAAGGGGTTTAGGGTTTTAGACCAAAAGAGGAAGAGCTTAAATTAGAACTTTATTCTAGCATAGGAGATGCTATCTTAGCAGTTCACACTTCCCCGGATTGTTATCTAGAATTTTATGTAGTCAGTGAGACTCTTATTGTGATTGAGTAGTGTGCTCTAGGTTGTGAGTCTTCCTACAAGTGCAGGCCCCTCATATATTGTAATATCTCTTCATATGGCCAATGAATTTATATTGTGGGTCACAAATCCCACTGTGGTTTTTCCTCTTTGAGGTTTTCCACATACAAAGCTGTGTGTTATGATTCTTATTTATGTGTTTGGCTTATTTTTTGCATTACTTCTTTCAATTCTGTTTATACTGGTACACTGGTTGGTGTATGATTGTTTTGTTAAGGCTAAAATCTACTATTTTGGTATAACACTAAATCACCCCCCCATCTCAATGTTATTGGTTTCCAACAAATTTATATAGAAACTATATTATAAAATACTTTTCTACTAATTATTTAAATTTTTAAGGTTTGAAATACAAATGTATTTTTACATCTTGCAATTGTTCATAATACTTCAATATAACCTTTACCATTTATAAATTCTACTCCGATGTGCACCTTGAAATTTGATATATAAATTACCCCATGTTTGAAAAATATAATTTTTCATGTTAGTGATTATTTTTACTTTATCATGGATTTATATATTAAATCATAGGCACATAGAATCTAGGGAGAATATAATGGTGAAAAATATATAAATATATTAGATCAAAAGATTGTAAGGTACTTGTGAGCTTGTGCTAGCAGTCATTTATTTGTTTATCAATATCAAAGGTGAATTTAGGAAAAATGAGACAAGATTTATATAGTTTACCATCTTTTGACAATGTATTTGAAATGGTCTGCTGTCTCTTATTCAATGTCACCATTTCATCTTCAATCATTTTCAAGAATGTCTATTTTCCCACTTCCTTAAATCTGTCCAAAACTTTATGTGTAGCCATTTTCTCCAAAGTGTCAAAATTGTTGTTTACATTGTTAATCAACTGAATCAATTTATAGAAGGGGATATTATCTAAATCTAGTTGTACATTTGTAGCCACCTTCTGTGAAACATCAATAGACATCAAAATTAGCTTTTTATCTTCAATTTCATATTTCACCTAGTCTTGGCTAGCTTGAGCTTGGACTGTAGCAGCAAGCATAAGCTTCTCCAAAAGAGATAACTTACTAGGATCAACTAGCCCATCAAGATTGATCTGGGGTGAAATCCCTATTACTAGAGGAGTGGCAATTTTCAGATCGACTATACCTTTTCCTATGTCCACCTTAGCTATCTCAACTTCTCCTAACCTAGCATCCTTCCGTTGAATCTCAGGGCCTGCAATGCTGTCAGTCACCAGAGAATTGTCACTAGTCTCAACATCAACTGTGGTGTTACCTTGGTCTTTTGGTTGATCCTCAAGATAAGTTTCAACCTTTTGACTTCTGGAATCACCTTGTTTGTCATTCGAATGAGATGATTTAAAGGCATCCTTATATAGAGGGTCATTCTCAATTATCTTCTTCCAAATTTCCTCTCTCTTTTCTCACCTCCTCAACATTACCAATCATTATCCTATTTATTCTATTTTAACTTTTGAATTCCTTTTTATTGGCTTCTTCAAGCAATTTGTTAACTTCATCATGAGTTATACATGTATATCTATATACAAGTGCTCTCTCCTTCATCTCTTTATCCATTTTACTTGCATTCATACTTCTAGCATCTATAATACTATATAGGTCCTTCGGAGTGGACTTCTCTAAGTCAATCAATGTCTTACTATAACTGTGTAAATACAATACTATGGCTTCCTCTACCTTTCTTTGATGACCGCCATCAAAACTGTCAAAATTTGCATGAAGATTCTTCAAATTTCCATCCACTGATATCTCATCTATCAACTAGTTTGCTGATAGTGGAGGAATTATTGTATTCTTACCTTCTATATTTCCAAATTCGAGGTCCTTGTCCAATTGACTTTTGACCTATCTACTTCTTTGGGGTCTTCTGGAGGGAGCAGGATTTGACTTGATCTTTTTGGTGGGCTAAGCTCCACCGGATTGGGCATTTCTCACCTATTCGACAAAATTACCTCTTTTCTTTTCTTTTCCTACCTCTTCCTTAGATTACATTTTTGAGTCCACCAAAGATACAACAACATATGTTCTTTTAGGTTTTTCTTTTTGTTTTGACACACCTTATCCGGATGGGGTAAGCTTTGCAGGTTGTGCTATCGAAGAAAGAATTTAATTAGTTGCCTCCTTTTGAGAATATTTCTATCTATCCTTCTTCACCTCCTCCTTGGTGAATCTCATCTAAGTAGCTACTTCTTCTACCATCTTTGATACCTTTCTCTTCCGGGCAAGAGTAGTGAATTGCTGGTGCAAACTAAGGTCATTTTCTTTAAATGTCCCAAATCTGCATTCCTTGGGATACACCGGTTGACTCAAGAGATATTTTTCATAACCTTCAAGTATAACAGATTCAAATTCATACCCCATGGACATGATCTAGACAATTGGGGGCTCCACTACTTCAATCAAGCATTGATCCTTATCCACCATAAATAAAATGGTTTGCTCATACTTCTCAACAACCTGCTTAGGAATCATTTCCCTATTTTTCATTGAGGCTTGGGAGGTTTGGAAGTATCCCCAGAAGGAAGATATTCTCATAGTACCATCACTAATTCCCCACAGACCTTCCTTGATCTGCATGGCCAATGGTCTATCATAGGCCCATTGGACCTTGCCATTTATACTGGGTATCTCCTAAAAGAAGTATTGTGCCAGGAAAATAAAGAGTGTACCATATTTAAAAGTATGCTTTTTGTCATCCTTTATCTTCTTTAGATTGCTTAATAATTCATTTAGAAGTGTCGTGCACATGTCATACATGGAAAGAGAGGGGGAGAGAGAGATGGATAAAGAGAGAGAGATGGAAAGGGGGAGATAGAGGGAGATATAGAGGGAGAGATAGAGATAGAGGGAAGAATGGAGAAGGGGACTCAGAGAGAGAGAGTATGGGATAGAGACACCTAAGAGAGGGGGAGAGAGAGAGAGAAATATATAGACCAAAGAGATAGACAGAGGGGAGGTGAGAGAGAGAGAAAGACAGTGTGAGAGATAGAGAGAGTCTGAGTGAGAGGAAGTGATGGAATGATAGTATAAGAGACTAGAGAGAAAAGTGCAAAGAGAGGGACAAAGAGTGAGAGTGAGAAAGAAAGGTAATGAGAAAGGGAGAGAAGGAGGAGGAGGAGAGAGAGAGAGAGAGAGAGAGAGAGAGAGAGAGAGAGAGAGAGAGAGAGAGAGAGAGAGAGAGAGAGAGAGAGAGAGAGAGAGAGAGAGAGAGAGAGAGATACACCTGAAATAAAGGGAGATTGAGATAGAGAGATAAAGAATGAGAGAGAGAGAGAGAGACAAAGAGAGAGAGAGAGAGAGAGAGAGAGAGAGAGAGAGAGAGAGAGATTTGATAGAGGGGAGAGAGACTTGAGAGAAAGAGGAATGGATCGAGATGGGGAGAGAGAATGAGAGTTATAGGGAACAAAATACTTGATAGAGGAAGAGAAAGGGAGGGGGAGCGAGAAAGAGATAATGGGAGAGAGAGACACCGGAGAGAGGGGGAGAGAGTGAGAGATGGAGATATTTGAGAGAGGGAGAGAAAGATGGTGAGGAAGATGAGAAAGAGAGGGAGAGATACATAAGATAGGTAAGAAAGTAGAGAGAGACAGGTTTAGGAGACAAATAGGTAGGGGTTGAGGAAGAGAGAGGGACAATGTAGGGAAGAGACGAGAGAGATAATACTGATATGAGCATGCTGATTACTAAAATTTGACTAAGTTTGAAATTTATAAGAATACTCAAAAAACTAGAATATTCATTATAACTCTTAGAGATCTGGAACCACTCTCAAATATCTTGACAATATCTAAGAAACATAAAAGACAAAGAGAAATGCCACTTATACTGAAATATTATATTTTATGTATATATCCTACCAAAAAACCTAATGGAACGCTAAATGAACTACATGCAAGTCCATATTACTAATTTAAATTTTATTGATATACAAATGCGTATGTATTTTACAAACTAAAACTGCATACGGGGTTTTAGTTTCTAAACCGCGTATGCGATTAGTATACTTTAAACCCCATACATAGTTTAGCTTCGGTCAAGCTTGGCAAAAAGAGCCTAAACTTCTATAAGGAGTTTTTTAAATTTGAAATACCTCGTCTATGTTTTATGTTTTTTCATGTTTTTTGGGGGTGTGTCCACTTTTTTGCATACCATCTTGGTGCACACACCCAATATTGATATTGAAAATGATTGAAAACAACTATATTGACATCAGTTAGGGTTAAAATGATGTCCAATTAAATTAAGAGTTGATCAGGATCATGAAACGACAATTGAGATTGATGTCAAGAAGACCTAATTCAAATTTGAGAAAACGGGATTGAATAGAAAAAGAATGTGAAAGAATGACACAATTATAACAATTACATGTCATCCCCAATTTACTGCTCGTTAAATAAATTTGTTTTTCTTTTATAAGATTCTATCTTTTTTAAAACTGAAATAATGGGGCTTTATTTCATATGGAATCCTTTCTTTTCTGCCACATCATCCCCAATTTACTACTGGTTAAAATAAATGTGTTTTCTTTTGATAACATTCTATCTTTTTAAAACTGAAATAATGGGGCCTCATTTCTGCTATTTAAATAAATGTGTTTTTCTTTTGATTACATTCTACCTTTTAAAAACTGAAATAATGGGGCTTTGTTTTTGTCCTGCCTCATTAATAAAAAAATTAGTTTTATAAATTTTATTTATTATATTTTTTAATCTATTAATATAACTAATGTTATTTTTATTATAAGCCTTCTACAATCTATTAAATCTAATAATTCTATCATCTTAATTCCATTTTAAGATTAACAAATCTATTTTAAAGTAACATAAAATGAATATCATTATATTTCAAAGATTCTAACATTTCTTCAAATTATTTAAATTATAAAAAAATTAATTAAATTTAATTTTATAATACTTAAATCTCAAAACTAATAAACTTTTTTATAATAAACCAAAATAACTTCAAAAATGATCAACTAAGCATGTGCAATTTAAAAAAATTTAAAATGAAATTATAATAAATAACATAAATTACTTAATGAAAAGTATAATTCTAGGTTGCTGGAGGGGGCCTTCCTAAAAAATAGAGCTTGAGTTGGAGAAGGAGCTACTGAGATTTAACTCCCAAACGAAGCTGTTAAACTCCGAAATTTAATGAAACCAATGATCTCATGAATATAAGATTTTTGTATGTGCATAATAAAAACAAGTAAAAATAATTTATTTCCCTCCAAAACTATTTGTCTAATAGAAATTAAATTAACAAAAGATTTTGTAAGTGCATAATAAAAACAAGAAAACATTATTTCCATCTAAAACTATTTCTTAATAAAAATTAAATTTCGATGTTTAACAAGTAGGATGCCTCTATTTTTGAAAAATATCTCAAATAATCTTAGAACACAATTTTTTTTAATTCATAAAACCCCATCTTCTTTAAAATAGAGCTTAAACCCCTCTCATGTAAATCATTCCATGATATCTTCTCACTCTCTTATTCTCTAAAAAAAGCCAGATAAAATACTAGGAATACTAAGATTACCTCCTAGAGAAGAAATAAGAACGGTTGGCAAGAAAAACAAGTGCTACATAGTGGCGAGTACTTGCCTTATAATATTGATATAAGAATAATTGTGAATATAAATTTTATATATTAATATAAAAATATAAGAAAACTAGCATTAATCATAATTAAATAAATCTAGTTAATTATTATAGAATTGATTTAATATTATGATATAACATTGATATAATATGATAATTATTAACATTAATATTTAAAAATTAAAAAATAATAATTTAGCATTAATAATAAAATAAATAAATCTAATTAATTATTCATTAATTTAATATTTAATAATTAAGAATATATCTCAATAATAAATAATAAATATAATTATATAATAAATTTATTAACATATAATATATTATATAAATAACAAATATGTCAATTTGAATTGATTATTAACAAATAAATATATAGATGGAATTATCAATTATAATTACATAATATTAATAAGAAATATTTTTCAATATAAATATGATTTTTAGTTGAACAATTATTACAATATTTCCATGTTACTATTTATAGAGAGTAATGAAAAAAGTTGAAAGTTTATAATTTATAATTAATTTTATTTATATAATTTGAATTGTCATAAATATAGAGATTAAAAATATTATATTATTTTAAGAAATTTGTGTTGAAAAATTAATTATCGTTCACTAAATCAAATAATTAATTTTTTTTTAATTTCATAATAATTAATATGTAATGTAGATTATAATTTAATTAACATATTATTTTAATATTTATAACAATTAATAATAATTTTTTAAATAAATATAATTATTAATATATTTATTATTAACAATATAATATGCATGTAAACATATTTATTATAATTTGTAAACATAAAAAATATGCATGTAGACTTTAAGAAAAGTAACAAAGTTTAAAAAAAAAAAGAATACTTGTTAACAATTGGTCTACTTAATTTTTTAGAAAATTTTTTTTTATTACAATAGTATTGCCTAACAACAAGTACTAATAAGAAGAATAAGAATGCAAGCATACAATGAAGAGCCCATCACAACTCCTTTGCCTACCATTTGTTTTGAAATTACAAAATTATATGCAATGATAATAAAGACAAATATTTATATATTAAAAGTGAATTATTTAGGGATGTTTCTACGTTTTCTCTCAAGACATTGGAAACTTTCTTGTTTTAACAATTGGTCTAATTAATTTTTTAGAAATTTTTTTTTTATTACAATAGTATTGCCTAACAACAAGTACTAATAAGAAGAATAAGAATGCAAGCATACAATGAAGAGCCCATCACAACTCCTTTGCCTACCATTTGTTTTGAAATTAAAAAATTATATGCAATGATAATAAAGACAAATATTTATTTATTAAAAGTGAATTATTTAGGGATGTTTCTACGTTTTCTCTCAAGACCAATGTGAAGGGCACAACACAGATCTTTCCAGAGTGGAAAAAAGGGTGCCAGAAGAGGGAGCAACAACAATCGGAGGCATAGAGTCACAACTAGCAAAAGTTGTGCCAGCACCCTTTGAAGAAGTTGGCGATATTATTTTTCATGTTAATGATTCTTTTTACTTTTTCATGGAATTATATATTAGATCATAGGCACATCAAATCTAAGGGAGAATATAATGGAGAAAAATATATAAATATGTGATTTTTTCTATTGTTTTGGTCTAAAATAAATTAGAATATCACTGGAATAACATATTTTCAACTAGTATGTTCTTACATAAATTTGTCTATTAAATCATATTCTTCTAATCCAAAATGTAAATATGTAGTATACTAATAATTTCACTATTAATTATGGTTGATAAAAAAATTAAGGCTATTGGGAATCCTATGTTGAGATGGCTACATTTGAAGATGATTTTATAGGAAATACAAGGGATCCTACCCATGATAATGGATGTGAACTCATTTTGGACCTAACTTGAGAAGGTTATCATTTATTGTAAGCTTTTATTACTTGGTGTTTTATACACATAATAATATTATATGCCACTCTTGGTGTACATGATAAGTGAAGGATCCAATAAGTACTTCCAACCTAATATTATATGTATTATTTTATTTTGTGTCTTGTCTTCTAATATGATTTAGTCTTGAATATTGAAATTCCAGGAATTCTCATGAAATAGATCCTAGGGTATTCTCATTATTTTTATCTTGAGATATGGAACTAGTTATGAGGACTTATTTTGAGAAGTGCAAAAAATGATTTGCAGCTTATGGCATATTCCCTTTGTTATGGCATATTCCCTTTGTTGCAAGAATGATTACTTTAATTGATCTACCTTTAGTATGAGAGGTTTCAATCTAATACTATCATATTTCCATTTGATTTGAATGTTACATGTTAGTATCATTTTACTTCAGGAATGGTGGAGGATATCTTACTTTAGAGAGCTTGGTACATGTTAGTGTTGAAAAAGGATATGGTTTAATTTGTCGGTTCTATTGTTGTTTTTGTCCTTCTTGTTCTTCTTTTTATATGTTAGTATTTATATTGTTGAGTATGAAGAACTTGTGAGAGCTATGGAAACTACTACTAAGATATGTATTGCAAATGTTTTATAGGATCTGCATATTATAGTATGTTTCTTTCACCCTATGTATTAGAGGAGTTAAAGCCTTATTCTCTGTGAATTACTATAGATATACTTGATATGTTTTAATCTATTTTAATATCTTACATTACTTATGTGGTGGGATTTATTGGATATATGTCTAGTGATCCTCTTGGGTATCTTACATTGTTCATTACTAATGTGATGATGAGATTTGATGTTTAATTGGTTTTCGATTGATGAGTTATGTAGGTTGTCAATCAGCTACCTATTTTAGAACATATTACAGTTAATGCAAACCTTGTTATTTTTCCTTGGTTTGGTAATTTATGCATTGGTATGTTACCTTGTGATAGGAGGATGGATATATAGCTCGACTCAATTATAATTTTGAGCTGACATGTTAATGTCATGAAGTTATACCTATGATGGTGTACCTTGGTTTAATGTATGGTTATCTTGGATAAGTTACAATTTGTTGTGGTTTCTATTCTATATGATGTAATGAATAAGAGGGTGTATGAAAATCTTCCACTTAATTATGTCATGATCATGATAACTATAATTCAAGAAAACTTGTGACGTAGAATATTTTTTATCATGATTTGCATCATCATATATAAAAATAGATATACAATTTATAAGAAACATCATTGTGATGTACAATGATGTAATGAATAATTAATGCAGGTAGAACCATGCCATTCATATCAAAGTGTATCACTAGGTGAAAACTAATTATGTATATAAACTATTGTTGAACTCATTGGAAAATGAGTCTATGTAATGGGAAATGTTATCTTTGAGCCGTCTTTGCTGCGCTGGCTTGTTCCCTGAATGCCTCAGTAAAATCTGCCAATTATCAATCAATTCGCTCTTCATATGCGAAGATATGAAAACTCCTCTGCCATTTCTTTTCTTTCTAATCTTACCAACGTTGTTTAATGCGTTAGATAACTCAAACATCAATCAACTTACTGTTCATAAGCCCAAACATGTAATACTTTCTTTTCTGCCACGTCATCACCAATTTACTGCTTGTTAAGCTTAACCTACAATGCCACCCACCGACCAAGTTACTAATGAAATGAAATTAATAAATTATAAAACAGCATTCGCTGAAAGATGGGAAATGCCAATGGCTGAAGGATAGGAAACGCCAATCGCTGAAGGATAGGAAATGCCAATGGCTGAAGAATAAGAATAAGGATGCCGACAAGGAATATGAAGGATTAGGATTTATGATTATGGTTAATTTTATGTTTAGGGGTAGGGTTTATATCACAATGTTAGGGTTAGAGTTAGGGTTAGGATTATAGTTAGGGTTTCATCATTGTTAAGGTTAGGTTAATGGTTAGGGATTAGATTTATATCATGGTTATGATTAAGGTTAGGGAAAGAGTTAAGATTATGGTTAGGCTTAGGATTTAGGGTTATATTTAGGATTGTGTATAGGGTTAGGGTTTATATTTATAATTATGGTTATGGTTTGGATTTATAGTTATGGTTTGCATCACTTTTAGGGTTAGGTTAATGATTATGGTTAGGATTCCACTAAGGGTTTACATCATTGTTAGGGTTAGGTTAATGGTTTGATTTTGGATTTAGGGTTAAGGTTAGGGTTAGGCTTACAATTGTTGTTAGGATTATGATTTAGTGTTATTGTTATGATTATTTCTAGGGTTAGACTTTATATCATGGGATTAGGATTAGGGTTAGGATTTATAATTATGGTTAGTTTTGTGTTTAGGGTTAGGGTTTATATCACTACGTTAAGATTGGGGTTAAGGGTTTAAGGTTTATATTAGAGGGTTAGAGTTAAAGTTAAGGGTTAGGGTTAGGATTGTAGTTAGGGTTTACATCATTGTTAGGGTTAGGCTAATGGTTAGTGTTTGGATTTATATCATGGTTAGGGTTAAGGTTAGGGATAGGGTTAAGATTATGGTTAGGCTTACGATTAGGGTTACGTTTAGGATAATTTCAAGGGTTAGGGTTTATATCATAGGTTAATTTTTAGTGTTAAGGGTTAGGTTTAGGATTATAGTAAGGGTGAAGTTAGGGTTATATTTAAGTTTAGGGTCAAGTTATGGTTTAGAGTTCAATCAAGTCTAGATTAGAGATATTTTCAAGGTGAGGATTTGATTATGGTAAGGTTTTCATTATAGTTAGGGTTTCTATTTTTTATATTGTTAAATGAATCAACAATTAGTTTTAGAATAAATTTAAAACTAAAACTTATATAACTTTAAATGATTAGAGTATGCTTTTGAATGTTTATCAAATCCTGATGGTAATAGCTATTGTAGGATAATGTATTCATTTTCATTTTTTATAAAATATTAAAAGAATCTTTATTATTATGTAGTTTTATTATGAATATTTTCTTTCTTATTTCAATATTTTTATGAAATAATTACCTTGAAACTTTGTTCTTATGAAATAAAGATATTTTAAAATAGCTTAAACTCTCTTTTTAATTGAAATGATATTTTTACTAAAAATTTAAAATATAGACATTTTAAAATAGTTTAAAGTTTCTTATAATTAAAATTATATTATTTTTATCAAACCCTAATAATAATAAAATCAAATACTTATTTAAGGGTTTAAGCTTTATGAAATAATTTGAAACATTAATAAAATATTTTAAAATTATTTGAATAATAATAAAATTAACAAAGGTTGTATCAAAATATACTTTATTAATAAATATATTAGATAAATAAGAATAAATGAATATTATCAATAGTAATTTGATATTTCTATTTTTTTATTATACTTATTTATGTAATATATATTATTTATTATGTCGAGAGGCGTCCTATACAATGTCAGCACATCTATGAAACAAAAAAGAAAGGACAGTTACAGTTACAAGATATGGAATTCCAAGAGTCTTGCCATATTGTCTCCATTAACTGGAATGGTAGTGAAAGGCCAGATTCGTAACTGCAGCGAAGTCATGGCACCGAAAGGCCTGCTGTTTTAGCTTTCATAGCTGTAGCAACAATGGAAGACCAATTGTTTCATTCATAACTATAGCGGTGATGGAAGACTAACTATTTTGTAGTACCCCTGCCCTAATCAATCTCTAACCTTGGTTTAATCCTGATTAGATAATCTTAATATGATGTTATAGTCAGATGTTTGATTTAACGCATAGCTGTTGATGTGGTTTTCACACTAGTTGTATGCAAGTTGTTAGTGTACCTATTCCGTGGTATTAATATTGAGCTAACGCTTTCATTAAATTTTATATATGTATGCATGTATGACTCTTGGTTGCAGGAAATTTCAGGTACAATGCCGCTTGAATGCGAGGTTCGTCTTCACCTGGATTGCAGGTTTGAGTGTACCTTTTTAATCCTTAGAGTTGGATTAGGTGGTCGTAAGACCCTAGTCGGCCTTAGTCGTGCTCAAGTGAGCATCGTCAGTCGTCGTCGGTAATCCCTTTTGTTTGGGGTTGCGAGTCATCTGTTTGGTTGACCTTCTCGGTTTGCGTGCTTGATGTGCATGGTTAATTGGTTAATTAGTCCTTAGTAATTTTCTTTATTAAATATATGCGTTTGTGCATTGAAGATTAATGGATTAAATTAATCAGGTTTTCGTTATGCGATTTTCGTTGATATGAATTTCTTATTTTCAATTGGGAGTAAATTCGATTAAATGTCTGATTTTGAATATTAAATGCATTTTGTATATGCTGTTGAAAAAGAAAGTTTTTTATTTTATCGCAATAGATTGATTGTATTCTGTTGACTTTTGAAATTAGAAAGATTAAATTTTAGTTGATTGAGAAATCGATTTTGGAATTGAAAAGCAAGTTAATTGTTGCTAATAGTTTAAGAAGGATTAAATTTGGGGAATTATTTTAAATAAGAATTTTAATTCCAAAAATGGAATTTTTGGGTCAACTCTTCCACATAACCCAAATTTGGGAAAATTTGGAGAGGATGGTCATTTTGGAGAATTTTTGGTTGGAAAATATGTTGGAGATGAAATTGGAGGATTTTGGATGGAGAAGGAGGGCTTTGGACAGCTGGAGATTGGGACTCTTCAGCCGATCTTGCCAGGATCGCGAGATCAGGTAGGATCCAACTCTCGATTTTAGTTATTGTTTAAAATGGAAATGGGGGTTTTAATGTTTCATGCTATCTTAGCTTTGGATTCTCCATTGAACGCCATGCTTTTGACTGATTTAGTAGATTAACCAGCTTGGCTGGAAGTGTTTTAATTGAGGTGTGTTATTCCTCATTGCTATTTGTGTGTTTGAAACCCTCTATTATTGGAAAGGAGGAAAAAAAAAAAATCCATCAAGAAAATATGTTTTCTAACGTAGTTCATTTAATTCGAATTTATAATGAATCGGAATTTTTATCAAATTACCTTTGCTGGGCATTTGTGGTAATTTTCGGACTGTGTGTATTTTGTTTTAAAAAAAAAAAAAAAATTGTTTTACCCCCCCCTGTGCGTTCATTTTAGTCGGACTGTGCGTTCTGTGTTTTTATATTATTTAAGCACTGTGTTAAACGCATAAAAAAAACCGAACCGGGCGTGTGTTTTTCACTGTGGTTTGGGGTTGGAGGGCGGGGAGCGGAGCTCCACCCGCTCCTCCTCCCCTCTCACCCGCACGTCCCCCGCACATCCTCCCTCGCAGACCGTTGGGCCGCGGCACACGGTGGTGGCCGCAGGGGCCGCGGTGGCCGTAGGGCGCCGCGGCACCTGCAGGCACCACCGTGGCGCCGCCCACGAGAGTCCCCTACACCTGCGGCTAGGGTTAGGGCACAGCCGCCCTCGCCTCTCTTGTTTGAAATGCGTTTTTGTTTTAAACGTGGTTTTTAAAAAAATGTTTTTTTTTTTAATGTATTTTTTTTATCACTCAAAAAAAAAAATGCATATTTTATGAGTATAATTTTTAATGAAAGATGTTTTTTTTAATGTATTTTTTTAACTCAAAAAAAAATATATAACGTTTTTAATGCTATGTAATGTAGATTCTGATGTAAGGTTTAATATCAAATTGTGAATATTTTGGGTAGATCAAATGTGTTATATTGGAAAAATCCTTTTGAGTTTAAACGTACTTATTACCTATATATATTGTTTGAAGATTTTAAGGGTATAAGTTATCTGGAAGGGTCCGAAATGAATATTGAACCATTGATCATTAGAAATTTAACGATGTGCTTTTGGAAATGATTAGCTTCATTAGATTCTCTTTTTATAATTATATTTCCGTGATTCGTATTATGCATCTGGGTTTGAAAAATGCGAACTATAGAGGTCGGTTTTAGACCAGTATGTTAATGACATTTTTATTGGAGATTAAATATCTTATTTTAGTTGATTAATGGTTGTCTGATTTGTATTAATATGAATTGGTAAAAAAAAAAAACTCATTATGGCTTATATGTCTGTTCTATGCTTTGAACCTTAAAGAGTTAGAAAACCAAGAACAACTTATCCCTTGATGAGGTAGATAACTGTAATCTGATTTAGATCTTGTAGAAAACTTGATCGACTTGTAATGATTAAATCAATTTGAGGAAATATTGTCGTTCTGATTATTGCCTTGCAAGTTTAATTTCTATATTCGCCTTTAATTATGAAATGGCATGTTTTGCTTTGTTTAGTAGGACCCTGTCGTATGGATTGACTTGGGGTACCTATTTCAGTCCTCGATTCCGAGTTGACTGTGGTTTTGTGGTAATGTCGTAATCGGTCATATCCTCTATGTGTGAGTCGAATGATGATTCGTGGTTGACCTTAATTTGTCAGGTCTCTAGTTAGAGTACCGTCTGTAAGTGTTCATCTTTGAGTCGTATTTGACCTGATGGTTGTTTCTCTCTTCTTGAACTCCGTTCGTCTGACCATGTCTATTCCTTGGTTTTGAGTTCGTCTGAGTATAGTCTAGTGTCGTATGGGAAAGTGGCTTTCGATTGGGGGCCGCGCCCAAAGTGGCTGCTGGGTAACCTGTCGAAAGTGAGTCTAATAAGTGATAACCTACAAGTAGAATAGAATGTAACCTCTAATAAGATAAATGTGCCTCACACATGGGATGAGTGCTATCATAGACTCGACATGCTGTGGGAAGGCCTGAAATGGCAAACCACCATCCTTGTCTTCACGAGAGGATGTGTGGGTCCACATGAGGCTTGGATGGGCCGGAAGCTTTGATTAGGTTGCCAGGGTAACCCAATGTATGGGGCCGGGACCTATGAAGACTTGCCATGGTATCCATACCATGTGTGATGACACTTGTCCCTACATTCGCTAGTGTGTTGTCATTTTGTCCTGTTAGGAGTACCTTTGTGAGTCGTCCCTTTTGTCTCTGCCCTTGTGAGTGTCGGTTTCATGTTAGACCTTGGGTGGTGATGGCTCAATGTTATGGATGCTCTCATGGACCTCTTGTTTTAGCTTTGATTATGTTCAGCTGGATCCTATTCTTTTCAGGGATCGTTTATGTATTATTGACCGATGCGGTCATTTGTATATTGTTTATGTTTCGCCTTAATGGCTCGATAGTAATTGGTGTAACCTCTTGTATTCTTAACTTTATTATTTATCAGAGGGGTCTTGCAGTTGAGCAAACCCGGAGATGTAGCCCTTTAGGGGTGAACTCCGAGATCATTATGGTGTTATGTGATGTATTCTCTTATGTTTCCTTTATTCAGCTTTATCATGTATGATTAGCTTATGTTTAAAATGGCTAAGTGGATGAATGGAATTAACTTTAAATGCTTTTATGCAGTACTTTCTTGAATGCCATGTTGATTGAATGCGTAAGTGGTTTAGATGAGATTCATCGTAGATGCTAGTATGCAATCGTCATTTGAAATGCAATAAGTTGGAATTTGAAAGAATGTAACTTAGAGTAATGAATTATACTCAGCTGTTGTTAAGGAATTTATATATACTTGGAAAGATCTCTTATGTTATGATGAAATCCTAGTGTATTAGAATGTTAGATGTATGGTTTGTAATTTTAAATGAAAAGCTTGAATGAGGATTATGAATGGATCTTAATGATGAACCCTTGCTTGTGATTTACATTTCAGTCCTTTGAAAGAAATTATCCTGATTATGAAATATCTCGTTATTTAAGATATCAGCTTACTAGATTAATCGTGTGAGTTAAGTGAATTGTGAAATTTAAGTAATCTCGTTGGGAAACTCTTTAGGTGTTAGTTGAAGTCTTCCACTATGTAATCTAAATCTTTGATATCTTGTTGCATCTTATGTGTTGTAACTTTAAAAAAAAAAAAATTGCTCTCTATTCTTGTGTTATGGCTTAATCCCTTCAGGGTTTCCTGGCGGGGCATTACATTTGGTATCAGAGCCCATGTTGCAAACGTTGGGATCTCTGGTGTCACGTGTGCCCTCTAATTGTGTGAGGTGTATCGACCTTATGTGTATGCTTGTCCTCCTTTTGCATGTGAGTGATTGAGCAGACCTTAACTTGTGTGGAACGTGTGTGTTCACACCTTGTTGTCACCTTCTTGATGTTGGTGTTTAAGTGTTTATATGTGCATTGTGTGCTTATTGATTTTTGGGAGAAAACTATATGTGTATGTTTAAAGAATTCTCCATGTGTATGTTGTAGGAGTAGCATGATTAAATTCTACCTTAGTAAGGTGCATTTTTATGCGAATAGATGAATTATGTGAAACTGCTTGGTTGTAGAAGAAGTATTGAAAAGAGCATGCTATTGTAGCTTCGAGGGAATATTAATGTGTTTTCCGAAAGATTGTCTTATTTGTCTCATTAAACCAGTTGATTGAACAATTATTTTAGCAAATGCTCCATTGAACTCGCTTTTGGGTATATGTAATTACCTTGATGTGTTTAGAAAGTGCAAATGGAAAGCTTGTTTGATGTGCGTGCATTAATATGTTTTATTTGGGTGATAACTCTTTGCTTATCTTTGTTCATAATGTGATTTTCTCTAATAGGTTACAAATTATGACATGTGTCTATATCGTATTATTACAAGTGATTGTTCTTATGAGGTCTTGCATTATCTATAAGATTGCCTCTCTTGATCTCTGTTTTGTTTGGAAAACTAGAACCTCTTGTTGCAACCGTAACTATTGGAAGTGTTTTGTTAGGCTAATTTTCATCCTTCTTAACGGTAGCGAAATGAAAACCGTATAATTGAAATGATAGGCTTATAGTGAGAAATTTAATATTATAGCGTGATCTTGTTTGATCATGCATTTTTGTAGGAAATAGTTTGGCTATCAAACTCTCTTTCCCTTCTCTTTGCCTAATCATAAGAATTTTAGAAATGCTATTAAAGAGTACATTGATTTAAATAGAATGTTTATAAAACATGTGAAATTGTGTGTTTGCTTTTTGGCTTCATAGTGATAGATGAAAGTCTTAAGCTTTAAAAATGAATTTGCTTAGCTAGAAATTTAGTTATGGATGCTTAGTGAAATTTGAGAAAGCTATAGGAATGATGTTAATTCCTTATATAATTGTGAAGTGTTAATAAATTCAGTACTTGGATCTAGAGTAACTTGATTCAGTTATTTATGTAGAAAGCATAATTGAAATCTTCCTTGTATAGATGTTAGGGTACTGAAAAGTACTCCCCGTAAATGTGACTAAACCAGTATTGGTGTAATTGTGTGTATTGTAAGAAACCAGTGCTTATTATATGTGCCCATGGATTGGTGAAGTAATCAACCATGGAGGATATGTTGCGTATGAGTATGGGAAACCATACTGTTTATGTGATGGTGCTTATTTGTTTCCTTGCTGAGTACCAACCTCGGGTTGTGGGTAACTCAGTATGTTAAGGGGTAGTATTCGAAGCGACCGTTCCTTGAATAGTATGGATTGGCGTACGAGTAATGTCAGCGCGAAGCGACTTTAGCTTCTCTACTTCGAGGAATGATATAGTTGTACTACTAAACTGTATCAAGGTGTACTCAATACTTTCCCTTTGATGAATCTATTTATAGGTTTATGTGTGTCAGCCTATTCCCTCCCTTTATTTGAGCATATGGATGGTGATTCTTGTGTGTAGTGATGGTATTATTTGGGGGATCCTTTGCCTTGTCTTCATGAAAGGTAGGTTTATTCACATGTGCTGCTAGTTAGTATGTGTTGGTGGACATGTGGGTGGACCCGAGTCATGTATACCTCTGACTTACGGCGAGTATCCTTCTAGATACGTCGCTATGCGGGATGTGACCTGCACATGCTTTTTCTGCGAGGTACACTACCATGCGAGATACGTCCATTGTGTGTTTTCTCCACTTGGGGTATTGCCATGCCACGTGATGACGTGATGCGGGGTGATGTCGAGGTGCACACCGCCATGCCATGTGGATAGTGTGACTATGTCGCACCACATGATGAGCTAATGGAATAGCTAGTCAGTTGTTCCTTCCATCCTCATTGGTGGCTAGATGCTAGTCACACAGTGATGTTATGTGCAGTTGTGATATTCTTATTATTTCTTTGGGGATCAGCAATTTATTTTTACTTTGATTTTGAAGGTTTAGCCACGATCTTGTGATCTTTTTCACTTTTGATTTGGTGTTGAAATTCCAGATTATTTTCTTGCCTTACTGTTGGAATTGAGGATTTATTATCTTTATTCATCTGTACTTTGGTGGCTAAACTGTTTTATCATTATTGTTTTCGGATGCTGGTCTTGTGTCGAGATGTGAAATTCCTCTCCAAGGACGTATGATACGGAATTGGTAGAGTGTGTGCAAGGAAGTAGACGCAAGGAACCTTGAGGATGGGGGTATGTGAGGCTGTGATGCAGCTAGTGTCCACTACCTACCTATGTGTGGTGACTATCTCTTGGAGGCTAACCACCTTGTTCAACAAGAGATATTCACAAAGGTCTTGTATGGAAGGTAGCACCGCTATGGTGTGCCTAGCACCATCAAGCCTTTGAGTGAGATATTGGATATTTATGATCATATTGTTGTTCTGAGATCAGGCATAGAGATGCTGATCGTGCATGTTATCTTTGACCGAGCATTAGACATGCTCACATGTGGCTTTTGTGTTATGCATTCTAGTTATGTGGATGGTTAATATTTGTATCATGGAGTAAATTGTGTTAACTTGTCGCTATGTTATGGGACATAGTCATTAGAAAGGTTTTCTTATGCCTGGCAAGTGTAAACAATTGAGTTATTTATGTTGCTCTTATTTATCGAAGGCTAATTTGGTTGTAGAAATTGATATTTTGAGCTAGTTCTATGTTATTAAGTTTACGAAAAAGATGGATTGGTAAAGGAAATTGATCTTGATAGCATGTTTTCTGGTCATGTTCGATAGATGATTATGGTAATTGTTGTTTACCTCTTTGTAATGCTTTAATTTGGTGTAATGAAAGGAAGAAAATTCTTGTTTCTCCGCTATGATTGTGGATAATTCCTAGAATATTTTAAGGAATGTATGGTTTTAGATGTATCTTGCCAATGGATGATGGCGTTTGTAAAGGATTTTGCAATAATATTTCATTTATTTATGGAAAGATTTCTATGTGCAATTTGATCTTTGTTGAATGAGTTTCAGGGCTGATGCGTACGAAACGTTCTCCATCTAGCCTTACGACTTCCAGGAGTAAGTCAGAACCTAGGGGGGAGAATGTAGTACCCTTGCCCTAATCAATCTCTAACCTTGGTTTAATCCTGATTAGATAATCTTAATATGATGTTATAGTCAGATGTTTGAACGCATAGCTATTGATGTGGTTTTCACACTAGTTGTATGCAAGTTGTTAGTGTACCTATTCCGTGGTATTAATATTGAGCTAACGCTTTCATTAAATTTTATATATGTATGCATGTATGACTCTTGGTTGCAGGAAATTTCAGGTACAATGCCGCTTGAATGCGAGGTTCGTCTTCACCTGGATTGCAGGTTTGAGTGTACCTTTTTAATCCTTAGAGTTGGATTAGGTGGTCGTAAGACCCTAGTCGGCCTTAGTCGTGCTCAAGTGAGCATCGTCAGTCGTCGTCGGTAATCCCTTTTGTTTGGGGTTGCGAGTCGTCTATTTGGTTGACCTTCTCGGTTTGCGTGCTTGATGTGCATGGTTAATTGGTTAATTAGTCCTTAGTAATTTTCTTTATTAAATATATGCGTTTGTGCATTGAAGATTAATGGATTAAATTAATCAGGTTTTCGTTATGCGATTTTCGTTGATATGAATTGCTTATTTTCAATTGGGAGTAAATTCGATTAAATGTCTGATTTTGAATATTAAATGCATTTTGTATATGCTATTGAAAAAGAAAGTTTTGTATTTTATCGCAATAGATTGATTGTATTCTGTTGACTTTTGAAATTAGAAAGATTAAATTTCAGTTGATTGAGAAATCGATTTTAGAATTGAAAAGCAAGTTAATTGTTGCTAATAGTTTAAAAAGGATTAAATTTGGGGAATTATTTTAAATAAGAATTTTAATTCCAAAAATGGAATTTTTGGGTCAACTCTTCCACATAACCCAAATTTGGGGAAATTTGGAGAGGATGGTCACTTTGGAGAATTTTTGGTTGGAAAATATGTTGGAGATGAAATTGGAGGATTTTGGATGGAGAAGGAGGGCTTTGGACAGCTGGAGATTGGGACTCTTCAGCCGATCTTGCCAGGATCGCGAGATCAGGTAGGATCCAACTCTCAATTTTAGTTATTGTTTAAAATGGAAATGGGGGTTTTAATGTTTCATGCTATCTTGGCTTTGGATTCTCCATTGAACGCCATGCTTTTGACTGATTTAGTAGATTAACTAGCTTGGCTGGAAGTGTTTTAATTGAGGTGTGTTATTCCTCATTGCTATTTGTGTGTTTGAAACCCTCTGTTATTGGAAAGGAAGAAAAAAAAAAAATCCATCAAGAAAATATGTTTTCTAACGCAGTTCGTTTAATTCGAATTTATAATGAATCGGAATTTTTATCAAATTACCTGTGCTGGGCGTTTGTGGTAATTTTCGGACTGTGTGTATTTTGTTTTAAAAAAAAATAAAATATTGTTTTACCCCCCCCCCTGTGCGTTCATTTTAGTGGGACTGTGCGTTCTGTGTTTTTATATTATTTAAGCGTTGTGTTAAACGCATAAAAAAAACCGAACCGGGCGTATGTTTTTCACTGTGGTTTGGGGTTGGAGGGCGGGGAGCGGAGCTCCACCCACTCCTCCTCCCCTCTCCCCCACACATCCCCCGCACGTCCTCCCTCGCAGACCGTTGGGCCGCGGCACACGGCGGTGGCCGCAGGGGCCGCGGTGGCCGCAGGGGCCGCGATGGCCGCAGGGCGCCGCGGCACCTGCGGGCACCACCGTGGCGCCGCCCACGAGAGTCCCCTACACCTGCGGCTAGGGTTAGGGCACAGCCACCCTCGCCTCTCTTGTTTGAAATGCGTTTTTGTTTTAAACGTGGTTTTTCAAAAAATGTTTTTTTTTTTAATGTATTTTTTTTATCACTCAAAAAAAAAAATGCATATTTTATGAGTATAATTTTTAATGAAAGATGTTTTTTTTAATGTATTTTTTTAACTCAAAAAAAATATATATAAAGTTTTTAATACTATGTAATGTAGATTCTGATGTAAGGTTTAATATCAAATTGTGAATATTTTGGGTAGATCAAATGTGTTAGATTGGAAAAATCCTTTTGAGTTGAAACGTACTTATTGCCTATATATATTGTTTGAAGATTTTAAGGGTATAAGTTATCTGGAAGGGTCCGAAATGAATATTGAACCATTGATCATTAGAAATTTAACGATGTGCTTTTGGAAATGATTAGCTTCATTAGATTCTCTTTTTATAATTATATTTCCATGATTTGTATTATGCATCTGGGTTTGAAAAATGCGAACTATAGAGGTCGGTTTTAGACCAGTATGTTAATGACATTTTTATTGGAGATTAAATATCTTATTTTAGTTGATTAATGGTTGTCTGATTTGTATTAATATGAATTGGTAAAAAAAAAAAACTCATTATGGCTTATATGTCTGTTCTATGCTTTGAACCTTAAAGAGTTAGAAAACCAGGAACAACTTATCCCTTGATGAGGTAGATAACTGTAATCTGATTTAGATCTTGTAGAAAACTTGATCGACTTGTAATGATTAAATCAATTTGAGGAAATATTGTCGTTCTGATTATTGCCTTGCAAGTTTAATTTCTGTATTCACCTTTAATTATGAAATGGCATGTTTTGCTTTGTTTAGTAGGACCCTGTCGTATGGATTGACTTGGGGTACCTGTTTCAGTCCTCGATTCCGAGTTGACTGTGGTTTTGTGGTAATGTCGTAATCGGTCATATCCTCTATGTGTGAGTCGAATGATGATTCATGGTTGACCTTAATTTGTTAGGTCTCTAGTTAGAGTACCGTCTGTAAGTGTTCATCTTTGACTCGTATTTGACCTGATGGTTGTTTCTCTCTTCTTGAACTCCGTTCATCTGACCATGTGTATTCCTTGGTTTTGAGTTCGTCTGAGTATAGTCTAGTGTCGTATGGGAAAGTGGCTTTCGATTGGGGGCCGCGCCCAAAGTGGCTGCTGGGTAACCCGTCGAAAGTGAGTCTAATAAGTGATAACCTTTAAGTAGATTAGAATGTAATCTCTAATAAGATAAATGTGCCTCACACATGGGATGAGTGCTATCATAGACTCGACATGTTGTGGGAAGGCCTGAAATGGAAAACCACCATCCTTGTCTTCACGAGAGGATGTGTGGGTCCACATTAGGCTTGGATGGGCTGGAAGCTCGGATTAGGTTGCCAGGGTAACCCAGTGTATGGGGCCGGGACCTATGAAGACTTGCCATGGTATCCATACCAGGTTGTGTGATGACACTTGTCCCTACGTTCGCTAGTGTGTTGTCGTTTTGTCCTGTTAGGAGTACCTTTGTGAGTCGTCCCTTTTGTCTCCGCCCTTGTGAGTGTCGGTTTCATGTTAGACCTTGGGTGGTGATGGCTCAGTGTTATGGATGCTCTCATGGACCTCTTGTTTTAGCTTTGATTATGTTCAGCTGGATCCTATTCTTTTCAGGGATCGTTTATGTATTATTGACCGATGCGATCGTTTGTATATTGTTTATGTTTCGCCTTAATGGCTGGATAGTAATTGGTGTAACCTCTTGTATTCTTAACTTTATTATTTATCAGAGGGGTCTTGCAGTTGAGCAGAGCCGGAGATGTAGCCCTTTAGGGGTGAACTCCGAGATCATTATGGTGTTATGTGATGTATTCTCTTATGTTTCCTTTATTCAGCTTTATCATGTATGATTAGCTTATGTTTAAAATGGCTAAGTGGATGAATGGAATTAACTTTAAATGCTTTTATGCAGTACTTTCTTGAATGCCATGTTGATTGAATGCGTAAGTGGTTTAGATGAGATTCATCGTAGATGCTAGTATGCAATCGTCATTTGAAATGCAATAAGTTGGAATTTGAAAGAATGTAACTTAGAATAATGAATTATACTCAGTTGTTGTTAAGGAATTTATATATACTTGGAAAGATCTCTTATGTTATGATGAAATCCTAGTGTATTAGAATATTAGATGTATGGTTTGTAATTTTAAATGAAAAGCTTGAATGAGGATTATGAATGGATCTTAATGATGAACCCTTGCTTGTGATTTACATTTCAGTCCTTTGAAAGAAATTATCCTGATTATGAAATATCTCGTTATTTAAGATATCAGCTTACTGGATTAATCGTGTGAGTTAAGTGAATTGTGAAATTTAAGTAATCTCTTTGGGAAACTCTTTAGGTGTTAGTTGAAGTCTTCCGCTATGTAATCTGAATCTTTGATATCTTGTTGCATCTTATGTGTTGTAACTTTAAAAAAAAAAAAATTGCTCTCTATTCTTGTGTTATGGCTAATCCCTTCGGGGTTTCTTGGTGGGGCATTACATATTTCATCTTCACTATTTGTCTTTTAAAATGAAATTGCATTCTCTTTGCCAGTACTACGTTACATTATTGGTTCTTGGTTTCCACTCTATCCTCTATATTTTTTGTTCAGAATATTTGTTGCATGTCTACTGTACACCTTGCAGTTTAGCCAAAATTAGGTATGCATGTCTACTATATCTCCAGCAAGATCTTCCCTTTTTTTTATTCTTATCGTAGGCTATAAATCTCCTTGAACTAGCAGATTCCTTCATTTTGTAAATCATTTACTTCTTTGATTGTTTCAAGATTTGCATGCAGATTCAAACATAGGTAATAGATCTCTCTCTGATATTTGACTGCAATTACAAGAACTGGTAATTATTTGCATCTCCCTGTAAACAAGGTGATGAATAAAATTGGTGAAATGCAGAGCTGTGAGAAACAAATGAATGGGAAAAGAAAGAATGGAACCGATATGCCAATGGAGTCTCCCAATGGTCTCGTTCCAACTGTCGAAGAATATGGGAGTCTCCCAATAGTCTCATTCCAACTGTCGAAGAATATGGGACTCCAGTGATGAATGCTAATGCATCCCTCAGAGACACAATTCAAATAATTTTCTGTAGATTTTTATTTAATAAAACAAATTAATATTAATAAATTTAGATAAATAAATGTTTATTACTTAGATTTTAATAACAAATTAGAACATGTGGTCTGTAGAAAGTTTATAATATAGTCAAAAGATATTTTATTAAGTATTTTAGATTTTGGGACTATTAAAATAGCCATCAATCTATCAATATTATTTACTTCTTAATGTTGAATTATTAAATTTTATTTTGTTAACATCTGTTATGAATTATTATATAATATTAATATCAATATAACGATATTAATATTATATAATATGTTATACTATATTATATTTGAATGTTACTATTGTTAATTTGTTCAGATATTGATGTCTACATGGAATGTTGCTATAAAAATATAAAAAAGGAAGGAAAGAATCTAATTCAATTTAGAAAGATTAAAAAAGGATTGGAATACTGAAAATAAAAGCAATAACTTTACGAAAAAAAAAGAATGAAAGAATCTTAAGTTTCAATTTAAAAAGATAAAAAAAATTCTATTAACAAAGATTCTAAATTAAAAGTTTCTAATTTATCATTTAGATTTGATTTTTCTATTTTAGTTGAGTTATAAAAATATTTGAAAAATAACATACGATTATTAATTTAGAAAGGTCAAAAATAATTTTTATGTTAATTATAAATAATTTAAAAGGTTAAAGCAAATAATTTTAATATAAAAAAACTTTAAGCTATTTTAAAATTTCTTAGTTTTATTAGAACAATGTCTAAAGGTATTTATTTTATAGAAGTATTGAAAAAATGTACATGAAGATTTTTATTAGTATTTCATAAGAAATAGATAATATTTTTTATGAATGCATAATAGTACAATATTAGCCCTAATTGTAGCATAATATTAACCCTAAACTTAATCTTACCATAATTGAAACCTAAACCTTAGAAACTTAACTCTAACCTTAGAATTAAACACTACCTAAAACTTGAACCCTAATTAAACCCTAAACTTTACTTGAACACTAGAATTAAAAGTGACCCAAACCCTTATCCTATTTTAACCCTAAGCCTAAAGTAATTGAATCATAATCACAATTCTAACCCCAATTGAAATCTAATACTAATCATAACTATGATCAACCACTTATCATAATTAAACTCTAACCTTGACTATATCCCTAATCTAGACCCAATTGAACCCAAACCCTAATCTAACCCAAAACTTAGCTATAGCCCTATAATTAAGCCCCAATTACAAGTTAAACTATAATCTAACAATAATTGAAGCATAGCCCTATATTTAAACCTAACACTAATTGAACTCTAGCCCTAAACTTAACCCTAACTGAACTTTAATCATAATTGGACATTAAAATCCATATTCAATCCTAACCCTAATCTACCTCAGACCTTGATCCTAATTAAGCCCTTACCATAATCAAATAGTAAGAATAATTCAACCCTAACTCTTACTTAGCCAAAACCCTAACCCTAACAATAATCCATAGTCCTATACCTAATACCTATCCCTAACCATAACTGAAAATGTATCTCTAACCCTAACCCTATTCCTAACCTTAACCATGATGTCGAACGTATCCCTAACTATAATCCTAACACTAACCCTACACCCTAATGCTAACCCTAGCCTAACCTAATCATAACCATTATTTATACCCTAACCCTAACCCTAAACCTAACCCTAACTATTATTTAAGCCCATATGTTGATCCTAATTAAGCCCTTACCATAATAAAACACTAAGCATAATTGAACCCTTACTCTTACTTAACCATAACCCAAAACCCTAACCCTAATAATAATCCTTATTCCTAACACCAATACCTATCCCTAACCATAACTCAAAATGTATCTCTAACCCTAACCCTATTCCTAACCTTAACCATGATGTTGACTATATCCCTAACTATAATCCTAACACTAACCCTAGCCTAACTTAAACATAACCATTACTTAAACCCTAACCCTAAACCTAACCATTATTTAAACCCTAACCCAGACCCTAAACCTAACCCTAACCATTATTTAAACCCTTGTCATAAAACTAAACCCTAACCCTAACCTAACCATAATTCTAACCCTAAACATGATGTAAACAAAAAACATAATCCTAATCCTAAATCTAACCCCTAACCAAAACCCTAAACATGATGTAAACCCAAACAATAGCCCTAATCTTAACACTAACCCCTAACCCAAACCATTACCTGACACTAAACTTAAATATAACCCTAATTGAATTCCAACCATTACCTAACCCTAAGTATAACTCTAACTCTAGAATGAAACCCTACCTACAAATTCAACCTTGATCTAACCCTAATTAAACCCTAACCTAGTCCAAACCCTAACAATTATTGAACCCTAGTCCAAATTGAATTCTATCCCAAACCCTAATCCTAATTAAACTTTGATCCTAATTTAATTGTATCCCTAATGCAATTGAATCATAAAGCTAATTCAAACCCTAAACTTGACAATATCCCTAATCTAGACCTACTTGAACCCTAAACCGTAACCTAATCCTAAACTTTAGGCTTCATTTAACCATAACCTAACCCTAAATTTAAATATAACCCTACAATTATGCCCTAACTATAACTTGAACCCTAACCTAACCATAACTAAATCCTAGCCTAAACTTGATCCTAACCCTAATTAAACTCTAATCGTAATTGAATTCTTATCTCAATCTAACCCTTACCATAATCAAACCCTACTCATATTTGAACCCTAACTCTAATTAACTATAACCTTCACCCTTAACTCTAATCTCTCTAATTGAATGCTAACCCTAACCTAACCCTAAAGTTAACTCTAACCATAGAAATAGACCTTACCTACAACCTCGACCTTAATCTAACCCTAATATGAACCCTAACCCTTATTGAATTATTATCCTAATTTAATACTAACCCTCACAATCACCATGCCTTATCCTAACCATAACCCTAATTAAACCTTAACTTTGACCTTAAAGTCAAGCTTTCCTATATAATGATGTAATAATATTATAATATAATTTATTTTAATAAAAAGATACTCTATAATATTATAATAATTCTAACCCTAACTTATGTTAACCCTAAGCATAATTGTCTCCTTAACAATAAAGTCAACCTTAACACTGGACCCTAACCCTAATCATAATCCTAACCATAATCGTAACCTGAACCATAATCCTAAACCAAAACCAAACCCTAACCTTGATCCTAACACTAACCATGATATACACCCTAACCATTATCATAACCCTAACACTAATCATAACCCTAAATATGATGTAAACCTTAACCTTCACCATAATACTAACCTTAACTCTGATCCAAAACATAACCATAAATCAAATCCTAATCCTAACCATACCCCCAATTATAATTCTAACACTAACCCTAACTATAATTATGCTTACCCTGACCCTACCTTTGATGTAAACCCTATACATAATTGTAACCCTAACACTAAACCCTAACCCTTACCATAATCCTAAACCAAAACCAAACATTAACATTGATGCTAACCCTAACCCTAACCATGATATAAGCCCTAACCATTGTCATAACCCTAACCCAAACCATGATGTAAACCTTATCATCGACCATAACACTAACCTTAACACTAACACTAACCATAACCATAATAGTTGCCATTAAATAAAGTTTAATATATCTTAGAGTTTTGTATTCGCTTTGATCTTGCAACACATATATATTATTAAAATAGTCCAAATAGATATATAAAATTTCATAGATCTCCACATAATAATATTATAATATGATTTATTTTCATAAAAAGATACTATATAATAATATAATGATTTATTTTATGTTTTCCATGTTGTGTAGCACCACTGCCACTATCATATATACCTTAAATTTTAATTTCAAGAGATATCCTTCTGCAGGCGCCTATTTTTAATCAATTTTACATCCTCTAAAGTCAAATAGACGCCTCAAGAAGGATATCTCTCGGCGTACTTTATATAGAATAAATTAAAATTTAAGGTATATATGCTAGTATATTTTTAAATAAAAATTAAACTTATACTTTAGAGGCTCACATTTTAAAATTAAAATATTTTTTTTAAATGTTGTTAAATGAATCAACAATTAATTTTATAATAAATTTAAAAATACTAAAAGTCATAAGTAACAGGTTGTCTGTTGACATCTTTTATTGAACAAAAATGGTATGTATGATTTGTATGATAGTGTCACGATTATAAATCTAAAAAATCAATTTAACAACTATTAAAAAAAAGCTATTTTAAATTTAGAATTTAAATTCATTTGGATGCAAATGGGGAATCGAATAGAAATTTTTTTCATATATATAGAAAATATAGAAAGATTCTATTTATATTTAGATTCTGCTTTTAAATTAACTCCAACTATCATTTATTTTAAAACTAATTGATATTTAGAACTTGAAATGATTTGCTTGTAAAAAGTGAAAATAAAATAGAAATGATAATTGTTTTTTTTAGAAAATCTCAATTTATATATAATTTTTTGTTTTAAATTTATTCTTTAACTAACTCTTAATTCTTTTAACAATTTAAAAATATTATATTTATTTTAAGTTTAGAATTTCAATTAATTAAAACTAATTGATATTTAAAACTTGAAATGATTTTCTTGTAAAAAGTGAAAATAAAATAGAAATGTTGATTATTTTTTAGAAAATCTCAATTTATAAATAATTTTTTGTTTTAAATTTATTCTTTAACTAACTCTTCATTTATTTAACAATTTAAAAATATTATAGTTATTTTAAGTTTAGAATTTGTATTAAAATTTATTTTGTTGACTATATTTATTGATAAAATATGTATTGATATAAGGTTTGTTATTTTTATTATTATTCAAATAATTTTAAAAATTTTAAATTATTTTATAATGGTTAAACAGATAAGATTTTAACTTAAGTAGCCTTAGGGTGAAACTTTAACTTGTTTTAAATTTATATTAATAATATTGTTTGAATTAAAAGAAATTTTAAGCTATTTTAAAATGCCTTTAGTTTATCATCAAAACAAAGTTTAAAGGTATTTATTTCACAAAAGTATTGAAATAAACAAAAAATATTCATAGGAAAAGTATATAATAATCAACATTTGTTTTAATATTAACTATAACATTAATATAACCTTAATTTAACCTTAACCTAATCCAAACCCTAACACTTATTGAACACTAATCCTAATTGAATTCTATCCCAAACCCTAACCCTAATTAAACTTTAATGCTAATTTAAATGTAACCCTAACATAATTGAATCATAAAGTTAATTCTTAACCCTAATTGAACTCTTATACAAACCTTAAATATAATTTTAAACTTACGATAATCAAATCCTAACCTTGACAATATCCGTAATCTAGATCTAATTGAACCATAAACTAGATCAACCTTAATCTAAGCATAAATGAAACCTAACCATAACCTAACCCTGAATTTAATTCTAACCCTAGAAATAGACCCTAAAGTTAACTCTAACCATAGAAATAGACCCTACCTATAACTTAAACCTTAATCTAACCTTAATATGTTCTCTAAGCCTCATTGGATCCTAATTCTAATTCAATACTAACTCTCACCCTCATGATGCCTTATCCTAAATACAACCCTAATTAAACCTTAACATTGACCTTAAAATCAAGCTTTATTATATAACCCTAACCCTCAGACCATGCTTTATCCTTAAACCATAACACTATAAATGAATATTAATTCTAACTCTAACCATAATTAAACCCTAAATAAATTATAATACTAATCTTAACCCCACTCTAGATGTAAATCGTAAAACTAACAATAACCATAATTATAACCCCATTCCTAATCATAACCCAAGCCCTAAAGCTAACCCTAATCCTAAAAAATTATGTAAACCCTAACTTTGATCCCAATCCTCATCCTAAACCCTATCCCAAAACATAACCCTAACGCTGACCATGATTTTAACACTAAACCTAACCATTATCCTCACAATAATCCTATTCATGGTGTAAATCCTAACCATAACACTAACCTTAAATCTAATCCAAACCATTACAAACACTAACATTAATCCTAACACTAACCCTTTACCATAACCCTAACCATGATGTAAAAAATAACCCTAGCTATAATACCAATGTTAACCCTAACCCTAAGCCGAACCATGATGTAAAACCTAAGCTTTACCATACTCGTAATAATATATGAAGGGTATTAATATCTTGGTGCATCCTAAGGGCTCGATGGCCATTTCCCTAAAAATAACTTTAAACCTAACCCTAACCATGATGTACACCCTAAACCTATCCATAATTTAAACCATGATGTAAACCCTAATCCTAATCATGATGAAAATCCTAACCTTAATGATAACCATTACTATAATTATAACCCTAAAACTAACTATAATACAGACCTTAGACCCTAACCCTAACATGATGCAAATCCTAACTCTAACCATAACCATGATATAAACATTAACATTAATCCTACTACTTACCCTTGACCTTTACCCTAACCATGATGTAAACCTTAACCCTAGCTATAATCCTAACAATAACTGTAACCCTAAGCCTAACCATAAACCTAACTCCAACCCCAACCATGATGTAAACCATAACCCTTACCATAATCCTAGCTATAACTCTAAACCCTAACCCTAACCTAACCATAACCATAAACCCTAACCCTAACAATAATCCTTAGCCCTAACCCTAAAAACTAATCTAACCCTAACCCTAACCTTATCCATAACTAAAAACCTATATGTAATCTTATCCATAATCCTAATCCTAATCTTAAACCTTAACCCTAATCTTAATCTTAAACCTTAACCTAACCATAGTCATCACCCTAACCCTAAGCCTAAGCTTAACCCTAAAAACAATGTTAATCATCACCCTAACCCTAACCCTAAACCTAACACTAACCAAAAATTTAACCCTAGCTAATATGTAAACCCTAACCCTAGCCATAATCCTAACTATGACCCTAACCATAATCCTAAACCTAACCTTAACCCCAACCATGATGTAAATAATAAACCTAACAATAACCCCAAACCATAACCCTAATCCTAATCCTAACCTTAACCCTAACCTTAACCATATTTGAATACTAATAATAAATCTAACTACAATTAAACCCTGAATAAATTATAATACTAACCCTAATCCTAACCCTAATCAAGATGTAAATCCTAACCCTAATAATAACCATACTTATAACCCTAAACGTAACCATAACCCAAACCCTCAAACTAACCCTAATCCAAACAATAATGTAGACCCTACAACTATGTGCCTAAACCTAATCTTAAACCCTATCAAAAACCATAACCCTAGCCCTAAACCTAACCATTATCATAATCCTAACCTTAAACCCTAACCTAATCATAACCCTAACTATGATGTAAACCTTTACCTTGACGATAATACTGATTTTAACTCTTATCCAAAACATAACTATCAACCAAATCCTAATCCTAACCATCCCCCAATTATAATTCTAACCCTTATCCTACCTTTGACATAAACCCTAAACATAATTCTAGCCATTTCACTATACCCTAACCCAAACCATAAGTTTAAACCTAATATTAAACTACAACCATAACCCTAACCCTAATGATTATCCTAAACCAAAACCAAAACGTTATCCTCGACCATAACACTATACAACACATATTTATTGATTTATTTTATGTTTTCCATGTTGGGCGGTGCCACTGCCACTAGCATATATACCTTAAATTTTAATTTATTCTATATAAAATACGCAAAGAGGTATCATTCTGAAGGCACCTATTTCAATTTAGGGTATACAAATGATTAAAAATAGGCACCTCAAGAAGGATATCTATTTGGTATAGATTAAATTATAATTTAAGGTATATATGCTATTTAAATAGATTTGTTTTTCTTTTGATAACATTCTATCTTTATAATTCTTTATGACTGAAATAATTCTACAAATCTTATAATTCTATTAATTCTATCATCTTAATTCAATTTTTAGATTAACAAATCTATTTTGAAGTAACATAAAATAAATATCATTATATTTTAAAGATTCTAACATTTCTTGAAATTATTTAAATTATAAAAAAATTAATTAAATTTAATTTATAATACTTAAATCTCAAAACTAATAAACTATTTAATAATAAACCAAAATACTTTCAAAACAATCAATTAAGCATGTACAATTTAAAAAATTTAAAAATAAAATTATAAAAAATTACTTAAATTACTTATTGAAAAGTATAATGCTAGGTTCCTGAGATTTTAATTTTAAAACGAGTGGTTCCATGAATTTTGTAGTAGTTCAACTTACAAGTTTAAATTCAAAAAAGAAACTGTTAAACTGCGACATTTAAGGAAACTAGTGATCTCATGAATATAAGATTTTTGTATGTGCATAATAAAAACAAATCAAAAATGAACAATTAAAAATAATTTATTTTCCTCCAAAACTATTTTTTTGGATAGAATTTAAATTAATAGAATATTTTATATGTGCATAATAAAAACAACAAGTAAAAATAATTTATTTCCATCCAAAACTATCATTTAATAAAAATTAAATTTAGAAGTTTAACATGTAGGATACTTGTATTTTTTTTAAAGATTTCAAATAATCTCAAAGCACAATTTGTATTTATTCATAAGACCACATCTTCTATCATTCCATTCCATGATATCTTCTCAGTGTCTTATTCTCTAAATAAAGATAGAGAAAATACTAGGAATACTAAGAATACCTCCTATAGAAGAAAGAAGAATGATTGGGTACAATAGTAATGTTTATTCTCTAAATAAAGAGAGAGAAAATACTAGGAATACCTCCTATAGAAGAAAGAAGAATGATTGGGTACAATAGTAATGTTTATGGTGATGTGCAGGCAGAGCAGCACACAAAGCTATTATCAGTTTGCTGACAACACTTTTGGGTAGGGGTGATAAGGCATTGTGAACAATCCGACATGGTGTCTTTACTGCATCCCGTACAACTGCCACATGGTTGCGCAGTGACTGAAGACCCTGCATTTCAATTAAAAGAAGAAATATTTCATGAAGAAAAAGATTACATTTAAGACCATTCCCATTAGATGTTTATAAGCAAACTTATGACAAAGAAAAATTGTATGAATATATCTCACCCATCACTGTCATTGGTGAAAGAAAAATAAGAAGAATAAGAATACAAGCATACAATGAAGCATACAATGAAGAGCCTATCACAACTCCTTTGCCTTCCATTTGTTTTGAAATTACTCAATTATATGCAATGATAATAAAGCCAAGTATTTATATATTAAAAGCATGAATTATTTAGGGAAGTTATGCATTTTCTCTCAACATATTGGAAACTTTCTTGTTTGAAGACAAGTATTTATATATTAAAAGTGTGAATTATTTAGGAAAGTTCTTCATTTTCTCTCAACACATTGGAAACTTTTTTGTTTGAAATTCAATTGTGTAGAGATTGAAATACATTTAATTGGCAAGGTTGTCAAATACTCTAGAGATGTTTCTATTGTTTCTATTGTTGTAAAATAGTATTAAATCTTGATATTAGATATACAAATGATGAACATGCATCAGTTCTCATTTTTTTTTTTAAGGTTGAATTTAAATAATTATTTGTTTGGCAGTAAACTATTTTGAATGATGAAGATACATAATATTCAAAATATCCCAATCATACTTAATATTTCATTCTATAGATAAAATTTCTAATTAATTTATTCCTTTAAAAAGTTATTTTATTAACTTAATTATTATTATTAAGAATTAATTTATTTTACTTTAGAACTATTTTTTTTTTAGTTAAAATAAATTTTGACTAATATATATTTAAACATATATACCAACTATATTATAAAATGCCTATTTATTAAATATTTAAATTTTTAATGTTTTAAATAAATAATATATGTTTACATATTATAATTGTTCATTATACTTTCATATGGCCTTTATCATTTATCAATTCTAATTCCACATTGTTAGTCCACCCGTAAGTTTACCTTTTAAAAAATATATATTCCAATTTGTGAGTTATTTTTTGTGCCTTTTGTTTCCATGGGGTCATTTGTTCTCTTCGTACTTGAACCATTGAACTCTTTTTTCAAAAGGTTTAAAGGGTTCAAGGTTCAAAGCGTAGTTTTAAAAGGAAAAAAGGTCTTCGTCACCAAATTTTCAAACGCATTCACTTGGTCTTCGGTCATTGAATTTTTGAACCCATTGAACCTCGTGTTCAAGTGGTTGAAGGGTTCAATGTTCAAAAATGTCTTTTTAGTGGGTCGCAGAAATGTATTGTTATATGACAAGCGCGAGTCTTTCTTTTTATGTTAAGTCGATATGTGGTCTTGAACTTTGAACCAAATTTCAAGCGTTCAAGAGGTTCATGGTTCACTTTAATTATTCCTTTTCTTTGTCGCTCATTCCCAGTGTTGTTTATGTGCCAACCGTTATTGTTTTATTGCTTAAATGAACTTGAACCATTGAACCTCGTGTTCAAGTCGTTCAAGGTTCATATGTTCTTTTCAAACTAATCGGAAAAGCTTTTTGGTGGAAATAAAAGCAACACCAGAAGAAGAAATATTCCCTTATTCGGCTTTTTGAAATTCTAAATGTGGAAAGTAATCATGAAAATATCAAATTTCCTGTGCGGAAGTGATCGCTAATTAAGAAGGTGTCAGGTTTTTCTTTTCACCATTACTTCGCACACTTGAAGTAAATCATGATGAAGCGTATGCAACCCTATTGATATTTTCCCGCCTGATTAAAGGAAGATGTATAAGTTTATTTCCATATTTAGGAAGGTCGCACACCTAGAATGGCGAGGATCCGTGACAAAACAAGACAAGCCCGTGACTTCCTCAGTTGCGGTAGATGCTTAGTAATGCTACAATGAAATGCCGGTCTTTCAGCGGCTATTAGTTTAGCTATCTTTTTGTGTCATCTAAACGGTTTCTTTCACTGAAGTGAAAGTAAATGTTATTTGTCAATTATGTAAAAACTATGGCCTGGTGGCTATTTAAGCTAAAAATCTTGCTTTTGAAAGGATTCTGAAATTGTGATTTTAGAAACAATAGAAGAGTTTTTGATATGAATTGTGGAAAATGAAGTAATGATTGATTATTAATGGAATGTTGAGACATCTTTAAATCTGTGCATTCTGAGATTCATAATTCTTCTTAGGTTGTTATGTGGGCATAATTTAATCTAATAATCAGTTATCTCTACATTTCCTTTTGGTTCATATTTATATAGATTGTTGGATGACTTGCATGTTGTAAATCAGCTTGATCCCCCTTTCCCTATGAGGCATGAGAGAGTCTCAGTTAAGCTGCTAATTTCTTAGAAAAATTTAGGCATTTATTTGTGTGGATGGATAAATGTTGAAGCCTTTTCAATACTTTCTGGTTAAAAGTTTTAGAAAAAAAAAATCAATTGTACAGTTAATTCATTGTAAATCATATGAGGAGTTGCCCTGGTATTTTTTGTTTCTTTCTAAAGGGTAAAACAGAGTGACATTTTTCTTAAGAAGATAATAACTAAAATTTCAAGAAGGAGACAAATCTATTAACCAACACACATGAACCTTGAACTTTAATAAATAAGCTATCCCATGTTTGAAAAATATTATTTTTCATGTTAATGATTATTTTTACTTCTTTATGGATTTATATATTAGATCATAGGAACATTAAATCTAGGGAGAATATAATGGTGAAAAATATATAAATATGTGATTTTCTCTTATGTTTTGATCTAAAATAAATTATAATATCGTCTAAAATAAATTAGAATATCAATAGAATAACATATTTTTAAGTACCATGTTCTTACATAAATTTGGCTATGAGATCACACTCTTCTAATGCACAATGTAAATATGTACCATACTAATAATTTCACTATTATTTATGGTGGATAAAACATTTAAGGCTTTTGGAGATCCTATGTTCAACTGGATACATTTTAAGATGATTTTATTTGAAAATACAAGGGATCATACCCTTGATAATGGATGCAAACTCTTTTTGGACCTAGCTTGAGAGGATTATCATTTATTGTAAGCTTTTATTACATGGTGTTTTATATACATGATAATCTTGTATGCCACTCTAAGCTTTTATGTACCTGATAAGTGAAGGATCTAATAAGTACTGTATTATCCTAGTTTTAATCTTGAGATTTGGATGTAGTAATGAGGACTTATTTGGAGAAGTGAAAAACTTGATTTGTAGCTTATGGCATATTCCCTTGTTGCAAGAATTACTATTTTAATTGATCTACTTTGGTATGAGAGGTTTCAATCTATTACTATCATATTTGCATTTGATTTGAATGTTACATGTTAATATCATTTTACTTTGGTTATGGTGGATGAGATCTTACTTTAGAGATCTTGGTACATGTTATTGTTGAACAAGGACATAGTTTAATTTGTAGGTTCTTTTGTTGTTCTTGTTCTTCTTTTTGGGTGTTTGTATTGTCATTGTTGAGTATAAAGAATTTGTGAGAGCTATGGAAACTACTACTAGGATATGTATGGAAAAGGTTTTATGATAAGGTAAAATGGTATGAATATATCTCCCAACATTGTAATTGGTGAAAGAAAAATAAGAAGAATAATAATGCAAGCATACAATGACGAGCCCATCACAACTCCTTTTCTTGCCATTCGATTTGAAATTAAGAAATTATATGCAATGACAATAAAAACAAGTATTTATATAAATGTGTTAATTATTTTCAATGTAGTTTTTTTACATCAGGTTTTGCTAGATAGATCATCAAGAGGGTCGAGTGAGCAAGCTCTTCAAAATTTAATGTTGCGTCAAAAAGCTTTTGAAAAAATAAATTATATTAAAATTTTTGTAGATGGTATAAAAATATGATAGACTTATAAAGCACTGAGAGGGGAGGGTGAATCAGTGACACCAAAAAAAATACTACTTTAAACACTGACCGGTAGATATACTTAACAAGTTTGTTAAACACTATGCATGCTATCCAAAATGATATTAAAGCATACACAATAAGTAAAATAAGAAGAATAAGAATGCAAGCATACAATGATGAGCCCATCACGAAATTATGTCATATGAGAATAAAGACAAGTATTTATATATTAAAAGTGTGAATTATTTAAGGAAGTTTCTGCGTTTTCTCTTATGCATTGGAAAGTTTCTTGTTTGAAATTCAATTGTGTAGAGATTGAAATGCATTTAATTAGTAAGGTTGTCAAATATTCTAAGAGATGTTTCTGTTGTAAAATAGTATTGAATCTTGATATTAGATATACAAATGATAAACATGCATCATTTTCGTCCTCTTTTTTTTTCTTGTGTGTGTTTAGGCTGTGTTTAAATAATTGTTCATTTCATAATTTGTTTACATTAGGTTCTGCTAGATAGATCATCAAGCGGGTCCAGTGAGCAAGCTCTTCTAAATAATAAATGATATTAAAAATGTTGTAGATGGTATAAAAATATGTTTGGCTTGCCTCTTGAAAAATGGCTCCTGAATACCATACTATCAACAATTATGGTATACCTCAAAAGAAAACATTGTTGTTCTCTTTACCAGTTAGGAAGTCCTCTAGACATAACATCAATGTCTCTATATATATTTTAAACAACAATTCTTTTAGGTTGTTTTTCATTATTTATTTAACATATTCTGCAAACAAAACAATTATAAACACATAACAATTTAATAATTCTTTTTGAGTATGTTAATTAATATTTTTTATTTTAAATTATAGATTATAATTATATCTGAATTTAAATTGTCATACCAATGTTGTTTTTATTATACAGTACAATTTATGAGCATTGAAAAGTGTGAGAATGTTGGGAAGTTTCTTTAGCCTTTGTCTAGTCTTCTAGCTGTCATTCTGTGTGCTCTAGAAGTTTTCGGCTTCTAGTTTTCTTAGTTGCAAAGAGAATTTTTCAAACAGGTTTTTGTGATAAAAATGGAAGAATCTCCCTTTGCCTTCATAATTAGAGCTTTCCCAGAGCCAATTACTTCCTTTCCGGTGGATACTCCAATATCCCTCTTGTGCATTAGTTTAAAAGTTTCCTTAGAGAAATCACGGATTTAAGGTTCAAAAGACTCCTTCGAATCTTAGAGCGGTCAGTAATCTTGGTTGTCAATTTATGTTAGCATGAGTTTTGCATCCAGTTTGCATGATCCTCTCTCACTCTCCGTGAATGATGGACCGCTTGCATGATCCTCTCCATTATCTCCAAGAATAGTGGATCTATTTTCATGCAAACTGTAGATCAATAAGCTTAACTAAGCATCTTTCACCACTAATTTCATATTTCTGTGCGGTGGCTTGTTTCTATAAATCATGCTTTTGCATAATGTAAAAACATAATGAATTAATAGAGTTTCATTTTTTCTCATGCAAGTTTTGTTTTCTTCCCTAGCTAGATCTGTAGTTTTGCTTTGCAGAAATTTTAACAATTTAATTCTTGGTCGTGGAATATCTCAGGGATAATTCCAACATTTCATAATTCCAACATTTCTTCAAGATTTGTAGTGTCCCTCCCTAACAAAAAGGTTTCAAAGGCAAAGGTGTTGCCGTTAACGTCACTGTTGTTCAAGCACGATGTCTTGGAGGGCCTAGATACTGTTCTCAATCATGCTATTCTTGGCACTAGAATGCAGATACTGTTCTCAATCATGTTATTCTTGGCACTAGAATTCCTTGCCCTAGAGATATGATATGATTTCCTATTCCGTGAGAAACCATTAACTATTACCCTTTGCTTTCGGATCTTAAGGGCCCTGCCTTAAGGCGTCATAGGGCATTTGTTACAATGGCGGTCAGATTTCTTGATTGGAGGCTACTGGGAGATGAACTAGATAATGATGACAGGCAGGAGGAATTTCTTGATTTTGCCAGATTGAATGGTCTCCTTCCGTCAAAGCTAGAATGTGAAGGGTGGGTTGCTACTGGTAACAAGAATGCGCTACAAGGGGGTTGTGCAGAAGCTTCAACCTAGGGTTGAGTGAACTCCATGAAAAACAGATATGATATTTATTTTTAATCAGATTATTTTAAATCTGATACTAAAAGTCAATGTTTTGTTGATACGTTCAAACTTATCTGTTAGAAGTGTTTTGGTTAAAATATTAGACTTTCGAGATTGGAAGGTAGCCTCCTTTTCTAAATTTTTTATGACCACTCTTGATGATTCTTCTTTAGCACAAGAATCTGGTGTATTTAGGGAGTCTGCCTCCAATTTTTGAACTATCTAAGCTAGAATATGTGAATTAAAGATTTTGAATTTTAATACAATTTTCTCTAGCCTGGTGGTTTACCAATAAAAAAAATTATTTTCACTATATTGTTTAATAATCTTATTTATTATAAAATTATAGACTATATTATATATGAAATTAATATTATAATTATGTGTTGGAGATAGTAATCCCAGCTACCCAACCACGTAGTCAACTACGTATAATCCAGTTTGAAAGCATATCTCCAACACAAGTTCTTAATTGTGGAAGTTTCTTCCAGCTACCTCCAACACATTTCTAGATGTGATGAAGTCTAGAAACATCTCCATAAAAAGGAGGCACTTGTAATCACATCAAAATGAATGAAAAATATGGATTGATGAATAAAAATTCTTCTTTCTTTCATTCTACTCTCTTTTTGTGTTTTGTTCTATCCCATTTCTAACAATGATATCAGTGCTTATGGTAAAGAATGCCTAGAGAGTAAGATGAATCTAAAGGAGTGTTGTTTTTTAATACAAGTTGTTTAAGAGACGCCCAAGTTATAGGATATGTTGAAGTTGCTGAAGGTGATTCCAGCGGTGTAGACCAGATATAGATCATATTTTCAATGGGAGGTAGAGTTTGATTAGCTACATGACAATTATAAGAGCCAATTTCGGAGGAATGTTCACTATGTTCACTATGGAGATTGTTGGATCAGACTTGTTTTCTTTGTGTTTTTTATGGTAGTTTTAGGGAGCACTGATCCTTGGCCATTTTATAGAACAACATAAATCTTCTCTTACAAGGACCACATCTTCCTTTAATGATCCATAAGCTTGTCATTTATTTGGTTTTAGTTATTAATTTTTATTGGAAAGGGTGCTCTCGATTCATAATTCCATGTTGTTCTTTGTTTCATTTTGTGTTATTATGTGAGGATTGAGAAACTGTGTGACTTGCGTAAAAAGAGATTTGTAATGTTCTGCACTGCTTTGATATCTACGTGTGATATTCTGAATTTGAAAGTTAAAGCCATAGAATCAAGTTGGAAAGATTAAGATTCAGTTGAAGGATTGGTTAAATAAAATCAAAGAGAGAGGATAATTGGTCTTGTCTAAATCATAGAAGCTAGCCTAATAAGGTAAATTGTTAAAACATTATAAATCTAGTGTGAAGGCAATGTAAATATAATCTCAATGGGAAAAATTGATATAGTAAAGAAAGAGAAAACGAATGATTCGGAAGAAGAATTCAATGAAGTTATAGAGAAATATTTAAAGTTATTTGACAAAATTAAAAAGGAAAATCTAAATCTGAAAGAAAAGCTAGAGTTGATGAAAAAAGAGAATGAATGTTTAAAATTGAAGCCATCTAATTATGAAGTCTCATGTGGGACAAAAGATTTAATTTGTTCTTTTGATCAATCAATTAATGTATGTGAAGCTCTTATTGGAAAAAAAATTGAGGTTGAGGGGCACTGTATGTCTAAAAATACAAAGGTTGTAGATTGTGTTATTGGTAACAAAGCTTATTTTAAAAACAATGTTGGTTTCTAAATCATAAATAAAATGGGTTATGAAGGTGGAGAAGGAATCAAAGTGCCCATTCATCCAATAGAAAGGCCAAAATATGTAGGTCTTGGATATAGAAAAGGTGAAAATAGAGTTCAACATGATACATGTTTAAACAAATTAGTCCAAAGAAAGAGAGAAAATTGTTGTGATAGAGCATAATCATATTGGCGGTTAAAATATCCCCACTTTTATCATTTTGTTTCCCCCAAAATTATTTAATGGGGGTTTGGGGATAGTGCCCCAAGGCAGGGTCAAGTGGCAATGCCCCTTGCACGCTCCCTATCACAATACAGGGTAGGGCACGCTCCTTATCACAATACAGGGCAGGGTCGTGGGATAGTGTCCCACATTCCTGAATGACTTATTATTTTATAATGGCATTGATTTTTATTTTTCTATTGGTTGAAATATTGTAACACTAATTTTGTAATTGACATGTCTTTATAAAATGGTTAAGGGTTAGGGTTTTCTACAAAAAAAATTGTAGAATTTTACAATAGTATTAAGTTGCAAGGGATTGCTAGTTGAAATTGATTTGATAATAATATTGGACTCTCTGTTTGGTGGGCATAGCCCAAGTTTGGGCGAACCACGTTAAAATTGTCTCCTCTCTGGTATTATTTATGTGGTTTTTTATTCATTTGTTTAATCTTTATTTGCATATAATTGATATTTTCTGCATGCAATTCCTAACAAAAATCAATGTTCTCATTTTAACAGAGAAGGTCACCAAAAATAATTAAGAATGGAAGAAAGAATCTATGGCAGGTTATATAAAAATGGATTGTGCATGGACTTATGCACTTAATTGGAAAAATATTATAGGTGTGTTCAAAAGGTTCTACAAATTTTCATGTGTGAAGACTAATAGGAGTCATGAAAGTTTTGGATGTTCAAAAGCAATAACTAGTGTTTTGAGTAAAAAGAAATCATTGTCTAGCAAGATATTTACATATTGTGAAGATGCATTAAGTTTCATGATGTTTTTGACAACTTGAAAGCAAAGAGTTTGGGATATTTTCGTAGCAATTAAGGAACCCAACAAATGATAAAAGACCATTGCAAAGAAATAATTTGGGAAAGTCTGTAGGCATCGTTAAAGACAAAAGAAAAATTGACAAATGAATCTAAGAATGATGAGTGCTACAATATCCATGGTAGTTGTGATTAAGGGAAAGTGTTGGAGATAGTAATCCCAACTACCCCAACCATATAGTTATCTCCATATCACGCACTTTGCAAGAATATATGCATCATTAAAGAAAAGTTCATAATTTTGGAAGTTTCTTTCAGCTACCTCCAACACATTTCTACATGTGATGAAGTCTAGAAACATTTAAGACCTCCATAAAAAATAGGTACTTGTAATCAAACTAGAATGAATGAAAAATATGGATTGATGAATAAAAATTTGTCTTTCTTTTATTCTATTCTATTTTTCTCCTTGCTTTATTTTTTTGTACACTTCTATCCCATTTCTAATATTATGAACATTATATGTAAAAGTAATGATTTAACATTTATAATAGACATTAGATTTTATAAAATTGAGATACTTGAATAACCATTAATTTAATTAATTGAAATACATGAAATTCCTTATTATTAGAGGTCAACTATTTTGAATGATGAAGAGACATGCTATTGAAAATTCCTAAATCATACTTAATATTTATTCTATAGATTAAATTTCTAACTAATTTTTTACTTTAAAAAGTCATTTTATTATCCTTTTTTTTTTAAATAAGGGGTAAACGCTTTTGAGCACAAAGGCCTAGCACGGATTTAAACCATGGTGGCCGCTTCATCAATGAAGTTTTTTAACCACGACACTACATGTCTGAAGACTCATTTTATTAACTTAATTTTTATTATGAAGAATTGATTTATTTTAATTTAGAACTATTTAGTTTTAGTTTAAATGAATTTTGACTAATAGATATTTTAATTTTGTTGGCAATTGACACTCTATTGGTTGGTTTCACTATGTTGTCATTGATGACAACATGATTTTGGGTTCCAGCTTCATATGGTGTACGAATAGGAACTTCATAGACTCTACATAGGCACCAACAGACAAAATATTTCTTTGGTCACCGGCAATGCAGACCAACATGGTATAGTAAAGGTTATCAATATTGGAGGCCGACATATCTTGGATCCAGCATCATCAATTAATTTTAATACTTATATATTTATGTTATCTAGCCGACATGTAATCTGATATTGTATATATCTTTGTAAGCCGACATAAGGCAAAAAAAATTGTATAGGGTATATAAGGCAGATTGATTAGATCATTTTGATAGAATAAGGATATGGATGTAATGGATCATAATGCGAATGTAATATGATGTAAAATATATCAAAAAAAATTTGTATGTGAGGAATTTATTGTAAGGGTTATTCCGGTAAAGGGGTTTAGGGTTTCAGATTGGAACAGATAGAGCTTAAACTAGAACTGTATTTTGGCATAGGAGACGCTATCTTAGAAGTTCACACTTCTCCATATTGTTGTCTGAAATTTTATGTAGTCAGTGAGCTTCCTATTGTGATTGAGCAGTGTGCTCTAGGCTGTAAGCCTTCCTGAAAGTGCATGCCCCTCATATACTGTAATATCTCTTCATATGGCCAGTGAATTGATATTGTTGGTCACAAATCCCACCATGTATTTTCTTCTTTGAGGTTTCCCACGTATAAATCTATGTGTTATGATTCTCATTTATGTGTTTCGCTTATTGGTTTCATTACTTCTTTCAATTGGTTTCACCCCCCCCCCTCCTCCCAGTGTTATTGGTTTCCAACAATTGGTATGAGAGCCTTGTGCCTTGCAAGAAGTTTAATAGCTTGACGAAGATCATGATACCAAAATCATTGAATATAGCTTTAGAGAAGCAGCTTGAAATGGCACTTGAAGATTATGATGCTGAAAGGTTGAAGAACTTAAAGCTACAAGATGAATTGAATTATGCCAAGGAATTCATTCTTGTCCTACAAGAGAGGCTATCATCTATTCAGGATAGAAGGAAAGAACTTTTACAAAATTAGGATGATGAAGAGAAAAATGCACTTAAGGAACAATGTCAAAAATTAAGTTTGGAGAACATGGTTATGAAGAATGAAATGCAAACTGACTATGAGAATTTCCAAGGAGATTGAGGACAGAAAGAAAAAGGAAAAAAAACTTGTTGTATCCCTAAAGAACAAGTTTGAAGAATGTGGTAGGTTGATTCATGAAAATGATATGTTGAGAACTGATTTGGTAAAATCCCAGAGAAATGAGAAAGATCTTGTGAGATGAATGATGATACTAAGAGAAGATTTAACTGCTGCAAGTGAATACAAATAAAAATTCAAGACTAGCTCAGCACAATTTGATGAGTTATTGAAGACACAAAGGAAAATTTGAGGTTCCAGTGGACTTGGATTTGAGAATTGACAGAGTTCTAATATTGCTAATGATAATCAAAGCCATAAGGCACTGGTAAGACAATTCAATGCTTATAAATTCAATGGTAGATATTTTGTTTATAATAGATTTGGTCACATGGCTAGATAATGTAGAAACAGAGCAAATCAGAACCCTGATTCTGCTCCCAATAAATGTTCTAAATGCAATAAGTTTGGTCATAAGATAGAGGATTGTAGAATGAATGTAAAATTCTATGCTTGTGGAAAATTTGGACATATGGATAATCATTACAGGTCAAGCAATTTCCCTAGTTTTAGCAAAGCGATTCAAAAGAACAATGTTACATGTTTTGCATGCAATGAAGTTGGACATATTGCTAAGTTTCATAGAAACATAAATCCATCGGTTAGTAATGGAAGATCAAATAAAAAAGGGAAAGAGAAGGTTAGTGAAATATGGCATGATCACACTCAAAGGTGGGTTAGGAAGACTGAAGATCAATCATCAGATGGGAATGTCTCGGTTACCTCTCCAGCAGAAGAGGCTGTTGCTACACCGACAATGAGCTTGTCCGGTAACTAAGACAGATGCCTTAGGGGTAGAAAAAATTCATGAAGATGATGCATATGTCCCGAGAAGAGGTTCTGGAAGATGTTCTAGATATTGGAGAGGATTATCCGGCATGGATATGTTCTGAGAGAGATCCGGTATCTTTCACTAGCATATCAACACATTGAAGAACTAGGGTTTACAGACATTATGGATATTCTAGACTTCGAGGATGAAATAATAATATATGTATTGAGTAGAGTTTATGGGAAATTCATAGACCTTATAAAATCACTAAGGAAGCCATCTGGGCGATTACCAGTTTTTCATTGGTAGGACAACATCCATATAAGAAAGTGTCAAATGACTTTGTGAGGAAAATCACCAACGCGACATCTAACAAGAGATTGATGAAGGTGAGCACTATCACCGACACCGACATCAAGTTCAGTAACATGGCTATAAGATACAAGGTAACTCAGTCAAACTGATTGAATTTTGTTTTCAGTTCATGTATTTTGGCTGCATATAAGATGATGAGAGAAAATGTAAAGTTAGATATTTGCAGTTGGATGCTTGATGAATTATTAATTAACTTAGGAAATATTAAAGGTGAGAAGAAGGGTACCTTTGAGTATGGGAATTTGTTAGTTTGCTTGATGCTATATTTTCTAAATGATACACCTAGTTCTGGTAGGAAACAATGGGCTTTTGACATTCCGGTAGGAAGACAATTAAAACAATGAATTGGTGCAATAGGAAGTCAAAGAGATGATAATATATCGGGTTATTTCAAGGATTTTAAAAAATCTATTAGGTCTAGAGTAAGAATACCTGAGAATATAGTAAAGAAATACTCTGCCAACATATGTTTCATGGTTAAGAAGGATGTGACTCTCATGTAAGCAGTCAAGCCCAAAAAGAATTGGATAGAGGAAATGGTCTATGAGGTAGATGCATTAATCTTTGATGCCTATGCAAAAATTTTGATTGATGCAGAAATTGATAAGGCGGAGAAGCCCTATGTAATTGCACAACAAAAAACTCAAGAGGTTGAAATAGAGTTAAACTGGAAGAAAAGGGAAAAACAAGAAGGAAAGGCAAGCAAATTTGTACAGGAGGTCTCAAAGGACATAAAGGCACTTATCAATTTTGTCCCAGAGAAAGGGAGGAAGAGGAAGGATCTGGTAGTTTATATTGAACTTGTTATTGAGTCAAAGGATGACACACCATTAGTCTTCAAGAGGGCTGTTAGGAAAAAACCGGAACAACCTAAGGTGGAAGAAAAGAAGCAACCGGTTAGAAAGGTCACAATCAAGTTACTGGCTTAGAAGAAAGTACCTAAGGTCACACCTAGAGCTCTATCCGGTACTATCCGGTACTTCCAACTATTTAATATTCCTCAGACTTGGACCAATAATGAAAATGACGCTAGATCGTTCTATGCTTTAGGGTCTGAAATAACAGGGAGGGTCATCCCTATGCTTATTTTTTATTTTACGCCACACTCACAAATAATTCATAAAATAAAGTAGATAATCTCATATAAGGACTCAACAATAAGGGAGAATGCTCATGAATGGCCAATTCCTCAGTGATCCTCAACCCGTTTGGAGCATGAGACGACTAACACATGATAAAATTCATATTAAATTAAAGTATCTTGATACTCAACAAGTCATAGCAAACTAGTGGTGATTTTGAATAGTAAATAAATACCCAGGCATTCATTTAACTATGATCAGTGCCTTATTCCATTGGGTACATGAATTCATACTGCATTAGATTGTACTTTTGATAGAATTTATCTAACAACATTTAACCAGAGATAATATTACCTTACAATATACCGTATTTGTAATCCCCACCCAAAACTACTTATCAAAATCCCTATAAAGACCTCTATCACTCTGCAATTTTATTCAAGCATTTAATTGACCTATCAGACTAAAGCATGAACAAAAAGTTACATACACCACAATAGTGCAATGAATGATAAATTCCTTGATAATACGCATTCAAAACATGATAGAACAATACTTTGGAGAGAAATGAGTTTGAATCATATGTTCATTGATTAATTACATTGTCTCTGTAAGAATACAATCCATACATAACTCCTTTAAGAACCTGCAAAAATCATAGATACAAGACTCTTTTCTATTTTTTGCTCTCTAAAATGACCTCTTACAATCCTTTTGTTTCACCTAGACTTTTCTATTTGGAAACAAAAATTTGGAACATATAAGGGACCAAAATTCCAAACCCCGTCTCATAGCCCTAAATTCCCTTTCATAAAAACAAGGGAGTAAAACAAGCCTCGGGCCAAAGGAGACACCTATCATCTAAGGATGACTATGCATAACCACATTCAATTATACAAAATAATCATCCTTGAACTTGCCTATATTGGATCAAAATTTGCATCCGCCTTCTTCAAAACTCATGATGAAAATTACCCCCATCCTATCTTATGGGTTGCAAAATATCTGCACTAGAAAACAAAAATAGTTATTCAAACAATTTATGGCTTTCTATTCATCATTCAAATACATGCCACTCCACATGTCATAGTCTTCATCGGATGTCCAATTGAAATTAATTACTTCATCTACTTTTTCCCTATATGGAATATACTTAACGACTACTTGGTTTTCCTCTCTTTTAAAAGTTTCAAAAAATAGCTCTATAGCAATTATCTTATCCATACCATCTTCCAACATATTTATATCTATCCCATCAAAAATCATTTCTACCTAGGTGTTGATGACTCTCACTACCTCTTATTTCCAAGACTGCAAAGGCTTAGCTGCCCCTTCTCTATCTTCAATATCTGGAAAAAGAGTTTGTTCTAATTCACTAAAACTTTTCATCAACTCCCTTATCTTTCTTTCTATATTTTCTGGCAGAATTTGGGATTCCTGCATTGATTTCACCAACAAATATGTTGGTTGGAGTGTATGTGGCCTTTTGGTATGAAATTTAGAGGCCATAGACATCATTCTAAGCTCATTTCCCCTTTGTAACCACTCTGTAAACAAGGGAATTGCCACTTCTTTATCATCATTAAACTTTTGAATAGCATCAAAAAGTAAAGAATATAAAGCATGAATCTTGTTTAACCTACTTTCAATTTTCTCATTTAAATGAGTTAGCACAAAGCTAACTATATCCTTCAGCTCCTCAGCTGATTTTTTTTCTGATTCTTTTAATTCATTCTCTAATTCAACAATCTTCTCTTGAAGCTGAGACTCATTTTGTTCAGTCGATATTGAAGTATCAGGCTCATCATCATCATCGTAAGGGACTAATACCATGGTAGGGATATTAGTACTTATATTTAATTGAGTTGTTTCTTCTTTTTGGATCATAGGTGGTGACTTGGATGTTGATAGCTCAGACGGTCCTGTAAGGGCAGGATATGAAACCTTTATTTGTCCTTGCTCTAGGAGTTGCACTCTCATTTGCAACTCCACACATTTTTTCTGAGATGCATTATAGTCATTAAAAAGTTTGTCAAATTTCTTCATCAACTCAACCCTCTTTGAAGCTTTCTTTTTTGCACTCTCATGTGCCAGCTTAGTAACATCAACATTCAATTTTGTAGCCTCTACACTTTATGTATTGGCTGCTCTCTTTATAATTAAATGTCCTCTCAAGTTGGGGTTTAAATCACTGATATCAGGCTTCCTAGGTCCTTCCTCTAATGCCCATATAGCCAAGGTTTCATAATCATCCGCAAAGTCTAATCCTCTTAATGCTAACCCTGCTTCTTCTTGCTTTGATTTCCTAATAGCGTCAAATGACACTGCATCTACTATATCCCATTTTGGAAATATCAAGACTCCAGCTTGACTTATAATTTTCCTGCCCTCATCAGTAGTGATTTCCTTGAACTTTTCCTTCATTTAACTTTTTACTTCCTCTTGGATTTCTTGGTCCAATCTATCTAGCCTTTGGGTCTTCCTCTCAACAATCCTTCCTTTGTATTCTTCAAGCTTTGTTTTCCATACTAATTGAAAAAAGGCTAGGCTTTTTACAAATGCATCATCCTCAAAGAAGCTATCACATGCCTCCTTTCTTGCATATTTGAAGGCTTTACCCTAAATATTCAAGGGAGTAAGATCCAACTCCAAATTAGGAGGAAATACAGGAATTACCCATTTGCATTTCCACATTTGTTGCAACAAATCTGTCTCCCTCCACCTAAGCTTCATCTTGGCTTATTGGTGAGATGGATATAGCTGATGGTGAGGGGCTTCTATTAGAATCTTCAAGATCAATGATCCTGACTCCTTGAAGAGGTTTAGTTGGTATCTTGGGGAAATGCTCTGAACTCATTATTTTCTTACCCTTTCTCCTTATCAATCTCCCACTATCATTGCTACTATACTCTTCCTCACTTATTTCTTCTCTAACTCTTTTGTGAGGAGATTCCTGAATAGGCCTCTCTGCTACTACAAAACTTACTCCCTGGGATATAGGATGTTCTAAGCTTAATAGTTGTCTGCCATGAACTTCTTCAAGTCTAGCTAGCTTCTCCCTTAAGACCTTCATTAATTCATCAAAAAAAATCATAAAATATTCAATCTTGGTATAGAATGGAGAAAAATCCTTTAATGGATCATATTCTATATCCATCTTCTGAATAGTAGACCATGATTTTCTAAAAGTTATCCATTTCTCCTTTCTCCATTCTGGCATCATGGGGTCAAATTCATTCCTGATTAAGTCCTCGGGAAAATTATGCACATGGGGCAACATAGATCCTCTTATTCTCTTTCTAAAAATGTTGTTAAAACCTTCAGGATCATTGTTTTTAGCTATACTTACCACTAAATGGTACGGAGAAAATAGTTTGTCAAAGTGCTCATGTCCTCCCTTGATAATCACAAAGTAAGGGATAATGGTGTAATCCAGGAAAAGTGACCCCTTTCCTTTATTTTTAAATTCTTTATCCCGAATACATCCAATTTGCCACATTACCTTAGCAAAACCCATTCTTAGAGGAAAATTGAAAGGCAGTACATGAGGTTGTCCAGAAAAACCATAAATTTTGATTATACTACTAACAGAGTATGAGATAAAGTGTTCCCAATCATGTTCAATTCTGGGAAGAGGCACCCTTTCCTTGGGTCTCACAAAATCATTCAATTCTTTAGGAATCCTTGGTGAATTCACTGCCAACCTTTGTCCTAACCTAGAGGCAAAGTTGTTATCAAATCTTATATAGCTAGCCTCTTGTTTATCCCATGACATGTCTGTGCTCAAGAGCTCTATTGGAATAATACCAAGAGAATTTAACATGAACAACCTGACTCTAAATGTCTAATAACCCCTCATGGATCTTTTCCTCAAGATAAGGGGCAAAGTCAAAAACTACTATAAAATCTAGATGTTGTATCTGCATAGACATGTAAATGAAATTGGTTGACATCACTCTAATGGGACTAAAACCCAATACTTGGCATAAAGAGAAGAACGTAGCTTGGAAGTAAGGAGTGGAATCACTAATTGGGAACAACTCTTCTAAACTAGGACCGATATGGTATGTTGTACTTCCCACTCTAGCTAAGCGCATTGGAAGGAAACTCTTTCTAATGAATTCCTTCATCGTGTTATATTCTTCCTTTTTTTCATTTAAATCTACTGGTACTGGGCAAGGGGATGGTTCATATAAGTCAAAAATCTCTTGAAACTCCTCCCTTCTGATGGTTAATAGAATCTCCCCATCATTTCCCCTGATAACCCTTGAAACTGGGTCATATCTATCTACAACAACCTTAAGCAAATCGACATCCATAAAAACACCTGGTACTACTAACTTACCCAAGTCATACTACCAAGGACTAGATAATGGGGAATTTAATTTCCTTTGTCGATACCACAATTTCAAAATCTCTAACCCAATTACTGGTATATTAGTATCTCCTAAATGGAATGTTTTGTCAGTTAACCCTTACCCCAGTGTTTTCCCATCAACAAACCTCTGCCCCTATTTCTTCTCATCTGTAGAAGGCTTTAATTGCTCCAAGAAATCATCATAAAGATTTATTTTCATATAATCCACCTCCACTGAATGTTTCCATGAGGGATCCATATTCTGCAACTAGGGCTTTCTAATATATTTCCAAGTGTGGGAAAGAGAACTAGGTCTTATCACAAGTTTTTTTAAATATTTAGAGTAAATTCAAACAAATATCACTATTTTCTGCTTAGCCTCTTAACCCTAGAGAAAATTGAATTTTCCTTTTGTAATGTTTTACAATTTGTAATATAAATCTGTTTCAAGAACATATGGAGAGCTCAGATAAACTTACTGCTTTTGATGTTTGCTAGAAATGATATTTCTGTGTTAAAGAGGGTCTCTTCAGTCTCCTTTTGCAGTAGGAAATTCTTCAAAATTTCTATAAACTCTTTTGTGAATGAAAAACCTTTAAGAGTCTTTTAATTATCGTCCAAGAAAGGACGCAAATTTCTTCTCCGCCATTAATATTCATGCGACTGAGACAATGACTCCTAGCTTTGTAATTAAGATGTTTGAAAAGTAGCAGTCGATCTTCCTCCTAGTTTGCCAATCCAACGATCATCTCCTTGTTGACTCATCACTTGTTCTTTCATCTATATCAGTGGCCCCACAAAATTGTGATACATCAGGATCACCTCATCTTCCTGTCGAACTCCGTCAGTGGCCCCACTATAGGTCTTTCTAGCAAATTAAAGACACATGGCATCATTATGCGATGCCATGGTCCATAACCACCTTGCAACTTCCATTGCGAGAATACAAGGGTAATCTGATCTACTCAAATTTTACAACCTAGCATACATCCCATTGACTCTTCTTGGAATTAAAAATCGAGCACCCTTTTCCTTAGGATAAAACATCCTCATCCATTCTGAGCACGTGAAAATTGATGGGACTGTTAGTAGACCGTCCTTTACTACCTGAGAACCATTATTAAAATGCCTTCAACTGGTTGTGTTGCTAACTCTGTTGGTTTTCACTGATAACACACAACACAATCTTGTGATGTTGCAGTCATGAAAATCCTCGCATCTATGATCTTAGGGAAGCACTAGCTGTTCGATCTATCCTTTCTTTAATAGATGGTCAAGGTATTTAGTATTTTTCAGACTTAGGAAAATATAAGTGCGGTCATAAATGTTTAGAACGGGATCAACAGTAGGAAATTTATGCACTTGACTTAGGGAAATATATTTTATGGACCGGTTAACCAACATTTTGCCTAGAGAATAAGATGGCCCCACTCATGGAAAGGGTACCCTCAATTTTAAGTGAGAAAAAGGTAACAACAACATATATCAAGGACCAAAAAATCACTTTCAAACCACCTTTTAATCACAAAATACACAAGTCTTAAAGCCCTAAACCTTGATAACTTGACCAAGGGCAAAATAAAACTAGGATCACCAAATTTTGCAAGACATAAATTGAAGGTCCTATCACCACCCAAAACTTCTATAGAAATTGTTGATGAAATAACTAAAGATGGCATGTTGAAGAATGCTGAGTTTTATTATGATAAATTAGAGGTTGATGTACAAAGATAGGTAGAGGAAGCAGTCCTTTTATACTTACATATCTATAAGAAAGCATTAATAGAGATAGAAAATCAAATACTGGCAGAGTTATATAAAATGTTAGATGCTAGAAGATTATCTAGTATGCAAGAAGATAAACACATTAAAATGTAAGAACTTTTAGCTATCTATGTTACTATAGCTTTAGATGAGATGGAAAAGACAATTGAGGCTGCAGATAGAAAGGTTTTCAATAGCAAACATAGAGTAACTAGCTTGATGCTAGAGAGAATGAATGAAGTAATAAAGGAAACACAGAAAGCATGGATCAATTTTTTGGGAGAATGCAGAGGACTCTTTACTTCACTAGAAACCAAAACTCATACTATAGATACACCGGTTGAAGGGAAAGAAAAAGGGATTCTGGGTACTCCATCCCTAGTTTTGAAAAATATCAAGATAGTGGAAATTGAGCCACCGGTAAACACAATTGTATAGACAAACACTGAGACACTCCTTAATACTGGGAATGAACAAGATAATATTGTACAAGATAGTAATGTACAGGTTGAGGATATTGTTCCTAGAGAGAAATCGATAGTTGCACAGACTGCACTAGTTGGCGAAGCCACCTGTGCAAGTGAGGAGGTAATAAAGGATAAATAATCAGAGGAGATTCAAAACCGACTAGGATACTTATGTGGAATTACTAGAGAAAGGTAATCCGGAAATTTTGAAATTGGTCAAGCTTTGGTAAGACAATTTTGGCGGTATTCAATGTACAGTTCTTATTCTTTGACATTCTTTTTAAATTTTTTGGCATTGATGTCAAAGGGGGAATAGTAAAAATGTGAAAAAGAATTGCATACATTAGGGGGAGTTATAGATTTTTTGAGTTTTGGAAATAAGGAGTATTTTGCAAATTCAGCTTAGGGGGAGTAGGGCTCGATGAAACTAACAGATTAAACCATGACCACTTTTTGCATGAGTGTTGCCATCAATGCCAAAGGGGGAGATTGTTGGCAATTCACACTCTATTTATTGGTTTCACTATGTTTTCATTGATGGCAACATGATTTTGGGTTATAGCTGCATATGGTGTACCAGCAGGCACTTCACAGACTCTACACCAGCACCGGCACTGGTAGACAGAAGATTTCTTTGGTCACTGGCAAAGCAGGCCGACATGGTATAGTAAAGGTTATTGGTATTGGAGGCTAACATATCTTAGATCCCGCATCGAAAATTTGTTTTAATCCTTATATACATGTTATCTAGTCGACATGTAAACTAATATTGTATATATATTTGTAAGATAACATAAGGCATAAAAATTGTATAGGCTATATAGGACAAATTAATTAGATCATTATGATAAATTAAGGTTATGGATGTAATGGATCATGATGCGAATGTAATGTGATGTGAAATATATCCAGAGAATTTGGGGCTCCACTACTTCCATCAAGCATTCAATCTTATCCACCATAAATAAAATGGTCTGCTCATATCTCTCAATAACCTTCTTAGGAATCATTTCCCTATTTTTCATTGAGGCTTGGGAGGTTTGGAAGTATCCCCAGAGGGAAGATATTCTCATAGTACCATCACCAATTCCCCATAGACCTTCCTTGATCTGCATGGCCAATGGTCTATAATAGACCCATTGGACCTTGCCATTTATACTGGGTATCTCTTGAAAGAAGTATTGTGCAAGGAAAATAAAGAGTGTACCATATTTAAAAGTATGCCTTTTGTCCTCCTTTATCTTCTTTAGATTGCTTAATAATTCATTTAGAAGTGTCATGCACATGTCATACATGGAAAGAGAGGGGGAGAGAGATGGATAAAGAGAGAGAGATGGAAAGGGTGAGATAGAGGGAGGGATAGAGGGAGAGATAGAGATAGAGGGCAGAACAAAGAAGGGGACTCAGAGAGAGGGAGGATGGGATAGAGACATCTAAGAGAGGGGGAGAGAGAGAGAGAAAGATAGAGACCAAAGAGGTAGATGGAGGGGAGGTGAGAGAGAGAAAGACAGTGTGAGAGATAGAGAGAGTTTGAGTGAGAGGAAGGGATGGAAGGATATTATAAGAGACTAGAGAGAGAAGTGCAAAGAGAGGGACAAAGAGAGAGAGTGAGAAAGAAAGGTAATGAGAAAGGGAGAGAATGAAGGGGAGGAGAGAGGGAGAGAGAGAGAGAGAGAGAGAGAGAGAGAGAGAGAGAGAGAGAGAGAGAGTTAAGTGAAAAATAGAAAGGGAGGGGTGGAGGTAGGGAGAGAGTGGAAAAGATATACACTTGACAAAGGGGAGAGAGAGAGAGAGAGAGAGAGAGAGAGAGAGAGAGAGGAATGGATCGATACAGTGAGAGAGAATGAGAGTTATAGGGAAGAAAATACTTGATAGAGGAAGAGACAGGGAGGGGGAGGGAGAGAGAGAGAGATAATGGGAGAGAGACACCAAAGAGAGGGGAGAGAGTGAGAGATAGAGATATTTGAGAGAGGGAGAGAAAAAGAGAGATAGACAAAAGAGAGAAAGAGGGTGAGGGAGATGAGAAAGAGAGGGAGAGATACGTAAGATAGGTAAGAAAGTAGAGAGGGACAGGTTTAAGAGATAAATAGGTAGGGGTTGAGGAAGAGAGAGGGAGAATGTAGGGAAGAGATTGTAGGTCCTGAAGACAACTGAGAGGTGGGGGTGAATTAGTTGTCTAATAAATTCAAACCCACAACTTATTAACCAACTTAATGCTTAATACTAGTAAATCAGTTAATTATGTCGGTAGACAGTGTTAACAGTAAATTGCTATACTGGTAAGAATTAATGCATGAAACATAAGCACAAAGTCATCCACAACACATGACACCAATATTTGTATGTGGAAACCGTATAAGGGAAAAACCACGATGGGAAACCTTACCCACAATTAGATGATACTACTGCAGATAGTAAGTGTACAAAGAGGGCTCTACACATGTAGAAAGGCCAACAGCCTAGAGCTCATTGCTCAATCACAAATGGGAGTCACACTGACTACAGTTGGATGGTTAAATCCAATAAGAATGTATTGTGCAAAATCGCATCTTCATATGCTGAATTTAGTACCGGTGTAATGCTAATATGCTTCTACAAAAACCTAACTTCACCTTCAGATGATGTCTTCGTGTATACCTCTACTTGATCTCGCATATATCTTTACTCAAACCTTTTCCAGATTCCACACTTGATCTTACAAATAAGATCTTACATTCATACCATACCTTAAGACCAATTTTAGTAGGTCGGCTCTACAATAAAAACATTTTATAAATAATATAATATCCGATACAATAACCGATTAAACATGTTGGCTTTATGCATTAACACTAATAATAAATCATCTCCATAACATGCCATGCTGATCTGGAAAAGATAAACCTTCCGGTGTAACCCTAGATAACCTGGACTTATTTGCCGGTAAAAACAAATATGCAAATAAGAATATATCAATGATTATTACTTCAAAATAAAGTGTCCACATGATATCTTCGACATTACCAAGTGTCGTCCATGTCATTTCAGGTATCGGTGAACAATATATCCTGCTGGTGAACCATATACTAGTAACTATTGCACAGTTTACTGTTTGTCGGTGAATGTTGCTAGATCTTCAAAGTAGGTGTATTTAGTAGGTGTTGACATCAATGACAAAACCATACCAAAATACCAGCAATCTCCCCCTTTGGCATTGATGGCAACACAAGATGGAAAAACCATCAAAGTGCCAAAAAAAACAACAATCTTCATTTCTCCCCCTGGGAGTGACAATACCAATCTTTCATGTGTCTTTCAAAATTTCTCCCTAAAATCTCTTTTTCTTACCAAAAAGATAATGTTTTTCCATAGATCTCTCTTCCCCTTTGACATCAAATTCCAAAGTCACAAAAGGTCAAGTTCATACAAAATATCAACCAATTCAATATACCAACTACTCCTTCTGAGAAGTAGCTTCCTCATCAAAATACCAGAATAAAAGATTTGTCTATTTAATTCTGTCGGTTGATGACAATCATCAACTATCTAAGTCTCTACCAGTGGTGGTATGACTCCGAGCTAATCTCTGAGATACTCAAAAGTTTCCTTAGGCAAAGGTTTTGTGAAAATATCTGCAAGTTGTTCTTTAGTATTCACATAAACTAGTTTTATCTCTTTTTCTTCAAATTTTTCCCTTAGAAAGTTCAGTTTGATAAAGACATGTTTTTTTTTAGAATGTAATACCGAATTTTTAGATATATCAATTGCTGCAGTGTTATCACAGTATATAGTAATAGGTTCCTTGAATTTTACTTTTATGTCTTTTAACATTTGCTTAAGCCAAAGTACCTGTGTACAGTTTGTTGCTGCTACAACATATTCTGATTCTGCTGTTGATAAAGATGTACAACTTTGTTTCTTACTTAACCAAGAAACTAATCTCTTTCCAAGAAAGAATGCTCCTCCAGTGGTTCTTTTTCTATCATCCACATCTCTTGCCCAATTTGCATCTGTGTATGCATATAGATCAAAATTTTCATCTTTAGGATACCATAATCCAAGATTTGTTGTGCCTTGTAAGTACCGAAAAATCTTTTTTACTGCTGATTCATGATTTTCCCTAGGATTACTCTGAAATCTAGAAACTATACATACTGCATTCATAATATCAGGTCTGGTTTATGTCAAATATAGTAAACCTCCTATCATAGATTTCTATCTAGTTGGATTAATAGGTGTAGATTCATCCCTTTGAGATAATTTGTCATTTGTAGTCATAGGTGTTCTTACCGGTTTAGAGTTCTCCATTTCAAATTTCTTAAGTAGTTCTTTCAAGTACTTAGATTGACTCAAAAATATGCCTTTATCAGTCTGTAAAATCTGCAATCCTAAAAAGAATTTTATTTCTCTGATCATAGACATTTCAAATTCTTGTTGCATTTCAAGAGAAAATTCTTTACATAATTCATCTTCTCCTCCAAAGATTATATCATCAACAAATACTTCAATAATCAAGATGTCATCATTAGTTACTTTGTAATATAAATTGCTTTAAAAGATACTTATCCAATCTTGCATACCAAGCTCTTGGAGCTTGTTTTAATCCATACAGAGATTTTCTTAATCTGCAAACCATATCATTGTCATCTATCAAGGAAAATCCTTCAGGTTGTTCAATATAGACTTCCTCTTCAAGAACTCCATTCAAAAATGCACATTTAATATCCATTTGATAAACTTTGTAATCCCTGTGTGCTGCAAAAGCCAAGAATAATCTAACTGCCTCAATTCTGGCTACCAGTGCAAAGGTTTCATTGTAATCAACTCCTTCTTTCTGAGAATATCCCTTACACACTAGTCTTGCTTTATTTCTGACAACCTTACCATCTTCATTAAGTTTGTTTCTAAATACCCATTTGGTTCCAATTACATATTTATTTTTAGGCTGGGGAACTAATGTCCAAGTATTATTTTTCTCAATTTGTCCTAATTCTTCTTCCATAGCTTTAATCCAAAATTTATCTTCAAATGCCTCATTGATAGATAATGGTTCAATTTGAGAAATAAGACATACCTCTTCATTTGCCAGTCTTCCTCTTGTCATGACTGCTTTAAATTTGCTTCCAATTATCTGATCTTCAGAATGATTCAGTCTTACATACCGGGGTGTCTTAGTCTGTTGTTGTTCTTCAATTAGTATGGAATCCTTTGATGATACCGAAGTAACTGGATCATTATTCTGTACCGGTGGATTTATTGTAGGTCCATTTGTCATAATTTCTATTTCCAGTTCAAAGTCTATATACCTTGAAGTTCCTCTGAATTGTTCATCAATCTTTACATTTGTACTCTCAACAATTTTCTGTAATCTTTTATTAAAACATCTATATGCTTTACTCTTAGATGAATAACCAAGAAATATTCCTTCATCACTTCTAGGATCAAACTTGCCAATATACTCATCTCTTCTAATATAACATTTACTTCCAAAAATTCTGAAGTACTTAAGAGTAGGAATATTACCAAACCATAGTTCATGAGGGGTATTACCAGTTTCACCTTTGATGTGAACTTTGTTGAATGTATAGATGGCAGTGTTTACTGCCTCTCTCCAGTACACATGTGGTAGATTTGCTTTTGATAAGATACTTCTTGTTGCATCCAAAATAGTTCTATTTTTTCTTTCAACAACTCCATTCTGTTGTGGTGTCTGAGGTGCTGATAACTGTCTTTTGATTCCATTTACTTCATAGAATGTATTAAAATCTTTAGATGTGAATTCTCCTCCTTGATCTGATCTTAAACATTTAATTTTCTTACCGGTTTCATTTTCAACCATTGCTTTGAATAGTTTGAACTTCCCAAGTGCTTCTGATTTTTCTCTAAGAAAAGTAACCCAACACATTCTAGAATAATCATCATTAATTAGCATGAAATATCTGTCACCTTGTAAGCTTTTAGTTCTAGCTGGACCACATAGATCAGTGTGAATTAAATCAAGGGCATTATTGGATTTTTCTGGAATACTTTTGAAACTAGCTCTAACTTGTTTTCCAAATTGACATTCCTTGCAAATTGTATTTTGAGGTTTCACTATTTTAGGTAGATCTCTAACTGCCTTAGAAGTACTGATTTTTACCATGCAATCAAAATTTACATGACATAATCTTTTATGCCATAGCCAACTTTCATCTATATGTGCAATTAAGCATGCCTTTTCACTATTATTCAAATGAAAGATATTACCTCTAGTCTGATTACCGGTTGCAATTTCCAAACTAGTTCTATTCATGATTTTGTATTTTCCATTTTTAAATTGTAACTGAAAACCTTTTTCAAATAATTGACCAACACTTAAAAGATTATGTTTTAATCCTTCAACATAGTAGACATTGTCAGTGTTATGTTTACCATCAAGAGATATTGAACCCTTACCTTTGATTGAACAGGCTTTGTCATCTCCAAATCTTACTAAACCTCCATTGTATTTTTGAAAGTTCAAGAATTTACCTTGTCTCCAGTCATGTGATGTGAGCATCCTGAGTCAATAATCCATTCATCCTTTGATTCAACTTTAGCTGCTAAGGCTTGTTCTACTAGTTGAGCAATAGGGTACCGCTTGATCTTTTGTTATAGCAACAAAGACCCATCCATTATCTATTGGATCCTCATCAGAATCATTAGTCACACCTTCATGAGAAATGTAATAAGATTTATCTTTGTTTTTCTTAAATCTGTATCTTTGATATTCAGGATTAGGTTTGTATGTTCTTCTAGCTTCATCTCTTAGTCTAGCATGTCTATCAGGGCATCTTGAAGCCATATGACCAATCTTATTGCAGTTCAAACATTTAAAGGGTGCTTTACCTTCATACTTACTTCCAATTGGGCCTTTTGGCATTTTTCCTGCAAATAGTGCTTCAAGTTCTTCAAGCTCTTCATTCTCCTTCCTGGTTTCTTCAAGTTCTCTTGCATAAAAGGCTCTCCAGTCTGATTTGTCAAAGGATGGAGCAGATGATGTTGATGCTTTGAAGGCCAAATCAGTTTTTACAGTAGTAACAGGACCAAATTCCTCAATTTCAAAAGCTAAAAGTTTTCCAATCAATGTGTCCCTAGTTACTGATGTATTAGGCATTGTTCTCAACTCATTTATAGCAGTAACCTTCATTTTATATGTTGGTGGAAAACCTCTTAAGATTTTTGAAACAATCTCATCTTCACTCAAGGTTCCTCCATAACATTTGATACCCAAAACAATTTCATTTACTCTTTCCATAAAAGCAGAAATCCTTTCATCTTCTTCCATTTTCAGATGTTCATACCTGACTCGGAAGCTTTCAAGTTTTGCAATTTTGACTATGGAATCCCCTTCATTCAGTGTTTCCAAATGATCCCAAATAGCTTTAGCAGTAGACCTATCTTATAATCCCATGATTTGTTGATCTGATAATGCGCTCAAGAGTGCTTCTCTTGCTTTGCAATCATTTTCTTCATCTTTAGCTAAAGTAGTGGGAGTAGTCTGACCAGCTACAGCAGCAGTATAACCATTCTTAGTAACTTTCCAGATGTCTCTACCAATGCAATTCAGATGTGTCTCCAATCTGATTTTCCATATCCCATAGCTGGTTCCATCAAGTTTAGGACTATCCTTTCTGAAATAATTAGTAGACATTGGATCTCCTCAAGTTGTTAAACTTCTACAAAAAGAGGACTAGGCTCTGATACCAATTGTAGGTCCCAGAGACAACTGAGAGGGGGGGATGAAACACTTGTCTAATAAATTCAAACCCAAAACTTATTAACCAACTTAATGCTTAATACCAGTAAATCAGTTAAGTATGCTGGTAGACAGTGTTAACAGTAAATTGCTATACCGGTAAGAATTAATGCATGAAACATAAGCACAAAGTCATCCACAACACATGACACCAATATTTGTACGTGGAAACCCTGTAAGGGAAAAACCACAGTGGGAAACCTTACCCACAATCAGATGATACTACTGCAGATAGTAAGTGTACAAAGAGGGGTCTGCACATGCAAAAAGGCCAACAGCCTAGAGCTCACTGCTCAATCACAAATGGGAGTCACACTGACTACAGCTAGATGGTTAAATCCAATAAGAATGTACTATGCAAAATTGCATCTTCATATGTTGAATTCAGTACTGGTGTAATGCTGATATGCTTCTACAAAAACCTAACTTCACCTTCAGATGATGTCTTCGTGTATACCTCTGCTTGATCTCGCATATATCTTTACTCAAACCTTTTCTGCATTCCACACTTGATCTTACAAATAAGATCTTACACTTATACCATACCCTAAGACCAATTTTAGTAGGTCGGCTCTACAATAAAAACATTTTATTAGTAATATAATATTTGATGCAATAACCGATTAAATAAACCTGCCAGTGTAACCCTAGATAACCTGGACCTATTTGCCGGTAAAAGAAAATATGCAAATAAGAATATATCAATGATTATTACTTCAAAATAAAGTGTCCACATGATATCTTCGACATTACCAAGTCTCTTCCATGTCATTTCAGGTACCGGTGAACAATATATCCTGCTGGTGAACCATATACTAGTAACTGTTGCACAGTTTATTGTTTGCCAGTGAATGTTGCTGGATCTTCAAAGTAGGTGTATTTAGTAGGCGTTGACATCAATGAAAAAACCATACCAAAATACCAACAGAGATGAGAGAGATAATACTGATATAATAGTTTGATGCTATTTGAAAGGTAGAATACTCAAAAAACTAGAATCTTCATTATAACTCTTAGAGATCTGGAACCACTCTCAAACATCTTGACAATATCTAAGAAACATAAAAGACAAAGAGAAATGCCACTTATACTGAAATATTATATTTTATGTATATGTCCTACTGAAAAACCTAATGGAACACTAAATGAACTGCATACAAGTCCATATTATAATTTAAATTTTATTGATATACAAACGCATATGTATTTTACAAACTAAAACTGCATACGAGGTTTTAGTTTCTAAACCGTGTATGCGATTAGTATACTTTAAATCCCATACACGGTTTAGCTTCGGTCAAGCTTGGCAAAAAGAGCCTAAACTTCTATAAGGGGTTTTCTAAAATTTAAAATACCCCATCTGCATTTTGTGTTTTTTCATGTTTTTTGGGGTGTGTCCACTTTTTTGCATACCATCTTGGTGCACACACCCAATATTGATATTGAAAATGATTGAAAACAACTATCTTGACATCAGTTAGGGTTAAAATGATGTCCAATTAAATTAAGAGTTGATCAGGATCATGAAACGACAATTGAGGTTGATGTCAACAAGACCTAATTCAAATTTGAGAAAATGGGATCAAATAGGAAAAGAATGCGAAAGAATGACACAATTACAACAATTACACATCATCCCCAATTTGCTGCTCGTTAAATAAATTTGTTTTTCTTTTAAATAAATTTGTTTTTCTTTTATAACATTCTATCTTTTTAAAACTGAAATAATAGGGCTTCATTTCATATGGAATCCTTTCATTTCTGCCACATCATCCCCAATCTACTGTTGGTTAAAATAAATGTGTTTTCTTTTGATAACATTCTATCTTTTTAAAACTAAAATAATGGGGCCTCATTTCTGCTATTTAAATAAATGTGTTTTTCTTTTGATTATATTCTATCTTTTTAAAATTGAAATAATGGGGCTTCATTTCTGTCCTGCCTCATTAATAAAAAAATTAGTTTTATAAATTTTATTTATTATATTTTTCAATCTATTAATATAACTAATGTTATTTTTATTATAAGCCTTCTACAGTCTATTAAATCTAATAATTCTATCATCTTAATTCTATTTTAAGTTTAACAAATCTATTTTTAAGTAACACAAAATGAATATCATTATATTTCAAAGATTCTAACATTTCTTCAAATTATTTAAATTATAAAAAAATTAATTACATTTAATTTAATAATACTTAAATCTCAAAACTAATAAACATTTTTATAATAAACCAAAATACCTTCAAAAATGATCAACTAAACATGTACCATTTAAAAAAATTTAAAATGAAATTATAATAAATAACATAAATTACTTAATGAAAAGTATAATGCTAGGTTGCTGGAGGAGGCCTTCCTAAAAAATAGAGCTTGAGTTGGAGAAGGAGCTGCTGAGATTTAACTCCCAAAAGAAGTTGTTAAACTCCAAAATTTAAGGAAACCACTGATCTCATGAATATAAGATTTTTGTATGTGCATAATAAAAACAAGTAAAAATAATTTATTTCCCTCCAAAACTATTTTTCTAATAGAAATTAAATTAACAAAAGATTTTGTATGTGCATGATAAAACCAAGAAAAATTTATTTCCATCTAAAACTATTTCTTAATAAAAATTAAATTTAGATGTTTAACAAGTAGGATGCCTCTATTTTTGAAAAAGATCTCAAATAATCTTACAACACAATTTTTTTTAATTCATAAAACCCCATTTTCTTTAAAATTGAGCTTAAACCCCTCTCATGTAAATCATTCCATGATATCTTCTCACTCTAGTGGCGAGTACTTGCCTTATAATATTGATATAAGAATAATTGTGAATATAAATTTTATATATATTAATATAAAATATAAGAAAATTAGCATTAATCATAACTAAATAAATCTAGTTAATTATTATAAAATTGATTTAATATTATGATATAACATTGATATAATATGATAATTATTAAAATTAATATTTAAAAATTAAAAAATAATAATTTAGCATTAATAATAAAATAAATAAATCTAATTAATTATTCATTAATTTTTTATATTAAAGATCAAGAATAAACAAAATACAATCAGCTGTAGATAGGGGAGGCTACGCCTCAACCATCAAAACCACCGAGGATCTGTGTTACATCACTAGAGAGTAGTGCGATATCAAAAAAGGAATAGTGAAAAAAGGGAAAGTCTAAGCACTACTACAACATGTGATCGAAAGGATCGATCCAAGTGGTCCACCCTTGGGCCCCTTCCATCCAAACCACCTTCTTTCGGTCCTGGATCTGGGTCAGCATGGCAATGTGATCAGCCTCGGGCATCCTGTTGCTATTGATCTCTTTGTGTAGTTTCTTTAGAGCCTCTTCAAAGGAAGACTGGTTTTTCGCAAGCCTCCTCCATTCGTAGCCATCCTTCATCTCATGTATGAACATAGTTGCGTGACCTTCTTGTAGGAACCAGAGGAACTTATGCCTTTTGACATTCATAATGAAGGAGACCTGCGAGGCATTATTAAAAAAAGTGAGTCTACGAAGAGACTCAGTAAGATACTTGCCATTGCCATTAAACTTGTCCTCATTTCGCATCTTCCAAATGAACCAAAGGATATAAGAAGATAAGATAAACTTGATTAAATTAGCATCCTTTTTTAGCCCATCAATATAACTAGAAATAATGTTAAGGGTATCCATGTTATTAGGAATGCAAAAACCAAACATTAACCAAACCTCCCTGGCGAAGGAGCGTTCTTTATCATATGGTAAGTTCTTTTCTGGGTGGGAGAGAGATTGTGGGTAATGCTGAGCTCTTCCCAGCTGATTAGGACACCACTCTCAAATAACTCCTCAAAGATCCTGATGCCAAATTTGGCCCAAAGTTTGGCCGAGCAGCCTTGAGTGAGGGCTAAAGGTTTACTAGCATGAAAGAGATTCCACCAAATTGACCTTTCCCCATGAATGGTGCCATTGCTGCTAATACTAGGGATATCAATAAAATGTCTAATATGCTCCCAGGCTTTCCAAATCGATTTAAAAAGATATGAGCCTTGCACGGAAATAGGAAAGTGACCTGCCATTAGGTCAGCCAAGGGAAGGGCTTTCCAAGACTTGGCATTCTTAGAGACACCTCTCTCAATATTGTTTCTAATCAGAACTTTCCAAGGCACCGTGCCATCTAAGGCATGAAATATCCATTTCGCAGCAAGGGCAATAACCATTTTTTTAGTCATGTGACACCATTTCCACTTAACCGTATGCATTTTTCTCCCACCTTTTCCATCAGAACAAAGGTACTGCCTTATGGCTTTCTGGATATCAAGGATTTGGTAGTTATTGAACATCCATGCAGAGGAGTAGTAGACACTATATGAGGAGAGGATTTTCTGATAGAATTGGATCCTACCAGAAAGTGAGAGGAATCTATTATCCCACCTATGCAGTTTTTTGTCAATCTTATTCTTTATCCATTGCCACATCTCTTTAAGAGAGGGAGAAATAGAGAAAGGGATGCCAAGGTATCGGACGATTTTGTTGAGGCCTCCCCATTGAAACCTATAGGGAATAAGCCAATCTGGGGGTTTCTCTTTCTAGCCAAGGAGAGTAGATTTGGCAAGGCAGATTTTAGCTCTAGACATGATACTAAAGGCTTTAAGCTTTTGAACAAGGTTGTCAATATTCTGGGGTGAAAGTTCAAGGAAAAGGGCAGTATCATCCACAAATTGGATGTTGAGGAGGTTGGAGTCATCAGGGAGCTTAATTACTTTGACATAGGGGGATAGAGAATTATCCCTGAGAAGATAGTATAGAGCATCTAATGCAATGACAAATAGAGCGGGTGCAAGCAGACAACCTTGCTTGATGGATCTACTAAGTTGAAAGTTCTGGGATAAGGATCCATTGACTTCAATTTGAGCCGAGGCATCCTCGAGAAGGACCTTAACATATTTGTAGGAGTTAACCGAAAACCCAAAGGCTTGTAGCATCATGATGACAAATTCCCATTCCACACGGTCATATGCTTTTTCAAAATCCAGTAGGAACATAGCAGTGTCTTGGTTAGAGGCTCTAGCCCAATCCATGGCTTCCCAACTTGTAATGAGGTTTTCAAGGATATATCTACCCTTGATAAAGCCTTTTTGGGTGGGGTAGATGAATTTAGGGAGGAGCTTTTCAAGTCAAAGGGAAATAACCTTAGCCAAAATTTTGTAGGAGACACTGAGGAGGGTGATAGGCCTCCAGTTCTTGATTAAGGCCCTATCCCCATCCTTGGGTATCAGTTTGATTGTCCCCTTGTTAATGTTAGCACCAAGGGTGCCATTGTCAAAAGCTTCAGAGTAAACACCATGTAGGTCAATGGCAATCCATTCTAGATTGGCCTTGTAGAATTCAATAGGGAGGCCATCTGGGCCTGACACTTTGTCAGATTTCAGGGAGTTGATAGCAGCAGTGATTTCCTCAACAGATAGCCTTTGGTTGAGGAGGATGTAGTCCTTAGGGGAGATCCTAGTTGGGATCATGGTTTTGCACTTGTCGCTAATGTCCTTAGCCTTGGCATCATCTTCAAAGGTGAATAGGTTTTTGTAGAATAGTTTAAAAGCATCTTTGATACTGGGAAGGTCAATAATTTCTTTATTGTCAATAATCAGCCTATCAATCTTTTCCTTGGATTATTTGTGCTTAAGTAGGTTAAAGAAGAATTTGGAGCCCTTGTCCCCAAATTGTAGCCAGTGGGTGCGAGCCCTCACCATAGCCCCATGGATCTTAACTTGCTGGTGTTTTTTAAGAGCTTCTCTAGCAAGTTAGTGTTGAAAAAGGATATGGTTTAATTTGTCAGTTTTCTTGTTGTTCTTGCCCTTCTTGGTCTTCTTTTTATATGTTTGTATTTACATTGTTGAGTATGCAGAACTTGTGAGAGCTATGGACACTACTGCTAAGATATGTATTGCAAATGTTTTATAGGATTTTCATATTATAGTATTTTTCTTTCACCCTATGTATTAGAGGAGTTAAAGCCATATTCTCTGTGAATTACTATAGATATACTTGATATGTTTTAATCTATTTTAATATCTTACATTACTTATGTGGTGGGATTTATTGGATATATGTCTAGCGATCCTCTTGGGTATCTTACATTGTTCATTACTAATGTGATGATGAGTTTTGATGTTTAATTGGTTTTGGATTGATGAGTTATGTAGGTTGTCGATCAACTACCTATTTTATTGTAGTGAGATAACTTCGATGTGAAGTACCTATATCCACAGGAACATATTAGAGTTAATGCAAACCTTGTTATTTTTTCTTGTTTTGGTAATTTACGCATTGGTATTTTACCTTGTGATAGGAGGATGGAAATGGGTCAGTGCAAGAAGATGAGTCCACTTTTTGGCCAAAAAGTGGAAGTGTTTTCCTTGATTTTCAAATTTTGTCTCATTTGAGCTTAAAATTTGAAACACTTAAGAATTGAATTTTGGAAAAAGTCAGTAATATAAAAGATATCCCTCTGAGTGTAATTTCCAAATATATAACTTATTTTAATACCCACATAATAAAAAATAACTTTTTGAATGGAGTTCTGAAAACTATGTTTTAAAAATGTCTGTTTCAGGACCATTGCATGCATGTGTACGACCGACACTTTTTGACACAATTAAAATTATTTTCTCAAACCGTTTTGGGAAATGGTTTGTAACACACTGAAGATTGATGAGCATATTTTTCTGTATTTTTTTTTAATATTTTTTTTAAAATTAAATTTTTAATGGCCGTAATTATCTTTTTAAAAATTTGATGTGTAGGACCCACATAATTTGATGTAAACTTAACATTTTTTTTATTTTTTTTAAATACAAAATAATTTTGTGTAGATTGATGACATATATTTTTTTTACCAAAATTCTTTAAAATAAAAAAAGTTATTAAATTTACAAAATTAGTTAATATTTCAAATTTATGGACCTGATTTAGTATAAATTAAATGAAAAATAGTTAAAATAATCAATTTTTAAATAAATTTACATATTTAGAATTTAGACAGTATAATCTAAAATGGGTTTTAATTTCGTATAAAAATTCTCTGATTAGAGGCACGTAAACTATTTCGAAAGTTCATATTTGTGCTTTCATTCATGGAGATTTGAATTTGTAGGTCCATGTCTTAGGTGTGGCCATCCCAGGCCTATCCTGAGCCTAATCTCGAGCCAAGTGGCAGGTTGTGGAACAAACTTCCACAAAACGGGCCCCTGTTTTCAAACAAGGGCGGCTTGTGGAAAAAAAAGGAAAAATGCGATTTAGAAATGGTAAAAAATGGGACAAAACGAGGGCCCACATTTTTTTTTCTTTGGAGCCCCATTACCTTTCGGCTCGGGAGCCCGAAGCATAAACAGAACCCCATTTTTTGAAAACAGGCCCCCGTTTATAAGAGCATGTTTTCCAACACATTGACTTCCACGAATTTGTGACTCATTACCTTGCACTTGCCCATATATAGCTCGACTCAATTATAATTTTGAGCTAACATGTTGATGTCATGAAGTTATATCTATGATGGTGTACCTTGGTTTAATGTATGGTTATCCTAGATAAGTTACAATTTGTTGTGGTTTCTATTCTATATGATATGAGAAAGGTATCTACTTACAATCTTTGTTATCATTTGCATTTGATGTTTCTATTTATAGAAAGATTAGTGTATATTCTAGTAATAGTTGATATAAATCACTTTATTATGTTCCTTTGTCTTCCATAAGTGGCATGTTGGAGGATGTAATGATCTTTGTTCTTGATGGTAGTTATCATGGATGCTTTTGCAAGTGTCTTGGAGTATGAGAACATGGAGAAGATTCAAGTAGTACATATTGGTAAAGCAATTATTTTACCTTGTTTGTGATTCCTATGGGTGTATTTATAATGTATGATGTCAAGTAGGATAATGTTACAATTAAGAATCAATTTAACATATAAATTATATTCCATATTTAATGGTTCAAACATCCTTTGATAGTGTACCAAGGCACATAGGATGTAATGGGAAAATAAATTGTAATATTTATTCTCACTCGATGACTTGTAGTACATTCATAGTAGATGATGGGCTCCACTATCAATAATAAATGTGAGTTGTGGACATGAATATTATTATTGTTTTCCCCACATTTGATGCCTAGAATGGAATCGTTAATGATAAGTGAAGAGATCACTCTAGTGTCTCTCAATATTTTATTGTTTATTACATTTAATATAATTCTTATCTTCCAAGTTTGGTCACCCAAGTCAAAAGGAATGTATTGGAGTCAAAACTAATGTCATTCTACAATTAAGAAGGAAATCAATGAATTTGGTAATTTTATAATGAAAAGTCTTTTTTAGAGACCTTATTTTGTATTTTAGAGCTCTTACGATGCCTATATAAACTACTCCTTGGATGTAGAAATTATGAGGAACATTTGAATGTAGAGTTACTATATAAGAATAGGAATAGGTTGAGGTATAAAGAGTTTGTTCAAACATACAAAGGTGCTGAAATCTAAGAAGGATAAGAGGGAAATGAAAGTAAATGTGTTGGAATCTCATTTATTTCAAGATAATGCATTGTTTACCTTTCTTCTTTGTATATTTTTTTGTTGCAATATTTTCTCCACATAAATAATGTGCTATGTAATGCTCTAATATTTTGAATTTTTTTTTTTTGTTGCTATCTTATCATGATGTGATGCATTATTTATTTCGCTTATAAGATGACATTAAGTAGTGTTCTTAGGAATCATATGTTAACTAACTCTTAGAATCATGAAGTAGATGGATCTAATTATGGAAATTACACCTATTTATTATTTAGATAGTTTTGAACCTCTATTATTAGATCCTAAATATTTTTCATTAATTTAAAAGATAACCAAGATCTTACCCAAATATTTTCATATATTATTACTATAAGAAAATCTATGTTACTAAGTCTTAAAGAGAAATTTTAGATTGTGTTTTTTTTTGTTTGAATGATGTACAGTTATTTAGGATTTATAAATATGAATTATTGTGTACGAGGTAAATTAAGTATGTTGGATGCTAATATAATATTTTTGGACCTTTTTGTGTAATCCCATTGATGTAATAGAAATATTAGTTAGGGGCCACATGCATCAAATGATAATAATGTAAGCCCTAGTTGTAAAGGAATTGTAAAAGAAATAAGATAAATCAAACAATTGAAAACCTCTACCAATCAGTTATATTTCTAAATTATCTCACCATATAATACATAATCATCACATTTTTTATAATTAACAAGTAAAAATTATTTCACATATCAAAAAGAATATGTAGAACCATCATAGTCATCTTGTAATTTTTTTTTTCTAAGGATCATGATGTTATGATGTAATGAATAAGAGGGTGTATGAAAATCTTCCACTTACTTATGTCATGATCATGATAATTATAATTGAAGAAAACTTGTGATGTAGAATATTTTTTATCATGATTTGCATCATCATATATAACTAGCATATATGTCTTGAATTTTAATTTAATCTATATAAAATACGCTGAGAGATATCCTTCTTGAGGCATCTATTTCAATTTAGGGTGTAAAATTGATTAAAAATAGATGCCTCAAGAAGGTTTATATAGATTAAATTAAAATTTAAGACACATATGCTAGTGGCAGTCGCCCGATGCGACATGGAAAACATAAAATAAATGCAATATATAATTATATAGTATCTTTTTCTTGAATTGAATTATATTATAGTATTATAATATTAATATATTATTATATTATCATGTAGAGATATAAGAAATATATCCATTTAGACTATTTTTAATAAATGTCGCTGTTGCAAGATTAAAGTATATACCAAAATGTAAGATATATATTAGACTTTATTTAATGATAGTATAAACTAATATTTAATGGTCAAGATTATGGCTATGGATAGGGTTAGGGTTAAGGTTAGTATTATGGTTAGATTTAAGGTTTACATCATTGTTAGGGTTACGATTAGGGTTCACATCAAGGTTAGGGTTTGGTTTAGGACCTTACATTTAGAATTATGGTTAGGATTAGGATTTAGGATTACTATAAGGATTATGGTTAGGGTTAGAATTTAGGATTATTATAAGGACTATGGATAGGGTTAGGATTTACATCATGGTCAAGACTAAGGTTTGGGTTAGTGTAATGCCCCGCCAGGAAACCCCGAAGGGATAAAGCCATAACACAAGAATAGAGTGCAATTTTTTTTTAAAAAGTTACAACACATAAGATGCAACAAGATATCAAAGATTCAGATTACATAGCGGAAGACATCAACTAACACCTAAAGAGTTTCCCAACAAGATTACTTAAATTTCACAATACACTTAACTCACACAATTAATCCAATAAGCTGATATCTTAAATAACGAGATATTTCATAATCAGGATAAATCCTTTCAAAAGAGGGAAATATAAATCACAAGCGAATATTCATCATTAAGATCCATTCATAATCTTCATTCAAGCTTTTCATTTAAAATTACAAACCATACATCTAACATTCTAATACACTAGGATTTCATCATAACATAAAAGATCTTTCCAAGCATATTTAAATTCCTTAACAACAACTGAGTATAATTCATTACTCTAAGTTACATTCTTTCATATTCCAACTTATTGCATTTCAAAAGATGATTGCATACTAGCATCTACGATAAATCTCATCTAAACCACTTATGCATTCGAACAACATGGCATTCAAGAAAGAACTAAATATAAGCATTTATAGTTAATTCCCATTATCCACTTAACCATTCTAACATAAGTTAATCATACATGATAAAGCTAAATAAAGGAAACATAAGAGAATACATCACATAACACCATAATGATCTCGGAGTTCACCCCTAAAGGGCTACATCTCTGGGTCTGCTCAACTGCAAGACCCCTCTGATAATTAATAAAGTTAAGAATACAAGAGGTTACAGTATTACAATCTGGCCATCAAGGAGAAATATAAACAATATACAAACGTCCGCATCGGTCCATAAATACATAAACGATCCCTGAAAAGAATAGGATCCAGCTGAACATAATCAAAGCTAATACGAAGGTCCAGAAGAGCATTCATAAAACTGAGCCATCACCACCCAAGGTCTAACATGAAACCGATACTCACAAGGGCAGAGACAAAAGGATGACCCACAAAGGTACTCCTAACAGGACAAACGACAACACACTAGCGAACATAGGGACAAGTGTCATCACACAACCTGGTATGGTTACCATGGCAAGTCTTCATAGGTCCCGGCCCCATACACTGGGTCACCCTGGCAACCTAATCAGAGCTTCCGGCCCATCCAAGTCTCATGTGGACCCACACATCCTCTCGTGAAGACAAGGATGATGGTTTGCCATTTCAGGCCTTCTCACAGCATGTCGAGTCTATGATAGCACTCATCCCATGTGTGAGGCAAATTTATCTTACTTAGAGATTACATTCTAATCTACTTAAAGGTTATCACTTATTAGACTCACTTTCCACGGGTTACCCAGCAGCCACTTTGGGCGCGGCCCCCAATCGAAAGCCACTTTCCCATACGACACTAGACTAAACTCAGACGAACTCAAAACCAAGGAATACACATGGTTAGACGACGGAGTTCAAAAAGAGAGACACAATCATCAGGTCAAACACGACTCAAGGGTAAACACTTACTGACGGTGCTCTAACTAGAGACCTGACGAACTAACGTCAACCACGAGTCATCATTCGACTCACACACAAGGAATATGACCAACTATGACAACATCACAATACAACAGTCAACTTGGAATCGAGGACTGAAACAGGTACCCCAAGTCAATCCATAGGACAGGGTCCTACTAAACAAAGCAAAACATGCCATTTCATAATTAAAGGCGAATATAGAAATTAAACTCGCAAGGCAATAATTAGAAAAGACAATATTTCCTCAAATTGATTTAATCATTACAAGTCGATCAAGTTTTCTACAAGATCTAAATCAGCTTACAGTTATCTACCTCATCAAGGGATAAGTTGTTCTTGGTTTTCTAACTCTTTAAGGTTCAAAGCATCGAACAGACATATAAAGTCATAATGAGCTTTTAAACCAATTCATATTAATAAAATTCAGACAACCATTAATCAACTAAAATTAGATATTTAATCTCCAACAAAACATCATAGACATACTGGTTCAAAATCAATCTCTACAGATTCATAATTTTCAATCCCAGATGTACCATACGGATCATGGAAATATAAATATAAAAAGGAAGTCCAAATGAAGATAATCATTATCAAAAGCATATCGTTAAATTTCTAATGCCCAATGATAAATATTTCACTACTTTTTAATTACTCAAATGATATGTTTTAAGATAATATTTAACATCATCAATTAGTAACTACATCGTATTTCAACGATTTTCCAATAACATATTATTCTCTATTGTGCTTTTAAACAATACTACCTTAATTAGCCAAATGCTCTAATCAGCTAGAAGGTAAGATCCAAATTTATTAATCCAAGATAAATCAGAATATAATCTACAATATTCAATTGCAAAAATTCACAGTTGTAGAACTTAATTAGAAAGGGTACAAAAGTCGTGAAATGAAATTGGATAATGATTAACCTATCACTCCATTATAAAATTAATCAATACCAATTTAACATTTAACATGATATTCCACCTTTAATCATAATTAAGAATATAACTAAACTTAACATTAAAAATACTTTCATTAAAATGATATAAAATATCATATGCGTTTTTTTTTAAACACTAAAAAAAAATACATTAAAAAAAAAATGATTTTAAAAAAAACTACGTTTTAAAACAAAACGCATTTAAACACGAGGCGAGGGCAGGCCGTGCCCTAACCCTATCCTCGTCCAACACCAAACCGCAGGGGATACCCTTACGGGCGGCATCTCTGCGGTGCCCGCAGGTCCGCGTGCCCTGCGGCCACCGCAGTGTGCCGCGGCATAGTCTAAACACCAGCGAGGGGGGGGAAACAGGGGGAACAAGTAGGGGGAGAGGGGAGGAGGAGCGGGTGGAGCTCCGCTCCCCGCCCTCCAACCCCAATCAAGGGCTACGTTAAACATAACGCCCAGCTCGGCTTTGAACATAAATAAATTTTTTTCTTAAAACACAGTCCGAAATTAACACAAATGCCTAGTTTGGTTAATATGCGTTTAACACAGCTGCTAAAAAAAAATTAAAACACAGCTCGAAATTCACTTATTTTTTTATTTTTTTGAAACAACAACGAAATTGTTTATAAATTTCGGTTTATAATGAAATCTGTTTGCAACGAAATTTGTTTTGGTATCAAGATTCTTGAAGGTATTCATCCATTCCAAAACAAAAGGGGGTTTTAAACACCCAAAAGGAAATAAGGAAAAACACCACCTCAAAAACATTTCCAGCCAAAAGAATCTGAAACCAAATAACATGAAGACATCCAAACTCCCATTTCCATTTCGTACAACAACTAAACTTGAGAATTAGATCCTACCTGATCTCGCGTTCCTGGCAAGATTGGCTGAAGAGTCCCAATCTCCAGCTGCCCAAAACCCTCCTTCTCCATCCAAAATCCTCCAATTTCATCTCCAACATTATTTCCAACCAAAAATTCTTCAAAATGTCCATCCTCCCATTTTTCCCCCAAATTTTGGGTTATATGGAAGAGTTGACCAAAAATTCTATTTTTGGAATTTAAAATTTTTATTTACAAATAATTCCCAAAATTAATCCTTTCTAACTATCACAACAAATTAACTTGCTTTTTAAATCAAAAATCGATTTCCTCATTTAATTAAATTTAACCTTTCAATTTTCAGAATCCAACAGAATGCACTTACGTCTATTGCGATAAAATATAAAACTTTCTTTTTCAACAGCATATATAAAATGCATTTAATATTCCAAAATCAGTCATTAAATCAAACTCACTCCCAATAAAAATAAGCAATCCAATATCAACGAAGATCGCATAACGAAAACCCGATTAATCTAGCCCATGAATCTTCAATGCACAAACGCATAAATAATCAAAATAATTACTAAGGACTAATTAACCAATTTAACCAAGCACACCAAGCACGCAAACCGAGAAGGTCAACCAAACAGACGACTCGCAAACCCAAACAAAAAGGGATAACCGACGATGACTAGCGATGCTCACTTGAGCACGACTAAGGTCAACTGGGGTCTTACGACCACCTAATCCAACTCTAAGGATTAAAAAGGTACACTCAAACCTGCAATTCTAGGTGAAGAAGAACCTCGCACTCATGCGACATTGTACCTGAAATTTCCTGCAACCAAGAGTCATACATGCATACATATATAAAATTTAATGAAAACATTAGCTCAATATTGATACCACGAAATAGGTACACTAAACAACTTGCATACAACTAGTGTGAAACCACATCAATAGCTATGCGTTAAATCAACATCTGACTATAAAATTAAATTACGATCAACTAATCAAGATTAAACCAAGGTTAGAGATTGATTAGGGTAGGGGTACTACATTCTCTCCCCCTAGGTTCCGACTTACTCCTGGAAGTCGTAAGGCTAGATGGAGAACATGTTGTACGCATCAGCCCTGAAACTCATTCAACAAATATCAAATTGCACATAGAAATCTTTCCATAATCAAATGAAATATTATTGCAAAATCCTTTACAAACGCCATTATCCATTGGCAAGATACATCTAAATCCATACATTCCTTAAAATATTCTAGGAATTATCCACAATCATAGCAGAGAAACAAGAATTTTCTTCTTTTCATTACACCAAATTAAAGCATTACAAGGAGGTAAACAGCAATTACCAAAATCGTCTACCAAAAATGACAAGAAAACATGCCATCAAGATCAATTTCCTTTACCAATCCATCTTTATCATAAAATTTTATCGAATAGAACTAGCTTCAAAAATCAATTTCTACAACCAAATTAACTTTCATGAAATAAGAGCAACATAAATAACTCAATTGCTTACACTTGCCAGGAATAAGAAAACCTTTCCAAAGACTATGTCCCATAACATAGTGACAAGTTAACACAATTTACTCCATGATACAAATAATAACCATCCACATAACTGGAATGCATAACAGAAAAGGCCACATGTGAGCATGTCTAATGCTCGGTCAAAGATAACATGCATGATCAGCATCTCTATGCCTGATCTCAGAACAACAATATGATCATAAATATCCAATATCTCACTCAAAGGCTTGATGGTGCTAGGCACACCATAGCGGTGCTACCTTCCATACAAGACCTTTGTGAATATCCCTTGTTGAGCAAGGTGGTTAGCCTCCAAGAGATAGTCACCACACATAGGTAGGTAGTGGATACTAGCTGCATCACAGCCTCACATACCCCCATCCTCAAGGTTCCCTGCATCTACTTCCTCGTATACACTCATCCAAGCCCGTCTCCTACGTTCTTGGAGAGGAATTCACATTGCAACACAAGACTAGCATACGAAAACAACAAGGATAAACCGGTTTAGCCACCAAGGTACAGAAGAATAAAGATAATAAATCCTCAATTCCAACAGTAAGGCAAGAAAATAATCCAGAATCTCAACACCAAATCAAAAGTGCAAAAGATCACAAGATCGTCGCTACACCTTCACAGTCAAACTAGAATAAATTGCTGGCCCACAAAGAAATAAATAAATAATTAAAAGAAAATCACAATTGCACGTTACATCACTACGTGACTAATAGCTAGCCACCAACGAGGAAGGAAGGAACAATCGTCTAGCTATCCTAGTAGCTCATCATGTGGTGTGGCCAAGTCACACATCCACGTGGCATGGCAGTGTGCACCTCGACATCACCCCGCATCACGTCGTCACGTGGCATGGCTCTACCCAATACCTAGCGATAGGCCGCATGGAAATGTCTACTACATCCCGCATCGTGTCTCAGCATGACATGGCAATACTCCAAGCGGACAAAGCATGCAATGGACGTATCCCGCATGGCAGTGTACCCCGCGGATAAGGCACGCGCTAGTCACACTCCGCATAGCGATGTTCCTCTCAGGATACTCGCCATAAGCCAGAGGTATACATGGCTAAGGTCTACCCACAAGTCTACCAACACTGGTCAGTTGGCAACTTATGTAAGAACAATAACACGCCTCTCATGAAGACAAGGCAACAGATGCTCCAATAGAATCCAAAAATATGTTCAAAACTGCCATCTATATGCTCAAAATAAAGGATAGGAATAAGGCTGGCACTCATGAACCTCATAAATAGGTTCATCACAAGGGAAAGTATTGAGTACACCTTGATATAGTTTAGTAGTACAACTATATCATTCCTCGAAGTAGAGAAGCTAAAGTCGCTTCGCGTCGATATTACTCATATGCCAATCCATACTATTCAAGGAACGGTTACTACGAATAGTACCCCTAAACATACTGAGTTATCCACAACCCGAGGTTTGGTACTCAGCAGGGAAACAAATAAGCAACATCACATAAACATTATGGTTTCCCATATTCATAAGCAACATATCCTCCATGGTTGATTACTTCACCAATCCATGGCCACATATAATAAGCACTGGTTTCTTACAACACACACAAATACACCAGCACTGGCTTAGTCACATTTACGGGGAGTACTTTTCAGTACGCTAACCTATACAAAGAAGATTCCAATTATGCTTTCTATAAAAATAACTGAATCAAGTTTACTCTAGGTTCAAGTACTGAAATTATTAACAATTCACAATTACATAAGGAAATAACATCATTCCTATATCTTTACCACATTTCACCAAGCATCCGAACTCACATTACTAACTATTCAAGTTCATTTCTAAAGCATAAGACTTTCATCTATCACTATGAAGCCAAAAGCAATAGTACGATTTCACATGTTTTATAAACATTCCATTTAAATCAATGCATTCTTTAATACCATTTCTAAAAATCTTATGATTAGGCAAAGAGAAGGGAAAGAGAGTTTGATAGCCAAACCATTTCCTACAAAGACACAAGATCAATCAAGATCACACTATAATACAAAATTTCTCACTATAAGCCTATCATTTAATTACACAGTTTTCATTTCGCTACCGTTAAAGGATGACAATCAGCCTAACAAAACATTTCCAATAGTTATGGTTGCAACAGGAGGTTCTAGTTTTCCAAACAAAACAGAGATCAAGAGAGGCAATCTTTTCAATAATGCAAGACCTCTTGAGAACACTCACTTATAATAATACAATATAGACACATGTCATAGTTTGCAACCTATTAGAGAAGATCACATTACGATCAAAGATAAGCAAGGAGCTATTACCCAAATAAAACATATTAAGGCACGCACATCAAACAAGCTTTTCCATCCGCACTTTCTAAACACATTAAGGTAATTACATATACCCAAAAGTGAGTTCAATGGAGCATTTGCTAAAATAAATCTTCAATCAAACTGGTTTAATGAACCACATAAGACAATCTTTCAGAAAACACATTAATATTCTCTCGAAGCTACAATAACATGCTCTTTTTAATACTCTTTTTTATTTTTCTACAAACTAAGAAGTTTCACCTGAATTCAACTATTCGCATAGCAATGCACCTTACTAAGGTAGAATTTAATCATGCTACTCCTACAAAATACACATGGAGAATTCTTTAAACATACTCATACAGTTTTCTCCCATTCACCCAATAAATTTTTAAAACCCATAGCCCTTTAATAATCTAAAACATAAGCGTCATAAAGCTCACGCAAGGGTTCAAGAAGTCACACCCTTTCTCTCTCGCAAACAAGAAAAATCGAATCAAAGATAATTACACATATCCTAATCGTTTTAATTTCCAGAAAGAAGAGAGGAATGGTGATAATCATTTAATTTTATAGAAAATAAGCATACAATAAATGCCATACTAGTCCTTCAAGTGGACAACACTAAGCTAGATCATCATCTTAAACAAACACAATTCGCACTTCCAGATTCAAGACAAGCACAGACCAACCTTAATGGATTATTCTAAAGAGTACAACACTCAAACACCAACATCAAGAAGGCGAAAACAAGGTGTGAACACACACGTTACACACAAGCTAAGGTCTGCTGAATCACTCACATGCAAAAGGAGGACAAGCATACACATAAGGTCGATACACCTCACACCAATAGAGGGCACACGTGACACCAGAGATCCCAATGTTTGCAACATGGGCTCTGATACCAAATGTAATGCCCCGCCAGGAAACCCCGAAGGGATAAAGCCATAACACAAGAATAGAGTGCAATTTTTTTTTTTTAAAGTTACAACACATAAGATGCAACAAGATATCAAAGATTCAGATTACATAGCGAAAGACATCAACTAACACCTAAAGAGTTTCCCAACGAGATTACTTAAATTTCACAATACACTTAACTCACACAATTAATCCAATAAGCTGATATCTTAAATAACGAGATATTTCATAATCAGGATAAATCCTTTCAAAAGAGGGAAATATAAATCACAAGCGAAGATTCATCATTAAGATCCATTCATAATCTTCATTCAAGCTTTTCATTTAAAATTACAAACCATACATCTAACATTATAATACACTAGGATTTCATCATAACATAAGAGATCTTTCCAAGCATATTTAAATTCCTTAACAACAACTGAGTATAATTCATTACTCTAAGTTACATTCTTTCATATTCCAACTTATTGCATTTCAAAAGATGATTGCATACTAGCATCTACGATAAATCTCATCTAAACCACTTACGCATTCGATCAACATGGCATTCAAGAAAGAACTGAATATAAGCATTTATAGTTAATTCCAATTATCCACTTAACCATTATAACATAAGTTAATCATACATGATAAAGCTGAATAAAGGAAACATAAGAGAATACATCACATAACACCATAATGATCTCGGAGTTCACCCCTAAAGGGCTACATCTCCGGGTCTGCTCAACTACAAGACCCCTCTGATAATTAATAAAGTTAAGAATACAAGAGGTTACACTATTACAATCTGGCCATCAAGGCGAAATATAAACAATATACAAACGTTCGCATCGGTCCATAAATACATAAACGATCCCTGAAAAGAACAGGATCCAGCTGAACATAATCAAAGCTAATACGAAGGTCCAGAAGAGCATCCATAAAACTGAGCCATCACCACCCAAGGTCTAACATGAAACCGATACTCACAAGGGCAGAGACAAAAGGACGACCCACAAAGGTACTCCTAACAGGACAAACGACAACACACTAGTGAACGTAGGGACAAGTGTCATCACACAACCTGGTATGGTTACCATGGCAAGTCTTCATAGGTCCCGGCCCCATACACTGGGTCACCCTGGCAACCTTATCAAAGCTTCCGGCCCATCCAAGTCTCATGTGGACCCACACATCCTCTCGTGAAGACAAGGATGATGGTTTGCCATTTCAGGCCTTCTCACAGCATGTCGAGTCTATGATAGCACTCATCCCATGTGTGAGGCACATTTATCTTACTTAGAGATTACATTCTAATCTACTTAAAGGTTATCACTTATTAGACTCACTTTCGACGGGTTACCCAGCAGCCACTTTGGGCGCGGCCCCCAATCGAAAGCCACTTTCCCATACGACACTAGACTAAACTCAGACACACTCAAAACCAAGGAATACACATGGTCAGACGACGGAGTTCAAAAAGAGAGACACAATCATCAGGTCAAACACGACTCAAGGGTAAACACTTACTGACGGTGCTCTAACTACAGACCTGACGAACTAAGGTCAACCATGAGTCATCATTTGACTCACACACAAGGAATATGACCAACTATGACAACATCACAATACAATAGTCAACTCGGAATCGAGGACTGAAACAGGTACCCCAAGTCAATCCATACGATAGGGTCCTACTAAACAAAGCAAAACATGCCATTTCATAATTAAAGGCGAATATAGAAATTAAACTCGCAAGGCAATAATCAGAAAAGACAATATTTCCTCAAATTGATTTAATCATTACAAGTCGATCAAGTTTTCTACAAGATCTAAATCAGCTTACAGTTATCTACCTCATCAAGGGATAAGTTGTTCTTGGTTTTCTAACTCTTTAAGGTTCAAAGCATCGAACAGACATATAAAGTCATAATGAGTTTTTAAACCAATTCATATTAATAAAATTCAGACAACCATTAATCAACTAAAATTAGATATTTAATCTCCAACAAAACATCATAGACATACTGGTTCAAAATCAATCTCTACAGATTCATAGTTTTCAATCCCAGATGTACCATACGGATCATGGAAATATAAATATAAAAAGGAAGTCCAAATGAAGATAATCATTATCAAAAGCATATCGTTAAATTTCTAATGCCCAACGATAAATATTTCACTACTTTTTAATTACTCAAATGATATGTTTTAAGATAATATTTAACATCATCAATTAGTAACTACATCGTATTTCAACGATTTTCCAATAACATATTATTCTCTATTGTGCTTTTAAACAATACTACCTTAATTAGCCAAATGCTCTAATCAGCTAGAAGGTAAGATCCAGATTTATTAATCCAAGATAAATCAGAATATAATCTACAATATTCAATTGCAAAAATTCACTGTTGTAGAACTTAATTAGAAAGGGTACAAAAGTCGTGAAATGAAATTGGATAATGATTAACCTATAACTCCATTATAAAATTAATCAATACCAATTTAACATTTAACATGATATTCCACCTTTAATCATAATTAAGAATCTAACTAAACTTAACATTAAAAATACTTTCATTAAAATGATATAAAATATCATATGCATTTTTTTTTAAACACTAAAAAAAAATACATTAAAAAAAAAACAATTTTAAAAAAAACTACGTTTTAAAACAAAATGCATTTAAACACGAGGTGAGGGTGGGCCGTGCCCTAACCCTATCCTCGTCCAACACCAAACCGCAGGGGATACCCTTACGGGCGGCGTCTCTGCGGTGCCCGCAGGTCCGCGGCGCCCTGCGGCCACCGCATTGTGCCGCGGCATAGTCTAAACACCAGCGAGGGGGGGGAAACAGGGGGAACGAGTAGGGGGAGTGGGGAGGAGGAGCGGGTGGAGCTCCGCTCCCCGCCCTCCAACCCCAATCAAGGGCTACGTTAAACATAACGCCCAGCTCGGCTTTGAACATAAATAAATTTTTTTCTTAAAACACAGTCCGAAATTAACACAAACGCCCAGTTTGGTTAATATGCGTTTAACACAGCTGCTAAAAAAAAATTAAAACACAGCTCGAAATTCTCTTAGTTTTTTATTTTTTTGAAACAACAACGAAATTGTTTATAAATTTCGGTTTATAATGAAATCCGTTTGCAACGAAATTTGTTTTGGTATCAAGATTCTTGAAGGTATTCATCCATTCCAAAACAAAAGGGGGTTTCAAACACCCAAAAGGAAATAAGGAAAAACACCACCTCAAAAACATTTCCAGCCAAAAGAATCTGAAACCAAATAACATGAAGACATCCAAACTCCCATTTCCATTTCATACAACAACTAAACTTGAGAATTAGATCCTACCTGATCTCGCGTTCCTGGCAAGATTGGCTGAAGAGTCCCAATCTCCAGCTGCCCAAAACCCTCCTTCTCCATCCAAAATCCTCCAATTTCATCTCCAACATAATTTCCAACCAAAAATTCTTCAAAATGTCCATCCTCCCATTTTTCCCCCAAATTTTGGGTTATATGGAAGAGTTGACCAAAAATTCTATTTTTGGAATTTAAAATTTTTATTTACAAATAATTCACAAAATTAATCCTTTCTAACTATCACAACAAATTAACTTGCTTTTTAAATCAAAAATCGATTTCCTCATTTAATTAAATTTAACCTTTCAATTTTCAGAATCCAACATAATGCAATTACGTCTATTGCGATAAAATATAAAACTTTCTTTTTCAACAACATATATAAAATGCATTTAATATTCCAAAATCAGTCATTAAATCAAACTCACTCCCAATAAAAATAAGCAATCCAATATCAACGAAGATCGCATAACGAAAACCCGATTAATCTAGCCCATGAATCTTCAATGCACAAACGCATAAATAATCAAAATAATTACTAAGGACTAATTAACCAATTTAACCAAGCACACCAAGCACGCAAACCGAGAAGGTCAACCAAACAGACGACTCGCAAACCCAAACAAAAAGGGATAACCGACGACGACTGGTGATGCTCACTTGAGCACGACTAAGGTCAACTGGGGTCTTACGACCACCTAATCCAACTCTAAGGATTAAAAAGGTACACTCAAACCTGCAATTCTAGGTGAAGAAGAACCTCGCACTCATGCGACATTGTACCTGAAATTTCCTGCAACCAAGAGTCATACATGCATACATATATAAAATTTAATGAAAACGTTAGCTCAATATTGATACCACGAAATAGGTACACTAAACAACTTGCATACAACTAGTGTGAAACCACATCAATAGCTATGTGTTAAATCAACATCTGACTATAAAATTAAATTACGATCAACTAATCAAGATTAAACCAAGGTTAGAGATTGATTAGGGTAGGGGTACTACAGTTAGGGTTAGTATTTGTATCATGGTTAGGCTTAGGATTTACCTCATGATGAGGGTTGGGGTTATGGTTAGGGTTAAGTTTTGAGTTTATAGTTGGGGATTATTGTTAGGGTTAGCGTTAGGTTTATATTTAGGGTGATGGTCAAGATTACGATTATGGTTATGGATTATGTCATGGTTGGGGTGAGGGTTAGGGTTAGGTTAACATTCAGAATAAGGTTATGGTTAGGATTTTGATTACGGTTGGGGTTTAGAGTTATGGTTAGGATTATGGTTAGGGTTATTATTTTATCATGATTGGGATGAGGATTAGGTTTAGGGTCATAGTTTGGATTATCGATACGGTTAGGGTTTACATCATGGGTAGGTTTGGGTTAGGGTAAGGGATAAGGTTAGGGTTAAGGTTTAGGATCATGATCAACATCATAGTTAGGGCTGGTTTTAGGTTTACGGTAATGGTTACGGTTTGAATTTACATCATCATTATCATTAGGGTTAGGATTATGATTAGAATTTGGGATTAATATTAAGGTGAGGGCTAGGATTAGGAATATGGCTAGGGTTGAAATTTAAGGATAGGGATAAGTTTTAAATTAGGGATAAGGATTATTGTTAGTATTGAGTTTAGAGTTATGTTGAGGATTGGGGTTAGGGTTAGAATTATGATTAGTGTTAGGGTTTAGAGTTATAATTAGGATTATGGTTTGGGTTATGGTTCACACATGTTTGGGGTTAGGGTTAGGGTTAGGGTTTGGATTATGATTAGGCTTAGGGTTATGGTTATTATTAGGATTATTGTGAGGGTTAGGGTTTATATTGTGGTTAGGGTTAGGCTTATCATTAGGGTTATGATTAATATTTGCATTGTGATTAGGTTTATTATGAGGGTTAGGACATATGATTAGGGTTATTGTTAGGATTATGGGTTAGGTTTAGGTTTATAGTTAGGATTATGGTTACAATTAGGGGTGTATCATAGTTAGGGACAATGCTTGGGTTAGGGTTAGATTTTGGGGTAGGGTTATGATTATGGTTATGATTATATAATAGTTAGGGATATTGTTAGGATTAGGCTTAGCCTTTGGGGTGGGGTTAGGGTTAGACTTTAGGATTATGGTTAGAGTTATAATTTATGATTATGGTTAGTGTTTACATAGTAGTTAGGTAAATAGATTAATAGATAAGGTTAGACTTAAGTTTAGGGTTTGGATTAGGGTTAGGTTTTTTCTTAAAGATAGATTCAAGGTTAGGGTTAGGATTTATGATTAGTGTTATAGTTAGGGTTAGGGCCTAGTATTAGGTTTATTGTGAGGATTATGGCTAAGTATGTTGCAAGGTGTGCGCCCTTGGTCTTTGTGTAGCAAAAGTGATGTGTTTGCGACATGGCATAAGTGCCTCTTATGGATTCTATAAGTCTAGTGGTTGTATTGGGCATTGACAGGTCGATCTTTTGGTGCAACGACAACCACTCCAAACAATTGGTATCAAAGCTAGGTCATAGGCTCAAACCTCGCTTGTGTTGAGGGGGCATTGTTGCAAGGTGTGCGCCCTTGGTCTCTATGCAGCAAAAGTGATGTGTTCGCGACATGGCTTAATCCTCCTATGGATTCTATAAGTCTAATGGTTGTATCAGGCATTTACAGGTTGATCTTTTGGTGCAATGACAACCACTCCCAACAATGTATGGGGTTATAGATAGGGTTATAATTACAGTTAGGGGTGTATCATAGTTAGGGAATAGTTTGGGTTAGGTTTTGGTGTAGGGTTACTATTACAGTTATAATTATGGTTAGGGGTATATAATACTTTGAAATAATTTCTAGATAAGGGTTATCTTTTAGGGTAAGGTTAGGGTTAGACTTTAGGATTATGGTTAGAGTTATGTTTTAGGATTCTAGTTAGGTTTTATATTGTAGTTAGGTTTAGGTTAATGGATATGGTTACACTTAAGTTTATGGTTTGGATTAAGGTTAAGCTTTGTCTTAGAGATAGATTCAAGGTTAGGGTTAGGGTTTATGGTTAATGTTATGTTTATAAATATAACAAAATTTATTGGCAGAGTTAGGGTTAAGGTTTATATCATGGTTAGGGTTAGAGTTAAGGGTTAATACTAAAATTAATGTTAGGGTTTACACCAAGGTTAGGGTTAGGTTTGGCATTAGTAGTATGGTTAGGATTTACATCATGATTTTCGTTATTATTAGGGTTACTATTAATATTCTGGTTAAGTTTAGGGTTATAGTTATGATCATGTTTATGGTTAGGGGTGTATCATAGCTAGGGACAATGCTAGGGTTTAGGGTTAGGTTTTGGGCTAGGGTTAAGGTTGCAGTTATGATTATGGTTAGGGGTATATAATAGTGAGGAATAGTATTAGGATTAGGGTTATCATTTAGGTTAGGGTTATGGTTAGGTTTATATTTAGGTCAGGGCAAGCTTTAGGTAAGGGTTAGGGTTAAGTTTAGGTTGGGGCATATTATATCTACAGTTAGGGATGTATCATAGTTACATACAACATTAGGGTTTAGGGTAGGTTTTGGGGTAGGGTTAAGATTATGGTTATGATTATTGTTAGGGGCATATAAGAGTTAGGGATAGTGTTAGGATTAGGGTTAGATTTTGGGGTAGGGTCAGGTTTAGATTATGGTTATGGTTATATCATAGTTAGGTTTTGGATAATAAATATTGTTAGACTTAAGTTTAGGGTTTGGATTAGTGTTAGGTTTTAACTTAGAGATAGATTCAAGGTTAGGGTTAGGGTTTATGATTATTTATAATTAGAGATATAATTTAATTTAGGTGTGGGTGCAAGAAGTTGAGTCCCACTTTTGGGAAAAAAGTGGAAGTGTTTTCCCTATTTTTCAATTTTTTTGTCGATTGATGTCAAAATTTGAGGTACTTAGAGTTTGAATCTGAAAAAACTTTAGTAATAGAAAATGTAGTGCTCGGAGTCTAATTTTCAAATATGTAATTTATTTTAATACCCACATGGTAGAAATTGATTTTTAGTAGGCACATTTAAAAACCACTTTTTCAAAATGCCTGTTTTAGGACCATACCACACGTGTACGACCACCGTATTTTGACGTAAATAAAAGAATTTTTGAAAATCCATCTGGGAAAAGATACCTAGTACACCAAATATTGATGAGAATATTTTTTCTTATTTTTTTATTGAATTTTTTTTTTTAATTAATTTTTAATTGACTATAAAGTACATTTTCAAAACATCTGGTGTACGACCACCATAATTTGATGAAAATTTCATATTTTTTTAATTTTCAAAAGAATTGTATGTAGATTGATGTCATATAATTTATTTTCAAAAAAAACTAAAAACAAAAAAGTTATTAAAGTTTTACTAAACCTCACTATTTTACATTTAGGTACCACTTTTGATTAATAAATAATGAAAAAATAGTAAAACTAATCATATCACTATGAAATCAGGACAGTGAGAACTCTAATGGGTTTTTGTTTCATCAAAAAATACGATCAGGAAGACCTTCAAAAAATTACGGCAAGGCAGAAATTTGGTATTCCAGTGCCTTAGCCAATTTTTTGGAGGTCCAAGCATAGGCTTGGTCCCACCAAGCCTAACCCGAAGCCAAAACCAAGGCATAGGTGTGTTTCCCGCTCCATCTTTTATGAAATGGGCGCCTGTTATTTAAAATTCAAAAAATGAGCACCCGTTTTGAAATTTATAGTATTTTAAGAAATGAGTGCCTGTTTTTAGAAACGGATGCATGTTTTTAGAAATGGGTACCCATATTTAGAAACAGGTACCCATTTTTAGAAACGGGTACCCATTTTTAGAAACGTGTGCCCGTTTCTAAAAATCGTGCACCCGTTTCTCTACAGTGGTTTGATCCTAAACGGGCACCCATTTTTCAAAATGTTCACCCATTTTATTTTTATGGGTCGGGGCTCCGAAGCTAAACGGGTGCCCGTTTCTTAAAAAATGGGCACTCGTTTCTAGCGGCAAAATTTTTTGCTCATAGACTTCCGCAGAATTGGAACCCAACTTCTTGCACCCACCCTTAGGGTTAGAGTTAGGGTTAGGGTTTATATCATGGTTAGGGTTAGTGTTAAGGATTACTATTAGGATTAATGTTAGGGTTTAGACCATTATTAGGATTAGGTTTAGTGTTAGGGTTTACAATAATGGTTAGCATTTACATCATTGTTAGGGTTATTGTTAGGGTTAGAGATAAGGTTTAGAGTTATTGTTAGCATTACAGTTTAATTATAAGGTTACAGTTAAGTTTATGGTTAGGTTATCATTGGGGGATTACGGTTAAGGGTTAAGGTTATAGTTAATTAGATTTAGCATTCAACTATGATTAGGATTTGATTATTATAACAATTTAATTATAATTAAGGTTAGGATCATAGTTCAATTAGGATCAAGGTATGGAGTAGATTACGATTACAAGTAGCTTAAGATTAGAGTTCAATAATGGTTAGATTTAAGTTGAGGGATAGGATCCAATTATGATTATTTAGGATTCATGTTGTAAATAGAGATAAATTGTAGAGTTATAGTAAACTTAAGGTTAGCTTATGATTAAGTTTAAATTAGTGTTAAGGTTTAGTTTGAAGTTATGGTTCAATCATGGCTAGATTATGGTTGATGTTGTATATAGTATTTAATTATTTGGGGTTATAGTTAATTTTAGTGTTAGATTTTAATTTTGTAAGATTAGTTTTAGTGTTAATGTTAGGGTTTGAGTATGAAGCATGGTGTTTGGAATTAGGGTCCTTTAGTAAAGATGGATTTTAAGGTTAGAGTTAACATTTAATTAGGGTTATGGTTATTGTTAACCTAAAGGATAAATTAGGGCTATGATTCAATTACATTAGGGTTAAGGTTAAATTAGGATTATAGTTAATTGGTGGTAAGGGTTTTATATTTAATTAGATTAGGATTATGGTTCAATTAGGGTTAGGATTTAGTTATGGTTAGGGTTCAATTATAGTTCTAAAGATTAGGGTTTAAATTGTAGGGTTTAATTCTAGGATTAGAGTTAATTTTAGGCTTAGGTTGAAATTATAGAAATATTATATGTTTAGGGTTAAGCTTATGCTATAATTAGGGTTAAGCTTATGCTATAATTATAATTTGATTGTGTTTCAATTAGAATGAGTGTTAGGGTTAGGGCTCGGATTCAATCAGGAATAAGGTTAGCATAGCAATTTAATTAGGGTTGGATTTGGTCTTTAGATTTAAAAAGGGTTAATGTTTAAGAATAAAGCATTATGTTTGGGTGAGGGTTCTATAATAATGCTTGGTTTTAATATTAGAGTTAATTTTTAGTTAGGGTTATGGGTGCATTAGCCCAAAGATTCAATTAGGTTTATATTAGGGATACAATCATTGTTAGGTTGGGTTTAGAGTTCGGGTTTAGGATATTAATACAACAATTTTTGACTCATTTGAAAATTGAATTTAGTAGTGGACAAAATGCATAAAAAATTTGTAAATATTTTAAGAAATATAATTTATATAGTTTAGAAAACATTCACTTCCATAATATACTTAAAGAAAATTTAATATAGTAAAATATCTAATATTCATTATAAAAATTTAGACATAATATTATAAAGCTCAATAATCATTTTTTAAAAATTGAACATCATTTATTAAGCTGGATACGTATTAAGCTTGATACATAATATTAATTGAAAATTATGTTATGATGTTAACTATTCATCAAGTAAACCATGGACAACTACAACATATGCACATTCTAGCATAATGAATTTTTATACATTTCACCCTTTTTTTAACTATCCATGAAATTATGATTACGATTATTGAAGATTCAAATAAGATCAAAATTGGTTTCAAGATTCCATTAGGATTAGGGTTGATTCCAACCCGAATACCTATTATAAAAAAATTACACTATGATAATATATAATTTTACTATAATATTCATTGCCTTGCAAATTTGGAATAGATATTCATAAGAAAAACAAACTAAAAAATTAGAGGCATTAATTCTTCCAAAATAAATTATTCAAGTAATAACTTGTATAAATCTTGATCACAACAACTTGTTACCATATTTTTTTACAAAATTGAAGGCATAAATTCTTCCAAAATAAATTATTAACTTGTATAAATCTAGATCACTACAACTTGTTACCATAATTTTATTCTAGAACTTACTAAGTTTTGTAACTTTTTTTTAAAAATGTATTTAATTGTATATCTTTGCTCTTTTTACTAGATTTTGATATTTTGGTTAATTTTAATTAAAAACTCCATTCTTTCACTACAAATTATTACCATAATTTTTTTTTCTAACTTACTAAGTTTTGCATTTTTTTTTTTAAATTACTGAATTTAATTTCTTTCTTATTTTTACTACAACCTTGATCTTTTGAATTTCATAAAAACCAAATACAACATACTATATTTTAATAAAATTTCTATGTATGAAACACTTTCATTTACAACATCTCAACTTTCCCAAACTCACTTGAAATAAGAAACCTACTATAAAGCTTTCTATTCATCCATCTCATGCTTTTTTTCACACTTCTATGAATAAAACTTAAATTAATTAATTTTTTTCAGAAATTTATCTTTAAGTATTCCATTACTATCTCCATTGATTAAAAAGTAAATAAAATGGTGATTTTATTTCCTACTTTTTAATGTATAATTTTATATTATTATTTTTTAATTATATTTTCTTAATTAATTCCTCTGCAAACTTCATCTCACTAAAAATAAAATATACCTATAATTTTGACAGAGTATTTACATTAGTTTTACAATGGGAACCCAATGTTTTGGTTGATATGCTACAGTGGTATGCTTTGTTCCAGTTGGTATGCAACAACCCGACATGTACAATTGGTATGCAACAGGTTCAGTTGGTACACAACTTCATGGTGACTATTTTTTTGCTGAGTTAGAGTGCCACTTTTCGTGTTAGGACAGTGATTTTACTTCCCCTATTAGATATTGCAATGACGTTCTCTGTTGTCTTCCCTCTGCGTTGTAATTATGCTCTATGAGACTATGACAGTGTCTCAGTTTAAGGAAAGTAATAGTCATTGGAGTCAACATATGTAAGGGAAAATAGATCAACCTAAATGTCTCCTTAATCTCTAACTTATGGGACTTACTTAAAGAGGAATATAAATAAATTATTTTACTTTAATAGTTATCCAAAAAAATAAAATAAAAATGATAAGTGTCACACACAACCTTACTAATCTAAAAAAAAACTTGAAACTGTTCATTCTACCTGTGCAAATGCGAGGTGAAAGTGAGCGAACAACACAGAGCCAATCACCTCCGCTTGAGGAAGAAACTGTGCTGAAGAACACCGTGATATTCTGATTGCAGAATTGAATCGATGCAATTGAGAGAGGTGAATGTGAGTCCTCTATACGCAGCGGTAAAGTCAATCCTTTCAACTTCCTTCAGTAAAGAAATCATATTGAATGTGTTTGAAGCATGCATCCTAACGGCTGCAAAGAATCTTCTTGGACCATGACAGCTTGGATGGTGACAGTTCAGTAACGTTTGCTCTTCCACCTCAACAATAAAATATAACATTCGCTTTTCCACTTGGCCAACTAAGTGATATGCAAATATAGCATTAGTGAATTCATGTTTTATTCGGTTGTTGAATGTGTGATTGTAATTGCCAGATTGTCTATTGCGTTTGATATTCTCCACTTTGCATTTTGCATTCGTAACTGCAGCTAAAGAAATGTACACAGATTACTAAGGAGTGGAATAACTGGAAGAATACGAACCATTTCCTTTATCTTACATCATTACTCGTGATGACCCTTATATGTCATTGTAGGTTACGCCAATAGATATACAATTTATAAATCATACTTCTATGGATGTGACAGTAATATTAAGTGTATAAGAAACATCATCACAATGATGTAATGAATAATTAATGGAGGTAGAACCATGCCATTCATATCAAAGTCTATCACTAGGTGAAAACTATTTATGTATATAAACTATTGTTGAACTCATTGGAAAATGAGTCTATGTAATAGGAAATGTTATCTTTGAGCCGTCTTTGCTGCGCTGGCTTGTTCCCTGGATGCCTCGGTGAAATCTGCCAATTATCAATCAATTTGCTCTTCATATGCGAAGATATGAAAACTCCTCTAGCATTTCTTTTCTTTCTGTTCTTACCAACGTTGTTTAATGCGTTAGATAACTCAAACATCAATCAATTTGCTGTTCATAAGCCCAAATATGTAATACTTTCTTTTCTGCCACGTCATCACCAATTTACTGCTTGTTAAGCGTAACCTACAATGCCACCCACCCATTTGTAACGGTGTAAACAAAAAAGAATTGTATCGTATTCCTACAGTTACTAATGAAATGAAATTAATAAATTATAAAACAGCATTCGCTGAAGGATAGGAAACGCCAATCGCTGAAGCATAGGAAATGCCAATAGCTGAAGAATAAAAATAAGGATACCGACAAGGAATATGAAGGATTAGGATTTATGATTATGGTTAATTTTATGTTTAGGGGTAGGGTTTGTATCACAATGTTACGGTTAGAGTTAGGGTTAAGATTATAGTTAGGGTTCCATTGTTAAGGTTAGGCTAATGATTAGAAATTAGATTTATATTATGGTTATGATTAAGGTTAGGGAAAGAGTTAAGGTTATGGTTAGGCTTAGGATTTAGGGTTATATTTAGGATTGTGTCTAGGGTTAGGGTTTATATTTATAATTATGGTTATGGTTTGGATTTATAGTTATGGTTTGCATCACTTTTAGGGTTAGGTTAATGGTTAGGGTTAGGATTGCAGTAAGGGTTTACATCATTGTTAGGGTTAGGTTAATAGTTAGATTTTGGATTTAGGGTGAAGGTTAGGGTTAGGCTTACAATTGTTGTTAGGATTAGGATTTAGTGTTATTGTTATGATTATTTCTAGGGTTAGACTTTATATCATGGAATTAGGATTAGGCTTAGGATTTATAATTATGGTTAGTTTTATGTTTAGGGTTAGGGTTTATATCACAACGTTAAGATTGGGGTTAAGGGTTTAAGGTTTATATTAGAGGGTTAGAGTTAAAGTTAAAGGTTAGGGTTAGGATTGTAGTTAGGGTTTACATCATTGTTAGGGTTTGGATTTATATCATGGTTAGGGTTAAGGTTAGGGATAGGGTTAAGATTATGGTTAGGCTTACGATTAGGGTTACGTTTAGGATTATGTCAAGGGTTAGGGTTTATATCATAGGTTAAGTGTTAGTGTTAAGGGTTAGGTTTAGGATTGTAGTAAGGGTGAAGTTAGGGTTATATTTAAGTTTAGGGTCAAGTTATGGTTTAGAGTTCAATTAGGTCTAGATTAGAGATATTTTCAAGGTGAGGATTTGATTATGGTAAGGTTTTCATTATAGTTAGGGTTTCTATTTTTTTATGTTGTTAAATGAATCAACAATTAGTTTTAGAATAAATTTAAAATTAGTTAGTATGCTTTTTAATGTTTTTCAAATCCTGATGGTAATAACTATTGTAGGATAATGTATTTATTTTCATTTTTTATAAAATATTGAAAGAATCTTTATTATTATGTACTTTTATTATGAATATTTTCTTTCTTATTTCAATATTTTTATGAAATAATTACCTTGAAACTTTGTTCTTATGAAATAAAGACATTTTAAAATAGCTTAAACTCTCTTTTAATTGAAATGTTTTTTTTACTAAAAATTTAAAATATAGACATTTTAAAATAGTTTAAAGTTTCTTATAATTAAAATTATATTATTCTTATCAAACCCTAATGATAATAAAATCAAATAGGTTTAAGCTTTATGAAATAATTTGAAACATTAATAAAATATTTTAAAATTATTTGAATAATAATAAAATTAACAAAGGTTGTATCAAAATATACTTTATTAATAAATATATTACATAAATAAGAATAAATGAATATTATCAATAGTAATTTGATGTTTCTACTTTTTTATTATACTTATTTATGTAATATATTATTTATATATTTTTAAATAAAAATTAAACTTATAATCTAGAGGCATTAGTAAAAATTAATTGATATTATATTTTTAATTGATATTAATTGATATTAATTAATTTAGCAACATTTCTATTCGACCTTTTTTGGTTTTGCATGAAAATCAATTCACATTTTAAAGTTAAAATAGTTTTTTTTAATGTTGTTAAATGAATCAACAATTAATTTTAAAATAAAATTTAAAATACATGTCAAATTATTTGAAAACCCCTAAATGTTAACGTATAAATTGTTGCCATTATAAAGCCTCTCAGCTTAATTACATTGGCTTTTAAGTAATAGCTTGTCCATTGACATCTTTTATTGAACAAAAATGGTATGTACGATTTGTATGACAGTGTCACGATTATAAATCTAAAAAATCAATTTAACAACTATAAAAAAAAAGCTATTTTAAGTTTATAATTTGAATTCATTTAAATGCAAAAGGGAATAGAATAGAAATTTTTCTCATATATATAGAAAATATAGAAAGATTCTATTTATATTTAGATTCTACTTTTAAATTAACTCAAACTACCATTTATTTGAAAACTAACTGATATTTAGAAAATAAAATAGAAATGCTAATTGCTTTTTAGAAAATCTCAATTTATAAATAATTTTTTGTTTTAAATTTATTCTTTAACTAACTCTTGATTTATTTAACAATTTAAAAATATTATAGTTATTTTAAGTTTAGAATTTCAATTAATTAAAACTAATTGATATTTAAAACTTGAAATGATTTTCTTGTAAAAAGTGAAAATAAAATAGAAATGTTAATTATTTTTTAGAAAATCTCAATTTATAAATAATTTTTTGTTTTAAATTTATTCTTTAACTAACTTTTGATTTATTTTAGAATTTAAAAATATTATAGTTATTTTAAGTTTAGAATTTGTATTAAAATATATTTTGTCGACTATATTTATTAATTAAATATGTATTGAGATAAGGTTTGTTATTTTTATTATTATTCAAATAATTTTAAAATAAGTTTAAATATTTTAAATTATTTTATAAAGGTTAAACAAATAAGATTTTAACTTAAGTAGCGTTAGGGTGAAACTTTAACTTGTTTTAAATTTATATTAATAATATTGTTTGAATTAAAAGAAATTTTAAGCTATTTTAATATTAACTATAACCTTAATCTAACCTTAATTTAACCATAACCTAATCCAAACCCTAACACTTACTGAACCCTAATCCTAATTGAATTCTATCGCAAACCCTAACCCTAATTAAACATTAATCCTAATTTAAATGTAACCCTAACATAATAGAATCATAAAGTTATTTCTTAACCCTAATTGAACTCTTATATAAACCTTAAATATAATTCTGAACTTACCATAATCAAACCCTAACCTTGACAATATCCGTAATCTAGATCTAATTGAACCATAAACCAAATCAAACTTAATCTAAGCATAATTGAAACCTAACCATAACCTAACCCTAAATTTAATTCTAACCCTAGAAATAGACCCTAAAGTTAACTCTAACTATAGAAATAGACCCTACCTACAACTTAAACCTTAATCTAACCTTAATATGTGCTCTAAACCTTATTGGATCCTAATTCTAATTCAATACTAACTCTCACCCTCATGATGTGTTATCCTAAATACAACCCTAATTAAACCTTAATGTTGACCTTACAATCAAGCTTTATTATATAACCCTAACCCTCACACCATGCTTTATCCTTAAACCATAACACTATAAATAAATACTAATTCTAAATCTAACCATAATTAAACCCTAAATAAATTATAATACTAACCTTAACCCTACTCAAGATGTAAATCCTAACCCTAACAATAACCACAATTATAACCCCATTCCTAATCATAACCCAAGCCCTAAAGCTAACCCTAATCCTAAAAACTATGTAAACCCTAAATTTGATCCTAATCATCATCCTAAACCCTATCCCAAAACATAACCCTAACCCTGACCATGATTTTAACACAAAACCTAACCATTATCCTCACAATAACCATAATTCAAATTCAATACTAACTCTCACCCTCATGATGCGTTATCCTAAATACAACCCTAATTAAACCTTAACGTTGACCTTAAAATCAAGCTTTATTATATAACCCTAACCCTCACACCATGCTTTATCCTTAAACCATAACACTATAAATGAATACTAATTCTAACTCTAACCATAATTAAACCCTCAATAAATTATAATACTAAACTTAACCCTACTCAAGATGTAAATCCTAACCCTAACAATAACCATAATTATAACCCCATTCCTAATCATAATCCAAGCCCTAAAGCTAACCCTAATCCTAAAAATTATGTAAACCCTAACTTTGATCCTAATCCTCATCCTAAACCCTATCCCAAAACAAAACCCTAACCCTGACCATGATTTTAACACTAAACCTAACCATTATCCTCACAATAACCCTATTAATGGTATAAATCCTAACCATAACACTAACCTTAAATCTAACCCAAACCATTACAAACACTAACATTAATCCTAACACTAACCCTTAACCCTAACTCTAACCATGATGTAAAACATAACCCTAGCTATAATACCAATGTTAACCCTAACACTAAGCCGAACCATGATGTAAAACCTAAGCTTTGCCATAGTCCTAACTATAACTCTAAACCATTACTCTAATCATAATCCTAACCCTAACCCTAACCTAACCTAATCATAACCCTAAACCCTAACCCTTAAAATGGGGAATGGGTCTACAACTCTTAAGATGCACCAATCATCTATTACAATGCGTTAATAATATATGAAGGGTATAAATATCTTGGTACATCCTAAGGGCTCGATGGTAATTACCTAAAAATAACTTTAAACCTAACCCTAACCATGATGTGCACCCTAAACCTATCCATAATTTAAACCATGATGTAAACACTAATCCTAATCAAGATGAAAATCCTAATCTTAATCATAATCATTGCTATAATTATAACCCTAAAACTAACTATAATACAGACCCTAGACCCTAACCCTAACATGATGCAAATCCTAACCCTAACCATAACCATGATATAAACATTAACATTAATCCTACTAGGTACCCTTGACCTTAACCCTAACCATGATGTAAACCTTAACCCTAGCTATAATCCTAACAATAACCGTAACCCTAAGCCTAACCATAAACCTAACCCTAACTCCAACCCCAACCATGATGTAAACCATAACCCTTACCATAATCCTAGCTATAACTCTAAACCCTAACCCTAACCTAACCATAACCATAAACCCTAACCCTAACAATAATCCTTAGCCCTAACCCTAACCCTAACCCTAACCCTAACTAAAAACCTATATGTAATCCTATCCATAATCCTAATCCTAATCTTAAACCCTAACCCTAATCTTAATCTTAAACCTTAACCTAACCATAGTCATCACCCTAACCCTAAGCCTAAGCTTAACCCAAAAAATAATGTTAATCATCACCCTAACCCTAACCCTAACACTAACCCAAAATTTAACCCTAGCTAATATGTAAACCCTAACCCTAGCCATAATCCTAACTACGACCCTAACCATAATCCTAAAAATAACCTTAACCACATCCATGATGTAAATAATAAACCTAACCATAACCCCAAACCATAACCCTAATAGTAATCCTAACCTTAACCCTAACCTTAACCATATTTGAATACTAATAATAAATCTAACTAAAATTAAACCCTAAATAAATTATAATACTAACCCTAATCCTAACCCTAATCAAGATGTAAATCCTAACCCTAATAATAACCATACTTATAACCCTAAACATAACCATAACCCAAACCCTCAAACTAACCCTAATCCAAACAATAATGTAGACCCTACAACTATGAGCCTAAACCTAATCTTAAAAACTATCACAAACCATAACCCTAGCCCTAAACCTAACCATTATCATAATCCTAACCTTAAACCCTAACCTAATCTTAAAAACTATCACAAACCATAACCCTAGCCCTAAACCTAACCATTATCATAATCCTAACCTTAAACCCTAACCTAATCATAACCCTAAGTATGATGTAAACCTTAACCTTGACCATAATACTGATTTTAACTCTTATCCAAAACATAACGATCAACCAAATCCTAATCCTAAACATACCCCCAATTATAATTCTAACCCTTATCCTACCTTTGATGTAAACCCTAAACATAATTCTAACCATTTCACTATACCCTAACCCGAACCATAAGTTTAAACCTAATATTAAACTACAACCATAACCCTAACCCTAATGATTATCCTAAACCAAAACCAAACTCTAACGTTGAAGCTAACCCTAACCATTACCATAACCCTAACCCTAATCATAACCCTAACTAGAACCATGATCATAACCCTAACTGGAACCATGATGTAAACGTTATCCTCGACCATAACACTAACCTTAACCCTAACGCTAATTATAACCATAATACTTGCCATTAAATAAACTTTAATATATCTTAGATTTTAGTATTTTCTTTGATCCTACAACACATATATATTGATTTATTTTATGTTTTCGATGTTGGGCGGCACCATTGCCACTAGCATATGTACCTTAAATTTTAATTTATTCTATATAAAATACGCAAAGAGTTATCATTCTGAAGGCACCTATTTGAATTTAGGGTATACAATTGATTAAAAATAGGCAGCTAAAGAAGGATATCTATTTTATATAGATTAAATTAAAATTTAAGGTATATATGCTAGTTAAATAGATTTGTTTTTCTTTTGATAACATTCTATCTTTTTAAAACTGAAATAATTCTACAAATCTAATAATTCTAATAATTCTATCATCTTAATTCAATTTTTAGATTAACAAATCTATTTTTAGGTAACATAAAATGAATATCATTATATTTTAAAGATTCTACCATTTCTTGAAATTATTTAAATTATAAAAAAGTTAATAAAATTTAATTTGTAATACTTAAATCTCAAAACTAATAAACTATTTAATAATAAACCAAAATACTTTCAAAACAATCAACTAAGCATGTACAATTTTAAAAAATTTAAAAAAAATTATAAAAAATAACTTAAATTACTTATTGAAAAGTATAATGCTAGGTCCTTGAGATTTTAATTTTAAAACTGGTGGTCCCATGAATTTTGTAGTAGTTCAACTTAGAAGTTTAAACTCAAAAAAGAAACTGTTAAACTCTGACATTTAAGAAAACTAGTGATCTCATGAATATAAGATTTTTGTATGTGCATAATAAAAACAAATACAAAATGAACAAGTAAAAATAATTTATTTTCCTCCAAAACTATTTTTTGGATAGAATTTAAATTAATAGAATATTTTGTATGTGCATAATAAAAACAAGTAAAAATAATTAATTTCCATCCAAAACTATCTTTTAATAAAAATTAAATTTAGAAATTTAACAAGTAAGATACTTCTATTTTTTAAAAAGATTTCAAATAATCTCAAAGCACAATTTGTATTTATTCATAAGACCACATCTTCTATCATTCCATTCCATGATATCTTCTCACTCTCTTATTCTCTCTCTTATTCTCTAAATAAAGAGAGAAAATACTAGGAATACTAAGAATACCTCCTATAGAAGAAAGAAGAATGATTGGGTACAATAGTAATGTTTATGGTGATGTGCAGGCAGAGCAGCACACAAAGCTATTATCAGTTTGCTGACAACACTTTTGGGTAGGGGTGATAAGGCATTGTGAACAATCCGGCATGGTGTCTTTACTGCATCCCGTACAACTGCTACATGGTTGCGCAGTGACTGAAGACCCTGCATTTCAATTAAAAGAAGAAATATTTCATGAAGAAAAAGATTACATTTAAACTGACCATTCCCATTAGATGTTTCTAGGCAAACTTATGACAAAGAAAAATTGTATGAATATATCTCACCCATCACTGTAATTGGTGAAAGAAAAATAAGAAGAATAAGAATGCAAGCATACAATGAAGAGCCCATCACAACTCCTTTGCCTGCCATTTGTTTTGAAATTACAAAATTATATGCAATGATAATAAAGACAAGTATTTATATATTAAAAGAATGAATTATTTAGGGAAGTTCGGCATTTTCTCTCAACACATCGGAAACTTTCTTGTTTGAAGATAAGTATTTATATATTAAAAGTGTGAATTAGTTAGGGAAGTTCTTCGTTTTCTCTTATTACATTGGAAACTTTCTTGTTTGAAATTCAATTGTGTAGAGATTGAAATGCACACATTGGAAACTTTGTTGTTTGAAATCCAATTGTGTAGAGATCGAAATACATTTAATTGGCAAGGTTGTCAAATATTCAAGAGATGTTTCTATTGTTTCTATTGTTGTAAAATAGTATTGAATCTTGATATTAGATATACAAATGATGAACATGCATCAGTTCTCATTTTGTTTTTTTTAGGTTGTATTTAAATAATTATTTGTTTCGCGGTAAACTATTTTGAATGATGAAGATACATAATATTCAAAATATCCCAATCATACTTAATATTTCATTCTATAGATAAAATTTCTAATTAATTTTTTCCTTTAAAAAGTTATTTTATTAACTTAATTATTATTATTAAGAATTAATTTATTTTACTTTAGAACTGTTTTTTTTAGTTCAAATAAATTTTGACTAATATATATTTAAACATATATACCAACTATATTATTAAATGCCTATTTATTAAATATTTAATTTTTAAATGTTTTAAATAAGTAATATATGTTTACATATTATAATTGTTCATTATACTTTCATATAGCCTTTATCATTTATCAATTCTAATTCCACATTGTTAGTCCACCGTTAAGTTTTCCTTTTAAAAAAAATATATTCTTGTTTGTAGGTTATCTTTTTGTGCCTTTTGTCTCCATCCGGTCATTTGTTCTCTTCGTACTTGAACCGTTGAACTCTTTTTTCAAAAGGTTTAAAGGGTTCAAGGTTCAAAGTACAGTTTTAAAAAGGAAAAAAGTCAGTCGTTCCGGTCTTTGTCACCAAATTTTCAAACGCGTTCACTTGGTCTTCAGTCATTGAATTTTTGAACCCGTTGAACCTCGTGTTCAAGTGGTTCAATGGTTCAAGGTTCAAAAATGCCTTTTTAGTGGGTCACAGCAATGTATTGTTATATGACGAGCACGAGTCTTTCTTTTTATGTTAAGTTGATATGTGGTCTTGAACTTTGAACCAAATTTCAAGTGGTTCAAGAGGTTCAAGGTTCACTTTAATTATTCCTTTTCTTTGTCGCTCATTCCTAGTGTTATTTATGTGCTGACCGTTACTATTTTATTGCTTAAATGAACTTGAACCATTGAACCTCGTGTTCAAGTGGTTCAAGGTTCATAAGTTCTTTTCAAACTAATCTGAAAAGCTTTTTGGTGGAAATAAAAGTGGTGCGACAAGAATGAATATTCCCTTATTCAACTTTTTGAAATTCTAAATGTGGAAAGTAATCATGAAAATATCAAATTTCTTGTGCGGAAGTGATGGCTAATTAAGAAGGTGTCAGGTTTGTCATTTCACCATTACTTCGCACACTTGAAGTAAATCATGATGAAGCGTGTGCAACCCTATTGATATTTTCCCATCTAATTAAAAGAAGATGTATAAGTTTATTTCCATATTTAGGAAGGTCACAGTTGCCTAAATTCAATTAATTGGAGGTGTCAAAGGTAAATCTAGCACTGTTCTCTAGAAGAATTTCCAGTTTTCATGGTCTTATCGGGTAAGTTTAGTTGTCTTCTCCTATGTTGTGTTTCTTTGTGCACTGAAGTTTTATCAGTATAGAAAAGGGGAAGATTTGAAAAAAATTGTTGGGGTAGCATATTGTATTGTTGTTAGAATTTCTTGGTTAAGGGAATACATAGTTAAAATGAGGCCTATGCTGCCAAAGCTTGACTGAACCTCATGTTTAGTGAGTATCTTGCCGGAAATGGAAAACACCTCCTTAGTTCATGCAAATTTGGGGAATTTCCTTGAAAGGACTAAGAATCCTCAAGCTGGGTCACTAATGGAGAAGATAGTTAAGAGTGGTCTTGTGGAAGTTGTTGCATTTCCATTAGTCGCATCGAGATTTAGTGTTGGCTTGTATGAACAGATATGATTCTGAGAATAGATGTATCAGAACTAGTGATGGTGAAGTGTTAGTCCATATTAATAGGGAAACAGTGATGGTTACAATGGGTATTTCGCATAAAGAGGATTATGAGGATTGAACCATTGAAAATTCATACGCCCATTTCTCAGAGAAGAAGAGCAAGTACAGAAGTATAATTGCAAGAAATTGGCTCTTGAGGGTTCAGAAAGGAGGATCATGACTACCCAAACCGTTACCTAGAGAATACCTCATCACTTAGGTGCGAGACATTGTTGTGCTTTTAAAAAGAGTAAAAGGGAATTCACATTCCTTCTATTGGGAAGATTGGATGTACTTTTTCGTCCAAGTGGTTCTATCTAGTGACAGATTTCTGGATTGGTCTTAGGTGATTGGGGAGAGGCTTCACGAGGGGCTAAGCAACTTTGTGGGTATGACTGGGTTTTACATGTCTTCTTACTTGTTTTATATTTTGGCCTACACAAAGGATTGCCCTGGATTACGCAGTGAATGTTGGATTGATGGAATGAGGGTTTATGATTTTTACTCTAGGGTGATGCCAACAAGAGAATGTCCACAGAGGCTATGGAGTTTGTGAGAATTTATGGAAGCTTCTTTATCTAGTTTCCATAGTTTACTTACATACGGGTAGGTGGTTTTGAAGGCCAACCATTCAAATTACCCAGGTACGCCTTTGATAGCTTCGTACTTATAGAGGTGAGCAGGCAGCTAGCCCATATAGATAAAAGACTAGGGGCAAAGGGATAATCCGAGGTGGCTTTTCTCGTTGATCTTGGGTATTACAGCTGCAAATCACTATCAGATGCTTTGAATCTGGAACTGGAGTTTAAAAGGATAAATCTGCAACTATATGTAGCTAGGTGAAGCTTTGACAGCAAAGGTTATGCAAGGGAGAACCTTAACATAGACAGTCATTTCTGCCATGAACCCCAGATGGAAGATTATAGGGAAAATTGCAAGGATGAGCATGAAGTGAGAAAGAGGCTGTGGCAAAGATTCACTTGCGACAGATAGTTGTCTTGAGGCTCCCAATTAATACATCAGGTGTGTTGGAAGATACAGAGGAAGATGTCCTAGACCCTGAGTTTGGTACTGAGATTGAAGGGAAACCAACTCCAGAAATTGACTGGAATAAAAAAGAAGATGATAGCATTCAAACAAGGACAATATCCATTTCGCAGCAAGGGCAATACCTATTTTTTTAGTCATGTGACACCATTTCCACTTAACCGTATGCATTTTTCTCCCACCTTTTCCATCAGAACAAAGGTACTACCTTATGGCTTTCTGGATATCAAGGATTTGGTAGTTATTGAACATCCAGGCGGAGGAGTAGTAGAAACTATATGAGGAGAGGATTTTCTGACAGAATTGGATCCTACCAGCAAGTGAGAGGAATCTATTATCCCACCTATGCAGTTTTTTGTCAATCTTATTCTTTATCCATTGCCACATCTCTTTAAGAGAGGGAGAAATAGAGAAAGGGATGCCAAGGTAGTGGACGATTTTGTTGGGGCCTCCCCACTGAAACCTATAGGGAATAAGCCAATCTGGGGGTTTCTCTTTCTAGCCAAGGAGAGTAGATTTGGCAAGGGAGATTTTAGCTCCAGACATGATACCAAAGGCTTTAAGCTTTTGAACAAGGTTGTCAATATTCTGGGGTGAAAGTTCGAGGAAAAGAGCAGTATCATCCACAAACTGGATGTTGAGGAGGTTGGAGTCATCAAGGAACTTAATTCCTTTGACATAGGGGGATAGAGAATTGTCCCTGAGAAGATAGTATAGAGCATTTGATGCAATGACAAATAGAGCGGGTGCAAGAAGACAACCTTGCCTGATGGATCTACTAAGTTGAAAGTTCTAGGATAAGGATCCATTGACTTCAATTTGAGCTAAGGCATCCTCGAGAAGGACCTTAACATATTTGTAGGAGTTAACCGGAAACCCAAAGGCTTGTAGCATCATGATGACAAAGTCCCATTCCACATGGTCATATGCTTTTTCAAAATCCAGTAGGAACATAGCAGTGTCTTGGTTAGAGGCTCTAGCCCAATCCATGGCTTCCCAGCTCATAATGAGGTTTTCAAGGATATATCTACCCTTGATAAAGCCTGTTTGGGTGAGGTAGATGAATTTAGGGAGGATCTTTTCAAGTAGAAGGGAAATAACCTAAGCCAAAATTTTGTAGGAGACACTGAGGAGGGTGATAGGCCTCCAGTTCTTGATTAAGGCCCTATCCCCATCCTTGGGTATTAGTTTGATGGTCCCCTTGTTAATGTTAGCACCAAGGGTGCCATTATCAAAAGCTTCAGAGTAAACACCATGTAGGTCAATGGCAATCCATTCTAGATTGGCCTTATAGAATTCAATAGGGAGGCCATCTGGGCCCGACACTTTGTCAGATTTCAGGGAGTTGATAGCAGCAGTGATTTCCTCAACAGATACCCTTTGGTTGAGGAGGATGGAGTCCTTAGGGGAGATCCTAGTTGGGATCATGGTTTTGCACTTGTCGCTAATGTCCTTAGCCTTGGCATCGTCTTCAGAGGTGAACAGGTTTTTGTAGAATAGTTCAAAAGCATCTTTGATACTGGGGAGGTCAATAATTTCTTTATTGTCGATAATCAGCCTATCAATCTTTTCCTTGGATTATTTGTGCTTAAGTAGGTTAAAGAAGAATTTGGAGCCCTTGTCCCCAAATTGTAGCCAGTGGGTGCGAGCCCTCACCATAGCCCCATGGATCTTAACTTGCTGGTGTTTTCTAAGAGCTTCTCTAGAAAGTGCAACATGAGTAGCCTTATGAGTGCAACTAGAGTTGTTTTGGATATCGAGCTCTGAAGAGTGGAGCTAGCTAACGAGCGATTTTTCAACAAATCTGAAGTCTTTTGCCTTTTTTTGCCCTATAGTCTGTAGGGTTTTTTGCCAGGAATTCACATTAAAGTTCCATCTATCAATATGAGAGGGGAGGAGTTTGTTCCAACAGTTGAGGAGTTTGATGAGATGCAGGGCGATCAAAACATCCTGATCCTTGAGGAGGGAGGTGTTAAGCATAAATTTATAGGATTTGTTGACTTGGGTAGCCATAATATTTCTAACATTAATAAGAGCCATAATAGGGTGATGGTCAGACAGGGAAGTAGGCCAAACAGAAATAGGCCTACCTTGGGCATTAGGCGAGAAGGAAAAACTCTCTTTATTAGCGTAGAATCGGTCCAGCCTAGAGTAGATTCTACTCTCCCCCTTTTGAAAGTTACACCAGGTATACCACAGGTTGAGGGGGGAATGTCCAAGCTCCTCTAATGGATCAAATAGGGCTTTATGCAGTTTCAGCCCATACCAGTGCTCTCTTTCCGAATTGTTCCATGCAAAGGGTAGGCCACCAGTTTTTTCAAAGCTATTTTCAACCATATTGAAATCCCCACAATTATCCAGGGGATTTCTGGGAGAGATCTACGCCAATCCCAAAAGGCAGTCCTATCTCTATAATCATTAGCAGCATACATAGAGCAGATCCCAAAGTGAGTGCCTTTCAGATTGATGGAGGTCCAGACAACCCTATTGCATGGGAAGATACCCTTGTCAGTAATGAGATTGGACCACTTGGGATTGATAAGGATTCCAACACCTCCCTTGCCTCTAGGGTGATTAGAGCAGATTTTAATGGCATCCTTCTAGACATAGTTAAGTGTAGTTTCAAGAATAAGCTCAGTAGCTTTTAGTTCTTGTAATAGTAGAAAATCCCTATCCTTATGTAAGTCAAGGAGTATTTTCACGATAAACTTTCTGTCGGGTGACTCCAACCCTTGCACATTCCAAGAAATAAATTTCATCATTACTGAGAAGGGGTTAAGGAGCAACTGCTAGCCTTAGAGTTAGAAGGATTCATGGGAGTGTCAGGAATTGTGGGGGGATTAGTCCCCTTCTTCTTATTCTTGAAGCCAAAGGGCCTCCCTTTTTTCTTGGTCATGGAGCCATGATCCAACTAGTCTTCCTCCTCCTCACTAGGGGAGGAACCAGTTAGGGGATCAATGATCCCTTCCCCATTCTAGCCTAGAAGACTCGATTTACTGTATCTCATGCAAGAATCAGATGTTTATTTGAAGGAGGGGAGCACATTAGGGAATATCTCAGGGGTAGTTGTAGTGTTAGCAGGAATGATTTGGATAACGCAAGATTCATCGATTTCATTAAACACCTTGGGGACACCACACTTGTCAGTAGTGTTATCAAGACCTGGAGGAGGTGCTGGAGTGCAAATTGTAGAGGAGGAACTTAGGGGAAATCCAGGTCTATGAGCCATCTCAACAGAGAAAGATCTAGAATCCATAGTAGTGTTGCCAAGGATGGTGCCCTCAAGGTTTTTAATCATAGACTTGACATTTGGATTGTCTGAAGAATGGGAAGAGGTATTCTTTCTAGAGTTGCTCTGTTTAATTCCAGATCGGATTTTATCAGCGGCCAATTCCTGTGCATTTTTCCTCCATCATTTTTTGTTGATAGCTAATTGGAAGCCATCATCGGAGGGGGCTTTGGTGGTGTCCATGGTAGAGGCCTTAGGGGGGGTGGACATGGGTTGGAGGGGTCTTATATTGGCGTAGCCCAGGCTAGGATATCTATTGCTCTGGCTCGAGGCAGAGTTTCCACACCCAACCATCCCATTAAGCATATTGTTCATGCTAGTTACAGGGGGGTTGTTAGCAGGCGGAGGGGTGGTATCGGTTCCATTCACCGATGGCATTGACTCGGTGCTTCTAGAATTTCGGGGGTCACCCTTGGAGGGATCAACCTTGTTTTTAGTAGTTCTTTTTTTAATAATCGAGCAATTCTTACGCTGGTGTCCTTCTTTGTTGCATAGAAAACAAGCATTTATCCGTCCTAGGGTTTCTAAAGGGCATGAATATACCTCTTTTTCTATCTTAAGATTCAAGGTATCGGGTATATCAATTCCTGGTTTGATTGAAACCAACATTCTTGCATCAAGATGGGGGATAAGTCTGTTAGAATCATCCATCCTAACAAATTTGCCCACAGGTTCGATGATTTGGGGTAGGAAGCACCAGGATGTTTTGAAGAAGAAGCCACCTAGGGCATGAGAGAGCCATAATTTCCTTGTTGATGGCTTCGGGCGACTAAGCAAGGGCACGAAAGGAAGTGTTTCCTGTGGCCCAATATTGTTTTTTCAGGACCTCAGCCTGTGTTTCCAATGAGGTGAAAAAAATGATAAATAAACCCTTTTGAATTTGCCTACAAAATGAAAATCTGAAACCAAGCTTTAAATTCCAAAAAATATGAAACCAGTCATCCAAAAATTTGCGGGCGGGGGGCATTGTTCAACATCTACAGCGACAAAGAAGATTGTTGTGTTTCTTAACCTATATTTCTCATGCAAGATTTATTTAGTCATAGCATCATTAGGCAAAATGGAGGAGAGATCGATGGAGATGGCTGAGGTCTTACCTTCTCCATCGGGTCGAGTGAAGCCAACCATGAACTTAGCATTCTTATTGAAGGTAATGCTATCTCTAGGACCCACGACAACATCTGAGAAAGACCTCTTAGGTTTTGGTAGTGAGTGGGATAATAACTTCCTTAGGCTCCATTAAAGGCCAAGTGCAGTGCTCACACGAGGGCGGTACAGTATTAAATGCGAGCAGAATCAACTACTAAAACATCTAGCGAGCAAAAAATAAAATTAAAAAACACACAAGTGAAATGAAGTGGATGTTTTAAGTTAGGAGGCTCAAACCACGTGGAGGAGAGCAGTCTCCTCCACCACCTTCATTGTTGACCTAGCTTGCAGTCTCCGGATTTGCAGTAACTCGCAGTCTCTAGATTCGCAGTCTCCAAATTCGCAGTAATCGCCGTTCAATCTTCCCAACTTGTTCCTCTCAAGATATTTTTAAGTTTTCTGTAATCGCACTAATCACAGTTCCAATTAATCGCAGTAATCACCATTCTAATTAATCGTAGTCTCCTCCATTTTAATCTGCAGATTCGCAATTGTAGATTCATAGATTTAATTCGCCTCTTTCATCACAGTTTTCTGTAATCGCAGACAATTTTAATTCGCCTCTCCAATAATATCAATTATTCATTAATTTAATATCTAATAATTACGAATATATCTCAATGATAAATATTAAATATAATTATATAATAAATTTATTAACATATAATATATATTATATAAATAACAAATATGTCAATTTCAATTGATTATTAACAAATTAATATATAGATGGAATTATCAATTATAATCACATAATATTAATAAGAAATATTTTTCAATATAAGTATGATTTTTAGTTGAACAATTATTACAATATTTCCATGTTATTATTTATAGAGAGTAATGAAAAAGAGTTGAAAGTTTATAATTTATAATTAATTTTATTTATATAATTTGAATTGTCATAAATATAGAGATAAAAAAAATATTATATTATTTTAAGAAATTTGTGTTGAAAAATTAATTATCGTTCATTAAATCAAATAATTAATTTTTTTTTTAATTTCATAATAATTAATATGTAATGTAGATTATAATTTAATTAACATATTATTTTACTATTTATAACAATTAATAATAATTTTTTAAATAAATTTAATTGTTAATATATTTATTATTTAATAGTATAATATAAATATTGATATTAATCTTATGATGATATTATTATAATAATTGAATTATAACTAAAATTTTTTTTACCAAAATGGGTTTGAAATAGTTTTATTTGCAAGTACTATAAGATTGGAACCGTAGGTCTTTATAAAATAAAGGATGGTATTTTTAATAAATAAATATAGACTCTCTTAGTTATGGGTAAATCATTGAAGTATGCAGCTCTCAAATTAATTGTCACATAAAAATGTAACAGAAGTGTCCACAGAATTAGCAAGCCTTCAAAAAATCTGTCTATAACAAGTAAAACAATATTGTCCAATGGTTGATAAGAAAAATATTTTTTCTAATTTGTAAACTTGAAAAATATACTTTAAGAAAAGTAAAAAAGTTTAAAAAATAAAAAAATACTTGTTTACAATTGGTCTAATTAATTTTTTTTAATAACCATTTAAGCATAGAAAAAAAATTCATTACAATAGTATTGCCTAACGACAAGTACTAATAAGAAGAATAAGAATGCAAGCATACAATGAAGAGCCCATCACAACTCCTTTGCCTACCATTTGTTTTGAAATTACAAAATTATATGCAATGATAATAAAGACAAGTATTTATTTATTAAAAGTGTGAATTATTTAGGGATGTTCCTACGTTTTCTCTCAAGACATTGGAAACTTTCTTGTTTGAAATTTGTAGATATTGAAATGCATTTAATTGGTAAGGTTGTCAAATATTCAAGGAGATCTTTCTATTGTTGTAAAATAGTATTGAATCTTGGTATTAGATATACAAATGATGACCATGCATCAGTTGCGTACTTTAAGGGTGAGCAAGCTCCTCCAAATTTGACGTTGCGTAATTCATTTTCATTATATTATATTGACTGCCCAGAAAGACAACAAGGCCAGTAAAACCAGCCCAAACAACCAACTACAAAGACCCTCATTTTTGCTTGTAGAAACGAAGAGTCATATCAAAAGAGGGCTTGGACTTCTTTGAATGCTTTTCCTTAACAGTAATCCAACCATCTTCAAATTTAGCTGCCACAAGAGACCAATGCGAAGGACACAACACCGATCTTTCCGGAGTGGAAAAAAGGGTGCCAGAAGAGGGAGCAACAACCGTTGTACGCAGAGAGTCACAACCAGCAAAAGTTGTGTCAGCACCCTTTGAATAAGTTGGCGATATTATTTTTCATGTTAATGATTCTTTTTACTTGTTCATGGAATTATATATTAGATCATAGGTACATCAAATCTAGGGAGAATATAATGGAGAAAAATATATAAATATGTGATTTTTTCTATTGTTTTGGTCTAAAATAAATTAGAATATCAATGGAATAACATATTTTCAACTAGCATGTTCTTACATAAATTTGTCTATTAAATCATATTCTTCTAATCCAAAATGTAAATATGTAGCATACTGATAATTTCACTATTAATTCTGGTTGATAAAAAATTTAAGGCTTCTGGGGATCCTATGTTGAGATGGCTACATTTGAAGATGATTTTATAGGAAATACAAAGGATCCTACCCATGATAATGGATGTGAACTCATTTTGGACCTAACTTGAGAAGGTTATCATTTATTGTAAGCTTTTATTACTATGATACTGTAAGCTTATGGCATATTCCCCTTGTTGCAAGAATGATTATTTTAATTGATCTACCTTTAGTATGAGAGGTTTCAATCTATTACTATCATATTTGCATTTGATTTGAATGTTACATGTTAATATCATTTTACTTCAGGAATGGTGGAGGATATCTTACTTTAGAGAGCTTGGTACATGTTAGTGTTGAAAAAGGATATGGTTTAATTTGTCGGTTCTCTTGTTGTTCTTGCCCTTCTTGTTCTTCTTTTTATATGTTTGTATTTACATTGTTGAGTATGCAGAACTTGTGAGAGCTATGGAAACTACTGCTAAGATATGTATTGCAAATGTTTTATAGGATTTGCATATTATAGTATGTTTCTTTCACCCTATGTATTAGAGGAGTTAAAGCCATATTCTCTATGAATTACTATAGATATACTTGATATGTTTTAATCTATTTTAATATCTTACATTACTTATGTGGTGGGATTTATTGGATATATGTCTAGTGATCCTCTTGGGTATCTTACATTGTTCATTACTAATGTGATGATGAGTTTTGATGTTTAATTGGTTTTGGATTGCTGAGTTATGTAGGTTGTCGATCAGCTACCTATTTTATTGTAGTGAGATAACTTCGATGTGAAGTACCTATATCCACAGGAACATATTAGAGTTAATGCAAACCTTGTTATTTTTCCTTGTTTTGGTAATTTACGCATTGGTATGTTACCTTGTGATAGGAGGATGGATATGGGTCAGTGCAAGAAGATGAGTCCACTTTTTGGCCAAAAAGTGGAAGTGTTTTCCTTGATTTTCAGATTTTGTCTCATTTGAGCTTAAAATTTGAAACACTTAAGAATTGAATCTTGGAAAAAGTTAGTAATATAAAAGATATCCCTCTGAGTTTAATTTCCAAATATGTAACTTATTTTAATACCCACATAATAAAAAATAACTTTTTGAATGGAGTTCTGAAAACTATGTTTTAAAAATGCTTGTTTCTGGACCATTGCATGCATGTGTACAACCCACACTTTTTGACACAAATAAAATTATTTTCTCAAACCATTTTGGGAAATGGTTTGTAACAAACTGAAGATTGAGGAGCATATTTTTCTGTATTTTTTTTTTATATTTTTTTTTAGTTAAATTTTTAATGGCCGTAATTATCTTTTTAAAAATTTGACATGTACAACCCACATAATTTGATGTAAACTTAACATTTTTTGATTTTTTTTTTAAATACAAAAGAATTTTGTGTAGATTGATGACATATAATTTTTTTTCCAAAATTCTTTAAAATAAAAAAAGTTATTAAATTTACAAAATTAGTTAATATTTCAAATTTATGGACCCGATTTAGTATAAATTAAATGAAAAATAGTTAAAATAATCAATTTTTAAATAAATTTACATATTTAGAATTTAGACAGTATAATCTGAAATGGGTTTTAATTTCGTATAAAAATTCTCTGATTAGAGGCACGTAAACTATTTCAGAAGTTCATATTTGTGCTTTCATTCATGGAGATTTGAATTTGCAGGTCCATGTCTTAGGTGTGGCCATCCCAGGCCTATCCCGAGCCTAATCCCGAGCCAAGTGGCGAGTTGTGGAATCAACTTCCACAAAATGGGCCCCTGTTTTTAAACAAAGGCGACTTGTGGAAAAAAAAGGAAAAATGCGATTTAGAAATGGGGGCCTGTTTTTAAAAAACGGGCCCCCGTTTTGTTTAAAAGCGGGCCCCCATTTTAGAACAAAATAGGGGCTCACTTTTTTTTTGCTTCGGACCCCCATTACTTTTCGGCTCGGGAGCTCGAAGCATAAACGGGACCCGTTTATAAGAGCGCGTTTTCCAATGCATGGACTTCCGTGAATTTGTGACTCATTACCTTGCACTTGCCCATATATAGCTCGACTCAATTATAATTTTGAGCTAACATGTTGATGTCATGAAGTTATATCTATGATGGTGTACCTTGGTTTAATGTATGGTTATCCTGGATAAGTTACAATTTGCTGTGGTTTCTATTCTATATGATATGGGACAGGTATCTACTTACAACCTTTGTTATCATTTGCATTTGATGTTTCTATTTATAGAAAGATTGTAGTGTATATTCTAGTGATAGTTGATATAAATCACTTTATTATGTTCCTTTGTCTTCCATAAGTGGCATGTTGGAGGATGTAATGATCTTTGTTCTTGATGGTAGTTATCATGGATGCTTTTGCAAGTGTCTTGGAGTATGAGAACATGGAGAAGATTCAAGTAGTACATATTGGTAAAGCAATTATTTTACCTTGTTTGTGATTCCTATGGGTGTATTTATAATGTATGATGTCAAGTAGGATAATGTTACAATTAAGAATCAATTTAACATATAAATTATATTCCATATTTAATGGTTCAAACATCCTTTGATAGTGTACCAAGGCACTTAGGATGTAATGGGAAAATAAATTCTAACATTTATTCTCACTAGATGACTTGTAATACATTCATAGTAGATGATGGGCTCCACTATCAATAATAAATGTGAGTTGTGGACATGAATATTATTATTGTTTTCCCCACATTTGATGCCTATAATGGAATCGTTAATGACAAGTGAAGAGATCACTCTAGTGTCTCTCAATATTTTATTGTTTATTACATTTAATATAATTCTTATCTTCCAAGTTTGGTCACCCAAGTCAAAAGGAATGTATTGGAGTCAAAACTAATGTCATTCTACAATTAAGAAGGAAATCCACGAATTTGGTAATTTTATAATGAAAAGTCTTTTTTAGAGACCTTCTTTTGTATTTTAGAGCTCTCACGATGCCTATATAAACTACTCCTTGGATGTAGAAATTATGAGGAACATTTGAATGCAGAGTTACTATATAAGAATAGGAATAGGTTGAGGTATAAAGAGTTTGTTCAAACATACAAAGGTGCTGAAATCTAAGAAGGATAAGAGGGAAATGAAAGTAAATGTGTTGGAATCTCATTTATTTCAAGATAATGCATTGTTTACCTTTCTTCTTGGTATATTTTTTTGTTGCAATATTTTCTCCACATAAATAATGTGCTATGTAATGCTCTAATATTTTGAATTTTTAGTTTTTGTTGCTATCTTATCATGATGTGATGCATTATTTGTTTCTATTATTAGATCCTAAATATTTTTCATTAATTTAAAAGATAACCAAGATCTTACCCAAATATTTTCATATATTATTACTATAAGAAAATCTATGTTACTAAGTCTTAAAGAGAAATTTTAGATTGTGTTATTTTTTGTTTGAATGATGTACAATTATTTAGGTTTTATAAATATGAATTATTGTGTAAGAGGTAAATCAAGTATTTTGGAAGCTAATATAATATTTTTGGACTTTTTTGTGTAATCCCATTGATGTAATAGAAATATTAGTTAGGGGCAACATGCATCAAATGATAAATCATGAGAAGGTGTTGGTAAGCTCATATAATCATCATGTTAACTAAGTCTAAAAAAATGAGTGATAATAATGTAAGCCCTAGTTGTAAAGGAATTGTAAAAGAAATAAGATAAATCAAACAATTGAAAACCTCTACCAATTAGTTATATTTCTAAATTATCTCACCATATAATACATAATCATCACATTTTTTATAATTAACAAGTAAAAATTATTTCACATATCAAAAAGAATATGTAGAATCATCATAATCATCTTGTAATTTTTTTTTCTTCTAAGGATCATGATGTTATGATGTAATGAATAAGAGGGTGTATGAAAATATTCCACTTACTTATGTCATGATCATGATAATTATAATTGAAGAAAACTTGTGATGTAGAATATTTTTTATCATGATTTGCATCATCATATATAACTAGCATATATGTCTTGAATTTTAATTTAATCTATATAAAATACGTCGAGAGATATCCTTCTCAAGGCGTCTATTTAAATTTAGGGTGTAAAATTGATTAAAAATAGATGCCTCAAGAAGGTTTATATAGATTAAATTAAAATTTAAGACATATATGCTAGTGGCAGTTGCACGACGCGACATGGAAAACATAAAATAAATGCAATATAAAATTATATAGTATCTTTTTCTTGAATTGAATTATATTATAGTATTATAATATTAATATTTTATTATATTATCATGTAGAGATATAAGAAATATATCCATTTAGACTATTTTTAATAAATGTAGGTGTTGAAAGATTAAAGTATATACCAAAATGTAAGATATATATTAGACTTTATTTAATGATAGTATAAAATAATATTTAATGGTCAGCATTATGGCTATGGATAGGGTTAGGGTTAAGGTTAGTATTATGGTTAGATTTAAGGTTTACATCATTGTTAGGGTTACGATTAGGGTTCACATCAAGGTTAGGGTTTGGTTTAGGACCTTACATTTAGAATTATGGTTAGGATTAGGATTTAGGATTACTATAAGGATTATGGTTAGGGTTAGAATTTAGGATTATTATTAGGACTATGGATAGGGTTAGGATTTACATCATGGTCAAGACTAAGGTTTGGGTTAGGGTTAGTATTTGTATCATGGTTAGGGTTAGGATTTACCTCATGATGAGGGTTGGGGTTATGGTTAGGGTTAGGTTTTGACTTTACAGTTGGGGATTATTGTTAGGGTTAGTGTTAGGTTTATATTTAGGGTTATGGTCAGGATTACGATTATGGTTATGGATTATGTCATGGTTGGGGTGAGGGTTAGGGTTAAGTTAACATTCAAAATAAGGTTATGGTTAGGATTTTGCTTATGGTTGGGGTTTAGATTTATGGTTAGGATTATGGTTAGGGTTATTATTTATATCATGATTTTGATGAGGATTAGGTTCAGGGTCATAGTTTGGATTATCGATACGGTTATGGTTTACATCATGGGTACGTTTGGGTTAGGGTAAGGGATAAGGTTAGGGTTAAGGTTTAGGGTCATAATCAACATCATAGTTAGGGCTGGTTTTAGGTTTACGGTAATGGTTACGGTTTGAATTTACATCATCATTATCATTAGGGTTAGGATTATGATTAGAATTTGGGATTAATATTAAGGTGAGGGCTAGGATTAGGAATATGGCTAGGGTTGAAATTTAAGGATAGGGATAAGTTTTAAATTAGGGATAAGGATTATTGTTAGTATCAAGTTTAGAGTTATGTTGAGGATTGGGGTTAGGGTTAGAATTATGATTAGTGTTAGGGTTTAGAGTTATAATTAGGATTATGGTTTGGGTTATGGTTCACACATGGTTGGGGTTAGGGTTAGGGTTAGGGTTAGGGTTAGGGTTAGGGTTAGGGTTTGGATTATGATTAGGCTTAGGGTTATGGTTATTATTAGGATTATTGTGAGGGTTAGGGTTTATATTGTGGTTAGGGTTAGGCTTATCATTAGGGTTATGATTAATATATGCATTGTGATTAGGTTTATTATGAGGGTTAGGACATATGATTAGGGTTATTGTTAGGATTATGGTTAGGTTTAGGTTTATAGTTAGGATTATGGTTACAATTAGGGGTGTATCATAGTTAGGGACAATGCTTGGGTTAGGGTTAGATTTTGGGGTAGGGTTATGATTATAGTTATGATTATATAATAGTTAGGGATATTGTTAGGATTAGGATTAGCCTTTGGGGTGGGGTTAGGGTTAGACTTTAGGATTATGTTTAGAGTTATAATTTATGATTATGGTTAGTGTTTACATAGTAGTTAGGTAAATAGATTAATAGATAAGGTTAGACTTAAGTTTAGGGTTTGGATTAGGGTTAGGTTTTTCCTTAAAGATAGATTCAAGGTTAGGGTTAGGATTTATGATTAGTGTTATAGTTAGGGTTAGGGCCTAGTATTAGGGTTATTTTTAGGATTATGGCTAAGTATGCTGCAAGGTGTGTGCCCTTGGTCTCTGTGTAGCAAAAGTGATGTTTTTGCGACATGGCATAAGTGCCTCTTATGGATTCTATAAGTCTAGTGGTTGTATCGGGCATTGACAGGTCAATCTTTTGGTGCAACGACAACCACTCCGAACATTTGGTATCAAAGCTACATCACAGGCTCAAACCCTGCTTGTGTTGAGGGGGGATTGTTGCAAGGTGTGCGCCCTTGGTCTCTATGCAACAAAAGTGATGTGTTCCTGACATGGCTTAATCCTCTCCTATAGATTATATAAGTCTAATGGTTGTATCAGGCATTTACAGGTTGATCTTTTGGTGCAATGACAACCACTCCCAACAATTTATGGGGTTATAGATAGGGTTATAATTACAGTTAGGGGTGTATCATAGTGAGGGAACAGTTTGGGTTAGGTTTTGGTGTAGGGTTACTATTACAGTTATAATTATCGCTAGGGGTATATAATACTTTGAAATAATGTCTAGATAAGGGTTATCTTTTAGGCTAAGGTTAGGGTTAGACTTTAAGATTATGGTTAGAGTTATGTTTTAGGATTCTAGTTAGGCTTTATATTGTAGTTAGGTTTAGGTTAATGGATATGGTTAGACTTAAGTTTATGGTTTGGATTAAGGTTAAGCCTTGTCTTAGAGATAGATTCAAGATTAGCGTTAGGGTTTATGGTTAATGTTATGGTTATAAATTAAAAAAAAATTATTGGCAGAGTTAGGGTTAAGGTTTATATCATGGTTAGGGTTAGAGTTAAGGGTTAATACTAAAATTAATGTTAGGGTTTACACAATGGTTAAGGTTAGGTTTGGCATTAGCATTATGGTTAGGATTTACATCATGATTTGTGTTATTATTAGGGTTAGGGTTTAGGATTAGGGTTACTATTAATATTCTAGTTAATTTTAGGGTTATAGTTATGATCATGTCTATGGTTAGGGGTGTATCATAGCTAGGGACAATGCTAGGGTTTAGGGTTAGGGTTTGGGCTAGGGTTAAGGTTGCAGTTATGATTATGGTTAGGGGTATATAATAGTGAGGAATAGTATTAGGATTAGAGTTACGGTTAGGTTTATATTTAGGTTAGGGTAAGCTTTAGGTAAGGGTTAGGGTTAAGTTTAGGTTGGGGAATATTATATCTACGGTTAGGGATGTATCATAGTTACATACAATGTTAGGGTTTAGGGTAGGTTTTGGGGTAGGGTTAAGATTATGGTTATGATTATTGTTAGGGGCATATAAGAGTTAGCGATAGTGTTAGGATTAGGGTTAGATTTTGGGGTAGGGTTAGGTTTAGACTTTAGGATTACGATTAGAGTTATGGTTTGGGATTATGGTTATGGTTATATCATAGTTAGGTTTTGGATAATAAATATGGTTAGACTTAATTTTAGGGTTTGGATTAGTGTTAGGTTTTAACTTAGAGATAGATTCAAGGTTAGGGTTAGGGACCCAACTTCTTGCACCCACCCTTAGGGTTAGAGTTAGGGTTAGGGTTTATATCATGGTTAGGGTTAGTGTTAAGGATTACTATTAGGATTAATGTAAGGGTTTACACCATTATTAGGGTTAGGTTTAGTGTTAGGGTTTACTATAATGGTTAGCATTTACATCATTGTTAGGGTTATTGTTAGTGTTAGAGGTAAGGTTCAGAGTTATTGTTAGTATTACGGTTTAATTATAAGGTTACAGTTAGTTTAATGGTTAGGTTATCATTGGGGGATTACGGTTAAGGGTTAAGGTTATAGTTAGTTATATTTAGCATTCAACTATGATTAGGATTTGATTATTATAACAATTTAATTATAATTAAGGTTAGGATCATAGTTCAATTAGGGTCAAGGTATGTAGTAGATTACGATTACAAGTAGCTTAAGATTAGAGTTCAATTATGGTTAGATTTAAGTTGAGGGATAGGATCCAATTATGGTTATTTAGGATTCATGTTGTAATTAGAGATTAATTGTAGAGTTATAGTAAACTTTAAGGTTAGCTTATGATTAAGTTTAAATTAGTGTTAAGGTTTAGTTTGAGGTTATGGTTCAATCATGGCTAGATTATGGTTGATGTTGTATATAGTATTTAATTCTTTGGGGTTATAGTTAATTTTAGGGTTAGATTTTAATTTTGTAAGATTATTTTTAGTGTTAATGTTAGGGTTTGAGTATGAAGCATGGTGTTTGGAATTAGGGTCCTTTAGTAAAGATGGATTTTAAGGTTAGAGTTAACATTTAATTAGGGTTATGGTTATCGTTAACCTAAAGGATAAATTAGGGCTATGATTCAATTACATTAGGGTTAAGGTTAAATTAGGATTATAGTTAATTGGTGGTAAGGCTTATAGATATAATTTGATTAGGATTATGGTTCAATTAGGGTTAGCATTTAGTTATGGTTAGGGTTTAGGGTTTAATTCTAGGATTAGAGTTAATTTTAGGGTTAGGTTAAAATTATAGAAATATTATATGTTTAGGGTTAAGCTTATGCTATAATTAGTGTTAGGGTTAGGGCTAGGATTCAATCAGGAATAAGGTTAGCATAACAATTTAATTAGGGTTGGATTTGGTGTTTAGATTTAAATAGGGTTAATGTTTAAGAATAAAGCATTATGTTTGGCTGAGGGTTCTATAATAATGCTTGGTTTTAATATTAGAGTTAATTTTTAGTTGGGGTTATGGGTTGCATTAACCCAAAGATTCAATTAGGTTTATATTAGGGATACAATCATTGTTAGGTTGGGTTTAGAGTTAAGGTTATTTTAGAGTTAGGGTTTAGGTTATTAATACAACAATTTTTTACTCATTTCAAAATTGAATTTAGTAGTGGACAAAAAGCATAAAAAATTTGTAAATATTTTAAGAAATATAATTTATATAATTTAGAAAACATTCACTTCCAAAATATACTTAAAGAAAATTTAATATAGTAAAATATCTCATATTCATTATGAAAATTTAGACATAATATTATAAAGCTCAATAATCATTTTTTAAAAATTGAACATCATTTATTAAGCTGGATACGTATTAAGCTTGATACATAACATTAATTGAAAATTATGTTATGATGTTAACTATTCATCAAGTAAAACATGGACAACTACAACATATGCACATTCTAGCATAATGAATTTTAATACATTTCACCCTTTTTTTAACTATCCATGAAATTATGCTTACGATTAATGAAGATTCAAATAAGATCAAAATTGGTTTCAAGATTCCATTAAGATTAGGGTTGATTCCAACCTTAATAACTATTATAAAAAAATTACACTATGATAATATATAATTTTACTATAATATTCATTGCCTTGCAAATTTGGAATAGATTTTCATAAGAAAAACAAACTAAAAAATTGGAGGCATTAATTCTTCCAAAATAAATTAATAACTTGTATAAATCTTGATCACAACAACTTGTTACCATATTTTTTTACAAAATTGAAGGTATAAATTCTTCCAAAATAAATTATTAATTTGTATAAATCTAGATCACTACAACTTGTTACCATAATTTTATTCTAGAACTTACTAAGTTTTGTAACTTTTTAAAAAAAATGTATTTAGTTGTATATCTTTCCTCTTTTTACTAGATTTTGAGTTTTTGGTTAATTTTAATTAAAAACTCCATTCTTTCACTGCAAATTATTACCATAATTTTTTTTTCTAACTTACTAAGTTTTGCATTTATTTTTTTTAAATTACTAAATTTAATTTCTTTCTTATTTTTACTACAACCTTGATCTTTTTGCAAACAAAACATGGAAGCATCTATTTTATTAGAAATAACATGCTTTATCTAAAACATGTATGCACAATTTAAATCATAATAATTATTTTTGCAAATAATATTAGTTTTATAAAAAAAAAATTTAAAATAGTAGAATTTCATAAAAACCAAATACAACATACTATATTTTAATAAAATTTCTATGTATGAAACAATTTCATTTACAACATCACAACTTTCCCAAACTCACTTGAAATAAGAAATCTACTATAAAGCTTTTTATTCATCCATCTCATGCTTTTTTTCACACTTCTATGAATAAAACTTAAATGAATTGATTTTTTTCAGAAATTTATCTTTAAGTATTCCATTAATATCTCCATTGATTAAAAACTAAATTAAATGGTGATTTTAATTCCTACTTTTTAATGTATAATTTTATATTATTATTTTTTAATTATATTTTCTTAATTAATTCCTCTGCAAACTTCATCTCACTAAAAATAAAATATACCTATAATTTTGACAGAGTATTTACATCAGTTTTACAATGGGAACCCAATGTTTTGGTAGATATGCTACAGTGGTATGCTTTGTTCCAGTTGGTACACAACTTCATGGTGACTATTTTTTTGCTGAGTTAGAGTGCCACTTTTCGTGTTAGGACAGTGATTTTACTTCCCCTATTAGATATTGCAATGACGTTCTCTGTTCTCTTCCCTCTGCGTTGTAATTATGCTCTGTGAGACTATGACAGTGTCTCAGTTTAAGGAAAGTAATAGTCATTGGAGTCAACATATGTAAGGGAAAATAGATCAACCTAAATGTCCCCTTAATCTCTAACTTATGGGACTTTCATAAAGAGGAATATAAATAAATTATTTTACTTTAATAGTTATCCAAAAAAAAAAAGAAAGATAGTGTCACACACAACCTTACTAATCTTAAAAAAAAACTTGAAACTGTTCATTCTACCTATGCAAATACGAGGTGAAAGTGAGCGAACAACATAGAGCCAATCACCTCTGCTTGAGGAAGAAACTGTGCTGAAGAACACCGTGCAGATGAATACTCTGATTGCAGAACACCCATGTGGAAATTAAAATATTCTGATTGCAGAATTGAATCGATGCAATTGAAGAGAGGTGAATGTGAGTCCTCAATATGCAGCGGTAAAGTCAATCCTTTCAACTTCCTTCGGTAAAGAAATCGTATTGAATGTGTTTGAAGCATGCATCCTAACGGCTGCAAAGAATCTTCTTGGACCATGACAGCTTGGACGGTGACAGTTCAGTAACGTTTGCTCTTCCACCTCAACAATAAAATATAACATTCGCTTTTTCACTTACATATTTTATTGGGTTCTTGAATGTGTGATTGTAATTGCCAGATTGTTTGTTGCGTTTGATATTCTCTACTTTGCATTTTGTATTCGTAACTGCAGCTAAAGAAATGTACACAGATGACTAAGGAGTGGAATAACTGGAAGAATGCGAACCACTTCTTTTTTCTTACCACGTAATAAAAATAGATACACAATTTATAAATCATACTTCTATGGATGTGACAGTAATATTAAATATTAAATGTATAAGAAACATCACTGTGATGTACAATGATGTAATGAATAATTAATGGAGGTAGAACCATGCCATTCATATCAAAGTCTATCACTAGGTGAAAACTAATTATGTATATAAACTATTGTTGAACTCATTGGAAAATGAGTCTATGTAATAGGAAATGTTATCTTTGAGCCGTCTTTGCTGCGCTGGCTTGTTCCCTGGATGCCTCGGTGAAATCTGCCAATTATCAATCAATTTGCTCTTCATATGCGAAGATATGAAAACTCCTCTGCCATTTCTTTTCTTTCTGTTCTTACCAACGTTGTTTAATGCGTTAGATAACTCAAACATCAATCAATTTGCTGTTCATAAGCCCAAATATGTAATACTTTCTTTTCTGCCACGTCATCACCAATTTACTGCTTGTTAGGCGTAACCTACAATGCCACCCACCCATTTGTAACGGTGTAAACAAAAAAAATTGTATCGTATTCCTACAGTTACTAATGAAATGAAATTAATAAATTATAAAATAGCATTCGCTGAAGGATAGGAAACGCCAATCGCTGAAGGATAGGAAATGCCAATGGCTGAAGAATAAGAATAAGGATGCCGACAAGGAATATGAAGGATTAGGATTTATGATTATGGTTAATTTTATGTTTAGGGGTAGGGTTTGTATCACAATGTTAGGGTTAGAGTTAAGGTTAGGATTATAGTTAGGGTTCTATTGTTAAGGTTAGGCTAATGATTAGGAATTAGATTTATATTATGGTTATGATTAAGGTTAGGGAAAGAGTTAAGATTATGGTTAGGCTTAGGATTTAGGGTTATATTTAGGATTGTGTCTAGGGTTAGGGTTTATATTTATAATTATGGTTATGGTTTGGATTTATAGTTATGGTTTACATCACTTTTAGGGTTAGGTTAATGGTTAGGATTAGGATTGTAGTAAGGGTTTACATCATTGTTAGGGTTAGGTTAATAGTTAAATTTTGGATTTAGGATGAAGGTTAGGCTTAGGCTTACAATTGTTGCTAGGATTAGGATTTAGTGTTATTGTTATGATTATTTCTAGGGTTAGACTTTATATCATGGGATTAGGATTAGGGTTAGGATTTACAATTATGGTTAGTTTTGTGTTTAGGGTTAGGGTTTATATCACAACGTTAAGATTGGGGTTAAGGGTTTAAGGTTTATATTAGAGGGTTAGAGTTAAAGTTAAAGGTTAGGGTTAGGATTGTAGTTAGGGTTTACATCATTGTTAGGGTTAGGCTAATGGTTAGGGTTTGGATTTATATCATGGTTAGGGTTAAGGTTAGGGATAGGGTTAAGATTATGGTTAGGCTTACGATTAGGGTTACGTTTAGGATTATTTCAAGGGTTAGGGTTTATATCTTATGCTAAGTGTTAGTGTTAACGGTTAGGTTTAGGATTGTAGTAAGGGTAAAGTTAGGGTTATATTTAAGTTTAGGGTCAAGTTATGGTTTAGAGTTCAATCAGGTCTAGATTAGAGATATTTTCAAGGTGAGGATTTGATTATGGTAAGGTTTTCATTATAGTTAGGGTTTCTATTTTTTTATGTTGTTAAATGAATCAACAATTAGTTTTAGAATAAATTTAAAACTAAAACTTATATAACTTTGAATGATTAGAGTATGCTTTTGAATGTTTATCAAATCCAATAACTATTGTAGGATAATGTATTTATTATGAATATTTTCTTTCTTATTTCAATATTTTTATGAAATAATTACCATGAAACTTTGTTCTAATGAAATAAAGAAATTTTAAAATAGCTTAAACTCTCTTTTAATTGAAATGATATTTTTACTAAAAATTTAAAATATAGACATTTTAAAATAGTTTAAAGTTTCTTATAATTAAAATTATATTATTCTTATCAAACCCTAATAGTAATAAAATCAAATACTTAATTAAGGGTTTAAGCTTTATCAAATAATTTGAAACATTAATAAAATATTCAAAAATTATTTGAATAATAATAAAATTAACAAAGGTTGTATCAAAATATAATTTATTAATAAATATATTAGATAAATAAGAATAAATGAATATTATGAATAGTAATTTGATATTTCTATTATTTTTATACATATTTATGTAATATATATTATTTATATATTTTTAAATAAAAGTTAAACTTATACTGTATAGGCATTAGCAAAAATTGATTGATATTATATTTTTAATTGATATTAATTGATATTAATTCATTTAACAACATTTCTATTCGACCATTTTTGGTTTTGCATGAAAATCAATTCACATTTTAAAATTAAAATAGTGTTTTTTTAATGTTGTTAAATGAATCAACAATTAATTTTAGAATGTTTATCAAACACTAATGTAATCAAACCAATAAATTAATTAAGGGTTTAAAATTTTATGATATAATTTGAAAAATTTAAAAACTATATGATTAGAGTTAACTTTAAGATTAGGTTAGGGTTGGCATTCAATTAGGGAGATTAGGTTTAGAGGTTAAGGTTGTAGTTAATTAGAGTTTAGTTTTCAGTTAAGGTTATAAATAGGTAACTATTGTAGGATAATGCATTCATAACACTTATTATCATTGTTTATAAAAATATTAAAAAAAATCTTTAATATTATGTACTTTTCTTATGAATATTTTTTTTGTTATTTCAATAATTTTATGAAATAATTACCTTAAACTTTGTTCAAATGAAATAAAGACATTTTAAAATATCTTAAACTCTCTTTTAATTGAAATGATATTTTTACTATATATTTAAAATATAGACATTTTAAAATAGTTCAAAGTTCTTTATAATTAAAATTATCTTACTCAAATGACTATTTATTTTAAAACTAATTGATATTTAGAACTTGAAATGATTTGATTGTAAAAAGTGAAAATAAAATAAAAATGCTAATTGTTTTTTAGAAAATCTCAATTTATAAATAATTTTTTGTTTTAAATTTATTCTTTAACTAACTCTTGAATTATTTAACAATTTAAAAATATTATAGTTATTTTAAGTTTAGAATTTCAATTAATTACGACGAGAGACGTAACCTACAATGGCATCAATAGGAGGAAGGAGCTGGCATTGTATTGTGACAATTACATTCGAATTGTAATAGGCATATGAAAAGTTGCGATTACATCTTAATGGTTATGAAATCATGGACCATCTCCTATTCATAACTATTACAATTTAATTGTTGTAAAGGAGGAAGACCAATCGTTTAATCTTCACCATAGATTAATATTAATATTCATAGATATCTTTTAGCTTCACTTATTTTAAACATGCACAGTTGCAAGGATAGTTATAACTATGGATCTGCACAAATTCTTTTTTTTCAATTTTCAATTTCCATATAACCCACACAGTCTAGCCATATTTTGTTTGTTTATTCTGAAACTGATAGGAGGTTTTTTTTTGTGTTGTGTAGATGGACAAGACATCTATTGTTGGAGACTTTCGAATCCCTTTGCTTGGATTTCCACAATGCGAATCTCACATATTTTGACGACCAGATTATCAAATCTCCACCTTTAAAGTAAGTAATCTGGAACTTGCCCAGATCATGAATGGCCTTTGATTTTTATTTTTGCGTACAAATGAGTCTTGCATTTGATTGATTTTGTGGTGAAATAGTGCGATGCAGTAATAGATAGTGAGAAACAAATTATTAAAGAAGCTCCTGTCAAGCATGGCTAGCAAGGACCTAGGTGCTAGAATTTGTAAATGATTCTCATGATAGAATAAATTATTCCATTTTTGCCTCACTTTACAAATCTAGAGTTTTCAAATGTACCATTATTATTTTGAAAATATTTTTACAGCAGAAAGATAGGATTGACATGCACTTGTAGGGATGTCGTAATTGGCATTTTAGTAGTAGTTTCAGAATAAAATAGTTGTAAGGATATAGAAGATTAAGAGTTTAATTTCAAAATCTTGTTTGCAGGCTCAAGTTGCTATGCAATCCATTGAACGCCCATTTTTATGATTCCACATCTTGCTTGCCTGTCCACTGGAGCATTTCCAACTTTAGTATCTAAACAAAATCCCCATACTATTATGCATGCAATGCATGTCCACACCCTATCTGAAAGCTTCCATTCTTGAATACGCTAGCAAAGAATTTTTCTTTATACTTGCCCATTGCATTTGTTTAAATATTTTGAAAGCTTTTTCAACAAATCCATTCTCTCTAAATCTTGCAATCATTGCATTCCATGAGATCACATCTCTTGACTATATTTTTAATTATCAGACTTCAAAATTATGTATTTCAGAAAGAATATCTCTTTTGGCGTATTGCTACTGGTTGAAGCTTTGCAATTATTGTCTGTTCTCAAACTCTTCACCTTCTTCACTTTTTTGCTTTTCTAATTCGGGGCATGTTAGATCTATAATTATTTAATAGAATTTATATTTAAAATAATTTAAATATAAAAGATAGAATAAATTGAGTCTTAAGCAATTGTTAGAATGTTTAGACATGGAAAGATGATCCGAGTAACTTGATTAAACATCATCTTATTCTAAAAATTCAATTATAAGATTAATTTATTTTAAAATTAATTTTTGATTTATTTAACAATTGAAATTTTATTTATTTATTTTGAAAATTAACATGATTTACATGTGAAAAAAAAAAATAGAATAGAAATATTGCTTATATCTACAAAAATATAGAAAGGTTCCATTTATATCAAGATTTTATTTTTAGATTTATTATTAAAGATTGATTGTTCATTTAAAAATCAGGAAAGATATAATTTATTTCAATTTTAAATAGAATAGAAATATTGCTTATATCTACAAAAATATAGAAAGGTTCCATTTATATCAAGATTTTGCTTTTAGATTTATTCTAAAAGATTGATGGTTCATAAAATTAGTAAAGATATAATTTATTTCAATTTTAAATGTTGAAATGATTTGTATCAGAAAAATTAAAATATTATATAAATGTTATTTATTGAAAGTACAAAAATATTTCATATATATCTAAGATTGGTTTTAAATTTGGCAATTCATTTAAAATTTATAAAAGGGAAAATATAGAAAGGTTCTATTTATATCTAGATTTTAGTTTTAAATTTATTCTAAAAGATTGATGATTCATTTGAAAATTAGAAAATATAGAATTTAATTTAATTTAGAATTTGAAATAATTTACATGTCAAAAGTAAAAATAAAATAGAATTGTTGCTTATATATCTAGAAAAAACTTGGAAGAAAAGGTAAAAGAAGTTTTTAGTAATTACTATTATAATTTAGGGTTAAGTTAAGATTATGGTTAAATTAAGGTTAGGTATAGTTTTTAATTATAATTACTATTAGAGTTATGATTATAATCTTATTAATCTTTGGAGATACATAAAATGCTAGAAATATAATTGATATCTAAATAATTATTTTAGAAAAACAATAATTGAAAATAAAAATCTACAATTTATTAATAATTCATCATCTAAAAGCTTAATCCGCTATACTTAAATTAGAAAAACAATTATAATTTAGGGTTAATTTAGAATTAGGGTTTAATTAATGTTGGCTGTAGTATTTAATTATAATTATTATTAGACTTTTAGTTAAATTAGAATTCAATTATGGTTAGGCTTCAACTAAAGCTATATCAACCCTACCCTAACCCCAAGCTTTATCCTAGAATAGTAACTTTAATCACAACCTAAAATTAATCCTATCCATAACCTAATCTTAACCATAACTTTGATCTAAGCCTAATTGAATCCTAATAACCTAACCCTAAAATTAATCCTAACCTTAATTAAACCTTATCTTGAACAACCTAAACCCTAGCATAGTCTTTACCCTAAACTCAACAATTGACATTGACCCTAACCTTGGTCAAACCTTTATGCTAATGTAACCCATAACTTAACCCTAACCCTAATTAAATGGTATCTTTAATCCTAATTAAAAATATTAATCCTAACCTTAAATTCAAGCTTAATTATAGAAACCTAACCCTAATGACATGTTTTATCCTTGAAACCTAACCCTATTTGAATCATAAGAATAACCATAACTATAATCATTAGCCCTAACCTTAACCATAACACTAATCGTAACACTAAACCTTCACCCAAAACCTAATCATAACCCTAACCTAACCATAGTACAAACCCTAAACCTAAACTAACTCTAACCCTAATAATGATCTAAATACTAACCCTAATCATATCCATAACTATAACACCTAATCCTAACCTTAGGTCTAAACTTTATGCTAAACCCTAATGCTAACAATAATTCAAACCATAAACCTTGTTGTAACCCAAACCCTAACCCTAACAATAATGTAAACCCTAACCATAATCCAAATAATTCTAACCCAAACTATAACACTAAGCATGATACAAACCATAACCTAACCATAACCTTAACAATAATCCTTAGCCTTATCTGTAACCATAACGATAACCCTAAAACTTAAACTTAACCATAACAAAGAATCTATCCCTATCCCCAACCCTAACCCTAACCCTAACCATGATGTTGATTCTAACCCTAACCATAATCTTAACCCTCTTCCCTAACCTTAACCCTAACACTAACACAAACACCAAGAACAATATAAACCTAACCCTAACCATATGCCTAATCATAATCCTAAGCCCTAACTCTAACCTTAATCCTAACCCTAACCCTAACCATGATGTAAATCCTAACCTTGACCATAACCCTAGCCCTAAAGTCAACCTTAACCATGATATAAAACTTAACAATAATCCTAACCATAACCATATGCCTAACCATAATTCTAAACTCTAGCCTTAACTATGATATAAAACTTAACCATAATCCTAACCCCAACCCCAAGCCCAACCATGATCTAAAGAATAACCCTAACCTCAATCATAATACTAACCCTAACTGAACCATAATCCTTAACCCTAACCATAACAATAATCCTTAGCCATAACCTTAAAACCTAACCCATACCATAATTATAATCATAAACCTAAACCTTAACCCTAACCATAACCCAAACCCTAACCATAAGTGTGATCATGTAGACCATAACCCTAACCCTCATCACATTCCTAACCATAATCCTAAGCCCTAACCCTAACCATGATGTAAACCCTAACATAATTCTGAATCTCAAACCTAACACTAATCCTAAGCATGATGTAAATGCTTATACTAAATGCTAAGACTAACCATAATTCTAATCCAACCTAACCTAACCTAGCCTAACCTAACCTAGCCTAACCTAACCTAACATAACCTAACCTAGCCTAACCTAACCTTGACCCTATCCCTAATCTTTATGATAATGTAATCCATAACGCTAATTAAACCTTAATGCTAAACCTTGAAAGCGAGCTTTATTATAGAACCCTAGAATTAAACACTACCTACAACTTGAACCCTAATCCCACCATAATTTAACTCTAACCCTCTCTATTGTGATTGAAGCATAACCCTAATTCTAGCCCTATTTGAAATCTAATACTAACCCTAATTACAATTTACCTTATCATATTCAAACCCTAACCTTGACAATATCTTCAATCTACACCTAATTGAGCCCTAACCCTAACCTAATCTTACCATAATTAAAACCTAACCACAACGTAACCCTAAACCTACCTATAACCCTATAATTAAACCTTAGCTACAACTTGAACCGTAATTCAACCATAATTGAACCCTAGCTCTAAACTTAACCCTATCCCTAATTAAACTCTAAATCTTATCTAACACCAACCCTAATCTACACCAAACCAAGATCGTAATTGAACTCTAATCCTAATTTCCTAACCCTAATGTAATTGAATCATAATCCTCATTTAATTCTAATCCTAACCCTAACTATAATTAGAACCTTACCATAATTAAACTCTAATTATCTGTAATGCTAACCCTTAAACTTGATCCCTCTAATTGAATTCCAACCCTAACCTAACCCTAAACTTAATTTTTACCATAAAATTGAACCCTACCTACAACTTGAATCTTGATCTAACCTTAATTTAACCCTAAATCTAATTTGAACCCCAGTCCTGATTGAATTTCAATCCTATTTTTAACTCCAATCCTAATGCAATTTAATAATAACGCTAATTCTAAGCCTAATTGAACTTTAATATTACCCCTACCAATAATCAAACCCTAACCTTGACAATATCCCTAATTTAGACATAGTAAACCCTAACCCTAATTGAACCTATATTCTAATATAATAATATAATTCAATTAAAAAAAAAGATACTATATAATTATATGTTGCATTTATTTTATGTTTTTCATGTCACATCATGTAATTGCCACTAGCATATATACCTTAAATTGTAATTTAATCCATATAAAATACGCTGAGAGATATCCTTCTCGAGGTGCCTATTTTACTTTAGGGTGTAAAATTGATTAAAAACTCGAGAAGGATATCTCTCGGCATATTTTATAAGGATTAAATTAAAATTTAAGGTATATATGCTAGTTAAAACTAATTGTTATTTAAAACTTCAAATTATTTTCTTGTAAAAAGTGAAAATAAAATAGAAATGTTAATTATTTTTTAGAAAATCTCAATTTATAAATAATTTTTTGTTTTAAATTTATTCTTTAACTAACTCTTGATTTATTTAACAATTTAAAAATATTATAGTTATTTTAAGTTTAAAAATTGAATTAAAATTTATTTTGTCGACTATATTTATTAATAAAATATGTATTGATATAATATTTTAACTTAAGTAGTGTTAGGGTGAAACTTTAACTTGTTTTAAATTTATATTATTAATATTGTTTGAATTAAAAGAAATTTTAAGCTATTTTAAAATGTCTTTGCTTTATCAAAACAAATTTTAAAGTTATTTATTTCACAAAAGTATTGAAATAAAGAAAAAATATTCATAGGAAAAGTATACAATAATCAACATTTGTTTTAATATTAACTATAACCTTAATCTAACCCTAATTTAACACTAAGCTAATCCAAACCCTAACACTTATTGAACCCTAATCCTAATTGAGTTCTATCCCAAACCCTAACCCTAATTAAACTTTAATCCTAATTTCTATGTAACCCTAACATAATTGAATCATAAAGTTAATTCTTAATCCTAATTGAACTCTTATACAAAATTTAAATATAATTTTAAACTTAACATAATCAAACCCTAACCTTGACAATATCCGTAATCTAGATCTAATTGAACCATAAACCAAATCAACCTTAATCTAAGCATAATTGAAACCTAACCATAACCTAACCCTAAATTTAATTCTAACCCTAGAAATAGACCCTAAAGTTAACTCTAACCATAGAAATAGACCCTACCTACAACTTAAATCTTAATCTAACCTTAATATGTGCTCTAAGCCTCATTGGATCCTAACTCTAATTCAATACTAACTCTCACCCTCATGATGCGTTATTCTAAATACAACCCTAATTAAACCTTAACGTTGACCTTAAAATCAAGCTTTATTATATAACCCTAACCCTCACACCATGCTTTATCCTTAAACCATAGTACTATAAATGAATACTAATTCTAATTCTAACCATAATTAAACCCTAAATCAATTATAATACTAGCCTTAACCCTACTCAAGATGTAAATCCTAACCCTAAAAATAACCATAATTATAACCCTATTCCTAATCATAACCCAAGCCCTAAAGCTAACCCTTATCCTAAAAATTATTTAAACCCTAACTTTGATCCTAATCTTCATCCTAAACCCTATCCCAAAACATAACCCTAACCCTGACCATGATTTTAATACTAAACCTAACCATTATCCTCACAATAACCATATTCATGGTGTAAATCCTAACCATAACACTAACCTTAAATCTAACCCAAACCATTACAAACACTAACATTATTCCTAACACTAACCCTTAACCCTAACCCTAACCATAATGTAGAACATAACCCTAGCTATAATACCAATGTTAACCCTAACCCTAAGCCGAACCATGATGTAAAACCTAAGCTTTACCATAGTCCTAACTATAACTCTAAACCATTACCCTAATCATATTCCTAACCCTAACCCTAACCTAACCTAATCATAACCCTAAACCCTAACCCTGAAAAATGAGGAATGGGTCTACAATTCTTAAGATGCACCAATCATCTATTACAATGCATTAATAATATATGAAGGGTATTAATATCTTGGTGCATCCTAAGGGCTCGATGGCCATTTCCCTAAAAATAACTTTAAACCTAACCCTAACCATGATGTACACCCTAAACCTATCCATAATTTAAACCATGATGTAAACCCTAATCCTAATCATGATGAAAATCCTTAGCTTAATTATAACCATTACTATAATTATAACCCTAAAACTAACTATAATACAGACCCTAGATCCCAACCCTAACATGATGCAAATCCTAACTCTAACCATAACCATGATATAAACATTAACATTAATCCTACTACTTACCCTTGACCTTAAACCTAACCATGATGTAAACCTTAACCCTATCCATAATCCTAACAATAACTGTAACTTTAAGCCTAACCATAAACCTAACCCTAACTCCAACCCCAACCATGATGTGAACTATAACCCTTACCATAATCCTAGCTATACCTCTAAACCCTAACCCTAACCTAACCATAACCATAAACACTAACCTGAACAATAATCCTTAGCCCTAACCCTAAAACATAATCTAACCCTAACCCTAACCATAACCATAACTAAAAACCTATATGTAATCCTATCCATAATCCTAATCGTAATCTTAAAACCTAACCCTAATCTTAATCTTAAACCTTAACCTAACCATAGTCATCACCCTAACCCTAAGCCTAAGCTTAACCCTAAAAACAATGTTAATCATCACCCTAACCCTAACCCTAACACGAACCCAAAATTTAACCCTAGCTAATATGTAAACCCTAACCCTAGCCATAATCCTAACTACGACCCTAACCATAATCCTAAACCTAACCTTAACCCCAACCATGATGTAAATAATAAACCTAACCATAACCCCAAACCATAACCCTAATCATAATCCTAACCTTAACCCTAACCTTAACCATATTTGAATACTAATAATAAATATAACTACAATTAAACCTTGAATAAATTATAATACTAACCCTAATCCTAACCCTAATCAAGATGTAAATCCTAACCCTAATAATAACCATACTTATAACCCTAAATGTAACCATAACCCAAACCCTCAAATTAACCCTAATCCAAACAATGATGTAAACCCTACAACTTTGAGCCTAAACCTAATCTTAAACCCTATCACAAACCATAACCCTAGCCCTAAACCTAACCATTATCATAATCCTAACCTTAAACCCTAACCTAATCATAACCCTAACTATGATGTAAACCTTAACCTTGACCATAATATTGATTTTAACTCTTATCCAAAACATAACTGTCAACCAAATCCTAATCCTAACCATACCCCCAATTATAATTCTAACCCTTATCCTACCTTTGACGTAAACCCTAAACATAATTGTAACCATTTCACTATACCCTAACCTAAACCATAAGTTTAAACCTAATATTAAACTACAACCATAACCCTAACCCTAATGATTATCCTAAAGCAAACCCAAACCCTAACGTTGAAGCTAGCCCTAACCATTACCATAACCCTAACCCTAATCATAACCCTAACTAGAACCATGATCATAATCCTAACTGGAACCATGATGTAAACATTATCCTCAACCATAACACTAACCTTAACGCTAACGCTAATTATAACCATAATACTTGCCATTAAATAAAGTTTAATATATCTTAGATTTTAGTATTTTCTTTGATCCTACAACACATATATATTGATTAATTTTATGTTTTCCATGTTGGGCGGTGCCAATGCCACTAGCATATATACATTAAATTTTAATTTATTCTATATAAAATACGCAAAGAGGTATCATTCTGAAGCCACCTATTTCAATTTAGGGTATACGATTGATTAAAAATAGGCACCTCAAGAAGTTGATAACATTCTATCTTTTTAAAACTGAAATAATTCTATGAATCTAATAATTCTAATAATTCTATCATCTTAATTCAATTTTTAGATTAACAAATCTATTTTTAAGTAACATAAAATGAATATCATTATATTTTAAAGATTCTAACATTTCTTGAAATTATTTAAATTATAAAAAAATTAATTAAATTTAATTTATAATACTTAAATCTCAAAACTAATAAACTATTTAATAATAAACCAAAATACTTGCAAAATAATCAACTAAGCATGTACAATTTAAAAAATTTAAAAATAAAATTATAAAAAATAACTTAAATTACTTATTGAAAAGTATAATGCTAGGTCCCTGAGATTTAAATTTTAAAACTGGTGGTCCCATGAATTTTATCATAGTTCACCTTAGAAGTTTAAACTCAAAAAAGAAACTGTTAAACTCTGACATTTAAGGAAACTAGTGATCTCATGAATATAAGATTTTTGTATGTGCATAATAAGGCATTGTGAACAATCCGACATGTTGTTTTTACTACATCCCGTACAACTACCACATGGTTGCGCAGTGACTGAAGACCCTGCATTTCAATTAAAAGAAGAAATATTTCATGAAGAAAAAGATTACATTTAAACTAACCATTCCCATTAAATGTTTCTATGCAAACTTACGACAAAGAAAAATTGTATGAATATATATCACCCATCATTGTAATTGGTGATCGAAAAATAAGAAGAATAAGAATGCAAGCATACAATGAAGAGCCCATCACAACTCCTTTGCCTGCCATTTGTTTTGAAATTACAAAATTATATGCAATGATAATAAAGACAAGTATTTATATATTAAAAGCATGAATTATTTAGGGAAGTTCTACATTTTCTCTCAACACATTGGAAACTTTCTTGTTTGAAGAAAAGTATTTATATATTAAAAGCGTGAATTATTTAGGGAAGTTCTTCGTTTTCTCTCAACACCTTATCCGGATGGGGTAAGCTTTGCAAGTTGTGCCATCGAAGAAAGAATTTAATTAGTTGCCTCCTTTTGAGAATGTTTCTATCTAGCCTTCTTCACCTCCTCCTTGGTGAATCTCATCTAAGTAGCTACTTCATCTACTATCTTTGATACCTTTCTCTTCCGGGCAAGAGTAGGGAATAACTGGTACAATCTAAGGTCCTTTTGTTTAAATGTCTCAAATCTCCCTTCCTTTGGATACACTGGTTGACTCAAGAGATGTTTTTCATAACCTTCAAGTATAACGGAGCCAACTTCATACCCCATGGACATGATCCAAACAATTTGGGGCTCCACTACTTCCATCAAGCATTCATCCTTATCCACCATAAATAAAATGGTTTGCTCATACCTCTCAACAACCTTCTTAGGAATCATTTCCCTTTTTTTCATTGAGGCTTGGGAGGTTTGGAAGTATCCCCATAGGGAAGATATTCTCATAGTACCATCACCAATTCCCCATAGACCTTCCTTGATCTGCATGGCCAATGGTCTATAATAGGGCCCATTGGACCTTGCCATTTATACTGGGTATCTCTTGAAAGAAGTATTGTGCCAGGAAAATAAAGAGTGTACCATATTTAAAAGTATGCTTTTTTTCCTCCTTTATCTTCTTTAGATTGCTTAATAATTCATTTAGAAGTGTCATGCACATGTCATACATGGAAAGAGAGGGGGAGAGAGAGATGGATAAAGAGAGAGAGATAGAAAGGGGGAGATAGAGGGAGGGATAGAGGGAGAGATAGAGATAGAGGGTAGAATAGAGAAGGAGACTCAGAGAGAGAGGATGGGATAGAGACACCTAAGAGAGGGGGAGAGAGAGAGAGAGAAAGATAGAGACCAAAGAGGTAGACGGAGAGGAGGTGAGAGAGAGAGAAAGATAGTGTGAGAGATAGAGAGAGTTTGAGTGAGAGGAAGGGATGGAAGGATAGTATAAGAGACTAGAGAGAGAAGTGCAAAGAGAGGGACAAAGAGAGAGAGTGAGAAAGAAAGGTAATGAGAAAGGGAGAGAAGGAGGTGGAGGAGAGAGGGAGAGAGTGAGAGAGAGAGAGAGAGAGAAAGATACACCTAAAATGAAGGGAGATTGAGATACAGAGAGAAAGAGAGAGAGAGAGAGAGAGAGAGAGAGAGAGAGAGAGAGTTAAGTGAAAAATAGAAAGGGAGGGGTGGAGGTAGGGAGAGAGTGGAAAAGAGATACACCTGACAAAGGAGGAGAGTGAGAGAGAGAGAGAGAGAGGAATGGATCGAGACGGGGAGAGAGAATGAGAGTTATAGGAAACAAAATACTTGATAGAGGAAGAGATAGGGAGGGGGAGGGAGAGAAAGATAATGGGAGAGAGACACCGAATAGAGGGGAGAGAGTGAGAGAGAGAGATATTTGAGAGAGGGAGAGAAAGAGAGAGATAGATAAAAGAGAGAAAGAGGGTGAGGGAGATGAGAAAGAGAGGGAGAGATATGTAAGATAGGTAAGAAAGTAGAGAGGGACAGGTTTAAGAGATAAATAGGTAGGGGTTGAGGAAGAGAGAGGGGGAATGTAGGGAAGAAACGAGAGAGATAATACTGATATAACAGTTTGATGCTATTTGAAAGGTAGAATACTCAAAAAACTAGAATCTTCAGTATAACTCTTAGAGATCTAGAACCACTCTCAAACATCTTGACAATATCTAAGAAACATAAAAGACAAAGAGAAATGCCACTTATACTGAAATATTATATTTTATGTATATATCCTACCGAAAAACCTAATGGAACGCTAAATGAACTGCATACAAGTCCATATTACTAATTTAAATTTTATTGATATACAAACGCATATGTATTTTACAAACTAAAATTGCGTACGGGGTTTTAGTTTCTAAACCACGTATGTGATTAGTATACTTTAAACCCCTTCTATAAGTGGTTTTCTAAATTTCATATACCCCGTCTGCATTTTGTGTTTTTTCATGTTTTTTGGGGGTGTGTCCACCTTTTTGCATACCATCTTGGTGCACACACCCAATATTGATATTGAAAATGATTGAAAACAACTATCTTGACATTGGTTAGGGTTAAAATGATGTTCAATTAAATTAAGAGTTGATCAGGATCATGAAACGACAATTGAGGTTGATGTCAACAAGACCTAATTCAAATTTGAGAAAATGGGATTGAATAGGAAAAGAATGCGAAAGAATGACACAATTACAACAATTACATGTCATCCCCAATTTACTGCTCGTTAAATAATTTTTTTTTTCTTTTATAACATTCCATCTTTTTAAAACTGAAATAATGGTGCTTCATTTCATATGGAATCCTTTCTTTTCTACCACGTCATCCCCAATCTACCGCTGGTTAAAATAAATGTGTTTTCTTTTGATAATGTTCTATCTTTTTAAAACTAAAATAATGGGGCCTCATTTCTGCTATTTAAATAAATGTGTTTTTCTTTAAATTATTTAAATTATAAAAAAATTAATTAAATTTAATTTTATAATACTTAAATCTCAAAACTAATAAACGTTTTTATAATAAACCAAAATAACTTCAAAAATAATCAACTAAACATGTACAATTTAAATTTTTTTTAAATGAAATTATAATAAATAACATAAATTACTTAATGAAAAGTATAATGCTAGGTTGCTGGAGGGGGCCTTCCTAAAAAGTAAAGCTTGAGTTGGAGAAGGAGCTGCTGAGATTTAACTCCCAAAAGAAGTTGTTAAACTCCAAAATTTAAGGAAACCATTGATCTCATGAATATAAGATTTTTGTATGTGCATAATAAAAACAAGTAAAATTAATTTATTTCCCTCCAAAACTATTTTTCTAATAGAAATTAAATTAACAAAAGATTTTGTATGTGCATGATAAAAACTAGAAAAATTTATTTCCATCTAAAACTATTTCTTAATAAAAATTAAATTTAGATGTTTAACAAGTAGGATGCCTCTATTTTTGAAAAAGATCTCAAATAATCTTACAACAGAATTTTTGTTTATTCATAAAACCCCATCTTCTTTAAAATAGAGCTTAAACCCCTCTCATGTAAATCATTCCATGATATCTTCTCAGTGTAGTGGCGAGTACTTGCCTTATAATATTGATATAAGAATAATTGTGAATATAAATTTTATATATTAATATAAAATATAAGAAAATTAGCATTAATCATAACTAAATAAATCTAGTTAATTATTATAAAATTGATTTAATATTATGATATAGCATTGATATAATATGATAATTATTAACATTAATATTTAAAAATTAAAAAATAATAATTTAGCATTAATAATAAAATAAATAAATCTAATTAACTATTCATTAATTTTTTATATTAAAGATCAAGAATAAACAAAATACAATTAGCTGTAGAGAGGGGAGGCTATGCCTCAACCATCAAAACCACTGAGGATCTTTGTTACATCACTAGAGAGTAGTGCGATATCAGAAAAGGAATAGTGAAAAAAGGGAAAGTCTAAGCACTACTCCAACATGTGATCGAAAGGATCAATCCAAGTGGTCCACCCTTGGGCCCCTTCCATCAAAACCACCTTCTTTCGGTCCTGGATCTAGGTTAGCATGGCAATGTGATCAGCCTCGGGTATCCTGTCGCTGATGATCTCTTTGTGTAGTTTCTTTAGAGCCTCTTCAAAGGAAGACTGGTTTTTTGCAAGCCTCCTCCATTCATAGCCATCCTTCATCTCATGTATGAACATAGTTGTGTGACCATCTTGTACAAACTAGAGGAACTTATGCCTTTCGACATTCATAACGAAGGAGACCTGTGAGGCATTATTAAAAAAATTGAGTCTACGAAGAGACTCAGTAAGATACTTGCCATTGCCATTAAACTTGTCCTCATTTCGCATCTTCCAAATGAACCAAAGGATATAAGAAGATAAGATAAACAAAAATAAATTAGCATCCATTTTTAGCCCATCAATATAACTAGAAATAATGTTAAGGGTATCCACATTATTAGGAATGCAAAAACCAAACATTAACCAAACCTCCCTGGCGAAGGAGCGTTCTTTATCATATGGTAAGTTCTTTTCTGGGTGGGAGAGAGATTGTGGGCAGCACTGAGCTCTTCCTAGTTGATTAGACACCACTCTCAAATAAGTCCTCAAAGATCCTGATGTTGAATTTGGCCCAAAGTTTGGCCGAGCAGCCTTGAGTGAGGGCTAAAGGTTTACTAGCATGAAAGAGATTCCACCTAATCAACCTTTCCCCATGAATGGTGCCATTGCTGCTAATACTAGGGCTATCAATAAGATGTCTAATATGCTCCCAGGTCTTCCAAATGGATTTAAAAAGATATGAGCCTTGCACGGAAATAGGAAAGCTACCTACCACTAGGTCAGCCAAGGGAAGGGCTTTCCAAGACTTGGCATTCTTAGAGACACCTCTCTCAATATTGTTTCTAATCAGGAATTTCCAGGGCTCCATGCCATCTAAGGAATGAAATATCCATTTAGCAGCAAGGGAAATACCCATTTGTTTAGTCATGTGACACCATTTCCACTTAACTACATGCATTTTTCTCCCACCTTTTCCATCAGAACAAAGGTACTACCTTATGGCTTTTTGGATATCAAGGATTTGGTAGTTATTGAACATCCAGGCGGAGGAGTAGTAGACACTATATGCGGAGAGGATTTTCTAACAGAATTGGATCCTACCAGCAAGTGAGAGGAATCTATTTTCCCACCTATGTAGTTTTTTGTCAATCTTATCTTTATCCATTGCCACATCTCTTTAAGAGAGGGATAAATAGAGAAAGTGATGCCAAGGTACCAGATGATTTTGTTGGGGCCTCCCCACTGAAACCTGTAGGGAATAAGCTAGTCTGGGGGTTTCTCTTTCTAGCCAAGGAGAGTAGATTTGGCAAGGGAGATTTTAGCTCCAGAAATGATACCAAAGGTTTTAAGCTTTTGAACAAGGTTGTCAATATTCTGGGGTGAAATTTCAAGGAAAAGGGCAGTATCATCCACAAACTGGATGTTGAGGAGGCTGGAGTCATTAGGGAGCTTAATTCCTTTGACATAGGAGGATAGAGAATTGTCCTTGAGAAGATAGTATAGAGCATTTGATGCAATGACAAAGAGAGCAGGTGCAAGCGGACAACCTTTCCTGATGGATCTACTAAGTTAAAAGTTTTGGGATAAGGATCCATTGACTTCAATTTGAGCCAAGGCATCCTCGAGAAGGACCTTAACATATTTGTAGAAGTTAACCGGAAACCCAAAGGCTTGTAGCATCATGATGACAAAGTCCCATTCCACACGGTCATATGCTTTTTCAAAATCCAGTAGGAACATAGCAATGTCTTGGTTAGAGGCTCTAGCCCAATCCATGGCTTCCCAACTCATAATGAAGGTTTTCAAGGATATATCTACCCTTGATTAAACCTGTTTGGGTAGGGCAGATGAATTTAGGGAGGAGCTTTTCAAGTTGAAGGGCAATAACCTTAGCCAAAATTTTGTAGGAGACATTGAGGAGGGTGATGGTCCCCTTGTTAATGTTAGCACCAAGGGTGCCATTGTCAAAAGCTTCAGAGTAAACACCATGTAGGTCAATGGCAATCCATTCTAGATTGGCCTTGTAGAATTCAATAGGGAGGCCATTTGGGCTCGACGCTTTGTCAGATTTCAGGGAGTTGATAGCAGCAGTGATTTCCTCAACAGATACCCTTTGGTTGAGGAGGATGGAGTCCTTAGGGGAGATCCTAGTTGGGATCATGGTTTTGCACTTGTCACTAATGTCCTTAGCCTTGGCATCATCTTCAGAGGTGAACAAGTTTTTGTAGAATAGTTCAAAAGCATATTTGATACTGGGGAGGTCAATAATTTCTTTATTGTCGATAATCAGCCTATCAATCTTTTCCTTGGATTGTTTTAGCTTAAGTAGGTTAAAGAAGAATTTGGAGCCCTTGTCCCCAAATTGTAGCCAATGGGTGCGAGCCCTCACAATAGCCCCATTGATCTTAACTTGCTGGTGTTTTCTAAGAGCTTCTCTAGCAAGCGCAACATGAGTAGGCTTATGAGAACAACTAGAGTTGTTTTGGATATTGAGCTTTGAGGACTCGAGGTGGCTAATGAGAGATTTTTGAGTAGATCTGAAGTCTTTTGCCTTTTTTTGCCCTATAGTCTGTAGGGTTTTTTGCCAGGAATTCACATTAAAGTTCCATCTATCAATATGAGAGGGGAGGAGTTTGTTTTGATAGTTGAGGAGTCTGATGAGATGCAGGGTGATCAAAACATCATGATCCTTGAGGAGGGAGGTGTTAAGCATAAATTTACAGGATTTGTTGACCTAGGTAGTCATAATATTTCTAACATTAATAAGAGCCATAATAGGGTGATGGTCGGACAGGGACGTAGGCCAAACAAAAATAGGCCTACCTTGGGCATTAGGCGAGAAGGAAAAACTCTCTTTATTAGCATAGAATCGGTCCAGCGTAGAGCAGATTCTACTCTCCCCCTTTTGAAAGTTACACCAGGTATACCACAGGTTGAGGGGGGAATATCCAAGCTCCTCAAATGGATCAAATAGGGCTTTATGCAGTTTCAACCCGTACTAGTGCTCTCTTTCCGAATTGTTCCATTAAAAAGGGTAGGCCACCAGTTTTTTCAAAGCTATTTTCAACCATATTGAAATCCCAAGCAATTATCCAGGGGATTTCTGGGAGTGATGTAAGACAATCCCAAAAGGCAGTCCTATCTCTATAATCATTAGCAGCATACATAGAGCAGATCCCAAAGTGAGTGCCTTTCAGTTTGATGCAGGTCCAGATAGCCCTATTGCATGGGGTGATACCCTTGTTAGTAATGAGATTGGACCACTTGGGTTTGATAAGGAGTCCAACACCTCCCTTGCCTCTAGGGTGATTAGAGAAGATTTTAATGGCATCCTTCCAGACATAGCTAAGTGTAGTTTCAAGAATAAGCTTAGTAGCTTTTAGTTCTTGTAATAGTAGAAAATCTGTATCCTTATGTAAGTCAAGGAGTCTTTTCACAATAAACTTTCTGTCGGGTGACTCCAACCCTTGCACATTCCAAGAAATAAATTTCATCATTACTAAGAAGGGGTTAAGGAGAAACTACCAACCTTAGAGCTGGAAGGATTCATGGGAGTGTCAGGAATTGTGGGGGGATTAGTCCCCTTCTTCTTATTCTTGGAGCCAAAGGGCCTCCCTTTTTTCTTGGTCATGGAGCCATGATCCAACTAGTCTTCCTCCTCCTCACTAGGGGAGGAACAAGCTAGGGGATCAATGATCCCTTCCCCATTCTGGCCTAGAACACTCAATTTACTGTATCTTGTGCAAGACTCAGATGTTGATTTGAAGTAGGGGAGCACATTAGGGAACATCTTAGGGCCAGTTGTAGTGTTAGCAGGAATGATTTGGATAACACAAGATTCATCAATTTCATTAAACACCTTGGGGACACCACACTTGTCAGTAGTGTTATCAAGACCCGAAGGAGGTGCTGGAGTGGGAATCGTAGAGGAGGAACTTAGGGGAGTTCCAGGTCTATGAGCTATCTCAACAGAGCTAGATCCAGAATCCATAGTAGTGTTGCCAAGGATGGTGCCCTCAAGGTTTTTAATCATAGACTTGACGTTTGGATGGTCTGAAGAATGGGAGGAGCTATTCTTTCTAGAGTTGCCCTTTTTAATTCCAGATTGGATTTTATCAGCCGCCAATTCTTGTGCATTTTTCCTCTATCATTTTTTGCTAATAGCTAATTGGAAGCCATCATTGGAGGGGCTTTGGTGGTGTCCATGGTAGAGGCCTTAGGGAGGGTGGGCATGGGTTGGAGGGGGCTTATATTGGCATATCCCAGGCTAGGATATCCATTGCTTAGGCCCGAGGCAGAGTTTCCACACCCAACCATCCCATTAAGTGGATTGTTCATGCTAGTTACAAGGGGGTTGTTAGCAGGCGAAGGGGTGGTATCAGTTCCATTCACAGACGACATTGACTCAGTGCTTTTAGAATTTTGGGGGTCGCCCTTGGAGGGATCAGCCTTGTTTTGAGTAGATCTTTTTTTAATAATCAGGCAATTCTTACGCTGGTGTCCTTCTTTCTTGCATAGAAAACAAGCATTTATCCCTCCTAGGGTTTCTAAAGGGCATGAGTATACCTCTTTTTCTATCTTAAGATTCAGGGTATCGAGTATATCAATTCCTAGTTTGATTGAAACCAACATTCTTGCATCAAGATGGGGGATAAGTCTCTTAGAATCATCCATCCTGACAAATTTGCCCACAGGTTCGATGATTTGGGGTAGGAAGCACTGAGACATTTTTAAGAAGAAGCCACCTGGGGCATGAGAGAGCCATAATTTCCTCATTGACGGCTTCGGGCGACCAAGCAAGGGCACGAAAGGAAGTGTTTCCTATGGCCCAATATTTTTTTTTCAGGACCTCAGCCTATATTTCTGAAGAAGTGAAAAAAATGATAAATAAACCCTTTTGAATTTGCCTACAAAACAAAAATCTAAAACCAAGCTTTAAATTCAAAAAAATATGAAACCAGTCATCCAAACATTTGCTGGCCGGGGGCATTTTTCAACACCTATAGTGGCAAAGAAGATTGCTGTGTTTCTTAACCTATCTTTCTCATGCAAGATTTATTTAGCCATAGCATCATTAGGCGAAATGGAGGAGAGATCGATGGAGATGGCTGAGGTCTTACCTTCTCCGTCGGGTCGAGCGAAGCCAGCCATGAACTTAGCATTCTTATTGCAGGTAAGGCCATCTCTAGGACCCGCGATGACATCTGAGAAAGACCTCTTAGGTTTCGGCGGTGAGAGTTTAGGGTTAGGCGGTGGGTCTGGGACAATAACTTCCTCAGGCTCCATTAAAGGCCAAGTGCGGTGCTCACGCGAGGGTGGTACAGTATTAAATGCAAGCACAATCAACTACTAAAACATCTAGCGAGCAAAAAATAAAATAAAATAACACACAACTGAAATGAAGTGGATGTTTTAAGTTAGGAGGCTCAAACCACATGGAGGAGAGCGGTCTCCTCCACCACCTTCATTGTTGACCTAGCTTGCAGTCTCCATATTTACAGTAATTCACAGTCTCCAGATTCGCAGTCTCCAAATTCACAGTAATCGCCATTCAATCTTCCCAACTTGTTCCTGTTAAGCTATTTTTAAGTTTTCTGTAATCGCAGATTCATAGTAATCGCAATTCCAATTAATCGCAGTAATCACCATTCTAATTAATCGTAGTCTCCTCCATTTTAATCTCCAGATTCGCAGTTGCAGATTCATAGATTTAATTCGCAGATGCCTTTAAAACATTTTTTTTCACAGATTTAATTCGCCTCTTTCATCGCAGTTTTCTGTAATCGCAGACAATTTTAATTTGCCTCTCCAATAATATCAATTATTCATTAATTTAATATCTAATAATTAAGAATATATCTCAATAATAAATATTAAATATAATTATATAATAAATTTATTAACATATAATATATATTATATAAATAACAAATATGTCAATTTCAATTGATTATTAACAAATTAATAGATAGATGGAATTATCAATTATAATTACATAATATTAATAAGAAATATTTTTCAATATAAGTATGATTTTTAGTTGAACAATTATTACAATATTTCCAAGTTATTATTTATAGAGAGTAATGAAAAAGAGTTGAAAGTTTATAATTTATAATTAATTTTATTTATATAATTTGAATTGTCATAAATATAGAGATAAAAAAAATATTATATTATTTTAAGAAGTTTGTGTTGAAAAATTAATTATCGTTCACTAAATCAAATAATTAATTTTTTTTTTAATTTCATAATAATTAATATGTAATGTAGATTATAATTTAATTAACATATTGTTTTACTATTTATAACAATTAATAATAATTTTTTAAATAAATTTAATTATTAATATATTTATTATTTAACAATATAATATAAATATTGATATTAATCTTATGATGATATTATTATAATAATTGAATTATAATTAAAAAAATTATTTACCAAAATGGGTTTGAAATAGTTTTATTTGCAAGTACTATAAGATTGGAACCATAGGTCTTTATAAAATAGAGTATGGTATTTTTAATAAAAAAATAAAAAAATATAGACTCTCTTAGTTATGGGTAAATCATTGAAGTATGCAACTCTCAAATTAATTGTCACATAATAATGTAACGGAAGTGTCCAGGGAATTAGCAAGCCTCCAAAAAATCTATCTATAACAAGTAAAACAATATTGTCCACTGGTTGATAAGAAAAATGATTTTTCTAATTTGTAAACTTAAAAAATATGCATGTAGACTTTAAGAAAAGTAACAAAGTTTAAAAAATAAAAAAATACTTGTTTACAATTGGTCTAATTAATTTTTTTTAATAACCATTTAAGCATAGAAAAAAAAAATTCATTACAATAGTATTACCTAACAACAACAAGTACTAATAAGAAGAATAAGAATGCAAGCATACAATGAAGAGCCCATCACAACTCCTTTGCCTACCATTTGTTTTGAAATTACAAAATTATATGCAATGATAATAAAGACAAGTATTTATTTATTAAAAGTGTGAATTATTCAGGGATGTTTCTATGTTTTCTCTCAAGACATTGGAAACTTTCTTGTTTGCAATTTGTAGAGATTGAAATGCATTTAATTGGTAAGGTTATCAAATATTCAAGGAGATGTTTCTATTGTTGTAAAATAGTATTGAATCTTGGTATTAGATATACAAATGATGACCATGAATCAGTTGCGTAATTCATTTTCATTATATTATATGGACTGCCCAAAAAGACAACAAGGCCAGTAAAACCAGCCCAAACAACCAACTACAAAGACCCTCATTTTTCCTTGTAGGAACGAAGAGTCATATCAAAAGAGGGCTTGGATGTCTTTGAATGCTTTTCCTTAACAGTAATCCAACCATCTTCAAATTTAGCTACCGCAACATACCAATGCGAAGGGCACAACACCGATCTTTTCGGAGTGGAAAAAAGGGTGCCAGAAGAGGGAGCAACAACCATCGTAGGCAGAGAGTCACAACCAGAAAAAGTTGTGCCAGCACCCTTTGAAGAAGTTGGTGATATTATTTTTCATGTTAATGATTCTTTTTACTTGTTCATGGAATTATATATTAGATCATAGGTACATCAAATCTAGGGAGAATATAATGGAGAAAAATATATAAATATGTGATTTTTTCTATTGTTTTGGTCTAAAATAAATTAGAATATCAATGGAATAACATATTTTCAACTAGCATGTTCTTACATATATTTGTCTATTAAATCATATTCTTTTAATCCAAAATGTAAATATGTAGCATACTGATAATTTCACTATTAATTATGGTTGATAAAAAATTTAAGGCTTTTGGGGATCCTATGTTGAGATGGCTACATTTGAAGATGATTTTTAGGAAATACAAAGGATCCTACTCATGATAATGGATGTGAACTCATTTTGGACCTAATTGAGAAGGTTATCATTTATTGTAAGCTTTTATTACTTGGTGTTTCATATACATAATAATCTTGTATGCCACTCTTGGTGTACATGATAAGTGAAGGATCCAATAAGTACTTCCAACCTAATATTATATGTATTATTTTATTTTGTGTCTTGTCTTCTAATATGATTTAGTCTTGAATATTGAGATTCCAGGAATTCTTATAAAATAGATCCTAGGGTATTCTCCTTGTTTTGATATTGAGATATGGATCTAGTTATGAGGACTTATTTCGAGAAGTGCAAAAAATGATTTGTAGCTTATGGCATATTCCCCTTGTTGCAAGAATGATTATTTTAATTGATCTACCTTTAGTATGAGAGGTTTCAATCTATTACTATCATATTTGCATTTGATTTGAATATTACATGTTAATATCATTTTACTTCAGGAATGGTGGTGGATATCTTACTTTAGAGAGCTTGGTACATGTTAGTGTTGAAAAAAGATATGGTTTAATTTGTCAGTTCTCTTGTTGTTCTTGTCCTTCTTTTTCTTCTTTTTATATGTTTGTATTTACATTGTTGAGTATGCAGAACTTGTGAGAGCTATGGAAACTACTGCTAAGATATTTATTGCAAATGTTTTATAGGATTTGCATAATATAGTATGTTTCTTTCACCCTATGTATTAGAGGAGTTAAAGCCATATTCTCTATGAATTACTATAGATATACTTGATATGTTTTAATCTATTTTAATATCTTACATTACTTATGTGCTGGGATTTATTGGATATATGTCTAGTGATCCTCTTGGGTATCTTACATTGTTCATTACTAATGTGATGATGAGTTATATAGGTTGTCGATTAGCTACTTATTTTATTGTAGTGAGATAACTTCGATGTGAAGTACCTATATCCACAGGAACATATTAGAGTTAATGCAAACCTTGTTATTTTTCCTTGTTTTGGTAATTTACGCATTGGTATGTTACCTTGTGATAGGAGGATGGATATGGGTCAGTGCAAGAAGATGAGTCCACTTTTTGGCCAAAAAGTGGAAGTGTTTTCCTTGATTTTCAGATTTTGTCTCATTTGAGCTTAAAATTTAAAACACTTAAGAATTGAATCTTGGAAAAAGTCAGTAATATAAAAGATATCTCTCTGAGTGTAATTTCCAAATATGTAATTTATTTTAATAACCACATAATAAAAAATAACTTTTTGAATGGAGTATATTGGATGCTAATATAATATTTTTGGACTTTTTTGTGTAATCCCATTGATATAATAGAAATATTAGTTAGGGGCCACATGCATCAAATGATAAATCATGAGAAGGTGTTGGTAAGCTCATATAATCATCATGTTAACTATGTCTAAAAAAATGAGTGATAATAATGTAAGCCCTAGTTGTAAAGGAATTGTAAAAGAAATAAGATAAATCAAACAATTGAAAACCTCTACCAATCAGTTATATTTCTAAATTATCTCATCATATAATACATAATCATCACATTTTTTATAATTAACAAGTAAAAATTATTTCACATATCAAAAAGAATATGTAGAACCATCATAATCATCTTGTAATTTTTTTTTTTCTAAGGATCATGATGTTATGATGTAATGATTAAGAGGGTGTATGAAAATCTTCCACTTACTTATGTCATGATCATGATAATTATAATTGAAGAAAACTTGTGATGTAGAATATTTTTTTATCATGTTTTGCATCATCATATATAACTAGCATATATGTCTTGAATTTTAATTTAATCTATATAAAATACGCTGAGAGATATCCTTCTCCAGGCGTCTATTTCTATTTAGGGTGTAAAATTGATTAAAAATAGACGCCTCAAGAAGGATATCACTCGGTGTATTTTATATAGATTAAATTAAAATTTAAGACATATATGCTAGTGGTAGTCACTGTACGCGACATGGAAAACATAAAATAAATGCAATATATAATTATATAGTATCTTTTTCTTGAATTGAATTATATTATAGTATTATAATATTAATATGTTATTATATTATCATGTAGAGATATAAGAAATATATCCATTTAGACTATTTTTAATAAATGTAGTTGTTGCAAGATTAAAGTATATACCAAAATGTAAGATATATATTAGACTTTATTTAATGATAGTATAAAATAATATTTAATGGTCAGGATTATGGCTATGGATAGGGTTAGGGTTAAGGTTAGTATTATGGTTAGATTCAAGGTTCACATCATTGTTAGGGTTACGATTAGGGTTCACATCAAGGTTAGGGTTTGGTTTAGGACCTTACATTTAGAATTATGGTTAGGATTAGGATTTCAGATTACTATTAGGATTATGGTTAGGGTTAGAATTTAGGATTATTAGGACTACGGATAGGGTTAGGATTTACATCATGGTCAAGACTAATGTTTGGGTTAGGGTTAGTATTTGTATCATGGTTAGGGTTAGGATTTACCTCATGATGAGGGTTGGGGTTATGGTTAGGGTTAGGTTTTGAGTTTACAGTTGGGGATTATTGTCAGGGTTAGCATTAGGTTTATATTTAGGGTTATGGTCAGGATTACGATTATGGTTATGGATTATGTCATGGTTGGGGTGAGGGTTAGGGTTAGGTTAACATTCAGAATAAGGTTATGGTTAGGATTTTGATTATGGTTGGGGTTTAGAGTTATGGTTGGGATTATGGTTAGGGTTATTATTTATATCATGATTGGGATGAGGAATAGGTTTAGGGTCATAGTTTGGATTATTGATACGGTTAGGGTTTACATCATGGGTAGGTTTGGGTTAGGGTAAGGGATAAGGTTAGGTTAAGGTTTAGGGTCACGATCAACATCATAGTTAGGGCTGGTTTTAGGTTTATGGTAATGGTTTCGGTTCAAATTTACATCATCATTATCATTAGGGTTAGGATTATGATTAGAATTTGGGATTAATATTAAGGTGAGGGCTAGGATTAGGATTATGGCTATGGTTGAAATTTAAGGATAGGGATAAGTTTTAAATTAGGGATAAGGATTATTGTTAGTATCGAGGTTAGAGTTATGTTAAGGATTAGGGTTAGGGTTAGAATTATGATTAGTGTTAGGGTTTAGAGTTATAATTAGGATTGTGGTTTGGGTTATGGTTCACACATGGTTGGGGTTAGGGTTAGGGTTAGGGTTTGGATTATGATTAGGCTTAGGGTTATGGTTATTATTAGGATTATTGTGAGGGTTAGGCTTTCATTAGGGTTATGATTAATATTTGCATTGTGATTAGGTTTATTATGAGGGTTAGGACATATGATTAGGGTTATTGTTAGGATTATGGTTAAGTTTAGGTTTATAGTTAGGATTATGGTTACAATTAGGGGTGTATCATAGTTAGGGACAATGCTTGGGTTAGGGTTAGATTTTGGGGTAGGGTTATGATTATGGTTATGATTATATAATAGTTAGGGATATTGTTAGGATTAGGCTTAGCCTTTGGGGTGGGGTTAGGGTTAGACTTTAGGATTATGGTTAGAGTTATAATTTATGATTATGGTTAGTGTTTACATAGTAGCTAGGTAAATAGATTAATAGATAAGGTTAGACTTAAGTTTAGGGTTTGGATTAGGGTTAGGTTTTTCCTTAAAGATAGATTCAAGGTTAGGGTTAGGATTTATGATTAGTGTTATAGTTAGGGTTAGGGCCTAGTATTAGGTTTATTGTTAGGATTATGGCTAAGTATGTTGCAAGGTGTGCACCCTTGGTCTCTATGTAGCAAAAGTGATGTGTTTGCGACATGGCATAAGTGCCTCTTATGGATTCTATAAGTTGAGTGGTTGTATTGGGTATTGACAGGTCAATCTTTTGGTGCAACGACAACCACTCCGAACAATTGGTATCAAAGCTAGGTCACAGGCTCAAACCCCACTTGTGTTGAGGGGGCATTGTTGCAAGGTGTGTGCCCTTGGTCTCTATGCAGCAAAAGTGATGTGTTCGCGACATGGCTTAATCTTCTCCTATGGATTCTATAAGTCTAATGCTTGTATCAGGAATTTACAGGTTGATCTTTTGGTGCAATGACAACCATTCCCAACATTGTATGGGGTTATAGATAGGGTTATAATTACAGTTAGGGGTGTATCATAGTTAGGAAACAATTTGGGTTAGGTTTTGGTGTAGGGTTACTATTACAATTATAATTATGGTTAGGGGTATATAACAGTTTGAAATTATGGTTAGGATTTACATCATGATTTGCATTATTATTAGGGTTAGGGTTTAGGATTATGGTTACTATTAATATTCTGGTTAGGTTTAGGGTTATAGTTATGATCATGTCTATGGTTAGGGGTGTATCATAGCTAGGGACAATGCTAGGGTTTACGGTTAGGTTTTGGGCTAGGGTTAAGGTTGAAGTTATGATTATGGTTAGGGGTATATAATGGTGAGGAAGAGTATTAGGATTAGGGTTATCATTTAGGTTAGGGTTACAGTTAGGTTTATATTTAAGTCAGGGTAAGCTTTAGGTAAGGGTTAGGGTTAAGTTTAGGTTGGGGCATATTATATCTACGGTTAGGGATTTATCATAGTTACATACAACGTTAGGGTTTAGGGTAGGTTTTGGGGTAGGGTTAAGATTATGGTTATGATTATTGTTAGGGGCATATAAGAGTTAGGGATAGTGTTAGGATTAGGGTTATATTTTGGGGTAGGGTTAGGTTTAGACTTTAGGATTACGATTAGAGTTATGGTTTGGGATTATGGTTATGGTTATATCATAGTTAGGTTTTGGATAATAAATATGGTTAGACTTAAGTTTAGGGTTTGGATTAGTGTTAGGTTTTAACTTAGAGATAGATTCAAGGTTAGGGTTAGGGTTTATGATTATCTATAATTAGAGATATAATTTAGTTTAGGGGTGGGTGCAAGAAGTTGAGTCCCACTTTTGGGCAAAAAGTGGAAATGCTTTCCCTATTTTTCAATTTTTTTGTCGATTGATGTCAAAATTTGAGGTACTTAGAGTTTGAATATGAAAAAAATTTAGTAATAGAAAATGTAGTACTCGAAGTCTAATTTTCAAATATGTAATTTATTTCAAAATGCCTGTTTTAGGACCATACCACACATGTGTACGACCACCATATTTTGATGTAAATAAAAGAATTTTTGCAAATCCTTCTGGGAAACGATACCTATTACACCAAATATTGATGAGAATATTTTTTCTTATTTTTTTATTGAATATTTTTATTTAATTAATTTTTAATTGACTATAATGTACATTTTCAAAACATCTGGTGTACGACCACCATAATTTGATGAAAATTTCATATTTTTTTTTTTAAAAAATTTAATTTTTGAAAGAATTGTATGTAGATTGATGTCATACAAAAAAACTAAAAACAAAAATGTTATTAAAGTTTTACTAAACCTCACTATTTTACATTTAGGTACCACTTTTGATTAATATATAATGTAAAAATTGTAAAACTAATCATATCACTGTGAAATTTACATTTTTGAAATCAGGACAGTGAGAACTCTAATGGGTTTTTGTTTCATCAAAAAATACGATCAGGAAGACCTTCAAAAAATTACGGCAAGGCAGAAATCTAGTATTCCAGTGCCTTAGCCATTTTTTTGGAGGTCCAAGCATAGGCTTGGTCCCACCAAGCCTAACCCGAAGCCAAAACTGAGGCATAGGTGTGTTTCCCGCTCCATATTTTATGAAACGGGCGCCCGTTATTTAAAATTCAAAAAACGGGCACCCGTTTTGAAATTTATAGTATTTTAAGAAACGTGTGCCTGTTTTTAGAAACGGGTAGATGTTTTTAGAAATGAGTGCCCATTTTTAGAAATGGGTACCCATTTTTAGAAACGTGTGCCCGTTTCTAAAAATTGTGCACCTGTTTCTCTACGGTGGTTTGATCCTAAATGGGCACCCATTTTTAAAAATGTGCACCCATTTTATTTTTATGGGTCAGGGCTCCGAAGCTAAATGGGAGCCCATTTCTTAAAAAATGGGCACTCGTTTCTAGCGGCAAAATTTTTTGCTCATAGACTTCCGTGGAATTGGGACCCAACTTCTTGCACCCACCCTTAGGGTTAGAGTTAGGGTTAGGGTTTATATCATGGTTAGGGTTAGTGTTAAGGATTACTATTAGGATTAATGTTAGGGTTTACACCATTATTAGGGTTAGGTTTAGTGTTAGGGTTTACAATAATGGTTAGCATTTGCATTATTATTAGGGTTATTGTTAGGGTTAGAGATAAGGTTTAGAGTTAATGTTAGTATTATGGTATAATTATAAGGTTACAATTACAAGTAGCTTAAGATTAGAGTTCAATTATGGTTAGATTTAAGTTGAGGGATAGGATCCAATTATGGTTATTTAGGATTCATGTTGTAAATAGAGATTAATTGTAGAGTTATAGTAAACTTTAAGGTTAGCTTATGATTAAGTTTAAATTAGTGTTAAGGTTTAGTTTGAGGTTATGGTTCAATCATGGCTAGATTATGGTTGATGTTGTATATAGTATTTAATTCTTTGGGGTTATAGTTAATTTTAGGGTTAGATTTTAATTTTGTAAGATTAGTTTTAGTGTTAATGTTAGGGTTTGAGTATGAAGCATGGTGTTTGGAATTAGGGTCCTTCAGTAAAGATGGATTTTAAGGTTAGAGTTAACATTTAATTAGGGTTATGGTTATTGTTAACCTAAAGGATAAATTAGGGCTATGATTCAATTACATTAGGGTTAAGGTTAAATTAGGATTATAGTTAATTGGTGGTAAGGGTTTTAGATATAATTTGATTAGGATTATGGTTCAATTAGGGTTAGGATTTAGTTATGGTTAGGGTTTAAATTATAGGTACGGTTTAATTCTAGGATTAGAGTTAATTTTAGGCTTAGGTTGAAATTATAGAAATATTATATGTTTAGGGTTAAGCTTATGCTATAATTAGGGTTACTCTAGTAGGATAATTCTTGGGGTGGGGATTGTGTTTCAATTAGAATGAGTGTTAGGGTTAGGGCTAGGATTCAATCAGGAATAAGGTTAGCATAACAATTTAATTAGGGTTGGATTTGGTTTTTAGATTTAAATAGGGTTAATGTTTAAGAATAAAGCATTACGTTTGGGTGAGGGTTCTATAATAATGCTTGGTTTTAATATTAGAGTTAATTTTTAGTTATGGTAATGGGTTGCATTAGCCCAAAGATTCAATTAGGTTTATATTAGGGATACAATCATTGTTAGGTTGGGTTTAGAATTAAGGTTATTTTAGAGTTAGGGTTTAGGTTATTAATACAACAATTTTTGACTCATTTGAAAATTGAATTTAGTAGTGGACAAAATGCATAAAAAATTTGTAAATATTTTAAGAAATATAATTTATATAGTTTAGAAAACATTCACTTCCAAAATATACTTAAAGAAAATTTAATATAGTAAAATATCTAATATTCATTATGAAAATTTAGACATAATATTATAAAGCTCAATAATCATTTTTTAAAAATTGAGCATCATTTATTAAGCTGGATACGTATTAAGCTTGCTAAATAATATTAATTGAAAATTATGTTATGATGTTAACTATTCATCAAGTAAACCATGGACAACTACAACATATGCACATTCTAGCATAATGAATTTTTATACATTTCACCCTTTTTTTAACTACCCATGAAATTATGCTTACGATTAATGAAGATTCAAATAAGATCAAAATTGGTTTCAAGATTCCATTAGGATTAGGGTTGATTCCAACCCTAATAACTATTATAAAAAAATTACACTATGATAATATATAATTTTACTATAATATTCATTGCCTTGCAAATTTGGAATAGATATTCATAAGAAAAACAAACTAAAAAATTTGAGGCATTAATTCTTCCAAAATAAATTATTCAAGTAATAACTTGTATAAATCTTGATCACAACAACTTGTTACCATATTTTTTTACAAAATTGAAGTTATGGTTTGCATCACTTTTAGGGTTAGGTTAATGGTTAGGGTTAGGAATGTAGTATGGGTTTACATCATTGTTAGGATTTAGGGTTAAGGTTAGGGTTAGGCTTACAATTGTTGTTAGGATTAGGATTTAGTGTTATTGTTATGATTATTTCTAGGGTTAGACTTTATATCATGGGATTAAGATTAGGGTTAGGATTTACAATTATGGTTAGTTTTGTGTTTAGGGTTAGGGTTTATATCACAACATTAAGATTGGGGTTAAGGGTTTAAGGTTTATATTAGAGGGTTAGAGTTAAAGTTAAGGGTTAGGGTTAGGGTTAGGATTGTAGTTAGGGTTTACATCATTGTTAGGGTTAGGCTAATGTTTAGGGTTTGGATTTATATCATGGTTAGGGTTAAGGTTAGGGATAGGGTTAAGATTATGGTTAGGCTTATGATTAGGGTTACGTTTAGGATTATGTCAAGGGTTAGGGTTTATATCATAGGTTAAGTGTTAGTGTTAAGGGTTAGGCTTAGGATTGTAGTAAGGGTGAAGTTAGGGTTATATTTAAGTTTAGGGTCAAGTTATGGTTTAGAGTTCAATCAAGTCTAGATTAGAGATATTTTCAAGGTGAGGATTTGATTATGGTAAGGTTTTCATTATAGTTAGGGTTTATATTTTTTTATCTTGTTAAATGAATCAACAATTAGTTTTAGAATAAATTTAAAATTAGTTAGAATGCTTTTTAATTTTTTTCAAATCCTGATGGTAATAATTATTGTAGGATAATGTATTTATTTTCATTTTTTATAAAATATTAAAAGAATATTTATTATTATGTACTTTTATTATGAATATTTTCTTTCTTATTTCAATATTTTTATGAAATAATTACCTTGAAACTTTTTTCTTATTAAATAAAGACATTTTAAAATAGCTTAAACTCTCTTTTAATTGAAATGTTATTTTACTAAAAATTTAAAATATAGACATTTTAAAATAGTTTAAAGTTTCTTATAATTAAAATTATATTCTTCTTAGCAAACCCTAATGATAATAAAATCAAATATGTTTAAGCTTTATGAAATAATTTGAAACATTAATAAAATATTTAAAAATTAATTGAATAATAATAAAATTAACAAAGGTTGTATCAAAATATACTTTATTAATAAATATATTACATAAATAAGAATAAATGAATATTATCAATAGTAATTTGATGTTTCTACTTTTTAATTATACTTATTTATGTAATATATTATTTATATATTTTTAAATAAAAATTAAACTTATAATCTAGAGGCATTAGTAAAAGTTAATTGATATTATATTTTTAATTGATATTAATTGATATTAATTCATTTAACAACATTTCTATTCGACCTTTATTTGTTTTGCATGATATTAATAAATTTTAAAATACATGTCAAATTATTTTAAAACCCCTAAATGTTAACATATAAAGTGTTGCCATTATAAAGCCTCTGGGCTTAATAACATTGGCTTTTAAGTAATAGCTTGTCCGTTGACATCTTTTATTGAACAAAAATGGTATGTATGATTTGTATGACAGTGTCACAATTATAAATCTAAAAAATCAATTTAACAGCTATAAAAAAAAAGCTATTTTAAGTTTAGAAATTTGAATTCATTTGCATGCAAAAGGGAATAAAATAGAAATTCTTCTCATATATATAGAAAATATAGAAAGATTCTATATATATTTAGATTCTACTTTTAAATTAACTCAAACTACCATTTATTTTAAAACTAATTGATATTTAGAACTTGAAATGATTTGCTTGTAAAAAGTGAAAATAAAATAGAAATGTTAATTATTTTTTAGAAAATCTCAATTTATAAATAATTTTTTGTTTTAAATTTGTTCTTTAACTAACTCTTGAATTATTTAAGAATTTAAAAATATTATAGTTATTTTAAGTTTAGAATTTGTATTAAAATTTATTTTGTCAACTATATTTATTAATAAAATATATATTGATATAAGGTTTGTTATTTTTATTATTATTCAAATAATTTTAAAATAAGTTTAAATATTTTAAATTATTTTATAAAGGTTAAACAGATAAGATTTTAACTTAAGTAGTGTTAGGGTGAAACTTTAACTTGTTTTAAATTTATATTAATAATATTGTTTGAATTAAAAGAAATTTTAAGCTAGTTTAACATTAACTATAACCTTAATCTAACCTTAATTTAACCAGAACCTAATCCAAACCCTAACACTTATTGAACCCTAACCTTAATTAAACATTAATCCTAATTTAAATGTAACCCTAACATAATCAAATCATAAAGTTATTTCTTAACCCTAATTAAACTCTTATACAAACCTTAAATATAATTTTAAACTTACCATAATCAAACCCTAACCTTGACAATATTCGTAATCTAGATCTAATTGAACCATAAACCAGATCAACCTTAATCTAAGCATAATTGAATCCTAACCATAACCTAACCCTAAATTTAATTCTAACCCTAGAAATAGACCCTAAAGTTAACTCTAACTATAGAAATAGACCCTACCTACAACTTAAACCTTAATCTAACCTTAATATCTTCTCTAAGCCTTAGTGGATCCTAATTCTAATTCAATACTAACTCTCACCCTCATGATGCGTTATCCTAAATACAACCCTAATTAAACCTTAATGTTGACCTTAAAATCAAGATTTATTATATAACCCTAACCCTTACACCATGCTTTATCCTTAAACTATAACACTATAAATGAATACTAATTCTAACTCTAACCATAATTAAACCCTAAATAAATTGTAATACTAACCTTAACCCTACTCAATATGTAAATCCTAACCCTAACAATAACCACAATTATAACCCCATTCCTAATCATAACCCAAGCCCTAAAGCTAACCCTAATCCTAAAAATTATGTAAACCCTAACTTTGATCCTAATCCTCACCCTAAACCCTATCCCAAAACATAACCCTAACCTTGACCATGATTTTAACACAAAACCTAACCATTATCCTCACAATAACCATAATTCAAATTCAATACTAACTCTCACCCTCATGATGCGTTATCGTAAATACAACCCTAATTAAACCTTAACGTTGACCTTAAAATCAAGCTTTATTATATAACGCTAACCCTCACACCATGCTTTATCCTTAAACCATAACACTATAAATGAATACTAATTCTAACTCTAACCATAATTAAACCCTAAATAAATTATAATATTAACCTTAACCCTAATCAAGATGTAAATCCTAACCCTAACAATAACCACAATTATAACCCCATTCCTAATCATAACCCAAGCCCTAAAGCTAACCCTAATCCTAAAAGTTATGTAAACCCTAACTTTGATCCTAATCCTCATCCTAAACCCTATCCCAAAACATAACCCTAACCCTGACCATGATTTTAACACAAAACCTAACCATTATCCTCACAATAACCATAATTCAAAATCAATACTAACTCTCACCCTCATGATGCGTTATCCTAAATACAACCCTAATTAAACCTTAATGTTGACCTTAAAATCAAGCTTTATTATATAACCCTAACACTCACACCATGCTTTATCCTTAAACCATAACACTATAAATGAATACTAATTCTAACTCTAACCATAATTAAACCCTAAATAAATTATAATACTAACCTTAACCCTACTCAAGATGTAAATCCTAACCCTAACAATAACCATAATTATAACCCCATTCCTAATCATAATCCAAGCCCTAAAGCTAACCCTAATCCTAAAAATTATGTAAACCCTAACTTTGATCCTAATCCTCATCCTAAACCCTATCCCAAAACATAACCCTAACCCTGACCATGATTTTAAAACTAAACCTAACCATTATCCTCAAAATAACCCTATTCATGGTGTAAATCATAACCATAACACTAACCTTAAATCTAACCCAAACCATTACAAACACTAACATTAATCCTAACACTAGCCCTTAACCCTAACCCTAACCATGATGTAAAACATAACCCTAGCTATAATACCAATGTTAACCCTAACCCTAAGCCAAACCATGATGTAAAACCTAAGCTTTTCCATAGTCCTAACTATAACTCTAAACCATTACTCTAATCATAATCCTAACCCTAACCCTAACATAACCTAATCATAACCCTAAACCCTAAACCTAAAAATGGGGAATGGGTCTACAACTCTTAAGATGCACCAATCATCTATTACAATGCATTAATAATATATGAAGGCTATTAATATCTTGGTACATCCTAAGGGCTCGATGGTAATTACCTAAAAATAACTTTAAACCTAACCCTAACCATGATGTGCACCCTAAACCTATCCATAATTTAAACCATGATGTAAACCCTAATCCTGATCAAGATGAAAATCCTAACCTTAATCATAATCATTACTATAATTATAACCCTAAAACTAACTATAATACATACCCTAGACCCTAACCCTAACATGATGCAAATCCTAACTCTAACCATAACCATGAGATAAACATTAACATTAATCCTACTACTTGCCCTTGACCTTAACCCTAACCATGATGTAAACCTTAACCCTAGCTATAATCCTAACAATAACCATAACCCTAAGCCTAACCATAAACCTAACCCTAACTCCAACCCCAACCATGATGTAAACCATAACCCTTACCATAATACTAACTATAACTCTAAACCCTAACCCTAACCTAACCATAACCATAAACCCTAACCCTAACAATAATCCTTAGCCCTAACCCTAACTAAAAACCTATATGTAATCCTATCCATAATCCTAATCCTGATCTTAAACCCTAACCCTAATCTTAATCTTAAACCTTAACCTAACCATAGTCATCACCCTAACCCTAAGCTTAAGCTTAACCCAAAAAAATAATGTTAATCATCACCCTAACCCTAACCCTAACACTAATCCAAAATTTAACCCTAGCTAATATGTAAACCCTAACCCTAGCCATAATCCTAACTACGACCCTAACCATAATCCTAAAACTAACCTTAACCACATCCATGATGTAAATAATAAACCTAACCATAACCCCAAACCATAACCCTAATAGTAATCCTAACCTTAACCCTAACCTTAACCATATTTGAATACTAATAATAAATCTAACTACAATTAAACCCTGAATAAATTATAATACTAACCCTAATCCTAACCCTAATCAACATGTAAATCCTAACCCTAATAATAACCATACTTATAACCCTAAACGTAACCATAACCCAAACCCTCAAACTAACCCTAATCCAAACAATAATGTAGACCCTACAACTATGAGCCTAAACCTAATCTTAAAAACTATCACAAACCATAACCTTAGCCGTAAACCTAACCATTATCATAATCCTAACCTTAAACCCCAACCTAATCATAACCCTAACTATGATGTAAACCTTAACCTTGACCATAATACTGATTTTAACTCTTATCCAAAACATAACGATCAACCAAATCCTAATCCTAAATATACCCCCAATTATAATTCTAACCCTTATCCTACCTTTGACGTAAACCCTAAAGATAATTCTAACCATTTCACTATACCCTAACCCGAACCATAAGTTTAAACCTAATATTAAACTACAACCATAACCCTAACCCTAATGATTATCCTAAACCAAAACCAAACCCTAACGTTGAAGCTAACCCTAACCATTACCATAACCCTAACCCTAATCATAACCCTAACTAAACCATGATCATAACCCTAACTGGAACCATGATGTAAACGTTATCCTCGACCATAACACTAACCTTAACCCTAACGGTAATTATAACCATAATACTTGACATTAAATAAAGTTTAATATATCTTAGATTTTAGTATTTTCTTTGATCCTACAATGCATATATATTGATTTATTTTATGTTTTGGATGTTGGGCGGTGCCATTGCCACTAGCATATATACCTTAAATTTTAATTTATTCTATATAAAATACGCAAAGAGTTATCATTCTGAAGGCACCTATTTCAATTTAGGGTATACAATTGATTAAAAATAGGCAGCTCAAGAAGGATATCTATTTGATATAGATTAAATTAAAATTTAAGGTATATATGCTAGTTAAATAGATTTGTTTTTCTTTTGATAACATTCTATCTTTCTAAAAGTGAAATAATTCTACAAATCTAATAATTCTAATAATTCTATCATCTTAATTCAATTTTTAGATTAACAAATCTATTTTTAGGTAAAATAAAATGAATATCATTATATTTTAAAGATTCTAACTTTTCTTGAAATTATTTAAGTTATAAAAAAATTAATTAAATTTAATTTGTAATACTTAAATCTCAAAACTAATAAACTATTTAATAATAAACCAAAATACTTTCAAAACAATCAACTAAGCATGTATAATTTAAAATTTTTTTAAAAAAATTATAAAAAATAACTTAAATTACTTATTGAAAAGTATAATGCTAGGTCCTTGAGATTTTAATTTTAAAATTGGTGGTCCCATGAATTTTGTAGTAGTTCAACTTAGAAGTTTAAACTCAAAAAAGAAACTGTTAAACTCTGACATTTAAGAAAACTAGTGATCTCATGAATATAAGATTTTTGTATGTGCATAATAAAAACAAATAAAAAATGAACAAGTAAAAATAATTTATTTTCCTCCAAAACTATTTTTTGGATAGAATTTAAATTAATAGAATATTTTGTATGTGCATAATAAAAACAAGTAAAAATAATTTATTTCCATCCAAAACTATCTTTTAATAAAAATTAATTTTAGAAATTTAACAAGTAAGATACTTCTATTTTTTAAAAAGATTTCAAATAATCTCAAAGCACAATTTGTATTTATTCATAAGACCACATCTTCTATCATTCCATTCCATGATATCTTCTCACTCTCTTATTCTCTAAATAAAGAGAGAAAATACTAGGAATACTAAGAATACCTCCTATAGAAGAAAGAAGAATGATTGGGTACAATAGTAATGTTTATGGTGATGTGCAGGCAGAGCAGCACACAAAGCTATTATCAGTTTGCTGACAACACTTTTGGGTAGGGGTGATAAGGCATTGTGAACAATCCGGCATGGTGTCTTTACTGCATCCCGTACAACTGCCACATGGTTGCGCAGTGACTGAAGACCCTGCATTTCAATTAAAAGAAGAAATATTTCATGAAGAAAAAGATTACATTTAAACTGACCATTCCCATTAGATGTTTCTAAGAAAACTTATGAGAAAGAAAAATTGTATGAATATATCTCACCCATCACTGTAATTGGTGAAAGAAAAATAAGAAGAATAAGAATGCAAGCATACAATGAAGAGCCCATCACAACTCCTTTGCCTGCCATTTGTTTTGAAATTACAAAATTATATGCAATGATAATAAAGACAAGTATTTATATATTAAAAGCGTGAATTATTTAGGGAAGTTCTGCGTTTTCTCTCAACACATCAGAAACTTTCTTGTTTGAAGATAAGTATTTATATATTAAAAGTGAATTATTTAGGGAAGTTCTTCATTATCTCTTAACACATTGGAAACTTTCTTGTTTGAAATTCAATTGTGTAGAGATTGAAATGCACACATTGGAAACTTTGTTGTTTGAAATTCAATTGTGTAGAGATCAAAATACATTTAATTGGCAAGGTTGTCAAATACTCTGAGAGATGTTTCTATTGTTGTAAAATAGTATTGAATCTTGATATTAGATATACAAATGATGAACATGCATCAATTCTCATTTTGTTTTTTTAGGCTGTATTTAAATAATTATTTGTTTCACAGTAAACTATTTCGAATGATGAAGATACATAATATTCAAAATATCCCAATCATACTTAATATTTCATTCTATAGATAAAATTTCTAATTAATGTTTTCCTTTAAAAAGTTATTTTATTAACTTAATTATTATTATTAAGAATTAATTTATTTTACTTTAGAACTGTTTTTTTAGTTCAAATAAATTTTGACGAATATATATTTAAACATATATACCAACTATATTATTAAATGCCTATTTATTAAATTTTTAAATTTTTAATATTTTAAATAAATAATATATGTTTACATATTATAATTGTTCATTATACTTTCATATAGCCTTTATCATTTATCAATTCTAATTCCACATTGTTAGTCCACCGGTAAGTTTTCTTTTAAAAAAAAATATATTCCAGTTTGCGGGTTATCTTTTTGTGCCTTTTGTCTCCATCGGGTCATTTGTTCTCTTCGTACTTGAACCGTTGAACTCTTTTTTCAAAAGGTTTAAAGGGTTCAAGGTTCAAAGCACAGTTTTAAAAAGGAAAAAAGTCAGTCGTTCCGGTCTTTGTCACCAAATTTTCAAACGCATTCACTTGGTCTTCAGGCATTGAATTTTTGAACCCATCGAACCTCATGTTCAAGTGGTTCAAGGGTTCAAGTTTCAAAGATGCCTTTTTAGTGGGTCGCAGCAATGTATTGTTATATGACGAGCGTGAGTCTTTCTTTTTATGTTAAGTCGATATGTGGTCTTGAACTTTGAACCAAATTTCAAGTGGTTCAAGAGGTTCAAGGTTCACTTTAATTATTCCTTTTCTTTGTCGCTCATTCCTAGTGTTATTTATGTGCCGACCGTTACTGTTTTATTGCTTAAACAAACTTGAACCATTGAACCTCATGTTCAAGTGGCGCGACAAGAAGTAATATTCCCTTATTCAACTTTTTGAAATTCTAAATGTGGAAAGTAATCATGAAAATATCAAATTTCCTGTGCGGAAGTGATGGCTAATCAAGAAGGTGTCAGGTTTTTCATTTCACCATCACTTCGCACGCTTGAAGTAAATCATGATGAAGCATGTGCAACCCTATTGATATTTTCTCGTCTAATTAAAGGAAGATGTATAAGTTTATTTCCATATTTAGGAAGGTCGCAGTTGCCTGACTTCAATTAAATGGAGGTATCAAATATAAATCCAACACTGTTCTCCAGAAGAATTTCCAGTTTTCATGGTCTTATCGGGTAAGTTTAGTTGTCTTCTCCTATGTTGTGTTTGTTTGTGCACTGAAGTTTTATTCATATAGAAAAGGGGAAGATTTGAAAAAAATTGTTGGGGTAGCATATTGTATTGTTGTTAGAATTTCTTGGTTAAGGGATACATAGTTAAAATGAGGCCTGTGCTGCCAAAGCTTGACCGAACCTCATGTTTAGTAAGTATCTTGTTGGAAATGGAAGGCACCTCCTTAGTTCATGCAGATTTGGGGAATTTCCTTGAAACGACTAAGAATCCTCAAGCTGGGTCACTAATGGAGAAGATAGTTAAGAGTGGTCTTGTGGAAGCTATTGCATTTCCATTAGTCGCGTCGTGTCCAGATTTAGTGTTGGCTTGTATGAGCATATATGATTCTGAGAATAGATGTATCAGAACTAGTGATGGTGAAGTGTTAGTCCATATTAATAGGAAAATGGTGATGGCGACAATGGGTATTTCATGTAAAGAGGATTATGAGGATTGAACCATTGGAAATTCATACGCCTATTTCTCAGAGGAGAAGAGCAAGTACAAGAGTATAATTGCAAGAAATTGGCTCTTGAGGGTTCAGAAAGGAGGATCACGACTACCCAAACCGTTACCTAGAGAATACCTCATCACTTAGGTGTGAGACATTGTTGTGCTTTTAAAAAGAGTAAAAGGGAATTCACATTCCTTGTATTGGGAAGATTGGATGTACTTTTTTGTCCAAGTGGTTCTATCTAGTGACAGATTTCTGGATTGGTCTCAAGTGATTGGGGAGAGGCTTCATGAGGGGCTAAGCAACTTTGTGGGTATGACTGGGTTTTACATGTCTTCTTACTTGTTTTATATTTTGGCCTACACAAAGGATTGGCTTGGATTACGCAGTGAATGTTGGATTGATGGAATAAGGGTTTATGATTTTTACTCTAGGGTGATGCCAACAAGAGAATGTCCACAGAGGCTATGGAGTTTGTGAGTATTTATGGAAGCTTCTTTATCTAGTTTCCATGGTTTACTTACATACAGGTAGGTGGTTTTGAAGGCCAACCATTCAAATTACCCAGGTATGCCTTTGATAGCTTCGTACTTACAGAGGTGAGCAGGCAGCTAGCCCATATAGATAAAAGACTAGGGGCAAAGGGATAATCCAAGGTGGCTTTTCTCATTGATCTTGGGTATTACAGCTGCAAATCACTATTAGATGCTTTGAATTTGGAACTGGAGTTTAAAAGGATAAATCTGCAGCTATATGTAGATAGGTGAAGTTTTGACAGCAAAGGTTATGCAAGGGAGAACCTTAACATAGACAGTCGTTTCTACCATGAACCCCAGATGGAAGATTATAGGGAAAATTGCAAGGATGGGCATGAAGTGAGAAAGAGGCTGTGGCCAAGATTCACTTGCGACAGATAGTTATTTTGAGGCTCCCAATTAATACATCAGGTGTGTTGGAAGATACAGAGGAAGATGTCCTGGACCCTGAGTTTGGTACTGAGATTGAAGGGAAACTGATTCCAGAAATTGACTGGAATAAAAAAGAAGATGATAGCATTCAAACAAGGACAATACCCATTTCACAGCAAGGGCAATACCTATTTTTTTAGTCATGTGACACCATTTCCACTTAACCGTATGCATTTTTCTCCCACCTTTTCCATCAAAACAAAGATACTGCCTTATGGCTTTCTGGATATCAAGGATTTGGTAGTTATTGAACATCCAGGTGGAGGAGTAGTAGACACTATATGAGGAGAGGATTTTCTAATAGAATTGGATCCTACCAGCAAGTGAGAGGAATCTATTATCCCACCTATGCAGTTTTTTGTCAATCCTTTTCTTTATCCATTGCCACATCTCTTTAAGAGAGGGAGAAATAGAGAAAGGGATGCCAAGGTACCAGACGATTTTGTTGGGGCCTCCCCACTGAAACCTATACTGAATGAGCCAATCTGGGGGTTTCTCTTTCTAGCCAAGGAGAGTAGATCTGGCAAGGGAGATTTTAGCTCTAGACATGATACCAAAGGCTTTAAGCTTTTGAACAAGGTTGTCAATATTCTGGGGTCAAAGTTCAAGGAAAAAGGCAGTATCATCCACAAATTGGATGTTGAGGAGGTTGGAGTCATCAGGGAGCTTAATTCCTTTGACATAGGGGGATAGAGAATTGTCCCTGAGAAGATAGTATAGAGCATCTGATGCAATGACAAATAGAGCGGTTGCAAGCAGACAACCTTGCCTGATGGATCTACTAAGTTTAAAGTTCTGGGATAAGGATCCATTGACTTCAATTTGAGCCGAGGCATCCTCAAGAAGGACCTTAACATATTTGTAGGAGTTAACTGGAAACCCAAAGGCTTGTAGCATCATGATGACAAAGTCCCATTCCACACGGTCATATGCTTTTTCAAAATCCAGTAAGAACATAGCAGTGTCTTGGTTAGAGGCTCTAGCCCAATCCATGGCTTCCCAGCTCGTAATGAGGTTTTCAAGGATATATCTACCCTTGATAAAGCCTGTTTGGGTGGGGCAGATGAATTTAGGGAGGAGCTTTTCTAGTCGAAGGGAAATAACCTTAGCCAAAATTTTGTAGGAGACACTGAGGAGGGTGATAGGCCTCTAGTTCTTGATTAAGGCCCTATCCCCATCCTTGGGTATCAGTTTGATGGTCCCCTTGTTAATGTTAGCACCAAGGGTGCCATTATCAAAAGCTTTAGAGTAAACACCATGTAGGTCAATGGCAATCCATTCTAGATTGGCCTTGTAGAATTCAATAGGGAGGCCATCTGGGCCCGACACTTTGTCAGATTTCAAGGAGTTGATAGCAGCAGTGATTTCCTCAACAGATACCCTTTGGTTGAGGAGGATGGAGTCCTCAGGGGAGATCCTAGTTGGGATCATGGTTTTGCACTTGTCACTAATGTCCTTAGCCTTGGCATCATCTTCAGAGGTGAACAAGTTTTTGTAGAATAGTTCAAAAGCATCTTTGATACTGGGGAGGTTAATAATTTCTTAATTGTCGATAATCAGCCTATCAATCTTTTCCTTGGATTATTTGTGCTTAAGTAGGTTAAAGAAGAATTTGGAGCCCTTGTCCCCAAATTGTAGCCAGTGGGTGCGAGCCCTCACCATAGCCCCACGGATCTTAACTTGCTGGTGTTTTCTAAGAGCTTCTCTAGAAAGTGCAACATGAGTAGCCTTATGAGTGCAACTAGAGTTGTTTTGGATATTGAGCTGTGAAGACTGGAGCTGGCTAATGAGTGATTTTTCAGCAAATCTAAAGTCTCTTTCCTTTTATTGCCCTATAGTCTGTAGGGTTTTTTGCTAGGAATTCACATTAAAGTTCCATCTATCAATATGAGAGGGGAGAAGTTTGTTTCGACAGTTGAGGAGTCTCATGAGATGCAGGGTGATCAAAACATCCTGATCCTTGAGGAGGGAGGTGTTAAGCATAAATTTATAGGATTTGTTGACCTGGGTAGTCATAATATTTCTAACATTAATAAGAGCCATAATAGGGTGATGGTCGGATAGGGACGTAGGCCAAATAGAAATAGGCCTACCTTGGGCATTAGGCGAGAAGGAAAAACTCTTTTTATTAGCGTGGAATCGGTCTAGCCTAGAGTAGATTCTACTCTCCCCCTTTTGAAAGTTACACCAGGTATACCACAGGTTGAGGGGGGAATGTCCAAGCTCCTCTAATGGATCAAATAGGGCTTTATGCAGTTTCAGCCCATACCAATGCTCTCTTTCTGAATTGTTCCATGCAAAGGGTAGGCCACTAGTTTTGTGAAAGCTATTTTCAACCATATTAAAATCCCCCACAATTATCTAGGGGATTTTTGGGAGAGATCTAAGCCAATCCCAAAAGGCAGTCCTATCTCTAAAATCATTAGCAGCATACACAGAGCAGAACCCAAAGTGAGTGCCTTTCAGATTGATGGAGGTCCAAATAGCCCTATTGCATGGGAACATACCCTTGTCAGTAATGAGATTGGACCACTTGGGATTGATAAGGATTCCAACACCTCCCTTGCCTCTGGCGTGATTAGAGCAAATTTTAATGGCATCCTTCCAAACATAGTTAAGTGTAGTTTCAAGAATAAGCTCAGTAGCTTTTAGTTCTTGTAATAGTAGAAAATTTGTATCCTTATGTAAGTCAAGGAGTCTTTTCATGATAAACTTTCTATCGGGTGACTCCAACCCTCGCACATTCCAAGAAATAAATTTCATCATTACTGAGAAGGGGTTAAGGAGCAACTGTCAGCCTTAGAGCTGGAAGGATTCATGGGAGTGTCAGGAATTGTGGGGGGATTAGTCCACTTCTTCTTATTCTTGGAGCCAAAGGGCCTCCCTTTTTTCTTGGTCATGGAGCCATGATCCAACTGGTCTTCCTCCTCCTCACTAGGGGAGGAACCAGTTAGGGGATCAATGATCCCTTCCCCATTCTAGCCTAGAAGACTCGATTTACTGTATCTCGTGCAAGACTCAGATGTTTATTTGAAGGAGGGGAGCACATTAGGGAACATCTCAGGGGTAGTTGTAGTGTTAGCAGGAATGATTTGGATAACGCAAGATTCATTGATTTCATTAAACACCTTGGGGACACCACACTTGTCAGTAGTGTTATGAAGACCTAGAGGAGGTGCTGGAGTGCGAATTGTAGAGGAGGAACTTAGGGGAAATCCAGGTCTATGAGCCATCTCAACAGAGCCAGATCCAGAATCCATAGTAGTGTTGCCAAGGATGGTGCCCTCAAGGTTTTTAATCATAGACTTGACATTTGGATTGTCTGAAGAATGGGAAGAGGCATTCTTTCTAGAGTTGCTATGTTCAATTCCAGATCGGATTTTATCAGCCGCCAATTCTTGTGCATTTTTGCTCTGTCTTTTTTTGCTGATAGCTAATTGGAAGCCATCATCGGAGGGGGCTTCGGTGGTGTCCATGGCAGAGGCCTTAGGTGGGGTGGGCATGGGTTGGAGGGGGCTTATGTTGGCACAGCCTAGGCTAGGATATCTGTTGCTCAGGCCCGAGGCAGAGTTTCCACACCCAACCATCCCATTAAGCGGACTGTTCATGCTAGTTATAGGGGGGTTGTTAGCAGGCGGAGGGGTGGTATTGGTTCCATTCACCGATGGCATTTACTCGGTGCTTCTAGAATTTTGGGGGTCACCCTTAGAGGGATCAACCTTGTTTTTAGTAGTTCTTTTTTCAATAATCGGGCAATTCTTACGCTGGTGTCCTTCTTTCTTGCATAGAAAACAAGCATTTATCCCTCCTAGGGTTTCTAAAGGGCATGAATATACCTCTTTTTCTATCTTAAGATTTAGGGTATCAGGTATATCAATTCCTGGTTTGATTGAAACCAACATTTTTAAGAAGAAGCCAACTGGGGCATGAGAGAGCCATAATTTCGTTGTTGATGGCTTCAGGCGACCAAGCAAGGGCACGGAAGGAAGTGTTTCCTATGGCCCAATATAGCTTTTTCAGGACCTCAGCCTGTGTTTCCGATGAGGTGAAAAAAATGATAAATAAACCCTTTTGAATTTGCCTGCAAAATGAAAATCTGAAACCAAGCTTTAAATTCCAAAAAATATGAAACCAGTCATCCAAAAATTTGCGGGCGGAGGGCATTTTTCAACATCTACAGCGGCAAAGAAGATTGTTGTGTTTCTTAACCTATCTTTCTCATGCAAGATTTATTTAGCCATAGCATCATTAGGCGAAATGGAGGAGAGATCGATGGAGATGGCTGAGGTCTTACCTTCTCCGTCAGGTCGAGCGAAGCCAGCCATGAACTTAGCATTCTTATCGCAGGTAACGCCATCTCTAGGACCCGCGACAACATCTGAGAAAGACCTCTTAGGTTTCAGTAGTGAGCGGGATAATAACTTTCTCAGGCTCCATTAAAGGCCAAGTGTAGTGCTCACGCGAGGGCGGTACAGTATTAAATGCGAGCACAATCAACTACTAAAACATCTAGCAAGCAAAAAATAAAATAAAATAACACACAACTGAAATGAAGTGGATGTTTTAAGTTAGGAGGCTCAAACCACGTGGAGGAGAGCAGTCTCCTCCACCACCTTCATTGTTGACCTAGCTTGCAGTCTCTGGATTTGCAGTAATTCGCAGTCTCTAGATTCACAGTCTCCAAATTCGTAGTAATCGCCGTTCAATCTTCCCAACTTGTTCCTCTTAAGATATTTTAAAGTTTTCTGTAATCGCAGTAATCACAATTCCAATTAATTGCAGTAATCACCATTCTAATTAATCGTAGTCTCCTCCATTTTAATCTCCAGATTCGCAGTTGCAGATTCATAGATTTAATGCGCAGGTGCCTTTAAAACATTTTTTTTCGCAGATTTAATTTGCCTCTTTCATCGCAGTTTTCTGTAATCGCAGACAATTTTAATTCGCCTCTCCAATAATATCAATTATTCATTAATTTAATATCTAATAATTAAGAATATATCTCAATGATAAATATTAAATATAATTATATAATAAATTTACTAACATATAATATATATTATATAAATAACAAATATGTCAATTTCAATTGATTATTAACAAATTAATATATAGATGGAATTATCAATTATAATTACATAATATTAATAAAAAATATTTTTCAATATAAGTATGATTTTTAGTTGAACAATTATTACAATATTTCCATGTTATTATTTATAGAGAGTAATGAAAAAGAGTTGAAAGTTTATAATTTATAATTAGTTTTATTTATATAATTTGAATTGTCATAACTATAGAGATAAAAAAAATATTATATTATTTTAAGAAATTTGTGTTGAAAAATTAATTATCGTTCACTAAATCAAATAATTAATTTTTTTTTTAATTTCATAATAATTAATATGTAATGTAGATTATAATTTAATTAACATATTATTTTACTATTTATAACAATTAATAATAATTTTTTAAATAAATTTAATTGTTAATATATTTATTATTTAACAATATAATATAAATATTGATATTAATCTTATGATGATATTATTATAATAATTGAATTATAATTAAAAAATTATTTACCAAAATGGGTTTGAAATAGTTTTATTTGCAAGTACTATAAGATTGGAACCGTAGGTCTTTATAAAATAGAGGATGGTATTTTTCATAAATAGATAAAAAAATATAGACTCTCTTAGTTATGGGTAAATCATTGAAGTATGCAGCTCTCAAATTAATTGTCACATAAAAATGTAACGAAAGTGTCCACAGAATTAGCAAGCCTCCAAAAAATCTGTCTATAACAAGTAAAACAATATTGTCCAATGGTTGATAAGAAAAATAATTTTTCTAATTTGTAAACTTAAAAAATATGCATGTAGACTTTAAGAAAAGTAACAAAGTTTAAAAAATAAAAAATACTTGTTTACAATTGGTCTAATTAATTTTTTTTAATAACCATTTAAGCATAGAAAAAAAATTCATTACAGTAGTATTGCCTAACGACAAGTACTAATAAGAAGAATAAGAATGCAAGCATACAATGAAGAGCCCATCACAACTCCTTTGCCTACCATTTGTTTTGAAATTACAAAATTATATGCAATGATAATAAAGACAAGTATTTATTTATTAAAAGTGTGAATTATTTAGGGATTTTTCTACGTTTTCTCTCAAGATATTGGAAACTTTCTTGTTTGAAATTTGTAGAGATTGAAATGCATTTAATTGGTTAGGTTGTCAAATATTCAAGGAGATGTTCCTATTGTTGTAAAATAGTATTGAATCTTGGTATTAGATATACAAATGATGACCATGCATCAGTTGCGTACTTTAAGGGTGAGCAAGCTCTTCCAAATTTGACGTTGCGTAATTCATTTTCATTATATTATATGGACTGCCCAAAAAGACAAGAAGGCCAGTAAAACCAGCGCAAACAACCAACTACAAAGACCCTCATTTTTCCTTGTAGGAACGAAGAGTCATATCAAAAGAGGGCTTGGACGTCTTTGAATGCTTTTCCTTAACAGTAATCCAACCATCTTCAAATTTAGCTGCCGCAACAGACCAATGCGAAGGACACAACACCGATCTTTCCAGAGTGGAAAAAAGGGTGCCAGAAGAGGGAGCAACAACCGTTGTAGGCAGAGAGTCACAACCGGCAAAAGTTGTGTCAGCACCCTTTGAAGAAGTTGGCGATATTATTTTTCATGTGAATGATTCTTTTTACTTGTTCATGGAATTATATATTAGATCATAGGTACATCAAATCTAGGGAGAATATAATGGAGAAAAATATATAAATATGTGATTTTTTCTATTGTTTTGGTCTAAAATAAATTAGAATATCAATGGAATAACATATTTTCAACTAGCATGTACCTACATAAATTTGTCTATTAAATCATATTCTTCTAATCCAAAATGTAAATATGTAGCATACTGATAATTTCACTATTAATTCTGGTTGATAAAAAATTTAAGGCTTTTGGGGATCCTATGTTGAGATGGCTACATTTGAAGATGATTTTATAGGAAATGCAAAGGATCCTACCCATGATAATGGATGTGAACTCATTTTGGACCTAACTTGAGAAGGTTATCATTTATTGTAAGCTTTTATTACTATTATATTGTAAGCTTATGGCATATTCCCCTTGTTGCAAGAATGATTATTTTAATTGATCTACCTTTAGTATGAGAGGTTTCAATCTATTACTATCATATTTGCATTTGATTTGAATGTTACATGTTAATATCATTTTACTTCAGGAATGGTGGAGGATATCTTACTTTAGAGAGCTAGGTACATGTTAGTGTTGAAAAAGGATATGGTTTAATTTGTTGGTTCTCTTGTTGTTCTTGCCCTTGTTGTTCTTCTTTTTATATGTTTGTATTTACATTGCTGAGTATGCAGAACTTGTGAGAGCTATGGAAACTACTGCTAAGATATGTATTGCAAATGTTTTATAGGATTTCAATATTATAGTATGTTTCTTTCACCCTATGTATTAGAGGAGTTAAAGCCATATTCTTTGTGAATTACTATAGATATACTTGATATGTTTTAATCTATTTTAATATCTTACATTACTTATGTGGTGGGATTTATTGGATATATGTCTAGTGATCCTCTTGGGTATCTTACATTGTTCATTACTAATGTGATGATGAGTTTTGATATTTAATTGGTTTTGGATTGATGAGTTATGTAGGTTGTCGATCAGCTACCTATTTTATTGTAGTGAGATAACTTCGATGTGAAGTACCTATATCCACAGGAACATATTGGAGTTAATGCAAACCTTGTTATTTTTCCTTGTTTTGGTAATTTATGCATTGGTATGTTACCTTGTGATAGGAGGATGGATATGGGTCAGTGCAATAAGATGAGTCCACTTTTTGGCCAAAAAGTGGAAGTGTTTTCCTTGATTTTCAGATTTTGTCTCATTTGAGCTTAAAATTTGAAACACTTAAGAATTGAATCTTGTAAAAGGTCAGTAATATAAAAGATATCCCTCTGAGTGTAATTTCCAAATATGTAACTTATTTTAATACCCACATAATAAAAAATAACTTTCTGAATGGAGTTCCGAAAACTATGTTTTAAAAATGTCTGTTTCAGGACCATTGCATGCATGTGTACGACCCACACTTTTTGACACAATTAAAATTATTTTCTCAAACCGTTTTGGGAAATGGTTTGTAACACACTGAAGATTGACGAGCATATTTTTCTGTATTTTTTTTTTATATATTTTTTTAATTAAATTTTTAATGGCCGTCATTATCTTTTTTAAAATTTGTCATGTACAACCCACACAATTTGATGTAAACTTAACATTTTTTCATTTTTTTTTTAAATACAAAAGAATTTTGTGTAGATTGATGACATATAATTCTTTTTCCAAAATTCTTTAAAATAAAAAAGTTATTAAATTTACAAAATTAGTTAATATTTCAAATTTATGGACCCGATTTAGTATAAATTAAATGAACAATAGTTAAAATAATCAATTTTTAAATAAATTTACATATTTAGAATTTAGACAGTATAATCTGAAATGGGTTTTAATTTCATATAAAAATTCTCTGATTAGAGGCACGTAAACTATTTCAGAAGTTCATATTTGTGCTTTCATTCATGGAGATTTGAATTTGCAGGTCCATGTCTTAGGTGTGGCCATCCAAGGCCTATCCCGAGCCTAATCCTGAGCCAAGTGGCGGGTTGTGGAATCAACTTCCACAAAACGAGCCCCCGTTTTTAAACAAGGGCAACTTGTCAAAAAAAAGGAAAAATGTGATTTAGAAATGGGGGCCCGTTTTTTAAAAATGGGCCCCCGTTTTGTTTAAAAGCGGGCCCCCATTTTAGAACAAAATGGGGGCCCACTTTTTTTTTTGCTTCGGACCCCCATTACCTTTTGGCTCGAGAGCCCGAAGCATAAATGGGACCCCATTTTTTGAAAATGGGCCCCCGTTTATAAGAGTGCATTTTCCAATGAGTGGACTTCCGCGAATTTGTGACTCATTACCTTGCACTTGCCCATATATAGCTCGACTCAATTATAATTTTGAGCTGACATGTTGATGTCATGAAGTTATATCTATGATGGTGTACCTTGTTTTAATGTATGGTTATCCTGGATAAGTTATAATTTGTTGTGGTTTCTATTGTATATGATATGAGAAAGGTATCTACTTACAACCTTTGTTATCATTTGCATTTGATGTTTCTATTTATAGAAAGATTGTAGTGTATATTCTAGTGATAGTTGATATAAATCACTTTATTATGTTCCTTTGTCTTCCATAAATGGCATGTTGGAGGATGTAATGATCTTTGTTCTTGATGGTAGTTATCATGGATGCTTTTGCAAGTGTCTTGGAGTATGAGAACATGGAGAAGATTCAAGTAGTACATATTGGTAAAGCAATTATTTTACCTTGTTTGTGATTCCTATGGGTGTATTTATAATGTATGATGTCAAGTAGGAAAATGTTACAATTAAGAATCAATTTAACATATAAATTATATTCCATATTTAATGGTTCAAACATCCTTTGATAGTGTACCAAGGAACTTAGGATGTAATGGGAAAATAAATTGTAATATTTATTCTCACTAGATGACTTGTAATACATTCATAGTACATGATGGGCTCCACTATCAATAATAAATGTGAGTTGTGGACATGAATATTATTATTGTTTTCCCCACATTTGATGCCTAGAATGGAATCATTAATGACAAGTGAAGAGATCACTCTAGTGTCTCTCAATATTTTATTGTTTATTACATTTAATATAATTCTTATCTTCCAAGTTTGGTCACCCAAGTCAGAAGGAATATATTGGAGTCAAAACTAATGTCATTCTACAATTAAGAAGGAAATCCACGAATTTGATAATTTTATAATGAAAAGTCTTTTTTAGAGACCTTATTTTGTATTTTAGAGCTCTCACGATGCCTATATAAACTACTCCTTGGATGTAGAAATTATGAGGAACATTTGAATCCAGAGTTACTATATAAGAATAGGAATAGGTTGAGGTATAAAGAGTTTGTTCAAACATACAAAGGTGCTGAAATCTAAGAAGGATAAGAGGGAAATGAAAGTAAATGTGTTGGAATCTCATTTATTTCAAGATAATGCATTGTTTACCTTTCTTCTTGGTATATTTTTGTGTTGCAATATTTTCTCCACATAAATAATGTGCTATGTAATGCTCTAATATTTTGAATTTTTTGTTTTTGTTGCTATCTTATGATGATGTGATGCATTATTTATTTCTCTTATAAGATGACATTAAGTAGTGTTCTTAGGAATCATATGTTAACTAACTCTTAGAATCATGAAGTAGATGGATCTAATTATGGAAATTACACCTATTTATTATTTAGATAGTTTTGAACCTCTATTATTAGATCCTAAATATTTTTCATTAATTTAAAAGATAAACAAGATCTTACCCAAATATTTTCATATATTATTACTATAAGAAAATCTATGTTACTAAGTCGTAAAGAGAAATTTTAGATTGTGTTTTTTTTTGTTTGAATGATGTACAATTATTTAGGTTTTATAAATATGAATTATTGTGTAACAGGTAAATTAAGTATGTTGGATGCTAATATAATATTTTTGGACTTTTTTGTGTAATCCCATTGATGTAATAGAAATATTAGTTAGGGGCCACATGCATCAAATGATAAATCACGAGAAGGTGTTGGTAAGCTCATATAATCATCATGTTAACTAAGTCTAAAAAAATGAGTGATAATAATGTAAGCCCTAGTTGTAAAGGAATTGTAAAAGAAATATAAGATAAATCAAACAATTGAAAAGCTCTACCAATCAATTATATTTCTAAATTATCTCACCATATAATACATAATCATCACATTTTTTATAATTAACAAGTAAAAATTATTTTACATATCAAAAAGAATATGTAGAACCATCATAATCATCTTGTAATTTTTTTTTTTCTAAGGATCATGATGTTATGATGTAATGAATAAGAGGGTGTTGAAAATCTTCCACTTACTTATGTCATGATCATGATAATTATAATGGAAGAAAACTTGTGATGTAGAATATTTTTTATAATGATTTGCATCATCATATATAACTAGCATATATGTCTTGAATTTTAATTTAATCTATATAAAATACATCGAGAGATATCCTTCTTGAGGCATCTATTTCAATTTGGGGTGTAAAATTGATTAAAAATAGATGCCTCAAGAAGGTTTATATAGATTAAATTAAAATTTAAGACAATTTAAGACATATATGCTAGTGGCAATTGCGCGACGCGACATGGAAAACATAAAATAAATGCAATATATAATTATATAGTATCTTTTTCTTGAATTGAATTATATTATAGTATTATAATATTAATATGTTATTATATTATCATGTAGAGATATAAGAAATATATCCATTTAGACTATTTTTAATAAATGTAGGTGTTGCAAGATTAAAGTATATACCAAAATGTAAGATATATATTAGACTTTATTTAATGATAGTATAAAATAATATTTAATGGTTAGGATTATGGTTATGGATAGGGTTAGGGTTAAGGTTAGTATTATGGTTAGATTTAAGGTTTACATCATTGTTAGGGTTACGATTAGGGTTCACATCAAGGTTAGGGTTTGGTTTAGGACCTTACATTTAGAATTATGGTTAGGATTAGGATTTAGGATTACTATAAGGATTATGGTTAGGGTTAGAATTTAGGATTATTATTAAGACTATGGATAGGGTTAGGATTTACATCATGGTCAAGACTAAGGTTTGGGTTAGGGTTAGTATTTGTATCATGGTTAGGGTTAGGATTTACCTCATGATGAGGGTTGGGATTATGGTTAGGGTTAGGTTTTGACTTTACAGTTGGGGATTATTGTTAGGATTAGCGTTAGGTTTATATTTAGGGTTATGGTCAAGATTACGATTATGGTTATGGATTATGTCATGGTTGGGGTGAGGGTTAGGGTTAGGTTAACATTCAGAATAAGGTTATGGATAGGATTTTGATTATGGTTGGGGTTTAGAGTTATGGTTAGGATTATGGTTAGGGTTATTATTTATATCATGATTGGGATGAGGATTAGGTTCAGGGTCATAGTTTGGATTATCGATATGGTTAGGGTTTACATCATGGGTAGGTTTGGGTTACGGTAAGGGATAAGGTTAGGGTTAAGGTTTAGGGTCACGATCAACATCATAGTTAGGGCTGGTTTTAGGTTTACGGTAATGGTTTCGGTTTGAATTTACATCATCATTATCATTAGGGTTAGGATTATGATTAGAATTTGGGATTAATATTAAGGTGAGGGCTAGGATTAGGAATATGGCTAGGGTTGAAATTTAAGGATAGGGATAAGTTTTAAATTAGGGATAAGGATTATTGTTAGTATCAAGTTTAGAGTTATGTTGAGGATTAGGGTTAGGGTTAGAATTATGATTAGTGTTAGGGTTTAGAGTTATAATTAGGATTATGGTTTGGCTTATGGTTCACACATGGTTGGGGTTAGGGTTAGGGTTAGGGTTTGGATTATGATTAGGCTGAGGGTTATGGTTATTATTAGGATTATTGTGAGGGTTAGGGTTTATATTGTGGTTAGGGTTAGGCTTATCATTAGGGTTATGATTAATATTTGCATTGTGATTAGGTTTATTATGAGGGTTAGGACATATGATTAGGGTTATTCTTAGGATTATGGTTAGGTTTAGGGTTATAGTTAGGATTATGGTTACAATTAGGGGTGTATCATAGTTAGGGACAATGCTTGGGTTAGGGTTAGATTTTGGGGTAGGGTTATGATTATGGTTATGATTATATAATAGTTAGGGATATTGTTAGGATTAGGCTTAGCATTTGGGGTGGGGTTAGGGTTAGACTTTAGGATTATGGTTAGAGTTATAATTTATGATTATGGTTAGTGTTTACATAGTAGTTAGGTAAATAGATTAATAGATAAGGTTAGACTTAAGTTTAGGGTTTGGATTAGGGTTAGGTTTTTTCTTAAAGATAGATTCAAGGTTAGGGTTAGGATTTATGATTAGTGTTATAGTTAGGGTTAGGGCCTAGTATTAAGGTTATTGTTAGGATTATGGCTAACTATGTTGCAAGGTGTGCGCCCTTGGTCTCTGTGTAGCAAAAGTGATGTGTTTACGACATGGCATAAGTGCCTCTTATGGATTCTATAAGTCTAGTGGTTGTATCGGGCATTCACAAGTCGATCTTTTGGTGCAACGACAACCATTCCGAACATTTGGTATCAAAGCTAGGTCATAGGCTCAAACCCTGCTTGTGTTGAGGGGGGATTGTTGCAAGGTGTGCACCCTTGGTCTCTATGCAGTAAAAGTGATGTGTTCATGACATGGCTTAATCCTCTCCTATGGATTCTATAAGTCTAATGGTTGTATCATGCATTTACAGGTTGATCTTTTGGTGCAGTGACAACCACTCCCAACAATGTATGGGGTTATAGATAGGGTTATAATTACAGTTAGGGGTGTATCATAGTTAGGGAACAGTTTGGGTTAGGTTTTGGTGTAGGGTTACTATTACAGTTATAATTATGGTTAGGGGTATATAATACTTTGAAATAATGTCTAGATAAGGGTTATCTTTTAGGGTAAGGTTAGGGTTAGACTTTAGGATTATGGTTAGAGTTATGTTTTAGGATTCTAGTTAGGTTTTATATTGTAGTTATGTTTAGGTTAATGGATATGCTTAGACTTAAGTTTATGGTTTGGATTAAGGTTAAGCTTTGTCTTAGAGATAGATTCAAGGTTAGGGTTAGGGTTTTTGGTTAATGTTATGGTTATAAATATAACAAAATTTATTGGCAGAGTTAGGGTTAAGGTTTATATCATGGTTAGGGTTAGAGTTAAGGGTTAATACTAAAATTAATGTTAGGGTTTACACCATGGTTAGGGTTAGGTTTGGCATTAGCATTATGGTTAGGATTTACATCATGATTTGCGTTATTGTTAGGGTTAGGGTTTAGGATTAGGGTTACTATTAATTTTCTGGTTAAGTTTAGGGTTATAGTTATGATCATGTCTATGGTTAGGGGTGTATCATAGCGAGGGACAATGCTAGGGTTTAGGGTTAGGTTTTGGGCTAGGGTTAAGGTTGCAGTTATGATTATGGTTAGGGGTATATAATAGTGAGGAATAGTATTCGGATTAGGGTTATCATTTAGGTTAGGGTTACGGTTAGGTTTATATTTAGGTCAGGGTAAGCTTTAGGTAAGGGTTAGGGTTAAGTTTAGGTTGGGGCATATTATATCTACGGTTAGGGATGTATCATAGTTACATACAATGTTAGCGTTTAGGGTAGGTTTTGGGGTAGGGTTAAGATTATGGTTAGGATTATTGTTAGGGGCATATAAGAGTTAGGGATAGTGTTAGGATTAGGGTTAGATTTTGGGGTAGGGTTAGGTTTACACTTTAGGATTACGATTAGAGTTATGGTTTGGGATTATGGTTATGGTTATATCATAGTTAGGTTTTGGATAATAAATATGGTTAGACTTAAGTTTAGGGTTTGGATTAGTGTTAGGTTTTAACTTAGAGATAGATTCAAGGTTAGGGTTAGGGTTTATGATTATTTATAATTAGACATATAATTTAATTTAGGGTTAGAGTTAGGGTTAGGGTTTATATCATCGTTAGGGTTAGTGTTAAGGATTACTATTAGGATTAATGTAAGGGTTTACACCATTATTAGGGTTAGGTTTAGTGTTAGGGTTTACAACAATGGTTAGCATTTACATCATTGTTAGGGTTATTGTTAGTGTTAGAGATAAGGTTTAGAGTTATTGTTAGTATTACGGTTTAATTATAAGGTTACAGTTAAGTTTATGGTTAGGTTATCATTGGGGGATTACGGTTAAGGGTTAAGGTTATAGTTAATTAGATTTAGCGTTCAAGTATGATTAGGATTTGATTATTATAACAATTTAATTATAATTAAGCTTAGGATCATAGTTCAATTAGGATCAAGGTATGGAGTAGATTACGATTACAAGTAGCTTAAGATTAGAGTTCAATTATGGCTAGATTTAAATTGAGGGATAGGATCCAATTATGGTTATTTAGGATTCATGTTGTAATTAGAGATTAATTGTAGAGTTATAGTAAACTTTAAGGTTAGGTTATGATTAATTTTAAACTAGTGTTAAGGTTTAGTTTGAGGTTATGGTTCAATCATGGCTAGATTATGGTTGATGTTGTATATAGTATTTAATTCTTTGGGATTATAGTTAATTTTAGGGTTAGATTTTAATTTTGTACGATTAGTTTTAGTGTTAATGTTAGGGTTTGAGTATGAAGCATAGTGTTTGGAATTAGGGTCCTTCAGTAAAGATGGATTTTAAGGTTAGAGTTAACATTTAATTAGGGTTATGGTTATTGTTAACCTAAAGGATAAATTAGGGCTGTAGTACCCCTACCCTAGTCTATTTCTAACCTTGGTTTAATCTGGATTAGTTATCGTAATATTATGATTAATGTCAGATGTTGATTTTATGCATAGCTATTGATGTGGTTCTCACACTAGTTGTATGCAGGTTATTCAGTGTACCTATTTCGTGATTATAGTATCGGACTGACGCTTTCATTAGATTTTATAAATGTATGCATGTATGATCTTTTGTTGCAGGAGATTTCAGGTGCGAAGTCCCATGAGTGCGAGGTTCGTCTTCACCTGGGTGTGCAGGTTTGAGTGTACCTCCTTTTAATCCCTAGAGTCGGATTAGGTGGTCGTAAGACCCTCGTCGACCTTAGTCGTGCTCAAGTGAGCATCGCCAGTTGTCGTCGGTAATCCCTTCTTGCTTGGGTTTGCGAGTCGTCCGTTTGGTTGTCTTCCTCGGTTTGCGTGCCTGGTGTGTTTGGTAAATTGATTAATTAGTCCTTAGTAATTATCGTGATTAAATATGCGTTGTGCATTGATGATTAATGGATTAGATTAATTTGGTTTCCGTTAGGCGATTTTCGTTGATATTGTATTGCTTATTTTTATTTGGGAGTAAATTTGAATTTTATGGCTGATTTCGATTATTTAATGCATTTTATATATGCTATTGAAAAGGAAGTTTTATATTTTATCGCAATAGATTGATTGTGTTCTGTTGGATTATTAAATTTGAACGGCTAAATTTGATTAATTGAGAAAATCGAATTTTGAATTGTTAAAGCAAGTTATATTGTTAAAAAGGATTAAATTTAGAGGATTATTGGTAAATAAAAGTTTTTTATTCCAAAAATAGAGATTTTTGGGTCAACTCTTCCATATAACCCAATTTGGGAATTTTGGAGAGGATGGACAATTTTGGAGAAGATTTTGGGGAATCTGACAGGTGGGCTCTCCTTCAGCCATGCCAGGATTGCGTATGAAGGTAGGGTTTATCCAAATTGTTCTTCCTTGTTGTTGTGAAAATGGTTGCTTGTTGCCAAAACCCATTCTTTGATTTGCTTTCAGTTTTAAAGTGGATTTGTGGGTTTATATCCATGCTTTAGTTGTGTTCTTCAAGCAAACTCTATGGCTGTATCATTGTGCTTATATGAATTCTTTTTGCCATACCTGGTTTTGTTAAATAAAAAAAAAAATCAATAGAATTTTTGGAGGTGTATTGTTCCTCCCAGCTGGTTGGGTGTTTGAACTCTTGTTGTTTTTGGAAGAATGTATTTCACCAAAGAAAGGGAATGCCAAAACCCAGTTCGTATTAATCGAACTTTTTATATCGAATTTATAGTCATGATGAATTTGGGATGGGCGTTCTTGTTATTTGTTTCGAACTGTGCTAAAGAAATATATTTTTATTCCTTTTTTTGGAGCTGGGCGTTTGTTTTTTTATCGGGACTGTGCGTTGTTTTATTTTAAAACCATGTTATGGGGTTGGAGGGCGGGGAGCGGAGCTCCACCCGCTCCTCCTCCCCTCTCCCCCGCACGTCTCCCCTTCTCCCCGCTCGTCCCTTTGCTTTCCCCTCCCCCGCAGGTGTTGGGAACCCCGGCCGCGGCTCACTGCGGTGGCCGCAGGTCCGCAAGGGCCGCAGGGCGCCGCGGAGCCTGCGGGCACCGCAGCGGCGCCGCCGCTTGGGCTTTGCCCTGTGGCTAGGGTTAGGGCACGGCCCGCCCTAGCCATTGTGTTTAACTTCGTTTTTTTTGTTATAATGAATGTTTTTTTTTTTGTATAAAAGAAAATGCTTATGATATTTTTTATATATCATTTTAATGGAAGAAATTTTAATGTTAAGTTTAGATTAGATGCTTAATTTTGATTAAAGGTGGAATATCATGTTAAATGTCAAATTGGTATTGATTAATTTTATAATGGGGTTATAGGTTAATCATTATCCAATTTCATTTCACGACTTTGGTACCTTTTTTTTAATTAAGTTCTGAGACTGTTATTTTGCAATTTAATATTGTCGATGTAATTCTACTTGATGATGTTAAATATTATCGTAGAATATATTATTGAGTAATTGTAAGTAGTGAAATATTTATCGTTGGGCATTAGAAATTTAACGATATGCATTGGGAATGACTACCTCCATTTAGATTCTCTTTTTACATTTTTATTTCCGTTATTCGCATAATGCATCTGGAAGTGAAATTATGAATCTGTAGAGATTGATTTTTGAACCAGTATGTTTATGACGTTTTGGGATGGAGATTAAATATCTTATTTTAATCGTTTAAACGGTTGTCTGAATTTTAATAATATGATTTGGTTAAAACTCATTATGGCTTAAACGGCCTGTTCGATGCTTTGAACCTTAGGAGTTAGAAAACCAGGAACGACTTATCCCTTGACAAGGTAGATAACTGTAATATGTTTTTAGATTATGTAGAAAACTTGATCGTTTTTAATGTTTAAATCAATTTGAGGGAATAATGTCTTTTCTGATTATTGCCTTGCGAGTTTAATTTCTGTATTCGCCTTTAATTTTGAAACGGCATATTTTGCTTGTTTAAATAGGACCCTGTCGTATGGATTGACTTGGTGTACCTGTTTCAGTCCTCGAATTTTGAGTTGACTATGGATTGTGATGTTGATTTAGTTGGTTATATCCTCTTTGTGTGAGTCGAATGATGATTCATGGTTGACCTTAGTTGTCAGGTCTCTAGATTGAGTACCGTCAGTAAGTGATTACCCTTGAGTCGTGTTTGACCAGATGATTGTTCTCCTTCTTGAACTCCGTTCGTCTTACCATGTGTATTCCGTGGTTTGAGTTCGTTTGAGTCAGTCTAGTGTCGTATGGGAAAGTGGCTTTCGATTGGGGGCCGCGCCCAAAGTGGCTGCTGGGTAACCCGTCGAAAGTGAGTCTAATAAGTGATAACCTAAGTAGATTAGAAAATAATGTGTATAATAAGATAATGTGCCTCACACATGGGACGAATGCTATCATAGATTCGGCATGCTGTGAGAAGGCCTGAAATGGCAAACTACCTTCCTTGTCATCACGAGAGGATGTGTGGGTCCACATGAGGCTTGGATGGGCCGGAAGTTTGGATTAGGTTGCCAGGGTTACCAGTGTATGGGCCGGGACCTATGAAGACTTGCCATGGTATCCATACCAGGTTGTGTGATGACACTTGTCCCTACGTTCGCTAGTGTGTTGTCGTTTTGTCCTATTTTGAGTACCTTTGTGAGTCGTCCTTTGTCTCTGCCCTTGTGAGTGTCGGTTTCATATTAGACCCTTGGGCGGTGATGGCTCAGTGTTATGGATTCTCTCTTGGACCTCTTGTTTTAGCTTTGATTATGTCAGCTGGATCCTGTCCTTTGTAAGGATCATTTATGTATTATTGACCGTCGTGGTCGTTGTATAGTGTTTATGTATCGCCTTGATGGCTGGATTGTATGGTGTAACCTCTTGTACTCTTAACCTTATTATTTATCCGAGGGGGTCTTGCAGTTGAGCAGACCCGGAGATGTAGCCCTTTAGGGGTGAACTCCGAGATCATTATGGTGTTATGTGGTGTATTCTCTTATGTTCCTTTATTCAGCTTTATCATGTATGTTTAGTTTATGTTGGAATGGTTAAGTGGATAATGGAATTAACTCTAAATGCTTATATTCAGTTCTATCTTGAATGCCTTGTTGATCAAATGCATAATTGATTGAGATGCGATTTATCATCAATGCATGTGTGAAATCGTCCTTTTAATGCAATAAGCTATAATATGAATGAATGTAACTTAGAGTAACAAATTATACTCAGTTGTTGTTAGGAATTTAAATATGCTTGGAAAGATCTCTTATGCTTTGATGAAATCCTAGTGTATTAGAATGTTATATGTATGGTTTGTAATTTTAAATGAAAAGATTGAATGAAGTTTATGAATGGATCTTAAATGATGAATCTTGCTTGTGATTTATATTTCCATCCTTTGAAAGAAATTACCCTGATTGTGAATTATCTCGTTATTAAGATATTCAGCTTTTGGATTAATTGTGTGTGTAAAGTGTATTGTGAAAATTTAAGTAATCTCGTTGGGAAACTCTTTAGGAGATTGTCGTTAATGTCTTCCGCTATGTTATCTGAATCTTTGTTATCGTGTTGCATCTTATGTGTTGTAACTTTAAAAAAAAAAAATAAAAAAATTTGCACTCCATTCTTGTGTTATTTTGGCTTATCCCTTCGGGGTTTCCTGGCGGGGCATTACATTTGGTATCAGAGCCCATGTTGCAAACATTGGGATCTCTGGTGTCACGTGTGCCCTCTATTTGTGTGAGGTGTATCGACCTTATGTGTATGCTTGTCCTCCTTTTGCATGTGAGTGATTGAGCAGACCTTAGCTAGTGTGTAACATGTATGTTCACACCTTGTTTTCGCCTTCTTGATGTTGGTGTTTGAGTGCTTATATGTGCATTGTGCTTATTGATGTCTTGGTCTATGATTACTCTAATTTTGATAGAGAGTCGTATGTACCTTCCCTTCTTGAGTGTTGTACTCTTTAGACTAATCCGTTTGGATTGGTCCGTGCTTGTCTTGAATCTGAAAGTGCGAATTGTGTTTGTTTAAAGACTATGATATAGCTTAATGATGTCCACTTGAAGGACTTGTATGTCAATTATTGAATGCTCATTTTGTAGAAAATTAAATGATTATCACCATTCCTCTCTCTTCTGGAAATTAAAATGATTAAGATATGTGTAATTATCTTTGATTTGAGTTTCTTGTTGCAAGAGAAAAGTTTGTGACTTCTTGAACCCTTGTGCAAGCTTATGTCGTCTATGCTTTTAGATCATTAAAGAGGGCTTGGGGTTTAAAAATTTGTTTTACGTGAATGGGAGGAAACTGTATGTGCATGTTTAAAGAATTCTCCATGTGTATGTTGTAGGAGTAGCATGATTAAATTCTATTTTAGCAAGGTGCATTCTATGTGGATAGTTGAATTATGTGAAACTGCTTGGTTTGTAGAATTATTAAAAAGAGCATGTTATTGTAGCTTCGAGAAATTATTAATGTGTTCTCTGAAAGATTGATTTATGTGTTTTCCGAAAGATTGTTTTCTGTGTTTCATTTAACCAGTTGATTGAAGATTTAGTTTAGCAAATGCTCCATTGAACTCGCTTTTGGGTATATGAATTACCTTAATGTGTTTAGAAAGTGCGAAGGAAAAAGCTTGTTTGATGTGCGTGCATTAATATGTTTTATTTGGGTAATAGCTTCTTTCTTATCTTTGATCATAATGTGAACTTTTCTAATCGGTTGCAATTATGACATGTGTCTGAATTGTATTATTTATGTGAGTGTTCTTATGAGGTCTTGCATTATCGAAAGATTGCCTCTCTTGATCTCTGCCTTGTTTGGAAAACTAGAACCTCTTGTTGCAACCATAATCATTGGAAATGGTTTTGTTAGACTGATTGTCATCCTTCTAATGGTAGCGAAATGAAAACCGTGTAATTGAAATGATAGGCTTATAGTGAGAAATTTAATGTATAATGTAGCGTGATCTTGTTTGATCTTGCGTTTCTTTGTAGGAAATAGTTTGGTTATCAAACTCTCTTTCCCTTCTCTTTGCCTAATCATAAGATTTTTAGAAATGGTATTAAGGAATGCTTTGAGTTAAAATAGAATGTTATAAAACATGTGAAATCGTATGTTGCTTTTGGCTTCATAGTGATAGATGAGAGTCTTAAGCTTTAGAAATGTATTTGCTTAGCTAGTAATTTAATTATGAATGCTTAGTAAGATTCGAGAAAGATGTAGGAATAATGATATTTCCTCATATAATTGTGAATTGTAATAATTTCAGTACTGGTATCTAGAGTAAACTTGATTCAATTATTTATGTAGAAAGCATAATTAAAATCTTCCTTGTTTAGATGTTAGCGTACTGAAAAGTACATCCCGTAAATGTGACTAAACCAGTATTGGTGTAATTGTGTGTATTGTAAGAAACCAGTGCGTATTCTATGTGCCCATGGATTGGTGAAGTAATCAACCATGGAGAATATGTTGTTTATGAGTATGGGAAACCATACTGTTTATGTAATGTTGCTTATTTGTTCCCTACTGAGTACCAAACCTCGGGTTGTGGGTAACTCGGTATGTTAAGGGGTAGTATTCGAAGCGACCGTTCCTTGAATAGTATGGATTGGCGTGCGAGTAATGTCGACGCGAAGCGACTTTAGCTTCTCTACTTCGAGGAATGATATAGTTGTACTACTAAACTGTATCAAGGTGTACTCAATACTTTCCCTTGCGATGAACCTATTTACGTGGTTCATGAGTGCCAGCCTTATTCCTATCCTTTATTTGAGCATATAGATGGCAGTTTTTGTGCATATTGTTGGATTCTATTGGAGTATCTGTTGCCTTGTCTTCATGAGAGGCGTGTTATTATTCTTACATAAGTTGCCAACTGGCCTGTGTTGGTAGACTTGTGGGTAGACCATAGTCATGTATACCTCTGACTTACGGCGAGTATCCTTCTAGATACGTCGCTATGCGGGATGTGGCTTGCGCGTGCTTTTTCCGCGAGGTGCACTACCATGCGGGATACGTCCATTGTGTGTTTTCTCCACTTGGGGTATTGCCATGCCACGTGACGACGTGATGCGGGGTGATGTCGAGGTGCACACCGCCATGCCATGTGGATAGTGTGACTATGTCGCACCACATGATGAGCTACTGCAATAGCTAGTCAGTTGTTCCTCCCTTCCTCGTTGGTGGCTAGATGCTAGTCACACAGTGCTGTTATGTGCAGTTGTGATATTCTTTATATTTCTTTGGGGATCAGCAATTTATTTTTCTTTGATTGTGAAGGTTTAGCCACGATCTTGTGATCTTTTGCACTTTGATTTGGTGTTGAAATTCCGGATTATTTTCTTACCTTATTGTTGGAATTGATGATTTATTATCTTTATTCATCTGTGCGTTGGTGGCTGAACTGGTTTATCCTTATTGTTTTCATATGCTGATCTTGTGTCGAAATGTGAAATTCCTCTCCAAGGACGTATGATACGGAATTGGTAGAGTGTGTGCGAGGAAGTTGTTGTAGGGAACCGTGAGGATGGGGGTATGTGAGGCTGTGATGCAGCTAGCACCCACTACCTACCTATGTGTGGTGACTATCTCTTGGAGGCTAACCACCTTGTACAACAAGGGATATTCACAAAGGTCTTGTATGGAAGGTAGCACCGCTATGGTGTGCCTAGCACCATCGAGCCTTTGAGCGAGATATTGGATATTTATGATCATATTGTTGTTCTGAGATCAGGCATAGAGATGTTGATCGTGCATGTTATCATTGACCGAGAATTAGACATGCTCACATGTGGCCTTTTCTGTTATGCATTCCAGTTATGTGGATGGTTATTATTGGTATCATGGAGTAAATTGTGTTAGCTTGTCGCTATGTTATGGGACATAGTCTTTGGAAAGGTTATCTTATGTCTGGCAAGTGTAACCATTGAGTTATTTATGTTGCTCTTATTTCATGAAAGTTTATATGGTTGTAGAAATTGATGTTTTGAGCTAGTTCTATGTTATTAAATTTTATGATAAAGATGGATTGGTAAAGGAAATTGATCTTATGGCATGTTTTTCTGTCATTTTGATCGATGATTATGGTAATTGTTGGTTACCTCCTTGTAATGTTTTAATTTGGTGCAATGAATGGAAGAAAATTCCTGTTTTCTCTGCTATGATTGTGGATAATTCCTAGAATATTGCAAGGAATGTATGGTTTTAGATGTATCTTGCCAATGGATTATGGCGTTTGTAAAGGATTTTGCAAATTATATTTCATTTATTATGGAAAGCTTTCTATGTGCAATTTGATCTTTGTTGAATGAGTTTCAGGGCTGATGCGTACGACATGTTCTCCATCTAGCCTTACGACTTCCAGGAGTAAGTCGGAACCTAGGTGGGGAGAATGTAGTACCCCTACCCTAGTCTATTTCTAACCTTGGTTTAATCTGGATTAGTTATCGTAATATTATGATTAATGTCAGATGTTGATTTTATGCATAGCTATTGATGTGGTTCTCACACTAGTTGTATGCAGGTTATTCAGTGTACCTATTTCGTGATTATAGTATCGGACTGACGCTTTCATTAGATTTTATAAATGTATGCATGTATGATCTTTTGTTGCAGGAGATTTCAGGTGCGAAGTCCCATGAGTGCGAGGTTCGTCTTCACCTGGGTGTGCAGGTTTGAGTGTACCTCCTTTTAATCCCTAGAGTCGGATTAGGTGGTCGTAAGACCCTCGTCGACCTTAGTCGTGCTCAAGTGAGCATCGCCAGTTGTCGTCAGTAATCCCTTCTTGCTTGGGTTTGCGAGTCGTCCGTTTGGTTGTCTTCCTCGGTTTGCGTGCCTGGTGTGTTTGGTAAATTGATTAATTAGTCCTTAGTAATTATCGTGATTAAATATGCGTTGTGCATTGATGATTAATGGATTAGATTAATTTGGTTTCCGTTAGGCGATTTTCGTTGATATTGTATTGCTTATTTTTATTTGGGAGTAAATTTGAATTTTATGGCTGATTTCGATTATTTAATGCATTTTATATATGCTATTGAAAAGGAAGTTTTATATTTTATCGCAATAGATTGATTGTGTTCTGTTGGATTATTAAATTTGAACGGCTAAATTTGATTAATTGAGAAAATCGAATTTTGAATTGTTAAAGCAAGTTATATTGTTAAAAAGGATTAAATTTAGAGGATTATTGGTAAATAAAAGTTTTTTATTCCAAAAATAGAGATTTTTGGGTCAACTCTTCCATATAACCCAATTTGGGAATTTTGGAGAGGATGGACAATTTTGGAGAAGATTTTGGGGAATCTGACAGGTGGGCTCTCCTTCAGCCATGCCAGGATTGCGTATGAAGGTAGGGTTTATCCAAATTGTTCTTCCTTGTTGTTGTGAAAATGGTTGCTTGTTGCCAAAACCCATTCTTTGATTTGCTTTCAGTTTTAAAGTGGATTTGTGGGTTTATATCCATGCTTTAGTTGTGTTCTTCAAGCAAACTCTATGGCTGTATCATTGTGCTTATATGAATTCTTTTTGCCATACCTGGTTTTGTTAAATAAAAAAAAAAATCAATAGAATTTTTGGAGGTGTATTGTTCCTCCCAGCTGGTTGGGTGTTTGAACTCTTGTTGTTTTTGGAAGAATGTATTTCACCAAAGAAAGGGAATGCCAAAACCCAGTTCGTATTAATCGAACTTTTTATATCGAATTTATAGTCATGATGAATTTGGGATGGGCGTTCTTGTTATTTGTTTCGAACTGTGCTAAAGAAATATATTTTTATTCCTTTTTTTGGAGCTGGGCGTTTGTTTTTTTATCGGGACTGTGCGTTGTTTTATTTTAAAACCATGTTATGGGGTTGGAGGGCGGGGAGCGGAGCTCCACCCGCTCCTCCTCCCCTCTCCCCCGCACGTCTCCCCTTCTCCCCGCTCGTCCCTCTGCTTTCCCCTCCCCCGCAGGTGTTGGGAACCCCGGCCGCGGCTCACTGCGGTGGCCGCAGGTCCGCAGGGGCCGCAGGGCGCCGCGGAGCCTGCGGGCACCGCAGCGGCGCCGCCGCTCGGGCTTTGCCCTGTGGCTAGGGTTAGGGCACGGCCCGCCCTAGCCATTGTGTTTAACTTCATTTTTTTTGTTATAATGAATGTTTTTTTTTTTGTATAAAAGAAAATGCTTATGATATTTTTTATATATCATTTTAATGGAAGAAATTTTAATGTTAAGTTTAGATTAGATGCTTAATTTTGATTAAAGGTGGAATATCATGTTAAATGTCAAATTGGTATTGATTAATTTTATAATGGGGTTATAGGTTAATCATTATCCAATTTCATTTCACGACTTTGGTACCTTTTTTTTAATTAAGTTCTGAGACTGTTATTTTGCAATTTAATATTGTCGATGTAATTCTACTTGATGATGTTAAATATTATCGTAGAATATATTATTGAGTAATTGTAAGTAGTGAAATATTTATCGTTGGGCATTAGAAATTTAACGATATGCATTGGGAATGACTACCTCCATTTAGATTCTCTTTTTACATTTTTATTTCCGTTATTCGCATAATGCATCTGGAAGTGAAATTATGAATCTGTAGAGATTGATTTTTGAACCAGTATGTTTATGATGTTTTGGGATGGAGATTAAATATCTTATTTTAATCGTTTAAACGGTTGTCTGAATTTTAATAATATGATTTGGTTAAAACTCATTATGGCTTAAACGGCCTGTTCGATGCTTTGAACCTTAGGAGTTAGAAAACCAGGAACGACTTATCCCTTGACAAGGTAGATAACTGTAATATGTTTTTAGATTATGTAGAAAACTTGATCGTTTTTAATGTTTAAATCAATTTGAGGGAATAATGTCTTTTCTGATTATTGCCTTGCGAGTTTAATTTCTGTATTCGCCTTTAATTTTGAAACGGCATATTTTGCTTGTTTAAATAGGACCCTGTCGTATGGATTGACTTGGTGTACCTGTTTCAGTCCTCGAATTTTGAGTTGACTATGGATTGTGATGTTGATTTAGTTGGTTATATCCTCTTTGTGTGAGTCGAATGATGATTCATGGTTGACCTTAGTTGTTAGGTCTCTAGATTGAGTACCGTCAGTAAGTGATTACCCTTGAGTCGTGTTTGACCAGATGATTGTTCTCCTTCTTGAACTCCGTTCGTCTTACCATGTGTATTCCGTGGTTTGAGTTCGTTTGAGTCAGTCTAGTGTCGTATGGGAAAGTGGCTTTCGATTGGGGGCCGCGCCCAAAGTGGCTGCTGGGTAACCCGTCGAAAGTGAGTCTAATAAGTGATAACCTAAGTAGATTAGAAAATAATGTGTATAATAAGATAATGTGCCTCACACATGGGACGAATGCTATCATAGATTCGGCATGCTGTGAGAAGGCCTGAAATGGCAAACTACCTTCCTTGTCATCACGAGAGGATGTGTGGGTCCACATGAGGCTTGGATGGGCCGGAAGTTCGGATTAGGTTGCCAGGGTTACCAGTGTATGGGCCGGGACCTATGAAGACTTGCCATGGTATCCATACCAGGTTGTGTGATGACACTTGTCCCTACGTTCGCTAGTGTGTTGTCGTTTTGTCCTATTTTGAGTACCTTTGTGAGTCGTCCTTTGTCTCTGCCCTTGTAAGTGTCGGTTTCATATTAGACCCTTGGGCGGTGATGGCTCAGTGTTATGGATTCTCTCTTGGACCTCTTGTTTTAGCTTTGATTATGTCAGCTGGATCCTGTCCTTTGTAAGGATCATTTATGTATTATTGACCGTCGTGGTCGTTGTATAGTGTTTATGTATCGCCTTGATGGCTGGATTGTATGGTGTAACCTCTTGTACTCTTAACCTTATTATTTATCCGAGGGGGTCTTGCAGTTGAGCAGACCCGGAGATGTAGCCCTTTAGGGGTGAACTCCGAGATCATTATGGTGTTATGTGGTGTATTCTCTTATGTTCCTTTATTCAGCTTTATCATGTATGTTTAGTTTATGTTGGAATGGTTAAGTGGATAATGGAATTAACTCTAAATGCTTATATTCAGTTCTATCTTGAATGCCTTGTTGATCAAATGCATAATTGATTGAGATGCGATTTATCATCAATGCATGTGTGAAATCGTCCTTTTAATGCAATAAGCTATAATATGAATGAATGTAACTTAGAGTAACAAATTATACTCAGTTGTTGTTAGGAATTTAAATATGCTTGGAAAGATCTCTTATGCTTTGATGAAATCCTAGTGTATTAGAATGTTATATGTATGGTTTGTAATTTTAAATGAAAAGATTGAATGAAGTTTATGAATGGATCTTAAATGATGAATCTTGCTTGTGATTTATATTTCCATCCTTTGAAAGAAATTACCCTGATTGTGAATTATCTCGTTATTAAGATATTCAGCTTTTGGATTAATTGTGTGTGTAAAGTGTATTGTGAAAATTTAAGTAATCTCGTTGGGAAACTCTTTAGGAGATTGTCGTTAATGTCTTCCGCTATGTTATCTGAATCTTTGTTATCGTGTTGCATCTTATGTGTTGTAACTTTAAAAAAAAAAAAAAAAAAAAATTTGCACTCCATTCTTGTGTTATTTTGGCTTATCCCTTCGGGGTTTCCTGGCGGGGCATTACAAGGGCTATGATTCAATTACATTAGGGTTAAGGTTAAATTAGGATTATAGTTAATTGGTGGTAAGGGTTTTAGATATAATTTGATTAGGATTATGGTTCAGTTAGGGTTAGGGTTTAGTTATGGTTAGGGTTCAATTATAGTTCTGAAGATCGAGGTTTAAATTGTAGGTAGGGTTTAATTCTAGGATTAGAGTTAATTTTAGGCTTAGGTTGAAATTATAGAAATATTATATGTTTAGGGTTAAGCTTAGGATATAATTAGGGTTACTCTAGTAGGATAATTCTTGGGGTGGGGATTGTGTTTCAATTAGAATGAGTGTTAGGGTTAGGGCTAGGATTCAATCAGGAATAAGGTTAGCATAACAATTTAATTAGGGTTGGATTTGGTGTTTAGATTTAAATAGGGTTAATGTTTAAGAATAAAGCATTATATTTGGGTGAGGGTTTTGTAATAATGCTTGGTTTTAATATTAGAGTTAATTTTTAGCTAGGGTTATGGTTTGCATTAGCCCAAAGATTCAATTAGGTTTATATTAGGGATACAATCATTGTTAGGTTGGGTTTAGAGTTAAGGTTATTTTAGAGTTGGGGTTTAGGTTATTAATACAACAATTTTTGACTCATTTCAAAATTGAATATAGTAGTGGACAAAAAGCATAAAAAATTTGTAAATATTTAAAGAAATATAATTTATATAATTTAGAAAACATTCACTTCCAAAATATACTTAAAGAGAATTTAATATAGTAAAATATCTAATATTCATTATGAAAATTTAGACATAATATTATAAAGCTCAATAATCATTTTTTAAAAATTGATCATTTATTAAGCTGGATAAGTATTAAGCTTGATACATAACATTAATTGAAAATTATGTTATGATGTTAACTATTCATCAAGTAAAACATGGACAACTACAACATATGTAGATTCTAGCATAATGAATTTTAATACATTTCACCCTTTTTTTAACTATCCATGAAATTATGCTTACGATTAATGAAGATTCAAATAAGATCAAAATTGGTTTCAAGTTTCCATTAGGATTAGGGTTGATTCCAACCCTAATAACTATTATAAAAAAATTACACTATGATAATATATAATTTTACTATAATATTCATTGCCTTGCAAATTTAGAATTGATTTTCATAAGAAAAACAAACTAAAAAATTGGAGGCATTAATTCTTCCAAAATAAATTATTCAAGTAATAACTTGTATAAATCTTGATCACAACAACTTGTTACCATATTTTTTAACAAAATTGAAGGCATAAATTCTTCCAAAATAAATTATTAACTTGTATAAATCTAGATCACTACAACTTGTTACCATAATTTTATTCTAGAACTTACTAAGTTTTGTAACTATTTTTAAAAAATGTATTTAGTTGTATTTCTTTTCTCTTTTTACTAGATTTTGATTTTTTGGTTAATTTTAATTAAAAACTCCATTCTTTCACTGCAAATTATTACCATAATTTTTTTTTCTAACTTACTAAGTTTTGCATTTATTTTTTTTAAATTACTAAATTTAATTTCTTTCTTATTTTTACTACAACCTTGATCTTTTTGCAAACAAAACATGGAAGCATCTATTTTATTAGAAATAACATGCTTTATCTAAAACATGTATGCACAATTTAAATCATAATAATTATTTTTGCAAATAATATTAGTTTTATACAAATTTTTTAAAAAAATAGTAGAATTTCATAAAACCCAAATACAACATACTATATTTTAATAAAATTTCTATGTATGAAACACTTTCATTTACAACATCTCAACTTTCCCAAACTCACTTGAAATAAGAAATCTACTATAAAGCTTTCTATTCATCCATCTCATGCTTTTTTTCACACTTCTATGAATAAAACTTAAATTAATTGATTTTTTTTCAGAAATTTATCTTTAAGTATTCCATTAATATCTCCATTGATTAAAAACTAAATTAAATGATGATTTTAATTCCTACTTTTTAATGTATAATTTTATATTATTATTTTTTAATTATATTTTCTTAATTAATTCCTCTGCAAACTTCATCTCACTAAAAATAAAATATACCTATGATTTTGACAGAGTATTTACATCAGTTTTACAATGGGAACCCAATGTTTTGGTAGATATGCTACAGTGGTATGCTTTGTTCCAGTTGGTACACAACTTCATGGTGACTTTTTTTTTGCTGAGTTAAGAGTGCCACTTTTCGTGTTAGGACAGTGATTTTACTTCCCCTATTAGATATTGCAATGACGTTCTCTGTTCTCTTCCCTCTGCGTTGTAATTATGCTCTGTGAGACTATGACAGTGTCTCAGTTTAAGGAAAGTAATAGTCATTGGAGACAACATATGTAAGGGAAAATAGATCAACCTAAATGTACCCTTAATCTCTAACTTATGTGACTTTCATAAAGAGGAATATAAATAAATTATTTTACTTTAATAGTTATCCAAAAAAAAAATGATAAGTGTCACACACAACCTTACTAATCTTAAAAAAAAACTTGAAACTGCTCATTCTACCTATGCAAATGCGAGGTGAAAGTGAGCGAACAACATAGAGCCAATCACCTCTGCTTGAGGAAGAAACTGTGCTGAAGAACACCGTGCAGATGAATACTCTGACTGCAGAACACCCATGTGGAAATTAAAATATTCTGATTGCAGAATTGAATCGATGCAATTGAAGAGAGGTGAATGTGAGTCCTCTATATGCAGCGGTAAAGTCAATCCTTTCAACTTCCTTCGGTAAAGAAATCGTATTGAATGTGTTTGAAGCATGCATCCTAACGGCTCCATGACAGCTTGGACGGTGACAGTTCAGTAACGTTTGCTCTTCCACCTCAACAATAAAATATAACATTCGCTTTTTCACTTGGCCAACTAAGTGAAAACATATTTTATTGGGTTGTTGAATGTGTGATTGTAATTGCCAGATTGTTGTTGCGTTTGATATTTTCTACTTTGCATTTTGCATTCGTAACTGCAGCTAAAGAAATGTACACAGATACTAAGGAGTCTAAAGAAATGTACACAGATACTAAGGAGTGGAATAACTGGAAGAATACGAACCACTTTTCTTTTCTTACATCGTTACTGGTGATGACCCTTATATGATGCCATTGTAGGTTACGCCTCTCGACATAATAAAAATAGATATACAATTTATAAATCATACTTCTATGGATGTGACAGTAATATTAAATATTAAATGTATAAGAAACATCATTGTGATGTACAATGATGTAATGAATAATTAATGGAGGTAGAACCATGCCATTCATATCAAAGTCTATCACTAGGTGAAAACTAATTATGTATATAGACTATTGTTGAACTCATTGGAAAATGAGTCTATGTAATAGGAAATGTTATCTTTGAGCCGTCTTTGCTGCGCTGGCTTGTTCCCTGGATGCCTCGGTGAAATCTGCCAATTATCAATCAATTTGCTCTTCATATGCGAAGATATGAAAACTCCTCTGCCATTTCTTTTCTTTCTATTCTTACCAACGTTGTTTAATGCGTTAGATAACTCAAACATCAATCAATTTGCTGTTCATAAGCCCAAATATGTAATACTTTCTTTTCTGCCACGTCATCACCAATTTACTGCTTGTTAGGCGTAACGTACAATGCCACCCACCCATTTGTAACGGTGTAAACAAAAAAGAATTGTATCGTATTCCTACAGTTACTAATGAAATGAAATTAATAAATTATAAAATAGCATTCGCTGAAGGATAGGAAACGCCAATTGCTGAAGGATAGGAAATGCCAATGGCTGAAGAATAAGAATAAGGATGCCGACAAGGAATATGAAGGATTAGGATTTATGATTATGGTTAATTTTATGTTTAGGGGTAGGGTTTGTATCACAATTTTAGGGTTAGAGTTTATATTAGAGGGTTAGAGTTAGGGTTAGGATTATAGTTAAGGTTCTATTGTTAAGGTTAGGTTAATGATTAGGAATTAGATTTATATTATGGTTATGATTAAGGTTAGGGAAAGAGTTAAGATTATTGTTAGGCTTAGGATTTAGGGTTATATTTAGGATTGTGTCTAGGGTTAGGGTTTATATTTATAATTATGGTTATGGTTTGGATTTATAGTTATGGTTTGCATCACTTTTAGGGTTAGGTTAATGGTTAGGGTTAGGATTGCAGTAAGGGTTTACATCATTGTTAGGGTTAGGTTAATAGTTAAATTTTGGATTTAGGATGAAGGTTAGGGTTAGGCTTACAATTGTTGTTAGGATTAGGATTTAGTTTTATTGTTATGATTATTTCTAGGGTTAGACTTTATATCATGGGATTAGGATTAGGGTTAGGATTTACAATTATGTTTAGTTTTGTGTTTAGGGTTAGGGTTTATATCACAATGTTAAGATTGGGGTTAAGGGTTTAAGGTTTATATTAGAGGGTTAGGATTGTAGTTAGGGTTTACATCATTGTTAGGGTTAGGCTAATGGTTAGGGTTAAGGTTAGGGATAGGGTTAAGATTATGGTTAGGCTTACGATTAGGGTTACGTTTAGGATTATTTCAAGGGTTAGGGTTTATATCTTATGCTAAGTGTTAGTGTTAATGGTTAGGTTTAGGATTGTAGTAAGGGTAAAGTTAGGGTTATATTTAAGTTTAGGGTCAAGTTATGGTTTAGAGTTCAATCAGGTCTAGATTAGAGATATTTTCAAGGTGAGGATTTGATTATGGTAAGGTTTTCATTATAGTTAGGGTTTATATTTTTTTATGTTGTTAAATGAATCAACAATTAGTTTTAGAATAAATTTAAAACTAAAACTTATATAACTTTAAATGATTAGAGTATGCTTTTGAATGTTTATCAAATCCAATAACTATTGTAGGATAATGTATTTATTATGAATATTTTCTTTCTTATTTCAATATTTTTATGAAATAATTACCTTGAAACACTGTTCTAATGAAATAAAAACATTTTAAAATAGCTTAAACTCTCTTTTAATTGAAATGATATTTTTACTAAAAATTTAAAATATAGACATTTGAAAATAGTTTAAAGTTTCTTATAATTAAAATTATATTATTCTTATCAAACCCTAATGATAATAAAATCAAATACTTAATTAAGGGTTTAAGCTTTATCAAATAATTTGAAACATTAATAAAATATTCAAAAATTATTTGAATAATAATAAAATTAACAAAGGTTGTATCAAAATATACTTTATTAATAAATATATTAGATAAATAAGAATAAATGAATATTATCAATAGTAATTTGATATTTCTATTTTTTTATTATACTTATTTATGTAATATATATTATTTATATATTTTTAAATAAAAGTTAAATTTATACTCTATAGGCATTAGTAAAAATTGATTGATATTATATTTTTAATTGATATTAATTGATATTAATTCATTTAACAACATTTCTATTCGACCTCTTTTGGTTTTGATTTTCGGTTTTGCATGAAAATCAATTCACATTTTAAAATTAAAATAGTCTTTTTTTAATGTTGTTAAATGAATCAGCAATTAATTTTAGAATGTTTATCAAACACTAATGTAATCAAACCAATAAATTAATTAAGGGTTTAAAATTTTATGATATAATTTGAAAAATTTAAAAACTATATGATTAGAGTTAACTTTAAGATTATGTTAGGGTTGGCATTCAATTAGGGAGATTAGGTTTAGGGGTTAAGGTTGTAGTTAATCAGAGTTTAGTTTTCAGGTAAGGTTATAAATAGGTAACTATTGTAGGATAATGCATTCATAACACTTATTATCATTGTTTATAAAAATATTTAAAAAAATCTTTAATATTATGTACTTTTCTTATGAATATTTTTTTTGTTATTTCAATATTTTTATGAAATAATTACCTTAAACTTTGTTCTAATGAAATAAAGACATTTTAAAATATCTTAAACTCTCTTTTAATTGAAATGATATTTTTACTATATATTTTAAATATAGACATTTTAAAATAGTTCAAAGTTCTTTATAATTAAAATTATCTTACTCATAACCTTTATATTAATTTGATATTTGATATTTATATTTTTTTCTTATACTTATTTATGTAATACATATTATTTGAAAATACGCATAAATTTGTTGCCATTGTGAAGCCTCTCGGCTTAATAACAATGGCTTTTCCATAATAAATGAATTAAAAGTCATAAGTAACAGGTTGTCTATTGACATCTTTTATTGAACAAAAATGGTATGTATGATTTGTATGATAGTGTCACGATTATAAATCTAAAAAATCAATTTAACAATAAAAAAAAGCTATTTTAAATTTAGAATTTGAATTCATTTGCATGCAAAAGGGGAATAGAATAGAAATTTTTCTCATATATATAGAAAATATAGAACGATTCTATTTATATTTAGATTCTGCTTTTAAATTAACTCAAACGACTATTTATTTTAAAACTAATTGATATTTAGAACTTGAAATGATTTGATTGTAAAAAGTGAAAATAAAATAAAAATGCTAATTGTTTTTTAGAAAATCTCAATTTATAAATAATTTTTTGTTTTAAATTTATTCTTTAACTAACTCTTGATTTATTTAACAATTTAAAAATATTATAGTTATTTTAAGTTTAGAATTTCAATTAATTAAGGCAAGAGGCGTAACCTACAATGGCATCAATAGGAGGAAGGAGAGCTGGCATTGTATTGCATTCGAATTGCAATAGGCATATGAAAAGTTGCGATTACATCTTAATGGTTGTGAAATCATGTCATCTCCTATTCATAACTATTACAATTTAATTGTTGTAAAGGAGGAAGACCTATCGTTTAATCTTCACCATAGATTAATATTAATATTCATAGATATCTTTCTCGCTTCACTTATTTTAAACATGTACAGTTGCAAGGATAGTTATAACTATGGATCTGCAGAAATTCTTTTTTTTCAATTTTCAATTTCCATATAGCCCACGCAGTCTAGCCATATTTTGTTTGTTTATTCTAAAACTGATAGGTGTTTTTTTTTGTGTTGTGTAGATGGACAAGACATCTATTGTTGGAGACTTTTGAATCCCTTTGCTTGGATTTCCACAATGCAAATCTCACATATTTTGACGACCAGATTATCAAATCTTCACCTTTAAAGTAAGTAATCTGGAACTTGCCCAGATCATCAATGGCCTTTGATTTTTATTTTTGCGTACAAATGAGTCTTGCATTTGATTGATTTTGTGGTGAAATAGTGTGATGCAGTAATAGATAGTGAGAAACAAATTATTAAAGAAGCTCCTATCAAGTATGGCTAGCAAGGACCTAGGTGCTAGAATTTGTAAATGATTCTCATGATAGAATAAATTATTCCATTTTTTTCTCACTTTACAAATCTAGAGTTTTCAAATGTACCATTATTATTTTGAAAAGATTTTTACAGCAGAAAGATAGGATTGACATGCACTTGTAGGGATGTCGTAATTGGCATTTTAGTAGTATTTTTTTCAGAATAAAATAGTTGTAAGGACATAGAAGATCAAGAGTTTAATTTCAAAATCTTGTTTGCAGGCTCAAGTTGCTATGCAATCCATTGAACGCCTGTTTTTATGATTCCACATCTTGCTTGCATGTCCACTGGAGCATTTCCAACTTTAGTATCTAAACAAAATCCCCATACTATTATGCATGCAATGCATGTCCGCGCCCTATTTGAAAGCTTCCATTCTTGAATACGCTACCAAAGAATTTTGCTTTATACTTGCCCATTGCATTTGTTTCAATATTTTGAAAACGTTTTCAACAAATCCATTCTCTCTAAATCTTCAAAATTATCAGACTTCAAAATTATGTATTTGAAAAAGAATATCTCTTTTGGCTATACGTATTGCTACTGGTTGAAGCTTTGCAATTATTGTCTGTTCTCAAAGTCTTCACCTTCTTCACTTTTTTGCTTTTCTAATTCGGGGCATGTTAGATCTATAATTATTTGATAGAATTTATATTTAAAATAATTTAAATATAAAAGATAGAATAAATTGAGTCTTAAGCAATTGTTAGAATGAACATCATCTTATTCTAAAAATTCAATAATAAGATTAATTTATTTTAAAATTAATTTTTGATTTATTTAACAATTGAAATTTTATTTATTTATTTTGAAAATTAACACGATTTACATGTGAAAAGAAAAAATAGAATAGAAATATTGCTTATATCTACAAAAATATAGAAACGTTCCATTTATATCAAGATTTTATTTTTAGATTTATTCTAAAAGATTGATTGTTCATTTAAAAATTAAGAAAGATATAATTTAATTCAATTTTAAATAGAATAGAAATATTGCTTATATCTACAAAAATATAGAAAGGTTCCATTTATATCAAGATTTTGCTTTTAGATTTATTAAAAGATTGATGGTTCATAAAATTAGTAAAGATATAATTTATTTCAATTTAAAATATTGAAATGATTTGTATGAGAAAACTTAAAATATAATATAAATGTTATTTACTGAAAGTACAAAAAGATTTCATATATATCTAAGATTGGTTTTAAATTTGGCAATTCATTTAAAATTTATAAAAGGGAAAATATAGAAAGGTTCTATTTATATCTAGATTTTAGTTTTAAATTTATTCTAAAAGATTGATGATTCATTTCAAAATTAGAAAATATCTTGTGGCAATTATGGTTTATTATCTCGTCTAACATCTTGTGGCAATTATGGAAGTGCAGGAATGAAGAAAGGTTTCAAGGCGTGCATAGATCTCTTACTGAGTTATTCTTAAAACTCACCCTTTTGAAAATTTCTTCGCAGGTCTGTATCACTATGATGATCGAGAAGGAGAAATTGAGCAGATTCCTCAAGATGGGTCACTCCGCTATGTTCGTTTTTGAAATGAAAGACGGTTACAACTATCGTAACCACATGAACAATATGGTCCTATTCAACAAAACGGTGAAAAAACTACACAAATAAATCATCAAGAATAAGAATGCGACCGATGATCAGATAAAAATGATAGCCCAAATTCAAGCCAACAAAAGCATCGCTTGGATGGAAGGTCCGCTTGGATGGACCGCTTGGATGGAACAATATGAAGACCTGTTACATTAAACCTTTGTATATGTTAATTATCATTTTGTAATACTGTCTCTGTATGGTGTATTGATGTAACTTTTGCTTAGCATAGTCGGTTTTTTGTTTTCTCTTTGTGTGAGGCATGCCTCCGAAGTTGAAAAACTTGAGATTCCTTTTCGTACTGTAATTTCTGTTGATAACTCTATAATCAATATAAAAATTAGAAAATACAGAATTTAATTTAATTTAGAATTTGAAATAATTTACATGTCAAAAGTAAAAATAAAATAGAATTGTTGCTTATATATCTAGAAAAAATTTGGAAGAAAAGGTAAAATAAGTTTTTAGTAACTACTATTATAATTTAGGGTTAAGTTAAGATTATGGTTAAATTAAGGTTAGGTATAGTTTTTAATTATAATTACTATTAGAGTTATGATTATAATCTTATTAATCTTTGGAGATCCATAAAATGCTAGAAATATAATGATATCTAAATAATTATTTTAGAAAAACAATAATTGAAAATAAAAATTTATAATTTATTAATAATTCATCATCTAAAAGTTTAATCCGCTATACTTAAATTTCTGTAAGTTTGTCTTTAATCATATATTTATGTATAATTTTAAAAAATAACCTTATAATAAACTCAAAAAAAGTAACAATTATAATTTAGGGTTAATTTAGAATTAGGGTTTAATTAATGTTGGCCGTAGTTTTTAATTATAATTATTATTAGATTTTTAGTTAAATTAGAATTCAATTATGGTTAGGCTCCAACTAAAGCTATATCAACCCTACCCTAACCCCAAGCTTCATCCTAGAATAGTAACTTTAATCACAACCTAAAATTAATCCTATCCATAACCTAATCTTAACCATAACTTTGATCTAACCCTAATTGAATCCTAATAACCTAACCCTAAAATTAATCCTAACCTTAATTAAACCTTATCTTGAACAACCTAAACCCTAGCATAGTCTTTACCCTAAACTCAACAACTGACATTGACCCTAACCCTAGTCAAACCTTTATGCTAATGTAACCCATAACTTAACCCTAACCCTAATTAAATGGTATCTTTAATCCTAATTAAAAATATTAATCCTAACCTTAAATTCAAGCTTAATTATAGAAACATAACCCTAATAACATGTTTTATCCTTTAAACCTAACCCTATTTGAATCATAAGAATAACCATAACTATAATCATTAGCCCTAACCTTAACCATAACACTAATCATAACACTAAACCTTCACCCAAAACCTAATCATAACCCTAACCATGATGCAAACCCTAACCTAACCATAGTACAAACCCTATACCTAAACCCTAACTCTAACCCTAATAATGATCTAAATACTAACCCTAATCATATCCATAGCTATAACACTTAATCCTAACCTTAGGTCTAAACTTTATGCTACACCCTAATGCTAACAATAATTCAAACCATAAACCTTGTTGTAACCCAAACCCTAACCCTAACAATAATGTAAACCCTAACCATAATCCAAATAATTATAACCCAATCTATAACCCTAAGCATGATACAAACCATAACCTAACCATAACCTTAATAATAATCCTTAGCCTTATCTGTAACCATAACGATAACCCTAAAACTTAAACTTAACCATAACAAAGAATCTATCCCTATCCCCAACCCTAACCCTAACCATGATGTTGATTCTAACCCTAACCATAATCTTAACCCTCTTCCCTAACCTTAACCCTAACACTAACACAAACACCAAGAACAATATAAACCTAACCCTAACCATATGCCTAATCATAATCCTAAGCCCTAACTCTAACCTTAATCCTAACCCTAACCCTAACCATGATGTAAATCCTAACCTTGACCATAACCCTAACCCTAAATTCAACCTTAACCATGATATAAAACTTAACCATAATCCTAACCATAACCATATGCCTAACCATAATTCTAAACTCTAGCCTTAACTATGATATTAAACTTAACCATAGTCCTATCCCCAACCCCAAACCCAACCATGATCTAAAGAATAACCCTAACCTAAATCATAATACTAACCCTAACTGAACCATAATCCTTAACCCTAACCATAACAATAATCCTTAGCCATAACCTTAAAACCTAACCCATCCATAATTATAATCGTAAACCTAAACCTTAACCCTAACCATAACCCAAACCCTAACCATAAGTGTGATCATGTAGACCATAACCCTAACCCTCATCATATTCCTAACCATAATCCTAAGCCCTAACCCTAACCATGATGTAAACCCTAACATAATTATGAATCTCAAACCTAACACTAATCCTAAGCATGATGTAAATGCTTATACTAAATGCTAAGACTACCCATAATTCTAATCCAACCTAACCTAACCTAACCTAACCTAACCTAGCCTAACCTAACCTAACCTAACCTAACCTAACCTAACCTAACCTAACCTAACCTAACCTAACCTAACCTTGACCCTATCCCTAATCTTTATGATAATGTAATCCCTAACCCTAATTAAACCTTAATGCTAAACCTTGAAAGCGAGCTTTATTATAGAACCCTAGAATTAAACACTACCTACAACTTGAACCCTAATCCCACCATAATTTAACTCTAACCCTCTCTATTGTGATTGAAGCATAACCCTAATTCTAGCCCTATTTGAAATCTAATACTAACCCTAATTACAATTTACCTTATCATATTCAAACCCTAACCTTGACAATATCTCCAATCTACACCTAATTGAGCCCTAACCCTAACCTAATCTTACCATAATTAAAACCTAACCACAACATAACCCTAAACCTACCTATAACCCTATAATTAAACCTTAGCTACAACTTGAACCCTAATTCAACCATAATTGAACCCTAGCTCTAAACTTAACCCTATCCCTAATTACACTCTAAATCTTATCTAACCCCAACCCTAATCTACACCAAACCAAGATTGTAATTGAACTCTAATCCTAATTTCCTAACCCTAATGTAATTGACTCATAATCCTCATTTAATTCTAATCCTAACCCTAACTATAATAAGAACCTTACCATAATTAAACTCTAATTATCTATAATGCTAACCCTTAAACTTGATCCCTCTAATTGAATTCCAACCCTAACCTAACCCTAAACTTAATTTTAACCATAAAATTGAACCCTACCTACAACTTGAACCTTGATCTAACCTTAATTTAACCCTAAATCTATTTTGAACCCCAGTCCTGATTGAATTTCAATCCTAATTTAACTCCAATCCTAATGCAATTGAATAATAACCCTAATTCTAAGCCTAATTGAACTTTAATAATACCCCTACCAATAATCAAACCCTAACCTTGACAATATCCCTAATTTAGACGTAGTAAACCCTAACCCTAATTGAACCTATATTCTAATATAATAATATAATTCAATTCAAAAAAAGATACTATATAATTATATGTTGCATTTATTTTATGTTTTTCATGTCACATCAGGCAATTGCCACTAGCATATATACCTTAAATTTTAATTTAATCCATATAAAATACGTCGGGAGATATCCTTCTCAAGGCGCCTATTTTACTTTAGGGTGTAAAATTGATTAAAAATAGGCGCCTCGAGAAGGATATCTCTCGGCGTATTTTATATGGATTAAATTAAAATTTAAGGTATATATGCTAGTTAAAACTAATTGATATTTAAAACTTGAAATTATTTTCTTGTAAAAAGTGAAAATAAAATAGAAATATTAATTATTTTTTAGAAAATCTCAATTTATAAATAATTTTTTGTTTTAAATTTATTCTTTAACTAACTCTTGATTTATTTAACAATTTAAAAATATTATAGTTATTTTAAGTTTAAAATTTGAATTAAAATTTATTTTGTCGACTATATATATTAATAAAATATGTATTGATATAAGGTTTGTTATTTTTATTATTATTCAAATAATTTTAAAATTATTTTAAATATTTTAAATTATTTTATAAAGGTTAAACATATAAGATTTTAACTTAACTAGTGTTAGGGTGAAACTTTAACTTGTTTTAAATTTATATTATTAATATTGTTTGAATTAAAAGAAATTTTAAGCTATTTTAAAATGTCTTTGCTTTATCAAAACAAATTTTAAAGGTATTTATTTCACAAAAGTATTGAAATAAAGAAAAAATATTCATAGGAAAAGTTTACAATAATCAACATTTGTTTTAATATTAACTATAACCTTAATCTAACCCTAATTTAACCCTAACCTAATCCAAACCCTAACACTTATTGAACCCTAATCCTAATTGAGTTCTATCCCAAACCCTAACCCTAATTAAACTTTAATCCTAATTTCTATGTAACCCTAACATAATTGAATCATAAAGTTAATTCTTAACCCTAATTGAACTCTTATACAAACCTTAAATATAATTTTAAACTTAACATAATCAAACCCTAACCTTGACAATATCCGTAATCTAGATCTAATTGAACCATAAACCAAATCAACCTTAATCTAAGCATAATTGAAACCTAACCATAACCTAACCCTAAATTTAATTCTAACTCTAGAAATAGACCCTAAAGTTAACTCTAACCATAGAAATAGACCCTACCTACAACTTAAACCTTAATCTAACCTTAATATGTGCTCTAAGCCTCAATGGATCCTAATTCTAATTCAATACTAACTCTCACCCCCATGATGCGTTATCCTAAATACAACCCTAATTAAACCTTAACGTTGACCTTAAAATCAAGCTTTATTATATAACCCTAACTCTCATGCCATGCTTTATCCTTAAACCATAATACTATAAATGAAAATTAGTTCTAATTCTAACCATAATTAAACCCTAAATCAATTATAATACTAGCCTTAACCCTACTCAAGATGTAAATCCTAACCCTAAAAATAACCATAATTATAACCCTATTCCTAATCATAACCCAAGCCCTAAAGCTAACCCTAATCCTAAAAATTATTTAAACCCTAACTTTGATCCTAATATTCATCCTAAACCCTATCCCAAAACATAACCCTAACCCTAACCATGATTTTAATACTAAACCTAACCATTATCCTCACAATAACCGTATTCATGGTGTAAATCCTAACCATAACACTAACCTTAAATCTAACCCAAACCATTACAAACACTAACATTATTCCTAACACTAACCCTTAACCCTAACCCTAACCATGATGTAGAACATAACCCTATCTATAATACCAATGTTAACCCTAACCCTAAGCCGAACCATGATGTAAAACCGAAGCTTTACCATAGTCCTAACTATAACTCTAAACCATTACCCTAATCATATTCCTAACCCTAACCGTAACCTAACCTAATCATAACCCTAAACCCTAACCCTGAAAAATGAGGAATGGGTCTACAATTCTTAAGATGCACCAATCATCTATTACAATGCATTAATAATAAATGAAGGGTATTAATATCTTGGTGCATCCTAAGGGCTCGATGGCCATTTGCCTAAAAATAACTTTAAACCTAACCCTAACCATGATGTACACCCTAAACCTATCCATAATTTAAACCATGATGTAAACCCTAATCCTAATCATGATGAAAATCCTTAGCTTAATTATAACCATTACTATAATTATAACCCTAAAACTAACTATAATACAAACCCTACATCCCAACCCTAACAGGATGCAAATCCTAACTCTAACCATAACCATGATATAAACATTAACATTAATCCTACTACTTACCCTTGACCTTAAACCTAACCATGATGTAAACCTTAACCCTATCCATAATCCTAACAATAACTGTAACATTAAGCCTAACCATAAACCTAACCCTAACTCCAACCCCAACCATGATGTAAACTATAACCCTTACCATAATCCTAGCTATAACTCTAAACCCTAACCATAACCATAAACCCTAACCCTAACAATAATCCTTAGCCCTAACCCTAAAACATAACCTAACCCTAACCCTAACCATAACCATAACTAAAAACCTATATGTAATCCTATCCATAATCCTAATCCTAATCTTAAACCCTAACCCTAATCTTAATCTTAAACCTTAACCTAACCATAGTCATAACCCTAACCCTAAGCCTAAGCTTAACCCTAAAAACAATGTTAATCATCACCCTAACCCTAACCCTAACACTAACCCAAAATTTAACCCTAGCTAATATGTAAACCCTAACCCTAGCCATAATCCTAACTACGACCCTAACCATAATCCTAAACCTAACCTTAACCCCAACCATGATGTAAATAATAAACCTAACCATAACCCCAAACCATAACCCTAATCGTAATCCTAACCTTAACCCTAACATTAACCATATTTGAATACTAATAATATATATAACTACAATTAAACCCTGAATAAATTATAATACTAACCCTAATCCTAACCCTAATAATAACCATACTTATAACCCTAAACATAACCATAACCCAAACCCTGAAATTAACCCTAGTCCAAACAATGATGTAAACCCTACAACTATGAGCCTAAACCTAATCTTAAACCCTATCACAAACCATAACCCTAGCCCTAAACCTAAACCATTATCATAATCCTAACCTTAAACCCTAACCTAATCATAACCCTAACTATGATGTAAACCTTAACCTTGACCATAATACTGATTTTAACTCTTATCCAAAACATAACTATCAACCAAATCCTAATCCTAACCATACCTCTAGTTATAATTCTAACCCTTATCCTACCTTTGACGTAAACCATAAAGATAATTGTAACCATTTCACTATACCCTAACCCGAACCATAAGTTTAAACCTAATATTAAACTACAACCATAACCCTAACCCTAATGATTATCCTAAACCAAACCCAAACCCTAACGTTGAAGCTAGCCCTAACCATTACCATAACCCTAACCCTAATGATAACCCTAACTAGAACCATGATCATAATCCTAACTGGAACCATGATGTATACATTATCCTCGACCATAACACTAACCTTAATGCTAACACTAATTATAACCATAATACTTGCCATTAAATAAAGTTTAATATATCTTAGATTTTAGTATTTTCTTTGATCCTACAACACATATATATTGATTAATTTTATGTTTTCCATGTTGGACGGTGCCAGTGCCACTAGCATATATACCTTAAATTTTAATTTATTCTATATAAAATACACAAAGAGGTATCATTCTGAAGGTACCTATTTCAATTTATTGTATACAATTGATTAAAAATAGGCACCTCAAGAAGTTGATAACATTCTATCTTTTTAAAACTGAAATAATTCTACGAATCTAATAATTCTAATAATTCTATCATCTTAATTCAATTTTTAGATTAACAAATCTATTTTTAAGTAACATAAAATGAATATCATTATATTTTAAAGATTCTAACATTTCTTGAAATTATTTAAATTATAAAAAAATTAATTTAATTTAATTTATAATACTTAAATCTCAAAACTAATAAACTATTTAATAATAAACCAAAATACTTTCAAAACAATCAACTAAGCATGTACAATTTAAAAAATTTAAAAATAAAATTATAAAAAATAACTTAAATTACTTATTGAAAAGTATAATGCTATGTCCCTGAGATTTAAATTTTAAAACTGGTGGTCCCATGAATTTTGTCATAGTTCACCTTAGAAATTTAAACTCAAAAAAGAAACTGTTAAACTTTGACATTTAAGGAAACTAGTGATCTCATGAATATAAGATTTTTGTATGTGCATAATAAGGCATAGTTTAAACTCAAAAAAGAAACTGTTAAACTCCGACATTTAAGGAAACTAGTGATCTCATGAATATAAGATTTTTGTATGTGCATAATAAGGCATTGTGAACAATCTGACATGTTGTTTTTATTGCATCCCATACAACTGCCACATGGTTGCGCAATGACTGAAGACCCTGCATTTCAATTAAAAGAAGAAATATTTCATGAAGAAAAAGATTACATTTAAACTAACCATTCCCATTAGATGTTTCTAAGCAAATTTATGACAAAGAAAAATTGTATGAATATATCTCACCCATCACTGTAATTGGTGAAAGAAAAATAAGAAGAATAAGAATGCAAGCATACAATGAAGAGCCCATCACAACTCCTTTGCCTGCCATTTGTTTTGAAATTACAAAATTATATGCAATGATAATAAAGACAAGTATTTATATATTAAAAGCGTGAATTATTTAGGGAAGTTCTATGTTTTCTCTCAACACATTGGAAACTTTCTTGTTTGAAGAAAAGTATTTATTTATTAAAAGTGTGAATTATTTAGGGAAGTTCTTCATTTTCTCTCAACACCTTATCTGGATGGGGTAAGCTTTGCAGGTTGTGCCATCGAAGAAAGAATTTAATTAGTTTCCTCCTTTTGAGAATGTTTCTATATAGCCTTCTTCACCTCCTCCTTGGTGAATCTCATCTAAGTAGCTACTTCTTCTACCATCTTTGATACCTTTCTCTTCCGGGCAAGAGTAGGGAATAGCTGCTACAAACTAGGGTCCTTTTCTTTAAATGTCTCAAATCTCCCTTCCTTGGGATACACCGGTTGACTCAAGAGATGTTTTGCATAACCTTCAAGTATAATAGAGCCAACATCATACGCCATGGACATGATCCAGACAATTTGGGGCTCCACTACTTCCATCAAGCATTCATCCTTATCCACCATAAATAAAATGGTTTGCACATACTTCTCAACAACCTTCTTAGGAATCATTTCCCTATTTTTCATTGAGGCTTGGGAGGTTTGGAAGTATCCCCAGAGGGAAGATATTCTCATAGTACCATCACCAATTCCCCATAGACCTTCCTTGATCTGCATGGCCAATGGTCTATAATAGGGCCCATTGGACCTTGCCATTTATACTAGGTATCACTTGAAAGAAATATTGTGCCAGGAAAATAAAGAGTGTACCATATTTAAAAGTATGCTTTTTGTCCTCCTTTATCTTCTTTAGATTGCTTAATAATTCATTTAGAAGTGTCGTGCACATGTCATACATGGAAAGAGAGGGGGAGAGAGAGATGGATAAAGAGAGAGAGATAGAAAGGGGGAGATAGAGGGAGGGATAGAGGGAGAGATAGAGATAGAGGGTAGAATAGAGAAGGGGACTTGGAGAGAGAGAGGATGGGATAGAGACACCTAAGAGAGGGGGAGAGAGAGAGAAATATAGAGACCAAAGAGGTAGATGGAGGGGAGGTGAGAGAGAGAGAAAGACAGTGTGAGAGATAGAGAGAGTCTGAGTGAGAGGAAGGGATGGAAGGATAGTATAAACACTAGAGAGAGAAGTGCAAAGAGAGGGACAAAGAGAGAGAGTGAGAAAGAAAGGTAATGAGAAAGGGAGAGAAGGAGGGGGAGGAGAGAGGGAGAGAGTGAGAGAGAGAGAGAGAAAGATACACCTAAAATAAAGGGAGATTGAGATAGAGAGATAAAGAATGAGAGAGAGAGAGAGAGTTAAGTGAAAAATAGAAAGGGAGGGGTGGAGGTAGGGAGAGAGTGGAAAAGAGATACACTTTACAAAGGAGGAGAGTGAGAGAGAGAGAGAGAGAGAGGAATGGATCGAGACGGGGAGAGAGAATGAGAGTTATAGGGAAAAAAATACTTGATAGAGGAAGAGACAGGGAGGGGGAGGGAGAGAGAGATAATGGGAGACAGACACCGAAGAGAGGGGAGAGAGTGAGAGAGAGAGATATTTGAGAGAGGGAGAGAAAGAGAGAGAGATAGACAAAAGAGAGAAAGAGGGTGAGGGAGATGAGAAAGAGAGGGAGAGATACGTAAGATAGGTAAGAAAGTAGAGAGGGACAGGTTTAAGAGATAAATAGGTAGGGGTTGAGGAAGAGAGAGGGAGAATGTAGGGAAGAGATGAGAGAGATAATACTGATATAACAGTTTGATGCTATTTGAAAGGTAGAATACTCAAAAAACTAGAATCTTCATTATAACTCTTAGAGATCTGGAACCACTCTCAAACATCTTGACAATATCTAAGAAACATAAAAGACAAAGAGAAATGCCACTTATACTGAAATCTTATATTTTATGTATATATCCTACCGTAAAACCTAATGGAACGCTAAATGAACTACATACAAGTTCATATTACTAATTTAAATTTTATTGATATACAAACACATATGTATTTTACAAACTAAAACTGCATACGAGGTTTTAGTTTCTAAACCGCGTATGCGATTAGTATACTTTAAACCCCATACATGGTTTAGCTTCGGTCAGGCTTGGCAAAAAGAGCCTAAACTTCTATAAGGGGTTTTCTAAATTTCAAATACCCCATTCCACTTTTTTACATACCATCTTGGTGCACACACCCAATATTGATATTGAAAATGATTGAAAACAACTATCTTGACATCGGTTAGGGTTAAAATGATGTCCAATTAAATTAAGAGTTGATCAAGATCATGAAACGACAACTGAGGTTGATGTCAACAAGACCTAATTCAAATTTGAGAAGATGGGATCAAATAGGAAAAGAATGCGAAAGAATGACACAATTACAACAATTACACGTCATCCCCAATTTACTGCACGTTAAATAAATTTTTTTTTCTTTCATAACATTCTATCTTTTTAAAACTGAAATAATGGGACTTCATTTCATATGGAATCCTTTCTTTTCTGCCACGTCATCCCCAATCTACTACTGGTTAAAATAAATGTGTTTTCTTTTGATAACGTTCTATCTTTTTAAAACTAAAATAATGGGGCCTCATTTCTGCTATTTAAATAAATGTGTTTTTCTTTTAATTACATTCTATCTTTTTAAAACTGAAATAATGGGGCTTCATTTTTGTCCTGCCTCATTAATAAAAAAATTAGTTTTGATAAATTTTATTTATTATATTTTTCAATCTAATAATATAACTAATGTTATTTTTATTATAAGCCTTCTACAATCTATTAAATCTAATAATTCTATCATCTTAATTCTATTTTAAGTTTAACAAATCTATTTTTAAGTAACATAAAATGAATATCATTATATTTCAAAGATTCTAACATTTCTTTAAATTATTTAAATTATAAAAAAATTAATTAAATTTAATTTTATAATACTTAAATCTCAAAACTAATAAACGTTTTTATAATAAACCAAAATAACTTCAAAAATGATCAACTAAACATGTACAATTTAAAAAATTTTAAAATGAAATTATAATAAATAACATAAATTACTTAATGAAAAGTATAATGCTAGGTTGCTGGAGGGGGCCTTCCTAAAAAATAGAGCTTGAGTTGGAGAAGGAGCTGCTGAGATTTAACTCCCAAAAGAAGTTGTTAAACTCCAAAATTTAAGGAAACCACTGATCTCATGAATATAAGATTTTTGTATGTGCATAATAAAAACAAGTAAAAATAATTTATTTCCCTCCAAAACTATTTTTCTAATAGAAATTAAATTAACAAAATATTTTGTATGTGCATGATAAAAACAAGAAAAATTTATTTCCATCTAAAACTATTTCTTAATAAAAATTAAATTTAGATGTTTAACAAGTAGGATGCCTCTATTTTTGAAAAAGATCTCAAATAATCTTACAGCACAATTTTTGTTTATTCATAAAACCCCATCTTCTTTAAAATAGAGCTTAAACCCCTCTCATGTAAATCATTCCATGATATCTTCTCACTCTAGTGGCGAGTACTTGCCTTATAATATTGATATAAGAATAATTGTGAATATAAATTTTATATTTTAATATAAAATATAAGAAAATTAGCATTAATCATAACTAAATAAATCTAGTTAATTATTATAAAATTGATTTAATATTATGATATAACATTGATATAATATGATAATTATTAACATTAATATTTAAAAATTAAAAATTAATAATTTAGCATTAATAATAAAATTAATAAATCTAATTAATTATTCATTAATTTTTTATATTAAAGATCGAGAATAAACAAAATACAGTTAGCTGTAGACAGGGGAGGCTATGCCTCAACCATCAAAACCACCAAGGATCTTTGTTACATCACTAGAGAGTAGTGCGATATCAAAAAAGGAATAGTGAAAAAAGGGAAAGTCTAAGCACTACTGCAACATGTGATCGAAAGGATCAATCCAAGTGGTCCACCCTTGGGCCCCTTCCATCAAAACCACCTTCTTTCGGTCCTGGATCTAGGTTAGCATGGCAATATGATCAGCCTCGGGCGTCCTGTCGCTGATGATCTCTTTGTGCAGTTTCTTTAGAGCCTCTTCAAAGGAAGACTGGTTTTTCGCAAGCCTCCTCCATTTGTAGCCATCCTTCATCTCATGTATGAACATAGTTGCATGACCATCTTGTATGAACCAGAGGAATTTATGCCTTTCGACATTCATAATGAAGGAGACCTGCGAGGCATTATTAAAAAAAGTGAGTCTATGAAGAGACTCAGTAAGATACTTGCCATTGCCATTAAACTTGTCCTCATTTCGCATCTTCCAAATGAACCAAAGGATATAAGAAGATAAGATAAACAAAAATAAATTAGCATCCTTTTTTAGCCCATCAATATAACTAGAAATAATGTTAAGGGTATCCACATTATTAGGAATGCAAAAACCAAACATTAACCAAACCTCCCTGGCGAAGGAGCGTTCTTTATCATATGGTAAGTTCTTTTCTGGGTGGGAGAGAGATTGTGGGCAGCACTGAGCTCTTTCTAGCTGATTAGACACCACTCTCAAATAAGTCCTCAAAGATCCTGATGTTGAATTTGGCCCAAAGTTTGGCCGAGCAGACTTGAGTGAGGGCTAAAGGTTTACTAGCATGAAAGAGATTCCACCAAATCGACCTTTCCCCATGAATGGTGCCATTGCTGCTAATACTAGGGCTGTCAATAAGATGTCTAATATGCTCCCAGGCCTTCCAAATGGATTTAAAAAGATATGAGCCTTGCATGGAAATAGGAAAGGGACCTGCCACTAGGTCAGCCAAGGGAAGGGCTTTCCAAGACTTGGCATTCTTAGAGACACCTCTCTCAATATTGTTTCTAATCAAGAATTTCCTGGGCTCCATGCCATCTAAGGAACGAAATATCCATTTCGTAGCAAGGGAAATACCCATTTTTTTAGTCATGTGACACCATTTCCACTTAACTGCATGCATTTTTCTCCCACCTTTTCCATCAGAACAAAGGTACTGCCTTATGGCTTTTTGGATATCAAGGATTTGGTAGTTATTGAACATCCAGGTGGAGGAGTAGTAGACACTATATGAGGAGAGGATTTTCTGACAGAATTGGATCCTACTAGCAAGTGAGAGGAATCTATTATCCCACCTATGCATTTTTTTGTCAATCTTATTCTTTATCCATTGCCACATCTCTTTAATAGAGGGAGAAATAGAGAAAGGGATGCCAAGGTACCTTAACATATTTGTAGAAGTTAACCAGAAACCCATAGGCTTGTAGCATCATGATGACAAAGTCCCATTCCACACGGTCATATGCTTTTTCAAAATCCAGTAGGAACATAGCAGTGTCTTGGTTAGAGGCTCTAGCCCAATCCATGGCTTCCCAGCTCATAATGAGGTTTTCAAGGATATATCTGCCCTTGATAAAACCTATTTGCGTAGGGCAGATGAATTTAGGGAGGAGCTTTTCAAGTTGAAGGGCAATAACCTTAGCCAAAATTTTGTAGGAGACATTGAGGAGGGTGATAGGCCTCCAGTTCTTGATTAAGGCCCTATCCCTATCCTTGGGTATCAGTTTGATGGTCCCCTTGTTAATGTTAGCACCAAGGGTGCCATTTGTTGGGGCCTCCCCACTGAAACCCGTAGGGAATAAGCCAATCTGGGGGTTTCTCTTTCTAGCCAAGGAGAGTAGATTTGGCAAGGGAGATTTTAGCTCTAGAAATGATACCAAAGGTTTTAAGATTTTGAACAAGGTTGTCAATATTCTGGGGTGAAAGTTCAAGGAAAAGGGCAGTATCATCCACAAATTGGATGTTGAGGAGGTTGGAGTCATTAGGGAGCTTAATTCCTTTGACATAGGGGGATAAAGAATTGTCCCTGAGAAGATAGTACAGAGCATCTGATGCAATGACAAATAGAGCGGGTGCAAGCGGACAACCTTGCCTGATGGATCTACTAAGTTGAAAGTTTTGGGATAAGGATCCATTGACTTCAATTTGAGCCGAGGCATCCTCGAGAAGGACCTTAACATATTTGTAGAAGTTAACCAGAAAGCCATAGGCTTGTAGCATCATGATGACAAAGTCCCATTCCACACGGTCATATGCTTTTTCAAAATCCAGTAGGAACATAGCAGTGTCTTGGTTAGAGGCTCTAGCCCAATCCATGGCTTCCCAGCTCATAATGAGGTTTTCAAGGATATATCTGCCCTTGATAAAACCTGTTTGGGTAGGGCAGATGAATTTAGGGAGGAGCTTTTCATGTTGAAGGGCAATAACCTTAGCCAAAATTTTGTAGGAGACATTGAGGAGGGTGATAGGCCTCCAGTTCTTGATTAAGGCCCTATCCCTATCCTTGGGTATCAGTTTGATGGTCCCCTTGTTAATGTTAGCACCAAGGGTGCCATTGTCAAAAGCTTCAGTGTAAACACCATGTAGGTCAATGGCAATCCATTCTAGATTGGCCTTGTAGAATTCAATAGGGAGGCCATCTGGGCCCGACGCTTTGTCAGATTTCAGGGAGTTGATAGCAGTAGTGATTTCCTCAACAGATACCCTTTGGTTGAGGAGGATGGAGTCCTCAGGGGAGATCCTAGTTGGGATCATGGTTTTGCACTTGTCACTAATGTCCTTAGCCTTGGAATCATCTTCAGAGGTGAACAGGTTTTTGTAGAATAGTTCAAAAGCATCTTTGATACTAGGGAGGTCAATAATTTCTTTATTGTCGATAATCAGCCTATCAATCTTTTCCTTGGATTGTTTGTGCTTAAGTAAGTTAAAGAATAATTTGGAGCCCTTGTCCCCAAATTGTAGCTAGTGGGTGTGAGCCCTCACAATAGCCCTATGGATCTTAACTTCCTGGTGTTTTCTAAGAGCTTCTCTAACAAGCGCAACATGAGTAGCCTTATGAGAAAAACTAGAGTTGTTTTGGATATTGAGCTTTGAGGACTCGAGCTGGCTAATGAGCGATTTTTCAGCAGATTTGAAGTCTTTTGCCTTTCTTTGCCCTATAATCTGTAGGGTTTTTTGCTAGGAATTCACATTAAAGTTCCACCTATCAATATGAGAGGGGAGGAGTTTGTTTCGACAGTTGAGGAGTCTGATGAGATGCAGGGCAATCAAAACATCGTGATCCTTAAGGAGGGAGGTGTTAAGATTAAATTTACAGGATTTGTTGACCTGGGTAGTCATAATATTTCTAACATTAATAAGAGCCATAATAGGGTGATGGTCGGACAGGGACGTAGGCCAAACAAAAATAGGCCTACCTTGGGCATTAGGCGAGAAGGAAAAACTCTCTTTATTAGCATAGAATCGGTCCAGCCTAGAGTAGATTCTACTCTCCCCCTTTTGAAAGTTACACCAGGTATACCACAGGTTGAGGGGGGAATATCCAAGCTCCTCAAATGGATCAAATAGGGCTTTATGCAGTTTCAGCCCGTACCAGTGCTCTCTTTCTGAATTGTTCCATGCAAAGGGTAGGCCACCAGTTTTGTCAAAGCTATTTTCAACCATATTGAAATCCCCTGCAATTATCCAGGGGATTTCTGGGAGTGATCTAAGACAATCCCAAAAGGCAGTCCTATCTCTATAATCATTAGTAGCATACATAGAGCAGATCCCAAAGTGAGTGCCTTTCAGTTTGATGGAGGTCCAAACAGCCCTATTGCATGGTGAGATACCCTTGTTAGTAATGAGATTGGACCACTTGGGTTTGGTAAGGAGTCCAACACCTCCCTTGCCTCTAGGGTGATTAGAGAAGATTTTAATGGCATCCTTCCAGACATAGTTAAGTGTAGTATCAAGAATAAGCTCAGTAGCTTTTAGTTCTTGTAATAGTAGAAAATCCGTATCCTTATATAAGTCAAGGAGTCTTTTCACAATAAACTTTCTGTCGGGTGACTCCAACCCTCGCACATTCCAAGAAATAAATTTCATCATTACTGAGAAGGGGTTAAGGAGCAACTGCCAACCTTAGAGCTGGAAGGATTCATGGGAGTGTCAGGAATTGTGGGGGGATTAGTCCCCTTCTTCTTATTCTTTGAGCCAAAGGGCCTCCCTTTTTTCTTGGTCATGGAGCCATGATCCAACTGGTCTTCCTCCTTCTCACTAGGGGAGGAACAAGTTAGGGGATCAATGATCCCTTCCCCATTCTGGCCTAGAAGACTCAATTTACTGTATCTTGTGCAAGACTCAGATGTTGATTTGAAGTAGGGGAGCACATTAGGGAACATCTCAAGGCCAGTTGTAGTGTTAGCAGGAATGATTTGGATAACACAAGATTCATCAATCTCATTAAACACCTTGGGGACACCACACTTGTCAATAGTGTTATCAAGACCCGGAGGAGGTGCTGGAGTGGGAATCATAGAGGAGGAACTTAGGGGAGTTCTAGGTCTATGAGCCATCTCAACAGAGCCAGATCCAGAATTTGTAGTAGTGTTGCCAAGGATGGTGCCCTCAAGGTTTTTAATCATAGACTTGACATTTGGATGGTCTAAAGAATGGGAGGAGGTATTCTTTCTAGAGTTTCTCTATTTAATTCCAGATCGGATTTTATCAGCCGCCAATTCCTGCGCATTTTTCCTCTATCATTTTTTGCTGATAGCTAATTGGAAGCCATCATCAAAAGGGCTTTGGTGGTGTCCATGGTAGAGGCCTCAGGAGGGTGGGCATGGGTTGGAGGGGGCTTATATTGGCATATCCCAGGCTAGGATATCCATTGCTTAGGCCCGAGGCAGAGTTTCCACACCCAACCATCCCATTAAGTGGATTGTTCATGCTAGTTATAGGGGGGTTGTTAGCAGGTGAAGGGGTGGTATCAGTTCCATTCACGGACGACATTGACTCGGTGCTTTTAGAATTTTGTGGGTCACCCTTGGAGGGATCAGCCTTGTTTTGAGTAGTTCTTTTTTTAATAATCAGGCAATTCTTACGCTGGTGTCCTTATTTCTTGCATACAAAACAACCATTTATCCCTCCTAGGGTTTCTAAAGGGCATGAATATACCTCTTTTTCTATCTTAAGATTCAGGGTATCGAGTATATCAATTCCTAGTTTGATTGAAACCAACATTCTTGCATCAAGATGGGGGATAAGTCTATTAGAATCATCCATCCTGACAAATTTGCCCACAGGTTTGATGATTTGGGGTAGGAAGCACCTAGACATTTTTAAGAAGAAGCCACTTGGGGCATGAGAGAGCCATAATTTCCTCATTGACGGCTTCGGACGACCAAGCAAGGGCACGGAAGGAAGTGTTTCCTATGGCCCAATATTGTTTTTTAAGGATCTCAGCCTATGTTTCTGAAGAGGTGAAAAAAATGATAAATAAACCCTTTTGAATTTGCCTAGAACATGAAAATCTGAAACCAAGCTTTAAATTCCAAAAATTATGAAACCAGTCATCCAAAAATTTGCAGGCGGGGGGCATTTTTCAACACCTATAGTGGCAAAGAAGATTGCTATGTTTCTTAACCTATCTTTCTCATGCAAGATTTATTTAGCCATAGCATCATTAGGTGAAATGGAGGAGAGATCGATGGAGATGGCTGAGGTCTTACCTTCTCCGTCGGGTCGAGCGAAGCCAGCCATGAACTTAGCATTCTTATTGCAGGTAACGCCATCTCTAAGACTCGCGATGACATCTGAGAAAGACCTCTTAGGTTTCAGCGGTGAGAGTTTAGGGTTAGGCAGTGGGTCTGGGATAATAACTTCCTCAGGCTCCATTAAAGGCCAAGTGTGGTGCTCACGTGAGGGTGGTACAATATTAAATGCGAGCACAATCAACTACTAACACATCTAGCGAGCAAACAATTATATAAAATAACACACAACTTAAATGAAGTGGATGTTTTAAGTTAGGAGGCTCAAACCACGTGGAGGAGAGCGGTCTCCTCCACCACCTTCATTGTTGACCTAGCTTGCAGTCTCCATATTTGTAGTAATTCGCAGTCTCCAGATTCGCACTCTCCAAATTCGCAGTCTCCAAATTCGCAGTAATCGCCATTCAATCTTCCCAACTTGTTCCTGTTAAGCTATTTTAAAGTTTTCTGTAATCGCAGATTCGCAGTAATCGCAATAATTGTAGTAATCACCATTCTAATTAATCGTAGTCTCCTCCATTCTAATCTCCAGATTCATAGTTGCAGATTCATAGATTTAATTCGCAGATGGCTTTAAAACATTTTTTTTCACAGATTTAATTTGCCTCTTTCATCGCAGTTTTCTGTAATCGCAGACAATTTTAATTCGCCTCTCCAATAATATCAATTATTCATTAATTTAATATCTAATAATTAAGAATATGTCTCAATAATAAATATTAAATATAATTATATAATAAATTTATTAACATATAATATATATTATATAAATAACAAATATGTCAATTTCAATTGATTATTAACAAATTAATATATAGATGGAATTATCAATTATAATTACATAATATTAATAAGAAATATTTTTCAATATAAGTATGATTTTTAGTTGAACAATTATTACAATATTTCCAAGTTATTATTTATAGAGAGTAATGAAAAAGAGTTTAAAGTTTATAATTTATAATTAATTTTATTTATATAATTTGAATTGTCATAAATATAGAGATAAAAAAAAATATTATATTATTTTAAGAAGTTTGTGTTGAAAAATTAATTATCGTTCACTAAATCAAATAATTAGTTTTTTTTTTAATTTCATAATAATTAATATGTAATGTAGATTATAATTTAATTAATATATTATTTTACTATTTATAACAATTAATAATAATTTTTTTAATAAATTTAATTATTAATATATTTATTATTTAACAATATAATATAAATATTGATATTAATCTTATGATGATATTATTATAATAATTGAATTATAATTAAAAAATTATTTACCAAAATGGGTTTGAAATAGTTTTATTTGCAAGTACTATAAGATTGGAACCGTAGGTCTTTATAAAATAGAGGATGGTATTTTTAAAAAAAAATTAAAAAAATATAGACTCTCTTAGTTATGGGTAAATCATTGAAGTATGCAACTCTCAAATTAATTGTCACATAACAATGTAACGGAAGTGTCCACAGAATTAGCAAGCCTCCAAAAAATCTGGCTATAACAAGTAAAACAATATTGTCCACTGGTTGATAAGAAAAATGATTTTTCTAATTTGTAAACTTAAAAAATATGCATGTAGACTTTAAGAAAAGTAACAAAGTTTAAAAAATAAAAAAATACTTGTTTATAATTGGTATAATTAATTTTTTTAATAACCATTTAAGCATAGAAAAAAAAATTTATTACAATATTATTGCCTAACGACAAGTACTAATAAGAAGAATAAGAATGCAATGAGAATAAAGACAAGTATTTATTTATTAAAAGTGTGAATTATTTAGGGATGTTTCTACGTTTTCTCTCAAGACATTGGAAATTTAATTGGTAAGGTTGTCAAATATTCAAGGAGATGTTTCTATTGTTGTAAAATAGTATTGAATCTTGGTATTAGATATACAGATGATGACCATGCATCAATTAAGTACTTTAAGGGTCCAGTGAGCAAGCTCTTCCAAATTTGACATTGCATAATTCATTTTCATTATATTATATGGACTGCCCAAAAAGACAACAAGGCCAATAAAACCAGCCCAAACAACCAACTACAAAGACCCTCATTTTTCCTTATAGGAACGAAGAGTCATATCAAAAGAGGGCTTGGATGTCTTTGAATTCTTTTCCTTAAAAGTAATCCAACCATCTTCAAATTTAGCTGCCGCAACATACCAATGTGAAGGGCACAACACCGATCTTTCTGGAGTGGAAAAAAGGGTGCCATAAGAGGGATCAACAACCATCATAGGCAGAGAGTCACAACTAGCAAAAGTTGTGCCAGCACCCTTTGAAGAAGTTGGCGATATTATTTTTCATGTTAATGATTCTTTTTACTTGTTCATGGAATTATATATTAGATCATAGGTACATCAAATCTAGGGAGAATATAATGGAAAAAAATATATAAATATGTGATTTTTTCTATTGGTTTGGTCTAAAATAAATTAGAATATCAATGGAATAACATATTTTCAACTAGCATGTTCTTACATATATTTGTCTATTAAATCATATTCTTCTAATCCAAAATGTAACTATGTAGCATACTGATAATTTCACTATTAATTATGGTTGATAAAAAATTTAAGGCTTTTGGGGATCCTGTGTTGAGATGGCTACATTTGAAGATGATTTTATAGGAAATACAAAGGATCCTACTCATGATAATGGATGTGAACTCAGTTTGGACCTAACTTGAGAAGGTTATCATTTATTGTAAGCTTTTATTACTTGGTGTTTCATATACATAATAATCTTGTATGCCACTCTTGGTGTACATGATAAGTGAAGAATCGAATAAGTACTTCCAACCTAGTATTATATGTATTATTTTATTTTCTGTCTTGTCTTCTAATATGATTTAGTCTTGAATATTGAAATTCCAGGAATTCTTATGAAATAGATTCTAGGGTATTCTCCTTGTTTTGATCTTGAGATATGGATCTAGTTATGAGGACTTATTTCTAGAAGTGCAAAAACTAATTTGTAGCTTATGGCATATTCCCCTTGTTGCAAGAATGACTATTTTAATTGATCTACCTTTAGTATGAGACGTTTCAATCTATTACTATCATATTTGCATTTGATTTGAATATTACATGTTAATATCATTTTACTCCAGGAATGGTGGAGGATATCTTACTTTAGAGAGCTTGGTACATGTTAGTGTTGAAAAAGGATATGGTTTAATTTGTCAGTTCTCTTGTTGTTCTTGTCCTTCTTGTTCTTCTTTTTATATGTTTGTATTTACATTGTTGAGTATGCAGAACTTGTGAGAGCTATGGAAACTACTACTAAGATATTTATTGCAAATGTTTTATAGGATTTGCATATTATAGTATGTTTCTTTCACCCTATGTATTAGAGGAGTTAAAGCCATATTCTCTGTGAATTACTATAGATATACTTGATATGTTTTAATCTATTTTAATATCTTACATTACTTATTTGTTGGGATTTATTGGATATATGTCTAGTGATCCTCTTGGGTATCTTACATTGTTCATTACTAATGTGATGATGAGTTTTGATGTTTAATTGGTTTTGGATTGATGAGTTATGTAGGTTGTCGACCAGCTACCTATTTTATTGTAGTGAGATAACTTCGATGTGAAGTACCTATATCCACAGGAACATATTAGAGTTAATGCAAACCTTGTTATTTTTCCTTGTTTTGGTAATTTACGCATTGGTATGTTACGTTGTGATAGGAGGATGGATATGGGTCAGTGCAAGAAGATGAGTCCACTTTTTGGCCAAAAAGTGGAAGTGTTTTCCTTGATTTTCAGATTTTGTCTCATTTGAGCTTAAAATTTGAAACACTTAAGAATTGAATCTTGGAAAAAGTCAGGAATATAAAAGATATCCCTCTAAATGTAATTTCCAAATATGTATTTTATTTTAATACCCACATAATAAAAAATAACTTTTTGAATGGAGTTTTGAAAACTATGTTTTAAAAATGCTCGTTTTAGGACCATTCCATGCATGTGTACGACCCACACTTTTCGACACAATTAAAATTATTTTCTCAAACCGTTTTGGGAAATGGTTTGTAACACACTAAAGATTGATGAGCATATTTTTCTATATATTTTTTTTATTTTTTTTTTTAATTAAATTTTTAATGGCCGTAATTATCTTTTTAAAAATTTGACGTGTACGACCCACATAATTTGATGTAAACTTAACTTTTTTTAATTTTTTTTTCAAATACAAAATAATTTTGTGTAGATTGATGACATATAATTTTTTTTCCAAAATTCTTTAAAATAAAAAAGTTATTAAATTAACAAAATTAGTTAATATTTCAATTTTATGGACCCGATTTAGTATAAATTAAATGAAAAATAGTTAAAATAATCAATTTTTAAATAAATTTACATATTTAGAATTTAGAAAGTATAATTTGAAATGGGTTTCAATTTCGTATAAAAATTCTCTAATTAGAGGCACGTAAACTATTTCAGAAGTTCATATTTGTGCTTTCATTCATGGAGATTTGAATTTGCAGGTCCATGTCTTAGGTGTGGCCATCCCAGGTCTATCCCGGGCCTAATCATGAGCCAAGTGGTGGGTTGTGGAATCAACTTGCACAAAACAGGCCCCCGTATTCAAACAAGGGCAGCTTGTGGAAAAAAAGGAAAAATGCAATTTAGAAATGGGGGCCCATTTTTAAAAAATGGGCCCCCGTTTTGTTTAAAAGCGGACCCCTGTTTTAGAACAAAATGTGGGCCTGATTTTTTTTGCTTCAGACCCCCCTTACCTTTCGGCTCGAGAGCCCGAAGCATAAACGGGACCCTATTTTTTGAAAACGGGCCCCTGTTTATAAGAGTGCGTTTTCCAACGCATAGACTTACGCGAATTTGTGACTCATTACCTTGCACTTGCCCATATATAGCTCGACTCAATTATAATTTTCAGCTGACATGTTGATGTCATGAAGCTATATCTATGATGGTGTACCTTGGTTTAATGTATGGTTATCCTGGATAAGTTACAATTGGTTGTGGTTTCTATTCTATATGATATGAGAAAGGTATCTACTTACAACCTTTGTTATCATTTGCATTTGATGTTTCTATTTATAGAAAGATTGTAGTGTATATTCTAGTGATAGTTGATATAAATCACTTTATTATGTTCCTTTGTCTTCCATAAGTGGCATGTTGGAGGATGTAATGATCTTTGTTCTTGATGGTAGTTATCATGGATGCTTTTGCAAGTGTCTTGGAGTATGAGAACATGGAGAAGATTCAAGTAGTACATATTGGTAAAGCAATTATTTTACCTTGTTTGTGATTCCTATGGGTGTATTTATAATGTATGATGTCAAGTAGGATAATGTTACAATTAAGAATCAATTTAACATATAAATTATATTCCATATTTAATGGTTCAAACATCCTTTGATAGTGTACCAAGGCACTTAGGATGTAATGGGAAAATAAATTGTAATATTTATTCTCACTAGATGACTTGTAATACATTCATAGTAGATGATGGGCTCCACTATCAATAATAAATGTGAGTTGTGGACATGAATATTATTATTGTTTTCCCCACATTAATGACAAGTGAAGAGATCACTCTAGTGTCTCTCAATATTTTATTGTTTATTACATTTAATATAATTCTTATCTTCCAAGTTTGGTCACCCAAGTCAAAAGGAATGTATTGGAGTCAAAACTAATGTCATTCTACAATTAAGAAGAAAATCCACAAATTAGGTAATTTTATAATGAAAAGTCTTTTTTAGAGACCTTATTTTGTATTTTAGAGCTCTCACGATGCCTATATAAACTACTCCTTGGATGTAGAAATTATGAGGAACATTTGAATGCAGAGTTACTATATAAGAATAGGAATAGGTTGAGGTATAAAGGGTTTGTTCAAACATACAAAGGTGCTGAAATCTAAGAAGGATAAGAGGGAAATGAAAGTAAATGTGTTGGAATCTCATTTATTTCAAGATAATGCATTGTTTACCTTTCTTCTTGGTATATTTTTTGGGTGCAATATTTTCTCCACATAAATAATGTGCTATGTAATGCTCTAATATTTTGAATTTTTTGTTTTTGTTGCTATCTTATGATGATGTGATGCATTATTTATTTCTCTTATAAGATGACATTAAGTAGTGTTCTTAGGAATCATATGTTAACTAACTCTTAGAATCATGAAGTAGATGGATCTAATTATGGAAATTACAACCTATTTATTATTTAGATAGTTTTGAACCTCTGTTATTAGATCCTAAATATTTTTCATTAATTAAAAGATAACCAAGATCTTACTCAAATATTTTCATATATTATTACTATAAGAAAAGCTATGTTACTAAGTCTTAAAGAGAAATTTTAGATTGTGTTTTTTTTTGTTTGAATGATGTACAATTATTTAGGTTTTATAAATATGAATTATTGTGTAAGAGGTAAATTAAGTATGTTGGATGCTAATATAATATTTTTGGACTTTTTTGTGTAATCCCATTGATGTAATAGAAATATTAGTTAGGGGCCACATGCATGAAATGATAAATCACGAGAAGGTGTTGGTAAGCTCATATAATCATCATGTTAACTAAGTCTAAAAAAATGAGTGATAATAATGTAAGCCCTAGTTGTAAAGGAATTGTAAAAGAAATAAGATAAATCAAACAATTGAAAACCTCTACCAATCAGTTATATTTCTAAATTATCTCATCATATAATACATAATCATCACATTTTTAATAATTAACATGTAAAAATTATTTCACATATCAAAAAGAATATGTAGAACCATCATAATCATCTTGTAATTTTTTTTTTCTAAGGATCATGATGTTATGATGTAATGAATAAGAGGGTGTATGAAAATCTTCCACTTACTTATGTCATGATCATGATAATTATAATTGAAGAAAACTTGTGATGTAGAATATTTTTTATCATGATTTGCATCATCATATATAACTAGCATATATGTCTTGAATTTTAATTTAATCTATATAAAATACGCCGAGAGATATCCTTCTCTATTTCAATTTAGGGTGTAAAATTGATTAAAAATAGACACCTCAAGAAGGATATCTCTCGACGTATTTTATATAGATTAAATTGAAATTTAAGACATATATGCTAGTGGCAGTTGTGCTACGCGACATGGAAAACATAAAATAAATGCAATATATAATTATATAGTATAAAATAATATTTAATGGTCAGGATTATGGCTATGGATAGGGTTAGGGTTAAGGTTAGTATTATAGTTAGATTTAAGGTTTACATCATTGTTAGGGTTATGATTAGGGTTCACATCAAGGTTAGGGTTTGGTTTAGGACCTTACATTTAGAATTATGGTTAGGATTAGGATTTCAGATTACTATTAGGATTATGGTTAGGGTTAGAATTTAGGATTATTATTAGGACTACGGATAGGGTTAGGATTTACATCATGGTCAAGACTAAGGTTTGGGTTAGGGTTAGTATTTGTATCATGGTTAGGGTTAGGATTTACCTCATGGTGAGGGTTGGGGTTATGGTTAGGGTTAGGTTTTGAGTTTACAGTTGGGGATTATTGTTAGGGTTAGCGTTAGGTTTATATTTAGGGCTATGGTCAGGATTATGATTATGGTTATGGATTATGTCATGGTTGGGGTGAGGGTTAGGGTTAGGTTAACATTCAGAATAAGGTTATGGTTAGGATTTTGATTACGGTTGGGGTTTAGAGTTATGGTTAGGATTATGGTTTAGGGTCATAGTTTGGATTATCGATACGGTTAGGGTTTACATCATGGGTAGGTTTGGGTTAGGGTAAGGGATAAGGTTAGGGTTAAGGTTTAGGGTCATGATCAACATCATAGTAGGGCTGGTTTTAGGTTTACGGTAATGGTTTCGGTTTGAATTTACATCATCATTATCATTAGGGTTAGGATTATGACTAGAATTTGGGATGAATATTAAGGTGAGGGCTCAGATTAGGATTATGGCTAGGGTTGAAATTTAAGGATAGGGATAAGTTTTAAATTAGGGATAAGGATTATTGTTAGTATCGAGTTTAGAGTTATGTTGAGGATTAGGGTTAGGGTTACAATTATGATTAGTGTTAGGGTTTAGAGTTATAATTAGGATTACCGTTTGGGTTATGGTTCACACATGGTTGGGGTTAGGGTTAGGGTTAGGTTTTGGATTATGATTAGGCTTAGGGTTATGGTTATTATTATGATTATTGTGAGGGTTTATATTGTGGTTAGGGTTAGGCTTATCATTAGGGTTATGATTAATATTTGCATTGTGATTAGGTTTAGTATGAGGGTTAGGACATATGATTAGGGTTATTGTTAGGATTATGGTTAGGTTTAGGTTTATAGTTAGGATTATGGTTACAATTAGGGGTGTATCATAGTTAGGGACAATGCTTGGGTTAGGGTTAGATTTTGGGGTAGGGTTATGATTATGGTTATGATTATATAATAGTTAGGGATATTGTTAGGATTAGGCTTAGCATTTGGGGTGGGGTTAGGGTTAGACTTTAGGATTATGGTTAGAGTTATAATTTATGATTATGGTTAGTGTTTACATAGTAGTTAGGTAAATAGATTAATAAATAAGGTTAGACTTAAGTTTAGGGTTTGGATTAGGGTTAGGTTTTTTCTTAAAGATAGATTCAAGGTTAGGGTTAGGATTTATGATTAGTGTTATAGTTAGGGTTAGGGCCTAGTATTAGGTTTATTGTTACGATTATGGCTAAGTATGTTGCAAGGTGTGCACCCTTGGTCTCTGTGTAGCAAAAGTGATGTGTTTGTGACATGGCATAAGTGCCTCTTATGGATTCTATAAGTCTAGTGGTTGTATTGGGCATTGACAGGTCGATCTTTTGGTGCAACGACAACCACTCCGAACAATTGGTATCAAAGCTAGGTCACAGGCTCAAACCCCGCTTGTGTTGAGGGGGCATTGTTGCAAGGTGTATGCCCTTGGTCTCTATGCAGCAAAAGTGATGTGTTCACGACATGGCTTAATCCTCTCCTGTGGATTCTATAAGTCTAATGGTTGTATCAAGCATTTACAGGTTGATCTTTTGGTGCAATGACAACCACTCCCAAGAATGTATGGGGTTATAGATAGGGTTATAATTATAGTTAGGGGTGTATCATAGTTAGGGAACAGTTTGGGTTAGGTTTTGTTGTAGGGTTACTATTACAGTTATAATTATGGTTAGGGGTATATAATACTTTGAAATAATGTCTAGATAAGGGTTATCTTTTAGGGTAAGGTTAGGGTTAGACTTTAGGATTATGGTTAGTGTTATGTTTTAGGATTCTAGTTAGGTTTTATATTGTAGTTAGGTTTAGGTTAATGGATATGCTTAGACTTAAGTTTATGGTTTGGATTAAGGTTAAGCTTTGTCTTAGAGATAGATTCAAGGTTAGGCTTAGGGTTTATGGTTAATGTTATGGTTATAAATATAACAAAATTTATTGGCAGAGTTAGGGTTAAGGTTTATATCATGGTTAGGGTTAGAGTTAAGGGTTAATACTAAAATTAATGTTAGGGTTTACACCAAGGTTAGGGTTAGGTTTGGCATTAGCATTATGGTTAGGATTTACATCATGATTTGCGTTATTATTAGGGTTAGGGTTTAGGATTATGGTTACTATTAATATTCTGGTTAAGTTTAGGGTTATAGTTATTATCATGTCTATGGTTAGGGGTGTATCATAGCTAGGGACAATGCTAGGGTTTAGGGTTAGGTTTTGGGCTAGGGTTAAGGTTGCAGTTATGATTATGGTTAGGGGTATATAATAGTGAGGAATAGTATTAGGATTAGGGTTATCGTTTAGGTTAGGGTTACAATTAGGTTTATATTTAGGTCAGGGTAAGCTTTAGGTAAGGGTTAGGGTTAAGTTTAGGTTGGGGCATATTATATCTACGGTTAGGGATGTATCATAGTTACATACAACGTTAGGGTTTAGGGTAGGTTTTGGGGTAGGGTTAAGATTATGGTTATGATTATTGTTAGGGGCATATAAGAGTTAGGGATAGTGTTAGGCTTAGGGTTAGATTTTGGGGTAGGGTTAGGTTTAGACTTTAGGATTACGATTAGAGTTATGGTTTGGGATTATAGTTATGGTTATATCATAGTTAGGTTTTGGATAATAAATATGGTTAGACTTAAGTTTAGGGTTTGGATTAGTGTTAGGTTTTAACTTGGAGATAGATTCAAGGTTAGGGTTAGGGTTTATGATTATTTATAATTAGAGATATAATTTAATTTAGGGGTGGGTGCAAGAAGTTGAGTCCCACTTTTGGGCAAAAAGTGGAAATGTTTTCCCTATTTTTCAATTTTTTTGTCGATTGATGTCAAAATTTGAGGTACTTAGAGTTTGAATCTAAAAAAACTTTAGTAATAGAAAATGTAGTGCTTGGAGTCTAATTTTCAAATATGTAATTTATTTCAATACCCACATTGTAGAACTTGATTTTTAGTAGGCACATTTAAAAAGCACTTTTTCAAAATGCCTTTTTCAGGACCATACCACACATGTGTATGACCACCATATTTTGACGTAAACAAAAGAATTTTTGCAAATCCTTCTGGGAAACGATACCTAGTACACCAAATATTGATGAGAATATTTTTTCTTATTTTTTAATTGAATTTTTTTTTTTAATTAATTTTTAATTCACTATAAAGTACATTTTCAAAACATCTGGTGTACGACCACCATAATTTGATGAAAATTTCATATTTTTTTAATTTTTTTTTTTAATTTTCGATAGAATTGTATGTAGATTGATGTCATATAATTTATTTTCAAAAAAAACTAAAAACAAAAAAAGTTATTAAAGTTTTACTAAACCTCACTATTTAACATTTAGGTACCACTTTTGATTAATAAATAATGCAAAAATAGTAAAACTAATTATATCACTATGAAATTTACATTTTTAAAATCAGGATAGTGAGAACACTAATGGGTTTTTGTTTCATCAAAAAATAAGATCAGGAAGACCTTCAAAAAATTACGGCAAGGCAGAAATCTGGTATTCTAGTGCCTTAGCCATTTTTTTGGAGGTCCAAGCATAGGCTTGGTCCCACCAAGCCTAACCCGAAGCCAAAACCGAGGCATAGGTGTGTTTCCTGCTCCATCTTTTATGAAATGGGTGCCTGTTATTTAAAATTCAAAAAGCGAGCACCCGTTTTGAAATTTATAGTATTTTAAGAAACATGTGCCCGTTTTTAGAAATGGGTAGACGTTTTTAGAAATAGGTGCCCATTTTTAGAAATGGGTACCCATTTTTAGAAACGTGTGCCCATTTCTAAAAATAGTGCACCCGTTTCTCTATAGTGGTCCGATCATAAACGGGCACCCATTTTTCAAAATGTGCACCCGTTTTATTTTTATGAGTCGGGGCTCCGTAGCTAAACGGGTGCCCATTTTAAAAAAAATGGGCACTCATTTCTAGCGGCAAAATTTTTTGCTCATAGACTTCCACGGAATTGGGACCCAACTTCTTGCACCCACCCTTAGGGTTAGAGTTAGGGTTAGGGTTTATATCTTGGTTAGGGTTAGTGTTAAGGATTACTATTAGGATTAATGTTAGGGTTTACACCATTATTAGGGTTAGGTTTAGTGTTAGGGTTTACAATAATGGTTAGCATTTACATCATTGTTAGGGTTATTGTTAGGGTTAGAGATAAGGTTTAGAGTTATTGTTAGTATTATGGTTTAATTAGAAGGTTACAGTTAAGTTTATGGTTAGGTTATCATTGGGGGATTACGGTTAAGGGTTAAGGTTATAGTTAATTAGATTTAGCGTTTAACTATGATCAGGATTTGATTATTATAACAATTTAATTATAATTAAGGTTAGGATCAAGGTATGGAGTAGATTACAATTACAAGTAGCTTAAGATTAGAGTTCAATTACGGTTAGATTTAAGTTGAGGGATAGGATCCAATTATGGTTATTTAGGATTCATGTTGTAAATAGAGATAAATTGTAGAGTTATAGTAAACTTTAAAGTTAGCTTATGATTAAGTTCAAATTAGTGTTAAGGTTTAGTTTGAGGTTATGGTTCAATCATGGCTAGATTATGGTTAATGTTGTATATAGTATTTAATTATTTGGGGTTATAGTTAATTTTAGGGTTAGATTTTAATTTTGTAAGATTACTTTTAGTGTTAATGTTAGGGTTTGAGTATGAAGCATGGTGTTTGGAATTAGGGTCCTTCAGTAAGGATGTATTTTAAGGTTAGAGTTAACATTTAATTAGGGTTATGTTTATTGTTAACCTAAAGGATAAATTAGGGGTATGATTCAATTACATTAGGGTTAAGTTTAAATTAGGATTATAGTTAATTGGTGGTAAGGGTTTTAGATATAATTTGATTAGGATTATGGTTTAATTAGGGTTAGGATTTAGTTATGGTTAGGGTTCAATTATAGTTCTAAAGATCAGGGTTTAAATTGTAGGTAGGGTTTAATTCTAGGATTAGAGTTAATTTTAGGCTTAGGTTGAAATTATAGAAATATTATATGTTTAGGGTTAAGCTTATGCTATAATTAGAGTTACTCTAGTAGGATAATTCTTGGGGTGGGGATTGTGTTTCAATTAGAATGAGTGTTAGGGTTAGGGCTAGGATTCAATCAGGAATAAGGTTAGCATAACAGTTTAATTAGGGTTGGATTTGGTGTTTAGATTTAAATAGGGTTAATGTTTAAGAATAAAGCATTATGTTTGGGTGAGGGTTCTATAATAATGCTTGGTTTTAATATTAGAGTTAATTTTTAGTTAGGGTTATGGGTTGCATTAGCCCAAAGATTCAATTAGGTTTATATTAGGGATACAATCATTGTTAGGTTGGGTTTAGAGTTAAGGTTATTTTAGAGTTAGGGTTTAGGTTATTAATACATCAATTTTTTACTCATTTGAAAATTGAATTTAGTAGTGGACAAAATGCATAAAAAAATTGTAAATATTTTAAGAAATATAATTTATATAGTTTAGAAAACATTCACTTCCAAAATATATTTAAAGAAAATTTAATATAATAAAATATCTAGTATTCATTATGAAAATTTAGACATAATATTATAAAGCTCAATAATCATTTTTTAAAAATTGAACATCATTTATTAAGCTGGATACGTATTAAGCTTGATACATAATATTAATTGAAAATAATTTTATGATGTTAACTATTCATCAAGTAAACCATGGACAACTACAACATATGCACATTCGAGCATAATGATTTTTACACATTTCACCCTTTTTTTAACTATCCATGAAATTATGCTTACGATTAATGAAGATTCAAATAAGATCAAAATTGGTTTCAAGATTCCATTAGGATTAGGGTTGATTCCAACCCTAATAACTATTATAAAAAAATTACACTATGATAATATATAATTTTACTATAATATTCATTGCCTTGCAAATTTAGAATAGATAGTCATAAGAAAAACAAACTAAAAAATTGGAGGCATTAATTCTTCCAAAATAAATTATTGTTGTTAGGATTAGGATTTAGTGTTATTGTTATGATTATTTCTAGGGTTAGACTTTATATCATGGGATTAAGATTAGGGTTAGGATTTACAATTATGGTTAGTTTTGTGTTTAGGATTAGGGTTTATATCACAACGTTAAGATTGGCGTTAAGGGTTTAAGGTTTATATTAGAGGGTTAGAGTTAAAGTTAAGGGTTAGAGTTAGGATTGTAGTTAGGGTTTACATCATTGTTAGGGTTAGGCTAATGTTTAGGCGTAAGGTTAGGGATAGGGTTAAGATTATGGTTAGGCTTACAATTAGGGTTACGTTTAGGATTATGTCAAGGGTTAGGGTTTATATCGTAGGTTAAGTGTTAGTGTTAAGGGTTAGGTTTAGGATTGTAGTAAGGGTGTAGTTAGGGTTATATTTATGTTTAGGGTCAAGTTATGGTTTAGAGTTCAATTAGGTCTAGATTAGAGATATTTTCAAGGTGAGGATTTGATTATGGTAAGGTTTTCATTATAGTTAGGGTTTCTATTTTTTTATGTTGTTAAATGAATCAACAATTAGTTTTAGAATAAATTTAAAATTAGTTAGTATGCTTTTTAATATTTTTCAAATCCTGATGGTAATAACTATTGTAGGATAATGTATTTATTTTCATTTTATTATGAATATTTTCTTTCTTATTTCAATATTTTTATGAAATAATTACCTTGAAACTTTGTGGTTATGAAATAAAGACATTTTAAAATAGCTTAAACTCTCTTTTAATTGAAATGTTATTTTTACTAAAAATTTAAAATATAGACATTTTAAAATAGTTTAAAGTTTCTTATAATTAAAATTATATTATTCTTATCAAACCCTAATGATAATAAAATCAAATAGGTTTATGCTTTATGAAATAATTTGAAACATTAACAAAATATTTTAAAATTATTTGAATAATAATAAAATTAACAAAGGTTGTATCAAAATATACTTTATTAATAAATATATTACATAAATAAGAATAAATGAATACTATCAATAGTAATTTGATGTTTCTACTTTTTTATTATACTTATTTATGTAATATATTATTTATATATTTTTAAATAAAAATTAAACATATAATCTAGAAGCATTAGTAAAAATTAATTGATATTATATTTTTAATTGATATTAATTCATTTAACAACATTTCTATTCGACCTTTTTTGGTTTTGCATGAAAATCAATTCACAATCAATTCACATTTTAAAATTAAAATAGTTTTTTTTAATGTTGTTAAATGAATCAACAATTAATTTTAGAATAAATTTTAAAATACATGTCAAATTATTTGAAAACCCCTAAATGTTAACATATAAATTGTTGCCATTATAAAGCCTCTCAGCTTAATAACATTGGCTTTTAAGTAACAGCTTGTTCGTTGACATCTTTTATTGAATAAAAATGGTATGTATGATTTGTATGATAGTGTCATGATTATAAATCTAAAAAATCAATTTAACAACTATAAAAAAAAAGCTATTTTAAGTTTAGAATTTGAATTCATTTGCATGCAAAAGGGAATAGAATAGAAAATTTTCTCATATATATAGAAAATATAGAAAGATTATATTTATATTTAGATTCTACTTTTAAATTAACTCAAACTACCATTTATTTTAAAACTAATTGATATTTAGAACTTGAAATGATTTGCTTGTAAAAAGTGAAAATAAAATAGAAATGCTAATTGTTTTTTAGAAAATATCAAGTTATAAATAATTTTTTTGTTTTAAATTTATTCTTTAACTAACTCTTGATTTATTTAACAATTTAAAAATATTATAGTTATTTTAATTTTAGAATTTCAATTAATTAAAACTAATTGATATTTAAAACTTGAAATGATTTTCTTGTAAAAAGTGAAAATAAAATAGAAATGTTAATTATGTTTTAGAAAATGTCAATTTATAAATAATTTTTTGTTTTAAATTTATTCTTTAACTAACTCTTGATTTATTTAAGAATTTAAAAATATTATAGTTATTTTAAGTTTAGAATTTGTATTTAAATTTAATTTGTCCACTATATTTATTAATAAAACATGTATTGATATAAGGTTTGTTATTTATAAGATTTTAACTTAAGTAGCATTAGGGTGAAACTTTAACTTGTTTTAAATTTATATTAATAATATTGTTTGAATTAAAAGAAATTTTAAGCTATTTTAACATTAACTATAACCTTAATCTAACCTTAATTTAACCATAACCTAATCCAAACACTAACACTTGTTGAATCCTAATCCTAATTGAATTATATCCCAAAACCTAACCCTAATTAAACATTAATCCTAATTTAAATGTAACCCTAACATAATAGAATCATAAAGTTATTTCTTAACCTTAATTGAACTCTTATACAAACCTTAAATATAATTTTAAACTTACCATAATCAAACACTAACCTTGACAATATCCATAATCTAGATCTAATTGAACCATAAACTAGATCAACCTTAATCTAAGCATAATTGAAACCTAAACATAACCTAAACCTAAATTTAATTCTAACCATATAAATATACCCTACCTACAACTTAAACCTTAATCTAACCTTAATATGTGCTCTAAGCCTCATTGGATCCTAATTCTAATTCAATACTAACTCTCACCCTAATGATGCATTATCCTAAATACAACCCTAATTAAACCTTAACGTTGACCTTAAAATCAAGCTTTATTATATAACCCTAACCCTCACACCATGCTTTATCCTTAAACCATAACACTATAAATGAATACTAATTCTAACTCTAACCATAATTAAACCCAAAATAAATTATAATACTAACCTTAACCCTACTCAAGATGTAAATCCTAACCCTAACAATAACCACAATTATAACCCCATTTCTAATCATAACCCAAGCCCTAAAGCTAACCCTAATCCTAAAAATTATGTAAACCCTAACTTTGATCCCAATCCTCATCCTAAACCCTATCCCAAAACATAACCCTAACCCTGACCATGATTTTAACATAAAACCTAACCATTATTCTCACAATAACCATAATTCAAATTCAATACTAACTCTCACCCTCATGATGCATTATCCTAAATACAACCCTAATTAAACCTTAATGTTGACCTTAAAATCAAGCTTTATTATATAACCCTAACCCTCACACCATGCTTTATCCTTAAACCATAACACTATAAATGAATACTAATTCTAACTCTAACCATAATTAAACCCTAAATAAATTATAATACTAACCTTAACCCTACTCAAGATGTAAATCCTAACCCTAACAATAACCATAATTATAACCCCATTCCTAATCATAATCCAAGCCCAAAAGCTAACCCTAATCCTAAAAATTATGTAAACCCTAACTTTGATCCTAATCCTCATCCTAAACCCTATCCCAAAACATAACCCTAACCCTGACCATGATTTTAACACTAAACCTAACCATTATCCTCACAATAACCCTATTCATGGTGTAAATCCTAACCATAACACTAACCTTAAATCTAACCCAAACCATTACAAACACTAACATTAATCCTAACACTAACCCTTAACCCTAACCCTAACCATGATGTAAAACATAACCCTAGCTATACTACCAATGTTACCCCTAACCCTAACCTGAACCATGATGTAAAACCTAAGCTTTGCCATAGTCCTAACTATAACTCTAAACCATTACTCTAATCATAATCCTAACCCTAACCCTAACCTAACCTAATCATAACCTTAAACCCTAACCCTAAAAATGGGGAATGGGTCTACAACTCTTAAGATGCACCAATCATCTATTACAATGCATTAATAATATATGAAGGGTATTAATATCTTGGTACATCCTAAGGGCTTGATGGCCATTTCCCTTAAAATAACTTTAAACCTAACCCTAACCATGATGTACACCCTAAACCTATCCATAATTTAAACCATGATGTAAACCCTAATCTTAATCAAGAAGAAAATCCTAACCTCAATCATAACCATTACTATAATTATAACCCTAAAACTAACTATAATATAGACCCTAGATCCTAACCCTAACATGATGCAAATCCCAACTCTAACCATAACCATGATATAAACATTAACATTAATCCTACTACTTACCCTTGACCTTAACCCTAACCATGATGTAAACCTTAACCCTAGCTATAATCCTAACAATAACCATAGCCCTAAGCCTAACCATAAACCTAACCCTAACTCCAACCCCAACCATGATGTAAACCATAACCCTTACCATAATCCTAGCTATAACTCTAAACCCTAACCCTAACCTAACCATAACCATAAACCCTAACCCTAACAATAATCCTTAGCCCTAACCCTAACCCTAACCCTAACTAAAAACCTATATGTAATCCTATCCATAATCCTAATCCTGATCATAAACCCTAACCCTAATCTTAATCTTAAACCTTAACCTAACCATAGTCATCACCCTAACCCTAAGCCTAAGCTTAACCCAAAAAAATAATGTTAATCATCACCCTAACCCTAACCCTAACACTAACCCAAAATTTAACCATAGCTAATATGTAAACCCTAACCCTAGCCATAATCCTAACTATGACCCTAACCATAATCCTAAACCTAACCTTAACCCCAACCATGATGTAAATAATAAACCTAACCATAACCCAAAACCATAACTTTAATCGTAATCCTAACCTTAACCCTAACCTTAACCATATTTGAATATTAATAATAAATCTAACTACAATTACACCCTGAATAAATTATAATACTAACCCTAATCCTAACCCTAATAATAACCATACTTATAACCCTAAACGTAACCATAACCCAAACCCTCAAACTAACCCTAATCCAAACAATAATGTAGACCCTACAACTATGAGCGTAAACCTAATCTTAAAAACTATCACAAACCATAACCCTAGCCCTAAACCTAACCATTATCATGATCCTAACCTTAAAACCTAACCTAATCATAACCCTAACTTTGATGTAAACCTTAACCTTGACCATAAGACTGATTTTAACTCTTATCCAAAACATAATGATCAACCAAATCCTAATCCTAAATATACCCCCAATTATAATTCTAACCCTTAACCTACCTTTGACGTAAACCCTAAACATAATTCTAACCATTTCACTATACCCTAACCTGAACCATAAGTTTAAACCTAATATTAAACTACAACCATAACCCTAACCCTAATGATTATCCTAAACCAAAACCAAACCCTAATGTTGAAGCTAACCCTAACCATTACCATAACGCTAACCCTAATCATAACCCTAACTAGAACCATGATCATAACCCTAACTGGAACCATGATGTAAACGTTATCCTCGACGATAACACTAACCTTAACCCTAACGCTAATTATAACCATAATACTTGCCATTAAATAAAGTTTAATATATCTTAGATTTTAGTATTTTCTTTGATCCTACAACACATATATATTGATTTATTTTATGTTTTCGATGTTGGGCGGTGCCATTGCCACTAGCATATATACCTTAATTTTTAACTATTTTTAGTTAACATAAAGTAATATCATTATATTTTAAAGATTCTAACATTTCTTGAAATTATTTAAATTATAAAAAAATTAATTAAATTTAATTTGTAATACTTAAATCTCGAAACTAATAAACTATTTAATAATAAACCAAAATACTTTCAAAACAATCAACTAAGCATGTACAATTTAAATTTTTTTTTTTAAATTATAAAAAATAACTTAAATTACTTATTGAAAAGTATAATGCTAGGTCCTTGAGATTTTAATTTTAAAACTAGTGGTCCCATGAATTTTGTAGTAGTTCAACTTAGAAGTTTAAACTCAAAAAAGAAACTGTTAAACACTGACATTTAAGAAAACTAGTGATCTCATGAATATAAGATTTTTGTATGTGCATAATAAAAACAAATAAAAAATGAACAAGTAAAAATAATTTATTTTCCTCCAAAACTACTTTTTGGATAGAATTTAAATTAATAGAATATTTTGTATGTGCATAATAAAAACAAGTAAAAATAATTTATTTCCATCCAAAACTATCTTTTAATAAAAATTAAATTTAGAAATTTAACAAGTAAGATACTTCTATTTTTTAAAAAGATTTCAAATAATCTCAAAGCACAATTTGTATTTATTCATAAGACCACATCTTCTATCATTCCATTCCATGATATCTTCTCACTCTCTTATTCTCTAAATAAAGAGAGAAAATACTAGGATTACCTCCTATAGAAGAAAGAAGAATGATTGGGTACAATAGTAATGTTTATGGTGATGTGCAGGCAGAGCAGCACACAAAGCTATTATCAGTTTGCTGACAACACTTTTGGGTAGGGGTGATAAGGCATTGTGAACAATCCGGCATGGTGTCTTTACTGCATCCCGTACAACTGCCACATGGTTGCGCAGTGACTGAAGACCCTGCATTTCAATTAAAAGAAGAAATATTTCATGAAGAAAAAGATTACATTTAAACTGACCATTCCCATTAGATGTTTCTAAGCAAACTTATAACAAAGAAAAATTGTATGAATATATCTCACCCATCACTGTAATTGGTGAAAGAAAAATAAGAAGAATAAGAATGCAAGCATACAATGAAGAGCCCATCACAACTCCTTTGCCTGCCATTTGTTTTGAAATTACAAAATTATATGCAATGATAATAAAGACAAGTATTTATATATTAAAAGTCTGAATTATTTAGGGAAGTTCTGCATTTTCTCTCAACACATTGGAAACTTTCTTGTTTAAAGATAAATATTATATATTAAAAGTGTGAATTATTTAGGGAAGTTCTTCATTTTCTCTTAACACATTGGAAACTTTCTTGTTTGAAATTCAATTGTGTAGAGATTGAAATGCACACATTGAAAACTTTGTGTAAAGAATTTGGCTTTATACTTGCCCATTGCATTTGTTTCAATATTTTGAAAGTGTTTTAAACAAATCCATTCTCTCTAAATCTTGCAATCATTGCATTCCATGAGATCACATCTCTTGACTATATTTTTAATTATCAGACTTCAAAATTATGTATTTGAGAAAGAATATCTCTTTTGGTTGTACGTATTGCTACTAGTTGAAGCTTTGCAATTATTGTCTATTCTCAAACTCTTCACCTTCTTCACTTTTTTGCTTTTCTAATTCGGGGCATGTTAGATCTATATTATGAGAAAACTTAAAATATAATATAAATGTTATTTATTGAAAGTACAAAAAGATTTCATATATATCTAAGATTGGTTTTAAATTTGGCAATTCATTTAAAATTTATAAAAGGGAAAATATAGAAAGGTTCTATTTATATCTAGATTTTAGTCTTAAATTTATTCTAAAAGATTGATGATTCATTTGAAAATTAGAAAATATAGAATTTAATTTAATTTAGAATTTGAAATAATTTACATGTCAAAAGTAAAATAAAATAGAATTGTTGCTTATATATCTAGAAAAAATTTGGAAGAAAAGGTAAAACAAGTTTTTAGTAATTACTATTATAATTTAGGGTTAAGTTAAGATTATGGTTAGATTAAGGTTAGGTATAGTTTTTAATTATAATTACTATTAGAGTTATGATTATAATCTTATTAATCTTTGGAGATCCATAAAATGCTAGAAATATAATTGATATCTAAATAATTATTTTAGAAAAAAAATAATTGAAAATAAAAATCTATAATTTATTAATAATTCATCATCTAAAAGTTTAATCCGCTATACTTAAATTTCTCTAATTTTTTCTTTAATCATATATTTATGTATAATTTTAAAAAATAACCTTATAATAAACTCAAAAAATGTAACAATTATAATTTAGGGTTAATTTAGAATTAGGGTTTAATTAATGTTGGCTGTAGTTTTTAATTATAATTATTATTAGACTTTTAGTTAAATTAGAATTCAATTATGGTTAGGCTTCAACTAAAGCTATATCAACCCTACCCTAACCCCAAGCTTTATCCTAGAATAGTAACTTTAATCACAACCTAAAATTAATCCTATCCATAACCTAATCTTAACCATAACTTTGATCTAACCCTAATGGAATCCAAATAACCTAACCCTAAAATTAATCCTAACCTTAATTAAACCTTATCTTGAACAACCTAAACCCTAGCATAGTCTTTACCCTAAACTCAACAAATGACATTGACCCTAACCCTAGTCAAACCTTTATGCTAATGTAACCCATAACTTAACCCTAACCCTTATTAAATGGTATCTTTAATCCTAATTAAAAATATTAACCCTAACCTTAAATTCAGCTTAATTATAGAAACCTAACCCTAATAACATGTTTTATCCTTGAAACCTAACCCTATTTGAATCATAAGAATAACCATAACTATAATCATTAGCCCTAACGTTAACCATAACACTAATCGTAACACTAAACCTTCACCCAAAACCTAATCATAACCCTAACCATGATGCAAACCCTAACCTAACCATTGGGTTGTTGAATGTGTGATTGTAATTGCCAGATTGTTTGTTGTTTGATATTTTCTACTTTTCATTTTGCATTCGTAACTGCAGCTAAAGAAATGTACACAGATGACTAAGGAGTGGAATAACTGGAAGAATATGAACCACTTCTTTTTTTTTTTCTTAGATTGTTACTGGTGATGACCCTTATATGATGCCATTGTAGGTTACGCCTCTCGACGTAATAAAAATAGATATACAATTTATAAATCATACTTCTATGGATGTGACAGTAATATTAAATATTAAATGTATAAGAAACATCATTGTGATGTACAATGATGTAATGAATAATTAATGGAGGTAGAACCATGCCATTCATATCAAAGTCTATCACTAGGTGAAAACTAATTATGTACATAAACTATTGTTGAACTCATTGGAAAATGAGTCTATGTAATAGGAAATGTTATCTTTGAGCCGTCTTTGCTGCGCTGGCTTGTTCCCTGGATGCCTCGTTGAAATCTGCCAATTATCAATCAATTTGCTCTTCATATGCGAAGATATGAAAACTCCTCTGCCATTTCTTTTCTTTCTGTTCTTACCAACGTTGTTTAATGCGTTAGATAACTCAAACATCAATCAATTTGCTGTTCATAAGCCCAAATATGTAATACTTTCTTTTCTGCCACGTCATCACCAATTTACTGCTTGTTAGGCGTAACCTACAATGCCACCCACCCATTTGTAACGGTGTAAACAAAAAAGAATTGTATCGTATTCCTACAGTTACTAATGAAATGAAATTAATAAATTATAAAACAGCATTCGCTGAAGGATAGGAAACGCCAATTGCTGAAGGATAGGAAATGCCAATGGCTGAAGAATAAGAATAAGGATGCCGACAAGGAATATGAAGGATTAGGATTTATGATTATGGTTAATTTTATGTTCAGGGGTAGGGTTTGTATCACAATGTTAGGGTTAGAGTTTATATTAGAGGGTTAGAGTTAGGGTTAGGATTATAGTTAGGGTTCTATTGTTAAGGTTAGGTTAATGATTAGGAATTAGATTTATATTATGGTTATGATTAAGGTTAGGGAAAGAGTTAAGATTATTGTTAGGCTTAGGATTTAGGGTTATATTTAGGATTGTGTCTAGGGTTAGGGTTTATATTTATAATTATGGTTATGGTTTGGATTTATAGTTATGGTTTGCATCACTTTTAGGGTTAGGTTAATGGTTAGGGTTAGGATTACAGTAAGGGTTTACATCATTGTTAGGGTTAGGTTAATAGTTAAATTTTGGATTTAGGATGAAGGTTAGGGTTAGGCTTACAATTGTTGTTAGGATTAGGATTTAGTGTTATTGTTATGATTATTTCTAGGGTTAGACTTTATATCGTGGGATTAGGATTAGGGTTAGGATTTACAATTATGTTTAGTTTTGTGTTTAGGGTTAGGGTTTATATCACAATGTTAAGATTGGGGTTAAGGGTTTAAGGTTTATATTAGAGGGTTAGAGTTAAAGTTAAAGGTTAGGGTTAGGATTGTAGTTAGGGTTTACATCATTGTTAGGGTTAGGCTAATGGTTAGGGTTAAGGTTAGGGATAGGGTTAAGATTATGGTTAGGCTTACGATTAGGGTTACGTTTAGGATTATTTCAAGGGTTAGGGTTTATATCTTATGCTAAGTGTTAGTGTTAACGGTTAGGTTTAGGATTGTAGTAAGGGTAAAGTTAGGGTTATATTTAAGTTTAGGGTCAAGTTATGGTTTAGAGTTCAATCAGGTCTAGATTAGAGATATTTTCAAGGTGAGGATTTGATTATGGTAAGGTTTTAGTTATAGTTAGGGTTTCTATTTTTTTATGTTGTTAAATGAATCAACAATTAGTTTCAGAATAAATTTAAAACTAAAACTTATATAACTTTAAATGATTAGAGTATGCTTTTGAATGTTTATCAAATCCAATAACTATTGTAGGATAATGTATTTATTATGAATATTTTCTTTCTTATTTCAATATTTTTATGAAATAATTACCTTGAAACATTGTTCTAATGAAATAAAGACATTTTAAAATAGCTTAAACTCTCTTTTAATTGAAATGATATTTTTACTAAAAATTTAAAATATAGACATTTTAAAATAGTTTAAAGTTTCTTATAATTAAAATTATATTATTCTTATCAAACCCTAATGATAATAAAATCAAATACTTAATTAAGGGTTTAAGCTTTATCAAATAATTTGAAACATTAATAAAATATTTAAAAATTATTTGAATAATAATAAAATTAACAAAGCTTGTATCAAGTTTGAAATCTCTGAATATTCGAAGGGATCCTGCTCTTTCCGTCCACGGTGGCGAGCGACGGTGGAGGATCGCCGGCGACTCCCGACAATGACAGACATCCAGGTGTGTTCTCTCCATTAAAAGAATTAGATAGCATGGATTTAAATGTAAGTCCTGGCTTCGGCCTCCCTCCCGATCCCGTACCCTCCTCGCATGCGAGCGGACCTAAATGCCTGTCTGATGGCAATAATACTACCTTGCCCATCCCACCCAAACCAGTCACTGCTATACCTACCAGACCCAAAACATTTTCGGAAGCGGTTTCGAACGCAGGCTTTGCGGTGGATGTTAGTGCTAGGTTCCTCTGCCCCGCCTCCGATGGAGCCTCCAACGCCGGTAAGGGCCTTGGGGTTGCTGATAACCCTTTCTCTGTTTTGCCAAATCCTGAAATGCTGGTTGAAATATTGAATGAAAAAAATAGACTTAGGAATTATGCTATTTTTTTCTCTGCTGTCGAACTGGATAAGTGCCCTCCACGCAAGTTTCTTGACGACTGGTTTCACAATTATTGGAGTTTGAAACTAGGTTTCCAAATATCTTTTTGCAGACAAATACAGAGGGGCCTATATGTTATTTTCTTTGTCTCGCAAGAAGCACAAGCCGAAGTTGTTAAAAAACAATAATGGAATGTTGGCTCCACTTCATTCCGCGCTCTGGCATGGTCAGCAGAAGCCATACACGATGAAGTTATAGCTCTCTCCACCCCTAGGTGGATTCTGGTTAAACATGTCCCTCCCTACCTATGGCGTTTTCTACCACAATTATTGGAACCCTTGGGTAGGGTCATCCGAATGGATGATACAGTTAGATTGGTACCCCATTTAGATGCCCGCATCCTCATAGCACTCAAGCCTGGAACAGATATCCCAGGAACCCTAAATATTGACATTGCTGAAGAAAAGATTACATGTCCTATTGAAATCCTAGGCGGATTAAATGCCTGTTTTTTGTGTCATAGAGAAGGACACAGACGAAGAGACTGTCCAATTATCCAAAGGAAACTGGATACTCCTTCTGATAAAACCATTACAGATAACCCTCCCCAAATCCCTCCCAGTAACAATACTTCCGCCTCTCAACCTGTCCAACCATCTACCCAAAATGCTCACCTCAACCCTCATTGCACTCCTCTATCTTCAGTCTCTGCCCCTCCTCAGATCACCAATACCGTTTCCCCTCTGCCCACACAATGCCCTGATGCCTCTTCAGGTATCTCGGATGGTTTCTTAACTACTAACAAGAAAAGGCGTAGGAAAACGAACAGAAAGAAGGATGTATTGAATCCGCAAACCCCTCCCATCTCGAACAGCCCCATCTCAGATTTCCCACTAAATTGTGATCTTACTGACAAAACTTGTATTACTCCTAAAGCCCTAACCTCACATAAAACTCTTAAGGAAATCGATGATAACTGTATCATTGAAGTTATTCCCGCTTGTAATCCCACTATGGTCTCTTGTAACATCAAGCAGCCCATGGAGGAAGACAAACTGACGATGCTTGAGTCTGATTATGAGAATGAAGGTATGGAAGAATTCCCCATTTTGAAAAGATGGGGAAGACCTACGGGATCAAAAAATAAAAACTCTGGAAACAAAAAGAAAGAGGATCCCTCCCCAAATAATGCGACTCCCATCCAGGGAGCGGATATGCAGTGTCTTCCCCTGACCACTGGTTCTCAATGAACTGTATATCCTGGAATATAAGGGGCCTTGAGTCCCCAGATAGGAAATATGTCATAAAAAAATACCTTGACTCTCATCCTAACCTGGACTTCTTGATGCTCCAAGAGATCAAAGCGGTTGATTTCACCCTCCATAATAATTTGGTTTTTCTATGGAAGGATGCAGTTAAGTATCACACCCTTCATTCTAGGAGTAGAGGAGGAGTTGCTCTTCTTGTTAGCCCTAAATGGAGTAACTATATTACTAATAATGGGATATCCCCATGTAATCGAGCTGTCTGGGTTACCATTAACCATAACAACAATTGTTTTGGCATATGCTCTGTTTATGCTTCCAATGATTGGAATGAAAGAATATCTCTTTGGGACTGGATTAATGATCTTCCTAACCTGCCCTGGATTGTGGGGGGTGACTTTAATATGGTTGAATCTCAGATAGATAAGGAGGGGGGCCTCCCCTTTACCTGGAAGGATAGAGAAAAGCTTCACTGGGATAGAATGAAAAGAAATAAACTATTCTTTGATCCTCTTGCTAGAAATAAAGATCTTTCACCTGGAATATGGCACACATGGTGCAATTTTCAGCAAGGGGACAACAGAATATATTCAAGGTTGGATAGGTTTTATGCCAATAAGAATTTTTTCTCTATCCTACTAGATAAATGGGGGAACTCTGTTTTAGTCACATCAACCACGCTTTCTGATCATCACCCCATAAAAACCAGCTTTATTATCAATAGATCCCCGACTCCTCGTCGGTCTGCTGATGCTAAATTCATACTGAATACCAGTCTTCTGAAAGATGAAGATATCTTAGCCGCTGTTAATATTATCAACTTGATCAATAAAAATCATTATCCTCATCTTAATGATATTGAAAAATGGGACCTTAATGTTAGCTCTTGGCAGAACTTTCTTAAAACGATTGGCCAAAAAAGAGCCAAAGACTATAGACGCATTGAAAATACCCTCTCTGCTAACCTTCAGATTGCTGAATCCCGCATTCAAGCCAACCCCTCTGACTTCAACCTTACTGCCCAGCTCATCTATGCTAAGGATACTCTTAGTAAACATCTCCAGGCCAAAACTCGAGGTGAAAAAATTAGATCTCGAGCCAACTGGTTACAATTCGGAGATAGGGGATCAAGATTCTTCTTCAGTCTTTTGAAGCATAAACAGACTAATGAAGCTATTGACAGAATTATCATCAATAATCAGGACATTACCAACCCCGATATGATAAAAGATGCCTTTGCAAAATACTACCAGGATCTCTTTACATCCGAAGATTCTAAGGAAGCAAATAACATCAAGAACCAATGCTTCTCCCTTATTCCCAAAAAGATCACCGAACAAGATGCTGCTCTCCTCTCTGCTGAGATCATAGTGGGGGAAATCGAGAAAGCAATCCTTTCACTGCAGAATGACAAGGCCCCCGACCCCGATGGCCTGCCTGCTGAATTCTATAAAGCCAACATTAGTTGGATCTGTCATGATCTTCTTAATGTATACTCGGCGGCATTAGTTAGAGGTTCTTTAGGTATGAATATCAATAAGGGCATCATCAAACTCATCCCCAAAGATGGAGATAAAGCTCTTATTAAAAACTGGAGGCCGATTACTCTGCTTAATGTCTCCTATAAAATTTTAGCGAAAATCCTTACTCTGCGGCTTCAGAACATCCTCCCCAAGATTATTGGCTCAACACAGACTGGGTTCATTAAGGGAAGGTATATTTTAGAAAATGTGATAACTAGCTGGGAAGCTATGCATTGGGCTAAGCAGTCCCAGCAAAACTCTGCCATGCTACTTTTAGACTTCGAGAAAGCTTATGATCAAGTAGAATGGAATTTCATCACCATGACTCTTGAAGCTTTTGGTTTTCCTAGCAGATTTTGTGAATTTGTTAAAATGATGATGAAAGATGTTTTTGCCCAGATTGATATCAATGGATTCTTATCCGAGGCCTTCCCTCTGGGTAGATCTATCAGACAGGGCTGCCCCCTGGCCCCTGCCCTTTTTGTGATTTCCTCAGAAGCTCTCCACTATATTCTTAAAGATCACTCTATGTCCCCTGCTGTTAGAGGTATCCGGCTCCCTAACAATGAAGAGCTCATCACCAGTCAGTTTGCCGATGACACTACTATTTTCTTTGAAGCCTGTGATAGCAACTTTGAAGCGCTTCAAAACAAACTTAAGACATTCTGCATTATATCCGGAGCAAAGATCTCCTACTCCAAATCTACCTGTCTTGGATGGCATGAAGTTCCTCCTGACTGGAGTAATAGATTTCAATATCAATGGGGAGGTCCTCACCTGGTGGTTAGATACCTTGGAATTCCCTTTTCTGTGGACCCCTCTCTTAAGGCTATGTGGCTTTGGATCAAAGACAAAATTAACTCCAAGCTTAATAAGTGGCATAACCGTTCCCTTTCTCTTGCTGGCAGGGTTCAAGTTTGCCAGAAAATTCTCTCATCCTATAACATATACTTCTCTTCAGCCTGGTTGTTCAATAACTATCAGATATTTGAGATCCAGAAGGCCATTAGACAATTCCTTTGGTTTGATGGCAGAGGAACTAGGAAAATGCATGCTGTTAAGTGGCAATAGTGTCATACGGACAGCCTCCTTGGGGGATTGGGCTTGAAGGATCTCAGAACTCAAGGAGTTGCTCTTGCCGCTAAATGGATCTTCCACTCTATGGAGGGTGACTCCCCATGGAAAATCCTTATTAGAAACAACATAGAAATGGGTTTCCCTAAGCATGCCAAATCCTGGAAGGGCCTGCCCCTTGCTGATCTGATCATGGGTAGCTTTCCTATTAAGGTCCATGGATCTGCAGTTTTTTGCTCCATTTGGAGGGCTTGGGAACAGGTTAGAAAGTTTGTAAACAATAAGGACTACCATGATAGTCAAACTCTATATGGCGAAAGATCTATTTGGTGGAACTTACAGCTCTCGAGAAAGCCCTTAGCCCTCTCACAAGGCTGCTCTGCCAGGTACTGGAACAATAAAGGGATATCCCAATTGATTGACCTATTTGAACATAACCAACTGATGCCTTGGAATGATCTCAAAACTAAATTTAACATTCCTGACTCGCAAAAGAAAACATATAATATGATTGTTACAGCCACTAAAGATCTCCCCATGACCTGCTATGTGGATTCCAATAGGTTCCTTCAGTGCAAATGGCCTGATGGTAACATCTTCAGCAAGATTAAGGCAAAAAATATTTACAATGTTATCAATCATAACAGCTCCATCATTGAACATATTAATGCTCTTTGGTATACCTCCCTTGATAGCTGTTCCTGGAAGAAACTCCTTAACCACCTTTGGAAGGGGCCCATTGAGCCTAAAATTAAATACTTTAGATGGCTGTTGTTACTGAACAGACTCCCTGTCAGGAACTTGGAAGCTCAAACTGAATACTGTAAATTCTGTAAGATGCTTGAAACTTGTAGACATATCTTTTTTGATTGTATTTTTGCCAGGAAAATTTGGCAAATGTTTGATATATCTTATCCACTTGATTACTCCATTTTGAATATTGTGACTGGACATATTTATGGGATTAAAAAGGATACTAATCTTTTTTGGTACATTCTCTCTTCTAACATCTTGTGGCAGCTCTGGAAGTGCAAGAACGAGGAAAAATATCAGGACAAACCCCGGTCCCTTACTGAGTTTTACCGTAAACTCACATATTTTAAAATCCTCTTGCAGGTCTATACCATTATGATGATTGATAAAGACAAGCTTAGGCGGTTCCTGAAGACCGGTCACGCCACCTCCTTTGTTAATGAGATGAAGCACGGCTACGAGTGGAGAAAGAACATTGATGACATCAAAGCTTTTGACAAGGCCCTGAACAAAATGAACCAAGAAATCAGGCGGAACAAGAACACCAAAAAGGAGGTGCTTGCCATGCTGATCCAGGAAAACAAGAAAGTTGTTTGGATGGAGGGGGATAAGGGATGGATGACCTGGGTTGATGCCATTGATGGCATCCTGCTTTAGTCTGTCTCCTTTTGATGTTGTTTTTGTAGTAAACATGTCTATACTGTATACTCTCTTTTGATCTCCTCGATGTGAGGCCTTGCCTCGTACCCTTTTTTTGCTGCCTGTATGAGGCCCGGACTTGATTACGTCTAACTGTATATTTTGAAATCCTTATTATTAATACAAAAAAAATATACTTTATTAATAAATATATTAGATAAATAAGAATAAATGAATATTATCAATAGTAATTTGATATTTCTATTTTTTTATTATACTTATTTATGTAATATATATTATTTATATATTTTTAAATAAAAGTTAAACTTATACTCTATAGGCATTAGTAAAAATTGATTGATATTATATTTTAAATTGATATTAATTGATATTAATTCATTTAACAACATTTCTATTCGACCTCTTTTGGTTTTGATTTTTGGTTTTGCATGAAAATCAATTCACATTTTAAAATTAAAATAGTCTTTTTTTAATGTTGTTAAATGAATCAACAATTAATTTTAGAATGTTTATCAAACACTAATGTAATCAAACCAATAAATTAATTAAGGGTTTAAAATTTTATGATATAATTTGAAAAATTTAAAAACTATATGATTAGAGTTAACTTGAAGATTAGGTTAGGGTTGGCATTCAATTAGGGAGATTAGGTTTAGGGGTTAAGGTTGTAGTTAATTAGAGTTTAGTTTTCAGGTAAGGTTATAAATAGGTAACTATTGTAGGATAATGCATTCATAACACTTATTATCATTGTTTATAAAAATATTAAAAAAAATCTTTAATATTATGTACTTTTCTTATGAATATTTTTTTTGTTATTTCAATATTTTTATGAAATAATTACCTTAAACTTTGTTCTAATGAAATAAAGACATTTTAAAATATCTTAAACTCTCTTTTAATTGAAATGATATTTTTACTATATATTTAAAATATAGACATTTTAAAATAGTTCAAAGTTCTTTATAATTAAAATTATCTTACTCATAACCTTTATATTAATTTGATATTTGATATTTATATTTTTTTCTTATACTTATTTATGTAATACATATTATTTGAAAATACGCATAAATGATGATATTATATAGGCAGTTTTTCGGTGGTCTGCGATGATAGGCGCTGACAAACCCCCATTTGCAACCATCCCCAACTCGGTCTTCGACACTGGAGGCACTTTTGGCAGTAACTGCCAAACTAGCGGCGAGATCTCCAAATCCAACATGGCAGATATTAATAGTAGACATGATGGCTCCTCTTACATTCGCATTACTCCAACGCCAGGTGTGTTCGTTCCATCCTCCTCTCCCTCTAATGGCATTAATTTCATTAACTCCACTGCAGATCCCGTACCCACTTCTCCTCTCTCGGCTCTGCCGAGGGAAGATATTAACAGTAAACTACCTAAAAACTCTCTGCACTCCTCTCCTCCTCCCGACCGCCCTAAAATGTTTTCAGAGGCCGTAGCTACCACAGGGATTACTCTTAACTCGGAGGCTAGGTTTACAGTTAACCATGGAACCCATCAAGCCGGTAAGAACCCTGGAAGCTCCAAGGTTTTCTCTGTTTCACCTAATTCTGAGATGCATGCTGAAATACTTGAGGAAAAATCTAGGTTAAAAAGCACGACTATTTTCTTTTCAGCTGTTGAAATAGATAAGGTCCCTCCTCGAAAATTTCTTGATGATTGGTTTCATAATTACTGGAATCTTAAACTAGGTTTGCATATATCATTCTGTCGGCAGATTCAAAAAGGTTTGTTTGTCATTTTTTTTTGTTAACCATGAGGCTCAAGCAGAGGTTTTAAAAAAATAGTATTGGGCTGTTGGCTTGACATCCTTTAGGGCTATAGCGTGGTCCCCAGAGGCAAATTACGAAGAAGTCCTAGCCCTATCGGCCCCTCGCTGGATTTTGGTAAAACACATGCCCCCGTTTCTGTGGCAGTTCATCCCTCAACTTTTGCAACCCCTGGGAAAGGTCATTCGCATGGATGACACTGTCGTTTCATTCCACATATGGACGCCCGTGTCCTCTTAGCTCTAAAACTTGGTCTGGAAATCCCGCCTAATCTCAACATTAACATCGAGAACTCTGAATTTTGTTGTCCTATTGTGGTCCTTGGTGGACTCAATGCTTGCTTTCTGTGTCGACAAGAAGGACTCCAACGGAAGGATTGCCCTATCATTCAAAAGAAAACACTGCCTAAAAAACCAGAACCCTCAATGGTGGTTGAAACAGTTAATCAGACGGTTAACTTCAATTCAACTAACACATCTCTTGCTACCCCCATCCCTAACAATCCCACCCCTGATATATTGTATTCCACTCCTACTGAATGTCTTGAAGCCTTACCCGCGGATGGTTTTCAAAATGTGACTAAAATCTCCAACAAGCGAAGGAGGAAATCTAGTAAAAATCCCACATCCAGCCAAAGCCATCCCACCCCTGCTATGGCTAACAGATTTGCCCCAATTGAAATTGCTTCTCTGCTCTCTCAACCTTCCCCATCTGCAGATCTCACTATCTCAGAATAGCCCGCTTCCAACACCCAGTGTAGTACCCTTAATGAAATCAGCGATGATTATAGTATTGCGGTAATTCCTGCCCTGCCAATCACATCTAGGGAAAGATGCCCTACCTTGACTAAAACTATGGAATTTGATAGTACCTCTGATTGTGAAGATGAATTTAAAATAGGGCTCCCATTGTCTAAACAAAGAGGGAGACCCCCAGGTTCCAAAAACAAAAGTGCTAATAAAATTGATGAAGGAATCTCTGCTATTGTGATGAACTCGAATATGGTCTCATCTGAACTGCGCATCCCTCACCAAAATGTTTCCTCATGAACTGTGTCTCCTGGAATGTGTGGGGATTAGAGTCCCCCGATAGGAAATATGTCATTAAGAACTTCCTTCAATCTTGTCATAAACTAGATTTCCTTATGTTACAAGAAGTTAAGGCTACTGGTTTCATTCTTGAATCCAATTTAAACTTTCTTTGGAAAGATGCGATAAAAATTTACACCTACCACCAGAAAGGCAAAGGGGGTGTTGCTTTACTTATTAATCCTAAATTGGAAAGATTTATAACTAACCGTGGGATCTCCCCGTGTAACAGAGTGGTCTGGGTCACTCTCAACTACAACAACTATGAATTTGGCATTTTCTCTATTTATGCTTCGAATGATCCTAAAGAAAGAAGTTCCCTTTGGGAATGGATGACTTCCCTCCCCTGCATTCCTTGGGTCATTGCTGGAGATTTCAACATGGTTGAACACCAGGACGACAAAGGTGGGGGCCTCCCTTTTTCTTGGAAAGATATGGAAAAATCACATTGGTTTAAGATGAAAAACTCTCTGCAACTTTATGACCCTCTTGCTGGCAATAAAAACAATAATCCCGGGCCTTGGTATACTTGGTGCAATCATCAACAGGGGAATGATAGAATTTACTCCCGTCTCGACCGCTTTTATGCCAACAAAAATCTTTTCTCCTTCCTCCCTAATGATCTTGGTAACTCCGTTCTTGTTACTCCCTCCACTCTGTCGGATCATCACCCCATCACTGCATCTTTTACCTTCAACAGGGCCCCGATTAGACCCAACACTGCTAATTCCAAATTTCTCCTTAATGTTAGCCTTCTTAAAGATACTGATCTTCTTGCTGCCATCCACATTATTAACATCATTAATAAGACCAATTTTATGAAGGATTTAAAGAGGGACATTTGGAATAGGAACATCCCTACCTGGCAAAATCTGCTCAAGACCATTGGTCAAAAGAAAGCAAAGGACTTCCGATTCACTGAGAAAGCTCTCTCGGCTAAACTAACTAAGGCAGAAGTGAATAACCAAACTAATATCACTGACCTTAACTGTACTTCTCAGGTTATGAAAGCTAAAGACACCCTCAGAAGACACCTTGTGACTAAAACCAGAGGTGCTAAGGTTAGATCTCGGACACACTGGCTCCAATATGGTGACCGTGGTTCCAAGTTCTTTTTCAACCTTATCAAACACAAACATTATAATGAAACTATTGAAAAGATCATCCATGAGAACCATGAAATTTCAGACATTGGTATGATCAAGTACACTTTTGCTCAATTCTACCATAAGCTCTTCTCTTCTGAAGATATGAGGGAAGCCGCCTACCTCAGAGATCAATGCAGAATTCTTATCCCTAAGGTGGTCTCCTCTGAAGATGCACTTTGTCTTGTAGAGGATATCACTTTAGGGGATATCAACAATGCCATTAATTCCCTCAAAAATGATAAAACTCCTAGCCCTGATGGCCTCCCCATTGAATTCTACAAAGCTAATCAACACTGGATTGCCAAAGACCTCCTCGAAATCTACAATGAAGCTTTGGCCCAGGGATCTCTTGGTCCATCTATCAACAAAGGCATTATTAAGCTTATCCCCAAGGATGGAGATAAAGCTCTCATCAAAAATTGGAGACCGATTACGCTCCTTAATGTTTCCTATAAGATCTTTGCCAAGATTCTGGCCACTAGACTTGCTGGAATTCTTCCTAAATTCATATGCTCTACCCAAACTAGTTTTATTAAAGGTAGGTATATCTTAGAAAATGTCCTTACTAGCTGGGAAGCCATGAACTGGGCTTCTCAGTCCAGTCAGAACTCAGGCATGTTACTCCTTGACTTCAAAAAAGCATACGACAGGATTGAATGGAGCTTCATTCACATGATGCTTGAAGCTTTTGGTTTTCCTCCCTTCTTCTGCAAGGCTGTCAGTATGCTTCTCTAGGATGCTTGTGCCCAAATTGACATTAATGGCTCCCTGTCTGATACCTTTCCCTTGGGAAGGTCCATACGGCAAGGCTGCCCTTTGGCCCCTGCTCTCTTCGCCATTGCTTCTGATGCTCTATTTTATCTTCTTAGAGATAATACACTTTCCCTACTGTCCAAGGCATATCTCTCCCCAACAATGAGGAGCTCATCAACAGCCAATTTGCTGATGACACGGCTATTTTCTTTAAAAATACTACTGAAAACTTTAAAAATCTGCAATCCAAGTTAAAGATATTCTGTAAAATTTCTGGAGCTAAGATTTCGCATTCTAAGTCCATCTGTCTGGGATGGAATGAACACCCCCCTGAATGGTTTAAAAATTATGAATTCCAATGGGGAGGTCCCCAAAAGATTGTGAAATATCTTGACATCCCCTTTGCCATAAGTCCCTCACTGAAAGACATGTGGCTTTGGGTCAAAGGTAAAATCACTAAAAAATTGAATATGTGGCATAACCGTGCTATTTCCTTTGCTAGTAGACTTCAGGTCTGCCAAAAATTTTTATCCTCTTACAACATTTATTACTCCTCTGCGTGGATGTTTAGTAATTACCAAATTTTTGAGATTCAGAAGGCTGTTAGAGATTTTTTATGGTCTGATGGTCAAGGAAAAAAAAAATGCACTCTGTCCAGTGGAAATGGTGTTGTACTGATAAACTTACTGGAGGGCTGGAACTGAAAGACCTTAGGATCCAGGGTATATCCCTGGCCGCCAAATGGATCTTTCACTCCATGAATGGAGATGCCCCATGGAAGATTCTTGTTAGGAATAATATTGAGAGAGGCTTTCCTACTAAGGATAAATTCTGGAATAACATGCCCTTTAATGATTTAGTCATTGGTAACTTCCCCATTTCAGTTCAAGGGTCGGAAGTTTTTAAATCTATCTGGAAAGCCTGGAATATTGTTAGACCATTTATTGTTAACAAGGGCTTTCATGATGATACTCAAATTTATGGTGAAAGGTCCATCTGGTGGAATCTTAAATTTTCAGGGAAACCCCTTGCTCTTCTACAGGGCTGTTCTGCCAAACATTGGGCCAGCAAAGGTATCATTAGCTTTATTGACATTTTTGAACATGATAATTTAATTAGCTGGGAGGAACTGAAAAATACTTTTAGTCTCCCAAACTCTCAGAAAAAAACTTATAACAAGATTCTTAAAGCAACGCAAAATCTCCCTCCTACCTGCCATGTTGATTCTCAAAGGTACTTACAATGCAAATGGCCAGATGGGACCATCCTATCCAAGATTAAAGCTAATAACATTTACAAAATTCTTGCATATGATGATTCCATCCGTGGCCATATTAACAAAATCTGGTACTCCTCACTGGATGTTTCTTCTTGGAAGAAGTTTTTCGTTATTCTTTGGAAAGGTTGGGTGGAACCCAAAATTAAATGCTTTAAATGACTCTTTATTCTTGACAGACTTCCTATTCAGAGAAATAACCATGATAATAATCTTTGCAAAATTTGTAATCTTCCGGAAACCAGCAGACATATCTTCTTTGATTGTTCTTTTGCTAGAAATATTTGGAATCTTTTTGGCATATACTACCCTACTCATGTTTCCATTATTGAAATTGTTACTGGTTATATTAAAGGTCTCAAAGCTGATTCTAATACTTTTTGGAATATTTTATCTTCTAACATATTATGGCAGATCTGGAAATGCAGAAATGAAGAGAAATTCCAGGACACTCCCCGGGTTCTTACTGAGTTTTTTCTTAAACTCACATCTTTAAAAATTTCCTTGCAGGTGCACACCACTATGATGATGGATCATAAGAAACTTCGTAGATTTCTTCAGGACGGACATGCCACCTTTTTTGCTTTCGAACTCAAGAATGGACATGAATGGAGGAGAAACCTGGATAACCTTCAAGTGTTTGAGAAGACTTTGGATAAAGTGAGCAAAGAAATCAAGAGAAACAAAAACTCCAAGAAAGACATCTTAGCCATGCTTCCGGAAATTCCAAATAAGAAAAAAGTTGCATGGATGGAAGGAGAACAGGGCTAGACCACCTGGGTCGATATCACTGATGGACACCTCCATTAGTGGTTTATTGGGCACCTTTTTTTGCTTATTGTTATTAACTCTAGATGCTCCTTTCGTTTTGCTCTTATGAGCTGTATTTCCGTTGGGGCCTTGTCCCCTTTTTGATTCTATGGATTTCTTCATTGTAATCTTTTTTTGATCACTTTATAATCAATACAAAAAAATACGCATAAATTTGTTGTCATTGTAAAGCCTCTCGGCTTAATAACAATGGCTTTTCCATAATAAATGAATTAAAAGTCATAAGTAACAGGTTGTCTGTTGACATCTTTTATTGAACAAAAATGGTATGTATGATTTGTATGATAGTGTCACGATTATAAATCTAAAAAATCAATTTAACAACTATAAAAAAAAGCTATTTTAAATTTAGAATTTGAATTCATTTGCATGCAAAAGGGGAATAGAATAGAAATTTTTCTCATATATATAGAAAATATAGAAAGATTCTATTTATATTTAGATTCTGCTTTTAAATTAACTCAAACGACTATTTATTTTAAAACTAATTGATATTTAGAACTTGAAATGATTTGATTGTAAAAAGTGAAAATAAAATAAAAATGCTAATTGTTTTTTAGAAAATCTCAATTTATAAATAATTTTTTGTTTTAAATTTATTCTTTAACTAACTCTTGATTTATTTAACAATTTAAAAATATTATAGTTATTTTAAGTTTAGAATTTCAATTAATTACGGCGAGAGGCGTAACCTACAATGGCATCAATAGGAGGAAGGAAAGCTGACATTGTATTGTGACAGTTACATTCGAATTGCAATAGGCATATGAAAAGTTGCAATTACATCTTAATGGTTGTGAAATCATGTCATCTCCTATTCATAACTATTACAATTGAATTGTTGTAAAGGGGGAAGACCAATCGTTTAATCTTCACCATAGATTAATATTAATATTCATAGATATCTTTCTCGCTTCACTTATTTTAAACATGTACAGTTGCAAGGATAGTTATAACTATGGATCTGCACAAATTCTTTTTTTTCAATTTTCAATTTCCATATAACCCACACAGTCTAGCCATATTTTGTTTGTTTATTCTAAAACTGATAGGGGTTTTTTTTTGTGTTGTGTAGATGGACAAGACATCTATTGTTGGAGACTTTCGAATGCCTTTGCTTGGATTTCTACAATGCGAATCTCACATATTTTGACGACCAGATTATCAAATCTCCACCTTTAAAGTAAGTAATCTGGAACTTGCCCAGATCATCAATGGCCTTTGATTTTGATTTTTGCGTACAAATGAGTCTTGCATTTGATTGATTTTGTGGTGAAATAGTGCGATGCAGTAATAGATAGTGAGAAACAAATTATTAAAGAAGCTCCTATCAAGTATGGCTAGCAAGGACCTGGGTGCTAGAATTTGTAAATGATTCTCATGATAGAATAGATTATTCCATTTTTTCCTCACTTTACAAATCTAGAGTTTTCAAATGTACCATTATTATTTTGAAAAGATTTTTACAGGATTGACATGCACTTGTAGGGATGTCGTAATTGGCATTTTAGTAGTAGTTTTTTCAGAATAAAATAGTTGTAAGGACATAGAAGATTAAGAGTTTAATTTCAAAATCTTGTTTGCAGGCTCAAGTTGCTATGCAATTCATTGAACGCCTGTTTTTATGATTCCACATCTTGCTTGCATGTCCACTAGAGCATTTCCAACTTTAGTATCTAAACAAAATCCCCATACTATTATGCACACAATGCATGTCCACGCCCTATTTGAAAGCTTCCATTCTTGAATACGCTACCAAAGAATTTGGCTTTATACTTGCCCATTGCATTTGTTTCAATATTTTGAAAACGTTTTCAACAAATCCATTCTCTCTAAATCTTGCAATCATTGCATTCCATGAGATCACGTCTCTTGTCTATATTTTTAATTATCAAACTTCAAAATTATGTATTTGAAAAAGAATATCTCTTTTGGCTGTACGTATTGCTACTGGTTGAAGCTTTGCAATTATTGTCTGTTCTCAAAGTCTTCACCTTCTTCACTTTTTTGCTTTTCTAATTCGGGGCATGTTAGATCTATAATTATTTGATAGAATTTATATTTAAAATAATTTAAATATAAAAGATAGAATAAATTGAGTCTTAAGCAATTGTTAGAATGTTTAGACATGGAAAGATGATCCGAGTAACTTGATTAAACATCATCTTATTCTAAAAATTCAATAATAAGATTAATTTATTTTAAAATTTTTTTTTGATTTATTTAACAATTGAAATTTTATTTATTTATTTTGAAAATTAACACGATTTACATGTGAAAAGAAAAAATAGAATAGAAATATTGCTTATATCTACAAAAATATAGAAACGTTCCATTTATATCAAGATTTTATTTTTAGATTTAATCTAAAAGATTGATTGTTCATTTAAAAATCAGGAAAGATATAATTTATTTCAATTTTAAATAGAATAGAAATATTGCTTATATCTACAAAAATATAGAAAGGTTCCATTTATATCAAGATTTTGCTTTTAGATTTATTCTAAAAGATTGATGGTTCATAAAATTAGTAAAGATATAATTTATTTCAATTTTAAATATTGAAATGATTTGTATGAGAAAACTTAAAATATAATATAAATGTTATTTACTGAAAGTACAAAATGATTTCATATATATCTAAGATTGGTTTTAAATTTGGCAATTCATTTAAAATTTATAAAAGGGAAAATATAGAAAGGTTCTATTTATATCTAGATTTTAGTTTTAAATTTATTCTAAAAGATTGATAATTCATTTGAAAATTAGAAAATATAGAATTTCATTTAATTTAGAATTTGAAATAATTTACATGTCAAAGTAAAAATAAAATAGAATTGTTGCTTATATATCTAGAAAAAATTTGGAAGAAAATGTAAAATAAGTTTTTAGTAACTACTATTATAATTTAGGGTTAAGTTAAGATTATGGTTAAATTAAGGTTAGGTATAGTTTTTTATTATAATTACTATTAGAGTTATGATTATAATCTTATTAATCTTTGGAGATCCATAAAATGCTAGAAATATAATTGATTTCTAATTAATTATTTTAGAGAAACAATAATTGAAAATAAAAATTTATAATTTATTAATAATTCATCATCTAAAAGTTTAATCCGCTATACTTAAATTTCTGTAAGTTTGTCTTTAATCATATATTTATGTATAATTCTAAAAAATAACCTTATAATAAACACAAAAAATGTAACAATTATAATTTAGGGTTAATTTAGAATTAGGGTTTAATTAATGTTGGCTGTAGTTTTTAATTATAATTATTATTAGACTTTTAGTTAAATTAGAATTCAATTATGGTTAGGCTCCAACTAAAGCTATATCAACCCTACCCTAACCCCAAGCTTTATCCTAGAATAGTAACTTTAATCACAACCTAAAATTAATCCTATCCATAACCTAATCTTAACCATAACTTTGATCTAAGCCTAATTGAATCCTAATAACCTAACCCTAAAATTAATCCTAACCTTAATTAAACCTTATCTTGAACAACCTAAACCCTAGCATAGTCTTTACCCTAAACTCAACAATTGACATTGACCCTAACCCTAGTCAAACCTTTATGCTAATGTAACCCATAACTTAACCCTAACCCTAATTAAATGGTATCTTTAATCCGAATTAAAAATATTAATCCTAACCTTAAATTCAAGCTTAATTATAGAAACCTAACCCTAATAACATGTTTTATCCTTGAAACCTAACCCTATGTGAATCATAAGAATAACCATAACTATAATCATTAGCCCTTACCTTAACCATAACACTAATCGTAACACTAAACCTTCACCCAAAACCTAATCATAACCCTAACCATGATGCAAACCCTAACCTAACCATAGTACAAACCCTAAACCTAAACTAACTCTAACCCTAATAATGATCTAAATACTAACCCTAATCATATCCATAACTATAACACTTAATCCTAACCTTAGGTCAAAACTTTATGCTAAACCCTAATGCTAACAATAATTCAAACCATAAACCTTGTTGTAACCCAAACCCTAACCCTAACAATAATGTAAACCCTAACCATAATCCAAATAATTATAACCCAAACTATAACACTAAGCATGATACAAACCATAACCTAACCATAACCTTAACAATAATCCTTAGCCTTATCTGTAACCATAACGATAACCCTAAAACTTAAACTTAACCATAACAAATAATCTATCCCTATCCCCAACCCTAACCCTAACCCTAACCATGATGTTGATTCTAACCCTAACCATAATCTTAACCCTCTTCCCTAACCTTAACCCTAACACTAACACAAACACCAAGAACAATATAAACCTAACCCTAACCATATGCCTAATCATAATCCTAAGCCCTAACTCTAACCTTAATCCTAACCCTAACCCTAACCATGATGTAAATCCTAACCTTGACCATAACCCTAGCCCTAAAGTCAACCTTAACCATGATATAAAACTTAACAATAATCCTAACCATAACCATATGCCTAACCATAATTGTAAACTCTAGCCTTAACTATGATATAAAAATTAACCATAATCCTAACCCCAACCCCAAACCCAACCATGATCTAAAGAATAACCCTAACCTCAATCATAATACTAACCCTAACTGAACCATAATCCTTAACCCTAACCATAACAATAATCCTTAGCCATAACCTTAAAACCTAACCCATACCATAATTATAATCGTAAACCTAAACCTTAACCCTAACCATAACCCAAACCCTAACCATAAGTGTGATCATGTAGACCATAACCCTAACCCTCATCACATTCCTAACCATAATCCTAAGCCCTAACCCTAACCATGATGTAAACCCTAACATAATTCTGAATCTCAAACCTAACACTAATCCTAAGCATGATGTAAATGCTTATACTAAATGCTAAGACTAACCATAATTCTAATCCAACCTAACCTAACCTAACCTAACCTAACCTAGCCTAACCTAACCTTGACCCTGTCCCTAATCTTTATGATAATGTAATCCGTAACCCTAATTAAACCTTAATGCTAAACCTTGAAAGTGAGCTTTATTATAGAACCCTAGAATTAAACACTACCTACAACTTGAACCCTAATCCCACCATAATTTAACTCTAACCCTCTCTATTGTGATTGAAGCATAACCCTAATTCTAGCCCTATTTGAAATCTAATACTAACCCTAATTACAATTTACCTTATCATATTCAAACCCTAACCTTGACAATATCTTCAATCTACACCTAATTGAGCCCTAACCCTAACCTAATCTTACCATAATTAAAACCTAACCACAACATAACCCTAAACCTACCTATAACCCTATAATTAAACCTTAGCTACAACTTGAACCCTAATTCAACCATAATTGAACCCTAGCTCTAAACTTAACCCTATCCCTAATTAAACTCTAAATCTTATCTAACACGAACCCTAAGCTACACCAAACCAAGATCGTAATTGAACTCTAATCCTAATTTCCTAACCCTAATGTAATTGAATCATAATCCTCATTTAATTCTAATCCTAACCCTAACTATAATTAGAACCTTACCATAATTAAACTCTAATTATCTATAATGCTAACCCTTAAACTTGATCCCTCTAATTGAATTCCAACCCTAACCTAACCCTAAACTTAATTTTAACCATAAAATTGAACCCTACCTACAACTTGAATCTTGATCTAACCTTAATTTAACCCTAAATCTAATTTGAACCCCAGTCCTGATTGAATTTCAATCCTAATTTTAACTCCAATCCTAATGCAATTGAATAATAACCCTAATTCTAAGCCTAATTGAACTTTAATATTACCCCTACCAATAATCAAATCCTAACCTTGACAATATCCCTAATTTAGATGTAGTAAACCCTAACCCTAATTGAACCTATATTCTAATATAATAATATAATTCAATTCAAAAAAAAGATAATATATAATTATATGTTGCATTTATTTTATGTTTTTCATGTCACATCATGCAATTGCCACTAGCATATATACCTTAAATTGTAATTTAATCCATATAAAATACGCCGAGAGATATCCTTCTCGAGGTGCCTATTTTACTTTAGGGTGTAAAATTGATTAAAAATAGGCGCCTCGAGAAGGATATCTCTCGGTGTATTTTATAAGGATTAAATTAAAATTTAAGGTATATATGCTAGTTAAAACTAATTGATATTTAAAACTTCAAATTATTTTCTTGTAAAAAGTGAAAATAAAATAGAAATGTAAATTATTTTTTTACTATATACTTAAAATATATATTGAAAATATAGACATTTGACAATAGTTCAAAGTTCCTTATAATTAAAATTATCTTACTCATAACCTTAATATTAATTTGATATTTGATATCTATATTTCTTTCTTATACTTATTTATGTAATATATATTATTTGAAAATACACGTCAAATTATTTGAAAAGCCCCAAATGTTAACACATAAATTTGTTGCCATGGTAAAGCCTCTTGACTTAATAACATTGGATTTTCCATAATAAATGAATTAAAAGTCTTGTCTGTTGACATCTTTTATTGAACAAAAATGGTATGTATGATTTGTATGATAGTGTCACGATTATAAATCTAAAAAATCAATTTAACAACTATAAAAAAGCAACTATTTTAAATTTAGAATTTGAATTCATTTGCATGCAAAAGGGGAATAGAATAGAAATTTTTTTCATATATATCGAAAATATAGAAAGATTCTATTTATAGTTAGATTCTGCATTTAAATTAACTCAAACGACTATTTATTTTAAAACTAATTGATATTTAGAACTTGAAATGATTTGCTTGTAAAAAGTTTAAATAAAATAGAAACGTTAATTATTTTTTAGAAAATCTCAATTTATAAATAATTTTTTGTTTTAAATTTATTCTTTAACTAACTCTTGATTTATTTAACAATTTAAAAATATTATAGTTATTTTAAGTTTAAAAATTGAATTAAAATTTATTTTGTCGACTATATTTATTAATAAAATATGTATTGATATAAGATTTTAACTTAAGTAGTGTTAGGGTGAAACTTTAACTTGTTTTAAATTTATATTATTAATATTGTTTGAATTAAAAGAAATTTTAAGCTATTTTAAAATGTCTTTGCTTTATCAAAACAAATTTTAAAGGTATTTATTTCACAAAAGTATTGAAATAAAGAAAAAATATTCATAGGAAAAGTATACAATAATCAACATTTGTTTTAATATTAACTATAACCTTAATCTAACCCTAATTTAACACTAACCTAATCCAAACCCTAACACTTATTGAACCCTAATCCTAATTGAGTTCTATCCCAAACCCTAACCCTAATTAAACTTTAATCCTAATTTCTATGTAACCCTAACATAATTGAATCATAAAGTTAATTCTTAACCCTAATTGAACTCTTATACAAACCTTAAATATAATTTTAAACTTAACATAATCAAACCCTAACCTTGACAATATCCGTAATCTAGATCTAATTGAACCATAAACCAAATCAACCTTAATCTAAGCATAATTGAAACCTAAACATAACCTAACCCTAAATTTAATTCTAACCCTAGAAATAGACCCTAAAGTTAACTCTAACCATAGAAATAGACCCTACCTACAACTTAAATCTTAATCTAACCTTAATATGTGCTCTAAGCCTCATTGGATCCTAATTCTAATTCAATACTAACTCTCACCCTCATGATGCGTTATCCTAAATACAACCCTAATTAAACCTTAACGTTGACCTTAAAATCAAGCTTTATTATATAACCCTAACCCTCACACCATGCTTTATCCTTAAACCATAATACTATAAATGATTACTAATTCTAATTCTAACCATAATTAAACCCTAAATCAATTATAATACTAGCCTTAACCCTACTCAAGATGTAAATCCTAACCCTAAAAATAACCATAATTATAACCCTATTCCTAATCATAACCCAAGCCCTAAAGCTAACCCTAATCCTGTAACGCCCCGCCAGGAAACCCCGAAGGGATTAAGCCATAACTCAAGAATAGAGTGCAATTTTTTTTTTTTAAAGTTACAACACATAAGATGCAACAAGATAACAAAGATTCAGATTACATAGCGGAAGACATCAACTAACACCTAAAGAGTTTCCCAACGAGATTACTTAAATTTCACAATTCAATTAACTCACACAATTAATCCAAAAGCTGAATATCTTAACAATAAGATAATTCTTAATCAAGATAATTTCTTTCAACAGATGGAAATATAAATCACAAGCAATGACTCATCCATTAAGATCTACTCATAATCTTCATTCAATCTTTTCATTTAAAATAACAAGCCATACATCTAATATTCAAAAACACTAGAATTCCATCATAAACATAAGAGATCTATTCAAGCATACTTAGTTTTCTAACCACAACAGAATAGATTCCATTACTCTAAGATACATTCTTTCATACTCCAATTTATTGCATTTCAAGAGATGATTACAACCATGCATCTATGATAAATCTCATCTAAACCACTTAAGCATTCGGTCAACATGGCATTCAAGAAGGGACTGAATATAAGCATTTAAAGTTAATTCCATTTATCCACCTAACCATTCTAGCATAAGCTAATCATACGTGATAAAGCTGAATAAAGGAAACATAAGAGAATACATCACATAACACCATAATGATCTCGGAGTTCACCCCTAAAGGGCTACATCTCCGGGTCTGCTCAACTGCAAGACCCCTCTGATAATTAATAAAGTTAAGAATACAAGAGGTTACACCATTACAATCCAGCCATGAAGGCAAACTATAAATAATATACAAACGACCACATCGGTCAAGCAATACATAAACGATCCCTGAAAAGAACAGGATCCAGCTGAGCATAATCAAAGCTAATACAAAGGTCCAGAAGAGCATCCACAAGGCTGAGCCATCACCACCCAAGGTCTATCATGAAACTGACACCCACAAGGGCATAAACAAAAGGATGACCCACAAAGGTACTCAAAACCGGACAAAATGACAACACACTAGCGAACGTAGGGACAAGTGTCATCACACAACCTGGTATGGTTACCATGGTGAGTCTTCATAGGTCCCGGCCCCACACACTGGGTTACCCTGGCAACCTAATCCGAGCTTCCGGCACATCCAAGCCTCGTGTGGACCCACACATCCTCTCGTGAAGACAAGGAAGATAGTTTGCCATTTCAGGCCTTCTCACAGCATGTCGAGTCTATGATAGCACTCGTCCCATGTGTGAGGCATATTATCTTACTTAGAGATTACATTCTAATCTACTATTAGGTTATCACTTATTAGACTCACTTTCGATGGGTTACCCAGCAGCCACTTTGGGCGCGGCCCCCAATCGAAAGCCACTTTCCCATACGACACTAGACTAAACTCAAACGAACTCAAAAACCAAGGAATAGACATGGTCAGATGAACAGAGTTCAAGAAGAGAGAAACAATCATCTGGTCAAACACGACTCAAGGATGATCACTTACTGACGGTACTCTAACTAGAGACCTGACCAACAATGGTCAACCACAAATCATCATTCGACTCACACATAGAGGATATGACCAAAAATGACACTACCACAAACAACAGTCAACTCAGAACCGAGGACTGAATAGGCACCCCAAGTCAATCCATACGACAGGGTCCTACTAAACAAAGCAAAACATGCCATTTCATAATTAAAGGCGAATACAGAAATTAAACTCGCAAGGCAATAATCAGAAAAGACAATATTTCCTCAAATTGATTTAATCATTACAAGTCGATCAAGTTTTCTACAAGATCTAAATCAGCTTACAGTTATCTACCTCATCTAGGGATAGGTTGTTCTTGGTTTCCTAACTCTTGAAGGTTCAAAGCATCGAACAGATATATAAAGCCATAAGGAGTTTTTAAACCAAATTCAAAATTAATAAAACTCAGACAACCATTAATCTATTAAATAAGATATTTAATCTCCGACAAAACATCATTAACATACTGGTCTAAAACCGACCTCTACAGTTTCGTATTATTTCTCAAGCCCAGATGCATTATACGGATTACGAAAATATAAATGCAGAAAGAGAATCTAAATGGAGATAATCATTTCCAAAGCATATCGTTTAAATTCAAATACCCAACGATAAATATTTCACTTACTTCTCAATTACTCAAATGATATGTTCTACGATAATATTTAACATCATCAATTAGTAACTACATCGTATTTCAACGATTTTCCAGTAACATATTATTCTCTATTAATTTTATTTTTAAACAATACTACCTCAATTAGCCAAATGCTCTAATCAGCTAGAAGGTAAGATCTAGATTTATTAATCCAAGATCAATCAGAATATATTCGACAATATTAATTTGCAAAATTACAGTTATAGAACCTAATTAAAAGGAATGCATAAGCCATAAAATGAAATTGAATAATAGTTAACTTATAACTTCCATTATAAAATTAATTAATATCCAATTAACATAATCAAGATTAATGCAACCTTAATCATAATTAAGAACTAATTAACACTAACATTAAAATAATATTTAACATATTATAAGCTCACTCTTTTTTTTTTTTTGAATGGTAAAAAAATACATTAAAAAAAACCATGTTAAAAAAACTATGTTTTCTTTTTAACAAAAAAAAAATGCATTTTAAAAATTAGGGCGAGGGCGGGCCGTGCCCTAACCCTAGCCATAGGCGCGGGGAGCATGGGCAGTGCCACGGTGGTGCCCGCAGGTGCCGCGGCGCCCTGCGGCCATCGCGGCCCCTGTGGCCACCACCGTGAGCCGTAGGCACTGCGGACTGCAAACGGCGGAAGGGGAGCTTGCGGGGGACGAGCGGGGGAAGGGGAGGAGGAGCGGGTGGAGCTCCGCTCCCCGCCCTCCGAACCCCAACCCAAACGGTGCTAAAAACAATGCACAACTCGGTTCATATTCACGATTTCATTTTTTTTTTAATTAATCTCGCCCAGTTCAAAATTTGATAATAAATTTGATTAAAACACCCAGGTTCGATAACATTGAACCTCATTTTTTTTAAACACACAGGTTCGAATAAAAGAACAAAACGCACAGACTGGGTTTTAATATACATATTTTTTTTTTTAAAACACCCAGTCCAAAAACTGAAACAAACGCCCATCACCAAATTTGATAAGAAATTTTGATTCAATAAAAAAAAATTTGATTTAAAAGGGTCTGGTTCGGTATCAAGTTCTTTGGTGATTTTCCTTCTTCCCAACAACAAAGGGATTCAAACACCCAAATAGCAAAGATGAATAACACATCTCAATTAAAATCTCTAGCCAAACTCATAATGGACAATCAAATTGATTTTTCAATAACAAATTCATTTCTTTCAACCAGAACCGTAAATTCTTTTGGCAGCAAGGAAACAATTCAGGATCCTACCTTCATTCGCAATCCTGGAATAGTTGAAGGAGAGCCCACCTGTCAGATCCAGCAAAGCTTACTTCCTCCCAACACCCCCAATTTTGTCCAAAATTATTTTCCAACCAAAAATTCCCAAAAAAAGTCCATCCCCCCAAAATTTCCCCAAATTTTGGGTTATATGGAAGAGTTGACCAAAAATTCCATTTTTGGAATTAAAATTTTTATTTACAAATAATTCTCAACAAAATAAATTTCTTTTCAATTCCAAAAACGATTTTCTCATTTAATCAAATTTAATCTTTCTAATCTCAAAAGCCAACAGATTACGATCAATCTATTGCGATAAAATACAAAACTTTCTTTTTCAACAGCATAAATATAAAATGCATTTAATATTCAAAATCAGTCATTTAATCGAATTTACTCCCAATTTGAAATGAGCAATCCAATATCCACGGAAATCGCATAACGGAAACCAGATTAATTTAGTCCATAAATCTCTAATGCACAAACACATATATAATCAAGATAATTACTAAGGACTAATTAATCAAATTAACCATGCACACCAAGCATGCAAATCAAGAAGGTCAACCAAACAGACGACTCACAAACCCAAACAAAAAGGGAATACCGACGATGACTGGCGATGCTCACTTGAGCACGACTAAGGTCAACTAGGGTCTTACGACCACCTAATCCAACTCTAAGGATTAAAAAGGTACACTCAAACCTGTACATCCAGGTGAAGATGAACTTCGCACTCATGCGGCGTTGTACCTGAAATTTCCTGCAACCAAGAGTCATACATGCATACATATATAAAATTTAATGAAAACGTTAGCCCGATATTAATACCATGAAATAGGAACACTAATCAACTTGCATACAACTAGTGAGAAAACCACATCAATAGCTATGCGTTAAATCAAGCATCTGACTGTAACATCATATTAAGATAAACTAATCAAGATTAAACCAAGGTTAGAGATTGATTAGGGCAGGGGTGCTACAAATCCTAAAAATTATTTAAACCCTAAGTTTGATCCTAATCTTCATCCTAAACCCTATCCCAAAACATAACCCTAACCCTGACCATGACTTTAATACTAAACCTAACCATTATCCTCACAATAACCGTATTCATGGTGTATATCCTAACCATAACACTAACCTTAAATCTAACCCAAACCATTACAAACACTAACATTATTCCTAACACTAACCCTGAACCCTAACCCTAACCATGATGTAGAACATAACCCTAGCTATAATACCAATGTTAACCCTAACCCTAAGCTGAACCATGATGTAAAACCTAAGCTTTACCATAGTCCTAACTATAACTCTAAACCATTACCCTAATCATATTCCTAACCCTAACCCTAACCTAACCTAATCATAACCCTAAACCCTAACCCTAAAAAATGAGGAATGGGTCTACAATTCTTAAGATGCACCAATCATCTATTACAATGCATTAATAATATATGAAGGGTATTAATATCTTGGTGCATCCTAAGGGCTCGATGGCCATTTCCCTAAAAATAACTTTAAACCTAACCCTAACCATGATGTACACCCTAAACCTATCCATAATTTAAACCATGATGTAAACCCTAATCCTAATCATGATGAAAATCCTTAGCTTAATTATAACCACTACTATAATTATAACCCTAAAACTAACTATAATACAGACCCTAGATCCCAACCCTAACATGATGCAAATCCTAACTCTAACCATAACCATGATATAAACATTAACATTAATCCTACTACTTACCCTTGACCTTAAACCTAACCATGATGTAAACCTTAACCCTATCCATAATCCTAACAATAACTGTAACATTAAGCCTAACCATAAACCTAACCCTAACTCCAACCCCAACCATGATGTGAACTATAACCCTTACCATAATCCTAGCTATAACTCTAAACCCCAAGCCTAACCTAACCATAACCATACACACTAACCCTAACAATAATCCTTAGCCCTAACCCTAAAACATAATCTAACCCTAACCCTAACCATAACCATAACTAAAAACCTCTATGTAATCCTATCCATAATCCTAATCGTAATCTTAAAACCTAACCCTAATCTTAATCTTAAACATTAACCTAACCATAGTCATCACCCTAACCCTAAGCCTAAGCTTAACCCTAAAAACAATGTTAATCATCACCCTAACCCTAACCCTAACACGAACCCAAAATTTAACCCTAGCTAATATGTAAACCCTAACCCTAGCCCTAATCCTAACTACGCCCCTAACCATAATCCTAAACCTAACCTTAACCCCAACCATGATGTAAATAATAAACCTAACCATAACCCCAAACCATAACCCTAATCATAATCCTAACCTTAACCCTAACCTTAACCATATTTGAATACTAATAATAAATCTAACTACAATTAAACCCTGAATAAATTATAATACTAACCCTAATCCTAACCCTAATCAAGATGTAAATCCTAACCCTAATAATAACCATACTTATAACCCTAAACGTAACCATAACCCAAACCCTCAAATTAACCCTAATCCAAACAATGATGTAAACCCTACAACTTTGAGCCTAAACCTAATCTTAAACCCTATCACAAACCATAACCCTAGCCCTAAACCTAACCATTATCATAATCCTAACCTTAAACCCTAACCTAATCATAACCCTAACTATGATGTAAACCTTAACCTTGACCATAATATTGATTTTAACTCTTATCCAAAACATAACTGTCAACCAAATCCTAATCCTAACCATACCCCCAGTTATAATTCTAACCCTTATCCTACCTTTGACGTAAACCATAAACATAATTGTAACCATTTCACTATACCCTAACCCGAACCATAAGTTTAAACCTAATATTAAACTACAACCATAACCCTAACCCTAATGATTATCCTAAAGCAAACCCAAACCCTGACGTTGAAGCTAGCCCTAACCATTACCATAACCCTAATGCTAATCATAACCCTAACTAGAACCATGATCATAATCCTTACTGGAACCATGATGTAAACATTATCCTCAACCATAACACTAACCTTAACGCTAACGCTAATTATAACCAAAATACTTGCCATTAAATAAAGTTTAATATATCTTAGATTTTAGTATTTTCTTTGATCCTACAACACATATATATTGATTAATTTTATGTTTTCCATGTTGGGCGGTGCCAATGTCACTAGCATATATACCTTAAATTTTAATTTATTCTATATAAAATACGCAAAGAGGTATCATTCTGAAGGCACCTATTTCAATTTAGGGTATACAATTGATTAAAAATAGGCACCTCAAGAAGTTGATAACATTCTATCTTTTTAAAACTGAAATAATTCTATGAATCTAATAATTCTAATAATTCTATCATCTTAATTCAATTTTTAGATTAACAAATCTATTTTTAAGTAACATAAAATGAATATCATTATATTTTAAAGATTCTAACATTTCTTAAAATTATTTAAATTATAAAAAAATTAATTAAATTTAATTTATAATACTTAAATCTCAAAACTAATAAACTATTTAATAATAAACCAAAATACTTGCAAAATAATCAACTAAGCATGTACAATTTAAAAAATTTAAAAATAAAATTATAAAAAATAACTTAAATTACTTATTGAAAAGTATAATGCTAGGTCCCTGTGATTTAAATTTTAAAACTGGTGGTCCCATGAATTTTGTCATAGTTCACCTTAGAAGTTTAAACTCAAAAAGGAAACTGTTAAACTCCGACATTTAAGGAAACTAGTGATCTCATGAATATAAGATTTTTGTATGTGCATAATAAGGCATAGTTTAAACTCAAAAAAGAAACTGTTAAACTTTGACATTTAGGGAAACTAGTGATCTCATGAATATAAGATTTTTGTATGTGCATAATAAGGCATTGTGAACAATCCGACATGTTGTTTTTACTGCATCACGTAAAACTGCCACATGGTTGCGCAGTGACTGAAGACCCTGCATTTCAATTAAAAGAAGAAATATTTCATGAAGAAAAAGATTACATTTAAACTGACCATTCCCATTAAATGTTTCTAAGCAAACTTACGACAAAGTAAAATTGTATGAATATATATCACCCATCACTGTAATTGGTGATCGAAAAATAAGAAGAATAAGAATGCAAGCATACAATGAAGAGCCCATCACAACTCCTTTGCCTGCCATTTGTTTTGAAATTACAAAATTATATGCAATGATAATAAAGACAAGTATTTATATATTAAAAGCGTGAATTATTTAGGGAAGCTCTACATTTTCTCTCAACACATTGGAAACTTTCTTGTTTGAAGAAAAGTATTTATATATTAAAAGCGTGAATTATTTAGGGAAGTTCTTCGTTTTCTCTCAACACCTTATCCGGATGGGGTAAGCTTTGCAGGTTGTGCCATCGAAGAAAGAATTTAATTAGTTGCCTCCTTTTGAAAATGTTTCTATCTAGCCTTCTTCACCTCCTCCTTGGTGAATCTCATCTAAGTAGCTACTTCATCTACTATCTTTGATACCTTTCTCTTCCAGGCAAGAGTAGGGAATAGTTGGTACAAACTAAGGTCCTTTTCTTTACATGTCTCAAATCTCCCTTCCTTTGGATACACTGGTTGACTCAAGAGATGTTTTGCATAACCTTCAAGTATAATGGAGCCAACTTCATACCCCATGGACATGATCCAGACAATTTGGGGCTCCACTACTTCCATCAAGCATTCATCCTTATCCACCATAAATAAAATGGTTTGCTCATACCTCTCAACAACCTTCTTAGGAATCATTTCCCTATTTTTCATTGAGGCTTGGGAGGTTTGGAAGTATCCCCAGAGGGAAGATATTCTCATAGTACCATCACCAATTCCCCATAGACCTTCCTTGATCTGCATGGCCAATGGTCTATAATTGGGCCCATTGGACCTTGCCATTTATACTGGGTATCTCTTGAAAGAAGTATTGTGCCAGGAAAATAAAGAGTGTACCATATTTAAAAGTATGCTTTTTTTCCTCCTTTATCTTCTTTAGATTGCTTAATAATTCATTTAGAAGTGTCGTGCACATGTCATACATGGAAAGAGAGGGGGAGAGAGAGATGGATAAAGAGAGAGAGATAGAAAGGGGGAGATAGAGGGAGGGATAGAGGGAGAGATAGAGATAGAGGATAGAATAGAGAAGGAGACTCAGAGAGAGAGAGGATGGGATAGAGACACCTAAGAGAGGGGGAGAGAGAGAGAGAGAAAGAGACCAAAGAGGTAGACGGAGGGGAGGTGAGAGAGAGAAAGATAGTGTGAGAGATAGAGAGAGTTTGAGTGAGAGGAAGGGATGGAAGGATAGTATAAGAGACTAGAGAGAGAAGTGCAAAGAGAGGGACAAAGAGATAGAGTGAGAAAGAAAGGTAATGAGAAAGGGAGAGAAGGAGGGGGAGGAGAGAGGGAGAGAGTGAGAGAGAGAGAGAGAGATACACCTAAAATGAAGGGAGATTGAGATATAGAGATAAAGAAAGAGAGAGAGAGAGAGAGAGTTAAGTGAAAAATAGAAAGAGAGGGGTGGAGGTAGGGAGAGAGTGGAAAGAGATACACCTGACAAAGGAGGAGAGTGAGAGAGAGAGAGAGAGAGAGGAATGGATCGAGATGGGGAGAGAGAATGAGAGTTATAGGAAACAAAATACTTGATAGAGGAAGAGATAGGGAGGGGGAGGGAGAGAGAGATAATGGGAGAGAGACACCGAAGAGAGGGGAGAGAGTGAGAGAGAGAGATATTTGAGAGAGGGAGAGAAAGACAGAGATAGATAAAAGAGAGAAAGAGGGTGAGGGAGATGAGAAAGAGAGGGAGAGATATGTAAGATAGGTAAGAAAGTAGAGAGGGACAGGTTTAAGAGATAAATAGGTAGGGGTTGAGGAAGAGAGAGGGAGAATGTAGGGAAGAAATGAGAGAGATAATATTGATATAACAGTTTGATGCTATTTGAAAGGTAGAATACTCAAAAAACTAGAATCTTCATTATAACTCTTAGAGATCTGGAACCACTCTCAAACATCTTGACAATATCTAAGAAACATAAAAGACAAAGAGAAATGCCACTTATACTGAAATATTATATTTTATGTATATATCCTATCGAAAAACCTAATGGAACGCTAAATGAACTGCATACAAGTCCATATTACTAATTTAAATTTTATTGATATACAAACGCATATGTTTTTTACAAACTAAAACTACGTACGGGGTTTTAGTTTCTAACCATGTATGCGATTAGTATACTTTAAACCCCATACACGGTTTAGCTTCGGTCAGGCTTGGCAAAAAGAGCCTAAACTTCTATAAGGGGTTTTCTAAATTTCAAATACCCCGTCTGCATTTTGTGTTTTTTCATGTTTTTTGGGGGTGTGTCCACCTTTTTGCATACCATCTTGGTGCACACACCCAATATTGATATTAAAAATGATTGAAAACAACTATCTTGACATTGGTTAGGGTTAGAATGATGTCCAATTAAATTAAGAGTTGATCAGGATCATGAAACGACAATTGAGGTTGATGTCAACAAGACCTAATTCAAATTTGAGAAAATGGGATCGAATAGGAAAAGAATGCGAAAGAATGACACAATTACAACAATTACACCTCATCACCAATTTACTGCTCGTTAAATAATTTTTTTTTTCTTTTATAACATTCTATCTTTTTAAAACTGAAATAATGGTGCTTCATTTCATATGGAATCCTTTCTTTTCTGCCACGTCATCCCCAATCTACCGCTAGTTAAAATAAATATGTTTTCTTTTGATAACGGTCTATCTTTTTAAAACTAAAATAATGAGGCCTCATGTCTGCTATTTAAATAAATTTGTTTTTCTTTAAATTATTTAAACTATAAAAAAATTAATTAAATTTAATTTTATAATACTTAAATCTCAAAACTAATAAACGTTTTTATAATAAACCAAAATAACTTCAAAAATGATCAACTAAACATGTACAATTTAAAAAATTTTAAAATGAAATTATAATAAATAACATAAATTACTTAATGAAAAGTATAATGCTAGGTTGCTGGAGGGGGCCTTCCTAAAAAGTAGAGCTTGAGTTGGAGAAGGAGCTACTGAGATTTAACTCCCAAAAGAAGTTGTTAAACTCCAAAATTTAAGGAAACCATTGATCTCATGAATATAAGATTTTTGTATGTGCATAATAAAAACAAGTAAAATTAATTTATTTCCCTCCAAAACTATTTTTATAATAGAAATTAAATTAACAAAAGATTTTGTATGTGCATGATAAAAACTAGGAAAAATTTATTTCCATCTAAAACTATTTCTTAATAAAAATTAAATTTAGATGTTTAACAAGTAGGATGCCTCTATTTTTGAAAAAGATCTCAAATAATCTTACAACATAATTTTTGTTTATTCATAAAACCCCATCTTCTTTAAAATAGAGCTTAAACCCCTCTCATGTAAATCATTCCATGATATCTTCTCACTGTAGTGGCGAGTACTTGCCTTATAATATTGATATAAGAATAATTGTGAATATAAATTTTATATATTAATATAAAATATAAGAAAATTAGCATTAATCATAACTAAATAAATCTAGTTAATTATTATAAAATTGATTTAATATTATGATATAACATTGATATAATATGATAATTATTAACATTAATATTTAAAAATTAAAAAATAATAATTTAGCATTAATAATAAAATAAATAAATCTAATTAATTATTCATTAATTTTTTATATTAAAGATCAAGAATAAACAAAATACAATTAGCTGTAGACAGGGGAGGCTACGCCTCAACCATCAAAACCACTGAGGATCTTTGTTACATCACTAGAGAGTAGTGCGATATCAGAAAAGGAATAGTGAAAAAAGGGAAAGTCTAAGCACTACTGCAACATGTGATCAAAAGGATCAATCCAAGTGGTCCACCCTTGGGCCCCTTCCATCAAAACCACCTTCTTTCGGTCCTGGATCTAGGTTAGCATGGCAATGTGATCAGCCTCGGGCATCCTGTCGCTGATGATCTCTTTGTGTAGTTTCTTTAGAGCCTCTTCAAAGAAAGACTGGTTTTTTGCAAGCCTCCTCCATTCATAGCCATCCTTCATCTCATGTATGAACATAGTTGCGTGACCATCTTGTACAAACTAGAGGAACTTATGCCTTTCGACATTCATAACGAAGGAGACCTGCGAGGCATTATTAAAAAAATTGAGTCTACGAAGAGACTCAGTAAGATACTTGCCATTGCCATTAAACTTGTCCTCATTTCGCATCTTCCAAATGAACCAAAGGATATAAGAAGATAAGATAAACAAAATTAAATTAGCATCCATTTTTAGCCCATCAATATAACTAGAAATAATGTTAAGGGTATCCACATTATTAGGAATGCAAAAACAAAACATTAACCAAACCTCCCTGGCGAAGGAGCGTTCTTTATCATATGGTAGGTTCTTTTCTGGGTGGGAGAGAGATTGTGGGCAGCACTGAGCTCTTCCTAGCTGATTAGACACCACTCTCAAATAAGTCCTCAAAGATCTTGATGTTGAATTTGGCCCAAAGTTTGGCCGAGCAGCCTTGAGTGCGGCTAAAGGTTTACTAGCATGAAAGAGATTCCACCTAATCAACCTTTCCCCATGAATGGTGCCATTGCTGCTAATACTAGGGCTGTCAATAAGATGTCTAATATGCTCCCAGGCCTTCCAAATGGATTTAAAAAGATATGAGCCTTGCATGGAAATAGGAAAGCGAGCTACCACTAGGTCAGCCAAGGGAAGGGCTTTCCAAGACTTGGCATTCTTAGAGACACCTCTCTCAATATTGTTTCTAATCAGGAATTTCTAGGGCTCCATGCCATCTAAGGAATGAAATATCCATTTCGCAGCAAGGGAAATACCCATTTGTTTAGTCATGTGACACCATTTCCACTTAACTGCATGCATTTTTCTCCCACCTTTTCCATCAGAACAAAGGTATTGCCTTATGGCTTTTTGGATATCAAGGATTTGGTAGTTATTGAACATCCAGGTAGAGGAGTAGTAGACACTATTTGAGGAGAGGATTTTCTGACAGAATTGGATCCTACCAGCAAGTGAGAGGAATCTATTATCCCACCTATGTAGTTTTTTGTCAATCTTATCTTTATCCATTGCCACATCTCTTTAAGAGAGGGAGAAATAGAGAAAGTGATGCCAAGGTACCAGACGATTTTGTTGGGGCCTCCCCACTGAAACCTGTAGGGAATAAGCCAATCTAGGGGTTTCTCTTTCTAGCCAAGGAGAGTAGATTTGGCAAGGGAGATTTTAGCTCTAGAAATGATACCAAAGGTTTTAAGCTTTTGAACAAGGTTGTCAATATTCTGGGGTGAAAGTTCAAGGAAAATGGCAGTATCATCCACAAACTGGATGTTGAGGAGGCTGGAGTCATTAGGGAGCTTAATTCCTTTGACATAGGAGGATACAGAATTGTCCTTGAGAAGATAGTATAGAGCATTTGATGCAATGACAAATAGAACAGGTGCAAGCGGACAACCTTGCTTGATGGATCTACTAAGTTAAAAGTTCTGGGATAAGGATCCATTGACTTCAATTTGAGCCAAGGCATCCTCGAGAAGGACCTTAACATATTTGTAGAAGTTAACCGAAAACCCAAAGGCTTGTAGCATCATGATGACAAAGTCCCATTCCACATGGTCATATGCTTTTTCAAAATCCAGTAGGAACATAGCAGTGTCTTGGTTAGAGGCTCTAGCCCAATCCATGGCTTCCCAACTCATAATGAAGGTTTTCAAGGATATATCTACCCTTGATCAAACCTGTTTGGGTAGGGTAGATGAATTTAGGGAGGATCTTTTCAAGTTGAAGGGCAATAACCTTAGCCAAAATTTTGTAGGAGACATTGAGGAGGGTGATGGTCCCCTTGTTAATGTTAGCACCAAGGTTGCCATTGTCAAAAGCTTCAGAGTAAACACCATGTAGGTCAATGGCAATCCATTCTAGATTGGCCTTGTAGAATTCAATAGGGAGGCCATCTGGGCTCGACACTTTGTCAGATTTCAGGGAGTTGATAGTAGCAGTGATTTCCTCAACAGATACCCTTTGGTTGAGGAGGATGGAGTCCTCAGGGGAGATCCTAGTTGGGATCATGGTTTTGCACTTGTCACTAATGTCCTTAGCCTTGGCATCGTCTTTAGAGGTGAACAAGTTTTTGTAGAATAGTTCAAAAGCATCTTTGATAATGGGGAGGTCAATAATTTCTTTATTGTCAATAATCAGCCTATCAATCTTTTCCTTGGATTGTTTGTGCTTAAGTAGGTTAAAGAAGAATTTGGAGCCCTTGTCCCCAAATTGTAGCCAGTGGGTGAGAGCCCTCATAATAGCCCCATGGATCTTAACTTGCTGGTGTTTTCTAAGAGCTTCTCTAGCAAGCGCAACATGAGTAGCCTTATGAGAACAACTAGAGTTGTTTTGGATATTGAGCTTTGAGGACTCGAGCTGGCTAATGAGAGATTTTTTAGCAGATCTGAAGTCTCTTGCCTTTTTTGCCCTATAGTCTGTAGGGTTTTTTGCCAGGAATTCACATTAAAGTTCCATCTATCAATATGAGAGGGGAGGAGTTTGTTTCGATAGTTGAGGAGTCTGATGAGATGCAAGGTGATCAAAACATCATGATCCTTGAGGAGGGAGGTGTTAAGCATAAATTTATAGGATTTGTTGACCTGGGTAGTCATAATATTTCTAACATTAATAAAATCCATTATAGGGTGATGGTCGGACAAGGACGTAGGCCAAACAAAAATAGGCCTACCTTGGGTATTAGGTGAGAAGGAAAAACTCTCTTTATTAGCATAGAATCAGTCCAGTGTAGAATAAGATGTCTAATATGCTCCCAGGCCTTCCAAATGGATTTAAAAAGATATGAGCCTTGCACGGAAATAGGAAAGCGACCTACCACTAGGTCAGCCAAGGGAAGGGCTTTCCAAGACTTGGCATTCTTAGAGACACCTCTCTCAATATTGTTTCTAATCAAGAATTTCCAGGGCTCCATGCCATCTAAGGAATGAAATATCCATTTCGCAGCAAGGGAAATACCCATTTTTTTAGTCATGTGACACCATTTCCACTTAACTACATGCATTTTTCTCCCACCTTTTCCATCAGAACAAAGGTACTGCCTTATGGCTTTTTCGATATCAAGGATTTGGTAGTTATTGAACATCCAGGTGGAGGAGTAGTAGACACTATATGAGGAGAGGATTTTCTGACAGAATTGGATCCTACTAGCAAGTGAGAGGAATCTATTATCCCACCTATGCATTTTTTTGTCAATCTTATTCTTTATCCATTGCCACATCTCTTTAAGAGAGGGAGAAATAGAGAAAGGGATGCCAAGGTACCTTAACATATTTGTAGAAGTTAACCAGAAACCCATAGGCTTGTAGCATCATGATGACAAAGTCCCATTCCACACGGTCATATGCTTTTTCAAAATCCAGTAGGAACATAGCAGTGTCTTGGTTAGAGGCTCTAGCCCAATCCATGGCTTCCCAACTCATAATGAGGTTTTCAAGGATATATCTGCCCTTGATAAAACCTGTTTGGGTAGGGCAGATGAATTTAGAGAGGAGCTTTTCAAGTTGAAGGGCAATAACCTTAGCCAAAATTTTGTAGGAGACAGTGAGGAGGGTGATAGGCCTCCAGTTCTTGATTAAGGCCCTATCCCTATCCTTGGGTATCAGTTTGATGGTCCCCTTGTTAATGTTAGCACCAAGGGTGCCATTTGCTGGGGCCTCCCCACTGAAACCCGTAGGGAATAAGCCAATCTGGGGGTTTCTCTTTCTAGCCAAGGAGAGTAGATTTGGCAAGGGAGATTTTAGCTCCAGAAATGATACCAAAGGTTTTAAGATTTTGAACAAGGTTGTCAATATTCTGGGGTGAAAGTTCAAGGAAAAGGGCAGTATCATCCACAAACTGGAGGTCGAGGAGGTTGGAGTCATTAGGGAGCTTAATTCCTTTGACATAGGGGGATAAAGAATTGTCCCTGAGAAGATAGTACAGAGCATCTGATGCAATGACAAATAGAGCGGGTGCAAGTGGACAACCTTGCCTGATGGATCTACTAAGTTGAAAGTTTTGGGATAAGGATCCATTGACTTCAATTTGAGCCGAGGCATCCTCAAGAAGGACCTTAACATATTTGTAGAAGTTAACCAGAAACCCATAGGCTTGTAGCATCATGATGACAAAGTCCCATTCCACACGGTCATATGCTTTTTCAAAATCCAGCAGGAACATAGCAGTGTCTTGGTTAGAGGCTCTAGCCCAATCCATGGCTTCCCAGCTCATAATGAGGTTTTCAAGGATATATCTGCCCTTGATAAAACCTGTTTGGGTAGGGCAGATGAATTTAGGGAGGAGCTTTTCAAGTTGAAGGGGAATAACCTTAGCCAAAATTTTGTAGGAGACATTGAGGAGGGTGATAGGCCTCCAGTTCTTGATTAAGGCCTTATCCCTATCCTTGGGTATCAGTTTGATGGTCCCCTTGTTAATGTTAGCACCAAGGGTGCCATTGTCAAAAGCTTCAGAGTAAACACCATGTAGGTCAATGGCAATCCATTCTAGATTGGCCTTGTAGAATTCAATAGGGAGGCCATCTGGGCCCAATGCTTTGTCAGATTTCAGGGAGTTGATAGCAGCAGTGATTTCCTCAACAGATACCCTTTGGTTGAGGAGGATGGAGTCCTCAGGGGAGATCCTAGTTGGGATCATGGTTTTGCACTTGTCACTAATGTCCTTAGCCTTGGCATCATCTTTAGAGGTGAACAAGTTTTTGTAGAATAGTTCAAAAGCATCTTTGATACTGGGGAGGTCAATAATTTCTTTATTGTCAATAATCAGCCTATCAATCTTTTCCTTGGATTGTTTATGCTTAAGTAGGTTAAAGAAGAATTTGGAGCCCTTGTCCCCAAATTGTAGCCAGTGGGTGCGAGCCCTCACAATAGCCCCATGGATCTTAACTTGCTGGTGTTTTCTAAGAGCTTCTCTAGCAAGCGCAACATGAGTAGCCTTATGAGAACAACTAGAGTTGTTTTGGATATTGAGCTTTGAGGACTCGAGCTGGCTAATGAGCGATTTTTCAGAAGATTTGAAGTCTTTTGCCTTTCTTTGCCCTATAATCTGTAGGGTTTTTTGCCAGGAATTCACATTAAAGTTCCACCTATCAATATGAGAGGGGAGGAGTTTGTTTCGACAGTTGAGGAGTCTGATGAGATGTAGGGCGATCAAAACATCGTGATCCTTGAGGAGGGAGGTGTTAAGCATAAATTTACAGGATTTGTTGACCTGGGTAGTCATAATATTTCTAACATTAATAAGAGCCATAATAGGGTGATGGTCGGACAGGGACGTAGGCCAAACAAAAACAGGCGTACCTTGGGCATTAGGCGAGAAGGAAAAACTCTCTTTATTAGCGTAGAATCGGTCCAGCCTAGAGTAGATTCTACTCTCCCCCTTTTGAAAGTTACACCAGGTATACCACAGGTTGAGGGGGGAATATCCAAGCTCCTCAAATGGATCAAATAGGGCTTTATGCAGTTTCAGCCCGTACCAATGCTCTCTTTCCGAATTGTTCCATGCAAAGGGTAGGCCACCAGTTTTGTCAAAGCTATTTTCAACCATATTGAAATCCCAAGCAATTATCCAGGGGATTTCTGGGAGTGATCTAAGACAATCCCAAAAGGCAGTCCTATCTCTATAATAATTAGCAGCATACATAGAGTAGATCCCAAAGTGAGTGCCTTTCAGTTTGATGTAGGTCCAGATAGCCCTATTGCATGGGGAGATACCCTTGTTAGTAATGAGATTGGACCACTTTGGTTTGATAAGGAGTCCAACACCTCCCTTGCCTCTAGGGTGATTAGAGAAGATTTTAATGGCATCCTTCCAGACATAGTTAAGTGTAGTTTCAAGAATAAGCTCAGTAGCTTTTAGTTCTTGTAATAGTAGAAAATCTGTATCCTTATGTAAGTCAAGGAGTCTTTTCACAATAAACTTTCTGTCAGGTGACTCCAACCCTTGCACATTCCAAGAAATAAATTTCATCATTACTGAGAAGGGGTTAAGGAGAAACTACCAACCTTAGAGCTGGAAGGATTCATGGGAGTGTCGGGAATTGTGGGGGGATTAGTCCCCTTCTTCTTATTCTTGGAGCCAAAGGGCCTCCCTTTTTTCTTGGTCATGGAGCCATGATCCAACTAGTCTTCCTCCTCCTCACTAGGGGAGGAACAAGCTAGGGGATCAATGATCCCTTCCCCATTCTAGCCTAGAAGACTCAATTTACTATATCTTGTGCAAGACTTAGATGTTGATTTGAAGTAGGGGAGCACATTAGGGAACATCTTAGGGCCAGTTGTAGTGTTAGCAGGAATGATTTGGATAATAGAAGATTCATCAATTTCATTAAACACCTTGGGGACACCACACTTGTCAGTAGTGTTATCAAGACCCGAAGGAGGTGCTGGAGTGGGAATCGTAGAGGAGGAACTTAGGGGAGTTCCAGGTCTATGAGCCATCTCAACAGAGCTAGATCCAAAATCCATAGTAGTGTTGCCAAGGATGGTGCCCTCAAGGTTTTTAATCATAGACTTGAAGTTTGGATGGTCTGAAGAATGGGAGGAGGTATTCTTTCTAGAGTTGCTCTTTTGAATTCCAGATCGGATTTTATCAGCCGCCAATTCTTGTGCATTTTTCCTCTATCATTTTTTGCTGATAGCTAATTGGAGGCCATCATCGGAGGGGCTTTGGTGGTGTCCATGGTAGAGGCCTTAGGGAGGGTGGGCATGGGTTGGAGGGGGCTTATATTGGCATATCCCAGGCTAGGATATCCATTGCTTAGGCCCAAGGCAGAGTTTCCACACCCAACCATCCCATTAAGTGGATTGTTCATGCTAGTTACAGGGGGGTTGTTAGCAGGCGAAGGGGTGGTATTAGTTCCATTCACAGACGACATTGACTCGGTGCTTTTAGAATTTTGGGGGTCGCCCTTGGAGGGATCAGCCTTGTTTTGAGTAGTTCTTTTTTTAATAATCAGGCAATTCTTACGCTGGTGTCCTTCTTTCTTGCATAGAAAACAAGCATTTATCCCTCCTAGGGTTTCTAAAGGGCATGAATATACCTCTTTTTATATCTTAAGATTCAGGGTATCGAGTATATCAATTCCTGGTTTGATTGAAACCAAAATTCTTGCATCAAGATGGGGGATAAGTCTATTAGAATCATCCATCCTGACAAATTTGCCCACAGGTTCGAAGATTTGGGGTAGGAAGCACCGAGACATTTTTAAGAAGAAGCCACCTGGGACATGAGAGAGCCATAATTTCCTCATTGACGGCTTCGGCCGACCAAGCAAGGGCACGAAAGGAAGTGTTTCCTATGGCCCAATATTGTTTTTTCAGGACCTCAGCCTATATTTCTGAAGAAGTGAAAATAATGATAAATAAACCCTTTTGAATTTGCCTACAAAACGAAAATCTGAAACCAAGCTTTAAATTCCAAAAAATATGAAACGAGTCATCCAAACATTTGCTGGCCGGGGGCATTTTTCAACACCTATAGTGGCAAAGAAGATTGCTGTGTTTCTTAACCTATCTTTCTCATGCAAGATTTATTTAGCCATAGCATCATTATGCGAAATGGAGGAGAGATCGATGGAGATGGCTGAGGTCTTACCTTCTCCGTCGGGTCGAGCGAAGCCAGCCATGAACTTAGCATTCTTATTGCAGGTAACGCCATCTCTAGGACCCGCGATGACATCTGAGAAAGACCTCTTAGGTTTCGGCGGTGAGAGTTTAGGGTTAGGCGATGGGTCTGGGACAATAACTTCCTCAGGCTCCATTAAAGGCCAAGTGCGGTGCTCACGCAAGGGTGGTACAGTATTAAATGCGAGCACAATCAACTACTAAAACATCTAGCGGGCAAAAAATAAAATAAAATAACACACAACTGAAATGAAGTGGATGTTTTAAGTTAGGAGGCTCAAACCAGATGGAGGAGAGCGGTCTCCTCCACCACCTTCATTGTTGACCTAGCTTACAGTCTCCATATTTGCAGTAATTCATAGTCTCCAAATTCATAGTAATCACCATTCAATCTTCCCAACTTGTTCCTGTTAAGCTATTTTTAAGTTTTCTGTAATCGCAGATTCACAGTAATCGCAATAATCGCAATTCCAATTAATCGCAGTAATCACCATTCTAATTAATCGTAGTCTCCTCCATTTTAATCTCCAGATTCGCAGTTGCAGATTCATAGATTTAATTCGCAGATGCATTTAAAACATTTTTTTTCACAGATTTAATTCGCCTCTTTCATCGCAGTTTTCTGTAATCGCAGACAATTTTAATTTGCCTCTCCAATAATATCAATTATTCATTAATTTAATATCTAATAATTAAGAATATATCTCAATAATAAATATTAAATATAGTTATATAATAAATTTATTAACATATAATATATATTATATAAATAACAAATATGTCAATTTCAATTGATTATTAACAAATTAATATATAGATGGAATTATCAATTATAATTCCATAATATTAATAAGAAATATTTTTCAATATAAGTATGATTTTTAGTTGAACAATTATTACAATATTTCCAAGTTATTATTTATAGAGAGTAATGAAAAAGAGTTGAAAGTTTATAATTTATAATTAATTTTATTTATATAATTTGAATTGTCATAAATATAGAGATAAAAAAAATATTATATTATTTTAAGAAGTTTGTGTTGAAAAATTAATTATCGTTCACTAAATCAAATAATTAATTTTTTTTTTAATTTCATAATAATTAATATGTAATGTAGATTATAATTTAATTAACATATTGTTTTACTATTTATAACAATCAATAATAATTTTTTAAATAAATTTAATTATTAATATATTTATTATTTAACAATATAATATAAATATTGATATTAATCTTATGATGATATTATTATAATAATTGAATTATAATTAAAAAAATTATTTACCAAAATGGGTTTGAAATAGTTTTATTTACAAGTACTATAAGATTGGAACCATAGGTCTTTATAAAATAGAGTATGGTATTTTTAATAAATAAATAAAAAAATATAGACTCTCTTAGTTATGGGTAAATCATTGAAGTATGCAACTCTCAAATTAATTGTCACATAATAATGTAATGGAAGTATCCACGAAATTAGTAAGCCTCCAAAAAATCTGTCTAAGTAAAACAATATTGTCCACTGGTTGATAAGAAAAATGATTTTTCTAGTTTTATTTGCAAGCATACAATGAAGAGCCCATCACAACTCCTTTGCCTACCATTTATTTTGAAATTACAAAATTATATGCAATGATAATAAAGACAAGTATTTATTTATTAAAAGTGTGAATTATTCAGGGATGTTTCTACGTTTTCTCTCAAGACATTGGAAACTTTCTTGTTTGCAATTTGTAGAGATTGAAATGCATTTAATTGGTAAGGTTGTCAAATATTCAAGGAGATGTTTCTATTGTTGTAAAATAGTATTGAATCTTGGTATTAGATATAAAAATGATGACCATGCATTAGTTGCATAATTCATTTTCATTATATTATATGGACTGCCCAAAAAGACAACAAGGCGAGTAAAACCAGCCCAAACAACCAACTACAAAGACCCTCGTTTTTCCTTGTAGGAACGAAGAGTCATATCAAAAGAGGGCTTGGATGTCTTTGAATGCTTTTCCTTAACAGTAATCCAACCATCTTCAAATTTAGCTACCGCAACATACCAATGCGATGGGCACAACACCGATCTTTTCGGAGAGGAAAAAAGGGTGCCAGAAGAGGGAGCAACAACCATCGTAGGCAGAGAGTCACAACTAGCAAAAGTTGTGCCAGCACCCTTTGAAGAAGTTGGTGATATTATTTTTCATGTTAATGATTCTTTTTACTTGTTCATGGAATTATATATTAGATCATAGGTACATCAAATCTAGGGAGAATATAATGGAGAAAAATATATAAATATGTGATTTTTTCTATTGTTTTGGTCTAAAATAAATTAGAATATCAATGGAATAACATATTTTCAACTAGCATGTTCTTACATATATTTGTCTATTAAATCATATGCTTTTAATCCAAAATGTAAATACGTAGCATACTCATAATTTCACTATTAATTATGGTTGATAAAAAATTTAAGGCTTTTGGGGATCCTATGTTGAGATGGCTACATTTGAAGATGATTTTTAGGAAATACAAAGGATCCTACTCATGATAATGGATGTGAACTCATTTTGGACCTAACTTGAGAAGGTTATAATTTATTGTAAGCTTTTATTACTTGGTGTTTCATATACATAATAATCTTGTATGCCACTCTTGGTGTACATGATAAGTGAAGGATCCAATAAGTACTTCCAACCTAATATTATATGTATTATTTTATTTTGTGTCTTGTCTTCTAATATGATTTAGTCTTGTATATTGAAATTCCAGGTATTCTTATGAAATAGATCCTAGGGTATTCTCCTTGTTTTGATATTGAGATATGGATCTAGTTATGAGGACTTATTTCGAGAAGTGCAAAAAATGATTTGTAGCTTATGGCATATTCCCCTTGTTGCAAGAATGATTATTTTAATTGATCTACCTTTAGTATGAGAGGTTTCAATCTATTACTATCATATTTGCATTTGATTTGAATATTACATGTTAATATCATTTTACTTCAGGAATGGTGGTGGATATCTTACTTTAGAGAGCTTGGTACATGTTAGTGTTGAAAAAGGATATGGTTTAATTTGTCAGTTCTCTTGTTGTTCTTGTCCTTCTTGTTCTTCTTTTTATATGTTTGTATTTACATTGTTGAGTATGCAGAACTTGTGAGAGCTATGGAAACTACTGCTAAGATATTTATTGCAAATCTTTTATAGGATTTGCATATTATAGTATGTTTCTTTCACCCTATGTATTAGAGGAGTTAAAGCCATATTCTCTGTGAATTACTATAGATATACTTGATATGTTTTAATCTATTTTAATATCTTACATTACTTATGTGCTGGGATTTATTGGATATATGTCTAGTGATCCTCTTGGGTATCTTACATTGTTCATTACTAATGTGATGATGAGTTATGTAGGTTGTTGATTAGCTACCTATTTTATTGTAGTGAGATAACTTCGATGTGAAGTACCTATATCCACAGGATCATATTAGAGTTAATGCAAACCTTGTTATTTTTCCTTGTTTTGGTAATTTACGCATTGGTATGTTACCTTGTGATAGGAGGATGGATATGGGTTAGTGCAAGAAGATGAGTCCACTTTTTGGCCAAAAAGTGGAAGTGTTTTCCTTGATTTTCAGATTTTGTCTCATTTGAGCTTAAAACTTAAAACACTTAAGAATTGAATCTTGGAAAAAGTCAGTAATATAAAAGATATCCCTCTGAGTGTAATTTCCAAATATGTAATTTATTTTAATACCCACATAATAAAAAATAACTTTTTGAATGGAGTATATTGGATGCTAATATAATATTTTTGGACTTTTTTGTGTAATCCCATTGATGTAATAGAAATATTAGTTAGGGGCCACATGCATCAAATGATAAATCACGAGAAGGTGTTGGTAAGCTCATATAATCATCATGTTAACTATGTCTAAAAAAATGAGTGATAATAATGTAAGCCCTAGTTGTAAAGGAATTGTAAAAGAAATAAGATAAATCAAACAATTGAAAACCTCTACCAATCAGTTATATTTCTAAATTATCTCATCATATAATACATAATCATCACATTTTTTATAATTAACAAGTAAAAATTATTTCACATATCAAAAAGAATATGTAGAACCATCATAATCATCTTGTAATTTTTTTTTTCTAAGGATCATGATGTTATGATGTAATGAATAAGAGGGTGTATGAAAATCTTCCACTTACTTATGTCATGATCATGATAATTATAATTGAAGAAAACTTGTGATGTAGAATATTTTTTATCATGTTTTGCATCATAATATATAACTAGCATATATGTCTTGAATTTTAATTTAATCTATATAAAATATGCTGAGAGATATCCTTCTCGAGGCGTCTATTTCTATTTAGGGTGTAAAATTGATTAAAAATAGATGCCTCAAGAAGAATATCTCTCGGCGTATTTTATATAGATTAAATTACAATTTAAGACATATATGCTAGTGGTAGTCACGGTACGTGACATGGAAAACATAAAATAAATGCAATATATAATTATATAGTATCTTTTTCTTGAATTGAATTATATTATAGTATTATAATATTAATAGTTATTATATTATCATGTAGAGATATAAGAAATATATCCATTTAGACTATTTTTAATAAATGTAGGTGTTGCAAGATTAAAGTATATACCAAAATGTAAGATATATATTAGACTTTATTTAATGATAATATAAAATAATATTTAATGGTCAGGATTATGGCTATGGATAGGGTTAGGGTTAAGGTTAGTATTATGGTTAGATTTAAGGTTCACATCATTGTTAGGGTTACGATTAGGGTTCACATCAAGGTTAGGGTTTGGTTTAGGACCTTACATTTAGAATTATGGTTAGGATTAGGATTTCAGATTACTATTAGGATTATGGTTAGGGTTAGAATTTAGGATTATTAGGACTACGGATAGGGTTAGGACTTACATCATGGTCAAGACTAAGGTTTGGGTTAGGATTAGTATTTGTATCATGGTTAGGGTTAGGATTTACCTCATGATGAGGGTTGGGGTTATGGTTAGGGTTAGGTTTTGAGTTTACAGTTCGGGATTATTGTCAGGGTTAGCGTTAGGTTTATATTTAGGGTTATGGTTAGGATTACGATTATGGTTATGGATTATGTCATGGTTGGGGTGAGGGTTAGGGTAAGGTTAACATTCAGAATAAGGTTATGGTTAGGATTTTGATTACAGTTGGGGTTTAGAGTTATGGTTAGGATTATGGTTAGGGTTATTATTTATATCATGATTGGGATAAGGATTAGGTTTAGGGTCATAGTTTGGATTATCGATACGGTTAGGGTTTACATCATGGGTAGGCTTGGGTTAGGGTAAGGGATAAGGTTAGGTTAAGGTTTAAGGTCACGATCAACATCATAGTTAGGGCTGGGTTTAGGTTTACGGTAATGGTTTCAGTTCAAATTTACATCATCATTATCATTAGGGTTAGGATTATGATTAGAATTTGGGATTAATATTAAGGTGAGGGCTAGGATTAGGATTATGGCTACGGTTGAAATTTAAGGATAGGGATAAGTTTTAAATTAGGGATAAGGATTATTGTTAGTATCGAGGTTAGAGTTATGTTGAGGATTAGGGTTAGGGTTAGAATTATGATTAGTGTTAGGGTTTAGAGTTATAATTAGGATTGTAGTTTGGGTTATGGTTCACACATGGTTGGGGTTAGGGTTAGGGTTAGGGTTTGGATTATGATTAGGCTTAGGGTTATGGTTATTATTAGGATTATTGTGAGGGTTAGGCTTTCATTAGGGTTATGATTAATATTTGCATTGTGATTAGGTTTATTATGAGGGTTAGGACATATGATTAGGGTTATTGTTAGGATTATGGTTAAGTTTAGGTTTATAGTTAGGATTATGGTTACAATTAGGGGTGTATCATAGTTAGGGACAATGCTTGGGTTAGGGTTAGATTTTGGGGTAGGGTTATGATTATGGTTATGATTATATAATAGTTAGGGATATTGTTAGGATTAGGCTTCGCCTTTGGGGTGGGGTTAGGGTTAGACTTTAGGATTATGGTTAGAGTTATAATTTATGATTATGGTTAGTGTTTACATAGTAGTTAGGTAAATAGATTAATAGATAAGGTTAGACTTAAGTTTAGGGTTTGGATTAGGGTTAGGTTTTTCCTTAAAGATAGATTCAAGGTTAGGGTTAGGATTTATGATTAGTGTTATAGTTAGGGTTAGGGCCTAGTATTAGGTTTATTGTTAGGATTATGGCTAAGTATGTTGCAAGGTGTGCACCCTTGGTCTCTATGTAGCAAAAGTGATGTGTTTGCGACATGGCATAAGTGCCTCTTATGGATTCTATAACTCGAGTGGTTGTATTGGGCATTGATAGGTCGATCTTTTGGTGCAACGACAACCACTCTGAACAATTGGTATCAAAGCTAGGTCACAAGCTCAAACCCCGCTTGTGTTGAGGGGGCATTGTTGCAAGGTGTGTGCCCTTGGTCTCTATGCAGCAAAAGTGATGTGTTCGCGACATGGCTTAATCCTCTCCTATGGATTCTATAAGTCTAATGGTTGTATCAAGCATTTACAGGTTGATCTTTTGGTGCAATGACAACCACTCGCAATAATGTATGGGGTTATAGATAGGGTTATAATTACAGTTAGGGGTGTATCATAGTTAGGGAGCAGTTTGGGTTAGGTTTTGGTGTAGGGTTACTATTACAATTATAATTATGGTTAGGATTTACATCATGATTTGCGTTATTATTAGGGTTAGGGTTTAGGATTATGGTTACTATTAATATTCTGGTTAAGTTTAGGGTTATAGTTATGATCATGTCTATGGTTAGGGGTGTATCATAGCTAGGGACAATGCTAGGGTTTACGGTTAGGTTTTGGGCTAGGGTTAAGGTTGAAGTTATGATTATGGTTAGGGGTATATAATAGTGAGGAAGAGTATTAGGATTAGGGTTATCGTTTAGGTTAGGGTTACAGTTAGGTTTATATTTAAGTCAGGGTAAGCTTTAGGTAAGGGTTAGGGTTAAGTTTAGGTTGGGGCATATTATATCTACGGTTAGGGATGTATCATAGTTACATACAACATTAGGGTTTAGGGTAGGTTTTGGGGTAGGGTTAAGATTATGGTTATGATTATTGTTAGGGGCATATAAGAGTTAGGGATAGTGTTAGGATTAGGGTTAGATTTTGGGGTAGGGTTAGGTTTAGACTTTACGATTACGATTAGAGTTATGGTTTGGGATTATGGTTATGGTTATATCATAGTTAGGTTTTGGATAATAAATATTGTTAGACTTAAGTTTAGGGTTTGGATTAGTGTTAGGTTTTAACTTAGAGATAGATTCAAGGTTAGGGTTAGGGTTTATGATTATTTATAATTAGAGATATAATTTAGTTTAGGGGTGGGTGCAAGAAGTTGAGTCCCACTTTTGGGCAAAAAGTGGAAATGCTTTCCCTATTTTTCAATTTTTTTGTCGATTGATGTCAAAATTTGAGGTACTTAGAGTTTGAATATGAAAAAAATTTAGTAATAGAAAATGTAGTGCTCGGAGTCTAATTTTCAAATATGTAATTTATTTCAATACCCACATGGTAGAAATTGATTTTTAGTAGGCACATTTAAAAACCACTTTTTCAAAATGCTTGTTTCAGGACCATACCACACATGTGTATGACCACCATATTTTGATGTAAATAAAAGAATTTTTGCAAATCCTTCTCGGAAACGATACCTAGTACACCAAATATTGATGAGAATATTTTTTATTATTTTTTTATTGAATATTTTTTTTTAATTAATTTTTAATTGACTATAAAGTACATTTTCAAAACATCTGGTGTACGACCACCATAATTTGATGAAAATTTCATATTTTAAAAAAAAAATAATTTAATTTTTGAAAGAATTGTATGTAGATTGATGTCATATAATTTATTTTCAAAAAAACTAAAAACAAAAAAGTTATTAAAGTTTTACTAAACCTCACTATTTTACATTTAGGTACCACTTTTGACTAATAAATAATGCAAAAATTGTAAAACTAATCATATCACTGTGAAATTTACATTTTTGAAATCAGGACAGTGAGAACTCTAATGGGTTTTTCTTTCATCAAAAAATACGATCAGGAAGACCTTCAAAAAATTATGCCAAGGCAGAAATCTGGTATTCCAGTGCCTTAGCCATTTTTTTGGAGGTCCAAGCATAGGCTTGCTCCCACCAAGCCTAACCCGAAGCCAAAACTGAGGCATAGGTGTGTTTCCCGCTCCATATTCTATGAAACGGGCGCCCGTTATTTAAAATTCAAAAAAGGGCACCCGTTTTGAAATTTATAGTATTTTAAGAAACGTGTGCCCATTTTTAGAAACGGGTAGATGTTTTTAGAAACGAGTGCCCGTTTTTAGAAACGAGTACCCATTTTTAGAAACGTGTGCCCGTTTCTAAAAATTGTGCACCCATTTCTCTATGGTGGTCCGATCCTAAATGGGCACCCATTTTTCAAAATGTGCACCCATTTTATTTTTATGGGTCAGGGCTCCGAAGCTAAATGGGAGCCCATTTCTTAAAAAATGGGCACTCGTTTCTAGCGGCAAAATTTTTTTCTCATAGACTTCCGTGGAATTGGGACCCAACTTCTTGCACCCACCCTTAGGGTTAGCGTTAGGGTTAGGGTTTATATCATGGTTAGGGTTAGTGTTAAGGATTACTATTAGGATTAATGTTAGGGTTTACACCATTATTAGGGTTAGGTTTAGTGTTAGGGTTTACAATAATGGTTAGCATTTACATCATTATTAGGGTTATTGTTAGGGTTAGAGATAAGGTTTAGAGTTAATGTTAGTATTACGGTTTAATTATAAGGTTACAATTACAAGTAGCTTAAGATTAGAGTTCAATTATGGTTAGATTTAAGTTGAGGGATAGGATCCAATTATGGTTATTTAGGACTCATGTTGTAAATAGAGATTAATTGTAGAGTTATAGTAAACTTTAAGGTTAGCTTATGATTAAGTTTAAATTAGTGTTAAGGTTTAGTTTGAGGTTATGGTTCAATCATGGCTAGATTATGGTTGATGTTGTATATAGTATTTAATTCTTTGGGGTTATAGTTAATTTTAGGGTTAGATTTTAATTTTGTAGGATTAGTTTTAGTGTTAATGTTAGGGTTTGAGTATGAAGCATGGTGTTTGGAATTAGGGTCCTCCAGTAAAGATGGATTTTAAGGTTAGAGTTAACATTTAATTAGGGTTATGGTTATTGTTAACCTAAAGGATAAATTAGGGCATCTTTTAAATTAGGGCTATGATTCAATTAAATTAGGGCATCTTTTTTTTTGAGTGATAAAAAAAATACATTAAAAAAACAAAAAAACATTTTTTTAAAAACCACGTTTAAAACAAAAACGCATTTCAAACAAGAGAGGTGAGGGCGGCTGTGCCCTAACCCTAGCCGTAGGCGTAGGGGACTCTCGTGGGCGGTGCCACGGTGGTGCCCGCAGGTGCCGCGGCGCCCCTGCGGCCATCGCCATGTGCCGCGGCCCAACGGTTTGCGAGGGAGGAAGTGCGGGGGACGTGCGGGGGAGGGGGGAGGAGGAGCGGGTGGAGCTCTGCTCCCCGCCCTCCAACCCCAAACCACAGTGAAAAACACACGCCCGGTTCGGTTTTTTTTATGCGTTTAACACAGCGCTTAAATAATATAAAAACACAGAATGCACAGTCCGACTAAAATGAACGCACAGGGGGGGGGGTAAAACAATATATATTTTTTTTTAAAAACAAAATACACACAGTCCGAAAATTACCACAAACGCCCAGCACAGGTAATTTGATAAAAATTCCGATTCATTATAAATTCAAATTAAACGAACTGCGTTAGAAAACATATTTTCTTGATGGATTTTTTTTTTCCTCCTTTCCAATAACAGAGGGTTTCAAACACACAAATAGCAATGAGGAATAACACACCTCAATTAAAACACTTCCAGCCAAGCTGGTTAATCTACTAAATCAGTCAAAAGCATTGCGTTCAATGGAGAATCCAAAGCCAAGATAGCATGAAACATTAAAACCCCCATTTCCATTTTAAACAATAACTAAAATCGAGAGTTGGATCCTACCTGATCTCGCGATCCTGGCAAGATCGGCTGAAGAGTCCCAATCTCCAGCTGTCCAAAGCCCTCCTTCTCCATCCAAAATCCTCCAATTTCATCTCCAACATATTTTCCAACCAAAAATTCTCCAAAATGACCATCCTCTCCAAATTTCCCCAAATTTGGGTTATGTGGAAGAGTTGACCCAAAAATTCCATTTTTGGAATTAAAATTCTTATTTAAAATAATTCCCCAAATTTAATCCTTTTTAAACTATTAGCAACAATTAACTTGCTTTTCAATTCCAAAATCGATTTCTCAATCAACTGAAATTTAATCTTTCTAATTTCAAAAGTCAACAGAATACAATCAATCTATTGCGATAAAATACAAAACTTTCTTTTTCAACAGCATATACAAAATGCATTTAATATTCAAAATCAGACATTTAATCGAATTTACTCCCAATTGAAAATAAGCAATTCATATCAACGAAAATCGCATAACGAAAACCTGATTAATTTAATCCATTAATCTTCAATGCACAGACGCATATATTTAATAAAGAAAATTACTAAGGACTAATTAACCAATTAACCATGCACATCAAGCACGCAAATTGAGAAGGTCAACCAAACAGACGACTCGCAACCCCAAACAAAAGGGATTACCGACGACGACTGACGATGCTCACTTGAGCACGACTAAGGCCGACTAGGGTCTTACGACCACCTAATCCAACTCTAAGGATTAAAAAGGTACACTCAAACCTGCAATCCAGGTGAAGACGAACCTCGCATTCAAGCGGCATTGTACCTGAACTTTCCTGCAACCAAGAGTCATACATGCATACATATATAAAATTTAATGAAAGTGTTAGCTCAATATTAATACCACGGAATAGGTACACTAACAACTTGCATACAACTAGTGTGAAAACCACATCAATAGCTATGCGTTAAATCAAACATCTGACTATAACATCATATTAAGATTATCTAATCAGGATTAAACCAAGGTTAGAGATTGATTAGGGCAGGGGTACTACATTCTCCCCCCCTAGGTTTCGACTTACTCCTGGAAGTCGTAAGGCTAGATGGAGAACGTGTCGTACGCATCAGCCTTGAAACTCATTCAACAAAGATCAAATTGCACATAGAAATCTTTCCCTAAATAAATGAAATATTATTGCAAAATCCTTTACAAACGCCATCATCCATTGGCAAGATACATCTAAAACCATACATTCCTTAAAATATTCTAGGAATTATCCACAATCATAGCGGAGAAACAAAAGTTTTCTTCCTTTCATTACACCAAATTAAAGCATTACAAAGAGGTAAACAACAATTACCATAATCATCTATCTAACATGACTAGAAAACATGCTATCAAGATCAATTTCCTTTACCAATCGATCTTTTTCGTAAACTTAATAACATAGAACTAGCTCAAAATATCAATTTCTACAACCAAATTAGCCTTCGATAAATAAGAGCAACATAAATAACTCAATTTTTTACACTTGCCAGGCATAAGAAAACCTTTCTAATGACTATGTCCCATAACATAGCAACAAGTTAACACAATTTACTCCATGATACAAATATTAACCATCCACATAACTGGAATGCATAACACAAAAGCCACATGTGAGCATGTCTAATGCTCGGTCAAAGATAACATACACGATCAGCATCTCTATGCCTGATCTCAGAACAACAATATGATCATAAATATCCAATATCTCACTCAAAGGCTTGATGGTGCTAGGCACACCATAGCGGTGCTACCTTCCATACAAGACCTTTGTGAATATCTCTTGTTGAACAAGGTGGTTAGCCTCCAAGAGATAGTCACCACACATAGGTAAGTAGTGGACACTAGCTGCATCACAGCCTCACATACCCCCATCCTCAAGGTTCCTTGCATCTACTTCCTCGCACACACTCTACCAATTCCGTCTCATACGTCCTTGGAGAGGAATTTCACATCTCGACACAAGACCAACATCCGAAAACAATAATGATAAACCAGTTTAGCCACCAAAGTACAGATGAATAAAGATAATAAATCCTCAATTCCAACAGTAAGGCAAGAAAATAATCCGGAATTTCAACACCAAATCAAAAGTGCAAAAGATCACAAGATCGTGGCTAAACCTTCAAAATCAAAGTAAAAATAAATTGCTGATCCCCAAAGAAATAATAAGAATATCACAACTGCACATAACATCACTGTGTGACTAGCATCTAGCCACCAACGAGGAAGGAAGGAACAACTGACTAGCTATTGCAGTAGCTCATCATGTGGTGCGACATATTCACACTATCCACATGGCATGGCGGTGTGCACCTCGACATCACCCCGCATCACGTCGTCACGTGGCATGGCAATACCCCAAGTGGAGAAAACACACAATGGACGTATCCCGCATGGTAGTGCACCTCACGAAAAAAGCACATGCAGTTCACATCCCGCATAGCGACGTATCTAGAAGGATACTCGTCGTAAGTCAGAGGTATACATGACTCGGGTCCACCCACATGTCCACCAACACATACTAACTGGCAGCACATGTGAATAAACCTACCTTTCATGAAGACAAGGCAAAGGAACCCCCAAATAATACCATCACTACACACAAGAATCACCATCCATATGCTCAAATAAAGGGAGGGAATAGGCTGACACACATAAACCTATAAATAGATTCATCAAAGGGAAAGTATTGAGTACACCTTGATATAGTTTAGTAGTACAACTATATCATTCCTCGAAGTAGAGAAGCTAAAGTCGCTTCGCGCCGACATTACTCGTACGCCAATCCATACTATTCAAGGAACGGTCACTTCGAATACTACCCCTTAACATACTGAGTTACCCACAACCCGAGGTTGGTACTTAGCAGGGAAACAAATAAGCAACATCACATAAACAGTATGGTTTCCCATACTCATACGCAACATATCCTCCATGGTTGATTACTTCACCAATCCATGGGCACATATAATAAGCACTGGTTTCTTACAATACACACAATTACACCAATACTGGTTTAGTCACATTTACGGGGAGTACTTTTCAGTACGCTAACATCTATACAAGGAAGATTTCAATTATGCTTTCTACATAAATAACTGAATCAAGTTACTCTAGATCCAAGTACTGAATTTATTAACACTTCACAATTATATAAGGAATTAACATCATTCCTATAGCTTTCTCAAATTTCACTAAGCATCCGTAACTAAATTTCTAGCTAAGCAAATTCATTTCTAAAGCTTAAGACTTTCATCTATCACTATGAAGCCAAAAAGCAAACACACAATTTCACATGTTTTATAAACATTCTATTTAAATCAATGTACTCTTTAATAGCATTTCAAAAATTCTTATGATTAGGCAAAGAGAAGGGAAAGAGAGTTTGATAGCCAAACTATTTCCTACAAAAACGCAAGATCAAACAAGATCACGCTATAATATTAAATTTTTCTCTATAAGCCTATCATTTCAATTATACGGTTTTCATTTCGCTACCGTTAAGAAGGATGAAAATTAGCCTAACAAAACACTTCCAATAGTTACGGTTGCAATAAGAGGTTCTAGTTTTCCAAACAAAACAGAGATCAAGAGAGGCAATCTTATAGATAATGCAAGACCTCATAAGAACACTCACTTGTAATAATACGATATAGACACATGTCATAATTTGTAACCTATTAGAGAAAATCACATTACGATCAAAGATAAGCAAAGAGTTATCACCCAAATAAAACATATTAATGCACGCACATCAAACAAGCTTTCCATTTGCACTTTCTAAACACATCAAGGTAATTACATATACCCAAAAGCGAGTTCAATGGAGCATTTGCTAAAATAATTCTTCAATCAACTGGTTTAATGAGACAAATAAGACAATCTTTCGGAAAACACATTAATATTCCCTCGAAGCTACAATAGCATGCTCTTTTTAATACTTCTTCTACAGCCAAGCAGTTTCACATAATTCATCTATTCGCATAAAAATGCACCTTACTAAGGTAGAATTTAATCATGCTACTCCTACAACATACACATGGAGAATTCTTTAAACATACACATACAGTTTTCTCCCAAAAATCAATAAGCACACAATGCACATATAAACACTCAAACACCAACATCAAGAAGGTGACAACAAGGTGTGAACACACACGTTCCACACAAGTTAAGGTCTGCTCAATCACTCACATGCAAAAGGAGGACAAGCATACACATAAGGTCGATACACCTCACACAATTAGAGGGCACACACGACACCAGAGATCCCAACATTTGCAACATGGGCTCTAATACCAAATGTAATGCCCCGCCAGGAAACCCCGAAGGGATTAAGCCATAACACAAGAATAGAGAGCAATTTTTTTTTTTTTAAAGTTACAACACATAAGATGCAACAAGATATCAAAGATTCAGATTACATAGTGGAAGACTTCAACTAACACCTAAAGAGTTTCCCAACGAGATTACTTAAATTTCACAATTCACTTAACTCACACGATTAATCCAGTAAGCTGATATCTTAAATAACGAGATATTTCATAATCAGGATAATTTCTTTCAAAGGACTGAAATGTAAATCACAAGCAAGGGTTCATCATTAAGATCCATTCATAATCCTCATTCAAGCTTTTCATTTAAAATTACAAACCATACATCTAACATTCTAATACACTAGGATTTCATCATAACATAAGAGATCTTTCCAAGTATATATAAATTCCTTAACAACAACTAAGTATAATTCATTACTCTAAGTTACATTCTTTCAAATTCCAACTTATTGCATTTCAAATGACGATTGCATACTAGCATCTACGATGAATCTCATCTAAACCACTTACACATTCAATCAACATGGCATTCAAGAAAGTACTGCATAAAAGCATTTAAAGTTAATTCCATTCATCCACTTAGCCATTTTAAACATAAGCTAATCATACATGATAAAGCTGAATAAAGGAAACATTAGAGAATACATCACATAACACCATAATGATCTCAGAGTTCACCCCTAAAGGGCTACATCTCCGGGTCTGCTCAACTGCAAGACCCCTCTGATAAATAATAAAGTTAAGAATACAAGAGGTTACACCAATTACTATCCAGCCATTAAGGCAAAACATAAACAATATACAAACGACCGCATCGGTCAATAATACATAAACGATCCCTGAAAAGAATAGGATCCAGCTGAACATAATCAAAGCTAAAACAAGAGGTCCATGAGAGCATCCATAACACTGAGCCATCACCACCCAAGGTCTAACATGAAACCGACACTCACAAGGGCAGAGACAAAAGGGACTGTTGGATTCTGCCAAGATCAAGAGGTCAATGAAATGTACAAGATAGAGACATAATATGGGACAAGAATAAACTGTATTCTCATCAATAGAAAAATATTAATAATTGTTCAATAGTTGTTGTTACATACAATGTAGATGAGCCTGCTTATATAGACAAGGCTAGGGATATGTATGAGCACACAAATATGACATGTGGCTCAATAAGAAACAAGGGTAGGTAGGAAATAGGTGTGGGTAGGTAGGAGAAATAATATAATATTCCACATGAGGTGGATCACCCACCGAAGGTGGAATTATCACTCCACAATAAGTGGATATGATAGTGTAATAACAAGATCAACACCATAAGAGGTGGAATTTCTCCTACACACAGTATCCCAATGTGACACAAACACCCAAGTGTCTCATATCCAAACTACTATGAAATGCATTATCCTAAGTAAACTTAAGTAAGTGTAATAATATCCATGATGAATAATTATTTACACCAACACCCCCCCTTAAGTGCAACGTAGGGGAATGCACTTAAGTCTACAATGCAACTAAGCAATGCAAGATGGGTCCCGGCTACGAGGCCATGTTAGGTACCCATGAACAAATGCAAATGCATGCAAACCAATGCAATGAAATCTCTCACAAAGTGGGGAAAGAGAGAAAAACCCAATGGGAAAAAACCCTCAACCAAAAGAGAGATGAAAGCTATACAAGAGAACTCTCAAAGAAGTATGTGAGGAACAAAACCCCATGTGAGGAAAAAGTCCCCCCCATATGAGAGAAGAAGAGAAGTCAAACTATGATCGTCCCTCAATGAAGAATCTACACCAATGATAGAAGCTCGATGTATGAAGAAACTGCTCCACGAACGTCAAACAACATTCCTCCCCTTAGGAAGAAACAAAACCAAAGGTGTATCCATGAAGTCTCCCCAATCATGAAGGGAAGATGTATGAAGAAAACTCATGATGAAAGGAATCTCTGAAAACTGCTCAAGTGTCCCCATGTCGATGCTGAAAGATACCCCTTCCAAAGGTGGTAAACTATGCCACACTGCTGTAAAAGGAACTCCAACATCTAGTGAAGATGGATGTAGAACAATATCCAAAGACTCATGTGTCTCCTCAAAGAATAAAGAGACCTCCTCCAATTGCTGTACATAAGTATCCACAATCATGTCAACCTCGAAAGAATGATCATGTAGAGAATGAACAAGAGGGTCAGAGTGTGCCCTCGCAACAATCGAAGAAGGATCATCTTCATCAAAGAGAAGATGAATGTCATCAATGATGTCTCCCAAATCTGCAATGTAGGATTCCAAAAACAAACCTGCAATATCTGTCATGTAATCATCCCATGAATCTGAAGCTGGAAGACAATGTATAGCCTGCTGCATTGAATCACATGAAGGCAAAACTGTCGCACTATCTGCATCATCAGGTGCAATAGGTGAGGTGATATCAATATGAGGAGATGAAATACAATACTCAAGAACTGGGTTACATGTGAGAATCCCCAAGTTCAAGTGTCCAAAGTTCTCCTCAAAATCTGAATCATCACAATAAGTGTGATCATCATGTGTAGAATCATCAAATGTGAAATCATCATCATCAACAAAATCTGAAAAGGAGTATAACCGAGATGCATGATCAACCACCCCAGTTGCAATGATAGCTCTAGTCTCCATGTCTCTAATAAAAATTGAGTCAAGTGTGAACTCCACAACTCTCTTAGTTGCGCCATGTGTGATTTGATAGATAGAAAGGAGATTGTTTGTCAAGTGGGGTACACACAACACATCATTGAAGGAGTTATCCCCAATGTCAATAGATCCTTTCCCAATCACATCCATATATGTATGATTGCCCATCAAAATCTGTGGCATGGTGCAAGGCTCAAATGTAGAGAACATAGATTGTGAAGAAGCCATATGATGAGAAGCCCCTGAATCTAGAAGTCATCTCTCTGAATCATGACTGATAGTAGCACATAGAGATTTTCCTTTTCTTGTTTCAAAAGAGTGAGTCTTTCCACTTGTAGAAGCCATGAATGCTTGCCCTTTTCCTTTTGAATGTGAGGAAGTGGAAGTTGATGAATCATCCTTTTTGTAGACTTTAGGCAAATCAATGTTATGCTTTTTGATGATATGTGTGAGCTCATCAATCTTCTTAGTATGGCAACGATGTTCCTCATGACCAATCTTTTTCTAATAAGCACAAGTAGGTCTCTCTCTCTTTGGTGAATTATCTCTCTTGGAAGAGGATGAATCTCCTTGTTGTGGAGAAGATGGTGCTTTTTCTTTAGGTTTTGATTGCCATTTCTTCTTGTTTGAGTTGTCCTTTCCTTGATTTCCTTTGTTTCCTTGATTTGCCACTAATGCTTGAGACTTAGAAGAAGCCTTAAGAATGCCCATGCTTATCAACTTAGTTTGTTCCATCATCAACATTTCATTGAAAGCATCAAATGTAGGCATTTTGTAGCTTGAACCCATTGTCATCCTATGAGTTTGGAAACTAGAAACAAATGCTGCATATTCTTGTGGAAGCTTCCCTATCAAGTTGAATATCAATTGAGTATCCTTTTTATCAATGCCACAATCTTTAAGTTGTGCCCTCAACTCATTTGCCTTAGTGACATAATCTTGTATAGTATCAAAGTTCTTGGGATCTAACATGGTGAGATCACTATCAATTTGATATCCCCTAATCTCATCAACTTGACCATACAAGACTTGAAACTTTTGCCAAGCATCCTTGATTAGAGTACATTTCTCAATATGAAAAATGAGATCCTTTGATACATACTTTCTTAAGGTACCAATTGCCATGATATTTTTAGTGAGCCAATCTAAGTGACCAACTGGATCAGCCTTAGGATCAGCTGGAGCAACAATAGTTCCATCAATGTAATGAGTGAGTCCTTTTTCCATAAGTTTACTCCATGCATCAATTTTCCAAGTAGCATAGTTATGTGGAGTTAAGAGAGGAAACTTAGAAGAACCCATAGTAGCAAAAAGGAAGGAACACAAGATGACAAAAGCGCAAGAGACACCCCCCAAATTCAATCAATCAAAGTACCCCCCCAAAAGTGATGATTTTGGCACTTTATACTTAGTGCGATTACAATGAGCCACTTGCAAGACAAGGCAAAGTGGACTTATGATGCAAATTTTACAACTTCTCAAATGAGATACAAGAGACTTCAATCAATAGTGCAATGAATCTAATTGAGATTCAAGCAAATATACAAGTACCAAGAGAGCCAAAAATGGCCAAGATCTTAAAGTACAATTTCTACTTACAATGACATCAATCTGGTAGCATCATATGAAAGTAGATGAAAAAATACGCACTTTCAAAAAAAACAGCACCTAAAAAGGAGGTCGGATGACCCCAAACGAAGCCTCTGACGTTGCAAAAACTAGGATTACTCAGGGACAGTCACCAAAAACTGCATTTTCTAAAAAATCCGTGCATCAAAATCAAAAAATTCTTTCACCACTGTGGAGAGCACGAAATTCTAGCCCATTTAAAAAAAATTGCACCCAAAAAGGAGCAAAAATGAGCAAGTTATGGCCATTTGAAGTTGAACTACAAAATCAAAAATGCAAATGAGAGGGGGTCCAAAAATTTTCAAACCCTGCTGATGTGGCGCTGAAGTCAGCAATTCACGCAACTAAATTTGACGGCCGTATGACCATCGCCAAAACTTCGCCCTGCTGACTGGATGTTCGTACTGTACGGACGGATGACTCAGTCTGCTGACTGTACGATCCATACTGTACGGAATTATTGATTGGATAAACCGCGTGGCAGATGACTAGTGTACGGAAATCTACGTGGATCTGTACGAAAAATCGGCGTGTCAGGGTTTTACCCGCGGGCCAGTGGCCGCCTGCCACGTGGCGGGCGCGGGACCTCCGTGTTCGTTGACTGCCGGCGTGCTAAAGCGGCCAGAGCCGAGGTTCGGCGGCGGCTAGGAGCACCGGTGGAGAGGAGGGGAGAACCGGTGGGCAAAGCAAGGGGCGCTGCGGGCTCGGAGCGGCACGACCGGGAGGAGGCGGAGACACGGTCTACGGCACGGACAAAAAACGTTGTGGCGGCGGGCAGTACTCTGCGGGAATTGGCAGACGAACAGGTACGGAGGACTGGCAGTGGTGGGTACAGTCGACTGGAAGTACGACAGTCTGCAGAAAGCGGTACACCTGCGACCTGCGAAAAGACAGGTATGGCGAGCACGGGGGTGGGTCTGCGGACCCCCCAAAAAATCTCTTTTTTTTTTTTATTTCTTTTCAAATTTTTTTTATCGAATTTTTTCAACTTTGCGATTTTTTTATTTTTTTGATTTTTGAAAACAAATTTTCAGAAAGATGAAAAAAAATTTTCAAAAAAAAATAATTATATTTCAAAAATCCGTACAAATAGGGCAAAAATGGAGAAAAAAAATTTCTCACCAAAATAGGCCAACTTTATAACCAAAATTCATGGAAATGGCCTTCCGAATGCAATGGAGAGGTCGGATCTAGTCTAGGACGCCTCCAAATGATGATGCTCCTCAGATCTGCCTCTTGACGTCACAATAATGCCTCTTCAAGACGAATCAATGAAGCCCCAAATAGCTCTGATACCATGTTGGATTTTGCCAAGATCAAGAGGTCAATGAAATGTACAAGATAGAGACATAATATGGGACAAGAATAAACTGTATTCTCATCAATAGAAAATGATCAATAATTGTTCAATAGTTGTTGTTACATACAATGTAGATGAGCCTGCTTATATAGACAAGGCTAGGGATATGTATGAGCACACAAATATGACATGTGGCTCAATAAGAAACAAGGGTAGGTAGGAAATAGGTGTGGGTAGGTAGGAGAAATAATATAATATTCCACATGAGGTGGATCACCCACCGAAGGTGGAATTATCACTCCACAATAAGTGGATATGATAGTGTAATAACAAGATCAACACCATAAGAGGTGGAATTTCTCCTACACACACTATCCCAATGTGACACAAACACCCAAGTGTCTCATATCCAAACTACTATGAAATGCATTATCCTAAGTAAACTTAAGTAAGTGTAATAATATCCATGATGAATAATTATTTACACCAACAGGGACGACTCACAAAGGTACTCCTAACAGGACAAAACGACAACACACTAGCGAACGTAGGGACAAGTGTCATCACACAACCTGGTATGGATACCATGGCAAGTCTTCATAGGTCCCGACACCATACACTGGGTTACCCTGGCAACCTAATCCGAGCTTCCAGCCCATCCAAGCCTCATGTGGACTCACACATCCTCTCATGAAGACAAGGATGGTGGTTTGCCATTTCAGGCCTTCCCACAGCATGTCGAGTCTATGATAGCACTCATCCCATGTGTGAGGCACATTTATCATATTAGAGATTACATTCTAATCTACTTAAAGGTTATCACTTATTAGACTCACTTTCGACGGGTTACCCAGCAGCCACTTTGGGCGCGGCCCCCAATCGAAAGCCACTTTCCCATACGACACTAGACTATACTCAGACGAACTCAAAACCAAGGAATACACATGGTCAGACGAACGGAGTTCAAGAAGAGAGAAACCACCATCAGGTCAAATACGACTCAAAGATGAACACTTACAGAGGGTACTCTAACTAGAGACCTGACAAATTAAGGTCAACCACGAATCATCATTCGACTCACACATAGAGGATATGACCGATTACGACATTACCACAAAACCATAGTCAACTCGGAATCGAGGACTGAAACAGGTACCCCAAGTCAATCCATACGACAGGGTCCTACTAAACAAAGCAAAACATGCCATTTCATAATTAAAGGCGAATACAGAAATTAAACTTGCAAGGCAATAATCAGAATGACAATATTTCCTCAAATTGATTTAATCATTACAAGTCAATCAAGTTTTCTACAAGATCTAAATCAGATTACAGTTATCTACCTCATCAAGGGATAAGTTGTTCTTGGTTTTATATTTCTTTAAGGTTCAAAGCATAGAACAGACATATAAGCCATAATGAGTTTTTTTTCTTTTTTTTCTTTACCAATTCATATTAATACAAATCAGACAACCATTAATCAACTAAAATAAGATATTTAATCTCCAATCAAAACATCATTAACATACTGGTCTAAAACTGACCTCTATAGTTCGCATTTTTCAAACCCAGATGCATAATACGAATCACGGAAATATAATTATAAAAAGAGAATCTAATGAAGCTAATCATTTCCAAAAGCACATCGTTAAATTTCTAATGATCAATGGTTCAATATTCATTTCGGACCCTTCCAGATAACTTATACCCTTAAAATCTTCAAACAATATATATAGGCAATAAGTACGTTTAAACTCAAAAGGATTTTTCTAATATAACACATTTGATCTACCCAAAATATTCACAATTTGATATTAAACCTTACATCAGAATCTACATTACATAGTATTAAAAACGTTATATATATATTTTTTGAGTTTAAAAAATACATTAAAAAAAACAACTTTCATTAAAAATTATACTCATAAAATATGCATTTTTTTTTTTGAGTGATAAAAAAAATACATTAAAAAAAAACAAAACATTTTTTTAAAAACCACGTTTAAAACAAAAACGCATTTCAAACAAGAGAGGCGATGGCAGCTGTGCCCTAACCCTAGCCACAGGTATAGGGGACTCTCGTGGGCGGCGCCACGGTGGTGCTCGCAGGTGCTGCGACGCCCTGCGGCCACCGCGGCCCCTGCGGCCACCGCCGTGTGCCACGGCCCAACGGTCTGCGAGGGAGGACATGCGGGGGACGTGCGGGGGAGAGGGGAGGAGGAGCGGGTGGAGCTCCGCTCCCTGCCCTCCAACCCCAAACCACAGTGAAAAACACACGCCCGGTTCGGTTTTTTTTATGCGTTTAACACAGCGCTTAAATAATATAAAAACATAGAACGCACAGTCCGACTAAAATGAACGCACAGGGGGGGGGTAAAACAATATATATATTTTTTTTAAAACAAAATACACACAGTCCGAAAATTACCACAAACGCCCAGCACAGGTAATTCGATAAAAATTCCGATTCATTATAAATTCGAATTAAACGAACTGCGTTAGAAAACATATTTTCTTGATGGATTTTTTTTTTTCCTCCTTTCCAATAACAGAGGGTTTCAAACACACAAATAGCAATGAGGAATAACACACCTCAATTAAAACACTTCCAGCCAAGCTGGTTAATCTACTAAATCAGTCAAAAGCATGGCGTTCAATAGAGAATCCATAGCCAAGATAGCATGAAACATTAAAACCCCCATTTCCATTTTAAACAATAACTAAAATCGAGAGTTGGATCCTACCTGATCTCGCGATCCTGGCAAGATCGGCTGAAGAGTCCCAATCTCTAGCTGTCCAAAGCCCTCCTTCTCCATCCAAAATCCTCCAATTTCATCTCCAACATATTTTCCAACCAAAAATTCTCCAAAATGACCATCCTCTCCAAATTTCCCCAAATTTGGGTTATGTGGAAGAGTTGACCCAAAAATTCCATTTTTGGAATTAAAATTCTTATTTAAAATAATTCCCCAAATTTAATCCTTTTTAAACTATTAGCAACAATTAACTTGCTTTTCAATTCCAAAATCGATTTCTCAATCAACTGAAATTTAATATTTCTAATTTCAAAAGTCAACAGAATACAATCAATCTATTGCGATAAAATACAAAACTTTCTATTTCAACAGCATATACAAAATGCATTTAATATTCAAAATTAGACATTTAATCGAATTTACTCCCAATTGAAAATAAGCAATTCATATCAACGAAAATCGCATAACGAAAACCTGATTAATTTAATCCATTAATCTTCAATGCACAAACGCATATATTTAATAAAGAAAATTACTAAGGACTAATTAACCAATTAACCATGCACATCAAGCACGCAAATCGAGAAGGTCAACCAAACAGACGACTCGCAACCCCAAACAAAAGGGATTACCGACGACGACTGAAGATGCTCACTTGAGCACGACTAAGGCCGACTAGGGTCTTACGACCACCTAATCCAACTCTAAGGATTAAAAAGGTACACTCAAACCTGCAATCCAGGTGAAGACGAACCTTGCATTCAAGCGGCATTGTACCTGAAATTTCCTGCAACCAAGAGTCATACATGCATACATATATAAAATTTAATGAAAGCGTTAGCTCAATATTAATACCACGGAATAGGTACACTAACAACTTGCATACAACTAGTGTGAAAACCACATCAACAGCTATGCGTTAAATCAAACATCTGACTATAACATCATATTAAGATTATCTAATCAGGATTGAACCAAGGTTAGAGATTTATTAGGGCAGGGGTACTACATTCTCCGCCCCTATGTTTTGACTTACTCCTGGAAGTCGTAAGGCTAGATGGAGAACGTGTCGTACGCATCAGCCTTGAAACTCATTCAACAAAGATCAAATTGCACATAGAAATCTTTCCATAAATAAATGAAATATTATTGCAAAATCCTTTACAAACGCCATCATCCATTGGCAAGATACATCTAAAACCATACATTCCTTAAAATATTCGAGGAATTATCCACAATCATAGCGGAGAAACAAGAGTTTTCTTCCTTTCATTACACCAAATTAAAGCATTGCAAAGAGGTAAACAACAATTACCATAATCATCTATCTAACATGACCAAAAAACATGCTATCAAGATCAATTTCCTTTACCAATCCATCTTTTTCGTAAACTTAATAACATAGAACTAGCTCAAAATATCAATTTCTACAACCAAATTAGCCTTCGATAAATAAGAGCAACATAAATAACTCAATTGTTTACACTTGCCAGGCATAAGAAAACCTTTCTAATGACTATGTCCCATAACATAGCGACAAGTTAACACAATTTACTCCATGATACAAATATTAACCATCCACATAACTGGAATGCATAACACAAAAGCCACATGTGAGCATGTCTAATGCTCGGTCAAAGATAACATGCACGATCAGCATCTCTATGCCTGATCTCAGAACAACAATATGATCATAAATATCCAATATCTCACTCAAAGGCTTGATGGTGCTAGGCACACCATAGCGGTGCTACTCTCCATACAAGACCTTTGTGAATATCTCTTGTTGAACAAGGTGGTTAGCCTCCAAGAGATAGTCACCACACATAGGTAGGTAGTGGACACTAGCTGCATCACAGCCTCACATACCCCCATCCTCAAGGTTCCTTGCGTCTACTTCCTCGCACACACTCTACCAATTCCATATCATACATCCTTGGAGAGGAATTTCACATCTCGACAGAAGACCAACATCCGAAAACAATAATGATAAACCAGTTTAGCCACCAAAGTACAGATGAATAAAGATAATAAATCCTCAATTCCAACAGTAAGGCAAGAAAATAATCCAAAATTTCAACACCAAATCAAAAGTGCAAAAGATCACAAGATCGTGGCTAAACCTTCAAAATCAAAGTAAAAATAAATTGTTGATCCCCAAAGAAATAATAAGAATATCACAACTACACATAACATCACTGTGTGACTAGCATCTAGCCACCAACGAGGAAGGAAGGAACAACTGACTAGCTATTGCAGTAGCTCATCATGTGGTGCGACATATTCACACTATCCACATGGCATGGCGGTGTGCACCTCGACATCACCCCGCATCACGTCGTCACGTGGCATGGCAATACCCCAAGTGGAGAAAACACACAATGGACGTATCCCGCATGGTAGTGCACCTCACGGAAAAAGCACGTGCAGGTCACATCCCGCATAGCGATGTATCTAGAAGGATACTCGCCGTAAGTCAGAGGTATACATGACTCGGGTCCACCCACATGTCCACCAACACATACTAACTGGCAGCACATGTGAATAAACCTACCTTTCATGAAGACAAGGCAAAGGATCCCCCAAATAATACCATCACTACACACAAGAATCACCATCCATATGCTCAAATAAAGGGAGGGAATAGGCTGACACACATAAACCTATAAATAGATTCATCAAAGGGAAAGTATTGAGTACACCTTGATACAGTTTAGTAGTACAACTATATCATTCCTCGAAGTAGAGAAGCTAAAGTCGCTTCGCGCTGACATTACTCGTACGCCAATCCATACTATTCAAGGAACGGCCGCTTCGAATACTACCCCTTAACATACTGAGTTACCCACAACCCAAGGTTGGTACTTAGCAGGGAAACAAATAAGCAACATCACATAAACAGTATGGTTTCCCATACTCATACGCAACATATCCTCCATGGTTGATTACTTCACCAATCCATGGGCACATATAATAAGCACTGGTTTCTTACAATACACACAATTACACCAATACTGGTTTAGTCACATTTATGGGGAGTACTTTTCAGTACGCTAACATCTATACAAGGAAGATTTCAATTATGCTTTCTACATAAATAACTGAATCAAGTTACTCTAGATCCAAGTACTGAATTTATTAACACTTCACAATTATATAAGGAATTAACATCATTCCTATAGCTTTCTCAAATTTCACTAAGCATCCGTAACTAAATTTCTAGCTAAGCAAATTCATTTCTAAAGCTTAAGACTTTCATCTATCACTATGAAGCCAAAAAGCAAACACACAATTTCACATGTTTTATAAACATTCTATTTAAATCAATGTACTCTTTAATAGCATTTCTAAAATTCTTATGATTAGGCAAAGAGAAGGGAAAGAGAGTTTGATAGCCAAACTATTTCCTACAAAAACGCAAGATCAAACAAGATCACGCTATAATATTAAATTTCTCACTATAAGCCTATCATTTCAATTATACGGTTTTCATTTCGCTACCGTTAAGAAGGATGAAAATTAGCCTAACAAAACACTTCCAATAGTTACGGTTGCAACAAGAGGTTCTAGTTTTCCAAACAAAACAGAGATCAAGAGAGGCAATCTTATAGATAATGCAAGACCTCATAAGAACACTCACTTGTAATAATACGATATAGACACATGTCATAATTTGTAACCTATTAGAGAAAATCACATTACGATCAAAGATAAGCAAAGAGTTGTCACCCAAATAAAACATATTAATGCACGCACATCAAACAAGCTTTCCATTTGCACTTTCTAAACACATCAAGGTAATTACATATACCCAAAAGCGAGTTCAATGGAGCATTTGCTAAAATAATTCTTCAATCAACTGGTTTAATGAGACAAATAAGACAATCTTTCGGAAAACACATTAATATTCCCTCGAAGCTACAATAGCATGCTCTTTTTAATACTTCTTCTACAACCAAGCAGTTTCACATGATTCATCTATTCGCATAAAAATGCACCTTACTAAGGTAGAATTTAATCATGCTACTCCTACAACATACACATGGAGAATTCTTTAAACATACACATACAGTTTTCTCCCAAAAATCAATAAGCACACAATGCACATATAAACACTCAAACACCAACATCAAGAAGGTGACAACAAGGTGTGAACACACACGTTCCACACAAGTTAAGGTCTGCTTAATCACTCACATGCAAAAGGAGGACAAGCATACACATAAGGTCGATACACCTCACACAATTAGAGGGCACACACGACACCAGAGATCCCAACGTTTGCAACATGGGCTCTGATACCAAATGTAATGCCCCGCCAGGAAACCCCGAAGGGATTAAGCCATAACACAAGAATAGAGAGCAATTTTTTTTTTTTTAAAGTTACAACACATAAGATGCAACAAGATATCAGAGATTCAGATTACATAGCAGAAGACTTCAACTAACACCTAAAGAGTTTCCCAACGAGATTACTTAAATTTCACAATTCACTTAACTCACACGATTAATCCAGTAAGCTGATATCTTAAATAACGAGATATTTCATAATCAGGATAATTTCTTTCAAAGGACTGAAATGTAAATCACAAGCAAGGGTTCATCATTAAGATCCATTCATAATCCTCATTCAAGCTTTTCATTTAAAATTACAAACCATACATCTAACATTCTAATACACTAGGATTTCATCATAACATAAGAGATCTTTCCAAGTATATATAAATTCCTTAACAACAACTGAGTATAATTCATTACTCTAAGTTACATTCTTTCAAATTCCAACTTATTGCATTTCAAATGACGATTGCATACTAGCATCTACGATGAATCTCATCTAAACCACTTACGCATTCAATCAACATGGTATTCAAGAAAGTACTGCATAAAAGCATTTAAAGTTAATTCCATTCATCCACTTAGCCATTTTAAACATAAGCTAATCATACATGATAAAGCTGAATAAAGGAAACATAAGAGAATACATCACATAACACCATAATGATCTTAGAGTTCACCCCTAAAGGGCTACATCTCCGGGTCTGCTCAACTGCAAGACCCCTCTGATAAATAATAAAGTTAAGAATACAAGAGGTTACACCAATTACTATCCAGCCATTAAGGCGAAACATAAACAATATACATACGACCACATCGGTCAATAATACATAAACGATCCCTGAAAAGAATAGAATCCAGCTGAACATAATCAAAGCTAAAACAAGAGGTCCATGAGAGCATCCATAACACTAAGCCATCACCACCCAAGGTCTAACATGAAACCGACACTCACAAGGGTAGAGACAAAAGGGACTGTTGGATTTTGCCAAGATCAAGAGGTCAATGAAATGTACAAGATAGAGACATAATATGGGACAAGAATAAACTGTATTCTCATCAATAGAAAATGATCAATAATTGTTCAATAGTTGTTGTTACATACAATGTAGATGAGCCTGCTTATATAGACAAGGCTAGGGATATGTATGAGCACACAAATATGACATGTGGCTCAATAAGAAACAAGGGTAGGTAGGAAATAGGTGTGGGTAGGTAGGAGAAATAATATAATATTCCACATGAGGTGGATCACCCACCGAAGGTGGAATTATCACTCCACAATAAGTGGATATGATAGTGTAATAACAAGATCAACACCATAAGAGGTGGAATTTCTCCTACACACAGTATCCCAATGTGACACAAACACCCAAGTGTCTCATATCCAAACTACTATGAAATGCATTATCCTAAGTAAACTTAAGTAAGTGTAATAATATCCATGATGAATAATTATTTACACCAACACCCCCCCTTAAGTGCAACTTAGGGGAATGCACTTAAGTCTACAATGCAACTAAGCAATGCAAGATGGGTCCCGGCTACGAGGCCATGTTAGGTACCCATGAACAAATGCAAATGCATGCAAACCAATGCAATGAAATCTCTCACAAAGTGGGGAAAGAGAGAAAAACCCAATGGGAAAAAACCCTCCCCCAAAAGAGAGATGAAAGCTATACAAGAGAACTCTCAAAGAAGTATGTGAGGAACAAAACCCCATGTGAGGAAAAAGTCCCCCCCATATGAGAGAAGAAGAGAAGTCAAACTATGATCCTCCCTCAATGAAGAATCTACACCAATGATAGAAGCTTGATGTATGAAGAAACTGCTCCACGAACGTCGAACAACATTCCTCCCCTTAGGAAGAAACAAAACCAAAGGTGTATCCATGAAGTCTCCCCAATCATGAAGGGAAGATGTATGAAGAAAACTCATGATGAAAGGAATCTCTGAAAACTGCTCAAGTGTCCCCATGTCGATGCTGAAAGATACCCCTTCCAAAGGTGGTAAACTATGCCACACTGCTGTAAAAGGAACTCCAACATCTAGTGAAGATGGATGTAGAACAATATCCAAAGACTCATGTGTCTCCTCAAAGAATAAAGAGACCTCCTCCAATTGCTGTACATAAGTATCCACAATCATGTCAACCTCGAAAGAATGATCATGTAGAGAATGAACAAGAGGGTCAGAGTGTGCCCTCGCAACAATCGAAGAAGGATCATCTTCATCAAAGAGAAGATGAATGTCATCAATGATGTCTCCCAAATCTGCAATGTAGGATTCCACAAACAAACCTGCAATATCTGTCATGTAATCATCCCATGAATCTGAAGCTGGAAGACAATGTACAGCCTGCTGCATTGAATCACATGAAGGCAAAACTGTCGCACTATCTGCATCATCAGGTGCAATAGGTGAGGTGATATCAATATGAGGAGATGAAATACAAGACTCAAGAACTGGGTTACTTGTGAGAATCCCCAAGTTCAAGTGTCCAAAGTTCTCCTCAAAATCTGAATCATCACAATAAGTGTGATCATCATGTGTAGAATCATCAAATGTGAAATCATCATCATCAACAAAATCTGAAAAGGAGTATAACCGAGATGCATGATCAACCACCCCAGTTGCAATGATAGCTCTAGTCTCCATGTCTCTAATAAAAATTGAGTCAAGTGTGAACTCCACAACTCTCTTAGTTGCGCCATGTGTGATTTGATAGATAGAAAGGAGATTGTTTGTCAAGTGGGGTACACACAACACATCATTGAAGGAGTTATCCCCAATGTCAATAGATCCTTTCCCAATCACATCCATATATGTATGATTGCCCATCAAAATCTGTGGCATGGTGCAAGGCTCAAATGTAGAGAACATAGACTGTGAAGAAGCCATATGATGAGAAGCCCCTGAATCTAGAAGCCATCTCTCTGAATCATGACTGATAGTAGCACATAGAGCTTTTCCTTTTCTTGTTCCAAAAGAGTGAGTCTTTCCACTTGTAGAAGCCATGAATGCTTGCCCTTTTCCTTTTGAATGTGAGGAAGTGGAAGTTGATGAATCATCCTTTTTGTAGACTTTAGGCAAATCAATGTTATGCTTTTTGATGATATGTGTGAGCTCATCAATCTTCTTAGTATGGCAACGATGTTCCTCATGACCAATCTTTTTACAATAAGCACAAGTAGGTCTCTCTCTCTTTGGTGAATTATCTCTCTTGGAAGAGGATGAATCTCCTTGTTGTGGAGAAGATGGTGCTTTTTCTTTAGGTTTTGATTGCCATTTCTTCTTGTTTGAGTTGTCCTTTCCTTGATTTCCTTTGTTTCCTTGATTTTCCACTAATGCTTGAGACTTAGAAGAAGCCTTAAGAATGCCCATGCTTATCAACTTAGTTTGTTCCATCATCAACATTTCATTGAAAGCATCAAATGTAGGCATTTTGTAGCTTGAACCCATTGTCATCCTATGAGTTTGGAAACTAGAAACAAATGCTGCATATTCTTGTGGAAGCTTCCCTATCAAGTTGAATATCAATTGAGTATCCTTTTTATCAATGCCACAATCTTTAAGTTGTGCCCTCAACTCATTTGCCTTAGTGACATAATCTTGTATAGTATCAAAGTTCTTGGGATCTAACATGGTGAGATCACTATCAATTTGATATCCCCTAATCTCATCAACTTGACCATACAAGTCTTGAAACTTTTGCCAAGCATCCTTGATTAGAGTACATTTCTCAATATGAAAAATGAGATCCTTTGATACATACTTTCTTAAGGTACCAATTGCCATGATATTTTTAGTGAGCCAATCTAAGTTACCAACTGGATCAGCCTTAGGATCAGCTGGAGCAACAATAGTTCCATCAATGTAATGAGTGAGTCCTTTTTCCATAAGTTTACTCCATGCATCAATTTTCCAAGTAGCATAGTTATGTGGAGTTAAGAGAGGAAACTTAGAAGAACCCATAGTAGCAAAAAGGAAGGAACATAAGACGACAAAAGCGCAAGAGACACCCCCCAAATTCAATCAATCAAAGTACCCCCCCAAAAGTGATGATTTTGGCACTTTATACTTAGTGCGATTACAATGAGCCACTTGCAAGACAAGGCAAAGTGGACTTATGATGCAAATTTTACAACTTCTCAAATGAGATACAAGAGACTTCAATCAATAGTGCAATGAATCTAATTGAGATTCAAGCAAATATACAAGTACCAAGAGAGCCAAAAATAACCAAGATCTTAAAGTACAATTTCTACTTACAATGACATCAATCTGATAGCATCATATGAAAGTAGACGAAAAAATACGCACTTTCAAAAAAAACAGCACCTAAAAAGGAGGTCGGATGACCCCAAACGAAGCCTCTGACGTTAAAAAAACTGGGATTACTCAGGGACAGTCACCAAAAACTGCATTTTCTGAAAAATCCGTGCATCAAAATCAAAAAATTCTTTCACCACTGTGGAGAGCACGAAATTCTAGCCCATTTTAAAAAAATTGCACCCAAAAAGGAGCAAAAATGAGCAAGTTATGGCCATTTGAAGTTGAACTACAAAATCAAAAATGCAAATGAGAGGGGGTCCAAAAATTTTCAAACCCTGCTGATGTGGCGCTGATGTCAGCAATTCACGCAATTAAATTTGACGGCCGTATGACCGTCGCCAAAACTTCGCCCTGCTGACTGGACGTTCGTTCTGTACGGACAGATGACTCAGTCTACTGACTGTACGATCCATACTGTACGGAATTATTGACTGGATAAACCGCGTGGCAGATGACTAGTGTACGAAAATCTACGTGGATTTGTACGAAAAATCGGCGTGTCAGGGTTTTACCCGCGGGCCAGTGGCCGCCTGCCACGTGGCGGGCGCGGGACCTCCGTGTTCGTTGACTGCCGGCGTGCTAAAGCGGCCGGAGCCGAGGTTCGGTGGCGGCCAGGAGCACCGGTGGAGAGGAGGGGAGAACCGGTGGGCAAAGCAAGGGGCGCTGCGGGCTCGGAGCGGTGCGACCGGGAGGAGGTGGAGACACGGTCTGCGGCACGGACGAAAAATGCTGCGGCGGCAGGTAGTACTCTGCGGGAATTGGCAGACGAATAGGTACGGAGGACTGGCAGTGGTGGGTACAGTCGACCGGAAGTACGACAATCTGCAGAAAGCGGTACACCTGCGACCTACGAAAAGACAGGTATGGCGAGCACGGGGGGGGGTCTGCGGACCCCCCAAAAAATCTCTTTTTTTTTTTTATTTCTTTTCAAATTTTTTTGATCGAATTTTTTCAACTTTGCGATTTTTTTATTTTTTTTATTTTTGAAAACAAATTTTCAGAAAGATGAAAAAAAATTTTCGAAAAAAAATAATTATATTTCAAAAATCCGTATGAATAGGGCAAAAATGGAGAAAAAAAATTTCTCACCAAAATAGGCCAACTTTATAACCAAAATTCATGGAAATGGCCTTCCGAACGCAATGGAGAGGTCGGATCTAGTCTAGGACGCCTCCAAATGATGATGCTCCTCAGATCTGCCTCTTGACGTCACAATAATGCCTCTTCAAGACGAATCAATGAAGCCCCAAATAGCTCTGATACCATGTTGGATTTTGCCAAGATCAAGAGGTCAATGAAATGTACAAGATAGAGACATAATATGGGACAAGAATAAACTGTATTCTCATCAATAGAAAATGATCAATAATTGTTCAATAGTTGTTGTTACATACAATGTAGATGAGCCTGCTTATATAGACAAGGCTAGGGATATGTATGAGCACACAAATATGACATGTGGCTCAATAAGAAACAAGGGTAGGTAGGAAATAGGTGTGGGTAGGTAGGAGAAATAATATAATATTCCACATGAGGTGGATCACCCACCGAAGGTGGAATTATCACTCCACAATAAGTGGATATGATAGTGTAATAACAAGATCAACACCATAAGAGGTGGAATTTCTCCTACACACACTATCCCAATGTGACACAAACACCCAAGTGTCTCATATCCAAACTACTATGAAATGCATTATCCTACGTAAACTTAAGTAAGTGTAATAATATCCATGATGAATAATTATTTACACCAACAGGGATGACTCACAAAGGTACTCCTAACAGGACAAAACGACAACACACTAGCGAACGTAGGGACAAGTGTCATCACACAACCTGGTATGGATACCATGGCAAGTCTTCATAGGTCCCGAACCCATACACTGGGTTACCCTGGCAACCTAATCCGAGCTTCCGGCCCTTCCAAGCCTCATGTGGACCCACACATCCTCTCATGAAGACAAGGATGGTGGTTTGCCATTTCAGGCCTTCCCACAGCATGTCGAGTCTATGATAGCACTCATCCCATGTGTGAGGCACATTTATCTTATTAGAGATTACATTCTAATCTACTTAAAGGTTATCACTTATTAGACTCACTTTCGATGGGTTACCCAGCAGCCACTTTGGGCGCGGCCCCCAATCGAAAGCCACTTTCCCATACGACACTAGACTATACTCAGACGAACTCAAAACCAAGGAATACACATGGTCAGACGAACGGAGTTCAAGAAGAGAGAAACAACCATCAGGTCAAATATGACTCAAAGATGAACACTTACAGACGGTACTCTAACTAGAGACCTGACAAATTAAGGTCAACCACGAATCATCATTCGACTCACACATAGAGGATATGACCGATTACGACATTACCACAAAACCATAGTCAACTCGGAATCGAGGACTGAAACAGGTACCCAAAGTCAATCCATACGACAGGGTCCTACTAAACAAAGCAAAACATGCCATTTCATAATTAAAGGCGAATACAGAAATTAAACTTGCAAGGCAATAATCAGAATGACAATATTTCCTCAAATTGATTTAATCATTACAAGTCAATCAAGTTTTCTACAAGATCTAAATCAGATTACAGTTATCTACCTCATCAAGGGATAAGTTGTTCTTGGTTTTATATTTCTTTAAGGTTCAAAGCATAGAACAGACATATAAGCCATAATGAGTTTTTTTTTTTTTTTTCTTTACCAATTCATATTAATACAAATCAGACAACCATTAATCAACTAAAATAAGATATTTAATCTCCAATCAAAACGTCATTAACATACTGGTCTAAAACTGACCTCTATAGTTCGCATTTTTCAAACCCAGATGCATAATACGAATCACAGAAATATAATTATAAAAAGAGAATCTAATGAAGCTAATCATTTCCAAAAGCACATCGTTAAATTTCTAATGATCAATGGTTCAATATTCATTTCGGACCCTTCCAGATAACTTATACCCTTAAAATCTTCAAACAATATATATAGGCAATAAGTATGTTTAAACTCAAAAGGATTTTTCTAATATAACACATTTGATCTACCCAAAATATTCACAATTTGATATTAAACCTTACATCAGAATCTACATTACATAGTATTAAAAACGTTATATATATATTTTTTGAGTTTAAAAAATACATTAAAAAAAACATCTTTCATTAAGAATTATACTCATAAAATATGCATTTTTTTTTTTGAGTGATAAAAAAAATACATTAAAAAAAAAAAAAACATTTTTTAAAAAACCACGTTTAAAACAAAAACGCATTTCAAACAAGAGAGGCGAGGGCGGCTGTGCCCTAACCCTAGCCGCAAGTGTAGGGGACTCTCGTGGGCGGCGCCATGGTGGTGCCCGCAGGTGCTGCGGCGCCCTGCGGCCACCGCGGCCCCTGCGGCCACCGCCGTGTGCCGCGGCCCAACGGTCTGCGAGGGAGGACGTGCAGGGGACATGCGGGGGAGAGGGGAGGAGGAGCGGATGGAGCTCTGCTCCCTGCCCTCCAACCCCAAACCACAGTGAAAAACACATGCCCGGTTCGGTTTTTTTTATGCGTTTAACACAGCGCTTAAATAATATAAAAACACAGAACGCACAGTCCGACTAAAATGAACACACAGGGGGGGGGTAAAACAATATATATATTTTTTTTAAAACAAAATACACACAGTCCGAAAATTACCACAAACGCCCAGCACAGGTAATTTGATTAAAATTCTGATTCATTATAAATTCGAATTAAACGAATTGCGTTAGAAAACATATTTTCTTGATGCCTTTTTTTTTTTCGTCCTTTCCAATAACAGAGGGTTTCAAACACACAAATAGCAATGAGGAATAACACACCTCAATTAAAACACTTCCAGCCAAGCTGGTTAATCTACTAAATCAGTCAAAAGCATGGCGTTCAATGGAGAATCCAAAGCCAAGATAGCATGAAACATTAAAACCCCCATTTCCATTTTAAACAATAACTAAAATCGAGAGTTGGATCCTACCTGATCTCGCGATCCTGGCAAGATCGGCTGAAGAGTCCCAATCTCTAGCTGTCCAAAGCCCTCCTTCTCCATCCAAAATCCTCCAATTTCATCTCCAACATATTTTCCAACCAAAAATTCTCCAAAATGACCATCCTCTCCAAATTTCCCCAAATTTGGGTTATGTGGAAGAGTTGACCCAAAAATTCCAATTTTGGAATTAAAATTCTTATTTAAAATAATTCCCCAAATTTAATCGTTTTTAAACTATTAGCAACAATTAACTTGCTTTTCAATTCCAAAATCGATTTCTCAATCAACTGAAATTTAATCTTTCTAATTTCAAAAGTCAACAGAATACAATCAATCTATTGCGATAAAATACAAAACTTTCTTTTTCAACAACATATACAAAATGCATTTAATATTCAAAATTAGACATTTAATCGAATTTACTCCCAATTGAAAAGAAGCAATTCATATCAACGAAAATCGCATAACGAAAACCTGATTAATTTAATCCATTAATCTTCAATGCACAAACGCATATATTTAATAAAGAAAATTACTAAGGACTAATTAACCAATTAACCATGCACATCAAGCACGCAAATCGAGAAGGTCAACCAAACAGACGACTCGCAACCCCAAACAAAAGGGATTACCGATGACGACTGACGATTCTCACTTGAGCACGACTAAGGCCGACTAGGGTCTTACGACCACCTAATCCAACCCTAAGGATTAAAAAGGTACACTCAAACCTGCAATCCAGGTGAAGACGAACCTTGCATTCAAGCGGCATTGTACCTGAAATTTCCTGCAACCAAGAGTCATACATGCATACATATATAAAATTTAATGAAAGCGTTAGCTCAATATTAATACCACGGAATAGGTACACTAACAACTTGCATACAACTAGTGTGAAAACCACATCAACAGCTATGCGTTAAATCAAACATCTGACTATAACATCATATTAAGATTATCTAATCAAGATTAAACCAAGGTTAGAGATTGATTAGGGCAGGGGTACTACATTCTCCCCCCCTAGGTTTCGACTTACTCCTGGAAGTCGTAAGGCTAGATGGAGAACGTGTCGTACGCATCAGCCTTGAAACTCATTCAACAAAGATCAAATTGCACATAGAAATCTTTCCATAAATAAATGAAATATTATTGCAAAATCCTTTACAAACGCCATCATCCATTGGCAAGATACATCTAAAACCATACATTCCTTAAAATATTCTAGGAATTATCCACAATCATAGTGGAGAAACAAGAGTTTTCTTCCTTTCATTACACCAAATTAAAGCATTACAAAGAGGTAAACAACAATTACCATAATCATCTATCTAACATGACCAGAAAACATGCTATCAAGATCAATTTCCTTTACCAATCCATCTTTTTCGTAAACTTAATAACATAGAACTAACTCAAAATATCAATTTCTACAACCAAATTAGCCTTCGATAAATAAGAGCAACATAAATAACTCAATTGTTTACACTTGCCAGGCATAAGAAAACCTTTCTAATGACTATGTCCCATAACATAGCGACAAGTTAACACAATTTACTCCATGATACAAATATTAACCATCCACATAACTGGAATGCATAACACAAAAGCCACATGTGAGCATGTCTAATGCTCGGTCAAAGATAACATGCACGATCAGCATCTCTATGCCTGATCTCAGAACAACAATATGATCATAAATATCCAATATCTCACTCAAAGGCTTGATGGTGCTAGGCACACCATAGCGGTGCTACCCTCCATACAAGACCTTTGTGAATATCTCTTGTTGAACAAGGTGGTTAGCCTCCAAGAGATAGTCACCACACATAGGTAGGTAGTGGACACTAGCTACATCACAGCCTCACATACCCCCATCCTCAAGGTTCCTTGTGTCTACTTCCTCGCACACACTCTACCAATTCCGTATCATACATCCTTGGAGAGGAATTTCACATCTCGACACAAGACCAACATCCGAAAACAATAATGATAAACCAGTTTAGCCACCATAGTACAGATGAATAAAGATAATAAATCCTCAATTCCAACAGTAAGGCAAGAAAATAATCCAAAATTTCAACACCAAATCAAAAGTGCAAAAGATCACAAGATCGTGGCTAAACCTTCAAAATCAAAGTAAAAATAAATTGCTGATCCCCAAAGAAATAATAAGAATATCACAACTGCACATAACATCACTGTGTGACTAGCATCTAGCCACCAACGAGGAAGGAAGGAACAACTGACTAGCTATTGCAGTAGCTCATCATGTGGTGCGACATAGTCACACTATCCACATGGCATGGCGGTGTGCACCTTGACATCACCCCGCATCACGTCGTCACATGGCATGGCAATACCCCAAGTGGAGAAAACACACAATGGACGTATCCCACATGGTAGTGCACCTCACGGAAAAAGCACGTGCAGGTCACATCCCGCATAGAGACGTATCTAGAAGGATACTCGCCGTAAGTCAGAGGTATACATGACTCGGGTCCACCCACATGTCCACCAACACATACTAACTGGCAGCACATGTGAATAAACCTACCTTTCATGAAGACAAGGCAAAGGATCCCCCAAATAATACCATCACTACACACAAGAATCACCATCCATATGCTCAAATAAAGGGAGGGAATAGGCTGACACACATAAACCTATAAATAGATTCATCAAAGGGAAAGTATTGAGTACACCTTGATACAGTTTAGTAGTACAACTATATCATTCCTCAAAGTAGAGAAGCTAAAGTCGCTTCGCGCTGACATTACTCATACGCCAATCCATACTATTCAAGGATAGGTCGCTTCGAATACTACCCCTTAACATACTGAGTTACCCACAACCCGAGGTTGGTACTTAGCAGGGAAACAAATAAGCAACATCACATAAACAGTATGGTTTCCCATACTCATACGCAACATATCCTCCATGGTTGATTACTTCACCAATCCATGGGCACATATAATAAGCACTGGTTTCTTACAATACACACAATTACACCAATACTGGTTTAGTCACATTTATGGGGAGTACTTTTCAGTACGCTAACATCTATACAAGGAAGATTTCAATTATGCTTTCTACATAAATAACTGAATCAAGTTACTCTAGATCCAAGTACTGAATTTATTAACACTTCACAATTATATAAGGAATTAACATCATTCCTATAGCTTTCTCAAATTTCACTAAGCATCCGTAACTAAATTTCTAGCTAAGCAAATTCATTTCTAAAGCTTAAGACTTTCATCTATCACTATGAAGCCAAAAAGCAAACACACAATTTCACATGTTTTATAAACATTCTATTTAAATCAATGTACTCTTTAATATCATTTCTAAAATTCTTATGATTAGGCAAAGAGAAGGGAAAGAGAGTTTGATAGCCAAACTATTTCCTACAAAAACGCAAGATCAAACAAGATCACGCTATAATATTAAATTTCTCACTATAAGCCTATCATTTCAATTATACGGTTTTCATTTCGCTACCGTTAAGAAGGATGAAAATTAGCCTAACAAAACACTTCCAATAGTTACGGTTGCAACAAGAGGTTCTAGTTTTCCAAACAAAACAGAGATCAAGAGAGGCAATCTTATAGATAATGTAAGACCTCATAAGAACACTCACTTGTAATAATACGATATAGACACATGTCATAATTTGTAACCTATTAGAGAAAATCACATTACGATCAAAGATAAGCAAAGAGTTATCACCCAAATAAAACATATTAATGCACGCACATCAAACAAGCTTTCCATTTGCACTTTCTAAACACATCAAGGTAATTACATATACCCAAAAGCGAGTTCAATGGAGCATTTGCTAAAATAATTCTTCAATCAACTGGTTTAATGAGACAAATAAGACAATCTTTCGGAAAACACATTAATATTCCCTCGAAGCTACAATAGCATGCTCTTTTTAATACTTCTTCTACAACCAAGCAGTTTCACATAATTCATCTATTCGCATAAAAATGCACCTTACTAAGGTAGAATTTAATCATGCTACTCCTACAACATACACATGGAGAATTCTTTAAACATACACATATAGTTTTCTCCCAAAAATCAATAAGCACACAATGCACATATAAACACTCAAACACCAACATCAAGAAGGTGACAACAAGGTGTGAACACACACGTTCCACACAAGTTAAGGTCTGCTCAATCACTCACATGCAAAAGGAGGACAAGCATACACATAAGGTCGATACACCTCACACAATTAGAGGGCACACACGACACCAGAGATCCCAACATTTGCAACATGGGCTCTGATACCAAATGTAATGCCCCGCCAGGAAACCCCGAAGGGATTAAGCCATAACACAAGAATAGAGAGCAATTTTTTTTTTTTTAAAGTTACAACACATAAGATGCAACAAGATATCAAAGATTCAGATTACATAGCGGAAGACTTCAACTAACACCTAAAGAGTTTCCCAACGAGATTACTTAAATTTCACAATTCACTTAACTCACACGATTAATCCAGTAAGCTGATATCTTAAATAACGAGATATTTCATAATCAGGATAATTTCTTTCAAAGGACTGAAATGTAAATCACAAGCAAGGGTTCATCATTAAGATCCATTCATAATCCTCATTCAAGCTTTTCATTTAAAATTACAAACCATACATCTAACATTCTAATACACTAGGATTTCATCATAACATAAGAGATCTTTCCAAGTATATATAAATTCCTTAACAACAACTGAGTATAATTCATTACTCTAAGTTACATTCTTTCAAATTCCAACTTATTGCATTTCAAATGACGATTGCATACTAGCATCTACGATGAATCTCATCTAAACCACTTACGCATTCAATCAACATGGCATTCAAGAAAGTACTGCATAAAAGCATTTAAAGTTAATTCCATTCATCCACTTAGCCATTTTAAACATAAGCTAATCATACATGATAAAGCTGAATAAAGGAAACATAAGAGAATACATCACATAACACCATAATGATCTTAGAGTTCACCCCTAAAGGGCTACATCTCCGGGTCTGGTCAACTGCAAGACCCCTCTGATTAATAATAAAGTTAAGAATACAAGAGATTACACCAATTACTATCCAGCCATTAAGGCGAAACATAAACAATATACAAACGACCGCATCGGTCAATAATACATAAACGATCCCTGAAAAGAATAGGATCCAGCTGAACATAATCAAAGCTAAAACAAGAGGTCCATGAGAGCATCCATAACACTAAGCCATCACCACCCAAGGTCTAACATGAAACCGACACTCACAAGGGTAGAGACAAAAGGGACTGTTGGATTTTGCCAAGATCAAGAGGTCAATGAAATGTACAAGATAGAGACATAATATGGGACAAGAATAAACTGTATTCTCATCAATAGAAAATGATCAATAATTGTTCAATAGTTGTTGTTACATACAATGTAGATGAGCCTGCTTATATAGACAAGGCTAGGGATATGTATGAGCACACAAATATGACATGTGGCTCAATAAGAAACAAGGGTAGGTAGGAAATAGGTGTGGGTAGGTAGGAGAAATAATATAATATTCCACATGAGGTGGATCACCCACCGAAGGTGGAATTATCACTCCACAATAAGTGGATATGATAGTGTAATAACAAGATCAACACCATAAGAGGTGGAATTTCTCCTACACACAGTATCCCAATGTGACACAAACACCCAAGTGTCTCATATCCAAACTATGATGAAATGCATTATCCTAAGTAAACTTAAGTAAGTGTAATAATATCCATGATGAATAATTATTTACACCAACACCCCCCCTTAAGTGCAACTTAGGGGAATGCACTTAAGTCTACAATGCAACTAAGCAATGCAAGATGGGTCCCGGCTACGAGGCCATGTTAGGTACCCATGAACAAATGCAAATGCATGCAAACCAATGCAATGAAATCTCTCACAAAGTGGGGAAAGAGAGAAAAACCCAATGGGAAAAAACCCTCCCCCAAAAGAGAGATGAAAGCTATACAAGAGAACTCTCAAAGAAGTATGTGAGGAACAAAACCCCATGTGAGGAAAAAGTCCCCCCCATATGAGAGAAGAAGAGAAGTCAAACTATGATCCTCCCTCAATGAAGAATCTACACCAATGATAGAAGCTCGATGTATGAAGAAACTGCTCCACGAACGTCGAACAACATTCCTCCCCTTAGGAAGAAACAAAACCAAAGGTGTATCCATGAAGTCTCCCCAATCATGAAGGGAAGATGTATGAAGAAAACTCATGATGAAAGGAATCTCTGAAAACTGCTCAAGTGTCCCCATGTCGATGCTGAAAGATACCCCTTCCAAAGGTGGTAAACTATGCCACACTGCTGTAAAAGGAACTCCAACATCTAGTGAAGATGGATGTAGAACAATATCCAAAGACTCATGTGTCTCCTCAAAGAATAAAGAGACCTCCTCTAATTGTTGTACATAAGTATCCACAGTCATGTCAACCTCGAAAGAATGATCATGTAGAGAATGAACAAGAGGGTCAGAGTGTGCCCTCGTAACAATTGAAGAAGGATCATCTTCATCAAAGAGAAGATGAATGTCATCAATGATGTCTCCCAAATCTGCAATGTAGGATTCCACAAACAAACCTGCAATATCTGTCATGTAATCATCCCATGAATCTGAAGCTGGAAGACAATGTATAGCCTGCTGCATTGAATCACATGAAGGCAAAACTGTCGCACTATCTGCATCATCAGGTGCAATAGGTGAGGTGATATCAATATGAGGAGATGAAATACAAGACTCAAGAACTGGGTTACTTGTGAGAATCCCCAAGTTCAAGTGTCCAAAGTTCTCCTCAAAATTTGAATCATCACAATAAGTGTGATCATCATGTGTAGAATCATCAAATGTGAAATCATCATCATCAACAAAATCTAAAAAGGAGTATAACCGAGATGCATGATCAACCACCCCAGTTGCAATGATAGCTCTAGTCTCCATGTCTCTAATAAAAACTGAGTCAAGTGTGAACTCCACAACTCTCTTAGTTGCGCCATGTGTGATTTGATAGATAGAAAGGAGATTGTTTGTCAAGTGGGGTACACACAACACATCATTGAAGGAGTTATCCCCAATGTTAATAGATCCTTTCCCAATCACATCCATATATGTATGATTGCCCATCAAAATCTGTGGCATGGTGCAAGGCTCAAATGTAGAGAACATAGACTGTGAAGAAGCCATATGATGAGAAGCCCCTGAATCTAGAAGCCATCTCTCTGAATCATGACTGATAGTAGCACATAGAGCTTTTCCTTTTCTTGTTCCAAAAGAGTGAGTCTTTCCACTTGTAGAAGCCATGAATGCTTGCCCTTTTCCTTTTGAATGTGAGGAAGTGGAAGTTGATGAATCATCCTTTTTGTAGACTTTAGGCAAATCAATGTTATGCTTTTTGATGATATGTGTGAGCTCATCAATCTTCTTAGTATGGCAACGATGTTCCTCATGACCAATCTTTTTACAATAAGCACAAGTAGGTCTCTCTCTCTTTGGTGAATTATCTCTCTTGGAAGAGGATGAATCTCCTTGTTGTGGAGAAGATGGTGCTTTTTCTTTAGGTTTTGATTGCCATTTCTTCTTGTTTGAGTTGTCCTTTCCTTGATTTCCTTTGTTTCCTTGATTTGCCACTAATGCTTGAGACTTAGAAGAAGCCTTAAGAATGCCCATGCTTATCAACTTAGTTTGTTCCATCATCAACATTTCATTGAAAGCATCAAATGTAGGCATTTTGTAGCTTGAACCCATTGTCATCCTATGAGTTTGGAAACTAGAAACAAATGCTGCATATTCTTGTGGAAGCTTCCCTATCAAGTTGAATATCAATTGAGTATCCTTTTTATCAATGCCACAATCTTTAAGTTGTGCCCTCAACTCATTTGCCTTAGTGACATAATCTTGTATAGTATCAAAGTTCTTGGGATCTAACATGGTGAGATCACTATCAATTTGATATCCCCTAATCTCATCAACTTGACCATACAAGTCTTGAAACTTTTGCCAAGCATCCTTGATTAGAGTACATTTCTCAATATGAAAAATGAGATCCTTTGATACATACTTTCTTAAGGTACCAATTGCCATGATATTTTTAGTGAGCCAATCTAAGTGACCAACTGGATCAGCCTTAGGATCAGCTGGAGCAACAATAGTTCCATCAATGTAATGAGTGAGTCCTTTTTCCATAAGTTTACTCCATGCATCAATTTTCCAAGTAGCATAGTTATGTGGAGTTAAGAGAGGAAACTTAGAAGAACCCATAGTAGCAAAAAGGAAGGAACACAAGACGACAAAAGCGCAAGAGACACCCCCCAAATTCAATCAATCAAAGTACCCCCCCAAAAGTGATGATTTTGGCACTTTATACTTAGTGCGATTACAATGAGCCACTTGCAAGACAAGGCAAAGTGGACTTATGATGCAAATTTTACAACTTCTCAAATGAGATACAAGAGACTTCAATCAATAGTGCAATGAATCTAACTGAGATTCAAGCAAATATACAAGTACCAAGAGAGCCAAAAATGGCCAAGATCTTAAAGTACAATTTCTACTTACAATGACATCAATATGATAGCATCATATGAAAGTAGACGAAAAATTACGCACTTTAAAAAAAAACAGCACCTAAAAAGGAGGTCGGATGACCCCAAACGAAGCCTCTGAAGTTGCAAAAACTGGGATTACTCAGGGACAGTCACCAAAAACTGCATTTTCTGAAAAATCCGTGCATCAAAATAAAAAAATTCTTTCACCACTGCGGAGAGCACGAAATTCTAGCCCATTTAAAAAAAATTGCACCCAAAAAGGAGCAAAAATGAGCAAGTTATGGCCATTTGAAGTTGAACTGCAAAATAAAAAATGCAAATGAGAGGGGGTCCAAAAATTTTCAAACCCTGCTGATGTGGCGCTGAAGTCAGCAATTCACGCAATTAAATTTGATGGCCGTATGACCGTCGCCAAAACTTCGCCCTGCTGACTGGACGTCCGTACTGTACGGACGGATGACTCAGTCTACTGACTGTACGATCCATACTGTACGGAATTATTGACTGGATAAACCGCGTGGCGGATGACTAGTGTACGGAAATCTACGTGGATCTGTATGAAAAATTGGTGTGTCAGGGTTTTACCCGCGGGCCAGTGGCCGCCTGCCACATGGCGGCCAGGAGCACCGGTGGAGAGGAGGGGAGAACCGGTGGGCAAAGCAAGGGGCGCTGCGGGCTCGGAGTGGCGCGACCGGGAGGAGGCGGAGACACGGTCTGCGGCACGGACGAAAAACGCTGCGGCGGCGGGCAGTACTCTACGGGAATCGGCAGACGAACAGGTACGGAGGACTGGCAGTGGTGGGTACAGTCGACCGGAAGTACGACAGTCTGCAGAAAGCGGTACACCTGCGACCTGCGAAAAGACAGGTATGGCGAGCACGGGGGGGGGTCTGCGGATCCCCAAAAAATCTCTTTTTTTTTTTGATTTCTTTTCAAATTTTTTTGATCGAATTTTTTCAACTTTGCGATTTTTTTATTTTTTTGATTTTTGAAAACAAATTTTTAGAAAGATGAAAAAAGTTTTTCGAAAAAAAATAATTATATTTCAAAAATCCGTACGAATAGGGCAAAAATGGAGAAAAAAAATTTCTCACCAAAATAGGCCAACTTTATAACCAAAATTCATGGAAATGGCCTTCCGGACGCAACGGAGAGGTCGGATCTGGTCTAGGACGCCTCCAAATGATGATGCTCCTCAGATCTGCCTCTTGACGTCACAATAATGCCTCTTCAAGACGAATCAATGAAGCCCCAAATAGCTCTGATACCATGTTGGATTTTGCCAAGATCAAGAGGTCAATGAAATGTACAAGATAGAGACATAATATGGGACAAGAATAAACTATATTCTCATCAATAGAAAATGATCAATAATTGTTCAATAGTTGTTGTTACATACAATGTAGATGAGCCTGCTTATATAGACAAGGCTAGGGATATGTATGAGCACACAAATATGACATGTGGCTCAATAAGAAATAAGGGTAGGTAGGAAATAGGTGTGGGTAGGTAGGAGAAATAATATAATATTCCACATGAGGTGGATCACCCACCGAAGGTGGAATTATCACTCCACAATAAGTGGATATGATAGTGTAATAACAAGATCAACACCATAAGAGGTGGAATTTCTCCTACACACAGTATCCCAATGTGACACAAACACCCAAGTGTCTCATATCCAAACTACTATGAAATGCATTATCCTAAGTAAACTTAAGTAAGTGTAATAATATCCATGATGAATAATTATTTACACCAACAGGGACGACTCACAAAGGTACTCCTAACAGGACAAAACGACAACACACTAGCGAACGTAGGGACAAGTGTCATCACACAACCTGGTATGGATACCATGGCAAGTCTTCATAGGTCCCGGCCCCATACACTGGGTTACCCTGGCAACCTAATCCGAGCTTCCGGCCCATCCAAGCCTCATGTGGACCCACACATCCTCTCGTGAAGACAAGGATGGTGGTTTGCCATTTCAGGCCTTCCCACAGCATGTCGAGTCTATGATAGCACTCATCCCATGTGTGAGGCACATTTATCTTATTAGAGATTACATTCTAATCTACTTAAAGGTTATCACTTATTAGACTCACTTTCGATGGGTTACCCAGCAGCCACTTTGGGTGCGGCCCCCAATCGAAAGCCACTTTCCCATACGACACTATACTATACTCAAACGAACTCAAAACCAAGGAATACACATGGTCAGACGAACGGAGTTTAAGAAGAGAGAAACAACCATCAGGTCAAATACGACTCAAAGATGAACACTTACAGACAGTACTCTAACTAGAGACCTGACAAATTAAGGTCAACCACGAATCATCATTCGACTCACACATAGAGGATATGACCGATTATGACATTACCACAAAACCACAGTCAACTCGGAATCGAGGACTGAAACAGGTACCCCAAGTCAATCCATACGACAGGGTCCTACTAAACAAAGCAAAACATGCCATTTCATAATTAAAGGCGAATACAGAAATTAAACTTGCAAGGCAATAATCAGAATGACAATATTTCCTCAAATTGATTTAATCATTACAAGTCAATCAAGTTTTCTACAAGATCTAAATCGGATTACAGTTATCTACCTCATCAAGGGATAAGTTGTTCTTGGTTTTATATTTCTTTAAGGTTCAAAGCATAGAACAGACATATAAGCCATAATGAGTTTTTTTTTTTTTTTTCTTTACCAATTCATATTAATACAAATCAGACAACCATTAATCAACTAAAATAAGATATTTAATCTCCAATCAAAACGTCATTAACATACTGGTCTAAAACTGACCTCTATAGTTCGCATTTTTCAAACCCAGATGCATAATACGAATCACGGAAATATAATTATAAAAAGAGAATCTAATGAAGCTAATCATTTCCAAAAGCACATCGTTAAATTTCTAATGATCAATGGTTCAATATTCATTTCGGACCCTTCCAGATAACTTATACCCTTAAAATCTTCAAACAATATATATAGGCAATAAGTACGTTTAAACTCAAAAGGATTTTTCTAATATAACACATTTGATCTACCCAAAATATTCACAATTTGATATTAAACCTTACATCAGAATCTACATTACATAGTATTAAAAACATTATATATATATTTTTTGAGTTTAAAAAATACATTAAAAAAAACATCTTTCATTAAAAATTATACTCATAAAATATGCATTTTTTTTTTTGAGTGATAAAAAAAATACATTAAAAAAAAACAAAACATTTTTTTAAAAACCACGTTTAAAACAAAAACGCATTTCAAACAAGAGAGGCGAGGGCGGCTGTGCCCTAACCCTAGCCGCAGGTGTAGGGGACTCTCGTGGGCGGTGCCACGGTGGTGCCCACAGGTGCTGCGGCACCCTGCGGCCACCGCGGCCCCTGCGGCCACCACCGTGTGCCGCGGCCCAACGGTCTGCGAGGGAGGACGTGCGGGGGACGTGCGGGGGAGAGGGGAGGAGGAGCAGGTGGAGCTCCGCTCCCTGCCCTCCAACCCCAAACCACAGTGAAAAACACACGCCCGGTTCGGTTTTTTTTATGCGTTTAACACAGCGCTTAAATAATATAAAAACACAGAACGCACAGTCCGACTAAAATGAACGCACAGGGGGGGGGATAAAACAATATATATATTTTTTTTAAAACAAAATACACACAGTCCGAAAATTACCACAAACGCCTAGCACAGGTAATTTGATAAAAATTCCGATTCATTATAAATTCGAATTAAACGAACTGCGTTAGAAAACATATTTTCTTGATGGATTTTTTTTTTTTCCTCCTTTCCAATAACAGAGGGTTTCAAACACACAAATAGCAATGAGGAATAACACACCTCAATTAAAACACTTCCAGCCAAGCTGGTTAATCTACTAAATCAGTCAAAAGCATGGCGTTCAATGGAGAATCCACAGCCAAGATAGCATGAAACATTAAAACCCCCATTTCTATTTTAAACAATAACTAAAATCGAGAGTTGGATCCTACCTGATCTCGCGATCCTGGCAAGATCGGCTGAAGAGTCCCAATCTCCAGCTGTCCAAAGCCCTCCTTCTCCATCCAAAATCCTCCAATTTCATCTCCAACATATTTTCCAACCAAAAATTCTCCAAAATGACCATCCTCTCCAAATTTCCCCAAATTTGGGTTATGTGGAAGAGTTGACCCAAAAATTCCATTTTTGGAATTAAAATTCTTATTTAAAATAATTCCCCAAATTTAATCCTTTTTAAACTATTAGCAACAATTAACTTGCTTTTCAATTCCAAAATCGATATCTCAATCAACTGAAATTTAATCTTTCTAATTTCAAAAGTCAACAGAATACAATCAATCTATTGCGATAAAATACAAAACTTTCTTTTTCAATAGCATATACAAAATGCATTTAATATTCAAAATCAGACATTTAATCGAATTTACTCCCAATTGAAAATAAGCAATTCATATCAATGAAAATCGCATAACGAAAACCTGATTAATTTAATCCATTAATCTTCAATGCAAAAACGCATATATTTAATAAAGAAAATTACTAAGGACTAATTAACCAATTAACCATGCACATCAAGCACGCAAATCGAGAAGGTCAACCAAACAGATGACTCGCAACCCCAAACAAAAGGGATTACCGACGACGACTGACGATGCTCACTTGAGCACGACTAAGGCCGACTAGGGTCTTACGACCACCTAATCCAACTCTAAGGATTAAAAAGGTACACTCAAACCTGCAATCCAGGTGAAGACGAACCTCGCATTCAAGCGGCATTGTACCTGAAATTTCCTGCAACCAAGAGTCATACATGCATACATATATAAAATTTAATGAAAGCGTTAGCTCAATATTAATACCACGGAATAGGTACACTAACAACTTGCATACAACTAGTGTGAAAACCACATCAACAGCTATGCGTTAAATCAAACATCTGACTATAACATCATATTAAGATTATCTAATCAGGATTAAACCAAGGTTAGAGATTGATTAGGGCAGGGGTACTACATTATGTCAAGGGTTAGGGTTTATATCATAGGTTAAGTGTTAGTGTTAAAGGTTAGGCTTAGGATTGTAGTAAGGGTGAAGTTAGGGTTATATTTAAGTTTAGGGTCAAGTTATGGTTTAGAGTTCAATCAAGTCTAGATTAGAGATATTTTCAAGGTGAGGATTTGATTATGGTAAGGTTTTCATTATAGTTAGGGTTTATATTTTTTTATGTTGTTAAATGAATCAACAATCAGTTTTAGAATAAATTTAAAATTAGTTAGTATGCTTTTTAATGTTTTTCAAATCGTGATGGTAATAACTATTGTAGGATAATGTATTTATTTTCATTTTTTATAAAATATTAAAAGAATATTTATTATTATGTACTTTTATTATGAATATTTTCTTTCTTATTTCAGTATTTTTATGAAATAATTACCTTGAAACTTTGCTCTTATGAAATAAAGACATTTTAAAATAGCTTATACTCTCTTTTAATTGAGATGTTATTTTTACTAAAAATTTAAAATATAGACATTTTAAAATAGTTTAAAGTTTCTTATAATTAAAATTATATTCTTCTTATCAAACCCTAATGATAATAAAATCAAATAGGTTTAAGCTTTATGAAATAATTTGAAACATTAATTAAATATTTTAAAATTATTTGAATAATAATAAAATTAACAAAGGTTGTATTAAAATATACTTTATTAATAAATATATTACATAAATAAGAATAAATGAATATTATCAATAGTAATTTGATGTTTCTACTTTTTAATTATACTTATTTATGTAATATATTATTTATATATTTTTAAATAAAAATTAAACTTATAATCTAGTGGCATTAGTAAAAATTAATTGATATTATATTTTTAATTGATATTAATTAATATTAATTCATTTAACAACATTTCTATTCGACCTTTTTTGGTTTTGCATGAAAATCAATTCACAATCAATTAACATTTTAAAATTAAAATAAGTTTTTTTTAATGTTGTTAAATGAATCAACAATTAATTTTAGAATAAATTTTAAAATACATGTCAAATTATTTGAAAACCCCTAAATGTTAACGTATAAATTGTTGCCATTATAAAGCCTCTCGGCTTAATAACATTGGCTTTTAAGTAATAGCTTGTCCGTTGACATCTTTTATTGAACAAAAATGGTATGTATGATTTGTATGACAGTGTCACGATTATAAATCTAAAAAATCAATTTAACAACTATAAAAAAAAGCTATTTTAAGTTTAGAAATTTGAATTCATTTGCATGCAAAAGGGAATAGAATAGAAATTTTTCTCATATAGATAGAAAATATAGAAAGATTCTATATATATTTAGATTCTACTTTTAAATTAACTCAAACTACCATTTATTTTAAAACTAATTGATATTTAGAACTTGAAATGATTTGCTTGTAAAAAGTGAAAATAAAATAGAAATGTTAATTATTTTTTAGAAAATCTCAATTTATAAATAATTTTTTGTTTTAAATTTGTTCTTTAACTAACTCTTGATTTATTTAAGAATTTAAAAATATTATAGTTATTTTAAGTTTAGAATTTGTATTAAAATTTATTTTGTCAACTATATTTATTAATAAAATATGTATTGATATAAGGTTTGTTATTTTTATTATTATTCAAATAATTTTAAAATAAGTTTAAATATTTTAAATTATTTTATAAAGGTTAAACAGATAAGATTTTAACTTAAGTAGTGTTACGGCGAAACTTTAACTTGTTTAAAATTTATATTAATAATATTGTTTGAATTAAAAGAAATTTTAAGCTATTTTAATATTAACTATAACCTTAATCTAACCTTAATTTAACCACAACCTAATCCAAACCCTAACACTTATTGAACCCTAATCCTAATTGAATTCTATCCCAAACCCTAACCTTAATTAAACATTAATCCTAATTTAAATGTAACCCTAACATAATGGAATCATAAAGTTATTTCTTAACCCTAATTAAACTCTTATACAAACCTTAAATATAATTTTAAACTTACCATAATCAAACCCTAACCTTGACAATATCCGTAATCTAGATCTAATTGAACCATAAACCAGATCAACCTTAATCTAAGCATAATTGAATCCTAACCATAACCTAACCCTAAATTTAATTCTAACCCTAGAAATAGACCCTAAAGTTAACTCTAACTATAGAAATAGACCCTACCTACAACTTAAACCTTAATCTAACCTTAATATGTTCTCTAAGCCTTAGTGGATCCTAATTCTAATTCAGTACTAACTCTCACCCTCATGATGCGTTATCCTAAATACAACCCTAATTAAACCTTAATGTTGACCTTAAAATCAAGATTTATTATATAACCCTAACCCTTACACCATGCTTTATCCTTAAACTATAACACTATAAATGAATACTAATTCTAACTCTAACCATAATTAAACCCTAAATAAATTGTAATACTAACCTTAACCCTACTCAAGATGTAAATCCTAACCCTAACAATAACCACAATTATAACCCCATTCCTAATCATAACCCAAGCCCTAAAGCTAACCCTAATCCTAAAAATTATGTAAACCCTAACTTTGATCCTAATCCTCACCCTAAACCCTATCCCAAAACATAAACCTAACCCTGACCATGATTTTAACACAAAACCTAACCATTATCCTCACAATAACCATAATTCAAATTCAATACTAACTCTCACCCTCATGATGCGTTATCCTAAATACAACCCTAATTAAACCTTAACGTTGACCTTAAAATCAAGCTTTATTATATAACGCTAACCCTCACACCATGCTTTATCCTTAAACCATAACACTATAAATGAATACTAATTCTAACTCTAACCATAATTAAACCCTAAATAAATTATAATACTAACCTTAACCCTACTCAAGATGTAAATCCTAACCCTAAGAATAACCACAATTATAACCCCATTCCTAATCATAACCCAAGCCCTAAAGCTAACCCTAATCCTAAAAATTATGTAAACCCTAACTTTGATCCTAATCCTCATCCTAAACCCTATCCCAAAACATAACCCTAACCCTGACCATGATTTTAACACAAAACATAACCATTATCCTCACAATAACCATAATTAAAATTCAATACTAACTCTCACCCTCATGATGTGTTATCTTAAATACAACCCTAATGAAACCTTAATGTTGACCTTAAAATCAAGTTTTATTATATAACCCTAACCCTCACACCATGCTTTATCCTTAAACCATAACACTATAAATGAATACTAATTCTAACTCTAACCATAATTAAACCCTAAATAAATTATAATACTAACCTTAACCCTATTCAAGATGTAAATCCTAACCCTAACAATAACCATAATTATAACCCCATTCCTAATCATAATCCAAGCCCTAAAGCTAGCCCTAATCCTAAAAATTATGTAAACCCTAACTTTTATCCTAATCCTCATCCTAAACCCTATCCCAAAACATAACCCTAACCCTAACCATGATTTTAACACTAAACCTAACCATTATCCTCACAATAACCCTATTCATGGTGTAAATCCTAACCATAACACTAACCTTAAATCTAACCCAAACCATTACAAACACTAACATTAATCCTAACACTAGCCCTTAACCCTAACCCTAACCATGATGTAAAACATAACCCTAGCTATAATACCAATGTTAACCCTAACCCTAAGCCAAACCATGATGTAAAACCTAAGCTTTGCCATAGTCCTAACTATAACTCTAAACCATTACTCTAATCATAATCCTAACCCTAACCCTAACATAACCTAATCATAACCCTAAACCGTAAACCTAAAAATGGGGAATGGGTCTACAACTCTTAAGATGCACCAATCATCTATTACAATGCATTAATAATATATGAAGGGTATTAATATCTTGGTACATCCTAAGGGCGGGATGGTAATTACCTAAAAATAACTTTAAACCTAACCCTAACCATGATGTGCACCCTAAACCTATCCATAATTTAAACCATGATGTAAACCCTAATCCTAATCAAGATGAAAATCCTAACCTTAATCATAATCATTACTATAATTATAACCCTAAAACTAACTATAATACATACCCTAGACCCTAACCCTAACATGATGCAAATCCTAACTCTAGCCATAACCATGAGATAAACATTAACATTAATCCTACTACTTACCCTTGACCTTAACCCTAACCGTGATGTAAACCTTAACCCTAGCTATAATCCTAACAATAACCGTAACCCTAAGCCTAACCATAAACCTAACCCTAACTCCAACCCCAACCATGATGTAAACCATAACCCTTACCATAATCCTAACTGTAACTCTAAACCCTAACCCTAACCTAACCATAACCATAAACCCTAACCCTAACAATAATCCTTAGCCGTAACCCTAACCCTAACCCTAACTAAAAACCTATATGTAATCCTATCCATAATCCTAATCCTGATCTTAAACCCTAACCCTAATCTTAATCTTAAACCTTAACCTAACCATAGTCATCACCCTAACCCTAAGCCTAAGCTTAACCCAAAAAAATAATGTTAATCATCATCCTAACCCTAACCCTAACACTAATCCAAAATTTAACCCTAGCTAATATGTAAATCCTAACCCTAGCCATAATCCTAACTATGACCCTAACCATAATCCTAAACCTAACCTTAACCCCAACCATGATGTAAATAATAAACCTAACCATAACCCCAAACCATAACCTTAATCGTAATCCTAACCTTAACCCTAACCTTAACCATATTTGAATACTAATAATAAATCTAACTACAATTAAACCCTGAATAAATTATAATACTAACCCTAATCCTAACCCTAATCAAGATGTAAATCCTAACCCTAATAATAACCATACTTATAACCCTAAATGTAACCATAACCCAAACCCTCAAACTAACCCTAATCCAAACAATAATGTAGACCCTACAACTATGAGCCTAAACCTAATCTTAAAAACTATCACAAACCATAACCTTAGCCGTAAACCTAACCATTATCATAATCCTAACCTTAAACCCTAACCTAATCATAACCCTAACTATGATGTAAACCTTAACCTTGACCATAATACTGATTTTAACTCTTATCCAAAACATAACGATCAACCAAATCCTAATCCTAAATATACCCCCAATTATAATTCTAACCCTTATCCTACCTTTGACATAAACCCTAAACATAATTCTAACCATTTCACTGTACCCTAACCAAAATAAAACTCAAATCTCAAAACTAATAAACTATTTAATAATAAACTAAAATACTTTCAAAACAATAAACTAAGCATGTATAATTTAAAAAAAAATTTAAAAAATTATAAAAAATAACTTAAATTACTTATTGAAAAGTATAATGCTAGGTCCTTGAGATTTTAATTTTAAAATTGGTTGTCCCATGAATTTTGTACTAGTTCAACTTAGAAGTTTAAACTCAAAAAAGAAACTGTTAAACTCTGACATTTAAGAAAACTAGTGATCTCATGAATATAAGATTTTTGTATGTGCATAATAAAAACAAATAAAAAATGAACAAGTAAAAATAATTTATTTTCCTCCAAAACTATTTTTTGGATAGAATTTAAATTAATAGAATATTTTGTATGTGCATAATAAAAACAAGTAAAAATAATTTATTTCCATCCAAAACTATCTTTTAATAAAAATTAAATTTAGAAATTTAACTAGTAAGATACTTCTATTTTTTTAAAAGATTTCAAATAATCTCAAAGCACAATTTGTATTTATTCATAAGACCACATCTTCTATCATTCCATTTCATGATATCTTCTCACTCTCTTATTCTCTAAATAAAGAGAGAAAATACTAGGAATACTAAGAATACCTCCTATAGAAGAAAGAAGAATGATTGGGTACAATAGTAATGTTTATGGTGATGTGCAGGCAGAGCAGCACACAAAGCTATTATCAGTTTGCTGACAACACTTTTGGGTAGGGGTGATAAGGCATTGTGAACAATCCGGCATGGTGTCTTTACTGCATCCCGTACAACTGCCACATGGTTGCGCAGTGACTGAAGACCCTGCATTTCAATTAAAAGAAGAAATATTTCATGAAGAAAAAGATTACATTTAAACTGACCATTCCCATTAAATGTTTCTAAGAAAACTTATGACAAAGAAAAATTGTATGAATATATCTCACCCATCACTGTAATTGGTGAAAGAAAAATAAGAAGAATAAGAATGCAAGCATACGATGAAGAGCCCATCACAACTCTTTTCCCTGCCATTTGTTTTGAAATTACAAAATTATATGCAATGATAATAAAGACAAGTATTTATATATTAAAAGTGTGAATTATTTAGGGAAGTTCTGCATTTTCTCTCAACACATCAGAAACTTTCTTGTTTGAAGATAAGTATTTATATATTAAAAGTGAATTATTTAGGGAAGTTCTTCGTTTTCTCTTAACACATTGGAAACTTTCTTGTTTGAAATTCAATTGTGTAGAGATTGAAATGCACACATTGGAAACTTTGTTGTTTGAAATTCAATTGTGTAGAGATCAAAATACATTTAATTGGCAAGGTTGTCAAATACTTGAGAGATGTTTCTATTGTTTCTATTGTTGTAAAATAGTATTGAATCTTGATATTAGATATACAAATGATGAACATGCATCAATTCTCATTTTGTTTTTTTAGGCTGTATTTAAATAATTATTTGTTTCGCAGTAAACTATTTTGAATGATGAAGATACATAATATTCAAAATATCCCAATCATACTTAATATTTCATTCTATAGATAAAATTTCTAATTAATGTTTTCCTTTAAAAAGTTATTTTATTAAGTTAATTATTATTATTAAGAATTAATTTATTTTACTTTAGAACTATTTTTTTTAGTTCAAATAAATTTTGACGAATATATATTTAAACATATATACCAACTATATTATTAAATGCCTATTTATTAAATATTTAAATTTTTAATATTTTAAATAAATAATATATGTTTACATATTATAATTGTTCATTATACTTTCATATAGCCTTTATTATTTATCAATTCTAATTCCACATTGTTAGTCCACTGGTAAGTTTTCCTTTAAAAAAAAATATATTCCAGTTTGCCGGTTATCTTTTTGTGCCTTTTGTCTCCATCGGGTTGTGCCTTTTGTCTCCATTGGGTCATTTGTTCTCTTAGTACTTGAACCGTTGAACTCTTTTTTCAAAAGGTTTAAAGGGTTCAAGGTTCAAAGCACAGTTTTAAAAAGGAAAAAAGTCAGTCGTTCCAGTCTTTGTCACCAAATTTTCAAACGCGTTCACTTGGACTTTAGTCATTGAATTTTTGAACCCATCGAACCTCATGTTCAAGTGGTTCAAGGGTTCAAGGTTCAAAAATGCCTTTTTAGTGGGTCAGGGCAATGTATTGTTATATGACGAGTGCGAGTCTTTCTTTTTATGTTAAGTCGATATGTGGTCTTGAACTTTGAACCAAATTTCAAGCGGTTCAAGAGGTTCAAGGTTCACTTTAATTATTCCTTTTCTTTGTTGCTCGTTCCTAGTGTTATTTATGTGCCGACCGTTACTGTTTTATTGCTTAAACGAACTTGAACCATTGAACCTCATGTTCAAGTGGTTCAAGGTTCATAAGTTCTTTTCAAACTAATCTGAAAAGCTTTATGGTGGAAATAAAAGTGGCGCGACAAGAAGTAATATTCCCTTATTCAACTTTTTGAAATTCTAAATGTGGAAAGTAATCATGAAAATATCAAATTTCCTGTGCGGAAGTGATGGCTAATTAAGAAGGTGTCAGGTTTGTCATTTCACCATTACTTCGCACGCTTGAAGTAAATCACGATGAAGCATGTGCAACCCTATTGATATTTTCCTGTCTAATTAAAGGAAGATGTATAAGTTTATTTCCATATTTAGGAAGGTCGCAGTTGCCTGACTTCAATTAATTGGAGGTATGAAAGATAAATCCAGCATTGTTCTCCAGAAGAATTTCTAGTTTTCATGGTCTTATCGGGTAAGTTCAGTTGTCTTCTCCTATGTTGTGTTTGTTTGTGCACTGAAGTTTTATTAGAGCAGAAAAGGGGAAGATTTGAAAAAATGTTTAGTGAGTATCTTGCTGGAAATGGAAGGCACCTCCTTAGTTCATGCAGATTTGGGGAATTTCCTTGAAATGACTAAGAATCCTCAAGCTGGGTCACTAATGGAGAAGATAGTTAAGAGTGGTCTTGTGGAAGCTATTGCATTTCCATTAGTCGCGTCGTGTCCAGATTTAGTGTTGGCTTGTATGAACAGATATGATTCTGAGAATAGATGTATCAGAACTAGTGATGGTGAAGTGTTAGTCCATATTAATAGGGAAATGGTGATGGCGACAATGGGTATTTCATGTAAAGAGGATTATGAGGATTGAACCATTGGAAATTCATATGCCTATTTCTCAGAGGAGAAGAGCAAGTATAGGAGTATAATTGCAAGATATTGGCTCTTGAGGGTTCAGAAGGAGGATCACGACTACCCAAACCATTACCTAGAGAATACATCATCACTTAGGTGCGAGACATTGTTGTGCTTTTAAAAAGAGTAAAAGGGAATTCACATTCCTTGTATTGGGAAGATTGGATGTACTTTTTTGTCCAAGTGGTTCTATCTAGTGACAGATTTCTGGATTGGTCTCAAGTGATTAGGGAGAGGCTTCATGAGGGGCTAAGCAACTTTGTGGGTATGACTGGGTTTTACATGTCTTCTTACTTGTTTTATATTTTGGCCTACACAAAGGATTGGCCTGGATTACGCAGTGAATGTTGGATTGATGGAATAAGGGTTTATGATTTTTACTCTAGGGTGATGCCAACAAGAGAATGTCCACAGAGGCTATGGAGTTTGTGAGTATTTATGGAAGCTTCTTTATCTAGTTTCCATGGTTTACTTACATACGGGTAGGTGGTTTTGAAGGCCAACCATTCAAATTACCCAGGTACGCCTTTGATAGCTTCATACTTACAGAGGTGAGTAGGCAGCTAGCCCATATAGATAAAAGACTAGGGGCAAAGGGATAATCCAAGGTGGCTTTTCTCGTTGATCTTGGGTATTACAGCTGCAAATCACTATCGGATGCTTTGAATTTGGAACTGGAGTTTAAAAGGATAAATCTAGAGCTATATGTAGATAGGTGAAGTTTTGACAGCAAAGGTTATGCAAGGGAGAACCTTAACATAGACAGTCGTTTCTGCCATGAACCCCAGATGGAAGATTATAGGGAAAATTGCAAGGATGGGCATGAAGTGAGAAAGAGGCTGTGGCCAAGATTCACTTGCGATAGATAGTTATTTTGAGGCTCCCAATTAATACATCAGGTGTGTTGGAAGATACAGAGGAAGATGTCCTGGACCCTGAGTTTGGTACTGAGATTGAAGGGAAACCGATTCCAGAAATTGACTGGAATAAAAAAGAAGATGATAGCATTCAAACAAGGACAATATCCATTTCGCAGCAAGGGCAATACCTATTTTTTTAGTCATGTGACACCATTTCCACTTAACCGTATGCATTTTTCTCCCACCTTTTCCATCAGAACAAAGATACTGCCTTATGGCTTTCTGGATATCAAAGATTTGGTAGTTATTGAACATCCAGGTGGAGGAGTAGTAGACACTATATGAGGAGAGGATTTTCTAATAGAATTGGATCCTACCAGCAAGTGAGAGGAATCTATTATCCCACCTATGCAGTTTTTTGTCAATCCTTTTCTTTATCCATTGCCACATCTCTTTAAGAGAGGGAGAAATAAAGAAAGGGATGCCAAGGTACTAGACGATTTTGTTGGGGCCTCCCCACTGAAACCTATAGGGAATAAGCCAATCTGGGGGTTTCTCTTTCTAGCCAAGGAGAGTAGATTTGGCAAGGGAGATTTTAGCTCAAGACATGATACCAAAGGCTTTAAGCTTTTGAACAAGGTTGTCAATATTCTGGGGTGAAAGTTCAAGGAAAAAGGCAGTATCATCCACAAATTGGATGTTGAGGAGGTTGGATTCATCAAGGAGCTTAATTCCTTTGACATAGGGGGATAGAGAATTGTCCCTGAGAAGATAGTATAGAGCATTTGATGCAATGACAAATAGAGCGGGTGCAAGCAGACAACCTTGCCTGATGGATCTACTAAGTTGAAAGTTCTGGGATAAGGATCCATTCACTTCAATTTGAGCCGAGGCATCCTCGAGAAGGACCTTAACATATTTGTAGGAGTTAATTGGAAACCCAAAGGCTTGTAGCATCATGATGACAAAGTCCCATTCCACACGGTCATATGCTTTCAAAATCCAGTAAGAACATAGCAATGTCTTGGTTAGAGGCTCGAGCCCAATCCATGGCTTCCCAGCTCGTAATGAGGTTTTCAAGGATATATCTACCCTTGATAAAGCTTGTTTGGGTGGGGTAGATGAATTTAGGGAGGAGCTTTTCAAGTCGAAGGGAAATAACCTTAGCCAAAATTTTGTAGGAGACACTGAGGAGGGTGATAGGCCTCTAGTTCTTGATTAAGGCCCTATCCCCATCCTTGGGTATCAGTTTGATGGTCCCCTTGTTAATGTTAGCACCAAGGGTGCCATTATCAAAAGCTTTAGAGTAAACACCATGTAGGTTAATGGCAATCCATTCTAGATTGGCCTTGTAGAATTCAATAGGGAGGCCATCTGGGCCCGACACTTTGTCAGATTTCAAGGAGTTGATAGCAGCAGTGATTTCCTCAATAGATACCCTTTGGTTGAGGAGGATGGAGTCCTCAGGGGAGATCCTAGTTGGGATCATGGTTTTGCACTTGTCACTAGTGTCCTTAGCCTTGGGATCGTCTTCAGAGGTGAACAAGTTTTTATAGAATAGTTCAAAAGCATCTTTGATACTGGGGAGGTCAATAATTTCTTTATTGTCGATAATCAGCCTATCAATCTTTTCCTTGGATTATTTGTGCTTAAGTAGGTTAAAGAAGAATTTGGAGCCCTTGTCCCCAAATTGTAGCCAGTGGGTGCGAGCCCTCACCATAGCCCCATGGATCTTAACTTGCTGGTGTTTTCTAAGAGCTTCTCTAGAAAGTGCAACATGAGTAGCCTTATGAGTGCAACTAGAGTTGTTTTGGATATTGAGCTGTGAAGACTGGAGCTGGCTAATGAGCGATTTTTCAGCAAATCTAAAGTCTTTTGCCTTTTATTGCCCTATAGTCTGTAGGGTTTTTTGCTAGGAATTCACATTAAAGTTCCATCTATCAATATGAGAGGGGAGGAGTTTGTTCCGACAGTTGAGGAGTCTCATGAGATGCAGGGCGATCAAAACATCCTGATCCTTGAGGAGGGAGGTGTTAAGCATAAATTTATAGGATTTGTTGACCTGGGTAGTCATAATATTTCTAACATTAATAAGAGCCATAATAGGGTGATGGTCAGATAGGGACGTAGGCCAAATAGAAATAGGCCTACCTTGGGCATTAGGCGAGAAGGAAAAAATCTCTTTATTAGCGTAGAATCAGTCTAGCCTAGAGTAGATTCTACTCTCCCCCTTTTGAAAGTTACACCAGGTATACCATAGGTTGAGGGGGGAATGTCCAAGCTCCTTTAATGGATCAAATAGGGCTTTATGCAGTTTCAGCCCATACCAGTGCTCTCTTTCTGAATTGTTCCATGCAAAGGGTAGGCCACTAGTTTTGTCAAAGCTATTTTCAACCATATTAAAATCCCCCACAATTATCCAGGGGATTTCTGGGAGAGATCTAAGCCAATCCCAAAAGGCAGTCCTATCTCTATAATCATTAGCAGCATACACAGAGCAGATCCCAAAGTGAGTGCCTTTCAGATTGATGGAGGTCCAAACAGCCCTATTGCATGGGAACATACCCTTGTCAGTAATGAGATTGGACCACTTGGGATTGATAAGGATTCCAACACCTCCCTTGCCTCTGGGGTGATTAGAGCAGATTTTAATGGCATCCTTCCAAACATAGTTAAGTGTAGTTTCAAGAATAAGCTCAGTAGCTTTTAGTTCTTGTAATAGTAGAAAATTTGTATCCTTATGTAAGTCAAGGAGTCTTTTCACGATAAACTTTCTGTCAGGTGACTCCAACCCTCACACATTCCAAGAAATAAATTTCATCATTACTGAGAAGGGGTTATGGAGCAACGGCCAGCTTTAGAGCTGGAAGGATTCATGGGAGTGTCAGGAATTGTGGGGGGATTGGTCCACTTCTTCTTATTCTTAGAGCCAAAGGGCCTCCCTTTTTTCTTGGTCATGGAGCCTTGATCCAACTGGTCTTCCTCCTCCTCACTAGGGGAGGAACCAGTTAGGGGATCAATGATCCCTTCCCCATTCTAGCCTAGAAGACTCGATTTACTGTATCTCATGCAAGACTCAGATGTTTATTTGAAGGAGGGGAGCACATTAGGGAACATCTCAGGGGTAGTTGTAGTGTTAGCAGGAATGATTTATATAACGCAAGATTCATTGATTTCATTAAACACCTTGGGGACACCACACTTGTCAGTAGTGTTATCAAGACCTAGAGGAGGTAATGGAGTGCGAATTGTAGAGGAGGAACTTAGGGGAAATCCAGGTCTATGAGCCATCTCAACAGAGCCAGATCTAGAATCCATAGTAGCGTTGCCAAGGATGGTGCCCTCAAGGTTTTTAATCATAGACTTGACATTTGGATTGTCTGAAGAATGGGAAGAGGTATTCTTTCTAGAGTTGCTCTATTTAATTCCAGATCGGATTTTATCAGCCGCCAAGTCTTGTGCATTTTTCCTCCGTCTTTTTTTGCTGATAGCTAATTGGAAGCCATCATCGGAGGGGGCTTTGGTGGTGTCCATGGCAAAGGCCTTAGGTGGGGTGGGCATGGGTTGGAGGGGGCTTATATTGGCGCAACCCAGGCTAGGATATCTATTGCTCAGGCCCGAGGAAGAGTTTCCACACCCAACCATCCCATTAAGCGGACTGTTCATGCTAGTTACAGGGGGGTTGTTAGCAGGCAGAGGGGTGGTATCGGTTCCATTCACTGATGGCATTTACTCGGTGCTTCTAGAATTTTGGGGGTCACCCTTAGAGGGATCAACCTTGTTTTTAGTAGTTCTTTTTTCAATAATCGGGCAATTCTTACGTTGGTGTCCTTCTTTCTTGCATAGAAAACAAGCATTTATCCCTCCTAGGGTTTCTAAAGGGCATGAATATACCTCTTTTTCTATCTTAAGATTTAGGGTATCAGGTATATCAATTCCTGGTTTGATTGAAACCAACATTCTTGCATCAAGATGGGGGATAAGTCTGTTAGAATCGTCCATCCTGACAAATTTGCCCACAGGTTCAATGATTTGGGGTAGGAAGCACTGGGACGTTTTTAAGAAGAAGCCACTTGGGGCATGAGAGAGCCATAATTTCCTTGTTGATGGCTTCAGGCGACCAAGCAAGGGCACGGAAGGAAGTGTTTCCTATGGCCCAATATAGCTTTTTGAGGAACTCCGCTGTGTTTCCGATGAGGTAAAAAAATGATAAATAAACCCTTTTGAATTTGCCTACAAAATGAAAATCTGAAACCAAGCTTTAAATTCCAAAAAATATGAAACCAGTCATCCAAAAATTTGCGGGCGGGGGGCATTTTTCAACATCTACAGTGGCAAAGAAGATTGTTGTGTTTCTTAACCTATCTTTCTCATGCAAGTTTTATTTAGCCATAGCATCATTAGGCGAAATGGAGGAGAGATCGATGGAGATGGCTGAGGTCTTACCTTCTCCGTCGGGTCGAGCGAAGCCAGCCATGAACTTAGCATTCTTATCGCAGGTAACGCCATCTCTAGGACCCGCGACAACATCTAAGAAAGACCTCTTAGGTTTCAGTAGTGAGCGGGATAATAACTTCCTCAGGCTCCATTAAAGGCCAAGTGTAGTGCTCACGCGAGGGCGGTACAGTATTAAATGCGAGCACAATCAACTACTAAAACATCTAGCAAGCAAAAAATAAAATAAAATAACACACAACTGAAATGAAGTGGATGTTTTAAGTTAGGAGGCTCAAACCACGTGGAGGAGAGCAGTCTCCTCCACCACCTTCATTGTTGACCTAGCTCGCAGTCTCTGGATTTGCAGTAATTCGCAGTCTCTAGATTCACAGTCTCCAAATTCGTAGTAATCGCCGTTCAATCTTCCCAACTTGTTCCTCTTAAGATATTTTTAAGTTTTCTGTAATCGCAGTAATCGCAATTCCAATTAATTGCAGTAATCACCATTCTAATTAATCGTAGTCTCCTCCATTTTAATCTCCAGATTCGCAGTTGCAGATTCATAGATTTAATGCGCAGATGCCTTTAAAACATTTTTTTTCGCAGATTTAATTTGCCTCTTTCATCGCAGTTTTCTGTAATCGCAGACAATTTTAATTCGCCTCTCCAATAATATCAACTATTCATTAATTTAATATCTAATAATTAAGAATATATCTCAATGATAAATATTAAATATAATTATATAATAAATTTACTAACATATAATATATATTATATAAATAACAAATATGTCAATTTCAATTGATTATTAACAAATTAATATATAGATGGAATTATCAATTATAATTACATAATATTAATAAAAAATATTTTTCAATATAAGTATGATTTTTAGTTGAACAATTATTACAATATTTCCATGTTATTATTTATAGAGAGTAATGAAAAAGAGTTGAAAGTTTATAATTTATAATTAGTTTTATTTATATAATTTGAATTGTCATAACTATAGAGATAAAAAAAAATATTATATTATTTTAAGAAATTTGTGTTGAAAAATTAATTATCGTTCACTAAATCAAATAATTAAATTTTTTTTTAATTTCATAATAATTAATATGTAATGTAGATTATAATTTAATTAACATATTATTTTACTATTTATAACAATTAATAATAATTTTTTAAATAAATTTAATTGTTAATATATTTATTATTTAACAATATAATATAAATATTGATATTAATATTATGTTGATATTATTATAATAATTGAATTATAATTAAAAAATTATTTACCAAAATGGGTTTGAAATAGTTTTATTTGCAAGTACTATAAAGATTGGAACCGTAGGTCTTTATAAAATAGAGGATGGTATTTTTAATAAATAGATAAAAAAATATAGACTCTCTTAGTTATGGGTAAATCATTGAAGTATGCAGCTCTCAAATTAATTGTCACATAAAAATGTAACGAAAGTGTCCACGGAATTAGCAAGCCTCCAAAAAATCTGTCTATAACAAGAAAAACAATATTGTCCAATGGTTGATAAGAAAAATAATTTTTCTAATTTGTAAACTTAAAAAATATGCATGTAGACTTTAAGAAAAGTAACAAAGTTTAAAAAATAAAATATACTTGTTTACAATTGGTCTAATTAATTTTTTTTAATAACCATTTAAGCATAGAAAAAAAATTCATTACAATAGTATTGCCTAACAACAAGTACTAATAAGAAGAATAAGAATGCAAGCATACAATGAAGAGCCCATCACAACTCCTTTGCCTACCATTTGTTTTGAAATTACAAAATTATATGCAATGATAATAAAGAAAAGTATTTATTTATTAAAAGTGTGAATTATTTAGGGATGTTTCTACGTTTTCTCTCAAGATATTGGAAACTTTCTTGTTTGAAATTTGTAGAGATTGAAATGCATTTAATTGGTTAGGTTGTCAAATATTCAAGGAGATGTTCCTATTGTTGTAAAATAGTATTGAATCTTGGTATTAGATATACAAATGATGACCATGCATCAGTTGTATACTTTAAGGGTGAGCAAGCTCTTCCAAATTTGACGTTGCGTAATTCATTTTCATTATATTATATGGACTGCCCAAAAAGACAAGAAGGCCAGTAAAACCAGCCCAAACAACCAACTACAAAGACCCTCATTTTTCCTTCTAGGAACGAAGAGTCATATCAAAAGAGGGCTTGGACGTCTTTGAATGCTTTTCCTTAACAGTAATCCAACCATCTTCAAATTTAGCTGCCGCAATAGACCAATGAGAAGGACACAACACCGATCTTTCCGGAGTGGAAAAAAGGGTGCCAGAAGAGGGAGCAACAACCGTTGTAAGCAGAGAGTCACAACCGGCAAAAGTTGTGTCAGCACCCTTTGAAGAATTTGGCGATATTATTTTTCATGTTAATGATTCTTTTTACTTGTTCATCGAATTATATATTAGATCATAGGTACATCAAATCTAGGGAGAATATAATGGAGAAAAATATATAAATATGTGATTTTTCCTATTGTTTTGGTATAAAATAAATTAGAATATCAATGGAATAACATATTTTCAACTAGCATGTACCTACATAAATTTGTCTATTAAATCATATTCTTCTAATCCAAAATGTAAATATGTAGCATACTGATAATTTCACTATTAATTCTGGTTGATAAAAAATTTAAGGCTTTTGGGGATCCTATGTTGAGATGGCTACATTTGAAGATGATTTTATAGGAAATGCAAAGGATCCTACCCATGATAATGGATGTGAACTCATTTTGGACCTAACTTGAGAAGGTTATCATTTATTGTAAGCTTTTATTACTATTATATTGTAAGCTTATGGCATATTCCCCTTGTTGCAAGAATGATTATTTTAATTGATCTACCTTTAGTATGAGAGGTTTCAATCTATTACTATCATATTTGCATTTGATTTGAATGTTACATGTTAATATCATTTTACTTCAGGAATGGTGGAGGATATCTTACTTTAGAGAGCTAGGTACATGTTAGTGTTGAAAAAGGATATGGTTTAATTTGTCGGTTCTCTTGTTGTTCTTGTCCTTCTTGTTCTTCTTTTTATATGTTTGTATTTACATTGCTGAGTATGCAGAACTTGTGAGAGCTATGGAAACTACTGCTAAGATATGTATTGCAAATGTTTAATAGGATTTGCATATTATAGTATGTTTCTTTCACCCTATGTATTAGAGGAGTTAAAGCCATATTCTTTGTGAATTACTATAGATATACTTGATATGTTTTAATCTATTTTAATATCTTACATTACTTATGTGGTGGGATTTATTGGATATATGTCTAGTGATCCTCTTGGGTATCTTACATTGTTCATTACTAATGTGATGATGAGTTTTGATGTTTAATTGGTTTTGGATTGATGAGTTATGTAGGTTGTCGATCAGCTACCTATTTTATTGTAGTGAGATAACTTCGATGTGAAGTACCTATATCCACAGGAACATATTCGAGTTAATGCAAACCTTGTTATTTTTCCTTGTTTTGGTAATTTATGCATTGGTATGTTACCTTGTCATAGGAGGATGGATATGGGTCAGTGCAATAAGATGAGTCCACTCTTTGGCCAAAAAGTGGAAGTGTTTTCCTTGATTTTCAGATTTTGTCTCATTTGAGCTTAAAATTTGAAACACTTAAGAATTGAATCTTGTAAAAAGTCAGTAATATAAAAGATATCCCTCTGAGTGTAATTTCTAAATATGTAACTTATTTTAATACCCACATAATAAAAAATAACTTTTTGAATGGAGTTCTGAAAACTATGTTTTAAAAATGCCTGTTTCAGGACCATTGCATGCATGTGTACGACCCACACTTTTTGACACAATTAAAATTATTTTCTCAAACCGTTTTGGGAAATGGTTTGTAACACACTGAAGATTGATGAGCATATTTTTCTGTATTTTTTTTTAATATATTTTTTTAATTAAATTTTTAATGGCCGTAATTATCTTTTTAAAAATTTATCGTGTACAACCCACATAATTTGATGTAAACTTAACATTTTTTATTTTTTTTTTTAAATACAAAAGAATTTTGTGTAGATTGATGACATATAATTTTTTTTCCAAAATTCTTTAAAATAAAAAAGTTATTAAATTTACAAAATTAGTTAATATTTCAAATTTATGGACCCGATTTAGTATAAATTAAATGAAAAATAGTTAAAATAATCAATTTTTAAATAAATTTACATATTTAGAATTTAGACAGTATAATCTGAAATGGGTTTTAATTTCATATAAAAATTCTCTGATTAGAGGCACATAAACTATTTCAGAAGTTCATATTTGTGCTTTCATTCATGGAGATTTGAATTTGCAGGTCCATGTCTTAGGTGTGGCCATCCCAGGCCTATCCCGAGCCTAATCCCAAGCCAAGTGGCGGGTTGTGGAATCAACTTCCACAAAATGGGCCCCCATTTTTAAACAAGGGCAACTTATCGAAAAAAAAGGAAAAATGTGATTTAGAAATGGGGGCCCGTTTTTTAAAAATGGGCCCCTGTTTTGTTTAAAAGCGGGCCCCCATTTTAGAACAAAATGGGGGCCCACTTTTTTTTTGCTTTGGACCCCCATTACCTTTCGGCTCGAGAGCCCGAAGCATAAATGGGACCCCATTTTTTGAAAATGGGCCCCCGTTTATAAGAGTGCATTTTCCAATGCGGGGACTTCCGCGAATTTGTGACTCATTGCCTTGCACTTGCCCATATATAGCTTGACTCAATTATAATTTTGAGCTGACATGTTGATGTCATGAAGTTATATCTATGATGGTGTACCTTGGTTTAATGTATGGTTATCCTCGATAAGTTACAATTTGTTGTGGTTTCTATTGTATATGATATGAGAAAGGTATCTACTTACAACCTTTGTTATCATTTGCATTTGATGTTTCTATTTATAGAAAGATTGTAGTGTATATTCTAGTGATAGTTGATATAAATCACTTTATTATGTTCCTTTGTCTTCCATAAGTGGCATGTTGGAGGATGTAATGATCTTTGTTCTTGATGGTAGTTATCATGGATGCTTTTGCAAGTGTCTTGGAGTATGAGAACATGGAGTATGAGAACATGGAGAAGATTCAAGTAGTACATATTGGTAAAGCAATTATTTTACCTTGTTTGTGATTCCTATGGGTGTATTTATAATGTATGATGTCAAGTAGGAAAATGTTACAATTAAGAATCAATTTAACATATAAATTATATTCCATATTTAATGGTTCAAACATCCTTTGATAGTGTACCAAGGCACTTAGGATGTAATGGGAAAATAAATTGTAATATTTATTGTCACTAGATGACTTGTAATACATTCATAGTAGATGATGGGCTCCACTATCAATAATAAATGTGAGTTGTGCGCATGAATATTATTATTGTTTTCCCCACATTTGATACCTAGAATGGACTCATTAATGACAAGTGAAGAGATCACTCTAGTGTCTCTCAATATTTTATTGTTTATTACATTTAATATAATTCTTATCTTCCAAGTTTGGTCACCCAAGTCAGAAGGAATGTATTGGAGTCAAAACTAATGTCATTCTACAATTAAGAAGGAAATCCATGAATTTGGTAATTTTATAATGAAAAGTCTTTTTTAGAGACCTTATTTTGTATTTTAGAGCTCTCATGATGCCTATATAAACTACTCCTTGGATGTAGAAATTATGAGGAACATTTGAATCCAGAGTTACTATATAAGAATAGGAATAGGTTGAGGTATAAAGAGTTTGTTCAAACATACAAAGGTGCTGAAATCTAAGAAGGATAAGAGGGAAATGAAAGTAAATGTGTTGGAATCTCATTTATTTCAAGATAATGCATTGTTTACCTTTCTTCTTGGTATATTTTTTTGTTGCAATATTTTCTCCACATAAATAATGTGCTATGTAATGCTATAATATTTTGAATTTTTTGTTTTTGTTGCTATCTTATGATGATGTGATGCATTATTTATTTCTCTTATAAGATGACATTAAGTAGTGTTCTTAGGAATCATATGTTAACTAACTCTTAGAATCATGAAGTAGATGGATCTAATTATGGAAATTACACCTATTTATTATTTAGATAGTTTTGAACCTCTATTATTAGATCCTAAATATTTTTCATTAATTTAAAAGATAAACAAGATCTTACCCAAATATTTTCATATATTATTACTATAAGAAAATCTATGTTACTAAGTCTTAAAGAGAAATTTTAGATTGTGTTTTTTTTTGTTTGAATGATGTACAATTATTTAGGTTTTAAAAATATGAATTATTGTGTAAGAGGTAAATTAAGTATGTTGGATGCTAATATAATATTTTTGGACATTTTTGTGTAATCCCATTGATGTAATAGAAATATTAGTTAGGGGCCACATGCATCAAATGATAAATCATGAGAAGGTGTTGGTAACCTCATATAATCATCATGTTAACTAAGTCTAAAAAAATGAGTGATAATAATGTAAGCCCTAGTTGTAAAGGAATTGTAAAAGAAATATAAGATAAATCAAACAATTGAAAACCTCTACCAATCAGTTATATTTCTAAATTATCTCACCATATAATACATAATCATCACATTTTTTATAATTAACAAGTAAAAATTATTTTACATATCAAAAAGAATATGTAGAACCATCATAATCATCTTGTAATTTTTTTTTTTTCTAAGGATCATGATGTTATGATGTAATGAATAAGAGGGTGTATGAAAATCTTCCACTTACTTATGTCATGATCATGATAATTATAATGGAAGAAAACTTGTGATGTAGAATATTTTTTATAATGATTTACATCATCATATATAACTAGCATATATGTCTTGAATTTTAATTTAATCTATATAAAATACATCGAGAGATATCCTTCTTGAGGCGTCTATTTCAATTTGGGGTGTAAAATTGATTAAAAATAGATGCCTCAAGAAGGTTTATATAGATTAAATTAAAATTTAAGACATATATGCTAGTGTCAATTGCGCGACGCGACATGGAAAACATTAAATAAATGCAATATATAATTATATAGTGTCTTTTTCTTGAATTGAATTATATTATAGTATTATAATATTAATATGTTATTATATTATCATGTAGAGATATAAGAAATATATCCATTTAGACTATTTTTAATAAATGTAGGTGTTGCAAGATTAAAGTATATACCAAAATGTAAGATATATATTAGACTTTATTTAATGATAGTATAAAATAATATTTAATGGTTAGGATTATGGTTATGGATAGGGTTAGGGTTAAGGTTAGTATTATGGTTAGATTTAAGGTTTACATAATTGTTAGGGTTACGATTAAGGTTCACATCAAGGTTAGGGTTTGGTTTAGGACCTTACATTTAGAATTATGGTTAGGATTAGGATTTAGGATTACTATAAGGATTATGGTTAGGGTTAGAATTTAGGATTATTATTAGGACTATGGATAGGGTTAGGATTTACATCATGGTCAAGACTAAGGTTTGGGTTAGGGTTAGTATTTGTATCATGGTTAGGGTTAGGATTTACCTCATGATGAGGGTTGGGGTTATGGTTAGGGTTAGGTTTTGTCTTTACAGTTGGGGATTATTGTTAGGGTTAGCGTTAGGTTTATATTTAGGGTTATGGTCAAGATTACGATTATGGTTATGGATTATGTCATGGTTGGGGTGAGGGTTAGGGTTAGGTTAACATTCAGAATAAGGTTATGGTTAGGATTTTGATTATGGTTGGGGTTTAGAGTTATGGTTAGGATTATGGTTAGGGTTATTATTTATATCATGATTGGGATGAGGATTAGGTTCAAGGTCATAGTTTGGATTATCGATATGGTTAGGGTTTACATCATGGGTATGTTTGGGTTAGGGTAAGGGATAAGGTTAGGGTTAAGGTTTAGGGTCACGATCAACATCATAGTTAGCGCTAGTTTTAGGTTTACAGTAATGGTTTCGGTTCGAATTTACATCATCAGTATCATTAGGGTTAGGATTATGATTAGAATTTGGGATTAATATTAAGGTGAGGGCTAGGATTAGGAATATGGATAGGGTTGAAATTTAAGGATAGGGATAAGTTTTAAATTAGGGATAAGGATTATTGTTAGTATCAAGTTTAGAGTTATGTTGAGGATTAGGGTTAGGGTTAGAATTATGATTAGTGTTAGGGTTTAGAGTTATAATTAGGATTATGGTTTGGGTTATGGTTCACACATGGTTGGGCTTAGGGTTAGGGTTAGGGTTTGGATTATGATTAGGCTTAGGGTTATGGTTATTATTAGGATTATTGTGAGGGTTAGGGTTTATATTGTGGTTAGGGTTAGGCTTATCATTAGGGTTATGATTAATATTTGCATTGTGATTAGGTTTATTATGAGGGTTAGGACATATGATTAGGGTTATTGTTAGGATTATGGTTAGGTTTAGGTTTATAGTTAGGATTATGGTTACAATTAGGGGTGTATCATAGTTAGGGACAATGCTTGGGTTAGGGTTAGATTTTGGGGTAGGGTTATGATTATGGTTATGATTATATAATAGTTAGGGATATTGTTAGGATTAGGCTTAGTCTTTGGGGTGGGGTTAGGGTTAGACTTTAGGATTATGGTTAGAGTTATAATTTATGATTATGGTTAGTGTTTACATAGTAGTTAGGTAAATAGATTAATAGATAAGGTTAGACTTAAGTTTAGGGTTTGGATTAGGGTTAGGTTTTTTCTTAAAGATAGATTCAAGGTTAGGGTTAGGATTTATGATTAGTGTTATAGTTAGGGTTAGGGCTTAGTATTAAGGTTATTGTTAGGATTATGGCCAACTATGTTGCAAGGTGTGCGCCCTTGGTCTCTGTGTAGCAAAAGTGATGTGTTTGCGACATGGCATAAGTGCCTCTTATGGATTCTATAAGTCTAGTGGTTGTATCGGGCATTCACAGGTCGATCTTTTGGTGCAACGACAACCACTCCGAACATTTGGTATCAAAGCTAGGTCACAAGCTCAAACCCTGCTTGTGTTGAGGGGGGATTGTTGCAAGGTGTGCACCCTTGGTCTCTATGCAGTAAAAGTGATGTGCTCGCGACATGGCTTAATCCTCTCCTATGGATTCTATAAGTCTAATGGTTGTATCATGCATTTACAGGATGATCTTTTGGTGTAGTGACAACCACTCCCAACAATGTATGGGGTTATAGATAGGGTTATAATTACAATTAGGGGTGTATCATAGTTAGGGAACAGTTTGGGTTAGGTTTTGGTGTAGGGTTACTATTACAGTTATAATTATGGTTAGGGGTATATAATAATTTGAAATAAAGTCTAGATAAGGGTTGTCTTTTAGGGTAAGGTTAGGGTTAGACTTTAGGATTATGGTTAGAGTTATGTTTTAGGATTCTAGTTAGGTTTTATATTGTAGTTAGGTTTAGGTTAATCGATATGGTTAGACTTAAGTTTATGGTTTGGATTAAGGTTAAGCTTTGTCTTAGAGATAGATTCAAGGTTAGGGTTAGGGTTTATGGTTAATGTTATGGTTATAAATATAACAAAATTTATTGGTAGAGTTAGGGTTAAGGTTTATATCATGGTTAGGGTTAGAGTTACGGGTTAATACTAAAATTAATGTTAGGGTTTACACCATGGTTAGGGTTAGGTTTGGCATTAGCATTATGGTTAGGATTTACATCATGATTTGCGTTATTATTAGCGTTAGGGTTTAGGATTAGGGTTACTATTAATATTCTGGTTAAGTTTAGGGTTATAGTTATGATCATGTCTATGGTTATGGGTGTATCATAGCTAGGGACAATGCTAGGGTTTAGGGTTAGGTTTTGGGCTAGGGTTAAGGTTACAGTTATGATTATGGTTAGGGGTATATAATAGTGAGGAATAGTATTCAGATTAGGGTTATCATTTAGGTTAGGGTTACAGTTAGGTTTATATTTAGGTCAGGGTAAGCTTTAGGTAAGGGTTAGGGTTAAGTTTAGGTTGGGGCATGTTATATCTACGGTTAGGGATGTATCATAGTTACATACAATGTTAGCGTTTAGGGTAGGTTTTGGGGTAGGGTTAAGATTATGGTTAGGATTATTGTTAGGGGCATATAAGAGTTAGGGATAGTGTTAGGATTAGGGTTAGATTTTGGGGTAGGGTTAGGTTTAGACTTTAGGATTACGATTAGAGTTATGGTTTGGGATTATGGTTATGGTTATATCATAGTTAGGTTTTGGATAATAAATATGGTTAGACTTAATTTTAGGGTTTGGATTAGTGTTAGGTTTTAACTTAGAGATAGATTCAAGGCTAGGGTTAGGGTTTATGATTATTTATAATTAGAGATATAATTTAATTTAGGGTTAGAGTTAGGGTTAGGTTTTATATCATGGTTAGGGTTAGTGTTAAGGATTACTATTAGGATTAATGTAAGGGTTTACACCATTATTAGGGTTAGGTTTAGTGTTAGGGTTTACAACAATGGTTAGCATTTACATCATTGTTAGGGTTATTGTTAGTGTTAGAGATAAGGTTTAGAGTTATTGTTAGTATTACGGTTTAATTATAAGGTTACAGTTAAGTTTATGGTTAGGTTATCATTGGGGGATTACAGTTAAGGGTTAAGGTTATAGTTAATTAGATTTAGCGTTCAAGTATGATTAGGATTTGATTATTATAACAATTTAATTATAATTAAGGTTAGGATCATAGTTCAATTAGGATCAAGGTATGGAGTAGATTACGATTACAAGTAGCTTAAGATTAGAGTTCAATTATGGTTGGATTTAAGTTGAGGGATAGGATCCAATTATGGTTATTTAGGATTCATGTTGTAATTAGAGATTAATTGTAGAGTTATAGTAAACTTTAAGGTTAGCTTATGATTAAGTTTAAACTAGTGTTAAGGTTTAGTTTGAGGTTATGGTTCAATCATGGCTAGACTATGGTTGATGTTGTATATAGTATTTAATTCTTTGGGGTTATAGTTAATTTTAGGGATAGATTTTAATTTTTTAAGATTAGTTTTAGTGTTAATGTTAGGGTTTTAGTATGAAGCATGGTGTTTGGAATTAGGGTCCTTCAGTAAAGATGGATTTTAAGGTTAGAGTTAACATTTAATTAGGGTTATGGTTATTGTTAACCTAAAGGATAAATTAGGGCTATGATTCAATTACGTTAGGGTTAAGGTTAAATTAGGATTATACTTAATTGGTGGTAAGGGTTTTAGATATAATTTGATTAGGATTATGGTTCAGTTAGGGTTAGGATTTAGTTATGGTTAGGGTTCAATTATAGTTCTGAAGATCAGGGTTTAAATTATAGGTAGGGTTTAATTCTAGGATTAGAGTTAATTTTAGGATTAGGTTGAAATTATAGAAATATTATATGTTTAGGGTTAAGCTTAGGCTATAATTAGGGTTACTCTAGTAGGATAATTCTTGGGGTGGGGATTGTGTTTCAATTAGAATGAGTGTTAGGGTTAGGGCTAGGATTCAATCAGGAATAAGGTTAGCATAACAATTTAATTAGGGTTGGATTTGGTGTTTAGATTTAAATAGGGTTAATGTTTAAGAATAAAGCAATATATTTGGGTGAGGGTTCTATAATAATGCTTGGTTTTAATATTAGACTTAATTTTTAGTTAGGGTTATGGTTTGCATTAGCCCAAAGATTCAATTAGGTTAATATTAGGGATACAATCATTGTTAGGTTGGGTTTAGAGTTAAGGTTATTTAAGAGTTAGGGTTTAGGTTATTAATACAACAATTTTTGACTCATTTCAAAATTGAATTTAGTAGTGGACAAAAAGCATAAAAAATTTGTAAATATTTTAAGAAATATAATTTATATAATTTAGAAAACATTCACTTCCAAAATATACTTAAAGAAAATTTAATATAGAAAAATATCTAATATTCATTATGAAAATTTAGACATAATATTATAAAGCTCAATAATCATTTTTAAAAAATTGAGCATCATTTATTAAGCTGGATACGTATTAAGCTTGATACATAACATTAATTGAAAATTATTTTATGATGTTAACTATTCATCAAGTAAAACATGGACAACTACAACATATGCACATTCTAGCATAATGAATTTTAATACATTTCACCCTTTTTTTAACTATCCATGAAATTATGCTTAAGATTAATGAAGATTTAAATAAGATCAAAATTGGTTTCAAGATTCCATTAGGATTAGGGTTGATTCCAACCCTAATAACTATTATAAAAAAATTACACTATGATAATATATAATTTTACTATAATATTCATTGCCTTGCAAATTTGGAATAGATTTTCATAAGAAAAATAAACTAAAAAATTGGAGGCATTAATTCTTCCAAAATAAATTATTCAAGTAATAACTTGTATAAATCTTGATCACAACAACTTGTTACCATATTTTTTAACAAAATTGAAGGCATAAATTCTTCCAAAATAAATTATTAACTTGTACAAATCTAGATCACTACAACTTGTTACCATAATTTTATTCTAGAACTTACTAAGTTTTGTAACTATTTTTAAAAAATGTATTTAGTTGTATATCTTTTCTCTTTTACTAGATTTTGATTTTTTGGTTAATTTTAATTAAAAACTCCATTCTTTCACTGCAAATTATTACCATAATTTTTTTTTCTAACTTACTAAGTTTTGCATTTATTTTTTTAAAATTACTAAATTTAATTTCTTTCTTATTTTTACTACAACCTTGATCTTTTTGCAAACAAAACATGGAAGCATCTATTTTATTAGAAATAACATGCTTTATCTAAAACATGTATGCACAATTTAAATCATAATAATTATTTTTGCAAATAATATTAGTTTTATACAAATTTTTTTTAAAAATAGTAGAATTTCATAAAAACCAAATACAACATACTATATTTTAATAAAATTTTTATGTATGAAACACTTTCATTTACAACATCTCAACTTTCCCAAACTCACTTGAAATAAGAAATCTACTATAAAGCTTTCTATTCATCCATCTCATGCTTTTTTTCACACTTCTATGAATAAAACTTAAATTAATTGATTTTTTTTCAAAAATTTATCTTTAAGTATTCCATTAATATCTCCATTGATTAAAAACTAAATTAAATGATGATTTTAATTCCTACTTTTTAATGTATAATTTTATATTATTATTTTTTAATTATATTTTCTTAATTAATTCCTCTGCAAACTTCATCTCACTAAAAATAAAATATACCTATGATTTTGACAGACTATTTACATCAGTTTTACAATGGGAACCCAATGTTTTGGTAGATATGCTACAGTGGTATGCTTTGTTCCAGTTGGTACACAACTTCATGGTGACTTTTTTTTTGCTGAGTTAGAGTGCCACTTTTCGTGTTAGGACAGTGATTTTACTTCCCCTATTAGATATTGCAATGACGTTCTCTGTTCTCTTCCCTCTGCGTTGTAATTATGCTCTGTGAGACTATGACAGTGTCTCAGTTTAAGGAAAGTAATAGTCATTGGAGACAACATATGTAAGGGAAAATAGATCAACCTAAATGTCCCCTTAATCTCTAACTTATGGGACTTTCATAAAGAGGAATATAAATAAATTATTTTACTTTAATAGCTATCCAAAAAAATAAAATAAAAATGATAAGTGTCACACACAACCTTACTAATCTTAAAAAAAAACTTGAAACTGCTCATTCTACCTATGCAAATGCGAGGTGAAAGTGAGCGAACAACATAGAGCCAATCACCTCTGCTTGAGGAAGAAACTGTGCTGAAGAACACCGTGCGGATGAATACTCTGATTGCAGAACACCCATGTGGAAATTAAAATATTCTGATTGCAGAATTGAATCGATGCAATTGAAGAGAGGTGAATGTGAGTCCTCTATATGCAGCGGTAAAGTCAATCCTTTCAACTTCCTTCGGTAAAGAAATCGTATTGAATGTGTTTGAAGCATTCATCCTAACGGCTCCATGACAGCTTGGACGGTGACAGTTCAGTTACGTTTGCTCTTCCACCTCAACAATAAAATATAACATTCGCTTTTTCACTTGGCCAACTAAGTGAAAACATATTTTATTGGGTTGTTGAATGTGTGATTGTAATTGCCAGATTGTTGTTGCGTTTGATATTTTCTACTTTGCATTTTGCATTCGTAACTGTAGCTAAAGAAATGTACACAGATGACAAAGGAGTGGAATAACTGGAAGAATATGAACCACTTCTTTTTTCTTACATCGTTACTGGTGATGACCCTTATATGATGCTATTATAGATTACGCCTCTATAAGAAACATCATTGTGATGTACAATGATGTAATGAATAATTAATGGAGGTAGAACCATGCCATTCATATCAAAGTCTATCACTAGGTGAAAACTAATTATGTATATAAACTATTGTTGAACTCATTGGAAAATGAGTTTATGTAATAGGAAATGTTATCTTTGAGCCGTCTTCGCTGCGCTGGCTTGTTCCCTGGATGCCTCGGGCCAATTATCAATCAATTTGCTCTTCATATGCGAAGATATGAAAACTCCTCTGCCATTTCTTTTCTTTCTGTTCTTACCAACGTTGTTTAATGCGTTAGATAACTCAAACATCAATCAATTTGCTGTTCATAAGCCCAAATATGTAATACTTTCTTTTCTGCCACGTCATCACCAATTTACTGCTTGTTAGGCGTAACCTACAATGCCACCCACCCATTTGTAACGGTGTAAACAAAAAAGAATTGTATCGTATTCCTACAGTTACTAATGAAATGAAATTAATAAATTATAAAATAGCATTCGCTGAAGGATAGGAAACGCCAATTGCTGAAGGAATGCCAATGGCTGAAGAATAAGAATAAGGATGCCGATAAGGAATATGAAGGATTAGGATTTATGATTATGGTTAATTTTATGTTTAGGGGTAGGGTTTGTATCACAATGTTAGGGTTAGAGTTTATATTAGAGGGTTAGAGTTAGGGTTAGGATTATAGTTAGGGTTCTGTTGTTAAGGTTAGGTTAATGATTAAGAATTAGATTTATATTATGTTTAAGGGTTTAAGGTTTATATTAGAGGGTTAGAGTTAAAGTTAAAGGTTAGGGTTAGGATTGTAGTTAGGGTTTACATCATTGTTAGGGTTAGGCTAATGGTTAGGGTTAAGGTTAGGGATAGGGTTAAGATTATGGTTAGGCTTACGATTAGGGTTACATTTAGGATTATTTCAAGGGTTAGGGTTTATATCTTATGCTAAGTGTTAGTGTTAACGGTTAGGTTTAGGATTGTAGTAAGGGTAAAGTTAGGGTTATATTTAAGTTTAGGGTCAAGTCATGGTTTAGAGTTCAATCAGATCTAGATTAGAGATATTTTCAAGGTGAGGATTTGATTATGGTAAGGTTTTCATTATAGTTAGGGTTTCTATTTTTTTATGTTGTTAAATGAATCAACAATTAGTTTTAGAATAAATTTAAAACTAAAACTTATATAACTTTAAATGATTAGAGTATGCTTTTGAATGTTTATCAAATCCGATAACTATTGTAGGATAATGTATTTATTATGAATATTTTCTTTCTTATTTCAATATTTTTATGAAATAATTACCTTGAAACATTGTTCTAATGAAATAAAGACATTTTAAAATAGCTTAAACTCTCTTTTAATTGAAATGATATTTTTACTAAAAATTTAAAATATAGACATTTTAAAATAGTTTAAAGTTTCTTATAATTAAAATTATATTATTCTTATCAAACCCTAATGATAATAAAATCAAATACTTAATTAAGGGTTTAAGCTTTATCAAATAATTTGAAACATTAATAAAATATTCAAAAATTATTTGAATAATAATAAAATTAACAAAGGTTGTATCAAAATATACTTTATTAATAAATATATTAGATAAATAAGAATAAATGAATATTATCAATAGTAATTTGATATTTCTATTTTTTTATTATACTTATTTATGTAATATATATTATTTATATATTTTTAAATAAAAGTTAAACTTATACTCTATAGGCATTAGTAAAAATTGATTGATATTATATTTTTAGTTGATATTAATTGATATTAATTCTGTAATGCCCTGCCAGGAAACCCCGAAGGGATAAGCTAAAATAACAAGAATAGAGTGCAAATTTTTTTTTTTAAAAGTTACAACACATAAGATGCAACAAGATATCAAAGATTCAGATTACATAGCGGAAGACTTCAACTAACTCCTAAAGAGTTTCCCAATGAGATTACTTAAATTTCACAATTCACTTAACTCACACGATTAATCCAATAAGCTAATTATCTTAACAATGAGATAATTCATATCAGGATAATTTCTTTCAAAGGACGGAAATATAAATCACAACAAAGATTCATCCATTAAGATCCATTCATAATTCTCATTCAAGCTTTTCATTTAAAATTACCAACCATACATCTCACATTCTAATACACTAGGATTTCATCATAACAAAAGAGATCTTTCCAAGCATATTTAAATTCCTTAACAACAACTGAGTATAATTCACTACTCTAAGTTACATTCTTTTCATATACCAACTTATTGCATTTTAAAAGATGATTGCATACTAGCATCTACGATAATCTCATCTAAAACACTTACGCATACGATCAACATGGCATTTAATAAAGAACTGAATATAAGCATTCATAGTTAATTCCAATTATCCACTTACCCATTCTAACATAAGTTAATCATACATTATAAAGCTGAATAAAGGAAACATAAGAGAATACATGACATAACACCATAATGATCTCGGAGTTCACCCCTAAAGGGCTACATCTCTGGGTCTGCTCAACTGCCAGACCCCCTCTGATAATTAATAAAGTTAAAGAGTACAAGAGGTTACACCATAACAATCCAGCCATCAAGGCGATACATAAACAATATACAAATGACCACATCGGTCCATTAATACATAAACGATCCTTAAAAAGAACAGGATCTAGCTGCACATAATCAAAGCTAAAACAAGAGGTCCATGAGAGCATCCATAAAACTGAGCCATCACCACCCAAGGTCTAACATTAAACCGACACTCACAAGGGCAGAGACAAAAGGACGACTCACCAAGGTACTCCTAACAGAACACAAAATGACAACACACTAGTGAACGCAGGGACAAGTGTCATCACACAACCTGGTATGGATACCATGGCAAGTCTTCATAGGTCCCGGCCCCTTACACTGGGTCACCCTGGCAACCTAATCCGAGCTTCCGGCCCATCCAAGCCTCGTGTGGACCCACACATCCTCTCGTGAAGACAAGGAAGGTGGTTTGCCATTTCAGGCCTTCTCACAGCATGTCGAATCTATGATAGCACTCGTCTCATGTGTGAGGCACATTATCTTATTTAGAGATTACATTCTAATCTATTTAGGTTATCAATTATTAGACTCACTTTCGACGGGTTACCCAGCAGCCACTTTGGGCGCGGCCCCCAATCGAAAGCCACTTTCCCATACGACACTAGACTATACTCGGACGTACTCAAACCAAGGAATACACATGGTCAGACGAACGGAGTTCAAGAAGAGAGAAACAATCATCAGGTCAAACACGACTCAAGGGTAATCACTTACTGACGGTACTCTACTAGAGACCCGACCAACAACGGTCAACCACAATCATCATTCGACTCACACACAAGGAGGGCATGATCAAGACGACACTACCACAAAACAACAGTCAACTCGGAATCAAGGACTGAAACAGGTACCCCAAGTCAAGCCATACGACAGGGTCCTACTAAACAAAGCAAAACATGCCATTTCATAATTAAAGGCGAATACAGAATTTAAACTCGCAAGGCAATAATCAGAAACGCAATATTTCCTCGAATTGATTTAAACATTAAAAACGATCAAGTTTTCTACATGATCTAAAACAGATTACAGTTATCTACCTCATCAAGGGATAAGTTGTTCTTGGTTTTTCTAACTCGTCAAGGTTCAAGCATAGAACAGACATATAAGCCACAATGAGTTTTTAAACCATTTCATAATAATAAAATTCAGACAACCGATACGATTATAAAAAGAGCGTCTAAAAGAAGATAATCATTTCCAAAAGCATATCGTTAAAATTTCTAATGCCCAACGATAAATAATTCAGTACTTTACCATTACTCAAATGATATGTTCTATGATAAAATTTAACATCATCAAGCAGTAATTACATTGTATTTCAACGATCAGGATCTAGATTCATTAATCCAAGATCGATCAGAATATAATCAATGATATTTAGTTGCGAAGTTAACAGTTTTAGAACTTAATCAGGAAAGGAGCATAAGTCAAGAAATGGGATTGAATAATTAATTCACTAATAAACTCCATTATGAGTTTAATCCATATCCAATTAACCTTTACACTATATGCCACCTTAATCAAGATAAAAAAAAAACTAATTAAACTTAACATTAAAACAACATACAATAACATGCTATTAAAATCATATGCATTTTTTTTTTAAATAAGAAAAAAATTGCATTAAAAAAAATGATTTAATAATCCACGTTTAAAACAAAACTCTTTTTAAATAAAACTATGTTTCTTTTTTTTAAAACAAAAAAAAAATGCACTTACAGCGTAGGCTAGGGCGGGCCGTGCCCTAACCCTAGCCGCAGGCGCGGGGAGATCACCGTGGGCGGCGCCACGGTGGTGCTCGCAGGTGCCACGGCGCCTTGCGGCCCCTGCGGCCACCGCCGTGAGCCGCAGCCGAGCGGTTTGCAAGCAAAAAGGGGACGCGAGGGGGGGAGAGGGGAGGAGGAGCGGGTGGAGCTCCGCTCCCCGCCCTCCAACCCCAAGGGTCGTTAAAACAATTTCGCCCGGTTCGTTTCCACAATAAAATAAACACGCACAGGGGCAAACAAGTATATTTTCCTTATTTTTAAAACACAGTTCGATTTCAATAATACAAAAACCCCAACGCACAGTTCGAATAAAATACATTTTCTATATACACAGTCCGAAAACTAAAACACACGCCCATCACCAAATTTGATAAGCAATTTCGATTCAATGAAAATTCGAATTAAACAAATTAAGATTGATATCACGTTTTCTTGATGGTTTTCTCATTTTTCCAAACTCCCAAGGGTTTCAAACGCCCAAAAGTAAAGAGGGATAAACAACACCTCAAGAACACTTCCAGCCAAGCTGGTTAATCTACCAAATCAATTCATAAACATGGCATTCGATGGAAAATCTAAAACCAAGATAAAATCCCCATTTTCATTTTAAACAACCACTAAAAATGAGAGTTGGATCCTACCTGATCTCGCGTTCCTGGCAAGATCGGCTGAAGAATCCCAATCTCAGCTGCCAAAGCCTCCAATTTTCCATCTCCAATCCAAAACTTCTCCAAAAATGTCCATCCTTCCATTTTTCCCCAAATTTGGGTTATATGGAAGAGTTGACCCAAAAATTCCATTTTTGGAATAAAAATTCTTATTTACAAATAATACTCAAAAATTAATCCTTTCTAACTATTTCAGAAAAATGACTTGCTTTCCAAATCCAAAAATCGATTTCTCTTTTAATCAAATTTAACCTTTCAAATTTAATAACCCAACAGAATGCAATTAACTCTATTGCGATAAAATACATAACTTTCTTTTTCAATAGCATATATAAAATGCATTAAATATTCCAAATCAATCATTTAAATTGAATTTACTCCCAATTCAAAACAAGCAATCCAATAACAACGAAAGTCGCATAACGGAAACTAGATTAATTTAGTCCATTAATCTTCAATGCACAAACGCATAAATAATCAAGATAATTACTAAGGACTAATTAACCAATTTAACCATGCACATCAAGCACGCAAACCGAGAAGGTCAACCAAACAGACGACTCGCAAACCCAAACAAAAAGGGATTACCGACGACGACTGACGATGCTCACTGGAGCACGACGAAGGTCAACTAGAGTCTTACGACCGCCTAATCCAACTCTAGGGATAAAAGAGGTACACTCAAACCTGCACATCCAGGTGAAGACGAACCTCGCACTCATGCGGCGTTGTACCTGAAATTCCCTGCAACCAAAGATCATACATGCATACATATATAAAATTTAATGAAAGCGTTAGCCCGATATTAATACCACGAATTAGGTACACTAACAGCTTGCATACAACTAGTGAGAAAACCACATCAATAGCTATGCGTTAAATCAACATCTGACTATAACATCATATTAAGATAAACTAATCAAGATTAAACCAAGGTTAGAAATAGACTAGGGAAGGGGTACTACAAATTCATTTAACAACATTTCAATTTGACCTCTTTTGGTTTTGATTTTTGGTTTTGCATGAAAATCAATTCACATTTTAAAATTAAAATAGTCTTTTTTTAATGTTGTTAAATGAATCAACAATTAATCTTAGAATGTTTATCAAACACCAATGTAATCAAACCAATAAATTAATTAAGGGTTTAAAATTTTATGATATAATTTGAAAAATTTAAAAACTATATGATTAGAGTTAACTTTAAGATTAGGTTAGGGTTGGCATTCAATTAGGGAGATTAGGTTTAGGGGTTAAGGTTGTAGTTAATCAGAGTTTAGTTTTCAGGTAAGGTTATAAATAGGTAGCTATTGTAGGATAATGCATTCATAACACTTATTATCATTGTTTATAAAAATATTAAAAAAAATCTTTAATATTATGTACTTTTCTTATGAATATTTTTTTTGTTATTTCAATATTTTTATGAAATAATTACCTTAAACTTTGTTCTAATGAAATAAAGACATTTTAAAATATCTTAAACTCTCTTTTAATTGAAAGAGATATTTTTACTATATTTTTTTTTATATTCACTATCGTGGAATCTGGAGGTGTCCTTGCCGAAGCAAGACTAATCCCCCAGTGTGTACAACCCACTCACAAGGTAGCAACACACACAGAGTTAACACAGCCGAGGACTCGAACTCAAGACCATGGGGAGCATACCCACGCCTTAAGTTGCGATCCACGACCGGGTGAGCTAGGGCCGAAGCCCATTTTTACTATATTTTTAAAATATAGACATTTTAAAATAGTTCAAAGTTCTTTATAATTAAAATTATCTTACTCATAACCTTTATATTAATTTGATATTTGATATTTATATTTTTTTCTTATACTTATATTTGTGTGATAGTGTCACGATTATAAATCTAAAAAATCAATTTAACAACTATAAAAAAAAGCTATTTTAAATTTAGAATTTAAATTCATTTGCATGCAAAAGGGGAATAGAATAGAAATTTTTCTCATTTATATAGAAAATATAGAAAGATTCTATTTATATTTAGATTCTGCTTTTAAATTAACTCAAACGACTATTTATTTTAAAACTAATTGATATTTAGAACTTGAAATGATTTGATTGTAAAAAGTGAAAATAAAATAAAAATGCTAATTGTTTTTTAGAAAATCTCAATCTATAAATAATTTTTTGTTTTAAATTTATTCTTTAACTAACTCTTGATTTATTTAACAATTTAAAAATATTATAGTTATTTTAAGTTTAGAATTTCAATTAATTACGGCGAGAGGCGTAACCTACAATGGCATCAATAGGAAGAAGGAGAGCTGGCATTGTATTGTGACAGTTACATTCGAATTGTAATAGGCATATGAAAAGTTGCGATTACATCTTAATGGTTGTGAAATCATGTCATCTCCTATTCATAACTATTACAATTTAATTGTTGTAAAGGAGGAAGACCAATCGTTTAATCTTCACCATAGATTAATATTAATATTCATAGATATCTTTCTCGCTTCACTTATTTTAAACATGTACAGTTGCAAGGATAGTTATAACTATGGATCTGCACAAATTCTTTTTTTTCAATTTTCAATTTCCATATAACCCACACAATCTAGCCATATTTTGTTTGTTTATTCTAAAACTGATAGGGTTTTTTTTTTGTGTTGTGTAGACGGACAAGACATCTATTGTTGGAGACTTTCGAATCCCTTTGCTTGGATTTCCACAATGCGAATCTCACATATTTTGACGACCAGATTATCAAATCTCCACCTTTAAAGTAAGTAATCTGGAACTTGCCCAGATCATCAATGGCCTTTGATTTTGATTTTTGCGTACAAATGAGTCTTGCATTTGATTGATTTTGTGGTGAAATAGTGCGATGCAGTAATAGATAGTGAGAAACAAATTATTAAAGAAGCTCCTATCAAGTATGGCTAGCAAGGACCTGGGTGCTAGAGTCTCATGATAGAATAAATTATTCCATTTTTTCCTCACTTTACAAATCTAGAGTTTTCAAATGTACCATTATTATTTTGAAAAGATTTTTACAGCAGAAAGATAGGATTGACATGCACTTGTAGGGATGTCGTAATTGGCATTTTAGTAGTAGTTTTTTCAGAATAAAATAGTTGTAAGGACATAGAAGATTAAGAGTTTAATTTCAAAATCTTGTTTGCAGGCTCAAGTTGCTATGCAATCCATTGAACGCATGTTTTTATGATTCCACATCTTGCTTGCATGTCCACTGGAGCATTTCCAACTTTAGTATCTAAACAAAATGCCCATACTATTATGCACGCAATGCATGTCCACGCCCTATTTGAAGGCTTCCATTGTTGAATACGCTACCAAAGAATTTGGCTTTATACTTGCCCATTGCATTTGTTTCAATATTTTGAAAACGTTTTCAACAAATCTATTCTCTCTAAATCTTGCAATCATTGCATTCCATGAGATCATGTCTCTTGTCTATATTTTTAATTATCAGACTTCAAAATTATGTATTTGAAAAAGAATATCTATTGGTTGAAGCTTTGCAATTATTGTCTGTTCTCAAAGTCTTCACCTTCTTCACTTTTTTTCTTTTCTAATTCGGGGCATGTTAGATCTATAATTATTTGATAGAATTTATATTTAAAATAATTTAAATATAAGAGATAGAATAAACCGAGTCTTAAGCAATTTTGCTTTTCTAATTCGGGGCATGTTAGATCTATAATTATTTGATAGAATTTATATTTAAAATAATTTAAATATAATAGATAGAATAAACTGAGTCTTAAGCAATTGTTAGAATGTTTAGACATGAAAAGATGATCCGAGTAACTTGATTAAACATCATCTTATTCTAAAAATTCAATAATAAGAATAATTTATTTTAAAATTAATTTTTGATTTATTTAACAATTGAAATTTTATTTATTTATTTTGAAAATTAACATGATTTACATGTGAAAAGAAAAAATAGAATAGAAATATTGCTTATATCTACAAAAATATAGAAACGTTCCATTTATATCAAGATTTAATTTTAGATTTATTCTAAAAGATTGATTGTTCATTTAAAAATCAGGAAAGATATAATTTATTTCAATTTTAAATAGAATAGAAATATTGCTTATATCTACAAAAATATAGAAAGTATATCAAGATTTTGCTTTTAGATTTATTCTAAAAGATTGATGGTTCATAAAATTAGTAAAGATATAATTTATTTCAATTTTAAATATTGAAATGATTTGTATGAGAAAACTTAAAATATAATATAAATGTTATTTACTGAAAGTACAAAAAGATTTCATATATATCTAAGATTGGTTTTAAATTTGGTAATTCATTTAAAATTTATAAAAGGGAAAATATAGAAAGGTTCTATTTATATCTAGATTTTAGTTTTAAATTTATTCTAAAAGATTGATGATTCATTTGAAAATTAAAAAATATAGAATTTAATTTAATTTAGAATTTGAAATAATTTACATGTCAAAAGTAAAAATAAAATAGAATTGTTGCTTATATATCTAGAAAAAATTTGGAAGAAAAGGTAAAATAAGTTTTTAGTAACTACTATTATAATTTAGGGTTAAGTTAAGATTATGGTTAAATTAAGGTTAGTGTAAAGCGGAAAAATCGAACCCTAGTCATTCTCCCCTCCCCAACTCCAAGGAGAGAGAAGGGAGGTCACTAGGGTTGATGGTTTTCACTTAGGAGAGACTTTACATTCAAAAGAGGGGTTGAGACCCACAAGATCCAATCCCATGCAATGCAGGATTGGATTCTAAATGAGTTTCAAGGGTTAAGACATCAAGGATACCCTCTTTTGTAAAGAATGTAGATAGGATGATTGGGCTAAGAATGCATGTAAAGTACGAAAGATTCACTTATAAATAGAGATAGGGATACAGGATGAAGCTGCAGACCTGGAATTAGCAGTAAAATGTCGAGACGATGTTGTTCTGTAAATTTGAGCGAAAGTTGATGGGACGATGGTGCCCGGCGTGCACACGGTCCTCCGAAAAATCCGCGAAACGAAGGTGGATCTGTTCATCTCTGCACAAGGATTCCAGATCTTCAATTACAGCCGCGTACCTACAACCTACACACAGAAAAGAGAGGACGATTGGGGGCTTAGGGATTAGGGTTTGCCTTTAGGTCAAACCCCGGTTTTGGAATTAACCAAGAAATGAGAATGCTGTAAATGTAAATGTTTGTAATGTAAACAAGTACTGATACCTTGTTGTAAGAGTGTTTGTATTCTTACATGCAAAGGTGTAATGTATGTGGTATGTTGTATGTTGTATGTGATCTTCTCTTCAATGGTTGAATCCTTGTCTTGAATGCAACACCTAGCCTTGAATGGAGACTTAGAATGCTCAATTGCTTGAAGGAATGCTTGAATGCTTGAATGTTTGAATGTTTGAGTATTGCTTCCGCGTTTTTCACACATATGTCCTCCTCCTTTTTTAAGAGGGGAAATGTAGTTTATATACTTGTCAATTAGGGTTGATAGACTGATTTTTCCGACCTTAGGCCGACCAGGAAACATTATTTCCCGAATTGCAAACTTAAAGACCCGATGCCCAAAAGAGACCGGGCCCAAAATAGGGCCAGGGACTAGGGTACTGGGCGTCATGGTCCTGGGGGATTAGGGCACTGGGGGCCCTAGTCCTGAAGGACCAGGGCACTAGGCACCATGGTCCCACCTCCCAAGGTAGTAGGGTGCAAGGAGGGATCAGGCCAAGGTGCAGAAAATGCAGTTTTTGGTGTCACAAGCAGGTTTCAGGGTCTCCATTCAGGTTTAATGTTGCATCGCTATCGTGAAGACCCAAATGCAGTTGAAATTGCAAGTGTCACAATTTTAGGATGCTACATTTAGCCCCCACTTTAGCGGGAGTATAAGCGTACGCTCATACTTCCGGTAAAGTACAAGGAAACAACATTGAAAAACTTTCACCACGTCAAGGAGGCAAGATACACCAAGCCCCCAGTGGACTAAGGATCTTACGACTTCGATTGACAAAGTAAAAGGGAAGATCACGAGGGAGAACCATGACTGTCAGTAGTAAGGTTCCCTCACTATGAGTCATGCAAGAAAGACATCAAAAATTTTCAAGGCAAAGCTAAATTTGTCAGGAAATTTTCAAGTATCTTGAAAAGATATGAACGGGATGTATGCCCCCCTACGTTAAAGCGATCGCACATGCCTCACCAGGGGGTGATTGCTTTAAGGTAGTGATACATATAAGAAATGAGAAAGGAGCACGTTATCACAAGGATTTAGCCCCCAAGTGTGAGATAAGCCCAAGGATAATAGACACAAAACACAAAGCACAAGGTGACTTCGCTTTCCTCGGGGTTAGAATGCTATATGATAATTCATGTATATCATATGTATGTATGCATAATTGTTCTTCATTCCCTAATCAAGGAAGGTCACCTAGAAGAAGGGAACACATGTGTCTTTTGAGTCAACATGAGAGAGACCAAAAGAGATCTCAATGTTTTGCATTGTCCTCAAGTAGACAACACTAAGGACAACAAATAGAAGAATGAGAATAACACATAGAAGAAGTAACAAAAGAGATCAAGAGAGGAGGAAAGAATCTGCTATGCTAATGAACTAGTCTAGCATGTCATCTACCCCCCGATCTTGCTGATCAGTATTTCGGGAAGGTAGGAAACATGCTAGAGGAGGAACATCCAACACAGCAGATGGAGCTATCACAAGATCCAAACAAGGGCTATGTTCATGTTCCAAGCCACGTTGTTCTTGTCTAGGAGCTAGGATAAGTGCTTTAGAAAATGCGTTAGATAAATGGTTATCAACATCAACATATTCATATTCACTATCAGAATGAACAGGAGTATCATTTTCATCTATATCATCATCAAGATTTATAAAAATAGGATCTTTAACTCGCATAGGATCAAGACCATCATGCATCTTATGTTTAGGAGATTTTGGCTCAATTTTTGGCTGAGGAGAAAATGGAATAATACTAGCTAAAGGTGTTTTTGGGGATTGCAAAGTTTGAGAAGCAGCTGTCTGAGCTCTAAGATGACGCTTTCGTCGGCGTTCACGTGCAGAACGATTTCGTCTAGTCTTAGTAGGAAGTTGAGAAGATTGAGGAGGAGGAATGTTCTCATCCTTATCACTTGGGTGTTTAGGTTGTGGTCTCTTGGGTTGAATAATAGGAGAAGAGGAAGCTCTCTTTTCTCTATAAGAGGAAGGAGGAGGAACTGCTCCATATAAAGGAAGAATATTTGGTTTAGGAAGGAGACCAAGTCCATCATGACGAGGAGGTATAGGTCTACTTTTAGGAAGTTTATTAGATATAGGCATAGTCAAATTCATAGGGATGGGTTGGGAATCTTCTTGAGAAAAGACATTAGTTTTATCTTTCAAAGGAAGAACTTCCTTCTCAAGAACGATAGGAATGTCAAGTTTGCATGTTCTAGGTTCACTTAGAGATAGGATCATATCTTTTTTCCACCTTTGATAAGATTTGAAAAGATGATCACTTCGCGGAGGAAGAGATTGGAATTGTTTAGGCCAAAAGTAATCAATAGGAACGCTAGAAGTTCTTTCAGCTGGTTTAAAGAGACTATGATTGATAGTAACAACTTCACCATTATGGGGAAATTTCAAACACTTGTGAATAGGAGAAGCAATAGCTTTCATGGAAGATAGCCAAGGATAGCCTAGCTTCACACAAAATTGTTCAGATGATGGAATAATAGCAAAGTCCACATCAAGGAATTTGTTATGGACCTCAATAGGTAATGTAATAGAACCAATTGCAGGAGAAGAAAATGCATCAAATAATTTCACAACCACATTTGTTTCATCATAGATCACTTGATTCAATTGCAAAGTAAAAATAAATTCTTCAGTAATGACATTAATCATACAAGAAGGATCAATAAGCACTCCATGGCAAGGTGTATTCTTGACTTTTGCAACTATATATAAAGGACCATCAGGTGCCCTGATAGTTTCACTGGAATCAAATGTGATGGAAGGTTCTTTAGGGATTTTCTTCTGTTCCACAAAGTTAATCACATTCGGAGTCATAGACACAAGATCATCAGGTGAGACAGAGGAATCAGTAGTATCAATCGCATTAAAGGTATGAGAAGGCAATGGATCAGTAAAAATCTTAAGATTTTGGTTAGGAGGAGCTATAGATGTGTTGCCTTTATCATTCACACCAGAAACAGAGATAGTATTATTATCAATCAAATCTTGAATTTTACCCTTTAAAGCAAAACATTTTTTAGTATCATGCCCAGGTTGACGATGAAATTGACAAAAAGATTTGTTATCAAAATAGGGTGAATTATTCTTTGTAGGATCTATTTGCTTTATAGGAGGAAGAGTAAGCACATTTTGTTCCAATAACTTATTCATAATACTATGCAATGATTCATTCAAAGGAGTAAACTTTCTTTCTTTCTTGAAAAACTTAGAAATAGGAGGCACACCTGATGCTGCATTCACATTGTTGTTGATGATGTTTTCATTGAATTTAATTGACTCTCTGTTCGGTTTAAACTTCCCAAATGGTTGTTGACTACTATCACCCTTATCACTCGGAGCCATAGGATTTGCTTGTTCCATTTGACTCACAGTTAGTTGATAATTGTCAAGAGTTGTGCACAACTGTTGGAAAGAAGTAAACTCAGAAAACAAAAGTTTTTCTCTAATATCTTTTTGTAGATTAGAAATAAAGATTCTTTGAATATCATTGTCAGGCACTGGAAAGGAAATTTGAGCATACAAATGCTTATATCTACCAATGAAATCAGTCACTTTTTCTTTAACACCTTGTTTACAATGCATTAAATCAATCAAAGTAACTTTAGGACTTATATTGTTTTGAAATTGTTGAATGAAAGCATTTGCAAGTTGTTCGAAAGAAGAAATAGAATAAGAAGGCAACGAGCAATACCATTGTAGGGCTTTATCTCTTAATGTTCTAGTAAACAGTTTTGCAAGCAACCTTTGGTCATAAGCAAAATCGCTACATATTGTTTGAAAGGTCTTAACATGTGTTAGAGGATCACCCTTACCATTATAAAGCTCCAAATGCAGAATTTCAACATGTTTAGGGGGGATAGCTCGAACAATGTCAAGAGAAAGTGGGCTCGCAACATCAAATGTGGGCACACTAAACTTAGATTGATTCATAGAGGCAATTTGTTGTTGTAAAGAAGAGACAGTTTGCACAAGATTGTTAATGGTCGCTTCAGTCGAAGAGTTCATATTAGATGTGTTAGATTGTGATGGAGGTGTTATGTTATTGAAAGAAGGTAGAGAGTAAGGTGGTGGGACACTATGATAGTTAGTCATAGGAGATGATTGGAAAGGAGGAACACTACAAGGAGGAATGGAATGGTTAAATGAATTGCCCCCTTGTGTCATGTTCATTTGTGGAGATATAATAGGAACACTCATTGAAGGAATGAGTGAAGAAGTCGGATTGAATGAAGGAAGAGGGTTGATTGAAGAATAGGGATTGCCCCCATGACTAGTGATCATAGGAGGAATGTCTTGTATTGAAGTAGTCATTATGTTTGATGTAAAAGTAGGTATACTAGCAATAGGAGTCGTCAAAGGAATAGAATGATTGACTTGAGTAGGAGGTTGTGTATAACCTAAGGTTTCGGCACAACTTTTCATAGGCATCACATTCGAATCCACAATGTGTGCAATACCACACAAAATATCAATTCCATTCTTATCACTTTGAACCATACATTTTAGACCCTCAATTAATGAAAGAGCTTCACTATCGGGGTGTTCTTGAGACATCCATTGTCGAAAATCATCAAATTGGTTATCCAATTTCGACAGTTGTTCTACAGAAACCTCATGGAGAGCTTCTTCATCATTAAGAGGATTAGAGGAATTACCCATGTCCTCATTAAAAAGGCCATTCAAATTAGGTTCCATCTCCTCAGTAATTAAACCTTGGAAAGACTTAATTCTAAGGCTTCATCTAACGGGAATAGTGTAAGTAGGGCTTATTGTTGTAAAACTCATGCACTAAAGAGAGAGAGAAGATTTTGAATTTTATAGGTAGAAAATTTCAATAAAATCAGCCAATCTCCTAGACTTAAGCTGTTAAATACAATCAGGACAATCTCCCAAAATTTCGAAAAAAATGTCCAAGATCGTGGCGAACGGAGTGCACACGGTCCTGGCAACTTTTTTCAAAATTTTCAAGGATGAAAGTTATGATGATTTTAACGCTAATCTGAAAAAATTGAGTGATTTTACGATCTGTAAATAGGCCAAATTAAAGTTGCAATCTCAAAGTTGAACCCTACCAAGATTGTTGAAAAATATAAATTTTGAATTTTGAAAAAGAGAGGGAAACTAAAATCTTGAATTTTATGATTTTAGAGGGAATTCTAAAAGCAATGCAAGTTTTTGAAATTTAAAAATTGACTCAATTTCACACAAAATTCAATTTTGAAAGTGGAAATCAAGGTTATCGCAATTAGACACTTAATTTCAAAAGTCACAAATTGTAAAAATTTGAATAAAGCACTGAAATTTCGAATGAATGCCAACGCACTTTTCAGATTTAGGACTGTAAGAAACACAATTTTGACATGAATTTTAACTGCAACAATTTTTGAATGATTATAAGCCTTAATCCAAGCAATCGCTAGACCAACTTTGACTGTAATTTTGAAAGTGTTAGAATTGATAAAATCAGCCAAAATTTTGGATTTTAGCAGAAAAATACAGTAAGATCTAGCTCCCGAAATTTCAAAAAAAATGTCGGGGACGATGGCGCTTGGGGTGCACATGGTCCTCGCAACTTTTTTCCAAATTTTCAGGGATGACAGATATTGTGATTTTATTGTGGAATCCAAAGTTACAGCCGATTTGGAGGTATTTTGATTAGTGAAATTATCAGTCAAAGGTTGAATCAAGAAAGTTTTAAAAATTAGGGTTTGGACATTTAACCACTTAATTTTCAGAATTAAAGCACAAATATGAATTGACAATTTGCAATAGAAGGGTAGATCTGAAACAAGCATTAACAATTAAACATTTCACAAGCTTAATTACTAAAAAGAAAATTTTAGGGTTTTTATGCAATCAACCTGTAAATTTTGCAAAAGATCAAACATGGAAATGTAATTAAGGAAGCAAATTTTTCAGATCTAACCATGAATAATCAGGATGAGGATGTTCACGTCAGGTTCACCAAAATGTAAAGCGGAAAAATTGAACCCTAGTCGTTCTCCCCTCCCCAACTCCAAGGAGAGAGAAGGGAGGTCACTAGGGTTGATGGTTTTCACTTAGGAGAGACTTTGCATTCAAAAGAGGGTTTGAGACCCACAAGATTCAATCCCACACAATGCAGGATTGGATTCTAAATGAGTTTCAAGGGTTAAGACATCAAGGATACCCTCTTTTGTAAAGAATGTAGATAGGTTGATTGGGCTAAGAATGCATGTAAAGTAGGAAATATTCGCTTATAAACAGAGATAGGGATACAGGATGAAGCTGCGGACCTGGAATTAGTAGTAAAATGTCGAGACGGTGTTGTTCTGCAAATTTAAGCAAAAGTTGATGGCACGATGGCGCCCGGTGTGCACACGGTCCTCCAAAAAATCCGCGAAACGAAGGTGGATCTGTTCATCTCTACACAAGGATTCCAGATCTTCAATTACAACCGCGTACCTGCAACCTACACATAGAAAAGAGAGGATGATTGGGGGGTTAGGGATTAGGGGTTTGCCTTTAGGTCAAACCTCGATTTTGGAATTAACCAAGAAATGAGAATGCTGTAAATGTAAATGTTTGTAATGTAAACAAGTACTGATACCTTGTTGTAAGAATGTTTGTATTCTTACATGCAAAGGTGTAATGTATGTGGTATGTTGTATGTTGTATGTGATCTCCTCTTCAATGGTTGAATCCTTGTCTTGAATGCAACACCTAGCCTTGAATGGAGACTTAGAATGCTCAATTGCTTGAAGGAATGCTTGAATGCTTGAATGCTTGAATGTTTGAATATTGCTTCCGCATCTTTCACACATATGTCCTCCTCCTTTTTGAGAGGGGAAATGTAGTTTATATACTTGTCAATTAGGGTTGATAGACTAATTTTTCTGACCTTAGGTCGACCAGGAAACATTATTTCCCGAATTGCAAACTTAAAGACCCGATGCCCAAAAGAGACTGGGCCCAAAATAGGGCCAGGGACCAGGGCACTGGGTGCCATGGTCCTGGGGGACCAGGGCACTGGGTGCCCTAGTCCTGAAGGACCAGGGCGCTACGCACCATGGTCCCACCTCCCGGGGCAGCAGGGTGCAAGGAGGGATCAGGCCAAGGTGCAGAAAATGCAGTTTTTGGTGTCACAAGCAGGTTTCGGGGGGTCCATTCAGGTTTAACGTTGCATTGCCATCGTGAAGACCCAAATGCAGTCAAAATTACAAGTGTCACAATTTTAGGACGCTACAGTTAGGTATAGTTTTTAATTATAATTACTATTAGAGTTATGATTATAATCTTATTAATCTTTGGAGATCCATAAAATGCTAGAAATATAATTGATATCTAAATAATTATTTTAGAAAAACAATAATTGAAAATAAAAATTTATAATTTATTAATAATTCATCATCTAAAAGTTTAATCCGCTATACTTAAATTTCTATAAGTTTGTCTTTAATCATATATTTATGTATAATTTTAAAAAATGACCTTATAATAAACTCAAAAAATGTAACAATTATAATTTAGGGTTAATTTAGAATTAGGGTTTAATTAATGTTGGCTGTAGTTTTTAATTATAATTATTATTAGACTTTTAGTTAAATTAGAATTCAATTATGGTTAGGCTCCAACTAAAGCTATATCAACCCTACCCTAACCCCAAGCTTTATCCTATAATAGTAACTTTAATCACAACCTAAAATTAATCCTATCCATAACCTAATCTTAACCATAACTTTGATCTAAGCCTAATTGAATCCTAATAACCTAACCCTAAAATTAATCCTAACCTTAATTAAACCTTATCTTGAACCTAAACCCTAGCATAGTCTTTAGCCTAAACTCAAGAACTGACATTGACCCTAACCCTAGTCAAACCTTTATGCTAATGTAACCCATAACTTAACCCTAACCCTTATTAAATGGTATCTTTAATCCTAATTAAAAATGTTAATCCTAACCTTAAATTCAAGCTTAATTATAGAAACATAACCCTAATAACATGTTTTATCCTTGAAACCTAACCCTATTTGAATCATAAGAATAACCATAACTATAATCATTAGCCCTAACCTTAACCATAACACTAATCGTAACACTAAACCTTCACCCAAAACCTAATCATAACCCTAACCATGATGCAAACCCTAACCTAACCATAGTACAAACCCTATACCTAAACCCTAACTCTAACCCTAATAATGATCTAAATACTAACCCTAATCATATCCATAGCTATAACACTTAATCCTAACCTTAGGTCTAAACTTTATGCTACACCCTAATGCTAACAATAATTCAAACCATAAACCTTGTTGTAACCCAAACCCTAACCCTAACAATAATGTAAACCCTAACCATAGTCCAAATAATTATAACCCAAACTGTAACCCTAAGCATGATACAAACCATAACCTAACCATAACCTTAACAATAATCCTTAGCCTTATCTGTAACCATAATGATAACCCTAAAAATTAAACTTAACCATAACAAAGAATCTATCCCTATCCCAAACCCTAACCCTAACCATAATCTTAACCCTCTTCCCTAACCTTAACCCTAACACTAACAAAAACACCAAGAACAATATAAACCTAACCCTAACCGTATGCCTAATCATAATCCTAAGCCCTAACTCTAACCTTAATCCTAACCCTAACCCTAACCATGATGTAAATCCTAACCTTGACCATAACCCTAACCCTAAAGTCAACCTTAACCATGATATAAAACTTAACCATAATCCTAACCATAACCATATGCCTAACCATAATTCTAAACTCTAGCCTTAACTATGATATAAAACTTAACCATAATCCTAACCCCAACCCCAAACCCAACCATGATCTAAAGAATAACCCTAACCTCAATCATAATACTAACCCTAACTGAACCATAATCCTTAACCCTAACCATAACAATAATCCTTAGCCATAACCTTAAAACCTAACCCATCCATAATTATAATCGTAAACCTAAACCTTAACCCTAACCATAACCCAAACCCTAACCATAAGTGTGATCATGTAGACCATAACCCTAACCCTCATCATATTCCTAACCATAATCCTAAGCCCTAACCCTAACCATGATGTAAACCCTAACATAATTATGAATCTCAAACCTAACACTAATCCTAAGCATGATGTAAATGCTTATACTAAATGCTAAGACTACCCATAATTCTAATCCAACCTAACCTAACCTAACCTAACCTAACCTAGCCTAACCTAACCTAACCTAACCTAACCTAACCTAACCTAACCTAACCTAACCCAACCTAACCTTGACCCTATCCCTAATCTTTATGATAATGTAATCCCTAACCCTAATTAAACCTTAATGCTAAACCTTGAAAGTGAGCTTTATTATAGAACCCTAGAATTAAACACTACCTACAACTTGAACCCTAATCCCACCATAATTTAACTCTAACCCTCTCTATTGTGATTGAAGCATAACCCTAATTCTAGCCCTATTTGAAATCTAATACTAACCCTAATTACAATTTACCTTATCATATTCAAACCCTAACCTTGACAATATCTCCAATCTACACCTAATTGAGCCCTAACCCTAACCTAATCTTACCATAATTAAAGCCTAACCACAATGTAACCCTAAACCTACCTATAACCCTATAATTAAACCTTAGCTACAACTTGAACCCTAATTCAACCATAATTGAACCCTAGCTCTAAACTTAACCCTATCCCTAATTACACTCTAAATCTTATCTAACCCCAACCCTAATCTACACCAAACCAAGATTGTAACTGAACTCTAATCCTAATTTCCTAACCCTAATGTAATTGACTCATAATCCTCATTTAATTCTAATCCTAACCCTAACTATAATTAGAACCTTACCATAATTAAACTCTAATTATCTATAATGCTAACCCTTCCGTCTAATTGAATTCCAACCCTAACCTAACCCTAAACTTAGTTTTAACCATAAAATTGAACCCTACCTACAACTTGAACCTTGATCTAACCTTAATTTAACCCTAAATCTAATTTGAACCCCAGTCCTGATTGAATTTCAATCCTAATTTAACTCCAATCCTAATGCAATTGAATAATAACCCTAATTCTAAGCCTAATTGAACTTTAATAATACCCCTACCAATAATCAAACCCTAACCTTGACAATATCCCTAATTTAGACGTAGTAAACCCTAACCCTAATTGAACCTATATTCTAATATAATAATATAATTCAATTCAAAAAAAGATACTATATAATTATATGTTGCATTTATTTTATGTTTTTCATGTCACATCACACAATTGCCACTAGCATATATACCTTAAATTTTAATTTAATCCATATAAAATACGCTAAGAGATATCCTTCTCGAGGTGCCTATTTTACTTTAGGTTGTAAAATTGATTAAAAATAGGCGCCTCGAGAAGGATATCTCTCGGCGTATTTTATATGGATTAAATTAAAATTTAAGGTATATATGCTAGTTAAAACTAATTGATATTTAAAACTTCAAATTATTTTCTTGTAAAAAGTGAAAATAAAAGAGAAATATTAATTATTTTTTAGAAAATCTCAATTTATAAATAATTTTTTGTTTTAAATTTATTCTTGAACTAACTCTTGATTTATTTAACAATTTAAAAATATTATAGTTATTTTAAGTTTAAAATTTGAATTAAAATTTATTTTGTCGACTATATTTATTAATAAAATATGTATTGATATAAGGTTTGTTATTTTTATAATTATTCAAATAATTTTAAAATTATTTTAAATATTTTAAATTATTTTAAATATTTTAAATTATTTTATAAAGGTTAAACATATAAGATTTTAACTTAAGTAGTGTTAGGGTGAAACTTTAACTTGTTTTAAATTTATATTATTAATATTGTTTGAATTAAAAGAAATTTTAAGCTATTTTAAAATGTCTTTGCTTTATCAAAACAAATTTTAAAGGTATTTATTTCACAAAAGTATTGAAATAAAGAAAAAATATTCATAGGAAAAGTATACAATAATCAACATTTGTTTTAATATTAACTATAACCTTAATCTAACCCTAATTTAACCCTAACCTAATCCAAACCCTAACACTTATTGAACCCTAATCCTAATTGAGTTCTATCCCAAACCCTAACCCCAATTAAACTTTAATCCTAATTTCTATGTAACCCTAACATAATTGAATCATAAAGTTAATTTTTAACCCTAATTGAACTCTTATACAAACCTTAAATATAATTTTAAACTTAACATAATCAAACCCTAACCTTGACAATATCGGTAATCTAGATCTAATTAAACCATAAACCAAATCAACCTTAATCTAAGCATAATTGAAACCTAACCATAACCTAGCCCTAAATTTAATTCTAACTCTATAAATAGACCCTAAAGTTAACTCTAACCATAGAAATAGACCCTACCTACAACTTAAACCTTAATCTAACCTTAATATGTGCTCTAAGCCTCAATGGATCCTAATTCTAATTCAATACTAGCTCTCACCTTCATGATGCGTTATCCTAAATACAACCCTAATTAAACCTTAACGTTGACCTTAAAATCAAGCTTTATTATATAACCCTAACCCTCACACCATGCTTTATCCTTAAACCATAATACTATAAATGAATAGTAGTTCTAATTCTAACCATAATTAAACCCTAAATCAATTATAATACTAACCCTAACCCTACTCAAGATGTAAATCCTAACCCTAAAAATAACCATAATTATAACCCCATTCCTAATCATAACCCAAGCCCTAAAGCTAACCCTAATCCTAAAAATTATTTAAACCCTAACTTTGATCATAATCCTCATCCTAAACCCTATCCCAAAACATAACCCTAACCCTGACCATGACTTTAATACTAAACCTAACCATTACCCTCACAATAACCCTATTCATGGTGTAAATCCTAACCATAACACTAACCTTAAATCTAACCCAAACCATTACAAACACTAACATTAATCCTAACACTAACCCTTAACCCTAACCCTAACCATGATGTAGAACATAACCCTAGCTATAATACCAATGTTAACCCTAACCCAAAGCCAAACCATGATGTAAAACCTAAGCTTTACCATAGTCCTAACTATAACTCTAAACCATTGCCCTAATCATATTCCTAACCCTAACCCTAACCTAACCTAATCATAACCCTAAACCCTAACCCTGAAAATGAGGAATGGGTCTACAATTCTTAAGATGCACCAACTATCTATTACAATGCATTAATAATATATGAAGGGTACTAATATCTTGGTGCATCCTAAGGGCTCAATGGCCATTTCCCTAAAAATAACTTTAAACCTAACCCTAACCATGATGTACACCCTAAACCTATCCATAATTTAAACCATGATGTAAACCCTAATCCTAATCATGATGAAAATCCTTAGCTTAATTATAACCATTACTATAATTATAACCCTAAAACTAACTATAATACAGACCCTAGATCCCAACCCTAACAGGATGCAAATCCTAACTCTAACCATAACCATGATATAAACATTAACATTGATCCTACTACTTACCTTGACCTTAAACCTAACCATGATGTAAACCTTAACCCTATCCATAATCCTAACAATAACTATAACATTAAGCCTAACCATAAACCTAACCCTAACTCCAATCCCAACCATGATGTAAACTATAACCCTTACCATAATCCTTGCTATAACTCTAAACCCTAACCATAACCATAAACCCTAACCCTAACAATAATCCTTAGCCCTAACCCTAAAACATAATCTAACCCTAACCCTAACCATAACCATAACTAAAAACCTATATGTAATCCTATCCATAATCCTAATACTAATCTTAAACCCTAACCCTAATCTTAATCTTAACCCTTAACCTAACCATAGTCATCACCCTAAGCCTAAGCCTAAGCTTAACCCTAAAAACAATGTTAATCATCACCCTAACCCTAACCCTAACACTAACCCAAAATTTAACCCTAGCTAATATGTAAACCCTAACCCTAGCCATAATCCTAACTATGACCCTAACCATAATCCTAAACCTAACCTTAACCCCAACCATGATGTGAATAATAAACCTAACCATAACCCCAAACCATAACCCTAATCGTAATCCTAACCTTAACCCTAACATTAACCATATTTGAATACTAATAATAAATATAACTACAATTAAACCCTGAATAAATTATAATACTAACCCTAATCCTAACCCTAATAATAACCATACTTATAACCCTAAACATAACCATAACCCAAACCCTTAAATTAACCCTAATCCAAACAATGATGTAAACCCTACAACTATGAGCCTAAACCTAATCTTAAACCCTATCACAAACCATAACACTAGCCCTAAACCTAAACCATTATCATAATCCTAACCTAATCATAACCCTAACTATGATGTAAACCTTAACCTTGACCATAATACTGATTTTAACTCTTATCCAAAACATAACTATCAACCAAATCCTAATCCTAACCATACCCCTAGTTATAATTCTAACCCTTATCCTACCTTTGACGTAAGCCATAAAGATAATTGTGACCATTTCACTATACCCTAACCCGAACCATAAGTTTAAACCTAATATTAAACTACAACCATGACCCTAACCCTAATGATTATCCTAAACCAAACCCAAACCCTAACGTTGAAGCTAGCCCTAACCATTACCATAACCCTAACCCTAATCATAACCCTAACTAGAACCATGATCATAATCCTAACTGGAACCATGATGTATACATTATCCTCGACCATAACACTAACCTTAACGCTAACACTAATTATAACCATAATACTTGCCATTAAATAAAGTTTAATATATCTTAGATTTTAATATTTTCTTTGATCCTACAACACATATATATTGATTAATTTTATGTTTTCCATGTTGGGCGGTGCCAGTGCCACTAGCATATATACCTTAAATTTTAATTTATTCTATATAAAATACACAAAGAGGTATCATTCTGAAGGCACCTATTTCAATTTATTGTATACAATTGATTAAAAATAGGCACCTCAAGAAGTTGATAACATTCTATCTTTTTAAAACTGAAATAATTCTACGAATCTAATAATTCTAATAATTCTATCATCTTAATTCAATTTTTAGATTAACAAATCTATTTTTAAGTAACATAAAATGAATATCATTATATTTTAAAGATTCTAACATTTCTTGAAATTATTTAAATTATAAAATAATTAATTAAATTTAATTTATAATACTTAAATCTCAAAACTAATAAACTATTTAATAATAAACCAAAATACTTTCAAAACAATCAACTAAGCATGTACAATTTAAAAAATTTAAAAATAAAATTATAAAAAATAACTTAAATTACTTATTGAAAAGTATAATGCTAGGTCCCTGAGATTTAAATTTTAAAACTGGTGGTCCCATGAATTTTGTCATAGTTCACCTTAGAAGTTTAAACTCAAAAAAGAAACTGTTAAACTCTGACATTTAAGGAAACTAGTGATCTCATGAATATAAGATTTTTGTATGTGCATAATAAGGCATAGTTTAAACTCGCATTGTGAACAATCCGACATGTTGTTTTTATTGCATCCCGTACAACTGCCACATGGTTGCGCAGTGACTGAAGACCCTGCATTTCAATTAAAAGAAGAAATATTTCATGAAGAAAAAGATTGCATTTAAACTGACCATTCCCATTAGATGTTTCTAAGCAAACTTATGACAAAGAAAAATTGTATGAATATATCTCACCCATCACTGTAATTGGTGAAAGAAAAATAAGAAGAATAAGAATGCAAGCATACAATGAAGAGCCCATCACAACTCCTTTGCTTGCCATTTGTTTTGAAATTACAAAATTATATGCAATAATAATAAAGACAAGTATTTATATATTAAAAGCGTGAATTATTTAGGGAAGTTCTATGTTTTCTCTCAACACACTGGAAACTTTCTTGTTTGAATAAAAGTATTTACTTATTAAAAGCGTGAATTATTTAGGGAAGTTCTTCATTTTCTCTCAACACCTTATCCGGAATGGGTAAGCTTTGCAGGTTGTGCCATCGAAGAAAGAATTTAATTAGTTTCCTCCTTTTGAGAATGTTTCTATCTAGCCTTCTTCACCTCCTCCTTGGTGAATGTCATCTAAGTAGCTACTTCTTCTACCATCTTTGATACCTTTCTCTTCCGAGCAAGAGTAGGGAATAGCTGCTACAAACTAGGGTCCTTTTCTTTAAATGTCTCAAATCTCCCTTCCTTGGGATACACCGGTTGACTCAAGAGATGTTTTGCATAACCTTCAAGTATAACAGAGACAACTTCATACCCCATGGACATGATCCAGACAATTTGGGGCTCCACTACTTCCATTAAGCATTCATCCTTATCCACCATAAATAAAATGGTTTGCACATACCTCTCAACAACCTTCTTAGGAATCATTTCCCTATTTTTCATTGAGGCTTGGGAGGTTTGGAAGTATCCCCAGAGGGAAGATATTCTCATAGTACCATCACCAATTCCCCATATACCTTCCTTGATCTGCATGGCCAATGGTCTATAATAGGGCCCATTGGACCTTGCCATTTATACTAGGTATCTCTTGAAAGAAGTATTGTGCCAGGAAAATAAAGAGTGTACCATATTTAAAAGTATGCTTTTTGTCCTCCTTTATCTTCTTTAGATTGCTTAATAATTCATTTAGAAGTGTCGTGCACATGTCATACATGGAAAGAGAGGGGGAGAGAGAGATGGATAAAGAGAGAGAGATAGAAAGGGGGAGATAGAGAGAGGGATAGATGGAGAGATAGAGATAGAGGGTAGAACAGAGAAGGGGACTTGGAGAGAGAGAGGATGGGATAGAGACACCTAAGAGAGGGGGAGAGAGAGAGAGAAAGATAGAGACCAAAGAGGTAGATGGAGGGGAGGTGAGAGAGAGAAAGACAGTGTGAGAGATAGAGAGAGTCTGAGTGAGAGGAAGGGATGGAAGGATAGTATAAGAGACTAGAGAGAGAAGTGCAAAGAGAGGGACAAAGAGAGAGAGAGTGAGAAAGAAAGGTAATGAGAAAGGGAGAGAAGGAGGGGGAGGAGAGAGGGAGAGAGTGAGAGAGAGAGAGAGAGAAAGATACACCTAAAATAAAGGGAGATTGAGATAGAGAGATAAATAATGACAGAGAGAGAGAGAGAGTTAAGTGAAAAATAGAAAGGGAGGGGTGGAGGTAGGGAGAGAGTGGAAAAGAGATACACTTGACAAAGGAGGAGAGTGAGAGAGAGAGAGAGAGAGAGAGAGAGAGAGAGAGAGAGAGAGAGAGAGAGAGAGAGGGAGAGAGAGAGAGGAATGGATCGAGACAGGGAGAGAAAATGAGAGTTATAGGGAACAAAATACTTGATAGAGGAAGAGACAGGGAGGGGGAGGGAGAGAGAGATAATGGGAGACAGACATCGAAGAGAGGGGAGAGAGTGAGAGAGAGAGATATTTGAGAGAGGGAGAGAAAGAGAGAGAGATAGACAAAAGAGAGAAAGAGGGTGAGGGAGATGAGAAAGAGAGGGAGAGATACATAAGATAGGTAAGAAAGTAGAGAGGGACAGGTTTAAGAGATAAATAGGTAGGGGTTGAGGAAGAGAGAGGGAGAATGTAGGGAAGAGATGAGAGAGATAATACTGATATAACAGTTTGATGCTATTTGAAAGGTAGAATACTCAAAAAACTAGAATCTTCATTATAACTCTTAGAGATCTGGAACCACTCTCAAACATCTTGACAATATCTAAGAAACATAAAAGACAAAGAGAAATGCCACTTATACTGAAATATTATATTTTATCCATATATCCTACCGAAAAACCTAATGGAACGCTAAATGAACTGCATACAAGTTCATATTACTAAATTAAATTTTATTGATATACAAACGCATATGTATTTTACAAACTAAAACTGCGTACGGGGTTTTAGTTTCTAAACCGCGTATGCGATTAGTATACTTTAAACCCCATACATGGTTTATCTTCGGTCAGGCTTGGCAAAAAGAGCCTAAACTTCTATAAGGGGTTTTCTAAATTTCAAATACCCCGTCTGCATTTTGTGTTTTTTCATGTTTTTTGGGGGTGTGTCCACTTTTTTGCATACCATCTTGGTGCACACACCCAATATTGATATTGAAAATGATTGAAAACAACTATCTTGACATCGGTTAGGGTTAAAATGATGTCCAATTAAATTAAGAGTTGATCAAGATCATGAAACGATAACTGAGGTTGATGTCAACAAGACCTAATTCAAATTTGAGAAAATGGGATCAAATAGGAAAAGAATGCGAAAGAATGACACAATTACAACAATTACACGTCATCCCCAATTTACTGCGCGTTAAATAAATTTTTTTTCTTTTATAACATTCTATCTTTTTAAAACTAAAATAATGGGGCTTCATTTCATATGGAATCCTTTCTTTTCTGCCACGTCATCCCCAATCTACTACTGGTTAAAATAAATGTGTTTTCTTTTGATAACGTTCTATCTTTTTAAAACTAAAATAATGGGGCCTCATTTCTGCTATTTAAATAAATGTGTTTTTCTTTTGATTACATTCTATCTTTTTAAAACTGAAATAATGGGGCTTCTTTTCTGTCCTGCCTCATTAATAAAAAAATTAGTTTTATAAATTTTATTTATTATATTTTTCAATCTAATAATATAACTAATGTTATTTTTATTATAAACCTTCTACAATCTATTAAATCTAATAATTCTATCATCTTAATTCTATTTTAAGTTTAACAAATCTATTTTTAAGTAACATAAAATGAATATCATTATATTTCAAAGATTCTAACATTTCTTTAAATTATTTAAATTATAAAAAAATTAATTAAATTTAATTTTATAATAATTAAATCTCAAAACTAATAAATGTTTTTATAATAAACCAAAATAACTTAAAAAATGATCAACTAAACATGTACAATTTAAATTTTTTTTAAATGAAATTATAATAAATAACATAAATTACTTAATGAAAAGTATAATGCTAGGTTGCTCGAGGGGGCCTTCCTAAAAAATAGAGCTTGAGTTGGAGAAGGAGCTGCTGAGATTTAACTCCCAAAAGAAGTTGTTAAACTCCAAAATGTAAGGAAACCACTAATCTCATGAATATAAGATTTTTGCATGTGCATAATAAAAACAAGTAAAAATAATTTATTTCCCTGCAAAACTATTTTTCTAATAGAAATTAAATTAACAAAAGATTTTGTATGTGCATGATAAAAACAAGAAAAATTTATTTCCATCTAAAACTATTTCTTAATAAAAATTAAATTTAGATGTTTAACAAGTAGGATGCCTCTATTTTTGAAAAAGATCTCAAATAATCTTACAACACAATTTTTGTTTATTCATAAAACCCCATCTTCTTTAAAATAGAGCTTAAACCCCTGTCATGTAAATCATTCCATGATATCTTCTCACTCTAGTGGCGAGTACTTGCCTTATAATATTGATATAAGAATAATTGTGAATATAAATTTTATATTTTCATATAAAATATAAGAAAATTTGCATTAATCATAACTAGATAAATCTAGTTAATTATTATAAAATTGATTTAATATTATGATATAACATTGATATAATATGATAATTATTAACATTAATATTTAAAAATTAAAAAATAATAATTTAGCATTAATAATAAAATAAATAAATCTAATTAATTATTCATTAATTTTTTATATTAAAGATCGAGAATAAACAAAATACAATTAGTTGTAGACAGGGGAGGCTATGCCTCAACCATCAAAACCACCGAGGATCTTTGTTACATCACTAGAGAGTAGTGCGATATCAAAAAAGGAATAGTGAAAAAAGGAAAAGTCTAAGCACTACTGCAACATGTGATCGAAAGGATCAATCCAAGTGGTCCACCCTTGGGCCCCTTCCATCAAAACCACCTTCTTTCGGTCCTGGATCTAGGTTAGCATGGCAATATGATCAGCCTCGGGCATCCTGTCGCTGATGATCTCTTTGTGCAGTTTCTTTAGAGCCTCTTCAAAGGAAGACTGGTTTTTCGCAAGCCTCCTCCATTCGTAGCCATCCTTCATCTCATGTATGAACATAGTTGCGTGACCATCTTGTATGAACCAGAGGAATTTATGCCTTTCGACATTCATAACGAAGGAGACCTGCGAGGCATTATTAAAAAAAGTGAGTCTATGAAGAGACTCAGTAAGATACTTGCCATTGCCATTAAACTTGTCCTCATTTCGCATCTTCCAAATGAACCAAAGGATATAGGAAGATAAGATAAACAAAAATAAATTAGCATCCTTTTTTAGCCCATCAATATAACTAGAAATAATGTTAAGGGTATCCACATTATTAGGAATGCAAAAACCAAACATTAACCAAACCTCCCTGGCGAAGGAGCGTTCTTTATCATATGGTAAGTTCTTTTATGGGTGGGAGAGAGATTGTGAGCAACGCTGAGCTCTTCCCAGCTGATTAGGACACCACTCCCAAATAAGTCCTCAAAGATCCTGATGTCGAATTTGGCCCAAAGTTTGGCCGAGTAGCCTTGAGTGAGGGCTAAAGGTTTACTAGCATGAAAGAGATTCCACCAAATCGACCTTTCCCCATGAATGGTGCCATTGCTGCTAATACTAGGGCTGCCAATAAGATGTCTAATATGCTCCCAGGCCTTCCAAATGGATTTAAAAAGATATGAGCCTTGCACGGAAATAGGAAAGGGACCTGCCACTAGGTCAGCCAAGGGAAGGGCTTTCCTAGACTTGGCATTCTTAGAGACACCTCTCTCAATATTGTTTCTAATCAATAATTTCCAAGGCTCCATGCCATCTAAGGAATGAAATATCCATTTCCACTTAACTGCATGCATTTTTCTCCCACCTTTTCCATCAGAACAAAGGTACTGCCTTATGGCTTTTTGGATATCAAGGATTTAGTAGTTATTGAACATCCAGGCGGAGGAGTAGTAGACACTATATGAGGAGAGGATTTTCTGACAGAATTGGATCCTAGTAGCAAGTGAGAGGAATCTATTATCCCACCTATGCAGTTTTTTGTCAATCTTATTCTTTATCCATTGCCACATCTCTTTAAGAGAGGGAGAAATAGAGAAAGGGATGCCAAGGTACCGGATGATTTTGTTGGGGCCTCCCCACTGAAACCCGTAGGGAATAAGCCAATCTGAGGGTTTCTCTTTCTAGCCAAGGAGAGTAGATTTGGCAAGGGAGATTTTAGCTCCAGAAATGATACCAAAGGTTTTAAGCTTTTGAACAAGGTTGTCAATATTTTGGGGTGAAAGTTCAAGGAAAAGGGTAGTATCATCCACAAACTGGATGTTGAGGAGGTTGGAGTCATTAGGGAGCTTAATTCCTTTGACATAGGGGGATAAAGAATTGTCCCTGAGAAGATAGTACAGAGCATCTGATGCAATGACAAATATGGTGGGTGCAAGCGGACAACCTTGCCTGATGGATCTACTAAGTTGAAAGTTTTGGGATAAGGATCCATTGACTTCAATTTGAGCTGAGGCATCCCCGAGAAGGACCTTAACATATTTGTAGAAGTTAACTAGAAACCCAAAGGCTTGTAGCATCATGATGACAAAGTCCCATTCCGCACGGTCATATGCTTTTTCAAAATCCAGTAGGAACATAGCAGTGTCTTGGTTAGAGGCTCCAGCCCAATCCATGGCTTCCCAGCTCATAATGAGGTTTTCAAGGATATATCTGCCCTTGATAAAACCTGTTTGGGTAGGGCAGATGAATTTAGGGAGGAGCTTTTCAAGTTGAAGGGCAATAACCTTAGCCAAAATTTTGTAGGAGACATTGAGGAGAGTGATAGGCCTCCAGTTCTTGATTAAGGCCCTATCCCTATCCTTGGGTATCAGTTTGATGGTCCCCTTATTAATGTTAGCACCAAGGGTGCCATTGTCAAAAGCTTCAGAGTAAACACCATGTAGGTCAATGGCAATCCATTCTAGATTGGCCTTGTAGAATTCAATAGGGAGGCCATCTAGGCCAGACGCTTTGTCAGATTTTAGGGAGTTGATAGCAGTAGTGATTTCCTCAACAGATACCCTTTGGTTGAGGAGGATGGAGTCCTCAGGGGAGATCCTAGTTGGGATCATGGTTTTGCACTTGTCACTAATGTACTTAGCCTTGGCATCATCTTCAGAGGTGAACAGGTTTTTGTAGAATAGTTCAAAAGCATCTTTGATACTGGGGAGGTCAATAATTTCTTTATTGTCGATAATCAGCCTATCACTCTTTTCCTTGGATTGTTTGTGCTTAAGTAGGTTAAAGAATAATTTGGAGCCCTTGTCCCCAAATTGTAGCCAGTGGGTGCGAGCCCTCACAATAGCCCCATGGATCTTAACTTCCTGGTGTTTTCTAAGAGCTTCTCTAACAAGCGCAACATGAGTAGCCTTATGAGCAAAACTAGAGTTGTTTTGGATATTGAGCTTTGAGGACTCAAGCTGGCTAATGAGCGATTTTTCAGCAGATTTGAAGTCTTTTGCCTTTTTTTGCCCTATAATCTGTAGGGTTTTTTGCCAGGAATTCACATTAAAGTTCCACCTATCAATATGAGAGGGGAGGAGTTTGTTTTGATAGTTGAGGAGTCTGATGAGATGCAGGGCGATCAAAACATTGTGATCCTTGAGGAGGGAGGTGTTAAGCATAAATTTATAGGATTTGTTGACCTAGGTAGTCATAATATTTCTAACATTAATAAGAGCCATAATAGGGTGATGGTCGGACAGGGACGTAGGCCAAACAAAAACAGGCCTACCTTGGGCATTAGGCGAGAAGGAAAAACTCTCTTTATTAGCGTAGAATCGGTCCAGCCTAGAGTAGATTCTACTCTCCCCCTTTTGAAAGTTACACCAGGTATACCACAGGTTGAGGGGGGAATATCGAACCAACTCAAATGGATCAAATAGGGCTTTATGCAGTTTCAGCCCGTACCAGTGCTCTCTTTCTGAATTGTTCCATGCAAAGGGTAGGCCACCAGTTTTGTCAAAGCTATTTTCAACCATATTGAAATCCCCTGCAACTATCCAGGGGATTTCTGGGAGTGATCTAAGACAATCCTAAAAGGAAGTCCTATCTCTATAATCATTAGCAGTATACATAGAGCAGATCCCAAAGTGAGTGCCTTTCAGTTTGATGGAGGTCCAGATAGCCCTATTGCATGGTGAGATACCCTTGTTAGTAATGAGATTGGACCACTTGGGTTTGGTAAGGAGTCCAACACCTCCCTTGCCTCTGGGGTGATTAGAGAAGATTTTAATGGCATCCTTCCAGACATAGTTAAGTGTAGTTTCAAGAATAAGCTCAGTAGCTTTTAGTTCTTGTAATAGTAGAAAATCCGTATCCTTATGTAAGTCAAGGAGTCTTTTCACAATAAACCTTCTGTCGGGTGACTCCAACCCTCGCACATTCCAAGAAATAAATTTCATCATTACTGAGAAGGGGTTAAGGAGCAACTGCCAACCTTAGAGCTGGAAGGATTCATGGGAGTGTCAGGAATTGTGGGGGGATTAGTCCCCTTCTTCTTATTCTTTGAGCCAAAGGGCCTCCCTTTTTTCTTGGTCATGGAGCCATGATCCAACTAGTCTTCCTCCTTCTCACTAGGGGAGGAACAAGTTAGGGGATCAATGATCCCTTCCCCATTCTGGCCTAGAAGACTCAATTTACTGTATCTTGTGCAGGACTCAGATGTTGATTTGAAGTAGGGGAGCACATTAGGGAACATCTCAAGGCTAGTTGTAGTGTTAGCAGGAATGATTTGGATAATACAAGATTCATCGATTTCATTAAACACCTTGGGGACACCACACTTTTTAGCAGTGTTATCAAGACCTGGAGGAGGTGCTGGAGTGGGAATCATAGAGGAGGAACTTAGGGGAGTTCCAGGTCTATGAGCCATCTCAACAGAGCCAGATCCAGAATTTGTAGTAGTGTTGCCAAGGATGGTGCCCTCAAGGTTTTTAATCATAGACTTGACATTTGGATGGTCTAAAGAATGGGAGGAGGTATTCTTTCTAGAGTTGCTCTATTTAATTCCAGATCGGATTTTATCAGCCGCCAATTCCTGTGCATTTTTCCTCTATCATTTTTTGCTGATAGCTAATTGGAAGCCATCATCGGATGGGCTTTGGTGGTGTCCATGGTAGAGGCCTCAGGGGGGTGGGCATGGGTTGGAGGGGGCTTATATTGGCATATCCCAGGCTAGGATATCCATTTCTTAGGCCCGAGGTAGAGTTTCCACAACCAACCATCCCATTAAGTGGATTGTTCATGCTAGTTACAGGGGGGTTGTTAGCAGGTGAAGGGGTGGTATCAGTTCCATTCACGGACGACATTGACTCGGTGCTTTTAGAATTTTGGGGGTCACCCTTGGAGGGATTAGCCTTGTTTTGAGTAGTTCTTTTTTTAATAATCAGGCAATTCTTACACTGGTGTCCTTCTTTCTTGCATACAAAACAAGTATTTATCGCTCCTAGGGTTTCTAAAGGGCATGAATATACCTCTTTTTCTATCTTAAGATTCAGGGTATCGAGTATATCAATTCCTAGTTTGATTGAAACCAACATTCTTTCATCAAGATGGGGGATAAGTCTATTAGAATCATCCATCCTGACAAATTTGCCCACAGGTTCGATGATTTGGGGTAGGAAGCACCTAGACATTTTTAAGAAGAAGCCACCTGGGGCATGAGAGAGCCATAATTTCCTCATTCAAGGCTTCGAGTGACCAAGCAAGGGCACGAAAGGAAGTGTTTCCTATGGCCCAATATTGTTTTTTCAGGATCTCATCCTATGTTTCTGAAGAGGTGAAAAAAATGATAAATAAACCCTTTTGAATTTGCCTACAACACGAAAATCTGAAACCAAGCTTTAAATTCCAAAAATTATGAAACCAGTCATCCAAAAATTTGCAGGCGGGGGGCATTTTTCAACACCTATGGTGGCAAAGAAGATTGCTATGTTTCTTAAGCTATCTTTCTCATGCAAGATTTATTTAGCCATAGCATCATTAGGCGAAATTGAGGAGAGATCTTACCTTCTCCGTCGGGTCGAGTGAAGCCAGCCATGAACTTAGCATTCTTATTGCAGGTAACACCATCTCTAAGACTTGCGACGACATCTGAGAAAGACCTCTTAGGTTTCAGCGGTGAGAGTTTAGGGTTAGGCAGTGGATCTGGGATAATAACTTCCTCAGGCTCCATTAAAGGCCAAGTGTGGTGCTCATGTGAGGGTGGTACAATATTAAATGCGAGCACAATCAACTACTAAAACATCTAGCGAGCAAAAAGTTAAATAAAATAACACACAACTTAAATGAAGTGGATGTTTTAAGTTAGGAGGCTCAAACCACGTGGAGGAGAGCGGTCTCCTCCACCACCTTCATTGTTGACCTAGCTTGCAGTCTCCATATTTGTAGTAATTTGCAGTCTCCAGATTCGCACTCTCCAAATTCGCAGTCTCCAAATTCGCAGTAATCGCCGTTCAATCTTCCCAACTTGTTCCTCTTAAGCTATTTTTAAGTTTTCTGTAATCGTAGATTCACATTAATCGCAATAATCGTAGTAATCACCATTCTAATTAATCGTAGTCTCCTCCATTTTAATCTCTAGATTCATACTTACATATTCATAGATTTAATTCGCAGATGACTTCAAAACATTTTTTTTCACAGATTTAATTCGCCTCTTTCATCGCAGTTTTCTGTAATCGCAGACAATTTTAATTCGCCTCTCCAATAATATCAATTATTCATTAATTTAATATCTAATAATTAAGAATATATCTCAATAATAAATATTAAATATAATTATATAATAAATTTATTAACATATAATATATATTATATAAATAACAAATATGTCAATTTCAATTGATTATTAACAAATTAATATATAGATGGAATTATCAATTATAATTACATAATATTAATAAGAAATATTTTTCAATATAAGTATGATTTTTAGTTGAACAATTATTACAATATTTCCAAGTTATTATTTATAGAGAGTAATGAAAAAGAGTTTAAAGTTTATAATTTATAATTAATTTTATTTATATAATTTGAATTGTCATAAATATAGAGATAAAAAAAAATATTATATTATTTTAAGAAGTTTGTGTTGAAAAATTAATTATCGTTCACTAAATCAAATAATTAATTTTTTTTTTAATTTCATAATAATTAATATGTAATGTAGATTATAATTTAATTAATATATTATTTTACTATTTATAACAATTAATAATAATTTTTTTAATAAATTTAATTATTAATATATTTATTATTTAACAATATAATATAAATATTGATATTAATCTTATGATGATATTATTATAATAATTGAATTATAATTAAAAAATTATTTACCAAAATGGATTTGAAATAGTTTTATTTGCAAGTACTATAAAGATTGGAACCGTAGGTCTTTATAAAATAGAGGATGGTATTTTTAATAAATAAATAAAAAAATATAGACTCTCTTAGTTATGGGTAAATCATTGAAGTATGCAGCTCTCAATATTGTCCACTGGTTGATAAGAAAAATGATTTTTCTAATTTGTAAACTTAAAAAATATGCATGTAGACTTTAAGAAAAGTAACAAGGTTTAAAAACTAAAAAAATACTTGTTTACAATTGGTCTAATTAATTTTTTTTAATAACCATTTAAGCATAGAAAAAAAAATTCATTACAATATTATTGCCTAAGGACAAGTACTAATAAGAAGAATAAGAATGCAAGCATTCAATGAAGAGCCCATCACAACTCCTTTGCCTACCATTTGTTTTGAAATTACAAAATTATATGCAATGAGAATAAAGACAAGTATTTATTTATTAAAAGTGTGAATTATTTAGGGATGTTTCTACGTTTTCTCTCAAGACATTGGAAACTTTCTTGTTTGCAATTTGTAGAGATTGAAATGCATTTAATTGGTAAGGTTGTCAAATATTCAAGGAGATGTTTCTATTGTTGTAAAATAGTATTGAATCTTGGTATTAGATATACAGATGATGACCATGCATCAATTAAGTACTTTAACGGTCCAGTGAGCAAGCTCTTCCAAATTTGACATTGCGTAATTCATTTTCATTATATTATATGGACTGCCCAAAAAGACAACAAGGCGAGTAAAACCAGCCCAAACAACCAACTACAAAGACCCTCATTTTTCCTTATAGGAATGAAGAGTCATATCAAAAGAGGGCTTGGATGTCTTTGAATTCTTTTCCTTAACAGTAATCCAACCATCTTCAAATTTAGCTGCCGCAACATACCAATGCGAAGGGCACAACACCGATCTTTCCGGAGTGGAAAAAAGGGTGCCAGAAGAGGGAGCAACAACCATCGTAGGCAGAGAGTCACAACCAGCAAAAGTTGTGCCAGCACCCTTTGAAGAAGTTGGCGATATTATTTTTCATGTTAATGATTCTTTTTACTTGTTCATGGAATTATATATTAGATCATAGGTACATCAAATCTAGGGAGAATATAATGGAGAAAAATATATAAATATGTGATTTTTTCTATTGGTTTGGTCTAAAATAAATTAGAATATCAATGGAATAACATATTTTCAACTAGCATGTTCTTACATATATTTGTCTATTAAATCATATTCTTCTAATCCAAAATGTAAATATGTAGCATACTGATAATTTCACTATTAATTATGGTTGATAAAAAATTTAAGGCTTTTGGGGATCCTATGCTGAGATGGCTACATTTGAAGATGATTTTATAGGAAATACAAAGGATCCTACTATGGATGTGAACTCATTTTGGATCTAACTTGAGAAGGTTATCATTTATTGTAAGCTTTTATTACTTGGTGTTTCATATACATAATAATCTTGTATGCCACTCTTGGTGTACATGATAAGTGAAGAATCCAATAAGTACTTCCAACCTAGTATTATATGTATTATTTTATTTTCTGTCTTGTCTTCTAATATGATTTAGTCTTGAATATTGAAATTCCAGGAATTCTTATGAAATAGATCCTAGGGTATTCTCCTTGTTTTGATCTTGAGATATGGATCTAGTTATGAGGACTTATTTCGAGAAGTGCAAAAAATGATTTGTAGCTTATGGCATATTCCCCTTGTTGCAAGAATGATTATTTTAATTGATCTACCTTTAGTATGAGAGGTTTCAATCTATTACTATCATATTTGCATTTGATTTGAATATTACATGTTAATATCATTTTACTTTAGGAATGGTGGAGGATATCTTACTTTAGAGAGCTTGGTACATGTTAGTGTTGAAAAAGGATATGGTTTAATTTGTCAGTTCTCTTGTTGTTCTTGTCCTTCTTGTTCTTCTTTTTATATGTTTGTATTTACATTGTTGAGTATGCAGAACTTGTGAGAGCTATGGAAACTACTGCTAAGATATTTATTACAAATGTTTTATAGGATTTGCATATTATAGTATGTTTCTTTCACCCTATGTATTAGAGGAGTTAAAGCCATATTCTCTGTGAATTACTATAGATATACTTGATATGTTTTAATCTATTTTAATATCTTACATTACTTATGTGGTGGGATTTATTGGATATATGTCTAGTGATCCTCTTGGGTATCTTACATTGTTCATTACTAATGTGATGATGAGTTTTGATGTTTAATTGGTTTTGGATTGATGAGTTATGTAGGTTGTCGACCAGCTACCTATTTTATTGTAGTGAGATAACTTCGATGTGAAGTACCTATATCCACAGGAACATATTAGAGTTAATGCAAACCTTGTTATTTTTCCTTGTTTTGGTAATTTACGCATTGGTATGTTACGTTGTGATAGGAGGATGGATATGGGTCAGTGCAAGAAGATGAGTCCACTTTTTGGCCAAAAAGTGGAAGTGTTTTCCTTGATTTTCAGATTTTGTCTCATTTGAGCTTAAAATTTGAAACACTTAAGAATTGAATCTTGGAAAAAGTCAGAAATATAAAAGATATCCCTCTGAAATGGTTTGTAACACACTAAAGATTGACGAGCATATTTTTCTATATTTTATTTTTATATATTTTTTTAATTAAATTTTTAATGGCCGTAATTATCTTTTTAAAAATTTGACGTGTACGACCCACATAATTTGATGTAAACTTAACATTTTTTAATTTTTTTTTCAAATACAAAAGAATTTTGTGTAGATTGATGACATAAATTTTTTTTTCCAAAATTCTTTAAAATAAAAAAGCTATTAAATTAACAAAATTAGTTAATATTTCAATTTTATGGACCCGATTTAGTATAATTTAAATGAAAAATAGTTAAAATAATCAATTTTTAAATAAATTTACATATTTAGAATTTAGACAGTATAATTTGAAATGCGTTTCAATTTCGTATAAAAATTCTCTGATTAGAGGCATGTAAACTATTTCAGAAATTCATATTTGTGCTTTCATTCATGGAGATTTGAATTTGCAGGTCCATGTCTTAGGTGTGGCCATCCCAGGGCTATCCTGGGCCTAATCTCAAGCCAAGTGGTGGGTTGTGGAATCAACTTGCACAAAACAGGCCCCCGTATTCAAACAAGGGCAGCTTGTGGAAAAAAAGGAAAAATGCGATTTAGAAATGGGGGCCCGTTTTTAAAAAATGGGCCCCCGTTTTGTTTAAAAGCGGACCCCCGTTTTAGAACAAAATGTGGGCCCGATTATTTTTTGCTTCGCACCCCCCTTACCTTTTGGCTCGAGAGCCTGAAGCATAAACGAGACCCCATTTTTTGAAAACGGCCCCCTGTTTATAAGAGTGCATTTTCCAATGCGTAGACTTACACGAATTTGTGACTCATTACCTTGCACTTGCCCATATATAGCTCGACTCAATTATAATTTTGAGCTGACATGTTGATGTCATGAAGTTATATCTATGATGGTGTACCTTGGTTTAATGTATGGTTATCCTGGATAAGTTACAATTGGTTGTGGTTTCTATTCTATATGATATGAGAAAGGTATCTACTTACAACCTTTGTTATCATTTGCATTTGATGTTTCTATTTATAGAAAGATTGTAGTGTATATTCTAGTGATAGTTGATATAAATCACTTTATTATGTTCCTTTGTCTTCCATAAGTGGCATGTTAGAGGATGTAATGATCTTTGTTCTTGATGGTAGTTATCATGGATGCTTTTGCAAGTGTCTTGGAGTATGAGAACATGGAGAAGATTCAAGTAGTACATATTGGTAAAGCAATTATTTTACCTTGTTTGTGATTCCTATGGGTGTATTTATAATGTATGATGTCAAGTAGGATAATGTTACAATTAAGAATCAATTTAACATATAAATTATATTCCATATTTAATGGTTCAAACATCCTTTGATAGTGTACCAAGGCACTTAGGATGTAATGGGAAAATAAATTGTAATATTTATTCTCACTAGATGACTTGTAATACATTCATAGTAGATGATGGGCTCCACTATCAATAATAAATGTGAGTTGTGGACATGAATATTATTATTGTTTTCCCCACATTTGATGCCTAGAATGGAATCGTTAATGACAAGTGAAGAGATCACTCTAGTGTCTCTCAATATTTTATTTTTTATTACATTTAATATAATTCTTATCTTCCAAGTTTGGTCACCCAAGTCAAAAGGAGTGTATTGGAGTCAAAACTAATGTCATTCTACAATTAAGAAGAAAATCCATGAATTAGGTAATTTTATAATGAAAAGTCTTTTTTAGAGACCTTATTTTGTATTTTAGAGCTCTCACGATGCCTATATAAACTACTCCTTGGATGTAGAAATTATGAGGAACATTTGAATGCAGAGTTACTATATAAGAATAGGAATAGGTTGAGGTATAAAGATTTTGTTCAAACATACAAAGGTGCTGAAATCTAAGAAGGATAAGAGGGAAATGAAAGTAAATGTGTTGGAATCTCATTTATTTCAAGATAATGCATTGTTTACCTTTCTTCTTGGTATATTTTTTGGTTGCAATATTTTCTCCACATAAATAATGTGCTATGTAATGCTCTAATATTTTGAATTTTTTGTTTTTGTTGCTATCTTATGATGATGTGATACATTATTTATTTCTCTTATAAGATGACATTAAGTAGTGATCTTAGGAATCATATGTTAACTAACTCTTAGAATCATGAAGTAGATGGATCTAATTATGGAAATTACGCCTATTTATTATTTAGATAGTTTTGAACCTCTGTTATTAGATCCTAAATATTTTTCATTGATTTAAAAGATAACCAAGATCTTACTCAAATATTTTCATATATTATTACTATAAGAAAAGCTATGTTACTAAGTCTTAAAGAGAAATTTTAGATTGTGTTTTTTTTTGTTTGAATGATGTACAATTATTTAGGTTTTATAAATATGAATTATTGTGTAAGAGGTAAATTAAGTATGTTGGATGCTAATATATTATTTTTGGACTTTTTTGTGTAATCCCATTGATGTAATAGAAATATTAGTTAGGGGCCACATGCATGAAATGATAAATCACAAGACGGTGTTGGTAAGCTCATATAATTATAATGTTAACTAAGTCTAAAAAAGTGAGTGATAATAATGTAAGCCCTAGTTGTAAAGGAATTGTAAAAGAAATAAGATAAATCAAACAATTGAAAACCTCTACCAATCAGTTATATTTCTAAATTCTCTCATCATATAATACATAATCATCACATTTTTAATAATTAACAAGTAAAAATTATTTCACATATCAAAAAGAATATGTAGAACCATCATAATCATCTTGTAATTTTTATTTTTCTAAGGATCATGATGTTATGATGTAATGAATAAGAGGGTGTATGAAAATCTTCCACTTACTTATGTCATGATCATGATAATTATAATTGAAGAAAAATTGTGATGTAGAATATTTTTTATCATGATTTGCATCATCATATATAACTAGCATATATGTCTTGAATTTTAATTTAATGTATATAAAATATGCCGAGAGATATCCTTATCGAGGTGTCTATTTCAATTTAGGGTGTAAAATTGATTAAAATAGACGCCTCAAGAAGGATATCTCTCGACGTATTTTATATAGATTAAATTAAAATTTAAGACATATACGCTAGTGGCAGTCGCGCTACGCGACATGGAAAACATAAAATAAATGCAATATATAATTATATATTATCTTTTTCTTGAATTGAATTATATTATAGTATTATAATATTAATATGTTATTATATTATCATGTAGAGATAGAAGAAATATATCCATTTAGACTATTTTTAATAAATGTAGGTGTTGCAAGATTAAAGTATATAGCAAAATGTAAGATATATATTAAACTTTATTTAATGATAGTATAAAATAATATTTAATGGTCAGGATTATGGCTATGGATAGGGTTAGGGTAAAGGTTATTATTATAGTTAGATTTAAGGTTTACATCATTGTTAGGGTTATGATTAGGGTTCACATCAAGGTTAGGGTTTGGTTTAGGACCTTACATTTAGAATTATGGTTAGGATTAGGATTTCGGATTACTATTAGGATTATGGTTAGGGTTAGAATTTAGGATTATTATTAGGACTACGGATAGGGTTAGGATTTACATCATGGTCAAGACTAAGGTTTGGGTTAGGGTTAGTAGTTGTATCATGGTTAGGGTTAGGATTTACCTCATGATGAGGGTTGGGGTTATGGTTAGGGTTAGGTTTTGAGTTTACAGTTGGGGATTATTGTTAGGGTTAGCGTTAGGTTTATATTTAGGGTTATGGTCAGGATTATGATTATGGTTATGGATTATGTCATGGTTGGGGTGAGGGTTAGGGTTAGGTTAACATTTAGAATAAGGTTATGGTTAGGATTTTGATTACGGTTGGGGTTTAGAGTTATGGTTAGGATTACGGTTTAGGGTCATAGTTTGGATTATCGATACGGTTAGGGTTTACATCATGGGTAGGTTTGGGTTAGGGTAAGGGATAAGGTTAGGGTTAAGGTTTAGGGTCATGATCAACATCATAGTTAGGGCTAGTTTTAGGTTTACGGTAATGGTTTTGGTTTGAATTTACATCATCATTATCATTAGGGTTAGGATTATGATTAGAATTTGGGATGAATATTAAGGTGAGGGCTAGGATTAGGATTATGGCTAGGGTTGAAATTTAAGGATAGGGATAAGTTTTAAATTAGGGATAAGGATTATTGTTAGTATCGAGTTTAGAGTTATGTTGAGGATTAGGGTTAGGGTTAGAATTATGATTAGTGTTAGGGTTTAGAGTTATAATTAGGATTATCGTTTGGGTTATGGTTCACACATGGTTGGGGTTAGGGTTAGGGTTAGGGTTTGGATTATGATTAGGCTTAGGGTTATGGTTATTATTAGGATTATTGTGAGGGTTAGGGTTTATATTGTGGTTAGGGTTAGGCTTATCATTAGGGTTATGATTAATATTTGCATTGTGATTAGGTTTATTATGAGGGTTAGGACATATGATTAGGGTTATTGTTAGGATTATGGTTAGGTTTAGGTTTATAGTTAGGATTATGGTTACAATTAGGGGTGTATCATAGTTAGGGACAATGCTTGGGTTAGGGTTAGATTTTGGGGTAGGGTTATGATTATGGTTATGATTATATAATAGTTAGGGATATTGTTAGGATTAGGCTTAGCCTTTGGGGTGGGGTTAGGGTTAGACTTTAGGATTATGGTTAGAGTTATAATTTATGATTATGGTTAGTGTTTACATAGTAGTTAGGTAAATAGATTAATAAATAAGGTTAGACTTAAGTTTAGGGTTTGGATTAGGGTTAGGTTTTTTCTTAAAGATAGATTCAAGGTTAGGGTTAGGATTTATGATTAGTGTTATAGTTCGGGTTAGGGCCTAGTATTAGGTTTATTGTTAGGATTATGGCTAAGTATGATGCAAGGTGTGCGCCCTTGGTCTCTGTGTAGCAAAAGTGATGTGTTTGCGACATGGCATAAGTGTCTCTTATGGATTCTATAAGTCTAGTGGTTGTATTGGGCATTGACAGGTCGATCTTTTGGTGCAACGACAGCCACTCCGAACAATTGGTATCAAAGCTAGGTCACAGGCTCAAACCCCGCTTGTGTTGAGGGGGCATTGTTGCAAGGTGTATGCCCTTGGTCTCTATGCAGCAAAAGTGATGTGTTCACGACATGGCTTAATCCTCTCCTGTGGATTCTATAAGTCTAATGGTTGTATCAAGCATTTACAGGTTGATCCTTTGGTGCAATGACAACAACTCCCAACAATGTATGGGGTTATAGATAGGGTTATAATTACAGTTAGGGGTGTATCATAGTTAGGGAACAGTTTGGGTTAGGTTTTGGTGTAGGGTTACTATTACAGTTATAATTATGGTTAGGGGTATATAATACTTTGAAATAATGTCTAGATAAGGGTTATCTTTTAGGGTAAGGTTAGGGTTAGACTTTAGGATTATGGTTAGTGTTATGTTTTAGGATTCTAGTTAGGTTTTATATTGTAGTTAGGTTTAGGTTAATGGATATGGTTAGACTTAAGTTTATGGTTCGGTTTAAGGTTAAGCTTTGTCTTAGAGATAGATTCAAGGTTAGGGTTAGGGTTTATGGTTAATGTTATGGTTATAAATATAACAAAATTTATTGGCAGAGTTAGGGTTAAGGTTTATATCATGGTTAGGGTTAGAGTTAAGGGTTAATACTAAAATTAATGTTAGGGTTTACACCAAGGTTAGGGTTAGGTTTGGCATTAGCATTATGGTTAGGATTTACATCATGATTTGCGTTATTATTAGGGTTAGGGTTTAGGATTAGGGTTACTATTAATATTCTGGTTAAGTTTAGGGTTATAGTTATGATCATGTCTATGGTTAGGGGTGTATCATAGCTAGGGACAATGCTAGGGTTTAGGGTTAGGTTTTGGGCTAGGGTTAAGGTTGCAGTTATGATTATGGTTAGGGGTATATAATAGTGAGGAATAGTATTAGGATTAGGGTTATCATTTAGGTTAGGGTTACAGTTAGGTTTATATTTAGGTCAGGGTAAGCTTTAGGTAAGGGTTAGGGTTAAGTTTAGGTTGGGGCATATTATATCTACGGTTAGGGATGTATCATAGTTACATACAACGGTAGGGTTTAGGGTAGGTTTTGGGGTAGGGTTAAGATTATGGTTATGATTATTGTTAGGGGCATATAAGAGTTAGGGATAGTGTTAGGATTAGGGTTAGATTTTGGGGTAGGGTTAGGTTTAGACTTTAGGATTACGATTAGAGTTATGGTGGGATTATAGTTAGGTTCTGGATAATAAATATGGTTAGACTTAAGTTTAGGGTTTGGATTAGTGTTAGGTTTTAACTTAGAGATAGATTCAAGGTTAGGGTTAGGGTTTATGATTATTTATAATTAGAGATATAATTTAATTTAGGGGTGGGTGCAAGAAGTTGAGTCCCACTTTTGGGCAAAAAGTGGAAATGTTTTCCCTATTTTTCAATTTTTTTGTCGATTGATGTCAAAATTTGAGGTGCTTAGAGTTTGAATCTGAAAAAACTTTAGTAATAGAAAATGTAGTGCTTGGAGTCTAATTTTCAAATATATAATTTATTTCAATACCCACATGGTAGAAATTGATTTTTAGTAGGCACATTTAAAAAGCACTTTTTCAAAATGCCTGTTTCGGGACCATACCACACATGTGTACGACCACCATATTTTGACGTAAATAAAAGAATTTTTGCAAATCCTTCTGGGAAACGATACCTAGTACACCAAATATTGATGACAATATTTTTTCTTATTTTTTAATTGAATATTTTTTTTTTAATTAATTTTTAATTGACTATAAAGTACATTTTCAAAACATCTGGTGTACGACCACCATAATTTGATGAAAATTTCATATTTTTTTAATTTTTTTTTTAAATTTTTGAGAGAATTGTATGTAGATTGATGTCATATAATTTATTTTCAAAAAAAACTAAAAACAAAAAAAGTTATTAAAGTTTTACTAAACCTCACTATTTTACATTTAGGTACCACTTTTGATTAATAAATAATGCAAAAATAGTAAAACTAATTATATCACTATGAAATTTACATTTTTAAAATCAGGATAGTGAGAACTCTAATGGGTTTTGTTTCATCAAAAAATAAGATCAGGAAGACCTTCAAAAAATTATGGCAAGGCAGAAATCTGGTATTCCAGTGTCTTAGCCATTTTTTTGGAGGTCCAAGCATAGGCTTGGTCCCACCAAGCCTAACCTGAAGCCAAAATTGAGGCATAGGTGTGTTTCATGCTCCATCTTTTATGAAATGGGTGCCCGTTATTTAAAATTCAAAAAGCGGGCACCTGTTTTGAAATTTATAGTATTTTAAGAAACGTGTGCCCGTTTTTAGAAACGGGTAGACGTTTTTAGAAACAGGTGCCCATTTTTAGAAATAGGTAACCATTTTTAGACACGTGTGCCCATTTCTAAAAATAGTGCACCCGTTTCTCTACAGTGGTCCGATCCTAAACGGGCACCCATTTTTCAAAACGTGCACCCATTTTATTTTTATGGGTCGCGGCTCCGAAGCTAAACGGGTGCCCATTTTTAAAAAAATGGGCACTCATTTCTAGTGGCAAAATTTTTTGCTCATAGACTTTCACGGAATTGGGACCCAACTTCTTGCACCCACCCTTAGGGTTAGAGTTAGGGTTAGGGTTTATATCATGGTTAGGGTTAGTGTTAAGGATTACTATTAGGATTAATGTTAGGGTTTACACCATTATTAAGGTTAGGTTTAGTGTTAGGGTTTACAATAATGGTTAGCATTTACATCATTGTTAGGGTTATTGTTAGGGTTAGAGATAAGGTTTAGAGTTATTGTTAGTATTATGGTTTAATTATAAGGTTACAGTTAAGTTTATGGTTAGGTTATCATTGGGGGATTACGGTTAAGGGTTAAGGTTATAGTTAATTAGATTTAGCGTTTAACTATGATCAGGATTTGATTATTATAACAATTTAATTATAATTAAGGTTAGGATCATAGTTCAATTAGGATCAAGGTATGGAGTAGATTACAATTACAAGTAGCTTAAGATTAGAATTCAATTATGGTTAGATTTAGGTTGAGGGATAGGATCCAATTATGGTTATTTAGGATTCATGTTGTAAATAGAGATAAATTGTAGAGTTATAGTAAACTTTAAAGTTAGCTTATGATTAAGTTCAAATTAGTGTTAAGGTTTAGTTTGAGGTTATGGTTCAATCATGGCTAGATTATGGTTGATGTTGTATATAGTATTTAATTATTTGGGGTTATAGTTAATTTTAGGGTTAGATTTTAATTTTGTAAGATTAGTTTTAGTGTTAATGTTAGGGTTTGAGTATGAAGCATGGTGCTTGGAATTAGGGTCCTTCAGTAAGGATGGATTTTAAGGTTAGAGTTAACATTTAATTAGAGTTATGTTTATTGTTAACCTAAAGGATAAATTAGGGCTATGATTCAATTACATTAGGGTTAAGGTTAAATTAGGATTATAGTTAATTGGTGGTAAGGGTTTTAGATATAATTTGATTAGGATTATGGTTTAATTAGGGTTAGGATTTAGTTATGGTTAGGGTTCAATTATAGTTCTAAAGATCAGGGTTTAAATTGTAGGTAGGGTTTAATTCTAGGATTAGAGTTAATTTTAGGCTTAGGTTGAAATTATAGAAATATTATATGTTTAGGGTTAAGCTTATGATATAATTAGAGTTACTCTAGTAGGATAATTCTTGGGGTGGGGATTGTGTTTCAATTAGAATGAGTGTTAGGGTTAGGGCTAGGATTCAATTAGGAATAAGGTTAGCATAACAATTTAATTAGGGTTGGATTTGGTGTTTAGATTTAAATAGGGTTAATGTTTAAGAATAAAGCATTATGTTTGGGTGAGGGTTCTATAATAATGCTTGGTTTTAATATTAGAGTTAATTTTTAGTTAGGGTTATGGGTTGCATTAGCCCAAAGATTCAATTAGGTTTATATTAGGGATACAATCATTGTTAGGTTGGGTTTAGAGTTAAGGTTATTTTAGAGTTAGGGTTTAGGTTATTAATACATCAATTTTTTACTCATTTGAAAATTGAATTTAGTAGTGGACAAAATGCATAAAAAATTTGTAAATATTTTAAGAAATATAATTTATATAGTTTAGAAAACATTCACTTCCAAAATATACTTAAAGAAAATTTAATATAGTAAAATATCTAATATTCATTATGAAAATTTAGACATAATATTATAAAGCTCAATAATCATTTTTTAAAAATTGAACATCATTTATTAAGCTGGATACGTATTAAGCTTGATACATAATATTAATTGAAAATTATGTTATGATGTTAACTATTCATCAAATAAACCATGGACAACTACAACATATGCACATTCTAGCATAATGAATTTTTATACATTTCACCCTTTTTTTAACTATCCATGAAATTATGCTTACGATTAATGAAGATTCAAATAAGATCAAAATTGGTTTCAAGATTCCATTAGGATTAGGGTTGATTCCAACCCTAATAACTATTATAAAAAAATTACACTATGATAATATATAATTTTACTATAATATTCATTGCGTTGCAAATTTGGAATAGATATTCATAAGAAAAACAAACTAAAAAATTGGAGACATTAATTCTTCCAAAATAAATTATTCAAGTAATAACTTGTATAAATCTTGATCACAACAACTTGTTACCATATTTTTTTACAAAATTGAAGTTATGGTTTGCATCACTTTTAGGGTTAGGTTAATGGTTAGGGTTAGGATTGCAGTAAGGGTTTACATCATTGTTAGGGTTAGATTAATGGTTAGATTTTGGATTTAGGGTTAAGGTTAGGGTTAGGCTTACAATTGTTGTTAGGATTAGGATTTAGTGTTATTGTTATGATTATTTCTAGGGTTAGACTTTATATCATGGGATTAAGATTAGGGTTAGGATTTACAATTATGGTTAGTTTTGTGTTTAGGGTTAGGGTTTATATCACAACGTTAAGATTGGCGTTAAGGGTTTAAGGTTTATATTAGAGGGTTAGAGTTAAAGTTAAGGGTTAGAGTTAGGATTGTAGTTAGGGTTTACATCATTGTTAGGGTTAGGCTAATGTTTAGGGTTAAGGTTAGGGATAGGGTTAAGATTATGGTTAGGCTTACAATTAGGGTTACGTTTAGGACTATGTCAAGGGTTAGGGTTTATATCGTAGGTTAAGTGTTAGTGTTAAGGGTTAGGTTTAGGATTGTAGTAAGGGTGCAGTTAGGGTTATATTTATGTTTAGGGTCAAGTTATGGTTTAGAGTTCAATCAGGTCTAGATTAGAGATATTTTCAAGGTGAGGATTTGATTATGGTAAGGTTTTCATTATAGTTAGGGTTTCTATTTTTTTATGTTGTTAAATAAATCAACAATTAGTTTTAGAATAAATTTAAAATTAGTTAGTATGCTTTTTAATATTTTTCAAATCCTGGTGGTAATAACTATTGTAGGATAATGTATTTATTTTCATTTTATTATGAATATTTTCTTTCTTATTTCAATATTTTTATGAAATAATTACCTTGAAACTTTGTGGTTATGAAATAAAGACATTTTAAAATAGCTTAAACTCTCTTTTAATTGAAATGTTATTTTTACTAAAAATTTAAAATATAGACATTTTAAAATAGTTTAAAGTTTCTTATAATTAAAATTATATTATTCTTATCAAACCCTAATGATAATAAAATCAAATAGGTTTATGCTTTATGAAATAATTTGAAACATTAACAAAATATTTTAAAATTATTTGAATAATAATAAAACTAACAAAGGTTGTATCAAAATATACTTTATTAATAAATATATTACATAAATAAGAATAAATGAATACTATCAATAGTAATTTGATGTTTCTATTTTTTTATTATACTTATTTATGTAATATATTATTTATATATTTTTAAATAAAAATTTAACATATAATCTAGAGGCATTAGTAAAAATTAATTGATATTATATTTTTAATTGATATTAATTCATTTAACAACATTTCTATTCGACCTTTTTTGGTTTTGCATGAAAATCAATTCACAATCAATTCACATTTTAAAATTAAAATAGTTTTTTTTAATGTTGTTAAATGAATCAACAATTAATTTTAGAATAAATTTTAAAATACATGTCAAATTATTTGAAAACCCCTAAATGTTAACGTATAAATTGTTGCCATTATAAAGCCTCTCGGCTTAATAACATTGGCTTTCAAGTAACAGCTTGTCCGTTGACATCTTTATTGAATAAAAATGGTATGTATGATTTGTATGACAGTGTCACGATTATAAATCCAAAAAATCAATTTAACAACTATAAAAAAAAAGCTATTTTAAGTTTAGAATTTGAATTCATTTGCATGCAAAAGGGAATAGAATAGAAATTTTTCTCATATATATAGAAAATATAGAAAGATTATATTTATATTTAGATTCTACTTTTTAATTAACTCAAACTACCATTTATTTTAAAACTAATTGATATTTAGAACTTGAAATTATTTGCTTGTAAAAAGTGAAAATAAAATAGAAATGCTAATTGTTTTTTAGAAAATCTCAAGTTATAAATAATTTTTTGTTTTAAATTTATTCTTTAACAAACTCTTGATTTATTTAACAATTTAAAAATATTATAGTTATTTTAATTTTAGAATTTCAATTAATTAAAACTAATTGATATATAAAACTTGAAATGATTTTCTTGTAAAAAGTGAAAATAAAATAGAAATGTAATTATATTTTAGAAAATGTCAATTTATAAATAATTTTTTGTTTTAAATTTATTCTTTAACTAACTCTTGATTTATTTAAGAATTTAAAAATATTATAGTTATTTTAAGTTTAGAATTTGTATTAAAATTTATTTTGTCGACTATATTTATTAATAAAACATGTATTGATATAAGGTTTGTTATTTTTATTATTATTCAAATAATTTTAAAATAAGTTTAAATATTTTAAATTATTTTATAAAGGTTAAACAGATAAGATTTTAACTTAAGTAGCGTTAGGGTGAAACTTTATCTTGTTTTAAATTTATATTAATAATATTGTTTGAATTAAAAGAAATTTTAAGCTATTTTAACATTAACTATAACCTTAATCTAACCTTAATTTAACCATAACCTAATCCAAACCCTAACACTTATTGAATCCTAATCCTAATTGAATTATTTCCCAAACCCTAACCCTAATTAAACATTAATCCTAATTTAAATGTAACCCTAACATAATAGAATCATAAAGTTATTTCTTAACCCTAATTGAACTCTTATACAAACCTTAAATATAATTTTAAACTTACCATAATCAAACCCTAACCTTGAGAATATCCATAATCTAGATCTAATTGAACCATAAACCAGATCAACCTTAATCTAAGCATAATTGAAACCTAACCATAACCTAAACCTAAATTTAATTCTAACCCTAGAAATAGACCCTAAAGTTAACTCTAACCATAGAAATATACCCTACCTACAACTTAAACCTTAATCTAACCTTAATATGTGCTCTAAGCCTCATTGGATCCTAATTCTAATTCAATACTAACTCTCACCCTAATGATGCATTATCCTAAATACAACCCTAATTAAACCTTAACGTTGACCTTAAAATCAAGCTTTATTATATAACCCTAACCCTCACACCATGCTTTATCCTTAAACCATAACACTATAAATGAATACTAATTCTAACTCTAACCATAATTAAACCCTAAATAAATTATAATACTAACCTTAACCCTACTCAAGATGTAAATCCTAACCCTAACAATAACCACAATTATAACCCCATTTCTAATCATAACCCAAGCCCTAAAGCTAACCCTAATCCTAAAAATTATGTAAACCCTAACTTTGATCGTAATCCTCATCCTAAACCCTATCCCAAAACATAACCCTAACCCTGACCATGATTTTAACACAAAACCTAACCATTATCCTCACAATAACCATAATTCAAATTCAATACTAACTCTCACCCTCATGATGCATTATCCTAAATACAACCCTAATTAAACCTTAATGTTGACCTTAAAATCAAGCTTTATTATATAACCCTAACCGTCACACCATGCTTTATCCTTAAACCATAACACTATAAATGAATACTAATTCTAACTCTAACCATAATTAAACCCTAAATAAATTATAATACTAACCTTAACCCTACTCAAGATGTAAATCCTAACCCTAACAATAACCATAATTATAACCCCATTCCTAATCATAATCCAAGCCCTAAAGCTAACCCTAATCCTAAAAATTATGTAAACCCTAACTTTGATCCTAATCCTCATCCTAAACCCTATCCCAAAACATAACCCTAACCCTGACCATGATTTTAACACTAAACCTAACCATTATCCTCACAATAACCCTATTCATGGTGTAAATCCTAACCATAACACAAACCTTAAATCTAACCCAAACCATTACAAACACTAACATTAATCCTAACACTAACCCTTAACCCTAACCCTAACCATGATGTAAAACATAACCCTAGCTATAATACCAATGTTACCCCTAACCCTAAGCCGAACCATGATGTAAAACCTAAGCTTTGCCATAGTCCTAACTATAACTCTAAACCGTTACTCTAATCATAATCCTAACCCTAACCCTAACCTAACCTAATCATAACCCTAAACCCTATCCCTAAAAATGGGGAATGGGTCTACAACTCTTAAGATGCACCAATCATCTATTACAATGCATTAATAATATATGAAGGGTATTAATATCTTGGTACATTTTAAGGGCTCGATGGTAATTACCTAAAAATAACTTTAAACCTATCCATAATTTAAACCATGATGTAAACCCTAATCCTAATCAAGATGAAAATCCTAACCTTAATCATAATCATTACTATAATTATAACCCTAAAACTAACTATAATACAAACCCTAGACCCTAACCCTAACATGATGCAAATCCTAACTCTAACCATAACCATGATATAAACATTAACATTAATCCTACTACTTACCCTTGACCTTAACCCTAACCATGATGTAAACCTTAACCCTAGCTATAATCCTAACAATAACTGTAACCCTAAGCCTAACCATAAACCTAACCCTAACTCCAACCCCAACCATGATGTAAACCATAACCCTTACCATAATCCTAGCTATAACTCTAAACCCTAACCCTAACCTAACCATAACCATAGACCCTAACCCTAAAAATAATCCTTAGCCCTAACCCTAACCCTAACCCTAACTAAAAACCTATATGTAATCCTATCCATAATCCTAATCCTAATGTTAAACCCTAACCCTAATCTTAATCTTAAACCTTAACCTAACCATAGTCATCACCCTAACCCTAAGCCTAAGCTTAACCCAAAAAAATAATGTTAATCATCACCCTAACCCTAACCCTAACACTAACCCAAAATTTAACCATAGCTAATATGTAAACCCTAACCCTAGCCATAATCCTAACTACGACCCTAACCATAATCCTAAACCTAACCTTAACCCCAACCATGATGTAAATAATAAACCTAACCATAACCCCAAACCATAACTTTAATCGTAATCCTAACCTTAACCCTAACCTTAACCATATTTGAATATTAATAATAAATCTAACTACAATTACACCCTGATCCTAACCCTAATAATAACCATACTTATAACCCTAAACGTAAACATAACCCAAACCCTCAAACTAACCCTAATCCAAACAATAATGTAGACCCTACAACTATGAGCCTAAACCTAATCTTAAAAACTATCACAAACCATAACCCTAGCCCTAAACCTAACCATTATCATGATCCTAACCTTAAAACCTAACCTAATCATAACCTTAACTTTGATGTAAACCTTAACCTTGACCATAAGACTGATTTTAACTCTTATCCAAAACATAACGATCAACCAAATCCTAATCCTAAATATACCCCCAATTATAATTCTAACCCTTAACCTACCTTTGACGTAAACCCTAAACATAATTCTAACCATTTCACTATACCCTAACCTGAACCATAAGTTTAAACCTAATATTAAACTACAACCATAACCCTAACCCTAATGATTATCCTAAACCAAAACCAAACCCTAACGTTGAAGCTAACCCTAACCATTACCATAACCCTAACCCTAATCATAACCCTAACTAGAACCATGATCATAACCCTAACTGGAACCATGATGTAAATGTTATCCTCGACGATAACACTAACCTTAACACTAACGCTAATTATAACCATAATACTTGCTATTAAATAAAGTTTAATATATCTTAGATTTTAGTATTTTCTTTGATCCTACAACACATATATATTGATTTATTTTATGTTTTCGATGTTGGGCGGTGCCATTGCCACTAGCATATATACCTTAATTTTTAACTATTTTTAGTTAACATAAAGTGAATATCATTATATTTTAAAGATTCTAACATTTCTTGAAATTATTTAAATTATAAAAAAATTAATTTAATTTAATTTGTAATACTTAAATCTCAAAACTAATAAACTATTTAATAATAAACCAAAATACTTTCAAAACAATCAACTAAGCATGTACAATTTAAATTTTTTTTTTAAAAATAAAAAAAAATAGCTTAAATTACTTATTGAAAAGTATAATGCTAGGTCCTTGAGATTTTAATTTTAAAACTAGTGGTCCCATGAATTTTGTAGTAGTTTAACTTAGAAGTTTAAACTCAAAAAAGAAACTGTTAAACTCTGACATTTAAGAAAACTAGTGATCTCATGAATATAAGATTTTTGTATGTGCATAATAAAAACAAATAAAAAATGAACAAGTAAAAATAATTTATTTTCCTCCAAAAGTACTTTTTGGATAGAATTTAAATTAATAGAATATTTTGTATGAGGATAATAAAAAAAAGTAAAAATAATTTATTTCCATCCAAAACTATCTTTTAATAAAAATTAAATTTAGAAATTTAATAAGATACTTCTATTTTTTAAAAAGATTTCAAATAATCTCAAAGCACAATTTGTATTTATTCATAAGACCACATCTTCTATCATTCAATTCCATGATATCTTCTCACTCTCTTATTTTCTAAATAAAGAGAGAAAATACTAGGATTACTAAGAATACCTCCTATAGAAGAAAGAAGAATGATTGGGTACAATAGTAATGTTTATGGTGATGTGCAGGCAGAGCAGCACACAAAGCTATTATCAGTTTGCTGACAACACTTTTGGGTAGGGGTGATAAGGCATTGTGAACAATCCGGCATGCTGTCTTTACTGCATCCCGTACAACTGCCACATGGTTGCGCAGTGACTGAAGACCCTGCATTTCAATTAAAAGAAGAAATATTTCATGAAGAAAAAGATTACATTTAAACTGACCATTCCCATTAGATGTTTCTAAGCAAACTTATAACAAAGAAAAATTGTATGAATATATCTCACCCATCACTGTAATTGGTGAAAGAAAAATAAGAAGAATAAGAATGCAAGCATACAATGAAGAGCCCATCACAACTCCTTTGCCTGCCATTTGTTTTGAAATTACAAAATTATATGCAATGATAATAAAGACAAGTATTTATATATTAAAAGCTTGAATTATTTAGGGAAGTTCTGCGTTTTCTCTCAACACATTGGAAACTTTCTTGTTTGAAGATAAATATTATATATTAAAGGTGTGAATTATTTAGGGAAGTTCTTCATTTTCTCTTAACACATTGGAAACTTTCTTGTTTGAAATTCAATTGTGTAGAGATTGAAATGTACAAATTGGAAACTTTGTTGTTTGAAATTCAATTGTGTAGAGATCAAAATACATTTAATTGGCAAGATTGTCAAATACTTTGAGAGATGTTTCTATTGTTTCTATTGTTGTAAAATAGTATTGAATCTTGATATTAGATATACAAATGATGAACATGCATCAGTTCTCATTTTGTTTTTTTTAGGTTGTATTTAAATAATTATTTGTTTCGCGGTAAACTATTTTGAATGATGAAGATACATAATATTCAAAATATCTAATTATTTTTTTCCTTTAAAAAGTTATTTTATTAACTTAATTATTATTATTAAGAATTAATTTATTGTACTTTAGAACTATTTTTTTTAGTTCAAATAAATTTTGACTAATATATATTTAAACATATATACCAACTATATTATTAAATTCCTATTTATTAAATATTTAAATTTTTATTGTTTTAAATAAATAATATATGTTTACATATTATAATTGTTCATTATACTTTCATATAGCCTTTATCATTTATCAATTCTAATTCCACATTGTTAGTCCACTAGTAACTTTTCCTTTTAAAAAAAATATATTCCAGTTTGCGGGTTATCTTTTTGTGCCTTTTGTCTCCATCGGGTCATTTGTTCTCTTCGTACTTGAACCGTTGAACTCTTTTTTCAAAAGGTTTAAAGGGTTCAAGGTTCAAAGCACAGTTTTAAAAAGGAAAAAAGTCAGTCGTTCTGGTCTTTGTCACCAAATTTTCAAACGTGTTCACTTGGTCTTCAGTCATTGAATTTTTGAACCCATTGAACCTCATGTTCAAGTGGTTCAAGGGTTCAAGGTTCAAAAATGCCTTTTTAGTGGGTCGCGGCAATGTATTGTTATATGACGAGCATGAGTCTTTATTTTTATGTTAAGTCGATATGTGGTCTTGAACTTTAAACCAAATTTTAAGTGGTTGAAGGTTCACTTTAATTATTCCTTTTTTTTATCGCTTGTTCCTAGTGTTATTTATGTGCCGACCGTTACTCTTTTATTGCTTAAACGAACTTGAACCATTGAACCTCGTGTTCAAGTGGTTCAAGGTTCATAAGTTCTTTTCAAACTCATCTGTAAAGCTTTTTGGTGGAAATAAAAGTGGCATGACAAGAAGGAATATTCCCTTATTCAACTTTTTGAAATTCTAAATGTGGAAAGTAATCATGAAAATATCAAATTTCCTATGCAGAAGTGATGGCTAATTAAGAAGGTGTTAGGTTTGTCATTTCACCATTACTTCACACGCTTGAAGTAAATCATGATGAAGCGTGTGCAACCCTATTGATATTTTTCCATCTAATTAAAGGAAGATGTATAAGTTTATTTCCATATTTAGGAAGGTTGCAGTTGCCTGACTTCAATTAATTGGAGGTGTCGAAGGTAAATCCAGCACTGTTCTCTAGAAGAATTTCCAGTTTTCATGGTCTTATCGGGTAAGTTTAGTTGTCTTCTCCTATGTTGTGTTTCTTTGTGCACTGAAGTTTTATCAGTATAGAAAAGGGGAAGATTTGAAAAAAAAATTTGGGGTAGCATATTGTATTGTTGTTATAATTTCTTGGTTAAGGGAATACATAGTTAAAATGAGGCCTGTGCTGCCAAAGCTTGACCAAACCGCATGTTTAGTGAGTATCTTGCCGGAAATGGAAGACACCTCCTTAGTTCATGCAGATTTGGGGAATTTCCTTGAAAGGACTAAGAATCCTCAGGCTGGGTCACTAATGGAGAAGATAGTTAAGAGTGGTCTTGTGGAAGCTGTTGCATTTCCATTAGTTGCGTCGTGTCTAGATTTAGTGTTGGCTTGTATGAATAGATATGATTATGAGAATAGATGTATCAGAACTAGTGATGGTGAAGTGTTAGTCCATATTAATAGGGAAACAGTGATGGCGACAATGGGTATTTCGCATAAAGAGGATTATGAGGATTGAACCATTGGAAATTCATACACCTATTTCTCAGAGAAGAAGAGCAAGTACAGAAGTATAATTGCAAGAAATTGGCTCTTAAGGGTTCAGAAAGGAGGATCACGACTACCCAAACCGTTACCTAGAGAATACCTCATCACTTAGGTGCAAGACATTGTTGTGCTTTTAAAAAGAGTAAAAGGGAATTAACATTCCTTCTATTGGGAAGATTAGATGTACTTTTTCATCCAAGTGGTTCTATCTAGTGACAGATTTCTGAATTGGTCTCGGGTGATTGGGGAGATGCTTCACGAGGGGCTAAGCAACTTTGTGGGTATGACTGGGTCTTACATGTCTTCTTACTTGTTTTATATTTTGGCCTACACAAAGGATTGACCTGGATTATGCAGTGAACATTGGGTTGATGGAATGAGGGTTTATGATTTTTACTCTAGGGTGATGCCAACAAGAGAATGTCCACAGAGGCTATGGAGTTTGTGAGTATTTATGGAAGCTTCTTTATCTAGTTTCCACGGTTTACTTACATATGGGTAGGTGGTTTTGAAGGCCAACCATTCAAATTACCTAGGTATGCCTTTGATAGCTTCGTACTTACAGAGGTGAGCAGGCAGCTAGCCCATATAGATAAAAGACTAGGGGCAAAGGGATAATCTGAGGTGGCTTTTCTCGTTGATCTTGGGTATTATAGTTGCAAATCACTATCAGATGCTTTGAATCTGGAACTGGAGTTTAAAAGGATAAATCTGCAGCTATATGTAGCTAGGTGAAGTTTTGACAGCAAAGGTTATGCAAGGGAGAACCTTAACATAGACAGTCATTTCTGCCATGAACCCCAGATGGAAGATTATAGGGAAAATTGCAAGGATGAGCATGAAGTGAGAAAGAGGTTGTGGCCAAGATTCACTTGCGATAGATAGTTGTCTTGAGGCTCCCAATTAATACATCAGGTGTGTTGGAAGATACAAAGGAAGATGTCCTGGACCCTGAGTTTGGTACTGAGATTGAAGGGAAACCGATTCCAGAAATTGACTAGAATAAAAAAGAAGATGATAGCATTCAAACAAGGACAATATCCATTTTGCGGCAAGGGCAATACATATTTTTTTAGTCATGTGACACCATTTCCACTTAACCGTATGCATTTTTCTCCCACCTTTTCCATCAGAACAAAGGTACTACCTTATGGCTTTCTGGATATCAAGGATTTGGTAGTTATTGAACATCCAGGCGGAGGAGTAGTAGACACTATATGAGGAGAGGATTTTCTGACAGAATTGGATCCTACCAGCAAGTGAGAGGAATCTATTGTCCCACCTATGCAGTTTTTCGTCAATCTTATTCTTTATCCATTGCCACATCTCTTTAAGAGAGGGAGAAATAGAGAAAGGGATGCCAAGGTACTGGACGATTTTGTTGGGGCCTCCCCACTGAAACCTATAGGGAATAAGCCAATCTGGGGGTTTCTCTTTCTAGCCAAGGAGAGTAGATTTGGCAAGGGAGATTTTAGCTCCAGACATGATACCAAAGGCTTTAAGCTTTTGAACAAGGTTGTCAATATTCTAGGCTGAAAGTTCAAGGAAAAGGGTAGTATCATCCACAAACTAGATGTTGAGGAGGTTGGAGTCATCAAGGAGCTTAATTCCCTTGACATAGGGGGATAGAGAATTGTCCCCGAGAAGATAGTATAGAGCATCAGATGCAAGTTGACAACCTTTCCTAATGGATCTACTAAGTTGAAAGTTCTAGGATAAGGATCCATTGACTTCAATTTGAGCTGAGGCATCCTCGAGAAGGACCTTAACATATTTGTAGGAGTTAACCGGAAACCCAAAGTCTTGTAGCATCATGATGACAAAGTCCCATTCCACACGGTTATATGCTTTTTCAAAATCCAGTAGGAACATAGCAGTGTCTTGGTTAGAGGCTCTAGCCCAATCCATGGCTTCCCATCTCGTAATGAGGTTTTCCAGGATATATCTACCCTTGATAAAGCTTGTTTGGGTGGGGCAGATGAATTTAGGGAGGAGATTTTCAAGTCGAAGGGAAATAACCTTAGCCAAAATTTTGTAGGAGACACTGAGGAGGGTGATAGGCCTCCAGTTCTTGATTAAGGCCCTATCCCCATCCTTGGGTATCAGTTTGATGGTCCCCTTGTTAATGTTAGCACCAAGGGTGCCATTATCAAAAGCTTCAGAGTAAACACCATGTAGGTCAATGGTAATCCATTCTAGATTGGCCTTGTAGAATTCAATAGGGAGGCCATCTGGGCCGGGCAATTTGTCAGATTTTAGGGAGTTGATAGCAGCAGTGATTTCCTCAACAGATACCCTTTGGTTAAGGAGGATGGAGTCCTTAGGGGAGATCCTACTTAAGATCATGGTTTTGCACATGTCGCTAATGTCCTTAGCCTTGCAATCATCTTCAGAGGTGAATAGGTTTTTGTAAAATAGTTCAAAAGCATCTTTGATACTGGGGAGGTCAATAATTTCTTTATTGTCGATAATCAGCCTATCAATCTTTTCCTTGGATTATTTGTGCTTAAGTAGGTTAAAGAAGAATTTGGAGCCCTTGTCCCCAAATTGTAGCCAGTGGGTGCGAGCCCTCACCATAGCCCTATGGATCTTAACTTGTTGGTGTTTTCTAAGAGCTTCTCTAGAAAGTGCAACATGAGTAGCCTTATGAGTCCAACTAGAGTTGTTTTGGATATCGAGCTTTGAAGACTGGAGTTGGCTAATGAGCGATTTTTCAGCAAATCTAAAGTCTTTTGCCTTTTTTTGCCCTATAGTCTATAGGGTTTTTTGCCAGGAATTCACATTAAAGTTCCATCTATCAATATGAGAGGGGAGGAGTTTGTTTTGACAGTTGAGGAGTCTGATGAGATGCAGGGTGATCAAAACATCCTGATCCTTGAGGAGGGAGGTGTTAAGCATAAATTTATAGGATTTGTTGACCTGGGTAGTCATAATATTTCTAACATTAATAACAGCCATAATAGGGTGATGGTCGGACAGGGACGTAGGCCAAACAGAAATAGGCCTACCTTGGGCATTAGGCGAGAAGGAAAAAATCTCTTTATTAGCGTAGAATCGGTCTAGCCTAGAGTAGATTCTAGTCTCCCCCTTTTGAAAGTTACACCAGGTATACCACAGGTTGAGGGGGGAATGTCCAAGCTCCTCTAATGGATCAAATAGTGCTTTATGCAATTTCAGCCCATACTAGTGCTCTCTTTTTGAATTTTTCCATGCAAAGGGTAGGCCACCAGTTTTGTCAAAGCTATTTTCAACCATATTGAAATCCCCCACAATTATCCAAGGGATTTGTGGGAGAGATCTAAGCCAATCCCAAAAGGTAGTCCTATCCCTATAATCATTACCTGCATACACAGAGCAGATCCCAAAGTGAGTGCCTTTCAGATTGATGGAGGTCCAGACAGCCCTATTGCATGGGAAGATACCCTTGTCAGTAATGAGATTGGACCACTTGGAATTGATAAGGATTCCAACACCTCCCTTGCCTCTGGGGTGATTAGAGCAGATTTTAATGGCATCCTTCCAGACATAGTTAAGTGTAGTTTCAAGAATAAGCTCAGTAGCTTTTAGTTCTTTTAATAGTAGAAAATCAGTATCCTTATGTAAGTCAAGGAGTCTTTTCACGATAAACTTTCTCTCGGGTGACTCCAACCCTCGCACATTCCAAGAAATAAATTTCATCATTACTGAGAAGGGGTTAAGGAGCAACTGCCAGCCTTAGAGTTGGAAGGATTCATGGGAGTGTTAAGAATTGTGGGGGGATTAGTCCCCTTCTTCTTATTCTTGGAGCCAAAGGGCCTCCCTTTTTTCTTGGTCATGGAGCCATGATCGAACTGGTCTTCCTCCTCCTCACTAGGGGAGGAACTAGTTAGGGGATCAATGATCCCTTCCCCATTCTGGCCTAGAAGAATCGATTTACTATATCTCGTGCAAGACTCAGATGTTTATTTGAAGGAGGGGAGCACATTAGGGAACATCTCAGGGGTAGTTTTAGTGTTAGCAGGAATGATTTGGATAACGCAAGATTCATCGATTTCATTAAACACCTTGGGGACACCACACTTGTCAGTAGTGTTATCAAGACCTGGAGGAGGTGCTAGAGTGAGAATTGTAGAGGTGGAACTTAGGGGAAATCCATGTCTATGAGCCATCTCAGCATAGCCAAATCCAGAATCAATAGTAGTGTTGCCAAGGATGGTGCCCTCAAGGTTTTTAATCATAGACTTGACGTTTGGATTATCTGAATAATGGGAAGAGGTATTCTTTCTAGAGTTGCTCTGTTTAATTCCAGATCAGATTTTATCAGCCACCAATTCTTGTGCATTTTTCCTCCGTCTTTTTTTGCTGATAGCTAATTGGAAGCCATCATCGGAGGGGGCTTTGGTGGTGTCCATGGCAGAGGCCTTAGGTGGGGTGGGCATGGGTTGGAGGGGGCTTATATTGGCACAGCCTAGGCTAGGATATCTGTTGCTCAGGCCTGAGGCAGAGTTTCCACACCCAACCATCCCATTAAGAGGATTGTTCATGCTAGTTACAGGAGGGTTGTTAGCAGGCAGAGGGGCGGTATCGGTTCCATTCACCGATGGCATTGACTCGGTGCTTCCAGAATTTTGGGGGTCACCCTTAGAGGGATCAACCTTGTTTTTAGTAGTTCTTTTCTTTAATAATTGGGCAATTCTTACGCTGGTGTCCTTATTTCTTGCATAGAAAACAAGCATTTATCCCTCCTAGTGTTTCTAAAGGGCATGAATATACCTCTTTTTCTATCTTAAGATTCAGGGTATCAGGTATATCAATTCCTAGTTTGATTGAAACCAACATTCTTGCATCAAGATGGGGGATAAGTCTGTTAGATGGGGGATAAGTCTGTTAGAATCGTCCATCCTGACAAATTTGCCCACAGGTTCGATGATTTGGGGTAGGAAGCACCGGGACGTTTTTAAGAAGAAGCCACCTGGGGAATGAGAGAGCCATAATTTCCTTGTTGATGGCTTCAGGCGACCAAGCAAGGGCACAGGAGGAAGTGTTTCTTATGGCCCAATATTGTTTTTTCAGGACCTCAGCCTATGTTTCCGATGAGGTGAAAAAAATGATAACTAAACCCTTTTGAATTTGCCTACAAAATGAAAATCTGAAACCAAGCTTTAAATTCCAAAAAATATGAAACCAGTCATCCAAAAATTTGTGGGCGGTGGGCATTTTTCAACATCTATAGCAGCAAAGAAGATTGTTGTGTTTCTTAACCTATCTTTCTCATGCAAGATTTATTTAGCCATAGCATCATTAGGCGAAATGGAGGAGAGATCGATGAAGATGGCTGAGGTCTTACCTTCTCCGTCGGGTTGAGCGAAGCCAGCCATGAACTTAGAATTCTTATCGCAGGTAATGCCATCTCTAGGACCCGTGACAACATCTGAGAAAGACCTCTTACGTTTCAGCAGTGAGTGGGATAATAACTTCCTCAGGCTCCATTAAAGGCCAAGTGCAGTGCTCACGCGAGGGCGGTACAGTATTAAATGCGAGCACAATCAACTACTAAAACATCTAGCGAGCAAAAAATAAAATAAAAAAACACACAAGTGAAATGAAGTGGATGTTTTAAGTTAGGAGGCTCAAACCACGTGGAGGAGAGCAGTAATTCGCAGTCTCCGGATTTGCAGTAATTCGCAGTCTCTAGATTCGCAGCCTCCAAATTCGCAGTAATCACCGTTCAATCTTCCCAACTTGTTCCTCTTAAGATATTTTTAAGTTTTCTGTAATCGTAGTAATCACACTTCCAATTAATCGCAGTAATCACCATTCTAATTAATCGTAGTGTCCTCCATTTTAATCTCCAGATTCGCAGTTGCAGATTCATAGATTTAATTCGCAGATGCCTTTAAAACATTTTTTTTCGCAGATTTAATTCGCCTCTTTCATCGCAGTTTTCTGTAATCGCAGACAATTTTTAATTCGCAATTTTCTGTAATCGCATACAATTTTAATTCGCCTCTCCAATAATATCAATTATTCATTAATTTAATATCTAATAATTAAGAATATATCTCAATGATAAATATTAAATATAATTATATAATAAATTTATTAACATATAATATATATTATATAAATAACAAATATGTCAATTTCAATTGATTATTAACAAATTAATATATAGATGGAATTATCAATTATAATTACATAATATTAATAAGAAATATTTTTCAATATAAGTATGATTTTTAGTTGAACAATTATTACAATATTTCCATGTTATTATTTATAGAGAGTAATGAAAAAGAGTTGAAAGTTTATAATTTATAATTAATTTTATTTATATAATTTGAATTGTCATAAATATAGAGATAAAAAAAAGATTATATTATTTTAAGAAATTTGTGTTGAAAAATTAATTATCGTTCACTAAATCAAATAATTAATTTTTTTTTTTATTTCATAATAATTAATATGTAATGTAGATTATAATTTAATTAACATATTATTTTACTATTTATAACAATTAATAATAATTTTTTAAATAAATTTAATTGTTAATATATTTATTATTTAACAATATAATATAAATATTGATATTAATCTTATGATGATATTATTATAATAATTGAATTATAATTAAAAAATTATTTACCAAAATGGGTTTGAAATAGTTTTATTTGCAAGTACTATAAGATTGGAACCGTAGGTCTTTATAAAATAGAGGATGGTATTATTAATAAAAAAATAAAAAAATATAGACTCACATAGTTATGGGTAAATCATTGAGTATGCAGCTCGCAGCTCTCGAATTAATTGTCACATAAAAATGTAAAGGAAGTGTCCATGGAATTAGCAAGCCTCCAAAAAGCTTTTCTATAACAAGTAGAACAATATTGTCCAATGGTTGATAAGAAAAATAATCTTTCTAATTTGTAAACTTAAAAAATATGCATGTAGACTTTATGAAAAGTAACAAAGTTTAAAAAATAAAAAAATACTTGTTTACAATTGGTCTAATTAATTTTTTTTAATAACCATTTAAGCATAGAAAAAAAATTCATTACAATAGTATTGCCTAACGACAAGTACTAATAAGAAGAATAAGAATGCAATGAAGAGCCCATCACAACTCCTTTCCCTACCATTTGTTTTGAAATTACAAAATTATATGCAATGATAATAAAGACAAGTATTTATTTATTAAAAGTGTGAATTATTTAGGGATGTTTCTACGTTTTCTCTCAAGACATTGGAAACTTTCTTGTTTGAAATTTGTAGAGATTGAAATGCATTTAATTGGTAAGGTTGTCAAATATTCAAGGAGATGTTTCTATTGTTGTAAAATAGTATTGAATCTTGGTATTAGATATACAAATAATGACCATGCATCAGTTGCGTACTTTAAGGGTGAGCAAGCTCTTCCAAATTTGACGTTGCGTAATTCATTTTCATTATATTATATGGACTGCCCAAAAAGACAACAAGGCCAATAAAACCAACCCAAACAACCAACTACAAAGACCCTCATTTTCCTTGTAGGAACCAAGAGTCATATCAAAAGAGGGCTTGGACGTCTTTGAATGCTTTTCCTTAACAGTAATCCAACCATCTTCAAATTTAGCTGCCGCAACAGACCAATGCGAATGGCACAACACCGATCTTTCTGGAGTGGAAAAAAGGGTACCAGAAGAGGGAGCAACAACCGTTGTAGGCAGAGAGTCACAACTAGCAAAAGTTGTGTCAGCAACCTTTGAAGAAGTTGGCGATATTATTTTTCATGTTAATGATTCTTTTTACTTGTTCATGGAATTATATATTAGATCATAGGTACATCAAATCTAGGGAGAATATAATGGAGAAAAATATATAAATATGTGATTTTTTCTATTGTTTTGGTCTAAAATAAATAAGAATATCAATGGAATAACATATTTTCAACTAACATGTTCTTACATAAATTTGTCTATTAAATCATATTCTTCTAATCCAAAATGTAAATATGTAGCATACTGATAATTTCACTATTAATTCTGGTTGATAAAAAATTTAAGGCTTTTGGGGATCCTATGTTGAGATGGCTACATTTGAAGATGATTTTATAGGAAATACAAAGGATCCTACCCATGATAATGGATGTGAACTCATTTTAGAGAGCTTGGTACATGTTAGTGTTGAAAAAGGATATGGTTTAATTTGTTGGTTCTCTTGTTGTTCTTGCCCTTCTTGTTCTTCTTTTTATATGTTTGTATTTACATTGTTGAGTATGCAGAACTTGTGAGAGCTATGGAAACTACTGCTAAGATATGTATTGCAAATGTTTTATAGGATTTGCATATTATAGTATGTTTCTTTCACCCTATGTATTAGAGGAGTTAAAGCCATATTCTCTGTGAATTACTATAGATATACTTGATATGTTTTAATCTATTTTAATATCTTACATTACTTATGTGGTGGGATTTATTGGATATATGTCTAGTGATCCTCTTGGGTATCTTACATTGTTCATTACTAATGTGATGATGAGTTTTGATGTTTAATTGGTTTTGGATTGATGAGTTATGTAGGTTGTCGATCAGCTACCTATTTTATTGTAGTGAGATAACTTCAATGTGAAGTACCTATATCCACAGGAACATATTAGAGTTAATGCAAACCTTGTTATTTTTCCTTGTTTTGGTAATTTACACATTGGTATGTTACGTTGTGATAGGAGGATGGATATGGGTCAGTGCAAGAAGATCAGTCCACTTTTTGGCCAAAAAGTGGAAGTGTTTTCCTTGATTTTCAGATTTTGTCTCATTTGAGCTTAAAATTTGAAACACTTAAGAATTGAATCTTGGAAAAAGTCAGTAATATAAAAGATATCCCTCTGAGTGTAATTTTTAAATATGTAACTTATTTTAATACCCACATAATAAAAAATAACTTTTTGAATGGAGTTTTGAAAACCATGTTTTAAAAATGCCTGTTTCAGGACCATTGCATGCATGTGTACGACCCACACTTTTTTGACACAATTAAAATTATTTTCTCAAACCGTTTTGAGAAATGATTTGTAACACACTGAAGATTGACAAGCATATTTTTTTTTTTTTTTTTTTTTATATATTTTTTTTAATTAAATTTCTAAAGGCTGTAATTATCTTTTTAAAAATTTGACGTGTACGACCCACATAATTTGATGTAAACTTAACATTTTTTTATTTTTTGTAAATACCAAAGAATTTTATGTAGATTGATGACATATAATTTTTTTTCTAGAATTCTTTAAAATAAAAAAAGTTATTAAATTTACAAAATTAGTTAATATTTCAAATTTATGGACCCGATTTAGTATAAATTAAATGAAAAATAGTTAAAATAATCAATTTTTAAATAAATTTACATATTTAGAAATTAGACAGTATAATCTGAAATGGGTTTTAATTTCGTATAAAAATTCTCTTATTAGAGGCACGTAAACTATTTCAGAAGTTCATATTTGTGCTTTCATTCATGGAGATTTGAATTTGCAGGTCCATGTCTTAGGTGTGGCCATCCCAAGCCTATCCCGAGCCTAATCCCGAGCCAAGTGGTGGGTTGTGGAATCAACTTCCACAAAACGGGGGCCCACTTTTTTTTGCTTTGGAGCCCCGTTACCTTTCGGCTCGAGAGCCTGAAGCATAAACGGGACCCCATTTTTTGAAAACGGGCCCTCGTTTATAAGAGCACGTTTTCCAATGCATGGACTTCCCTAAATTTGTGACTCATTACCTTGCACTTGCCCATATATAGCTCAACTCAATTATAATTTTGAGCTGACATGTTGATGTCATGAAGTTATATCTATGATGGTGTACCTTGGTTTAATGTATGGTTATCCTGGATAAGTTACAATTTGTTGTGGTTTCTATTCTATATGATATGAGAAAGGTATCTACTTACAACCTTTGTTATCATTTGCATTTGATGTTTCTATTTATAGAAAGATTGTAGTGTATATTCTAGTGATAGTTGATATAAATCACTTTATTATGTTCCTTTGTCTTCCATAAGTGGCATGTTGGAGGATGTAATGATCTTTGTTCTTGATGGTAGTTATCATGGATGCTTTAACAAGTGTCTTGGAGTATGAGAACATGGAGAAGATTCAAGTAGTACATATTGGTAAAGCAATTATTTTACCTTGTTTGTGATTCCTATGGGCGTATTTATAATGTATGATGTCAAGTAGGATAATGTTACAATTAAGAATCAATTTAACATATAAATTATATTCCATATTTAATGGTTCAAACATCCTTTGATAGTGTACCAAGGCACTTAGGATGTAATGAGAAAATAAATTGTAATATTTATTCTCACTAGATGACTTGTAATACATTCATAGTAGATGATGGGCTCCACTATCAATAATAAATGTGAGTTGTGGACATGAATATTATTATTGTTTTCCCCACATTTGATGCCTAGAATGGAATCGTTAATGACAAGTGAAGAGATCACTCTTGTGTCTCTCAATATTTTATTGTTTATTACATTTAATATAATTCTTATCTTCCAAGTTTGGTCACCCAAGTCAAAAGGAATATATTGCAGTCAAAACTAATGTCATTCTACAATTAAGAAGGAAATCCATGAATTTGGTAATTTTATAATGAAAAGTCTTTTTTAGAGACCTTATTTTGTATTTTAGAGCTCTCACGATGCCTATATAAACTACTCCTTGGATGTAGAAATTATGAGGAACCTTTGAATGCAGAGTTACTATATAAGAATAGGAATAGGTTGAGGTATAAAGAGTTTGTTCAAACATACAAAGGTGCTGAAATCTAAGAAGGATAAGAGGGAAATGAAAGTAAATGTGTTGGAATCTCATTTATTTCAAGATAATGCATTGTTTACCTTTCTTCTTGGTATATGTTTTTGTTGCAATATTTTCTCCACATAAATAATGTGCTATGTAATGCTCTAATATTTTGAATTTTTTCTTTTTGTTGCTATCTTATGATGACGTGATGCATTATTTATTTCTCTTATAAGATGACATTAAGTAGTGTTCTTAGGAATCATATGTTAACTAACTCTTAGAATCATGAAGTAGATGGATCTAATTATGGAAATTACACCTATTTATTATTTAGATAGTTTTGAACCTCTATTATTAGATCCTAAATATTTTTCATTAATTTAAAAGATAACCAAGATCTTACCCAAATATTTTCATATATTATTACTATAAGAAAATCTATGTTACTAAGTCTTAAAGAGAAATTTTAGATTGTGTTTTTTTTTGTTTGAATGATGTACAATTATTTAGGTTTTATAAATATGAATTATTGTGTAAGAGGTAAATTAAGTATGTTGGATGCTAATATAATATTTTTGGACTTTTTTGTGTAATACCATTGATGTAATAGAAATATTAGTTAGGGCCCACATGCATCAAATGATAAATCACGAGAAGGTGTTGGTAACCTCATATAATCATCATGTTAACTAAGTCTAAAAAAATGAGTGATAATAATGTAAGCCCTAGTTGTAAAGGAATTGTAAAAGAAATAAGATAAATCAAACAATTGAAAACCTCTACCAATCAGTTATATTTCTAAATTATCTCACCATATAATACATAATCATCACATTTTTTATAATACATAATCGTTAGTTATATTTCTAAATTATCTTGCACTTACTTATGTCATGATCATGATAATTATAATTGAAGAAAACTTGTTATGTAGAATATTTTTTATCATGATTTGCATCATCATATATAACTAGCATATATGTCTTGAATTTTAATTTAATCTATATCGCCGAGAGATATCCTTCTCGAGGCGTCTATTTCAATTTAGGGTGTAAAATTGATTAAAAATAGATGCCTCAAGAAGGTTTATATAGATTAAATTATAATTTAAGACATATATGCTAGTGGCAGTTGCGCGACACGACATGGAAAACATAAAATAAATGCAATATATAATTATATAGTATCTTTTTCTTGAATTGAATTATATTATAGTATTATAATATTAATATGTTATTATACTACCATGTAGAGATATAAGAAATATATCCATTTAGACTATTTTTAATAAATGTAGGTGTTGCAAGATTAAAGTATATACCAAAATGTAAGATATATATTAGACTTTAATTAATGATAGTATAAAATAATATTTAATGGTTAGGATTATGGCTATGGATAGGTTTAGGGTTAAGGTTAGTATTATGGTTAGATTTAAGGTTTACATCATTATTAGGGTTACGATTAGGGTTCACATCAAGGTTAGGGTTTGGTTTAGGACCTTACATTTAGTATTATGGTTAGGATTAGGATTTAGGATTACTAGAAGGATTATGGTTAGGGGTAGAATTTAGGATTATTATTAGGACTATGGATAGGGTTAGGATTTACGTCATGGTCAAGACTAAGGTTTGGGTTAGGGTTAGTATTTGTATCATGGTTAGGGTTAGGATTTACCTCATGATGAGGGTTGGGGTTATCGTTAGGGTTAGGTTTTGACTTTACAGTTGGGGATTATTTTTAGGGTTACCGTTAGGTTTATATTTAGGGTTATGGTCAGGATTATGATTATGGTTATGGATTATGTCATGGTTTGGGTGAGGGTTAGGGTTAGGTTAACATTCAGAATAAGGTTATGGTTAGGATTTTGATTATGGTTGGGGTTTAGAGTTATGGTTAGGATTATGGTTAGGGTTATTATTTATATCATGATTGGGATGTGGATTAGGTTCAGGGTCATAGTTTGGATTATCGATACGGTTAGGGTTTACATCATGGATAGGTTTGGGTTAGGGTAAGGGATAAGGTTAGGGCTAAGGTTTAGGGTCACGATCAACATCATAGTTAGGGTTGGTTTTAGGTTTACGGTAATGGTTTCGGTTTGAATTTACATCATCATTATCATTAGGGTTAGGATTATGATTAGAATTTGGGATTAATATTAAGGTGAGGGCTAGGATTAGGAATATGGCTAGGGTTGAAATTTAAGGATAGGGATAAGTTTTAAATTAGGGATAAGGATTATTGTTAGTATCAAGTTTAGAGTTATGTTGAGGATTAGGGTTAGGGTTAGAATTATGATTAGTGTTAGGGTTTAGAGTTATAATTAGGATTATCGTTTGGGTTATGGTTCACACATGGTTGGGGTTAGGGGTAGGGTTAGGGTTTGGATTATGATTAGGCTTAGGGTTATGGTTATTTTTAGGATTATTGTGAGGGTTAGGGTTTATATTGTGGTTAGGGTTAGGCTTATCATTAGGGTTATGATTAATATTTGCATTGTGATTAGGTTTATTATGAGGGTTAGGACATATGATTAGGGTTATTGTTAGGATTATGGTTAGGTTTAGGTTTATAGTTAGGATTATGGTTACAATTAGGGGTGTATCATAGTTAGGGACAATGCTTGGGTTAGGGTTAGATTTTGGGGTAGGGTTATGATTATGGTTATGATTATATAATAGTTAGGGATATTGTTAGGATTAGGCTTAGCCTTTGGGGTGGGGTTAGGGTTAGACTTTAGGATTATGGTTAGAGTTATAATTTATGATTATGGTTAGTGTTTACATAGTAGTTAGGTAAATAGATTAATAGATCAGGTTAGACTTAAGTTTAGGGTTTGGATTAGGGTTACATTTTTTCTTAAAGATAGATTCAAGGTTAGGGTTAGGATTTATGATTAGTGTTATAGTTAGGGTTAGGGACTAGTATTGGGGTTATTGTTAGGATTATTGCTAAGTATGTTGCAAGGTGTGCGCCCTTGGTCTCTGTGTAGCAAAAGTGATGTGTTTGCGACATGGCATAAGTGCCTCTTATGGATTCTATAAGTCTAGTGGTTGTATCGGGCATTGACAGGTGGATCTTTTGGTGCAACAAGAACCACTTTGAACATTTGGTATCAAAGCTAGGTCACAGGCTCAAACCCTGCTTGTGTTGAGGGGGGATTGTTGGAAGGTGTGCGCGCTTGGTCTCTATCCAACAAAAGTGATATGTTCGCGACATGGCTTAATCCTCTCCGATGGATTATATAAGTCTAATGGTTGTATCAGGCATTTACAGGTTGATCTTTTGGTGCAATGAAAACCACTCCCAACAATGTATGGGGTTATAGATAGGGTTATAATTATAGTTAGGGGTGTATCATAGTTAGGGAACAGTTTGGGTTAGGTTTTGGTGTAGGGTTACTATTTCAGTTATAATTATGGTTAGGGGTATATAATACTTTGAAATAATGTGTAGATAAGGGTTATCTTTTAGGGTAAGGTTAGGGTTAGACTTTAGGATTATGGTTAGAGTTATGTTTTAGGATTCTAGTTAGGTTTTATATTGTAGTTAGGTTTAGGTTAATGGATATGGTTAGACTTAAGTTTATTGTTTGGATTAAGGTTAAGCTTTGTCTTAGAGATAGATTCAAGGTTAGTGTTAGGGTGTATGGTTAATGTTATGGTTATAAATATAACAAAATTTATTGGCAGAGTTAGGGTTAAGGTTTATATCATGGTTAGGGTTAGAGTTAAGGGTTAATACTAAAATTAATGTTAGGGTTTACACCATGGTTAGGGTTAGGTTTGGCATTAGCATTATGGTTAGGATTTACATCATGATTTGCGTTATTATTAGGGTTAGGGTTTAGGATTAGGGTTACTATTAATATTCTGGTTAAATTTAGGGTTATAGTTATGATCATGTCTATGGTTAGGGGTGTATCATAGCTAGGGACAATGCTAGGGTTTAGGGTTAGGTTTTGGGCTACGGTTAAGGTTGCAGTTATGATTATGGTTAGGGGTACATAAGAGTGAGGAATAGTATTAGGATTAGGGTTATCATTTAGGCTAGGGTTACGGTTAGGTTTATATTTAGGTCAAGGTAAGCTTTAGGTAAGGGTTAGGGTTAAGTTTAGGTTGGGGCATATTATATCTACAGTTAGGGATGTATCATAGTTACATACAACGTTAGGGTTTAGGGTAGGTTTTGGGGTAGGGTTAAGATTATGGTTATGATTATTGTTAGGGGCATATAAGAGTTAGGGATAGTGTTAGGATTAGGGTTAGATTTTGGGGTAGGGTTAGGTTTAGACTTTAGGATTATGATTAGAGTTATGGTTTGGGATTATGGTTATGGTTATATCATAGTTAGGTTTTGGATAATAAATATGGTTAGACTTAAGTTTAGGGTTTGGCTTAGTGTTAGGTTTTAACTTAGAGATAGATTCAAGGTTAGGGTTAGGGTTTATGATTATTTATAATTAGAGATATAATTTAATTTAGGGTTAGAGTTAGGGTTAGGGTTTATATCATGGTTAGGGTTAGTGTTAAGGATTACTATTAGGATTAATGTAAGGGTTTACACCATTATTAGGGTTAGGTTTAGTGTTAGGGTTTACAATAATGGTTAGCATTTACGTCATTGTTAGGGTTATTGTTACTGTTAGAGATAAGGTTTAGAGTTATTGTTAGTATTACGGCTTAATTATAAGGTTACAGTTAAGTTTATGGTTTGGTTATCATTGGGGGATTACGGTTAAGGGTTAAGGTTATAGTTAATTAGATTTAGCGTTCAAGTATGATTAGGATTTGATTATTATAACAATTTAAATATAATTAAGGTTAGGATCATAGTTCAATTAGGATCATGGTATGGAGTAGATTACGATTACAAGTAGCTTAAGATTAGAGTTCAATTATGGTTAGATATAAGTTGAGGGATAGGATCCAATTATGGTTATTTAGGATTCATGTTGTAATTAGGGATTAATTGTAGAGTTATAGTAAACTTTAAGGTTAGCTTATGATTAAGTTTAAATTAGTGTTAAGGTTTAGTTTGAGGTTATGGTTCAATCATGGCTAGATTATGGTTGATGTTGTATATAGTATTTAATTCTTTGGGGTTATAGTTAATTTTAGGGTTAGATTTTAATTTTGTAAGATTAGTTTTAGTGTTAATGTTAGGGTTTGAGTATGAAGCATGGTGTTTGGAATTAGGGTCCTTCAGTAAAGATAGATTTTAAGGTTAGACTTAACATTTAATTAGGTTTATGGTTATTGTTAACCTAAAGGATAAATTAGGGCTATGATTCAATTAAATTAGGGTTAAGGTTAAATTAGGATTATAGTTAATTGGTGGTAAGGGTTTTAGATATAATTTGATTAGGATTATGGTTCAATTAGGGTTAGGATTTAGTTAGGGTTAGGGTTCAATTATAGTTCTAAAGATCAGGGTTTAAATTGTAGGTAGGGTTTAATTCGAGGATTAGAGTTAATTTTAGGCTTAGGTTGAAATTATAGAAATATTATATGTTTAGGGTTAAGCTTAGGCTATAATTAGGGTTACTCTAGTAGGATAATTCTTGGGGTGGGGATTGTGTTTCAATTAGAATGAGTGTTAGGGTTAGGGCTAGGATTCAATCAGGAATAAGGTTAGCATAACAATTTAATTAGGGTTGGATTTGGTGTTTAGATTTAAATAGGGTTAATGTTTAAGAATAAAGCAATATATTTGGGTGAGGGTTCTATAATAATGCTTGGTTTTAATATTAGACTTAATTTTTAGTTAGGGTTATGGGTTGCATTAGCCCAAAGATTCAATTAGGTTAATATTAGGGATACAATCATTGTTAGGTTGGGTTTAGAGTTAAGGTTATTTTAGAGTTAGGGTTGAGGTTATTAATACAACAATTTTTGACTCATTTCAAAATTGAATTTAGTAGTGGACAAAAAGCATTAAAAATTTGTAAATATTTTAAGAAATATAATTTATATAATTTAGAAAACATTCACTTCCAAAATATACTTAAAGAAAATTTAATATAGTAAAATATCTAATATTCATTATGAAAATTTAGACATAATATTATAAAGCTCAATAATCATTTTTTAAAAATTGAACATCATTTATTAAGCTGGATACGTATTAAGCTTGATACATAACATTAATTGAAAATTATGTTAAGATGTTAACTATTCATCAAGTAAAACATGGACAACTACAACATATGCACATTCTAGCATAATGAATTTTAATACATTTCACCCTTTTTTTAACTATCCATGAAATTATGCTTACGATTAATGAAGATTCAAATAAGATCAAAATTGGTTTCAAGATTCCATTAGGATTAGGGTTGATTCCAACCCTAATAACTATTATAAAAAATTTACACTATGATAATATATAATTTTACTATAATTTTCATTGCGTTGCAAATTTGGAATAGATTTTCATAAGAAAAACAAACTAAATAATTGGAGGCATTAATTCTTACCATAACAACTTGTTACCATATTTTTTTACAAAATTGAAGGCATAAATTCTTCCAAAATAAATTATTAACTTATATAAATCTAGATCACTACAACTTGTTACCATAATTTTATTCTAGATCTTACTAAGTTTTGTAACTTTTTAAAAAAAATGTATTTAACTGTATATCTTTCCTCTTTTTACTAGATTTTGATTTTTTGGTTAATTTTAATTAAAAACTCCATTCTTTCACTGCAAATTATTACCATGATTTTTTTTTCTAACTTACTAAGTTTTGCATTTATTTTTTTTAAATTACTAAATTTAATTTCTTTCTTATTTTTACTACAACCTTAACCTTGATCTTTTTGCAAACAAAACATGGAAGCATTTATTTTATTAGAAATAACATGCTTTATCTAAAACATGTATGCATAGTTTAAATCATAATAATTAATTTTGCAAATAATATTAGTTTAATACAAATTTAAAAAAAAAATAGTAGAATTTCATAAAAACCAAATACAACATACTATATTTTAATAAAATTTCTATTTATAAAACACTTTCATCTACAACATCTCAACTTTCCCAAACTCACTTGAAATAAGAAATCTACTATAAAGCTTTCTATTCATCCATCTCATGCTTTTTTTCACACTTCTATGAATAAAACTTAAATTAATTGATTCTTTTCAGAAATTTATCTTTAAGTATTCGATTAATATCTCCATTGATTAAAAACTAAATTAAATGGTGATTTTAATTCCTACTTTTTAATGTATAATTTTATATTATTATTTTTTAATTATATTTTCTTAATTAATTCCTCTGCAAACTTCATCTCACTAAAAATAAAATATACCTATAATTTTGACAGAGTATTTACATCAGTTTTACAATGGGAACCCAATGTTTTGGTAGATATGCTACAGTGGTATGCTTTGTTCCAGTTGGTACACAACTTCATGGTGACTATTTTTTTGCTGAGTTAGAGTGCCACTTTTCGTGTTAGGACAGTGATTTTACTTCCCCTATTAGATATTGCAATGACGTTCTCTGTTCTCTTCCCTCTGCGTTGTAATTATGCTCTGTGAGACTATGACAGTGTCTCAGTTTAAGGAAAGTAATAGTCATTGGAGTCAACATATGTAAGGGAAAATAGATCAACCTAAATGTCCCCTTAATCTCTAACTTATGGGACTTTCATAAAGAGGAATATAAATAAATTATTTTACTTTGATAGTTATCCAAAAAAAAATTAAAAAAAATGATAAGTGTCACACACAACCTTACTAATCTTAAAAAAAACTTGAAACTGTGCTGAAGAAACTGTGCTGAAGAACACCGTGCAGATGAATAATCTGATTGCAGAACACCCATGTGGAAATTAAAATATTCTGATTTTTAGAATTGAATCGATGCAATTGAAGAGAGGTGAATGTGAGTCCTCTATATGCAGCGGTAAAGTCAATCCTTTCAACTTCCTTCGGTAAACAAATCGTATTGAATGTGTTTGAATCATGCATCCTAACGGCTGCAAAGAATCTTCTTGGACCATGACAGCTTGGACGGTGACAGTTCAGTAACGTTTGCTCTTCCACCTCAACAATAAAATATAACATTCGCTTTTCCACTTGGCCAACTAAGTAAGTTGCAAATATAGCATTAGTGAATTCATATTTTATTGGTTTGTTGAATGTGTGATTGTAATTGCCAGATTGTTTGTTGCGTTTGATATTCTCCACTTTGCATTTTGCATTCGTAACTGCAGCTAAAGAAATGTATACAGATGACTAAGGAGTGGAATAACTGGAAGAATACGAACCACTTCTTTTTTCTTACATCGTTACTGGTGATGATCCTTATATAATGCCATTGTAGGTTATGTCTCTCGACATAATAAAAATAGATATACAATTTATAAATCATACTTCTATGGATGTGACAGTAATATTAAATATTAAATGTATAAGAAACATCATTGTGATGTACAATGATGTAATGAATAATTAATGGAGGTAGAACCATGCCATTCATATCAAAGTCTATCACTAGGTGAAAACTAATTATGTATATAAACTATTGTTGAACTCATTGGAAAATGAGTCTATGTAATAGGAAATGTTATCTTTGAGCCGTCTTTGCTGCGCTGGCTTGTTCCCTGGATGCCTCGTTGAAATCTGACAATTATCAATCAATTTGCTCTTCATATGCGAAGATATGAAAACTCCTCTGCCATTTCTTTTCTTTCTGTTCTTACCAACGTTGTTTAATGCGTTAGATAACTCAAACATCAATCAATTTGCTGTTCATAAGCCCAAATATGTAATACTTTCTTTTCTGCCACGTCATCACCAATTTACTGCTTGTTACGCGTAACCTACAATGCCACCCACCCATTTGTAACGGTGTAAACAAAAAAGAATTGTATCGTATTCCTACAGTTACTAATGAAATGAAATTAATAAATTATAAAACAGCATTCGCTGAAGGATAGGAAACGCCAATTGCTGAAGGATAGGAAATGCCAATGGCTGAAGAATAAGAATAAGGATGCCGACAAGGAATATGAAGGATTAGGATTTATGATTATGGTTAATTTTATGTTTAGGGGTAGGGTTTGTATCACAATGTTAGGGTTAGAGTTTATATTAGAGGGTTAGAGTTAGGGTTAGGATTATAGTTAGGGTTCTATTGTTAAGGTTAGGCTAATGATTAGGAATTAGATTTATATTATGGTTATGATTAAGGTTAGGGAAAGAGTTAAGATTATGTTTAGGCTTAGGATTTAGGGTTATATTTAGGATTGTGTCTAGGGTTAGGGTTTATATTTATAATTATGGTTATGGTTTGGATTTATAGTTATGGTTTGCATCACTTTTAGGGTTAGGTTAATGGTTAGGGTTAGGATTGCAGTAAGGGTTTACATCATTGTTAGGGTTAGGTTAGTAGTTGAATTTTGGATTTAGGATGAAGGTTAGGGTTAGGCTTACAATTGTTGTTAGGATTAGGATTTAGTGTTATTGTTATGATTATTTCTAGGGTTAGACTTTATATCATGGGATTAGGATTAGGGTTAGGATTTACAATTATGGTTAGTTTTGTGTTTAGGGTTAGGGTTTATATCACAACGTTAAGATTGGGGTTAAGGGTTTAAGGTTTATATTAGAGGGTTAGAGTTAAAGTTAAAGGTTAGGGTTAGGATTGTAGTTAGGGTTTACATCATTGTTAGGGTTAGGCTAATGGTTAGGGTTTGGATTTATATCATGGTTAGGGTTAAGGTTAGGGATAGGGTTAAGATTATGGTTAGGCTTACGATTAGGGATACGTTTAGGATTATTTCAAGGGTTAGGGTTTATATCTTATGCTAAGAGTTAGTGTTAACGGTTAGGGTTAGGATTGTAGTAAGGGTAAAGTTAGGGTTATATTTAAGTTTAGGGTCAAGTTATGGTTTAGAGTTCAATCAGGTCTAGATTAGAGATATTTTCAAGGTGAGGATTTGATTATGGTAAGGTTTTCATTATAGTTAGGGTTTCTATTTTTTTATGTTGTTAAATGAATCAACAATTAGTTTTAGAATAAATTTAAAACTAAAACTTATATAACTTTAAATGATTAGAGTATGCTTTTGAATGTTTATCAAATCCAATAACTATTGTAGGATAATGTATTTATTATGAATATTTTCTTTCTTATTTCAATATTTTTATGAAATAATTACCTTGAAACTTTGTTCTAATGAAATAAAGACATTTTAAAATAGCTTAAACTCTCTTTTAATTGAAATGATATTTTTACTAAAAATTTAAAATACAGACATTTTAAAATAGTTTAAAGTTTAATAAAATCAAATACTTAATTAAGGGTTTAAGCTTTATCAAATAATTTGAAACATTAATAAAATATTCAAAAATTATTTGAGTAATAATAAATTAACAAAGGTTGTATCAAAATATACTTTATTAATAAATATATTAGATAAATAAGAATAAATGAATATTATCAATAGTAATTTGATATTTCTATTTTTTTATTATACTTATTTATGTAATATATATTATTTATATATTTTTAAATAAAAGTTAAACTTATACTCTATAGGCATTAGTAAAAATTGATTGATATTATATTTTTAATTGATATTAATTGATATTAATTCATTTAACAACATTTCAATTTGAAATTTTTTGGTTTTGCATGAAAATCAATTCACATTTTAAAATTAAAATAGTCTTTTTTTAATGTTGTTAAATAAATCAACAATTAATTTTAAATTAATTAAGGGTTTAAAATTTTATGATATAATTTGAAAAATTTAAAAACTATATGATTAGAGTTAACTTTAAGATTAGGTTAGGGTTGGCATTCAATTAGGGAGATTAGGTTTAGGGGTTAAGGTTGTAGTTAATAAGAGTTTAGTTTTCACGTAAGGTTATAAATAGGTAACTATTGTAGGATAATGCATTCATAACACTTATTATCTTTAATATTATGTACTTTTCTTATGAATTTTTTTTTTGTTATTTCAATATTTTTATGAAATAATTACCTTAAACTTTGTTCTAATGAAATAAAGACATTTTAAAATATCTTAAACTCTCTTTTAATTGAAATGATATTTTTACTATATATTTAAAATATAGACATTTTAAAATAGTTCAAAGTTCTTTATAATTAAAATTATCTTACTCATAACCTTTATATTAATTTGATATTTGATATTTATATTTTTTTCTTATTTATGTAATACATATTATTTGAAAATACGCATAAATTTGTTGCCATTGTAAAGCTTCTCGACTTAATAACAATGGCTTTTCCATAATAAATGAATTAAAAGTCATAAGTAATAGGTTGTCCGTTGACATCTTTTATTGAACAAAAATGGTATGTATGATTTGTATGATAGTGTCACGATTATAAATCTAAAAAATCAATTTAACAACTATAAAAAAAAAGTTATTTTAAATTTAGAATTTGAATTCATTTGCATGCAAAAGGGGAATAGAATAGAAATTTTTCTCATATATATAGAAAATATAGAAAGATTCTATTTATATTTAGATTCTACTTTTAAATTAACTCAAACGACTATTTATTTTAAAACTAATTGATATTTAGAACTTGAAATGATTTGATAGTTATTTTAAGTTTAGAATTTCAATTAATTACGGCCAGATGCGTAACCTACAATGGCATCAATAGGAGGAAGGAGCTGACAATACCAGTTACATTCGAATTGCAATAGGCATATGAAAAGTTGATATTAATATTCATAGATATCTTTCTCGCTTCACTTATTTTAAACATGCACAGTTGCAAGGATAGTTATAACTATGGATCTGCACAAATTCTTTTTTTTCAATTTCCATATAACCCACGCAGTCTAGCCATATTTTGTTTTTTTCTTTTGAAACTGATAGGGGTTTTTTTTGTGTGTTGTGTAGATGGACAAGACATCTATTGTTGGAGACTTTCGAATCCCTTTGCTTGGATTTCCACAATGTGAATCTCACATATTTTGACGACCAGATTATCAAATCTCCACCTTTAAAGTAAGTAATCTGGAACTTGTCCACATCATCAATGGCCTTTGATTTTGATTTTTGCGTACAAATGAGTCTTGCATTTGATTGATTTTGTGGTGAAATAGTGCGATGCAGTAATAGATAGTGAGAAATAAATTATTAAAGAAGCTCCTTTCAAGTATGGCTAGCAAGGACCTGGGTGCTAGAATTTGTAAATTATTCCATTTTTGCCTCACTTTACAAATCTAGAGTTTTCAAATGTACCATTATTATTTTGAAAAGATTTTTACAGCAGAAAGATAGGATTGACATGCACTTGTAGGGATGTCATAATTGGCATTTTAGTAGTAGTAGTTTCAGAATAAAATAGTTGTAAGGACATAGAAGATTAAGAGTTTAATTTCAAAATCTTGTTTGCAGGCTCAAGTTGCTATGCAATCCATTGAACGCCCGTTTTTATGATTCCACATCTTGCTTGCATGTCCACTAGAGCATTTCCAACTTTAGTATCTAAACAAAATCCCCATACTATTATGCATGCAATGCATGTCCACGCTCTATTTGAAAGCTTCCATTCTTGAATACGCTACCAAAGAATTTGGCTTTATACTTGCCCATTGCATTTGTTTCAATATTTTGAAAGTGTTTTAAACAAATCTATTCTCTCTAAATCTTGCAATCATTGCATTCCATGAGATCACATCTCTTGAGTATATTTTTAATTATCAGACTTCAAAATTATGTATTTGAGAAAGAATATCTCTTTTGGTTGTACGTATTGCTATTGGTTGAAGCTTTGCAATTATTGTCTATTCTCAAACTCTTCACCTTCTTCACTTTTTTTCTTTTCTAATTCAGGGCATGTTAGATCTATAATTATTTAATAGAATTTATATTTAAAATAATTTAAATATAAAAGATAGAATAAATTGAGTCTTAAGCAATTGTTAGAATGTTTAGACATGGAAAGATGATCCTAGTAACTTGATTAAACATTATCATATTCTAAAAATTCAATTATAAGATTAATTTTTGATTATGAGAAAACTTAAAATATAATATAAATGTTATTTACTGAAAGTACAAAAAGATTTCATATATATCTAAGATTGGTTTTAAATTTGGCAATTCATTTAAAATTTATAAAAGGGAAAATATAGAAAGGTTCTATTTATATCTAGATTTTAGTTTTAATTTATTCTAAAAGATTGATGATTCATTTGAAAATTAGAAAATATAGAATTTAATTTAATTTAGAATTTGAAATAATTTACATGTTAAAAGTAAAAATAAAATAGAATTGTTGCTTATATATCTAGAAAAAATTTGGAAGAAAAGGTAAAACAAGTTTTTAGTAATTACTATTATAATTTAGGGTTAAGTTAAGATTATGGTTAAATTAAGGTTAGGTATAGTTTTTAATTATAATTACTATTAGAGTTATGATTATAATCTTATTAATCTTTGGAGATCCATAAAATGCTAGAAATATAATTGATATCTAAATAATTATTTTAGAAAAACAATAATTGAAAATAAAAATATATAATTTATTAGTAATGCATCATCTAAAAGTTTAATCCGCTATACTTAAATTTTTGTAAGTTTGTCTTTAATCATATATTTATGTATAATTTTAAAAAATAACCTTATAATAAACTCAAAAAATGTAACAATTATAATTTAGGGTTAATTTAGAATTAGGGTTTAATTAATGTTGGCTGTAGTTTTTAATTATAATTATTATTAGACTTTTAGTTAAATTAGAATTCAATTATGGTTAGGCTTGAACTAAAGCTATATCAACCCTACCCTAACCCCAAGCTTTATCCTAGAATAGTAACTTTAATCACAACCTAAAATTAATCCTATCCATAACCTAATCTTAACCATAACTTTGATCTAACCCTAATGGAATCCAAATAACCTAACCCTAAAATTAATCCTAACCTTAATTAAACCTTATCTTGAACAACCTAAACCCTAGCATAGTCTTTACCCTAAACTCAACAAATGACATTGACCCTAACCCTAGTCAAACCTTTATGCTAATGTAACCCATAACTTAACCCTAACCCTTATTAAATGGTATCTTTAATCCTAATTAAAAATATTAACCCTAACCTTAAATTCAGCTTAATTATAGAAACCTAACCCTAATAACATGTTTTATCCTTGAAACCTAACCCTATTTGAATCATAAGAATAACCATAACTATAATCATTAGCCCTAACCTTAACCATAACACTAATCATAACACTAAACCTTCACCCAAAACCTAATCATAACCCTAACCATGATGCAAACCCTAACCTAACCATAGTAGAAACCCTAAACCTAAACCCTAACTGTAACCCTAATAATGATCTAAATACTAACCCTAATCATATCCATAACTATAACACTTAATCCTAACCTTAGGTCTAAACTTTATGCTAAACCCTAATGCTAACAATAATTCAAACCATAAACCTTGTTGTAACCCAAACCCTAACCCTAACAATAATGTAAACCCTAACCATAATCCAAATAATTCTAACCCAAACTATAACCCTAAGCATGATACAAACCATAACCTAACCATAACCTTAACAATAATCCTTAGCCTTATCTGTAACCAGAACGATAACCCTAAAACTTAAACTTAACCATAACAAATAATCTATCCCTATCCCCAACCCTAACCCTGACCATGATGTTGATTCTAACCCTAACCATAATCTTAACCCTCTTCCCTAACCTTAACCCTAACACTAACACAAACACCAAGCACAATATAAACCTAACCCTAACCATATGCCTAATCATAATCCTAAGCCCTAACTCTAACCTTAATCCTAACCCTAACCCTAACCATGATGTAAATCCTAACCTTGACCATAACCCTAACCCTAAAGTCAACCTTAACCATGATATAAAACTTAACCATAATCCTAACCATAACCATATGCCTAACCATAATTCTAAACTCTAGCCTTAACTATGATATAAAACTTAACCATAATCCTAACCCCAACCCCAAACCCAACAATGATCTAAAGAATAACCCTAACCTCAATCATAATACTAACCCTAACTGAACCATAATCCTTAACCCTAACCATAACAATAATCCTTAGCCATAACCTTAAAACCTAACCCATACCATAATTATAATTGTAAACCTAAACCTTAACCCTAACCATAACCCAAACCCTAACCATAAGTGTGATCATGTAGACCATAACCCTAACCCTCATCATATTCCTAACAATAATCCTAAGCGTTAACCCTAACCATGATGTAAACCCTAACATAATTCTGAATCTCAAACCTAACACTAATCCTAAGCATGATGTAAATGCTTATAGTAAATGCTAAGACTAACCATAATTCTAATCCAACCTAACCTAACCTAACCTAACCTAACCTAACCTAACCTAACCTAGCCTAACCTAACCTAACCTAACCTAACCTATCCTAACCTAACCTAACCTAACCTAACCTAACCTAAACTAACCTAACCTTGACCCTATCCCTAATCTTTATGATAATGTAATCCCTAACCCTAATTAAACCTTAATGCTAAACCTTGAAAGCGAGCTTTATTATAGAACCCTAGAATTAAACACTACCTACAACTTGAACCCTAATCCCACCATAATTTAACTCTAACCCTCTCTATTGTGATTGAAGCATAACCCTAATTCTAGCCCTATTTGAAATCTAATACTAACCCTAATTACAATTTACCTTATCATATTCAAACCCTAACCTTGACAATATCTCCAATCTACACCTAATTGAGCCCTAACCCTAACCTAATCTTACCATAATTAAAACCTAACCACAACGTAACCCTAAACCTACCTATAACCCTATAATTAAACCTTAGCTACAACTTGAACCCTAATTCAACCATAATTGAACCCTAGCTCTAAACTTAACCCTATCCCTAATTAAACTTTAAATCTTATCTTACCCCAACCCTAATCTACACCAAACCAAGATCGTAATTGAACTCTAATCCTAATTTCCTAACTCTAATGTAATTGAATCATAATCCTCATTTAATTCTAATCCTAACCCTAACTATAATTAGAACCTTACCATAATTAAACTCTAATTATCTATAATGCTAACCCTTAAAGTTGATCCCTCTAATTGAATTCCAACCCTAACCTAACCCTAAACTTAATTTTAACCATAAAATTGAACCCTACCTACAACTTGAACCTTGATCTAACCTTAATTTAACCCTAAATCTAATTTGAACCCCAGTCCTGATTGAATTTCAATCCTAATTTAACTCCAATCCTAATGCAATTGAATAATAACCCTAATTCTAAGCCTAATTGAACTTTAATATTACCCCTACCAATAATCAAACCCTAACCTTGACAATATCCCTAATTTAGACGTAGTAAACCCTAACCCTAATTGAACCTATATTCTAATATAATAATATAATTCAATTCAAAAAAAAGATACTATATAATTATATGTTGCATTTATTTTATGTTTTTCATGTCACATCACGCAATTGCCACTAGCATATATACCTTAAATTTTAATTTAATCCATATAAAATACGCCGAGAGATAACCTTCTGGAGGTGCCTATTTTACATTAGGGTGTAAAATTGATTAAAAATAGGCACCTCGAGAAGGATATCTCTCAGCTTATTTTATATGGATTAAATTAAAATTTAAGGTATATGTGCTAGTTAAAACTTATTGATATTTAAAACTTGAAATTATTTTCTTGTAAAAAGTGAAAATAAAATAGAAATGTTAATTATATTTTAGAAAATCTCAATTTATAAATAATTTTTTGTTTTAAATTTATTGTTTAACTAACTCTTGATTTATTTAACAATTTAAAAATATTATAGTTATTTTAAGTTTAAAATTTGATTCAAAATTTATTTTGTCGACTATATTTATTAATAAAATATGTATTGATATAAGGTTTGTTATTTTTATTATTATTCAAATAATTTTAAAATAATTTTAAATATTTTAAATTATTTTATAAAGGTTAAACATATAAGATTTTAACTTAAGTAGTGTTAGGGTGAAACTTTAACTTGTTTTAAATTTATATTATTAACATTGTTTGAATTAAAAGAAATTTTAAGCTATTTTTAAATGTCTTTGCTGTATCAAAACAAATTTTAAAGGTATTTATTTCACAAAAGTATTGAAATAAAGAAAAAATATTCATAGGAAAAGTATACAATAATCAACATTTGTTTTAATATTAACTATAACCTTAATCTAACCCTAATTTAACCCTAACCTAATCCAAACCCTAACACTGAACCCTAAAACTAATTGAGTTCTATCCCAAACCCTAACCCTAATTAAACTTTAATCCTAATTTCTATGTAACCCTAACATAATTGAATCATAAAGTTAATTCTTAACCCTAATTGAACTCTTATACAAACCTTAAATATAGTTTTAAACTTAACATAATAAAACCCTAACCTTGACAATATCCGTAATCTAGATCTAATTGAACCAAAAACTAGATCAACCTTAATCTAAGCATATTTGAAACCTAACCATAACCTAACCCTAAATTTAATTCTAACCCTAGAAATAGACCCTAAAGTTAACTCTAACCATAGAAATAGACCCTACCCACAACTTAAACCTTAATCTAACCTTAGTATGTGCTCTAAGCCTCATTGGATCCTAATTCTAATTCAATACTAACTCTCACCCTCATGATGCGTTATCCTAAATACAACCCTAATTAAACCTTAATGTTGACCTTAAAATCAAGCTTTATTATATAACCCTAACCCTCACACCATGCTTTATCCTTAAACCATAACACTATAAATGAATACTAAGTCTAACTCTAACCATAATTAAACCCTAAATAAATTATAATACTAACCTTAACCCTACTCAAGATGTAAATCCTAACCCTAAAAATTACCATAATTATAACCCCATTCCTAATCATAACCAAAGCCCTAAAGCTAACCCTAATCCTAAAAATTATTTAAACCCTAACTTTGATCCTAATCCTCATCCTAAACCCTATCCCAAAACATAACCCTAACCCTGACCATGATTTTAACAGTAAACCTAACCATTATCCTCACAATAACCCTATTCATGGTGTAAATCCTAACCATAACACTAACCTTAAATCTAACCCAAACCATTACAAACACTAACATTAATCCTAACACTAACCCTTAACCCTAACCCTAACCATGATGTAGAACATAACCCTAGCTATAATACCAATGTTAACCCTAATACTAAGCCGAACCATGATGTAAAACCTAAGCTTTACCATAGTCCTAACTATAACTCTAAACCATTACCCTAATCATATTCCTAACCCTAACCCTAACCCTAACCTAACCTAATCATAACCCTAAACCCTAACCCTGAAAATGAGGAATGGGTCTACAATTCTTAAGGTGCACCAATCGTCTATTAGAATGCATTAATAATATATGAAGGGTATTAATATCTTGGTGCATCCTAAGGGCTCGATGGCCATTTCCCTAAAAATAACTTTAAACCTAACCCTAACCATGATGTACACCCTAAACCTATCCATAATTTAAACCATGATGTAAACCCTAATACTAATCATGATGAAAATCCTTAGCTTAATTATAACCATTACTATAATTATAACCCTAAAACTAACTATAATACAGACCCTAGATCCCAACCCTAACATGATGCAAATCCTAACTCTAATCATAACCATGATATAAACATTAACATTAATCCTACTACTTACCCTTGACCTTAACCCTTACCATGATGTAAACCTTAACCCTATCCATAATCCTAACAATAACTGTAACATTAAGCCTAACCATAAACCTAACCCTAACTCCAACCCCAACCATGATGTAAACTATAACCCTTACCATAATCCTAGCTATAACTCTAAACCATAACCCTAACCTAACCATAACCATAAACCCTAACCCTAACAATAATCCTTAGCCCTAACCCTAAAACATAATCTAACCCTAACCCTAACCCTAACCATAACAATAACTAAAAACCTATATGTAATCCTATCCATAATCATAATACTAATCTTAAACTCTAATACTAATCTTAATCTTAAATCTTAACCTAACCATAGTCATCACCCTAAACCTAAGCCTAAGCTTAACCCTAAAAACAATGTTAATCATCACCCTAACCCTAACCCTAACACTAACCCAAAATTTAACCCTAGCTAATATGTAAACCCTAACCCTAGCCATAATCCTAACTACGACCCTAACCATAATCCTAAACCTAACCTTAACCCCAACCATGATGTAAATAATAAACCTAACCATAACGCCAAACCATAACCCTAATCGTAATCCTAACCTTAACCCTAACCTTAACCATATTTGAATACTAATAATAAATATAACTACAATTAAACCCTGAATAAATTATAATACTAACCCTATTCCTAACCCTAATCAAGATGTAAATCCTAACCCTAATAATAACCATACTTATAACCCTAAACGTAACCATAACCCAAACCCTCAAATTAACCCTAATCCAAACAATGATGTAAACCCTACAACTATGAGCCTAAACCTAATCTTAAACCCTATCACAAACCATAACCATAGCCCTAAACCTAACCATTATCATAATCCTAACCTTAAACCCTAACCTAATCATAACCCTAACTATGATGTAAACCTTAACCTTGACCATAATACTGATTTTAACTCTTATCCAAAACATAACTATCAACCAAATCCTAATCCTAACCATACCCCTAGTTATAATTCTAACCCTTATCCTACATTTGATGTAAACCATAAACATAATTGTAACCATTTCACTATACCCTAACCAGAACCATAAGTTTAAACCTAATATTAAACTACAACCATAACCCTAACCCTAATGATTATCCTAAACCAAACCCAAACCCTAACGTTGAAGCTAGCCATAACCATTACCATAACCCTAACCCTAATCATAACCCTAACTACAACCATGATCATAATCCTAACTAGAACCATGATGTAAACATTATCCTCGACCATAAAACCAACCTTAATGCTAACGCTAATTATAACCATAATACTTGGCATTAAATAAAGTTTAATATATCTTAGATTTTAGTATTTTCTTTGATCCTACAACAAATATATATTGATTAATTTTATGTTTTCCATGTTGGGCGGTGCCAGTGCCACTAGCATATATACCTTAAATTTTAATTTATTTTATATAAAATACGCAAAGAGGTATCATTCTGAAGGCACCTATTTCAATTTAGGGTATACAATTGATTAAAAATAGGCACCTCAAGAAGTTGATAACATTCTATCTTTTTAAAACTGAAATAATTCTACGAATCTAATAATTCTAATAATTCTATTATCTTAATTCAATTTTTAGATTAACAAATCTATTTTTAAGTAACATAAAATGAATATCATTATATTTTAAGGATTCTAACATTTCTTGAAATTATTTAAATTATAAGAAAATTAATTAAATTTAATTTATAATACTTAAATCTCAAAACTAATAAACTATTTAATAATAAACCAAAATACTTTCAAAACAATCAACTAAGCATGTACAATTTAAAAATAAAATTATAAAAAATAGCTTAAATTACTTATTGAAAAGTATAATGCTAGGTCCCTGAGATTTAAATTTTAAAACTGGTGGTCCCATGAATTTTGTCATAGTTCACCTTAGAAGTTTAAACTCAAAAAAGAAACTGTTAAACTCCGACATTTAAGGAAACTAGTGATCTCATGAATATAAGATTTTTGTATGTGCATAATAAGGCATAGTTTAAACTCGAAAAAGAAACTATTAAATCCGACATTTAAGGAAACTAGTGATCTCATGAATATAAGATTTTTGTATGTGCATAATAAGGCATTATGAACCGACATGTTGTTTTCACTACATCCCGTACAACTGCCACATGGTTGCTCAGTGACTGAAGACCCTGCATTTCAATTAAAAGAAGAAATATTTCATGAAGAAAAAGATTACATTTAAAGTGACCATTCCCATTAGATGTTTCTAAGCAAACTTACAACAAGGAAAAATTGTATGAATATATCTCACCCATCACTGTAATTCGTGACAGAAAAATAAGAAGAATAAGAATGCAAGCATACGATGAAGAGGCCATCACAACTCCTTTGCCTGCCATTTGTTTTGAAATTACAAAATTATATGCAATGATAATAAAGACAAGTATTTATATATTAAAAGCGTGAATTATTTAGGGAAGTTCTACGTTTTCTCTCAACACATTGGAAACTTTCTTGTTTGAAGAAAAGTATTTATATATTAAAAGCGTGAATTATTTAGGGAAGTTCTTCATTTTCTCTCAACACCTTATCCGGATGGGGTAAGCTTTGCAGGTTGTGCCATTCAAGAAATAATTTAATTAGCTGCCTCCTTTTGAGAATGTTTCTATCTAGCCTTCTTCACCTCCTCCTTGGTGAATCTCATCTAAGTAGCTACTTCTTCTACCATCTTTGATACCTTTCTCTTCCGGGCAAGAGTAGGGAACAGCTGGTACAAACTAAGGTCCTTTTCTTTAAATATCTCAAATCTCCCTTCCTTGGGATACACCGGTTGACTCAAGAGATGTTTTGCATAACCTTCAAGTATAACGGAGCCAACTTCATACCCCATGGACATGATCCAAACAATTTGGGGCTCCACAACTTCCATCAAGCATTCATCCTTATCCACCATAAATAAAATGGTTTGCTCATACCTCTCAACAACCTTCTTAGGAATCATTTCCCTATTTTTCATTGAGGCTTGGGAGGTTTGGAAGTATCCCCAGAGGGAAGATATTCTCATAGTACCATCACCAATTCCCCATAGACCTTCCTTGATCTGCATGGCCAATGGTCTATAATAGGGCCCATTGGACCTTGCCATTTATACTGGGTATCTCTTGAAAGAAGTATTGTGCCAGGAAAATAAAGAGTGTACCATATTTAAAAGTATGGTTTTTGTCCTCCTTTATCTTCTTTAGATTGCTTAATAATTCATTTAGAAGTGTCGTGCACATGTCATACATGGAAAGAGAGGGGGAGAGAGAGATGGATAAAGAGAGAGAGATAGAAAGGGGGAGATAGAGGGAGGGATAGAGGGAGAGATAGAGATAGAGGGTAGAATAGAGAAGGGGACTTAGAGAGAGAGAGGATGGGATAGATACACCTAAGAGAGGGGGAGAGAGAGAGAGAGAAAGATAGAGACCAAAGAGGTAGATGAAGGGGAGGTGAGAGAGAGAGAGAAAGACAATGTGAGAGATAGAGAGAGTCTGAGTGAGATGAAGGGATGGAAGGATAGTATAAGAGACTAGAGAGAGAAGTGCAAAGAGAGGGACAAAGAGAGAGAGTGAGAAAGAAAGGTAATGAGAAAGGGAGAGAAGGAGGGGGAGGAGAGAGGGAGAGAGTGAGAGAGAGAGGGAGAGAGAGAAAGATACACCGAAAATAAAGGGAGATTGAGATAGAGAGATAAAGAGAGAGAGAGAGAGAGAGAGAGAGAGAGAGAGAGAGAGAGAGAGAGAGAGAGGGGTGGAGGTAGGGAGAGAGTGGAAAAGAGATACACTTGATAAAGGAGGAGAGAGAGAGAGAGAGAGGAATGGATCGAGACGGGGAGAGATAATGAGAGTTATAAGGAACAAAATACTTGATAGAGGGAGAGATAGGGAGGGGGAGGGAGAGAGAGATAATGGGAGAGAGACACCGAAGAGGGGAGAGAGTGAGAGAGAGAGATATTTGAGAGAGGGAGAGAAAGAGAGAGATAGAGAAAAGAGAGAAAGAGGGTGAGGAAGATGAGAAAGAGAGGGAGAGATACGTAAGATAGGTAAGAAAGTAGAGAGGGACAAGTTTAAGAGATAAATAGGTAGGGGTTGAGGAAGAGAGAGGGAGAATGTAGGGGAGAGACAAGAGAGATAATACTGATATAACAGTTTGATGCTATTTGAAAGGTAGAATACTCAAAAAACTAGAATCTTCATTATAACTCTTAGAGATCTGGAACCACTCTCAAACATCTTGACAATATCTAAGAAACATAAAAGACAAAGAGAAATGCCACTTATACTAAAATATTATATTTTATGTATATATCCTACCGAAAAACCTAATGGAACGCTAAATGAACTGCATACAAGTCCATATTACTAATTTAAATTTTATTGATATACAAACGCATATGTATTTGACAAACTAAAAGTGCGTACGGGGTTTTAATTTCTAAACCACATATGCGATTAGTATACTTCAAACCCCATACATGGTTTAGCTTCAGTCAGGCTTGGCAAAAAGAGCCTAAACTTCTATAAGGGGTTTTCTAAATTTCAAATACCCTGTTTGCATTTTGTGTTTTTTCATTTTTTTTGGGGGTGTGTCCACTTTTTTGCATACCATCTTGGTGCACACACCCAATATTGATATTGAAAATGATTGAAAACAACTATCTTGACATCGGTTAGGGTTAAAATGATGTCTAATTAAATTAAGAGTTGATCAGGATCATGAAACGACAATTGAGGTTGATGTCAACAAGACCTAAGTCAAATTTGAGAAAATGGGATCGAATAGGAAAAGAATGTGAAAGAATGACACAATTACAACAATTACACGTCATCCCCAATTTACTGCTCGTTAAATAATTTTTTTTTTCTTTTATAACATTCTATCTTTTTAAAACTAAAATAATGGGGCTTCATTTCATATGGAATCCTTTCTTTTCTGCCACGTCATCCCCAATCTACTGCTGGTTAAAATAAATGTGTTTTCTTTTGATAACGTTCTATCTTTTTAAAACTAAAATAATGGGGCCTCATTTCTGCTATTTAAATAAATGTGTTTTTCTTTTGATTACATTCTATCTTTTTAAAACTGAAATAATGGGGCTTCATTTCTATCCTGCCTCATTAATAAAAAAATTAGTTTAATAAATTTTATTTATTATATTTTTCAATCTATTAATATAACTAATGTTATTTTTATTATAAGCCTTCTACAATCTATTAAATCTAATAATTCTATCATCTTAATTCTATTTTAAGTTTAACAAATCTATTTTTAAGTAACATAAAATGAATATCATTATATTTCAAAGATTCTAACATTTCTTTAAATTATTTAAATTATAAAAAAATTAATTTAATTTAATTTTATAATACTTAAATCTCAAAACTAATAAACATTTTTATAATAAACCAAATTAACTTAAAAAATGATCAACTAAACATGTACAATTTAAAAAAATTTAAAATGAAATTATAATACATAACATAAATTACTTAATGAAAAGTATAATGCTAGGTTGCTGGAGGGGGCCTTCCTAAAAAGTATTATAAAATTGATATAATATGATAATTATTAACATTAATATTTAAAAATTAAAAAATAATAATTTAGCATTAATAATAAAATAAATAAATCAAATTAATTATTCATTAATTTTTTATATTAAAGATCGAGAATAAACAAAATACAATTAGCTGTAGACAGGGGAGGCTATGCCTCAACCATCAAAACCACTGAGGATCTTTGTTACATCACTAGAGAGTAGTGCGATATCAAAAAAGGAATAGTGAGAAAAGGAAAAGTCTAAGCACTACTGCAACATGTGATCGAAAGGATCAATCCAAGTGGTCCACCCTTGGACCCCTTCCATCAAAACCACCTTCTTTCGGTCCTGGATCTAGGTTAGCATGGCAATGTGATCAGCCTCGGGCATCCTGTCGCTGATGATCTCTTTGTGCAGTTTCTTTAGAGCCTCTTCAAAGGAAGACTGGCTTTTCGCAAGCCTCCTCCATTCGTAGCCATCCTTCATCTCATGTATGAACATAGTTGCATGACCATCTTGTACGAACTAGAGGAACTTATGCCTTTCGACATTCATAACGAAGGAGACCTGCGAGGCATTATTAAAAAAAGTGAGTCTACGAAGAGACTCAGTAAGATACTTGCCATTGTCATTAAACTTGTCCTCATTTCACATCTTCCAAATGAACCAAAGGATATAAGAAGATAAGATAAACCAAAATAAATTAGCATCCTTTTTTAACCCATCAATATAACTAGAAATAATGTTAAGGGTATCCACATTATTAGGAATGCAAAAACCAAACATTAACCAAACCTCCCTGGCGAAGGAGCGTTCTTTATCATATGGTAAGTTCTTTTCTGGGCGGGAGAGAGATTGTGGGCAGCGCTGAGCTCTTCCCAGCTGATTAGGAGACCACTCTCAAATAAGTCCTCAAAGATCCTGATGTCGAATTTGACCCAAAGTTTGGCCGAGCAGCCATGAGTGAGGGCTAAACGTTTACTAGCATGAAAGAGATTCCACCAAATCGACCTTTCCCCATGAATGGTGCCATTGCTGCTAATACTAGGGCTATCAATAAGATGTCTAATATGCTCCCAGGCCTTCCAAATGGATTTAAAAAGATATGAGCCTTGCACGGGAATAGGAAAGTGACCTGCCACTAGGTCAGCCAAGGGAAGGGCTTTCCAAGACTTGGCATTCTTAGAGACACCTCTCTCAATATTGTTTCTAATTAGGAATTTCTAGGGCTCCATGCCATCTAAGGCATGAAATATCCATTTCACAGCAAGGGAAATACCCATTTTTTTAGTCATGTGACACCATTTCCACTTATCCGCATGCATTTTTCTCCCACCTTTTCCATCAGAACAAAGGTACTGCCTTATGGCTTTTTGGATATCAAGGATTTGGTAGTTATTTAACATCCAGGCGGAGGAGTAGTAGACACTATATGAGGAGAGGATTTTCTAACAGAATTGGATCCTACCAGCAAGTGAGAGGAATCTATTATCCCACCTATGTAGTTTTTTGTCAATCTTATTCTTTATCCATTTCCACATCTCTTTAAGAGAGGGAGAAATAGAGAAAGGGATTCCAAGGTACCAGATGATTTTGTTGGGGCCTCCCCACTGAAACCCGTAGGGAATAAGGCAATCTGGGGGTTTCTCTTTCTAGCCAAGGAGAGTAGAAGGAAAAGGGCAATATAATCCACAAACTGGATGTTAAGGAGGTTGGAGTCATTAGGGAGCTTAATTCCTTTGACATAGGGGGATAGAGAATTGTCCCTGAGAAGATAGTATAGAGCATCTGATTTAATGACAAATAGAGCGGGTGCAAGCGGACAACCTTGCCTGATGGATCTACTAAGTTGAAAGTTCTGGGATAAGGATCCATTGACTTCAATTTGAGCCGAGGCATCCTCGAGAAGGACCTTAACATATTTGTAGAAGTTAACCGAAAACCCAAAGGCTTGTAGCATCATGATGACAAAGTCCTATTCCACATGGTCATATGCTTTTTCAAAATCTAGTAGGAACATAGTAGTGTCTTGGTTAGAGGCTCTAGCCCAATCCATGGCTTCCCAGCTCATAATAAGGTTTTCAAGGATATATCTACCCTTGATAAAACCTGTTTGGGTAGGGTAGATGAATTTAGGGAGGAGATTTTCAAGTTGAAGGGCAATAACCTTAGCCAAAATTTTGTAGGAGACATTTGGGAGGGTGATAGGCCTCCAGTTCTTGATTAAGGCCCTATCCCTATCCTTGGGTATCATTTTGATGGTCCCCTTGTTAATGTTAGCACCAAGGGTGCCATTGTAAAAAGCTTCAGAGTAAACACCATGTAGGTCAATGGCAATCCATTCTAGATTGGCCTTGTAGAATTCAATAGGGAGGCCATCTGGGCCCGACGCTTTGTCAGATATCAAGGAGTTGATAGCAGTAGTGATTTCCTCAACAGATACCCTTTGGTTGAGGAGGATGGAGTCCTCAGGGGAGATCCTAGTTGCGATCATGGTTTTGCACTTGTCACTAATGTCCTTAGCCTTGGCATCGTCTTCAGAGGTGAATAGGTTTTTGTAGAATAGTTCAAAAGCATCTTTGATACTGGGGAGGTCAATAATTTCTTTATTGTCGATAATCAGCCTATCAATCTTTTCCTTGGATTGTTTGTGCTTAAGTAGGTTAAAGAGGAATTTGGAGCCCTTGTCCCCAAATTGTAGCCAGTGGGTGCAAGCCCTCACCATAGCCCCACGGATCTTAACTTGCTGGTGTTTTCTAAGAGCTTCTCTAGCAAGCACAACATGAGTAGCCTTATGAGCGCAACTAGAGTTGTTTTGGATATTGAGCTCTGAGGACTCGAGCTGGCTAATGAGCAATTTTTCAGCAGATCTGAAGTATTTTGCCTTTTTTTGCCCTATAGTCTGTAGGGTTTTTTGCCAGGAATTCACATTAAAGTTCCATCTATCAATATGAGAGGGGAGGAGTTTGTTTTGACAGTTGAGGAGTTTGATGAGATGCAGGGCGATCAAAACATCGTGATCCTTGAGGAGGGAGGTGTTAAGCATAAATTTATAGGATTTGTTGACCTAGGTAGTCATAATATTTCTAACATTAATAAGAGCCATAATAGGGTGATGGTCAGACAGGGATGCAGGCCAAACAAAAACATGCCTACCTTAGGCATTAGGCGAGAAGGAAAAACTCTCTTTATTAGCATAGAAATGGTCCAGCCTAGAGTAGATTCCACTCTCCCCCTTTTGAAAGTTACACCAGGTATACCATAGGTTGAGGGGGAAATGTCGAAGCTCCTTAAATGGATCAAATAAGGCTTTATGCAGTTTCAGCCCATACCAGTGCTCTCTTTCTGAATTGTTCCATGCAAAGGGTAGGCCGCCAATTTTGTCAAAGCTATTTTCAACCATATTGAAATCCCCCGCAATTATCCAACGGATTTCTGGGAGTGATCTAAGCCTATCCCAAAAGGCAGTCCTATCTCTATAATCATTAGTAGCATACATAGAGCAGATCCCAAAGTGAGTGCCTTTCAGTTTGATGGAGGTCCAGACAGCCCTATTGCATGGGGAGATATACTTGTTAGTAATGAGATTGGACCACTTGGGATTGATAAGGATTCCAACACCTCCCTTGCCTCTGGGGTGATTAGAGAAGATTTTAATGGCATCCTTCCAGACATAGTTAAGTGTAGTTTCAAGAATAAGGTCAGTAACTTTTAGTTCTTGTAATAGTAGAAAATCCATATCCTTATGTAAGTCAAGGAGTCTTTTCACGATAAACTTTCTGTCAAGTGACTCCAACCCTCGCACATTCCAAGAAATAAATTTCATCATTACTGAGAAGGGGTTAAGGAGCAACTGCCAACCTTAGAGCTGGAAGGATTCATGGGAGTGTCAGGAACTGTGGGGGGATTAGTCCCCTTCTTCTTATTCTTGGAGCCAAAGGGCCTCCCTTTTTTCTTGGTCATGGAGCCATGATCCAACTGGTCTTCCTCCTCCTCACTAGGGGAGGAACAAGTTAGGGGATCAATGATCCCTTCCCCATTCTGGCCTAGAAGACTCAATTTACTGTATCTTGTGCAAGATTCAAATGTTGATTTGAAGTAGGGGAGCACATTAGGGAACATCTCAGGGCCAGTTGTAGTGTTAGCAGGAATGATTTGGATAACACAAGATTCATCGATCTTATTAAACACCTTGGGGACACAACACTTGTCAGTAGTGTTATCAAGACCTGGAGGAGGTGCTGGAGTGGGAATCATAGAGGAGGAACTTAGGGGAGTTCTAGGTCTATCAGCGATCTCAATAGAGCTAGATCCAGAATCTGTAGTAGTGTTGCCAAGGATGGTGCCCTCAAGGCTTTTAATCATAGACTTGATGTTTGGATGGTCTGAAGAATGGGAGGAGGTATTCTTTCTACAGTTGCTCTGTTTAATTCCAGTTTGGATTTTATCAGCCGCCAATTCCTATGCATTTTTCCTCTATCATTTTTTGATGATAGCTAATTGGAAGCCATCATCGGAGGGGCTTTGGTGGTGTCCATTGTAGAGGCCTCAAGGGGGGTGGGCATGGGTTGGAGGGGGCTTATATTGGTGTATCCTGGGATAGGATATCCATTGCTTAGGCCCGAGGCAGAGTTTCCACACCCAACCATCCCATTAAGTGGATTGTTCATTCTAGTTACAGGGGGGTTGTTAGCAGGCAAAGGGGTGATATCGGTTCCATTCACTGACGACATTGACTCGGTGCTTTTAGAATTTTGGGGGTCACCCTTGGAGGGATCAGCCTTGTTTTGAGTAGTTCTTTTTTTAATAATTAGGCAATTCTTATGCTGGTGTCCTTCTTTCTTACATAGAAAACAAGCATTTATCCCTCCTAGGGTTTCTAAAGGGCATGAATATACCTCTTTTTCTATCTTAAGATTCAGGGTATCGAGTATATCAATTCCTGGTTTGATTGAAACCAACATTCTTGCATCAAGATGGGGGATAAGTCTATTAGAATCATCCATCCTGACAAATTTGCCCACAGGTTCAATGATTTGGGGTAGGAAGCGCTGAGACATTTTTAAGAAGAAGCCACCTAGGGCATGAGAGAGCCATAGTTTCCTCATTGACGGCTTTGGGCAACCAAGCAAGGGCATGGAAGGAAGTGTTTCCTATGGCCCAATATTGTTTTTTCAGGACCTCAGCCTGTGTTTCTGAAAAGGTGAAAAAAATGATAAATAAACCCTTTTGAATTTACCTACAAAATGAAAATCTGAAACCAAGCTTTAAATTCCAAAAAATATGAAACTAGTCATCCAAAAATTTGCAAGTGGGGGGCACTTTTCAACATCTATAGTGGCAAAGAAGATTGTTGTGTTTCTTAACTTATCTTTCTCATGCAAGATTTATTTAGCCATAGCATCATTAGGCGAAATGGAGGAGAGATCGATGGAGATGGCTAAGGTCTTACCTTCTCCATTGGGTCGAGCAAAGCCAGCCATGAACTTAGCATTCTTATTGCAGGTAACGCCATCTCTAGGACCCGCGACGACATGTGAGAAAGACCTCTTAGGTTTCGGTGGTGAGAGTTTAGGGTTAGGTGGTGGGTCTGGGACAATAACTTCCTCAGACTCCATTAAAGGCCAAGTGCAGTGCTCACGCGAGGGTGGTACAGTATTAAATGCGAGCACAATCAACTACTAAAACATCTAGTGAGCAAAAAATAAAATAAAATAACACACAACTAAAATGAAGTGGATGTTTTAAGTTAGGAGTCTCAAACCACATGGAGGAGAGCGATCTCCTCCACCACCTTCATTGTTGACCTAGCTTGCAGTCTCCATATTTGTAGTAATTCGCAGTCTCCAGATTCGCAGTCTCCAAATTCGCAGTAATCGCCGTTGGTCTTTATAAAATAGAGGATGGTATTTTTAATAAATAAAAAAAAATATATAGACTCTCTTAGTTATGGGTAAATCATTGAAGTATGCAGCTCTCAAATTAATTATCACATAACAATGTAACAAGTAAAACAATATTTTCCACTGGTTGATAAGAAAAATAATTTTTCTAATTTGTAAACTTAAAAAATATGCATGTAGACTTTAAGAAAAGTAACAAAGTTTAAAAAATAAAAAAATACTTGTTTACAATTGGTCTAATTAATTTTTTTTAATAACCATTTAAGCATAGAAAAAAAAATTCATTACAATAGTATTGCCTAACGACAAGTACTAATAGGAAGAATAAGAATGCAAGCATACAATGAAGAGCCCATCACAACTCCTTTGCCTACCATTTGTTTTGAAATTACAAAATTATATGAAATGATAATAAAGACAAGTATTTATTTATTAAAAGTGTGAATTATTTAGGGATGTTTCTACGTTTTCTCTCAAGACATTGGAAACTTTCTTATTTGCAATTTGTAGACATTGAAATGCATTTAATTGGTAAGGTTGTCAAATATTCAAGGAGATTTTTCTATTGTTGTAAAATAGTATTGAATCTTGGTATTAGATATACAAATGATGACCATGCATCAGTTGCATACTTTAAGGGTCCAGTGAGAAAGCTCTTCCAAATTTGACGTTGCGTAATTCATTTTCATTATATTATATGGACTACCCAAAAAGACAACAAGGCCAGTAAAACTAGCCCAAACAACCAACTACAAAGACCCTCACTTTTCCTTGTAGGAATGAAGAGTCATATCAAAAGAGGGCTTGGATGTCTTTGAATGCTTTTCCTTAATAGTAATCCAACCATCTTCAAATTTAGCTGCCGCAACAGACCAATGTGAGGGGCACAACACCAATCTTTCCTGAGTGGAAAAAAGGGTGCCAGAAGAGGGAGCAACAACCGTCATAGGCAGAGAGTCACAACCAGCAAAAGTTGTGCCAGCACCCTTTGAAGAAGTTGGCGATATTATTTTTCATGTTAATGATTCTTTTTACTTGTTCATGGAATTATATATTAGATCATAGGTACATCAAATCTAGGGAGAATATAATGGAGAAAAATATATAAATATGTGATTTTTTCTATTGTTTTGGTCTAAAAGAAATTAGAATATCAATGGAATAACATATTTTCAACTAGCATGTTCTTACATATATTTGTCTATTAAATCATATTCTTCTAATCCAAAATGTAAATATGTAGCATACTGATAATTTCACTATTAATTATGGTTGATAAAAAATTTAAGGCTTTTGGGGATCCTATGTTGAGATGGCTACATTTGAAGATGATTTTATAGGAAATACAAAGGATCCTACTCATGATAATGGATGTGAACTCATTTTGGACCTAACTTGAGAAGGTTATCATTTATTGTAAGCTTTTATTACTTGGTGTTTCATATACATAATAATCTTGTATGCCACTCTTGGTGTACATGATAAGTGAAGGATCCAATAAGTACTTCCAACCTAATATTATATTTATTATTTTATTTTGTGTCTTGTCTTCTAATATGATTTAGTCTTGAATATTGAAATTCCAGGAATTCTTATGAAATAGATCCAAGGGTATTCTCCTTGTTTTGATCTTGAGATATGGATCTAGTTATGAGGACTTATTTCGAGAAGTGCAAAAAATGATTTGTAGCTTATGGCATATTCCTCTTGTTGCAAGAATGATTATTTTAATTGATCTACCTTTAGTATGAGAGGTTTCAATCTATTACCTTTAGTATGAATGGTTTAATTTGTCGGTTCTCTTGTTGTTCTTGTCCTTCTTGTTCTTCTTTTTATATGTTTGTATTTACATTGTTGAGTATGTAGAACTTGTGAGAGCTATGGAAACTACTGCTAAGATATTTATTGCAAATGTTTTATAGGATTTGCATATTATAGTATGTTTCTTTCACCCTATGTATTAGAGGAGTTAAAGCCATATTCTCTGTGAATTACTATAGATATACTTGATATGTTTTAATCTATTTTAATATCTTACATTACTTATGTTGTGGGATTTATTGGATATATGTCTAGTGATCCTCTTGGGTATCTTACATTGTTCATTACTAATGTGATGATGAGTTTTGATGTTTAATTGGTTTTGGATTGATGAGTTATGTAGGTTGTCGATCAACTACATATTTTATTGTAGTGAGATAACTTCGATGTGAAGTACCTATTTCCACAGGAACATATTAGAGTTAATGCAAACCTTGTTATTTTTCCTTGTTTTGGTAATTTATGCATTGGTATGTTACCTTGTGATAGGAGGATGGATATGGGTCAGTGCAAGAAGATGAGTCCACTTTTTGGCCAAAAAGTGGAAGTGTTTTCCTTGGTTTTCAGATTTTGTCTCATTTGAGCTTAAAATTTGAAACACTTAAGAATTGAATCTTGGAAAAAGTCAGTAATATTAAAGATATCCCTCTGAGTTTAATTTCCAAATATGTAATTTATTTTAATACCCACATAATAAAAAATAACATTTTGAATGGAGTTCTGAAAACTATGTTTTAAAAATGCCTGTTTCAGGACCATTCCATGCATGTGTATGACCCACACTTTTTGATACAATTAAAATTATTTTCTCAAACCATTTTGGGAAATGGTTTGTAACACACTAAAGATTGACGAGCATATTTTTCTGTATTTTTTTTAATATAGTTTTTTAATTAAATTTTTAATGGCCGTAATTATCCTTTTAAAAATTTGACGTGTACGACCCACATAATTTGATGTAAACTTAACATTTTTTAATTTTTTTTTAAATACAAAAGAATTTTGTGTAGATTGATGACATATAATTTTTTTTCCAAAATTCTTTAAAATAAAAAAGTTATTAAATTAACAAAATTAGTTAATATTTCAAATTTATGGACCCGATTTAGTATAAATTAAATGAAAAATAGTTAAAATAATCATTTTTAAAATAAATTTACATATTTAGAATTTAGACAGTATAATCTGAAATGGGTTTTAATTTCGTATAAAAATTCTCTGATTAGAGGCACGTAAACTATTTCAAAAGTTCATATTTGTGCTTTAATTCATGGAGATTTGAATTTGCAGGTCCATGTCTTAGGTGTGGCCATCCCAGGTCTATCCCGGGCATAATCTCGAGCCAAGTGGCGAGTTGTGGAATCAACTTGCACAAAACGGGCCCCCATTTTCAAACAAGGGCAGCTTGTGGAAAAAAAGGAAAAATGTGATTTAGAAATGGGGGCCCGTTTTTAAAAAATGGGCCCCCGTTTTGTTTAAAAGCGGACCCCCGTTTTAGAACAAAATGGGGGCTTGCTTTTTTTTTTCTTCGGACCCCCCTTACCTTTCGGCTCTAGAGCCCGAAGCATAAACGGGACCCCATTTTTTGAAAACGGGCCCATATATAGCTCGACTCAATTATAATTTTGAGCTGACACGTTGATGTCATGAAGTTATATCTATGATGATGTACCTTGGTTTAATGTATGGTTGTCCCGGATAAGTTACAATTTGTTGTGGTTTCTATTCTATATGATATGAGAAAGGTATCTACTTACAACCTTTGTTATCATTTGCATTTGATGTTTCTATTTATAGAAAGATTGTAGTGTATTTTCTAGTGATAGTTGATATAAATCACTTTATTACGTTCCTTTGTCTTCCATAAGTGGGATGTTGGAGGATGTAATGATCTTTGTTCTTGATGGTAGTTATCATGGATGCTTTTGCAAGTGTCTTAGAGTATGAGAAGATGGAGAAGATTCAAGTAGTACATATTGGTAAAGCAATTATTTTACCTTGTTTGTGATTCCTATGGGTGTATTTATAATGTATGATGTCAAGTAGGATAATGTTACAATTAAGAATCAATTTAACATATAAATTATATTCCATATTTAATGGTACAAACATCCTTTGATAGTGTACCAAGGCACTTAGGATGTAATGGGAAAATAAATTGTAATATTTATTCTCACTAGATGACTTGTAATACATTCATAGTAGATGATGGTCTCCACTATCAATAATAAATGTGAGTTGTGGACATGAATATTATTATTATTGTTTTCCCCACATTTGATGCCTCGAATGGAATCGTTAATGACAAGTGAAGAGATCACTCTAGTGTCTCTCAATATTTTATTGTTTATTACATTTAATATAATTCTTATCTTCCAAGTTTTGTCACCCAAGTCAAAAGGAATGTATTGGAGTCAAAACTAATGTCATTCTACAATTAAGAAGGAAATCCATGAATTAGGTAATTTTATAATGAAAAGTCCTTTTTAGAGACCTTATTTTGTATTTTAGAGCTCTCACAATGCCTATATAAACTACTCCTTGGATGTAGAAATTATGAGGAACATTTGAATGCAGAGTTACTATATAAGAATAGGAATAGGTTGAGGTATAAAGAGTTTTTTCAAACATACAAAGGTGCTGAAATCTAAGAAGGATAAGAGGGAAATGAAAGTAAATGTGTTGGAATCTCATTTATTTCAAGATAATGCATTGTTTACCTTTCTTCTTGGTATATTTTTTTGTTGCAATATTTTCTCCACATAAATAATGTGCTATGTAATGCTCTACTATTTTGAATTTTTTGTTTTTGTTGCTATCTTATGATGATGTGATGCATTATTTATTTCTCTTATAAGATGACATTAAGTAGTTTTCTTAGGAATCATATGTTAACTAACTCTTAGAATCATGAAGTAGATGGATCTAATTATGGTAATTACACCTATTTATTATTTAGATAGTTTTGAACCTCTGTAATTAGATCCTAAATATTTTTCATTAATTTAAAAGATAACCAAGATCTTACCCAAATATTTTCATATATTATTACTATAAGAAAAGCTATGTTACTAAGTCTTAAAGAGAAATTTTAGATTGTGTTTTTTTTTGTTTGAATGATGTACAATTATTTAGGTTTTACAAATATGAATTATTGTGTAAGAGGTAAATTAAGTATGTTGGATGCTAATATAATATTTTTGGACTTTTTTGTGTAATCCCATTGATGTAATAGAAATATTAGTTAGGGGCCACATGTATCAAATGATAAATCACGAGAAGGTGTTGGTAAGCTCATATAATCATCATGTTAACTAAGTCTAAAAAAATGAGTGATAATAATGTAAGCCCTAGTTGTAAAGGAATTGTAAAAGAAATAAGATAAATCAAACAATTGAAAACCTCTACCAATCAGTTATATTTCTAAATTATCTCATCATATAATACATAATCATCACATTTTTTATAATTAACAAGTAAAAATAATTTCACATATCAAAAAGAATATGTAGAACCATCATAATCATCTTGTAATTTTTTTTTTCTAAGGATCATGATGTTATGATGTAATGAATAAGAGGGTGTATGAAAATCATCCACTTACTTATGTCATGATCATGATAATTATAATTGAAGAAAACTTGTGATGTAGAATATTTTTTATCATGATTTGCATCATCATATATAACTAGCATATATTTCTTGAATTTTAATTTAATCTATATAAAATACGCCGAGAGATATCCTTCTCGAGGCATCTATTTCAATTTAGGGTGTAAAATTGATTAAAAATAGATGCCTCAAGAAGGATATCTCTCGGCATATTTTATATAGATTAAATCAAAATTTAAGACATATATGCTAGTGGCAGTCGCGCTACGCGACATGGAAAACATAAAATAAATGCAATATATAATTATATAGTATCTTTTTCTTGAATTGAATTATATTATAGTATTATAATATTAATATGTTATTATATTATCATGTAGAGATATAAGAAATATTTCCATTTAGACTATTTTTAATAAATGTAGGTGTTGCAAGATTAAAGTATATACCAAAATGTAAGATATATATTAGACTTTATTTAATGATAGTATAAAATAATATTTAATGGTCAGGATTATGGCTATGGATAGGGTTAGGGTTAAGGTTAGTATTATGGTTAGATTTAAGGTTTACATCATTGTTAGGGTTATGATTAGGGTTCACATTAAGGTTAGGGTTTGGTTTAGGACCTTACATTTAGAATTATGGTTAGGATTAGGATTTCGGATTACTATTAGGATTATGGTTAGGGTTAGAATTTAGGATCATTATTAGGACTACGGATAGGGTTAGGATTTACATCATGGTCAAGACTAAGGTTTGGGTTAGGGTTAGTATTTGTATCATGGTTAGGGTTAGGATTTACCTCATGATGAGGGTTGGGGTTATGGTTAGGGTTAGGTTTTGAGTTTACAGTTGGGGATTATTGTTAGGGTTAGCGTTAGGTTTATATTTAGGGTTATGGTCAGGATTATGATTATCGCTATGGATTATGTCATGGTTGGGGTGAGGGTTAGGGTTAGGTTAACATTCAGAATAAGGTTATGGTTAGGATTTTGATTACGGTTGGGGTTTAGAGTTATGGTTAGGATTATGGTTAGGGTTATTATTTATATCATGATTGGGATGAGGATTAGGTTTAGGGTCATAGTTTGGATTATTGATACGGATAGGGTTTACATCATTGGTAGGTTTGGGTTAGGGTAAGGGATAAGCTTAGGGTTAAGGTTTAGGGTCACGATCAACATCATAGTTAGGGCTGGTTTTAGGGTTACGGTAATGGTTTCGGTTCGAATTTACATCATCATTATCATTAGGGTTAGGATTATGATTAGAATTTGGGATTAATATTAAGGTGAGGGCTAGGATTAGGATTATGGCTAGGGTTGAAATTTAAGGATAGGGATAAGTTTTAAATTAGGGATAAGGATTATTGTTAGTATCGAGTTTAGAGTTATGTTGAGGATTACGGTTAGGGTTAGAATTATGATTAGTGTTAGGGTTTAGAGTTATAATTAGGATTATGGTTTGGGTTATGGTTGACACATGGTTGGGGTTAGGGTTAGGGTTAGGGTTTGGATTATGATTAGGCTTAGGGTTATGGTTATTATTAGGATTATTGTGAGGGTTAGGGTTTATATTGTGGTTAGGGTTAGGCTTATCATTAGGGTTATGATTAATATTTGCATTGTGATTAGGTTTATTATGAGGGTTAGGACATATGATTAGTGTTATTGTTAGGATTATGGTTAGGTTTAGGTTTATAGTTAGGATTATGGTTACAATTAGGGGTGTATCATAGTTAGGGACAATGCTTGGGTTAGGGTTAGATTTTGGGGTAGGGTTATGATTATGGTTATGATTATATAATAGTTACGGATATTGTTAGGATTAGGCTTAGCCTTTGGGGTGGGGTTAGGGTTAGACTTTAGGATTATGGTTAGAGTTATAATTTATGATTATGGTTAGTGTTTACATAGTAGTTAGGTAAATAGATTAATAGATAAGGTTAGACTTAAGTTTAGGGTTTGGATTAGGGTTAGGTTTTTTCTTAAAGATAGATTCAAGGTTAGGGTTAGGATTTATGATTAGTGTTATAGTTAGGGTTAGGGCCTAGTATTAGGTTTATTGTTAGGATTATGGCTAAGTATGTTGCAAGGTGTGTGCCCTTGGTCTCTGTGTAGCAAAAGTGATGTGTTTGTGACATGGCATAAGTGCCTCTTATGGATTCTATAAGTCTAGTGGTTGTATTGGGCATTGACAGGTCGATCTTTTGGTGCAATGACAACCACTTTGAACAATTGGTATCAAAGCTAGGTCACAGGCTCAAACCCCGCTTGTGTTGAGGGGGCATTATTGCAAGCTGTGTGCCCTTGGTCTCTATGCAGCAAAAGTGATGTGTTCGCGACATGGCTTAATCCTCTCCTATGGATTCTATAAGTCTAATGGTTGTATCAGACATTTACAGGTTGCTCTTTTGGTGCAATGACAACCACTCCCAACAATGTATGGGGTTATAGATAGGGTTATAATTACAGTTAGGGGTGTATCATAGTTAGGGAACAGTTTGGGTTAGGTTTTGGTGTAGGGTTACTACTACAGTTATAATTATGGTTAGGGGTATATAATACTTTGAAATAATGTCTAGGTAAGGCTTATCTTTTAGGGTAAGGTTAGGGTTAGACTTTAGGATTATGGTTAGAGTTATGTTTTAGGATTCTAGTTAGGTTTTATATTGTAGCTAGGTTTAGGTTAATGGATATGGTTAGACTTAAGTTTATGGTTTGGATTAAGGTTAAGCTTTGTCTTAGAGATAGATTCAAGGTTAGGGTTACGGTTTATGGTTAATGTTATGGTTATACATATAAAAAAATTTATTGGCAGAGTTAGGGTTAAGGTTTATATCATGGTTAGGGTTAGAGTTAAGGGTTAATACTAAAATTAATGTTAGGGTTTACACCAAGGTTAGGGTTAGGTTTGGCATTAGCATAATGGTTAGGATTTACATCATGATTTGCATTATTATTATTGTTAGGGTTTAGGATTATGGTTACTATTAATATTCTGGTTAAGTTTAGGGTTATAGTTATGATCATGTCTATGGTTAGGGGTGTATCATAGCTAGGGACAATGCTAGGGTTTAGGGTTAGGTTTTGGGCTAGGGTTAAGATTGCAGTTATGATTATGGTTAAGGGTATATAATAGTGAGGAATAGTATTAGGATTAGGGTTATTGTTTTGGTTACGGTTACAGTTAGGTTTATATTTAGGTCAGGGTAAGCTTTAGGTAAGGGTTACGGTTACGTTTAGGTTGGGGCATATTATATCTACGGTTAGGGATGTATCATAGTTACATACAACGTTAGGGTTTAGGGTAGGTTTTGGGGTAGGGTTAAGATTATGGTTATGATTATTGTTAGGGGCATATAAGAGTTAGGGATAGTGTTAGGATTAGGGTTAGATTTTGGGGTAGGGTTAGGTTTAGACTTTAGGATTACGATTAGAGTTATGGTTTGGGATTATGGTTATGGTTATATCATAGTTAGGTTTTGGATAATAAATATGGTTAGACTTAAGTTTAGGGTTTGGATTAGTGTTAGGTTTTAACTTAGAGATAGATTCAAGGTTAGGGTTAGGGTTTATGATTATTTATAATTAGAGATATAATTTAATTTAGGGGTGGGTGCAAGAAGTTGAGTCCCACTTTTGGGCAAAAAGTGGAAATGTTTTCCCTATTTTTCAATTTTTTTGTCAATTGATGTAAAAATTTGAGGTACTTAGAGTTTGAATCTAAAAAAACTTTAGTAATAGAAAATGTAGTGCTTGGAGTCTAATTTTCAAATATGTAATTTATTTCAATACCCACATGGCAGAAATTGATTTTTAGTAGGCACATTTAAAAACCACTTTTCCAAAATGCCTGTTTCAGATTCATACCACACGTGTACGACCACCATATTTTGACGTAAATAAAAGAATTTTTGCAAATACTTCTGGGAAACGATACCTAGTACACCAAATATTGATGAGAATATTTTTTCTTATTTTTTTATTGAATATTTTTTTTTAATTAATTTTTAATTGACTATAAAGTACATTTTCAAAACATCTGGTGTACGATCACCATAATTTGATGAAAATTTCATATTTTTTTAATTTTTGAAATAATTGTATGTAGATTGATGTCATATAATTTATTTTTAAAAAAAAACTAAAAACAAAAAAGTTATTAAAGTTTTACTAAACCTCACTATTTTACATTTAGGTGCCAGTTTTGATTAATAAATAATGCAAAAATAGTAAAACTAATCATATCACTGTGAACTTTACATTTTTGAAATCAGGACAGTGAGAACTCTAATGGGTTTTTGTTTCATCAAAAAATACGATCAGGAAGACATTCAAAAAATTACGGCAAGGCAGAAATCTGGTATTCCAGTGCCTTAGTTTTTTTTTGGAGGTCCAAGCATAGGCTTGGTCCCACCAAACCTAAGCCGAAGCCAAAACTAAGGCATAGGTGTGTTTCCCGCTCCATCTTTTATGAAACGGGTGCCCGTTATTTAAAATTCAAAAAATGGGCACTTGTTTTGAAATTTATAGTATTTTAAGAAACGTGTGCTTGTTTCTAAAAATCGTGCACCCGTTTCTCTACGGTGGTCCGATCCTAAATGGGCACCCATTTTTCAAAATGTGCACCCATTTTATTTTTATGGGTCGGGGCTCTGAAGCTAAACGGGTGCCCATTTCTTAAAAAACGGGCACTCGTTTCTAGCAGCAAATTGTTTTGCTCATAGACTTTCGCAGAATTGGGACCCAACTTCTTGCACCCACCCTTAGGGTTAGAGTTAGGGTTAGGATTTATATCATGGTTAGGGTTAGTGTTAAGGATTACTATTAGGATTAATGTTCGGGTTTACACCATTATTAGGGTTAGGTTTAGTGTTATGGTTTACAATAATGGTTAGCATTTACATCATTGTTAGGGTTATTGTTAGGGTTAGAGATAAGGTTTAGAGTTATTGTTAGTATTACGGTTTAATTATAAGGTTACAGTTAAGTTTATGGTTAGGTTATCATTGGGGGATTACGATTAAGGGTTAAGGTTATAGTTAATTAGATTTAGTGTTCAACTATGATTAGGATTTGATTATTATAACAATTTAATTATAATTAAGGTTAGGATCATAGTTCAATTAGGATCAAGGTATGGAGTAGATTACAATTACAAGTAGCTTAAGATTAGAGTTCAATTATGGTTAGATTTAAGTTGAGGGATAGGATCCAATTATGGTTATTTAGGATTCATGTTGTAAATAGAGATTAATTGTACAGTTATAGTAAACTTTAAGGTTAGCTTATGATTAAGTTTAAATTAGTGTTAAGGTTTAGTTTGAGGTTATGGTTCAATCATGGCTAGATTATGGTTGATGTTGTATATAGTATTTAATTATTTGGGGTTATAGTTAATTTTAGGGTTAGATTTTAATTTTGTAAGATTAGTTTTAGTGTTAATGTTAGGGTTTGAGTATGAAGCATGGTGTTTGAAATTAGGGTCCTTCAGTAAAGATGGATTTTAAGGTTAGAGTTAACATTTAATTAGGGTTATGGTTATCCTTAACCTAAAGGATAAATTAGGGCTACGATTCAATTACATTAGGGTTAAGGTTAAATTAGGATTATAGTTAATTGGTGGTAAGGGTTTTAGATATAATTTGATTAGGATTATGGTTCAATTAGGGTTAGGATTTAGTTATGGTTAGGGTTCAATTATAGTTCTAAAGATCAGGGTTTAAATTGTAGGTAGGGTTTAATTCTAGGATTAGAGTTAATTTTAGGCATAGGTTGAAATTATAGAAATATTATATGTTTAGGGTTAAGCTTATGCTATAATTAGGGTTACTCTAGTAGGATAATTCTTGGGGTGGGGATTGTGTTTCAATTAGAATGAGTGTTAGGGTTAGGGCTAGGATTCAATTAGGAATAAGGTTAGCATAATAATTTAATTAGGGTTGGATTTTGTGTTTAGATTTAAATAGGGTTAATGTTTAAGAATAAAGTATTATGTTTGGGTGAGGGTTCTATAATAATGCTTGGTTTTAATATTAGAGTTAATTTTTAGTTAGGGTTATGGGTTGCATTAGCCCAAAGATTCAATTAGGTTTATATTAGGGATACAATCATTGTTAGGTTGGGTTTAGAGTTAAGGTTATTTTAGAGTTAGGGTTTAGGTTATTAATACAACAATTTTTGACTCATTTGAAAATTGAATTTAGTAGTGGACAAAATGCATAAAAAATTTGTAAATATTTTAAGAAATATAATTTATATAGTTTAGAAAACATTCACTTCCAAAATATACTTAAAGAAAATTTAATATAGTAAAATATCTAATATTCATTATGAAAATTTAGACATAATATTATAAAGCTCAATAATCATTTTTTAAAAATTGAACATCATTTATTAAGCTGGATATGTATTAAGCTTGATACAGAAAATTATGTTATGATGTTAACTATTCATCGAGTAAACCATGGACAACTACAACATATGCACATTCTAGCATAATGAATTTTAATACATTTCACCCTTTTTTTAACTATCCATGAAATTATGCTTACGATTAATGAAGATTCAAATAAGATCAAAATTGGTTTCAAGATTCCTTTAGGATTAGGGTTGATTCCAACCCTAATAACTATTATAAAAAAATTACACTATGATAATATATAATTTTACTATAATATTCATTGCCTTGCAAATTTGGAATAGATATTCACAAGAAAAAAAAACTAAGAAATTGGAGGCATTAATTCTTCCAAAATAAATTATTCAAGTAATAACTTGTATAAATCTTGATCACAACAACTTGTTACCATATTTTTTTACAAAATTGAAGTCATAAATTCTTCCAAAATAAATTATTAACTTGTATAAATCTAGATCAGTACAACTTGTTACCATAATTTTATTCTAGAACTTACTAAGTTTTGTAACTTTTAAAAAAAAATGTATTTAGTTGTATATCTTTCCTCTTTTTACTAGATTTTGATTTTCTGGTTAATTTTAATTAAAAACTCCATTCTTTCACTGCAAATTATTACCATAATTTTTTTTTCTAACTTACTAAGTTTTGCATTTATTTTTTCTAAATTACTAAATTTAATATCTTTCTTATTTTTATTACAACCTTGATCTTTTGAATTTCATAAAAACCAAATACATCATACTATATTTTAATAAAATTTCTATGTATGAAACACTTTCATTTACAACATCTCAACTTTCCCAAACATACTTGAAATAAGAAATCTACTATAAAGCTTTCTATTCATCCATCTCATGCTTTTTTTCACACTTCTATGAATAAAACTTAAATTAATTGATTTTTTTCAGAAATTTATCTTTAAGTATTCCATTACTATCTCCATTGATTAAAAAGTAAATAAAATGGTGATTTTAATTCCTACTTTTTAATGTATAATTTAATATTATTATTTTTTAATTATATTTTCTTAATTAATTCCTCTGCAAACTTCATCTCACTAAAAATAAAATATACCTATAATTTTGACAGAGTATTTACATTAGTTTTACAATGGGAACCCAATGTTTTGGTAGATATGCTACAGTGGTATGCCTTGTTCCAGTTGGTATGCAACAACCCGACATGTACAATTGGTATGCAACAGGTTCAGTTGGTACACAACTTCATGGTGACTATTTTTTTGCTGAGTTAGAGTGCCACTTTTCGTGTTAGGACAGTGATTTTACTTCCCCTATTAGATATTGCAATGACGTTCTCTGTTCTCTTCCCTCTGCGTTGTAATTATGCTCTATGAGACTATGACAGTGTCTCAGTTTAAGGAAAGTAATAGTCATTAGAGTCAACATATGTAAGGGAAAATAGATCAACCTAAATGTCTCCTTAATCTCTAACTTATGGGACTTGCATAAAGAGGAATATAAATAAATTATTTTACTTTAATAGTTATCCAAAAAAATAAAATAAAAATGATAAGTGTCACACACAACCTTATTAATCTAAAAAAAAACTTGAAACTGTTCATTCTACCTGTGCAAATGCGAGGTGAAAGTGAGCGAACAACACAGAGCCAATCACGTCCGCTTGAGGAAGAAACTGTGCTGAAGAACACCGTGCAGATGAATACTCTGATTGCAGAACACCCATGTGGAAATTTAAATATTCTGATTGCAGAATTGAATCGATGCAATTGAAGAGAGGTGAATGTGGGTCCTCTATATATGCAGCGGTAAAGTCAATCCTTTCAACTTCCTTCAGTAAAGAAATCATATTGAATGTGTTTGAAGCATGCATCCTAACGGCTGCAAAGAATCTTCTTGGACCATGACAGCTTGGACGGTGACAGTTCAGTAACGTTTGCTCTTATTCATGTTTTATTCGATTGTTGAATGTGTGATTGTAATTGCCAGATTGTCTATTGCGTTTGATATTCTCCATTTTGCATTTTGCATTCGTAACTGCAGCTAAAGAAATGTACACAGATTACTAAGGAGTAGAATAACTGGAAGAATACGAACCACTTCTTTTTTTTTATTACATCATTACTAGTGATGATCCTTATATGATGCCATTGTAGGTTATGCCTCTCGACATAATAAAAATAGATATACAATTTATAAATCATACTTCTATGGATGTGACAGTAATATTAAGTGTATAAGAAACATCATTGTGATGTACAATGATGTAATGAATAATTAATGGAGGTAGAACCATGCCATTCATAGCAAAGTGTATCACTAGGTGAAAACTAATTATGTATATAAACTATTGTTGAACTCATTGAAAAATGAGTCTATGTAATAGGAAATGTTATCTTTGAGCCGTCTTTGCTGCGCTGGCTTGTTCCCTGGATGCCTCGGTGAAATCTGCCAATTATCAATCAATTTGCTCTTCATATGCGAAGATATGAAAACTCCTCTGCCATTTCTTTTCTTTCTGTTCTTACCAACGTTGTTTAATGCGTTAGATAACTCAAACATCAATCAATTTGCTGTTCATAATCCCAAATATGTAATACTTTCTTTTCTGCCACGTCATCACCAATTTACTGCTTGTTAGGCGTAACCTACAATGCCACCCACCCATTTGTAACGGTGTAAACAAAAAAGAATTGTATCGTATTCCTACAGTTATTAATGAAATGAAATTAATAAATTATAAAACAGCATTCGCTGAAGGATAGGAAACGCCAATCGCTGAAGGATAGGAAATGCCAATGGCTGAAGAATAAGAATAAGGATACCGACAAGGAATATGAAGGATTAGGATTTATGATTATGGTTAATTTTATGTTTAGGGGTAGGGTTTGTATCACAATGTTAGGGTTAGAGTTTATATTAGAGGGTTAGAGTTAGGGTTAGGATTATAGTTAGGGTTCCATTGTTAAGGTTAGGCTAATGATTAAGAATTAGATTTATATTATGGTTATGATTAAAGTTAGGAAAAGAGTTAAGATTATGGTTAGGCTTAGGATATAGGGTTATATTTAGGATTGTGTTTAGGGTTAGGGTTTATATTTATAACTATGGTTATGGTTTGGATTTATAGTTATGGTTTGCATCACTTCTAGGGTTAGGTTAATGGTTAGAGTTATGATTGCAGGAAGGGTTTACATCACTGTTAGGGTTAGGTTAATAGTTAGATTTTGGATTTAGGGTGAAGGTTAGGGTTAGGCTTACAATTGTTGTTAGGATTAGGATTTAGTGTTATTGTTATGATTATTTCTAGGGTTAGACTTTATATCATGGGATTAAGATTAGGGTTAGGATTTACAATTATGGTTAGTTTTGTGTTTAGGGTTAGGGTTTATATCACAACGTTAAGATTGGGGTTAAGGGCTTAAGGTTTATATTAGAGGGTTAGAGTTAAAGTTAAAGGTTAGGGTTAGGATTGTAGTTAGGGTTTACATCATTGTTAGGGTTAGGCTAATGGTTATGGTTTGGATTTATATCATGGTTAGGGTTAACGTTAGGGATAGGGTTAAGATTATGGTTAGGCTTACGATTAGGGTTACGTTTAGGATTATGTCAAGGGTTAGGGTTTATATCATAGGTTAAGTGTTAGTTTTAAGGGTTAGGTTTAGGAGTGTAGTAAGGGTGAAGTTAGGGTTATATTTAAGTTTAGGGTCAAGTTATGGTTTAGAGTTCAATCAGGTCTAGATTAGAGATATTTTCAAGGTGAGGATTTGATTATTGTAAGGTTTTCATTATAGTTAGGGCTTCTATTTTTTTATGTTGTTAATTGAATCAACAATTAGTTTTAGAATAAATTTAAAACTAAAACTTATATAACTTTAAATGATTAGAGTATGCTTTTGAATGTTTATCAAATCCCGATGGTAATAACTATTGTAGGATAATGTATTTACTATGAATATTTTCTTTCTTATTTCAATATTTTTATGAAATAATTACCTTGAAACTTTGTTCTAATGAAATAAAGATATTTTAAAATAGCTTAAACTAAGTTTTAATTGAAATGATATTTTTACTAAAAATTTAAGATATAGACATTTTAATATAGTTTAAAGTTTCTTATAATTAAAATTATATTATTCTTATCAAACCCTAATGATAATAAAATCAAATACTTAATTAAGGGTTTAAGCTTTATCAAATAATTTGAAACATTAATAAAATATTCAAAAATTATTTGAATAATAATAAAATTAACAAAGGTTGTATCAAAATATACTTTACTAATAAATATATTAGATAAATAAGAATAAATGAATATTATCAATAGTAATTTGATATTTCTATTTTTTTATTATACTTATTTATGTAATATATATTATTTATATATTTTTAAATAAAAGTTAAACTTATACTCGAAAATCAATTCATATTTTAAAATTAAAATAGTCTTTTTTTAATGTTGTTAAATGAATCAACAATTAATTTTAGAATGTTTATCAAACCCTAATGTAATGAAACTAATAAATTAACTAGCTTACATATATTTGATTTTAATCAAATATATATATATAATACGCCGAGAGATATCCTTATCGAGGCACCTATTTTTATCATGCACCTAAACTCTAATAGGCACCTCGATAAGGATATCTCTCGGCATATTATATATATATATTTGATTAAAATCAAATATATGTAAGCTAGTAGTAGCCGTGGCTCAACATGGGAAACAATAAAAAAAATCAAAATAGAACTATATAATATTATATTAATAAAGTTTGTTGCAATAATATATAATATTATTATTGCAATTATTATTATTATTTTTTGTTTGTTTGTATTGAAATAAATTATATTATAATATTATTATATTATTAATATATGAAATTTCAAATATCTATTTAGACTATTTTATATTATATTTATGTGTTGCAAGATCAAAGCAAATTCTAAAATCTAAGATATATTAAGCTTTATTTAATGATAATATAAAACTTTATTTAATCACGAGTATTATGGTTATGGTTAGCATTAGGGTTAATATTTACATCATGGTTCAGGTTATATTTATGATTAGGGTTAGAGTTAGCATCAAGGTTAGGGTTTGGTTTTGGTTTAGGATTATGGTTAGGGTTAGGGTTCAGTGTTAAGGTTAACTTTATTGTTAGGGATACAATTACCTTTAGGGTTAAGATCAAAGTTAGGGCTAGAAATAGGGTTATGGTTCAATTACATTAGAATTAGGGTTAAATTAGTATTAAAGTTCAATAAGGATTAGGGTTTGGGCTTGACTAAAGTTAGGAATAGATTAGGATTAAAGTACAATTTGGGTTAGGGTTAAGTTTAGGGTAGGATTATTGTTATGCTTAAGGTTTAGGATGATGGTTAGATTAGCGTTATCATTAGAATTAGGATAATTATTATGATTAGGGTTATGGTTTGGGGTTATGGTCAGGTTTGTTATTTACATCATGGCTGGGGTTAAGGTTAATTTTAGGATTATGGTTAGGGTCATAGTTAGGATTATGGATAGGGATAGGGTTTACCTCATAGCTAGAGCTAGGGTTAGGGTTAGGTTCATGAGTAACATCATGGTTAGGGTTAGGTTTAGGCTTAGTGTAGGATTACCATTAAGATTACTATTTTAAGATAGATCTTGGGGTTATTGTTAGGGTTGAAATATGGTTTGACTTATAGTTTAGTTAGTATTATTGTTCAATAACAGTTATGGTTAGGATTAACATTAAGTTAGGACCGAGTTTTAATTAGAGAGAAATATTTGAGTTAGGGTTAAGTTATAGTTAGTTTCATTTAGGGTTCAATTATGGTTAGGGTTTGGTTATGGTAAGGGCATAATTATAGTTAGGATTTAATTATAGTATGGATTATAGTTCAATTAGGGTTAGAAATAGGGACATGATTCAATTTTATTATGGTTATGGTTAAATGAGGATTAGGTATTGGGCTAAAATTTAATTAGGATTAGGTTTCAATTAGGGTTTAATTCCAAAGTTAGAGTGAAGCTTAGGGTTAGGTTATGGTTAGGTCTCAATTATGGTAGGATTAGGTTTAGGGTTAAGGTTTTTATTGTAGGAAAATGGTTGGGTTTATTTATATTTAGATTAGAGTCAGGGTTAAGGTTAATGTTAGGTTGTGATTAATGTTATTATTGTAGAATAAATCTTGTGGTTATGGTTAGGGTTCAAATATGGGTCGACTTATAGTTTAATTAGCATTACAGTTCAAGCATAATTATTGTTAGGGTTAACATTAGGCTAGGTTTAAATGAGGGTTATGCTACAATTAGGGTTAAACTATTGTAGGATAATGCTTGGGTTCAATTATATTTAGACGAGAGTTAGGGTTAAGGTTAGCTTAAATTAAGGGAAGGGTTAATGTTATGTTATGATTAAGATTACTATTGTAGGATAAATCTTGGGGTTACGGTTAGGGTTCAAATATGGTCCCAGTTATAGTTTTATTAGCATTTTGGTGTAAGCACAATTAGGATTAGGATTAAAATTAGGTTAGTATTGGGGTTAAATTAGTGAGAAATATTTTCCAAGTAAGGGTTAAGTTATAGTAAGGGGTTCACTTACTGTTAGAATTTGATTATGGTAAGGGTTTAATTGTAGTTAGTGTTTGATTATGGTTAGTGTTTAATTATAGTATGAATTGTCGTTCATTTAGGGTTAGAAATAACATCATGATTCAATTCTATTAGGGTTAGTGTTAAATGAGGATTAGGGTTTGGGCTAAAATTCTATTAGAGTTATAGTTAAGTTTAGGGCTAGGGTTTAACTATTCTTAGAGGGTTCAAGTTGTAGTCAAGGTTTGATTGCAGGGTTCTCTTTTACTTTAGGATTAGGTTTTAATGATTAGGTTTCAATTATTATAAGATTAAGCTATAATGATGGTTACTATTCTAAGATAATGTTTGGGGTAAGGGTTGGGGTCAAATTATGTTTAGGGTAAATATTATGTTATGATTAAGGTTAGTATTGTAGCATAAATTTTGGGGTTATAATTAGGGTTAAAATATGGTTCAAGTTATAGGTTAATTAGAATCATGGTTCAAGCACAATTAGGGTTAGGGTTATAATTATATAAATACTATTTTTAATTGGGTCAATATTTTGAAGATATACTAGGATTTTCTTAAATTAATATTATGCTTAGGGTTAAATTAGGGTTATATTAAGGTTCATGTTGTACGTAGGGTTTACTTCTATGGTTATCTAGTTAAGTTTTTGGTGGGGTTAGGGTTTCCATTCAGTTAGATGAATTAGAGTTAAGGGTTAAGATTATATTTAATTATATTTAGGGTTGAATTACAATTATAGTATGACTATGGTAAGGTTCGATTATAGTTAGGGTTAGGATTAGAGTTGAAATAGGGTTGGGGTTTGATTATGATAAGGGTTTAATTATAGTTATGGTTAGTATTACATTTAAATTAGGTTTAAATTAAGGTTATGATTTAGTTACATTAGGGTTAGGATTAAATTAGGAATAAAGTTCCATTGGGGTTAGGGTTTGGCCTAAAATTAAATTTGGATTAGGGTTTGATTATGTTTAGATGAGGGTTCAAGTTGTAGTTAGGGCTTAATTGATGGGTTATAGTTAGATTTCAATTATGGTGAGATTAGGTTATGGTTATGGTTAGGGTTTAGTTTTGGGTCTATATTTAGGATAAGGTTTGAGCTTAAGACTAGGGTTTAATTAGAAATATGGCTAGGTTTAAGGTTGGGTTAGGGTTAATGTAAGGTTATAATTAGGGTTACCATTGTAAAAAAATTATTGGGGTTAGGATTATGGATCAATTAGACTTACTGTTAGGATTATGGTTAATGTTGAATAAGTATTTGATTTAGTATTACAATTCAATTAGATTTCAATTATTAAGGGTTAGGGTTAGTGTTGTGATTCAATCATAACCCTAGTAACTATTATATCAATTCAACATACAAAAAAATGATTGTTTTAGAAAAAATACATTAAATATGTTTTGTTTAATAATAAATATGTTAAGGTAAGAGAATTTAGAATAAAAGCATACCTTCCATGTAGGAGTCAAACATAAATCAATACAAAATAATGTATTTCTTAATTTACCATAAGACCCAAAATATTGACATCTTATTCATTTCTTTTAAATTAATACATTATAATAGAAACTAAAATGCATGATCAATGTGCATCCAAAACTATCATATAAGATTAGGGTTACAACTTGTGGTAATGTTTATTAAGAGTTAAAATTAGACTTCAATAGGGTTACAATTTTAATTAGGATAAGGGTTAGCATTCAATTTAAATCAAGATTATGATTACAATTCAATTTGTTGAAGGGATAAGGTTTAATTTGGTTTAGTGTTAGAGTTAGGGTTAGGGTTCAAGCTTAGGTTTCAATTCATTATAGTATTAAGGTTTTATAATATTTAAGGTTATGGTTTATTTTGGTTTAGCATTAGCTTTAAAGTTCAATTTGATTTATTGTTTAATTAAAGGTTTAGAGTTAGGGTTCAATTATGTTTATTGATATGTTTAGGGTTCAATTTTTATTTAAGGTTTTCTTTGAGTGTGGTGTAGGGTTAGGGTTCAATTAGGTTTATTGGTATGTTTAGGGTTCAATTTTATTTAAGGTTTTCTTTGAATGTGGGGTAGAGTTAGGGTCAAATTAGGTTTATAGTTAGCATTCAATTTAGTTTAGGGTTAGGTTATGCTTAGATTTCAATTAGGTAAGATTAAAGGTTTAAAATTTCTTTTAATTAAAATTATCTTACTCATCACCTTAAATCTAACTCTAAACTTAATAAAATTAAACTCTAACTATAAAGAAAAAGATAATTAAGTTCTTATCAAACTCCAACCCTAACCATAACCATAATTAAAATATAATCTTAATTTGAGGGTTTAACCTTTATGAAACAATTTGAGTATATAATTTTTTTAAGAATATTTATTTATATACATAGTTTTTTTTTTTTTTAATTTAGACACATTATATTTTTATGATTAAAATTTAGAGACATAAAAAGTTCTTTTAATATTTGTGTATGTAATTTGGATCTTTCCAATTTAGAAATTAAAATGTGGAAACATAAGAATTCTTTTTGATATTTCTAAATTGAAAATTAAAGATTGTATATTATTTTTTAAATATTTGTGTATTAGATGTAAATTTGAAACATAATATTTTTTATGTTTAAGATTTAGAAACATATAAATTCCTTTTTGATCTTTCTAAATTAAAAATTAGGATTCTTTTCTTCCTTTCTCTTTCTAAATTGATACTACTATAATAAATTAATTTTTACAATATTTTTTTTGAAATCATATACATATTATTTGCATTCATAACATTTATTATCATTTTCTTAATATATTGATAAGAGGACAAAAAGTTATAGATGTTGGTTTTGCTACAATTGTTTGGTAATCTACACATTTTAACAAAATAAAGTAAAATTATTATCAAAAAAGAAATAAAAGAAAATAAAATATAAATATATTTTAAAAATAACAAACACATCTATAATAATGAATAATTGATTGTGATTTTTTTAATCTAATTTTATAAGATTGAAAACATGTAAACTTTGATAATGTAATTTTACTTTCATCTTAATTTTATATAGGTAAATAGTTTTTGAGACCAAATCAATCATTGACTTGATTCCACAGAGCCGGAGCTTATGTCTTCTGTTTCTTCTTCTTCATTTTCTTTGTGAAAAGTGAGAAGAGGTTCAGGAGAGAGCGGCGGCACAAAAGGAGGCCTAGAAACAAACTGCAGTTGATCCCATCACATGCCCCAAAAGAAATGGTGGCTTTTTATTTGCTTTCTGTTTAGCCTCTCTGTCGGCTCTTTCGCAAGGAGCTTCTGAATAAGATCATCCAGAGAAGATGAGGATGAGAAAAAGGGGTCCTTGCTCATAATATTCACAAAGGTGTCCTTTCGACTAAACCCACTAAAAGGTGTCTGACCGTGACTCATTTCGTATAGAAAGACGCCGAAAGACCACCAGTCGACTGGGTATGAATGGAATTTGCCCCACAGGACCTCTGGTGCGATGTACTCCTCCGTACCCACAAACGAACGAGATTTCCATTCGTTATATTCGCCATGATCAGATATGAGACGCAGGGACAGATCGAAATCAGTGAGCATTATGTGCCCACTATCTTGCACCAATATGTTCTCTGGCTTCATATCGCGATATACGATTCCTTTCTCGTGCAAATACTCCAACGCTACAATCACCTCTGCCGCGTAAAACCTGCACATGGATGAAGACAGGTGATCATCTAAAAAAATGACTTCAATTACCATTATTTCACCTGTTGACCTTGAGGAATCTCTCTCTTATATATACAGACAAAAAATATCTGCATAATTATATAGTAACAAAGATAATCCTACAAAGTGTTTAATTAGTTTATTCTCTCAAAAAGTCTCCAATTATAGAGGAGAAGTTTATGCACCAGGATCCCCCGATACCGACTGCAAAAACATAACAAATATAATTAGATTGATATTGAAATTTTCGGTGAACGCGTTGTTTGGGTTATTTCCGCATGTAAATCAGAATAAAGCAGGACGCAGACATCCACCAAATGCAAGTTAGAAATATAGAAGAACACACAAACACAAATATTCACCTTATGGTGGACTCTGAAAAGGTTTTACTTGGTTACCTATGCCTCAACACGTTAATATCTCCTCCAGAACAATACTCCATGGCCAGAAATGTACGAGTCCCTGACTCAAAGTGGGTAAGCAGAGACGGCAGAAATGGATGATCCAATGAAGACAGAATCTCCTTCTCCGTAGCTTCCAATTTGTAGTGCTTTCATCTGTTCCTTACTCATCACTTTGACTGCAAAAGCTTTGTTGATGCCACGATGGACAGCCAAGAAAATTCAATCGTTTCAATCGTTTCAATTGTTTCAACTTCCTTGTAACGTTCGGTTACATTCTTCATCCCAGTCATTTGTAGTATGCAATCTGTGTTTGTAGTATGCAATCTGTAACTGTTGCAGAATCTTTGATTCAAATCATATTGTGTTTGGAGCATGCATGTAACCGCTGCAGGATAGTGTGTAACTTGCTCCTGCTGTGACTGTGACCATCCAACTTTTTGAAAACGTAACTATCATCCGTTTTCTTTAGTGTATACACGGATGCCTTCACTTCCCCCTGCTGCGACTGTAGGAACGCCTCTCGGCGTAATTATTTCACATATCAAAAAGAATATGTAGAACCATCATAATCATCTTGTAATTTTTTTTCCTAAGGATCATGAGGTTATGATGTAATGAATAAGAGGGTGTATGAAAATCTTCCACTTAATTATGTCATGATCATGATCATTATAATTGAAAAAAACTTGTGATGTAGAATATTTTTTATCATGATTTGCATCATCATATATAAAAATAGATATACAATTTATAAATCATACTTCTCTGGATGTGACAGTAATATTAAATGTATAAGAAACATCATTGTGATGTACAATGATGTAATGAATAACTAATGGAGGTAGAACCATACATTCATATCAAAGTGTATGACTAGGTGAAAACTAATTATGTATATAAACTATTGTTGAACTCATTGGAAAATGAGTCTATGTAATAGGAAATGTTGTCTTTGAGCCGTCTTTGCTGCGCTGGCTTGTTCCCTGAATGCCTCCGTAAAATCTGCCAATTATCAATCAATTTGCTCTTCATATGCGAAGATATGAAAACTCCTCTGCCATTTCTTTTCTTTCTGTTCTTACCAACGTTGTTTAATGCGTTAGATAACTCAAACATCAATCAGTTTACTGTTCATAAGCCCAAATATGTAATACTTTCTTTTCTGCCACGTCATCACCAATTTACTGGTTGTTAAGCGTAACCTACAATGCCACCTACAATGCCACCCACCCATTTGTGACGATGTAAACAAAAAAGAATTGTATCGTATTCCTACAGTTACTAATGAAATGAAATTAATAAATTATAAAACAGCATTCGCTGAAGGATAGGAAACGCCAATCGCTGAAGGATAGGAAATGCTAATGGCTGAAGAATAAGAATAAGGATGCCGACAAGGAATATGAATTTTTTGTTTCGTATTCCTACAGTTACTAATGAAATGAAATTAATAAATTATAAAACAGCATTCGCTGAAGGATAGGAAACGCCAATCGCTGAAGGATAGGAAATGCTAATGGCTGAAGAATAAGAATAAGGATGCCGACAAGGAATATGAAGGATTAGGATTTATGATTATGGTTAATTTTATGTTTAGGGTAGGGTTTATATTACAATGTTAGGGTTAGGGTTTATATTAGAGGGTTAGAGTTAGGGTTAGGATTATGATTAGGGTTTCATTATTGTTAAGGTTAGCTTAATGGTTAGGAATTAGATTTATATCATGGTTATGATTAAGGTTAGGAAAAGAGTTAAGATTGTGGTTAGTTTTAAGATTTAAGGTTATATTTAGGATTGTGTCTAGGGTTAGGGTTTATATTTATAATTATGGTTATGGTTTGGATTTATAGTTATGGTTTGCATCACTTTTAGGGTTAGGTTAATGGTTAGGGTTAGGATTGCAGTAAGGGTTTACATCATTGTTAGGGTTAGGTTAATGGTTAGATTTTGGATTTAGGGTTAAGGTTAGGGTTAGGCTTACAATTGTTGTTAGGATTAGGATTTAGTGTTATTGTTATGATTATTTCTAGGGTTAGACTTTATATCATGGGATTAAGATTAGGGTTAGGATTTACAATTATGGTTAGTTTTGTGTTTAGGGTTAGGGTTTATATCACAACGTTAAGATTGGGGTTAAAGGTTTAAGGTTTATATTAGAGGGTTAGAGTTAAAGTTAAGGGTTAGGGTTAGGATTGTAGTTAGGGTTTACATCATTGTTAGGGTTAGGCTAATGTTTAGGGTTTGGATTTATATCATGGTTAAGGTTAAGGTTAGGGATAGGGTTAAGATTATGGTTAGGCTTACGATTAGGGTTACGTTTAGGATTATGTCAAGGGTTAGGGTTTATATCATAGGTTAAGTGTTAGTGTTAAGGGTTAGGTTTAGGATTGTAGTAAGGGTGAAGTTAGGGTTATATTTAAGTTTAGGGTCGAGTTATGGTTTAGAGTTCAATCAGGTTAGATTAGAGATATTTTCAAGGTGAGGATTTGATTATGGTAAGGTTTTCATTATAGTTAGGGTTTGTATTTTTTTATGTTGTTAAATGAATCAACAATTAGCTTTAGAATAAATTTAAAACTAAAACCTATATAACTTTAAATGATTAGAGTATGCTTTTTAATGTTTTTCAAATCCTGATGGTAATAACTATTGTAGGATAATGTATTTATTTTCATTTTTTATAAAATATTAAAAGAATCTTTATTATTATGTACTTTTATTATGAATATTTTCTTTCTTATTTCAATATTTTTATGAAATAATTACCTTGAAACTTTGTTCTTATGAAATAAAGACATTTTAAAATAGCTTAAACTCTCTTTTAATTGATATGTTATTTTACTAAAAATTGAAAATATAGACATTTTAAAATATTTTAAAGTTTCTTATAATTAAAATTATATTATTCTTATCAAACCCTAATGATAATAAAATCAAATAGGTTTAAGCTTTATGAAATAATTTGAAACATTAATAAAATATTTTAAAATTATTTGAATAATAATAAAATTAACAAAGGTTGTATCAAAATATACTTTATTAATAAATATATTAGATAAATAAGAATAAATGAATAATATCAATAGTAATTTGATATTTCTACCTTTTTATTATACTTATTTATGTAATATATTATTTATATATTTTTAAATAAAAATTAAACTTATAATCTAGAGGCATTAGTAAAAATTAATTGATATTAATTGATATTAATTCATTTAACAACATTTCTATTTGACCTTTTTTGGTTTTGCATGAAAATCAATTCACAATCAATTCACATTTTAAAATTAAAATAGTTTTTTTTAATGTTGTTAAATGAATCAACAATTAATTTTAGAATAAATTTTAAAATACATGTCAAATTATTTGAAAACCCCTAAATGTTAACGTATAAATGGTATGTATGATTTGTATGACAGTGTCATGATTATAAATCTAAAAAATCAATTTAACAACTATAAAAAAAAAGCTATTTTAAGTTTAGAATTTGAATTCATTTACATGCAAAAGGGAATAGAATAGAAATTTTTCTCATATATATAGAAAATATAGAAAGATTCTATATATATTTAGATTCTACTTTTAAATTAACTCAAACTACCATTTATTTTAAAACTAATTGATATTTAGAACTTGAAATGATTTGCTTGTAAAAAGTGAAAATAAAATAGAAATGCTAATTGTTTTTTAGAAAATCTCAATTTATAAATAACTTTTTGTTTTAAATTTATTCTTTACCTAACTCTTGACTTATTTAACAATTTAAAAATATTATAGTTATTTTAAGTTTAGAATTTCTATTAATTAAAACTAATTGATATTTAAAACTTGAAATGATTTTCTTGTAAAAAGTGAAAATAAAATAGAAATGTTAATTTTTTTTTAGAAAATCTCAATTTATAAATAATTTTTTGTTTTAAATTTATTCTTTAACTAACTCTTGATTTATTTAAGAATTTAAAAATATTATAGTTATTTTAATTATAGAATTTGTATTAAATTTTATTTTGTCCACTATATTTATTAATAAAATATGTATTCATATAAGGTTTGTTATTTTTATTATTATTCAAATAATTTTAAAATAAGTTTAAATATTTTAAATTATTTTATAAAGGTTAAACAGATAAGATTTTAACTTAAGTAGTGTTAGGGTGAAACTTTAACTTGTTTTAAATTTATATTAATAATATTGTTTGAATTAAAAGAAATTTTAAGCTATTTTAATATTAACTATAACCTTAATCTAACCTTACTTTAACCATAACCTAATCCAAACCCTAACACTTATTGAACCCTAATCCTAATTGAATTCTATCCCAAACCCTAACCCTAATTAAACATTAATCCTAATTTAAATGTAACCCTAACATAATGGAATCATAAAGTTATTTCTTAACCCTAATTGAACTCTTATACAAACCTTAAATATAATTTTAAACTTACCATAATCAAACCCTAACCTTGACAATATCCGTAATCTAGATCTAGTTGAACCATAAACCAGATCAACCTTAATCTAAGCATAATTGAATCCTAACCATAACGTAACCCTAAATTTAATTCTAACCCTATAAATAGACCCTAAAGTTAACTTTGACCATAGAAATAGACCCTACCTACAACTTAAACCTTAATCTAACCTTAATATGTGCTCTAAACCTCAGTGGATCCTAATTCTAATTCAATACTAACTCTCACCCTCATGATACGTTATCCTAAATACAACCCTAATTAAACCTTAATGTTGACATTAAAATCAAGATATATTATATAACCCTAACCCTCACACCATGCTTTATCCTTAAACCATAACACTATAAATGAATACTAAGTCTAACTCTAACCATAATTAAACTCTAAATAAATTATAATACTAACCTTAACCCTACTCAAGATGTAAATCCTAACCTTAACAATAACCACAATTATAACCCCATTCCTAATCATAACCCAAACCCTAAAGCTAACCCTAATCCTAAAAAATATGTAAACCCTAACTTTGATCCTAATCCTCACCCTAAACCCTATCCCAAAACATAACCCTAACCCTGACCATGATTTTAACACAAAACCTAACCATTATCCTCACAATAACCATAATTCAAATTCAATACTAACTCTCACCCTCATGATGCGTTATCCTAAATACAACCCTAATTAAACCTTAACTTTGACCCTAAAATCAAGCTTTATTATATAACCCTAACCCTCACACCATGCTGTATCCTTAAACCATAACACTATAAATGAATACTAATTCTAACTCTAACCATAATTAAACCCTAAATAAATTATAATACTAAACTTAACCCTACTGAAGATGTAAATCCTAACCCTAACAATAACCATAATTATAACCCCATTCCTAATCATAATCCAAGCCCTAAAGCTAACCCTAATCCTAAAAATTATGTAAACCCTAACACTAACCCTGACCATGATTTTAACACTAAACCTAACCATTATCCTCAAAATAACCCTATTCATGGTGTAAATCCTAACCATAGCACTAACCTTAAATCTAACCCAAACCATTACAAACACTAACATTAATCCTAACACTAACCCTTAACCCTAACCCTAACCATGATGTAAAACATAACCCTAGCTATAATACCAATGTTAACCCTAACCCTAAGCCAAACCATGATGTAAAACCTAAGATTTTCCATAGTCCTAACTATAACTCTAAACCATTACTCTAATCATAATCCTAACCCTAAACCTAACCTAACCTAATCATAACCCTAAACCCTAACCCAAAAAATGGGGAATGGGTCTACAACTCTTAAGATGCACCAATCATCTATTACAATGCATTAGTAATATATGAAGGGTATTAATATCTTGGTACATCCTAAGGGCTCGATGGTAATTACCTAAAAATAACTTTAAACCTAACCCTAACAATGATGTGCACCCTAAACCTATCCATAATTCAAACCTTGATGTAAACCCTAATCCTAATCAAGATGAAAATCCTAACCTTAATCATAATCATTACTATAATTATAACCCTAAAACTAACTATAATACAGACCCTAGACCCTAACCCTAACATGATGCAAATCCTAACTCTAACCATAACCATGATATAAACATTAACATTAATCCTACTACTTACCCTTGACCTTAACCCTAACCATGATGTAAACCTTAACCCTAGCTATAATCCTAACAATAACCATAACCCTAAGCCTAACCATAAACCTAACCCTAACTCCAACCCCAACCATGATGTAAACCATAACCCTTACCATAATCCTAGCTATAACTCTAAATCCTAACCCTAACCTAACCATAACCATAAACCCTAACCCTAACAATAATCCTTAGCCCTAACCCTAACCCTAACCATAACTAAAAACCTATATGTAATCCTATCCATAATCCTAATCCTAATCTTAAACCATAACCCTAATCTTAATCTTAAACCTTAACCTAACCATAGTCATCACCCTAACCCTAAGCCTAAGCTTAAGCCTAAAAATAATGTTAATCATCACCCTAACCCTAACCCTAACACTAACCCAAAATTTAACCCTAGCTAATATGTAAACCCTAACCCTAGCCATAATCCTAACTACGACCCTAACCATAATCCTAAACCTAACCTTAACCCCAACCATGATGTAAATAATAAACCTAACCATAACCCCAAACCATAACCCTAATCATAATCCTAACCTTAACCCTAACATTAACCATATTTGAATACTAATAATAAATCTAACTACAATTAAACCTTGAAGAAATTATAATCCTAACCCTAATCCTAACCCTAATCAAGATGTAAATCCTAACCCTAATAATAACCATACTTATAACCCTAAATGTAACCATAACCAAAACCCTCAAACTAACCCTAATCCAAACAATAATGTAGACCCTACAACTATGAGCCTAAACCTAATCCTAAAAACTATCACAAACCATAACCCTAGCCCTAAACCTAACCATTATCATAATCCTAACCTTAAACCCTAACCTAATCATAACCCTAACTATGATGTAAACCTTAACCTTGACCATAATACTGATTTTAACTCTTATCCAAAACATAACGATCAACCAAATCCTAATCCTAAACATACCCCCAATTATAATTCTAACCCTTATCCTACCTCTGACGTAAACCCTAAACATAATTCTAACCATTTCACTATACCCTAACCCGGACCATAAGTTTAAACCTAATATTAAACTACAACCATAACCCTAACCCTAATGATTATCCTAAACCAAAACCAAACCCTAATGTTGAAGCTAACCCTAACCATTACCATAACCCTAACCCTAATCATAACCCTAACTAGAACCATGATCATAACCCTAACTAGAACCATGATGTAAATGTTATCCTCGACCATAACACTAACCTTAACCCTAACGCTAATTATAACCATAATACTTGCCATAAAATGAAGTTTAATATATCTTAGATTTTAGTATTTTCTTTGATCCTACAACACATATATATTGATTTATTTTATGTTTTCGATGTTGGGCGGTGCCATTGCCACTAGCATATATACCTTAAATTTTAATTTATTCTATATAAAATACGCAAAGAGTTATCATTCTGAAGGCACCTATTTCAATTTAGGGTATACAATTGATTAAAAATAGGCAGCTCAAGAAGGATATCTATTTGATATAGATTAAATTAAAATTTAAGGTATATATGCTAGTTAAATAGATTTGTTTTTCTTTTGATAACATTCTATCTTTTTAAAACTGAAATAATTCTACAAATCTAATAATTCTAATAATTCTATCATCTTAATTCAATTTTTAGATTAACAAATCTATTTTTAGGTAACATAAAATGAATATCATTATATTTTAAATATTCTAACATTTCTTGAAATTATTTAAATTATAAAAAAGTTAATTAAATTTAATTTGTGATACTTAAATCTCAAAACTAATAAACTATTTAATAATAAACCAAAATACTTTCAAAACAATCAACTAAGCATGTACAATTTAAAAAATTTAAATTTTTTTTATAAAAAATAACTTAAATTACTTATTGAAAAGTATAATGCTAGGTCCTTGAGATTTTAATTTTAAAACTTGTGGTCCCATGAATTTTGAAGTAGTTCAACTTAGAAGTTTAAACTCAAAAAAGAAACTGTTAAACTCTAACATTTAAGAAAACTAGTGATCTCATGAATATAAGATTTTTGTATGTGCATAATAAAAACAAATAAAAAATGAACAAGTAAAAATAATTTATTTTCCTCCAAAACTATTTTTTGGATAGAATTTAAATTAATAGAATATTTTGTATGTGCATAATAAAAACAAGTAAAAATAATTTATTTCCATCCAAAACTATCTTTTAATAAAAATTAAATTTAGAATTTTAACAAGTAAGATACTTCTATTTTTTAAAAAGATTTCGAATAATCTCAAAGCACAATTTGTATTTATTCATAAGACCACATCTTCTATCATTCCATTCCATGATATCTTCTCACTCTCTTATTCTCTAAATAAAGAGAGAAAATACTAGGAATACTAAGAATACCTCCTATAGAAGAAAGAAGAATGATTGGGTACAATAGTAATGTTTATGGTGATGTGCAGGGAGAGCAGCACACAAAGCTATTATCAGTTTACTGACAACACTTTTGGGTAGGGGTGATAAGGCATTGTGAACAATCCGGTATGGTGTCTTTACTGCATCCCGTACAACTGCCACATGGTTGCGCAGTGACTGAAGACCCTGCATTTCAATTAAAAGAAGAAATATGTCATGAAGAAAAAGATTACATTTAAAATGACCATTCCCATTAGATGTTTCTAAGAAAACTTATGACAAAGAAAAATTGTATGAATATGTCTCACCCATCATTGTAATTGGTGAAAGAAAAATAAGAAGAATAAGAATGCAAGCATACAATGAAGAGCCCATCACAACTCCTTGGAAACTTTTTTGTTTGAAGATAAGTATTTATATATTAAAAGTTTGAATTATTTAGGGAAGTTCTTCGTTTTCTCTTAACACATTGGAAACTTTCTTGTTTGAAATTCAATTCTGTAGAGATTGAAATGCACACATTGGAAACTTTGTTGTTTGAAATTCAATTGTGTAGAGATTGAACTACATTTAATTGGTAAGGTTGTCAAATACTATAAGAGATGTTTCTATTGTTTCATTTGTTGTAAAATAGTATTGAATCTTGTTATTAGATATACAAATGATGAGCATGCATCAGTTCTCATTTTTTTAAGGTTGCATTTAAATAATTATTTGTTTCGAGTAAACTATTTTGAATGATGAAGATACATAATATTCAAAATATCCCAATCATACTTAATATTTCATTCTATAGATAAAATTTCTAATTAATTTTTTCCTTTAAAAAGTTTTTTTATTAACTTAATTATTATTTTTAAGAATTTATTTATTTTACTTTAGAACTATTTTTTTTAGTTAAAATAAATTTTGACTAATATATATTTAACCATATATACCAACTATATTATTAAATATTTAAATTTTTAATGTTTTAAATAAATAATCTATGTTTACATCTTATAATTGTTCATTATACTTTCATATAGCCTTTATCATTTATCAATTCTAATTCCACATTGTTAGTCCACCCGTAAGTTTTCTTTTTAAAAAAAATATATTCCAATTTGCGGGTTATCTTTTTGTGCCTTTTGTTTCCATCGGGTCATTTGTTCTCTTCGTACTTGAACCGTTGAACTCTTTTTTCAAAAGGTTTAAAGGGTTCAAGGTTCAAAGCGCGGTTTTAAAAAGTAAAAAAGTCAGTTGTTCAGGTCTTTGTCACCAAATTTTCAAATGCATTCACTTGGTCTTCAGTCATTGAATTTTTGAACCCATTGAACCTCGTGTTCAAGTGGTTCAAGGGTTCGAGGTTCAAAAATGCCTTTTTAGTGGGTCGGAGCAATGTATTGTTATATGACGAGCGCGAGTCTTTCTTTTTATGTTAAGTCGATATGCGGTCTTGAACTTTGAACCAAATTTCAAGCGGTTCAAGAGGTTCAAGGTTCACTTTAATTATTCCTTTTCTTTGTCGCTCATTCCCAGTGTTGTTTATGTGCCGACCATTACTGTTTTATTGCTTAAATGAACTTGAACCATTGAACCTCGTGTTCAAGTGGTTCAAGGTTCATAAGTTCTTTTCAAACTAATCCGAAAAGCTTTTTGGTGGAAATAAAAGCTATGCGACAAGAAGGAATATTCCCTTATTCGACTTTTTGAAATTCTAAATATGGAAAGTAATCATGAAAATATTAAATTTCCTATGCAGAAGTGATGGCTAATTAAGAAGGTGTCAAGTTTGTCATTTCACCATTACTTCACACGCTTGAAGTAAATCATGATGAAGTGTGTGCAACCGTATTCATATTTTCCTGTCTGATTAAAGGAAGATGTATAAGTTTATTTCCCTATTTAGGAAGGTCGCAGTTGCCTGACTTCATTTAATTGGAGGTGCCGAAGGTAAATCCAACACTATTCTCCAGAAGAATTTCCAGTTTTCATGGTGTTATCCGATAAGTTTAGTTGTCTTCTCCTATGTTGTGTTTCTTTGTGCATTGAAGTTTTATTAATATAGAAAAGGGGAAGATCTGAAAAAAATTGTTGGGGTGGCATATTGTATTGTTGTTAAAATTTCTTGGTTAAGGGAATACATAGTTAAAATGAGGCCTGTGCTGCCAAAGCTTGACCGAACCTCATGTTTAGTGAGTATCTTGCTGGAAATGGAAGAAACCTCCTTAGTTCATGCAGATTTGGGAAATTTCCTTGAAAGGACTAAGAATCCTCAGGCTGGGTCACTAATGGAGAAGATAGTTAAGAGTGGTCTTGTGGAAGCTGTTGCATTTCCATTAGTCACGTTGTGTCTAGATTTAGTGTTGGCTTGTATGAACAGATATGATTCTGAGAATAGATGTATCAGAACTAGTGATGATGAAGTGTTAGTCCATATTAATAGGGAAACGTTGATGGCGACAATGGGTATTTTGCATAAAGAGGATTATGAGGATTGGACCATTAGAAATTCATACACCTATTTCTCAGAGAAGAAGAGAAAGTACAAAAGGATAACTGCAAGAAATTGGCTCTTGAGGGTTCAAAAAGGAGGATCACGACTACCCAAACCGTTACCTAGAGATTACCTCATCACTTAGGTGCGGGACATTGTTGTGCTTTTAAATAGAGTAAAAGGGAATTCACATTCCTTCTATTGGGAAGATTGGATGTACTTTTTTGTCCAAGTGGTTCTATCTAGTGACAGATTTCTGGATTGGTCTCAGGTGATTGTGGAGAGGCTTCACGAGGGGCTAAGCAACTTTGTGGGTATGACTGGGTTTTACATGTCTTCTTACCTATTTTATATTTTGGCCTACACAAAGGATTGGCCTAGATTACGCAATGAATGTTGGATTGATGGAATGAGGGTTTATGATTTTTACCCTTTGCCGTGACAACAGAGATATGTTGAACAAATTGACAGATGGAATGGAGTCTTTGCGCGAAGACTGGCCATTGAACTCTAGGGTGATGCCAACAAGAGAATGTCCGTAGAGGCTATGGAGTTTGTGAGTATTTATGGAAGCTTATCTATATAGTTTCCACGATTTACTTACATACGGGTGGGTGCTTTTGAAGGCCAACCTTTCAAATTACCCAGGTACGCCTTTGATAGCTTCATACTTACAGAGGTGAGCAGGCAGCTAGCCCATATAGATAAAAGACTAGGGGCAAAGGGATAATCTCAGATGGCTTTTCTCGTTGATCTTGGGTATTACAGCTGCAAATCAGTATTAGATGCTTTGAATCTAGAACTAGAGTTTAAAAGGATGAATCTGCAGCTATATGTAGCTAGGCAAAGTTTTGACAGCAAAGGTTATGCAAGGGAGAACCTTAACATAGACAGTCGTTTCTGCCATGAACCCCAGATGGAAGATTATAGGGAAGATTGCAAGGATGATCATGAAGTGAGAAAGAGGCTATGGTCAAGATTCAATTGCGATAGATAGTTGTCTTGAGGCTCCCAATTAATACATCAGGTGTGTAGGAAGATACAAAGGAAGATGTCCTGGACCCTGAGTTTGGTACTAAGATTGAAGGGAAACCATTTCCAGAAATTGACTGGAACAAAAAAGAAGATGATAACATTCAAACAAGGATGTTCAATGTTGTCAGGAGAACAAAGAGATGGTTGAGGAAACTAAAATTCAAGGAGGGTCCTTCTATTTCCCCACATGAATCAATAAGTGATTCACACATCCTGGTTCATTCTCCTATTTTTGCCACTAATAAAATTACTGATATTGGAGGTGTCTCAAAGCCCATTGTAGAGAAAATACCACCAAGAAGGTCAGGAAGGTCGCCATCTAGTCTTACAGCTGCCCAAGTAACCCGGTAAAGAACAAAGAAGAAGAGTACAGAGCTTGTTCTGCAATAGGTCGTAGTGGATTTATACCCCAGTGAAGAGCCTGAACAAATAATGGACCCACAGGATCAAAGTGAACATGGGATACAAGAAGTGGATACAGATGAAGGAGTAGGAACTCAACAGGATCCCATGAATGGCCTAGTAATCGTTACTTCCCCAGATACACAGGTCACCCCACCACCTAAAGGATCTACCAATGCTCCAAAATGGCTAGAAGCCGCCATTAGAAAGAAAAGGAGTGTGGTGCCAGTCAGCATCCCATTGGAGGACATGGTTAGTAAATGCTTAGGAAAAGCATTAAAGCCCAAAAAGCTCAAAACACAAGCAATGCTTGATGTGGATGACACAATAGGACACTGGATAGCTGAAGTGGCCAAGCCCATTCTCAGGAGAGATGTAGATAAGGCTATGGAGGAAGATTTTATTGTGGAGAAAATATATTTGGGCATTGCATCAAGGGTTGTGGATGTAAAACATTTGGAATCTTCTACAAAGAGGATAATCTCTAGGACTTGGAAAGATGAAAAAGACAAGAGATAAATGAAACAAATGGTCGCATAGATGGAAGAGTACATCAATGCTATTCATAATCCAAATCCTCAACCATTGTCACAGATACCAGTGTCATTTGACCCCAAGTCTCCAACAAACCAGAAGATGCTTAATCAAGTTCAAAGGAACAGGGTAGTGACAGAGATGTTCAACAAATGGCTAGATCTAATAATTCAACAAGGATCAGAATATATTACTAATCTGGTCAAGGTTTATAAAGATGCAGAAACTGTGAGTAAAGAACTTGAGCTGGAGATAGTCACTTGGGAAAAGAAAAGGGTTAAGTGGGTAGCGGTCCTCACACAAATGAATGATGTTCAGAAGTATGGAGTTGCGAAGTTCTTAGCTAAGAAACCATTGGAGAACCTAGATGATAATGTGCTATATGTGTCAAAGAAAAATGTGGAATGACGCAACTCAATCATCGGGTAGGGCCATGAAGAATCCACTAAGCTACTTAGGGGACTGACTAATCTGATTGACACTATACAGAAGGACCTCAAATGTATTGATATTCAACTCATGAAGGAGGGATCTAAAGTGATTGAGGAAGTTACAAACATGATCAAAGTCTTTCAAGATAGAGTTCATTCCATAAAGACCACAAAATATTTGACTTGAGATGACTTTTCGAAAGTAGCAAGGATTGAATCAATACTTATTGTCTATTCGGATCACTTGGAGGTTCACAAAGTAAAGGTCACATAGGTGAATATGGACAAGGAAGTGTGGAAGCAGAGGATCATACACATTGGCCTACCCTATTTCCAAGTTATCCTAAACTTTTTGACCGCACACCTAGAATGGTGAGGATCCGTGACAAAACAGGACAAGCCCATAACTTCCTCAGTTGCTGTAGATGCTTAGTTATGCTACAATGAAATGCTGGTTTTTTAGCGGCTATTAGTTTATCTTTCATTTTGTGTCATGTGAATGGTTTCTTTCATTGAAGTGAAAGTAATTTTATTTGTGAATTATGTAAAAACTATGGCCTGGTGGCTATTTAAGCTGAAAAGCTTGCTTTTGAAAGGGTTCTGAAACTGTGATTTTAGAAACAATAGAAGAGTTTTGGATGTGAATTATGGAAAATGAAGTAATGATTGATTATTAATGGAATGTTGACACATCTTTGAATCTGTGCATTCTGAGATTCATAATTCTTCTTAGGTTGTTATGTGGGCATAATTTAATCTGATAATCAATTATCTTTGCATTTATTTTTGGTTCATATTTATTATAGATTGTTGGATGACCTGCATGTTGTAAATCAGCTTGATCCCCATTGCCCTATGAGGCATGAGAGAGTCTCAGTTAAGTTGCTAGTTTCTCGTGTTGATTTTCCATTTTGTTTCGAATGTATGCACTAAACATATGTTAATCAGAGTCTGTGAACTCCTCGTTGAGCAATTTCTTAGAAAAATTTAGGCGTCTATTGGTGTGGATGGATAAATCTGAAGCCTTTTCAATACTTTCTGGTTAAAAGTGTTACAAAAAAAAATCACTTGTACAGTTAATTCATTGTAAATCATATGAGGAGCTTCCCTATATTGCAGAGGTTGAATTATTATTAATTCTTCCAAGTGTTGGTATTTTTTGTTTCTTTCTAAAGGGTAAAACGGAGTCACATTTTGCTTAAGAAGATAATAACTAAAATTTCAAGAAGGAGACAAATCTATTAACCAACACACATGAACCTTGAACTCTAATATATAAGCTATCCCATGTTTGAAAAATATTATTTTTCATGTTAATAATTATTTTTACTTCTTCATGGATTTATATATTAGATCATAGGAACATCAAATCTAGGGAGAATATAATGGTGAAAAATATATAAATATGTGATTTTCTCTTATGTTTTGGTCTAAAATAAATTATAATATCGTCTAAAATAAATTAGAATATCAATGGAATAACATATTTTTAAGTACCATGTTCTTACATAAATTTGGCTATGAGATCACACTCTTCTAATGCACAATGTAAATATGTACCATACTAATAATTTCACTATTATTTATGGTGGATAAAAAATTTAAGGCTTTTGGAGATCCTATGTTCAAATGGCTACATTTTAAGATGATTTTATTTGAAAATACAAGGGATCATACCCTTGATAATGGATGCAAACTCTTTTTGGACCTAACTTGAGAGGATTATCTTTTATTGTAAGCTTTTATTACTTGGTGTTTTATATACATGATAATCTTGTATGCCACTCTAAGCTTTTATGTACTTGATAAGTGAAGGATCTAATAAGTGAAGGATCTAATAAGTATTGTATTATCCTAGTTTTGATCTTGAGATTTGGATGTAGTAATGAGGACTTATTTGGAGAAGTGAAAAACCTGATTTGTAGCTTATGGCATATTCCCTTGTTGCAAGAATGACTATTTTAATTGATCTACTTTGGTATAAGAGGTTTCAATCTATTACTATCATATTTGCATTTGATTTGAATGTTACATGTTAATATCATTTTACTTTGGTTATGGTGGATGAGATCTTACTTTAGAGATCTTGGTACATGTTATTGTTGAACAAGGATATGGTTTAATTGGTAGGTTCTTTTGTTGTTCTTGTTCTTCTTTTTAAATGTTTGTATTGTCATTGTTGAGTATAAAGAACTTGTGAGAGCTATGGAAACTACTACTAAGATATGTATGGAAAATGTTTTATGATAAGGTAAAATGGTATGAATATATCTCCCAACATTGTAATTGGTGAAAGAAAAATAAGAAGAATAAGAATGCAAGCATACAATGACGAGCCCATCACAACTCCTTTTCCTGCCATTCGTTTTGAAATTATGAAATTATATGCAATGACAATAAAGACAAGTATTTATATAAATGTGTGAATTATTTAAGGAATTTTCTACATTTCCTCTTATGCATTGGAAAGTTTCTTGTTTTGAAATTCAATTATGTAGAGATTAAAATTCATTTAATTAGTAAGGTTGTGAAATAGTCTAGGAGATTATTCTATTGTAAAATACTGTTGAATCTTCATATTAGATATACAAATGATAAACATGCATCATTTTTCATGCATTTTTTTTTGTGTGTGTGTTTACGTTGCATTTAAATAATTATTTATTTCACAATTTTTTTACATTAGGTTTTGCTAGATAGATCATCAAGAGGGTTGAGTGAGCAAGCTCTTCCAAATTTAATGTTGCATCAAAAAGCTTTTGAAATAATAAACTATATTAAAATTTTTGTAGATGGTATAAAAGTATGATAGACTTATAAAGCACTGAGAGGGGAGGGTGAATCAGTGACACCAAAATAAATACTACTTTAAACACTAACCGGTAGATATACTTAACAAGTTTGTTAAACACTATGCAAGCTATCCAAAATGATATTAAAGCATACACAATAAGTAAAACGTCCACCAAACACAAAGTATTTATACGTAGAAAACCCAAATGTGAAAAACCATGGTGAGATGGGACTCACAAGTTAACGATCTGCAGTAATAGGTAACTGACTAATTAAGGTCTACAAAAGTGCTTTGCTAGGAGTGAATCCTATTAAAGATCCCAAAGCTCTTTTAAAATCTATACCCTGTTAAAGGTAGTACTTTGCTAGGAGTAACCTCGGTAGAGGATTTCTGAATCCAAACTAATGGATCACCTCATTAGAGGATTTTTACAATGAAGCTTGTTGGAGCTTACCCGATTAGGGGATTTGACTATTCTAGTGATTAGAAAATAATAGGTGGTGTGATCTAGAAGTAGCACAACTTGCTTGAATAGATCCTTTTCTGCGCATTCAAAACTTCATTACCAACATACTCTGCAATTATCTCAATACCTTAACTCTTCTATCTTCGCATCAAATCATCTCATATCATATCTCATCATATGTCATTATATAGACATTTATATTTCATGTCAGTCTTAGTAATTATATCACAATTTCCTAGGTGTAGTGTATCTAGACAATCAAACATAACTCATCACAAATTACTGCCAAAAATTGTCGGTTAGGGTAATTCATCATGATTGGTGATAACTCATCACATAATCAATGAATACCGGTTGGAGATAACCATATCAACATGTAAACTGATTGTCCTTCATTCTTCTTTCAATAATCTCCACTGGATCTTTAGGTTGGTGTCGGGTCATTCCTGTATATACATATATATCGGTTTTCTCCATGTACTGGTTTGATACTCTCTAAGAAAAACTTCTAATACTAGTAGAAATACAATATAAATAAATTTGAAGTAACACTCGTAGATAATGTGATCATATGTGTGTGTACATGTTCCATCAATGACAACATATGAATTCATTCATTACAATCATCATCAAGCCAACAAAATGTGTTTGGCTTGCCTCTTGAAAAATGGCTCCCGAATACCATATTGTCAACAATTATTAATTATTGTTATAACAGTATAGAATACTGAGAAACCTTTGTAAAAAATAGTACAAAAATGATGGGTAAGTACACTATTGGGAAACCTCGAAAGAAAATATTGTTGTTCTCTTTACCATTTTGGAAGCCCTGTAGACATAACATCAATTTTTTCAAGACAATCTCTCTATCTCTCTGTCTCTCTCTCTCTCTGTCTCTCTCTCTCTCTCTCTCTCTCTCTCTCTCTATATATATATATATATATATATATATTAAACAACAATTATCTTAGGTTGTTTATAATTATTCATTTAACATACTCTGCAAACAAAACAATTATAAATAAATAATAATTTAACAATTCTTTTTAGTATGTTAATTAATATTTTTTATTTTAAAATAATAGATTATAATCATATCTGAATTTAAATTGTCATCACAATGTTTTTATTATACAGTACAATTTATGAGCATTGAAAAGAGCAAGAATGTTGGGAAGTTTCTTTAGCCTTTGTCTAGTCTTATAGTTGTCATTCTGTGTGCTTTAGAAGTTTTTGGCTTCTAGTTTTCTTAGTTGCATAGAGAATTTTTCAAACAGGTTTTTGTGATAAAAATGGAAGAATATCCCTTTGGCTTCATAATTAGAGATTTCCTAGAGCCAATTTCTTGCTTTGGGGTGGATACTCCACTAAACCTCTTGTGCATTGGTCTAAAAGTTTCCTTAGAGAAATCACGGATTTAAGGCTCAAAAGAATCCATCAAATCTTAGAGCCATCAATAATCTTGGTAGTCAAGTTAATCATGGATTTAAGGTTCAAAAGAATCCTTCAAATCTTAGAGTCGTCAATAATCTTGGTAGTCAAGTTAATTGTTGGTCATGATAATTGAGCAAGAAAGAATATCTCAAGGATAATTCTAACATTTCTTCAAGATTTGTAGTGTCCCTCCTTGATTAAAAGGTTCCAAAGTTAAAGGTGTTGGCGTTAATTTCATTGTTGTTTGATCAAGATGTGTTGGAGAGCCAAGATATTATTCTCAATCATGCTATCCTTGGCACTGGAATTCCTCACCCTAGAGATATGATAGTATTTTCTATTCCATGATACACCATTTACTATTACCCTTTCTTTTCAGATCTTAACGAACCTACCTTAAGGCGTCATAGGGAATTTGTTACAATGGTGGACAGATTTCTTGATTAGAGGCTATTGGGAGATGAACCAGATAATGATGACAGGGAGGATAAATTTCTAGATTTTGGTAGATTGAATGGTCTCCTTCTGCCAAAGCTAGAATGGGAAGGGTGGGTTGCTACTGGTAATATGAATGCACTGCAAGGGGGTTGTGGTCAAGGGTGTTTGGTTGCGCCAAGAAGGGCCCCAGGTTGTCGGAGAGGTAGGGTACGTATTCATGTTGAAGCTTCAACCTAGGATTGAGTGAATTCCATGAATAACAGATATGATATTTGTTTTTAATGAGAAGTTTTTAAATCTAATAATGAAAATCAATGTTTTGTTGATACATTCAAACTTATCGGTTAGAAGTGTTTTTGTTAAAATATTAGACTTTGGAGACTGGAACATAGCCTCCTTTTCTATATTTTTGATGACCACTCTTGATGATTCTTCTTAAGTAGAAGAATCTGGTGTATTTAGGGAGTCTGCTTCCAATTTTTGAACTATCTAAGCTAGAATATGTCATGTAAAATTTTTGAATTTTAATACAATTTCCTTCGGGCTGGTGGTTTACCAATAAAAAATAAAATTCTTTTCACTATATTACTTAATAATCTTATTTATTTTAAAATTATAGACTATATTATATATGAAATTAATATTATAATTATGTGTTGGAGATAGTAATCCCCACTACCTAGCCATGGATTCAAATGTTCATCATCCAGTTTGAAAGCATATCTATAATAGTAAAGACAAGTTGCCAATTCTAGAAGTTTCTTCTAGATACCCTCAACACATTTTTACATGTGATGAAGTTTAGAAACATCTAAGACCTCCATTAAAAAGAGGCACTTGTAATCAAATCAAAATGAATGAAAAATATGGATTGATGAATTAAAATTCATCTTTCTTTCATTCTTCTCTTATTTTGTGTTTTGTTCTATCCCAGTTCTAACAATGATATTAGTGCTAATGGTAAACAATGCTTGGAGAGTAAGATGAATCTAAAGGAGTGTTATTTTTAATACAAGCTGCTTAGGAGCCACCCAAGTTATATGATATGTTGAAGCTGTTGAAGGTGATTCCACTGTTGTAAACCAGATAGAGATCATATTTTTAATGGGAGGTAGAGTTTGATTAGCTACATGACAATTAGAAGAGCCAATCTCAGAGGAATATTCACTATGGAGATTGTTGGATCAGAGTTGTTTTCTCTGTGGTTTTTATGGTAGTTTTAGGGAGCACTGATCCTTGGCCATTTTATAGCACAACATAAATCTTCTCTTACAAGGACCACATCTTCCTTTAATGATCCATAATCCTATCATTTATTTGGTTTTAGTTATTATTAATTTTTATAGGAAAGGGTGCTATCCATTTAGATTTTGGATTTAGTGCCTCGATTCGTAATTCCACATCCTTTGTTTCATTTTGTGTTATTATGTGAGGATTGAGAAACTGTGTGACTTGCATAAAAAGAGATTTGTAATGGTCCACTCTGCTTTGACATCTCTGTATGATATTTTGAATTTGAAAGTTGAAGACATAGAATCAAGTTGGAAAGATTAAGATTTAGTTGAAGGATTGGTTAAATAAAATCAAAGAGCGAGGACAACTGGTCTTGTCTAAATCATAGAAGCTGGCCTAATAAGGTAAATTGTTGAAACATTGTAAATCAAGTGTGAAGGAAAGGTAAATATAATCTCAATGGGAAAATTTGATATAGAAAAGAAAGAGAAAATGAATTATTTGGAAGAAGAATTGAACGAAATAGGAAAAAAAGTTCATAAACGATATCTCTTTATAAAGATAAACTATTAGGAAAATGTAAACTTTGGGATAAAAATTGTGAGCTTGAAAAATAATTAAACAAATTAAAAGAAAAAAATTTATGTGAAGCTGTTATTGGAAAATGGAGAAGGAATCAAAGTTCCCATTCATCCAACAAAGAGCCCAAAATATGAAGGCCTTGGATATAGAAAAGGTGAAAATAGAGTTCAACGTGATACATGTTTAAACAAATTAGTCCAAAGAAAGAGAAAAAATTATTGTTATATGGAGCCTAATCAGATTGGTGGTTAAAATATCCTGAATTTAATCAGCTCTATTTTCCCCCAAATTATTTAACAGGGGTTTGGGGGTAGTGCCCCAAGGTGGGGTCAAGTGGTAATGCCCCTTGCGTGCTCCCCGTCACAATATAGGGCAAGGTGGAGGGGCAGTGTCCCATGTTTCTGAATGAATTATTATTTAATAATGGCATCAATTGTTATTTTCTATTTCCTAATATATTGTAACCCTAATTTTGTAACTTACATGTCTTTATAAAATGGCTAAGGGTTAGGGTTTTCTAGAAAAACAATTGTAGCATTTTGCAATGGTATTGAGTTGCAAGGGATTGCTAGTTGTAATTGATTCGATTTACTAGATAATAATATTGGAATCTCTGTTTGGTGAGCATAGCACAATTTTGAGAGAACCACATTAAAATTTTCTCCTCTCTCATATTATTTCTGTTATTTTTTTTTCATTTGTTTTATCTTTATCTGCATATAATTGATATTTCGTACATGCAATTCCTAACAAAAATTAGTGTTCTCATTGTAACAGAGAAGGTCACAAAAAATAAATGTACTGGGATTTGCATCCATTTAAAATATGTGGTTTAAAAAATCATTCTAAAAATATGTGTCAGAAGAAAGAATGGAAGAAAGAATCTATGGCAGGTTATGTAAAAATGGATTGTGAATGGACCTATGGATCTAGTTGGAAAAATATTATAGGTGTGTTCAAAAGGTTGTACAAATGTTCATGTGTGAAGACTAATAGGAGTCATGAAATTTTTGGATGATCAAAAGAAATAACAAGTGTTTTGAATAAAAAGAAATCATTGTCTAGCAAGATATTTACATATTGTGAAGATGCATTAAGTTTCAAGATGTTTTTGAAGACTTAGAAGCAAAGAGTTTGAGAGATTTCTATAAAAATTAAGGAATCCCAACAAATGATAAAAGACCTTTGCAAATAAATAATTTGGGAAAGTTTGTAGGCATCGTTACAGACAAAAGAAAAACTAACAAATGAATCTAAGAATTATGAGTGCTACAATATCCATGGTAGTTGTGATTAAGGGAAAGTGGTTGAGATAGTAAAACCAACTACCCAACCATATAGTTATCTCCATATCATCCTCTTATTTTCTTTCTAAAAATGTTGTAAAAACCTTCAGGATCATTGTTTTTAGCTATACTTACCCCTAAATGGTATGGAACAAATAGTTTGTCAAAGTGCTCATGTCCTCCCTTTATAATCACAAAGTAAGGGATAATGGTGTAATCTGGGAAAAGTGACCCCTTTCCTTTATTTTTCAATTCTTTATCCCGAATACATCCAATTTTCCACATTAACTTAGCAAAACCCATTCTTAGAGGAAAATTGAAAGGCAGTACATGAGGTTGTCTGGAAAAACCATAAATTATGATTATAGTACTAACAAAGTATGATATAAAGTGTTCCCAATCATGTTCAGTTCCGGGAAGAGGCACCCTTTCCTTGGGTCTCACAAAATCATGCAATTCTTTAGGAATCATTGGTGAATTCACTATCAACCTTTTTCCTAACCTAGAGGCAAAGTTGTTATCAAATTTTATATAGCTAGCCTCTTGTTTATCCCATGACATGTTTGTGCTCCAAAGCTGTATTGGAATCTCTTGATTATCTATTTTTCTTCTGAGGTTCACAGTACCCTCAAAATAATTTGAATTCTTTGAAAGGAACATATGCATAAGTAAATAATACTAGGAGAATTTAACACCAACAACCCGACTCTAAATGTCTAATAACCCCTCATGGATCTTTTCCTCAAGATAAGGGGCAAAGTCAAAAACTATTGTAAAATATGGATGTTGTATCTTCATAGACATGTACATGAAATCAGGCGACATCACTATAATGGGACTAAAACCCAATACTTGGCATAAAGAGAAGATCGTAGCCTGGAAGTAAGGAGCGAAAGAACTAATTGGGAACAACTCTTCTAAACTAGGACCGATATGGTATGTTGTACTTCCCACTCTGGCTAAGCACATTGGAAGGAAACTCTTTCTAATGAATTCCTTCATCGTGTTATATTCTTCCTTTTTTTCATTTAAATCTACTCGTACTTGGCTAGGGGATGGTTCATATAAGTCAAAAATATCTTGAAACTCCTCCCTTCTGATGGTTAACAAAATCTCCCCATCATTTCCCCTGATAACCCTTGAAACTGGGTCATATCTGTCTACAACAACCTTAAGCAAATTGACATTCATAGAAACACTCGGTACTACTAACTTGCCCAAGTCATACTACCAAGGACTAGATAATGGGGAATTTAATTTCCATTTTCCATACCATAGTTTCAAAATCTCTAACCCAGTTACCGGTATATTAGTATCTGCTAAATGGAATGTTTTGTTAGTTAACCCTTACCCCAATGTTTTCCCATCAACAAACCTTTGCCCCTATTTCTTATCATTTGTAGAAGGCTTTAATTGGTCTAAGAAATCATCATAAAGAAATCATCATAAAGATTTCTTTTCATATAATCCACCTCCACTGAATGTTTCCATGAGGGATCCATATTCTACAACTACGGATTTCTAATATATTTCCAAGTGTGGGAAAGAGAACTAGGTCTTATCACAAGTTCTTTTCAATATTTAGAGTAAATTCAAATAAATATCACTATTTGTTACTTAGCCTCTTAACCCTAGAGAAAATTGAATTTTCCTTTTGTAATGTTTTACAATTTGTAATATAAATCTATTTCAAGTACATATGGAGAACTCAGATAAACTTACTGCTTTTGATTTTTGCTAGAAATGACAATTCTGTGTTGCAGAGGGTCGCTTCAATCTCCTTTAGTAGTAGGAAATTCTTCAAAATTTCTATTAAGTCTTTTGTGAATGAAAAACCTTTAAGACTCTTTTAATTATCATCCAGGAAAGGACACAAATGTCTTGTCTGCCATTAATATTCATGCGAGTGAGACAACAACTCCTAGCTTTGTAATTAAGACATTTGAAAAGTAGTAGTCGATCATCCTCCTAGTTGGCTAATCCAATGATCATCTCCTTGTTGACTCATCACTTGTTCTTTCATCTGTATCAGTGGCCCCACAAAATTGTGATACATCAAGATCACCTCATCTTCCTATCAAACTCCATCAATGGCCCCACTGTAGGTCTTTCTGGCAAATTCAAGACACGTGGCATCATCGCGTGATTCCATGGTCTGTAACCATCCTGCAACTTCCATTGCGGGAATACAAGGGTCATCTGATCTACTCAAATTTTACCACCTAGCATATTTCTCATTGACTCTTCTTGGAATTAAAAATTGAGCACCTTTTTCCTCAGGATAAAACATCCTCATCCATTCTAAGCATCTGCAAATTGATGGGACTGTTAGTAGACTAACCTTTACCACCTGCGAACTGGTATTAAAATGCCTTCAACTAGTTGTGCTGCTAACTCTGCTAGTTTTCGCTGATAACACATGACACAATCTTGTGATGTTGTGGTCATGAAAATCCTCCCATCTTTGATCACAGGGAAGCACTAGCCATTTGATCTATCCTTTCTTTAACAGACGGTCAGGGTATTTAGTATTTGTCAGACTTAGGAAAATATAAGTGGGGGCATAAATGTTAACCAACATTTTTCCTAGAGAATAATATGGGCCCGCTCATGGAAAGCGTAACCTCAATTTTAAGTGAGAAAAAGGTAACAACAACATATATCAAGGACCAAAAACTCACTTTCAAACCACCTTTTAATCATAAAATACACAAGCCTTAAAGCCCTAAACCCTGATAACTTGACCAAGGGTGAAATAAAACTAGGATGAGTAAATTTTGCAAGACATAAATTGAAGGTCCTATCACCACCCAAAACTTCTGTAGAAATTGTTGATGAAATAACTAAAGATGGCATGTTGAAGAATGCTGAGTTTTATTATGATAAATTAGAGGTTGATGAACAAAGATAGGTAGAGGAAGCAGTCCTATTATACTTACATATCTATAAGAAAGCATTATCAGAGATAGAAAATCAAATATCGGTTGAGTTATATATAATGTTAGATGCTAGAAGATTATCTGCTATGCAAGAAGATAAACACATTAAAATGTAATAACTTTTAGCTATCTATGTTACTATAGCTTTAGATGAGATGGAAAAGACAATTGAGGTTGCAGATAGAAAGGTTTTCAATAGCAAACATATAGTAACTAGCTTGATGCTAGAGAAAATGAATGAAGTAATAAAGGAAATACAGAAAGCATGGATCAATTTTTTGGGAGAACACAGAGGACTCTTTACTTCACCAGAGACCAAAACTGATACTGTAGATAAACCACTTGAAGGTAAAGAAAAAGGGATTTTGGGTACTCCATCCTTAGTTTTGAAAAATATCAAGATAGTGGAAATTGAGCCACCGGTAAACACAATTATATAGACAAACACTAAGACACTACTTAATACTGGGAATGAACAAGATAACATTGTACAGGATAGTAATGTATAGGTTGAGGATATTGTTCCTAGAGAGAAACCGACAGTTGCACAGACTGCACTAGGTGGCGAAGCCACCGGTGCAAGTGAGGAGCTAATAAAGAATAAATAATCAGATGAGATTCAAAACCGACTGGGATACTTATGTGGAATTACTGGAGAAAGGTTATCTGGAAATTTTGAAATTGGTCAAGCTCTAGTAAGACAATTTTGGAGGTATTCAATGTACAGTTCTTATTCTTTGACATTCTTTTTAAATTTTTTGGCATTGATGTCAGATAGGGAATAGTACATATGTGAAAAAGAATTCCATACATTAGGGGGAGCTATAGAGTTTTTTAAGTTTTGGAAATAAGGAGTATTTTGCAAATTCAGCTCAGGGGGAGCAGGGCTCGATGAAACCGATAGATTAGACCATGACCACTTTTTTGCATGAGTGTTGCCATCAATGCCAAAGGGGGAGATTGTTGGAAAGTCACACTCTATTTATTGGTTTCACAATGTTTTCATTGATGGCAACATGATTTTGGGTTCCGGATTCATATGGTGTACCAGCAGGCACTTCACAGACTCTACACCAGCATCGGCATCAGTAGATAGAAGATTTCTTTGGACACCGACAATGCAGGCCAACATGGTATAGTAAAGGATATTGGTATTGGAGGCTAACATATCTTAGATCTGACATCGGAAATTTGTTTTAATCCTTATATATTTATGTTATCTGGTCGACATGTAAACTAATATTGTATATATCTTTGTAAGCTAACATAAGGCATAAAAATTGTATAGGGTATATAGGGTAGATTAATTAGATCATTTTGATAGATTAAGGATATGGATGTAATGGATCATGATGCGAATGTAATGTAATGTGAAATATATCAGAGATTTTGTATGTGAGGAATTTATTGTAAGGATTGTTCCGGTAAAGGGGTTTAGGGTTTCAGACCAAAAGAGACAGAGCTTAAATCAGAACTTTATTCTGGCATAGGAGATGCTATCTTAGCAGATCACACTTCTCCAGATTGTTGTCTGGAATTTTATGTAGTCAGTGAGACTCTTATTGTGATTGAGTAGGGTGCTCTAGGTTGTAAGTCTTCCTGCAAGTGAAGGCCCCTCATATATTGTAATATCTCTTCATATGGCTAGTGAATTGATATTGTAGGTCACAAATCCCACCATGGTTTTTCCTCTTTGAGGCTTTCCATGTATAAATCTGTGTGTTATGATTCTCATTTATGTGTTTGGCTTATTTTTTACATTACTTCTTTCAATTCTATTTATACCAGTACACCGATTGGTGTATGATTATTTTGTTAAGGCTAAAATCTACTATTTCAGTATAACACTGAATCATCCCCCCCCCATCTTAGTGTTATTGGTTTCCAAAAAAATTATATAGAAACTATATTGTAAAATACTTTTCTACTAATTATTTAAATTTTTAAGGTTTGAAATACAAATGTATTTTTACATCTTGCAACTGTTCATAATACTTCAATATAACCTTTATCACTTATAAATTCTACTCCGATGTGCACCTTGAAATTTGATATATAAATTACCCCATGTTTGAAAAATATTATTTTTCATGTTACTGATTATTTTTACTTTATCATGGATTTATATATTAAATCATAGGCACATCAAATCTAGGGAGAATATAATGGTGAAAAATATATAAATATATTAGATCAAAAGATTGTAAGGTACTTGTGAGCTTGTCCTCGCAGTCATTTATTTATTTGTCAATATCAAAGGTGAATTTAGGAAAAATGAGACAAGATTTATATAGTGTACCGTCTTTTGACAATGTGTTTGAAATGGTCTGCAGTCTCTTATTCAATGTCACCATTTCATCTTCAATCATTTTCAAGAATGTCTGTTTTCCCACTTCCTTAAATCTGTCCAAAACTTTATGTGTAGCCATTTTCTCCAAAGAGTCAAAATTGTTGTTTACATTACTAATCAAATGAATCAATTTACGGAAGGGGCTATTATCTGAATCTAGTTGTACATTTGTAGCCACCTTCTATGAAACATCAATAGACATCAAAATTATCTTTTTATCTTCAATTTTAGATTTCACCTAGTCTTGGCTGGCTTGAGCTTGGACTGTAGCAGCAAGCATAAGCTTCTCTAAAAGAGATAACTTACCAAGATCAACTAGCCCATCAAGATTGATCTGGGGTGAAATCCCTATTACTAGAGGAGTGGCAATTTTTAGATCGACTATACCTTTGCCTTTGTCCACCTTAGCTATCTCAGCTTCTCCTAACCTAGCATCCTTCTATTGAATCTCAGGGCCTGTAGTGCTGTCAGTCACCAGAGAATTGTCACCACTCTCAACATCAACTGTGGTGTTACCTTGGTCTTTTGGTTGATCCTTAGAATAGGTTTCAACCTTCTGACTTTTGGAATCACCTTGTTTGTCATTCGAATGAGATGATTTAAAGGCATCCTTATACAAAGGGTCATTCTGAATTATCTTCTTCCAAATTTCCTCTCTCTTTTCTCACCTCCTCAACATTACCAATAATTATCCTATTTATTCTATTTTAACTTTTGAATTCCTTTTTATTGGCTTCTTCAAGCAATTTGTTAACTTCATCATGAGTTATACATGTATATCTATTAACAAGTGCTCTCTGTTAGTGTAAATAATTATTCATCTTGGATATTATTACACCTTACTTAAGTTTACTTAGATACATGCATTTCATAGTAGTTTGGGTATGAGACACTTGGGTGTTTGTGCCACATTGGGATAGTGCATGTAGGAGAATTTCCACCTTTTATGGTGTGATCTTGTTGTTACACTCTACATTCAGTGGGTGATCCACCTCATGTGGAATATTATATTTTTTCTCCTACCTACCCTTGTTTCTTATTGAGTCACATGTCATGTTTGTGTTCTCACATATCCATATAGCCTTGCCTATATAAGCAGGCTCATATTCATTGTATGTAATGATTGATGATCCAGTTGATTAGTATTTTCATCTTGATAGAATACAGTTTATTCCTATCATTTATTTTGTCTCTCTTATTTGTGCTTTTCGTTGCCTCTTGATCTTGGCAAAATCTCACATGGTATCAAAGCCATTAGAGTGTCATTGGTTTGCTAATTGAGATAAATTTGATGCTATTTGGGGTTGTGTATTTTGGAGTTTTCTATTGTAGGTTATTATTGAAGATTGATGGGTAAAATATAAGGTTACCATTGGATTGAGGAGGACAAAGAAAGTCAGTTCTGCCTTTTGTATCATCCAAATTGGACTTCGGAGGCCAAATCTAGAGGCATTTGAAGTTTGACATTGCGGCGGAAATTTTCTAGAAATTGTAATTTTGCAGGCATTTTTCAAATAGCGATATCTTACTCATCCGGACTCATTGTTTCGAGCAATTTTTTTTGTTTTGGGGTAGAATTTTGTGATCTGTATAGTGGTCTAGCAGATTTTTTATTTTTGGATACAATTTTTTTGGAAATCGTGAAATCCCAAGTTTTACAACTTTGGAGGCTTCGTTTGGGCTCATATGGACTCATTTTCAGGTGCCATTTTTTTTGAGAGTGTATTATTTTTCATCTACTTTCATAATCTGCCATCTGTTTGTAGTGATTTTAAGTAGAAATTGTACTTTCAGTATTTGACCATTTTTCGCATATTTGGTACTTGCATTTTGCTTGGATCTCAGTTTAGATCACTAGCAGTATTTGTTGAAGTCTCTTAAATCTCATTTTGAGAAGTTGTAAATTGAAATCAAAAGTCCACTTTGCCTTGTTTTGCAAGTGGCCCATTGTATACGCACTAAGTATAAAGTGCCCAAATCACCATTTTTGGGGGATTTCTTGATTGAGTATTTTGGGGGGGTGTCTTGTGTGATTGTGCCTCTCTCTATCTTGTGTTTTTTCATTTTGGTACTATGGGTTCTCCTAAATTTCCACTTTTAACTCCTCATAATTGTGCATCATGGAAAATTAAGGCATGGAGTAAACTAATAGAAAAAGGACTCATTCATTATGTAAATGAAACTGTTAAAGCACCACCTAATCTTAAGGTTGATCCTAATGCTCAAATTGAATGGCTTACTAAGAATTATATGGCACTTGGAACTCTTAGAAAGTATGTATCAGATGACCTCATTTTTCACATTGATAAGTGTACAACAATTAAAGAGGCTTGGGATATTTTTAAGAAATTGTATGGTCAAGTTGATGAGATTAAGTGCTACAAGCTTAATAGTGAACTCACAACTTTGGATCCCAAGGATTTTGATACAATCCAATATTATGTCACAAAAGCAACTGAGCTAAGAGCAAAGCTAAAGGATTGTAGAATTGGCAAAAAAGATTCTCAATTGGTTTATAACTTGTTGGACAAACTTCCTTCAGAGTATGCCGCCTTTGTATCTAGCTTTCACACCCATAGGTTAGCTCAAAGTTCCTCATACACTTCTCCCTCACTTGATTCATTCATGAAGATGTTGATACTTGAGCAATCTAAGTTGACCACGATGGGGATTCTCAAATCTTCAAAGTCACAAGCTTTGGTGGCTAACAAAGGGAATCAAAGTAATCAAGGAAAATGCAAGAATCAAAAGCAACTTAAGTCAAAACAACAACAAGATGGAGCAAAATCTTCCTCTCCACAACAAGGTGATTCACCATTCTCACCTAAGAGGAAATCATATAAGGACTATCTTTTTTGTGGATATTGCAAGAAGTCAGGACATGATGAGCATCATTGTTATAAGAAGGATATTGATGAGTTGAAAAATCTTCTTGAGAAGAATAGAATCAACCTACCATCTAGAATGTCTACATCGGCTTCTTCTTCCAAGGATAAAGGAAAGGATCACTCTTTTGTGATAGATAAAGGAAAGGGACAAGCTCTTTGTGCTACTACAAGTCATGATTCAGGGAGGTGGCTTCTAGATTCAGGGGCTTCTCATCATATGGCATCTTCATAGTCTATGTTTTCTACATTTGAGCCTTGCCACATGCTGCAGATTTTGATGGGCAATCATAAATACATGGATGTGATTGAGAAAGGATCTATTTCCATTAGGGATAACTCCTTCAATGATGTGTTGTGTGTACTCCACTTGACAAATAATCTTCTTTCCATCTATCAAATCACACATGGGGCAGCTAGGAAAATTGTGGAGTTCACACCTGATTCAGTTATCATTAGAGACTTGGAGAGTGGAGGTATCATTATGACTGGGGTGGTTGATCATGCATCTCAGTTGTACTCTTTTTCAGATTTTGGTCCTATTGATAAGGTTGGTTCTTCCTATGTTGATGATTCAGATTTTGTGGAGAACTTTGAACATTTGAACTTGGGGATTCTCACATGTGACCCCATTCTTGAGCCTTTCATTTCATCTCCTTCTATTGATATCACACCACCTATTGCACTTGATGATGTAGCTAGTGTGATAGTTTTGCCTTCTTATGATTCAGTGTAGCAGGATATTTCATGTCTTCTAGCTTCAGTGGATTGGGATGCCTACTTGACAAACATTGTAGGTTTATTTGTGGACTCCTACATTGCAGATTTGGGAGACACCATTCATGACATTCATCTTCTCTTTGATGAAGATGATCCTTCTTTGATTGTTGCGAGGGATAACTCTGACCCTCTTGTGCATTCTCTACATGATCAGTTTTTAGAGGTTGACATGATTGTGGATACTTTTGTACAACACTTAGAGGAGGTCTCTTTATCTTTTGAGGACACATATGAGTCTTTGGATATTGTTCTACATTCATCTCCACTAGATCTTGGAGTGCCTTTTTCAGAAGTGTGGCACAGTTTACCACCTTTGGAGGGGGTACCTTTCAGCATCAACATGGGGACACTTGAGCAGTTTTCAGAGATTCCTTTCATCATGAGTATTTTTGCTTCATCTTCCCTTCATGGTTGGGGAGACTTTTTGGATACACCTTTAGTTTTGTTTCTTCCCAAGGGGAGGAACGTGGTTCAACGTTCATGGAGTAGTTTCTTCATTTATCTTTGAGCTTCTATCATTGGTGTAGATTCCAAATTGAAGGGGGGTTTCCTAGTCTCTCTTCTTCTTCTCTCATATGGGGGCGACTCTTTCTTCACATGGGGTTTTGTCCTTCACATACTTCTATGAGAGTTCTTTGTATCTAGTTTTCATCTCTCTTTTGGGGGAGGGTTTTTTCCCATTGGGTTTTTCTCTCTTTCCCTTCTTTGTGAGAGATTTCCTTGCATTGGTTTTCATGCATTTGCATTTGTACATGGGTACCTAACGTGGCCTCGTAGCCGGGACCCATCTTGCATTGCTTAGTTGCATTGTAGACTTAAGTGCATTTCCCTAAGTTGCACTTAAGGGGGGGTGTTGGTGTAAATAATTATTTATCTTGGATATTATTACACCTTACTTAAGTTTACTTAGGTACATGCATTTCATAGTAGTTTGGGTATGAGACACTTAGGTGTTTGTGCCACATTGGGATAGTGTGTGTAGGAGAATTTCTACCTTTTATGGTGTGATCTTATTGTTACACTCTACATTCAGTGGGTGATCCACCTCATGTGGAATATTATATTGTTTCTCCTACCTACCCACACCTATTTCCTACCTACCCTTGTTTCTTATTGAGCCACATGTCATGTTTGTGTGCTCACATATCCATATAGCCTTGCCTATATAAGCAAGCTCATATTCATTGTATGTAATGATTGATGATCCAGTTGATCAGTATTTTCATCTTGATAGAATAAAGTTTATTCCTATCATTTATTTTGTCTCTCTTATTTGTGCTTTCCATTGCCTCTTGATCCTGGCAAAATCTCACACTCTCTCCATCATCTCTTTATCCATTTCACTTGCATTCATCCTTCTAGCATCTATAATACTATATAGGTCCTTCGGAGTGGACTTGTCTAAGTCAATCAATGTCTTAATAAAATTGTGTAAATACAATACTACTGCTTCCTCTACCTTTCTTTTATGACCGCCATCAAAACAATCAAAATTTGCATGAAAATTCTTCAAATTTCCATCCACTGATATCCCATCTATCAACCAGTTTGCTGATAGTGGAGGAATTATTATATTCTTACCTTCTATATTTCCAAATTCGAGGTCCTTGTCCAATTGACTTTTGACCTGTCTACTTCTTTGGGGTCTTCCGGAGGGAGCAGGATTTGACTTGATCTTTTTGGTGGGCTAAGCTCCACTGGATTGGGCATTTCTCACCTATTCGACAAAATTACCTCTTTTCTTTTCTTTTCCTGCCTCTTACTTAGATTACATTTTTGAGTCCACCAAAGATACAACAACATATCTTCTTTTAGGTTTTTCTTTTTGTTTCGACACACCTTATCCAGATGGGGTAAGCTTTGCAGGTTGTGCCATCAAAGAAAGAATTTAATTAGTTGCCTGCTTTTGAGAATATTTCTATCTATCCTTCTTCACCTCCTCCTTGGTGAATCTCATCTAAATAGATTTAATCTGCATCTCTTGAAAGAGTGCACCTTTCCCAATGGTCTATCATAGGCCCATTGGACCTTGCCATTTATACTGGGTATCTCTTGAAAGAAGTATTGTGCCAAGAAAATAAAGAGTGTACCATATTTAAAAGTATGATTTTTGTCCTCCTTTATCTTCTTTAGATTGCTTAATAATTCATTTAGAAGTTTCATGCACATGTCATACATGGAAAGAGAGGGGGAGAGAGAGATGGATAAAGAGAGAGAGATGGAAAGGGGGAGATAAAGGGAGGGATAGAGGGAGAGATAGAGATAGAGGGCAGAATGGAGAAGGGGACTCAGAGAGAGAGAGAGAGGATGGTATAGAGACACCTAATAGAGAGAGAGAGAGAGAGAGAGAGAGAGAGAGAGAGAGAGAGAGAGAGAGAGAGAGAGAGAGAGAGAGAGAGAGAGAGAGAGAGAGAGACTTGAGAGAAAGAGGAATGGATCGAGATGGGGAGAGAGAATGAGAGTTACAGAGAAAAAAATACTTGATAGAGGAAGAGAAAGGGAGGGGGAGGGAGAGAGAGATAATGGGAGAGAGACACTGAAGAGAGGGGGAGAGAGTGAGAGATAGAGATATTTGAGAGGGAGAGAAAGAGAGAGATAGACAAAAGAGAGAAAGAGGGCGAGGGAGATGAGAAAGAGAGGGAAAGATACACAAGATAGGTAAGAAAGTAGAGAGGGATAGGTTTAAGACACAAATAGGTAGTGGTTGAGGAAGAGAGAGGGAGAATGTAGGGAAGAGATGAGAGAGATAATACTGATATGAGCATGCTGATTACTAAAATTTGACTAAGTTTGAAATTTATAAGAATACTCAAAAAACTAGAATCTTCATTATAACTCTTAGAGAACTAGAACCGCTCTCAAACATCTTGACAATATCTAAGAAACATAAAAGACAAAGAGAAATGCCACATATACTGAAATATTATATTTTATGTATATATCCTACCGAAAAACCTAATGGAACGGTAAATGAACTGCATACAAGTCCATATTAGTAATTTAAATTTAATTGATATACAAACGCGTATGTATTTTAGAAACTAAAACTATGTATGGGGTTTTAGTTTCTAAATTGCATACGCGATTAGGATACTTTAAACCCCATACACCGTTTAGCTTCGGTCAGGCTTGGCAAAAAGAGCCTAAACTTCTATAAGGAGTTTTTTAAATTTGAAATACCCTATTTGCATTTTGTGTTTTTTCATGTTTTTTGGGGTGTGTCCACTTTTTTGCATACCATCTTGGTGCACACACCCAATATTGATATTGAAAATGATTGAAAACAACTATCTTGACATCGGTTAGGGTTAAAATGATGTCCAATTAAATTAAGAGTTGATCAGGATCATGAAACGACAATTGAGATTGATGTCAAGAAGACCTAATTCAAATTTGAGAAAATGGGATCGAATAGGAAAAGAATGTGAAAGAATGACACAATTACAACAATTACACGCCATCCCCAATTTACTGCTCATTAAATAATTTTTTTTTTTTTTATAAAATTCTATCTTTTGAAAACTAAAATAATGGGGCTTCATTTCATATGGAATCCTTTTTTTTCTGCCACATCATCCCCAATTTACTACTGGTTAAAATAAATGTGTTTTCTTTTGATAACGTTCTATCTTTTTAAAACTGAAATAATGGGGCCTCATTTCTGCTATTTAAATAAATGTGTTTTTCTTTTGATTACATTCTGTCTTTTTAAAACTAAAATAAGGGGGCTTCATTTCTATCCTACCTCATTAATAAAAAATTAGTTTTATAAATTTTATTTATTATATTTTTCAATCTATTAATATAACTAATGTAATTTTTATTATAAGCCTTCTACAATCTATTAAATCTAATAATTCTATCATCTTAATTCCATTTTAAGCTTAACAAATCTATTTTTAAGTAACAGAAAATGAATATCATTATATTTCAAAGATTCTAACATTTCTTCAAATTATTTAAATTATAAAAAAATTAATTAAATTTAATATAATAATACTTAAATCTCAAAACTATAAAACTTTTTTATAATAAACCAAGATAACTTCAAAAATGATCAACTAAGCATGTAAAATTTTAAAAAATTATAATAAATAACATAAATTACTTAATGAAAAGTATAATGCTAGGTTGTTGGAGGGGGCCCTCCTAAAAAATAGAGCTTGAGTTGGAGAAGAAGGTGCTGAGATATAACTCCCAAAAGAATCTGCATTTAGTTCTTTTCATATTGGTGAATCTGATGATTACAATGATAGAATGAGTAAGTACACCAAAGGGGATCACAGTGGAGAAAGTGAAAGATTTCGCAAGAACATGGAGGAAGTACACAAACTGTATGAGGAAATCAGAAAGCAAGAAGAGTTTGAAGCACTATTACCCAGAAGGTTACCAAGAGGCAAAGGTAAGTATAAAGGAAAACTACCTTTGAAATGTTTCAATTGTGATAAGATAGGACACATGGCTTCTAACTATCCTGAAAAGCATTCTACTCAAAAGAGAGATTACCGAGATGACAGACAGAAATATAATCATTACAGAGGATACCGAGACTTCAAAATAAGAGATAGAAAGTCATGCTTAATAGCCAATGATGAATCCAATGATGATAAATCACATGAAACTGATACAGAGGAAGTAATTTATGTGGCCATCAAAGATAGATTAGATGAAGAAAGGTATGAAGAAAAATCCCTAATATCTCACATAAATACTAATGATTCTTAGATCATAGATAGTGGATGCTCACATCATATGACAGGAGATAAACACAAGTTTGTTATGTTAGAAGACTATCATGGAGGCTATGTAAGATTTGGTAATGATGCACCATGTCCGGGAAATGGTAAAGGATCTATAACACTTCTTGAGAATGCAAGATGCAATGATGTTTATTGGGTTGAAGGTTTGAAATACAATTTGTTGAGTGTAGCACAGCTAAACAACACAGGTTACCGAATAGAATTTCAGAAAGGAATTGCCCAAGTTCATGACAAGCATGAAAAGTTAGCTGCTACTGGGACTCAAACAAAAGGTAACACATTTCACCTTGACTCAACTCGGAACAAGTGTCTGTATGCAAAGATAGATGATACCTAGCTATGGCATAAAAGGTTTTGTCATGTAAATTTTGATAATCTGATCAAAATAAGTAAGAAGCACCTAGTAAGAGGTCTACTGAGTTTTGAAAAGCCTGAGAATGCTATGTGCCGAGGATGCCAGATGGGTAAAATGACAAGATCAAGCTTTACAAGTAGGTCCTACACTTCTAAGGGAATTTTAGATCTTGTGCACACTGATCTTTGTGGTCCTATGAAAGTTCAAAGTTATTATGGTGATAAATATTTCATATTATTTGTGGATGATTATTCAAGGATGATGTCAGTTATGTTTTTAAAAGAAAAATTAGAAGCTTTTCAAATGTTTAAATGGTACAAGACAAGAGTTGAAAATGAAACAGGAAGACAACTGAAATGTCTTAGATCAGATAGAGAAGGAGAGTTCACATCTGATGAGTTCAACTTATACTGCAATGATCATGGTATTCAAAGACAAGTCTCTGCACCGAGAACTCCACAACAAAATGGAATAGCTGAGAGAAGAAATAGATCTATTGTGGATTGTGCCAGAACCCTGATGATTGAAAAGAAAGTGCCATAAACATTTTGGAGAGAAGCAATAAGCATAGTAGTTTACACCTTGAACCGAGTACAACTAAAGAAAGGAACTTTGAAGACACCATATGAAATCCGGTATGATAAGAAACCTAATGTAAGTTATTTTAAAATCTTTGGAAGTAGATGCTATGTACACAAGGATGATAGAAATGGCAAGTTTGATCAGAAAAGTGAAGAAGGAACATTTCTTGGTTATTCTTCTAGAAGTAAATCATTTAAATGTCTGATCAAATCATCTAACAAAACAGTAGAAAGTGTAAATGTGAAAATTGATGAATTTGCAGAAATAAATGATGAAGGAAACTCCAAGGAACAAGAAGATTATGATGAATTTGTCTATGTTCAACCGACAAGTCCTACCGAGAAAAGTGTAGAAGGAAATGAAGAGAATATCCAGTTACCAAGTGATGAAGAAGATCATACAGAGCCTACCAAGCCTGTATTAGCCAAGTATGTCAGAAGAGATCATGCATCAAGTCACATTATAGGAGATAAGGATGATCTAGTGATGACAAGGAACAAACTGAGACAGAAAACATGTCTGATATCTGAATTTGAACCGAGGATAGTGAAAGAGGCATTTAATAGTGAAGATTGGATAAATGCTATGATAAAAGAGATTGATCAAATCAAGAAAAATGACACATGGACATTGGTCCCAAGACCGATGGACAAAAATGTAATCGGTACAAAGTGGATTTTCAGAAACAAGATGAATGAAAAAGGTGAGGTCATTCGAAATAAAGCAAGACTAGTTTGCAATGGTGATGCCCAAGAAGAAGGAATTGATTATGGTGAGACTTTTGCACCTGTGGCAAGACTTGAAGGAGTAAGAACATTGTTGGCATATGTTGCTTACAAGAATTTCAAGGTATATCAAATGGATGTCAATTCTGCATTTCTTAATGGTATATTAGAAGAAGAAGTTTTTATTGAACATCCTGAAGGATTTGTTGAAGACAAGAATAAAGATCACGTATGTAAATTGAACAAAGCTTTATATGGTTTGAAACAAGCACCTAGAGCATGGTATGAAAGATTGCACTCTTATTTAATCAAGATTGGTTTTATAAGAACAAGTGAAAACAACAATATGTACATGAAGAATGATGAAAATGGAATACTCATCTTAGCCATATTTGGTGATGATATTATCTTTTGTGGAAATGACTCTTTATGCAAGAAATTTGGAAATGAAATGAGAAAAGAATTTGAGATGTCATTAATCAGTGAGATAAAGTATTTTATAGGTTTACAAATACTGCAAATGAAAGATGAGATTTTCATTACTCAATCCAAGTACATAAAAGAAATCTTGAAGAAATTTGGAATGGAGGATTCAAAACTAGTAAGTACTCCTATGACTACCAATTGTAAACTATCAAAGAATGATGAGACACTTTACCAATCTATGATTGGAAAGATACAATATGTTGTTCACAATAGGCCAGATATAGCACATGCAGTAGGTATAGTTGCAAGATTCTCTGCAGATCCTAAGGAAACACACATGATAGCAATCAAGAGAATTTTCAGATACTTGAAAGGCATTAAAGATTATGGCTTAGTATATCAGAAAAGAAATGATTTTGATTTAAAAGGTTATACTAATGTTGATTGGGCAGGCAACATTGATGACAGGAAAAGCACAAGTGGAGGACCTTTCTTTTTAGGAGAAAGACTAGTGAGTTGGCTTAGCAAGAAACCAGGATGTGTTTTACAGTCAACAACAGAAGCTGAATATGTTGCTGTAGCATTGAATTGCACCAACATAGCATAGATCAAACAGTTGTTGGATGGTATAAATGAGAAAGTTACCGAGCCAGTAACTATATTCTTTGACAATACTAGTGCCATTAACATTTCAAAGAATCTTGTTATGCACTCTAAGACAAAGCACATCTCTATCAAATATCATTATCTTAGAGAAGAATCTCAAGAGAAGAAAGTGTTGTTGGAGTATATTAGCACAAAGGAACAAATAACAGATATATTCACCAAGCCACTGCCAAGGGACACTTTTGAGTATCTCAGAAGTAAGTTAAGGGTCCTACCCCTATCTTTCATTCACTGACCAAGTTCGGTGAAAGCATCAATTCGATGACTCTATAGAATATCTTTTAGGAGTTGATGTTGATTGACACACTTTAGGATGTTTTCTAAAGGTGTGCAAGAAACAATATAGGGAATAGGAATTGAAGACAAAATGCTCTGATTGAGACTAAGTTGACATAACAACAGGAAATCACTTCATATAGGAAGAAATTATGTTTTAGTTCTTTACTTTCTGGCATTGTTGTCAAAGGGGGAGAAGACTCAAGAAAAGGAGTGGATACTAATGTATGGGGGAGAAGACTGATGACAGGGGATAGCATTTCAGAATTTTAGAATCTCACAGCAATCCGAATCAATTAGGTCAAATCAATTGGTTTTTCCATCAATGCCAAAGGGGGAGACTATTGGCATTATAATAGACAAGGAGAGATTGTTGGCATTTCAATAAGGATATTGAGAAGGTTGTTGATGATTAAGGATATAATTGATTAAGGATGTTTATTGTCTTAATATTATTATTTTGTCATTGATGTCGAGAAATTGATTTTCTAATTCAGTATGATGTTGCCATATCTTAAAAAGTATGATTTGATGAGTATAAAGATGTCGGTAAAAGAAACATAAAGAATGTGATGAATAAGGGGAGGAATAAGTTATTCAATGGGAAACTATTACCGAGTTAGACAATGATGAGATCATGATGTTTAGATTGTTTTGATATCCTACATATGTTATTGATTGTAAGGTTAGTACTATACTATGTTACCGAGCAAAGAACCTAGTCAGTAAACCCTAAGGAACCTAGTCGGTTAACCCTAAGGTTATCGCTATCGATTAATGAAGATAGAATGTCTACCGAGTGAAGTTTAGTATTTACCGAGTTGCAACCGAGTAGTAACAGAATGCATTGAATGAATAAAAGCATTATTTAATGAAGGAAGTTGATGAGTTGGCTATGATTGAATGATTGGTATGTTGTACATGATGTTTGTTAAGAATCTATGGCAAAGGAAAATCGACAGGAAGATCTACAGCTCAAATTGAACTGCAATACCCTAGCACAAGTTCCAAGAAATATATGCAAGTTCCAAGGCAGGGTAAAACATTTTTCAGATTGAAGGATACATTGAACCTAGTCAAAGTTTGAATATCTGATGGCTATGATTGATCATGGGAAATGTGATCAAGGAGATGTGGTTAGAAAATTGTTTATAAATAAGGAACTATTGATAAACAATGTATGCGGGCAAGTCTATGCACAGGGATGCTACATAGTGATTACCGAGCATAGAAGCTTGAAAACCTGTTTGAATAACAGAGTATAGAGCCCAACAGATGGACAAGATAAGTCCTATTGTATTGAGAAAATAAGAATATTCTTTAGCATTTTAGATGTGAACTTGCAAATAGATTTTTATTACTATTATTTTGTAAAGTGACAGAAAATCTCTTAACCGAGTGGACTTACCAGTCTTATTTGTAAAACCCTCTAGCAAGGTGACATTCTGATTGAGTGTTTGAAATCCTTTAACAAGGTCACTTCTAAAAGGGTGAAGATCCTAACAAATCTGAGGGAAATCTCTTAACTAGGTCACATCTAGCAATGTGTTTGTAATCTTTAACAGGATTTGCTTTTAACCGAGCATACTCTAGAAGAGTATATTTCTTAGTGGGTCTGAAATCCCACAGTGGTTTTTCCCTATTTGGGTTTCCATGTTAAATCTTATGTTATGAGTGTTATGATGTTTATATTCTTTTGAGTTTGCATGTTTAGTAGTTTTGGTTATATTACTGAAGTATATGTTACTAAGGTTGAATCTATTGTTTTTATGGAAGATTAATTTTGTATGATTCACCCCCCCCTCTCATCTTGTTAGCTATTGGATCTGTACTTACATTAAGTATCAGAACTATCATCCTTTGCCTACAATTTGTTTTGAAATTACAAAATAATATGCAATGATAATAAAGACAAGTATTTATATATTAAAAGTGTGAATTATTTAGGGATGTTTCTATGTTTTTGTTCAAGACATTGGTAACTTTCTTATTTGAAATTTGTAGAGATTGAAATGCATTTAATTGGTAAGGTTGTCAAATATTCAAGGAGATGTTTCTATTGTTGTAAAATAGTATTGAATCTTGATATTAGATATACAAATGATGACCATGCATTAGTTGCGTACTTTATTTTTTAGGTTGCGGTTAAATAATTATTTGTTTTGCAAGGGTCAAGTGAGCAAGCTCTTCCAAATTTGATGTTCCTTAATTCCTTTTCATTATATTATTTAATAATCTTATTTATTTTAAAATTAGAGACTATATTACATATGAATATTGATATTATAATTTTGGAAATTATATGTAAAAATAAATATTTAACATTTATAATAGACATTAACGTTTATAAAATTGAGACATTTGAATTACCATTATTTTAATTAATTGAAATACATGAAATTTATTGTTTTTGATTAAGTGAAAACATGTTTTGAAGGGGACCAAAGCCCTTTACATCGGATTAAAATAAAGATGAAGCTTCAAAGCTTGACTAGATAGATCAAGCAAGAACAAAGACAGAGACTGCCCAAAAAGACAACAAGGCTAGTAAAACCAACCCAAACAACCAACTACAAAGATCCTCATTTTGCCTTGTGGGAATGAAGAGTCATACCAAAAGAGGGCTTGGATGTCTTTGAATTCTTTTCTTAACAGTAATCCAACCATCTTCAAATTTAGCTACCGCAATAGAACAATGTGAAGGGCACAACACCGATCTTTCTGGAGTGGAAAAAAGGGTGCCAGAAGAGGGAGCAACAACTGTCGTAGGCATAGAGTCACAACCAGCAAAAGTTGTGCCAGCACCCTTTGAAGAAGTTGGCAATATTATTTTTCATGTTAATGATTCTTTTTACTTTTTCATGGAATTATATATTAGATCATAGGCACATCAAATCTAGGAAGAATATAATGGAGAAAAATATATAAATATGTGATTTTTTCTATTGTTTTGGTCTAAAATAAATTACAATATCAATGGAATAACATATTTTCAACTAGCATGTTCTTACATAAATTTGTCTATTAAATCATATTCTTCTAATCCAAAATGTAAATATGTAGCATACTAATAATTTCACTATTAATTATGGTTGATAAAAAAATTAAGGCTTTTGGGGATCCTATGTTGAGATGGCTACATTTGAAGATGAGTTTATAGGAAATACAAGGGATCCTACCCATGATAATGGATGTGAACTCATTTTGGACCTAACTTTAGAAGGTTATCATTTATTGTAAGCTTTTATTACTTGGTGTTTTATATACATAATAATCTTGTATGCTACTCTTGGTGTACATGATAAGTGAAGGATCCAATAAGTACTTCCAACCTAATATTATATGCATTATTTTATTTTGTGTCTTGTCTTCTAATATGATTTAGTCTTGAATATTGAAATTCCAGGAATTCTCATGAAATAGATCCTAGGGTATTCTCCTTGTTTTGATCTTGAGATATGGATCTAGCTATGAGGACTTATTTCGAGAAGTGCAAAAAATGATTTGTAGCTTATGGCATATTCCCCTTGTTGCAAGAATGATTATTTTAATTTATCTACCTTTAGTATGAGAGGTTTCAATCTATTACTATCATATTTACATTTGATTTGAATGTTACATGTTAATATCATTTTACTTTAGGAATGGTGGAGGATATCTTACTTTAGAGAGCTTGGTACATGTTAGTGTTGAAAAAGGATATGGTTTAATTTGTCGGTTCTCTTGTTGTTCTTGTCCTTCTTTTTCTTCTTTTTATATGTTTGTATTTACATTGTTGAGTATGTAGAACTTGTGAGAGATATGGAAACTATTGCTAAGATATGTATTGCAAATGTTTTATAGGATTTGCATATTATAGTATGTTTCTTTCACCCTATGTATTAGAGGAGTTAAAGCCTTATTCTCTGTGAATTACTATAAATATACTTGATATATTTTAATCTATTTTAATATCTTACATTACTTATGTGGTCGGATTTATTGCATATATGTCTAGTGATCTTCTTGGGTATCTTACATTGTTCATTACTAATGTGATGATGAGTTTTGATGTTTAATTGGTTTTGGATTGATGAGTTATGTAGGTTGTCGATCAGCTACCTATTTTATTGTAGTGAGATAACTTCGATGTGAAGTACCTATTTCCACAGGAACATATTAGAGTTAATGCAAACCTTGTTATTTTTCCTTGTTTTGGTAATTTACGCATTGGTATGTTACCTTGTGATAGGAGGATGGATATATAGCTCGACTCAATTATAATTTTGAGCTGACATGTTGATTTTATGAAGTTATATCTACGATGGTGTACCTTGGTTTAATGTATGGTTATCCTGGATAAGTTATAATTTGTTGTGGTTTCTATTCTATATGATATGAGAAAGGTATCTACTTACAACCTTTGTTATCATTTGCATTTGATGTTTCTATTTATAGAAAGATTGTAGTGTATATTCTAGTGATAGTTGATATAAATCACTTTATTATGTTCCTTTGTCTTCAATAAGTGGCATGTTGGAGGATGTAATGATATTTGTTCTTGATGGTAGTTATCATGGATGCTTTTGCAAGTGTCTTGGAGTATGAGAGCATGGAGAAGATTCAAGTAGTACATATTGGTAAAGCAATTATTTTACCTTGTTTGTGATTCCTATGGGTGTATTTATAATGTATGATGTCAAGTAAGATAATGTTACAATTAAGAATCAATTTAACATATAAATTATATTCCATATTTAATGGTTCGGACATCCTTTGATAGTGTACCAAGGCACATAGGATGTAATAGGAAAATAAATTGTAATATTTATTCTCACTAGATGACTTGTAATACATTCATAGTAGATGATGGGCTCCACTATCAACAATAAATGTGAGTTATGGACATGAATATTATTATTGTTTTCCCCACATTTGATGCCTAGAATGGAATGGTTAATGACAAGTGAAGAGGTCACTCTAGTGTCTCTCAATATTTTTTTTTTTGATCGGTGTGTCTCTCAATATTTTATTGTTTATTACATTTAATATAATTCTTATCTTCCAAGTTTGGTCACCCAAGTCAAAAGGAATGTATTGGAGTCAAAACCAATGTCATTCTACAATTAAGAAGGAAATCCACAAATTTGGTAATTTAATAATGAAAATTCTTTTTTAGACACCTTATTTTGTATTTTAGCGCTCTCACAATGCCTATATAAACTACTCCTTGGATGTAGAAATTATGAGGAACATTTGAATGCAGAGTTACTATATAAGAATAGGAATAGATTGAGGCATAAAGAGTTTGTTCAAATGTACAAAGGTGCTGAAATTTAAGAGGGATAAGAGGGAAATGAAAGTAAATGTGTTGGAATTTCATTTATTTCAAGATAATGCATTGTTTAGCTTTCTTCTTGGTAGATTTTTTTGTTGCAATATTTTCTCCACATAAATAATGTGCTATGTAATGCTCTAATATTTTGAAGTTTTTGTTTTTGTTGCTATCTTATGATGATGTGATGCATTATTTATTTCTCTTATAAGATGACATTAAGTAGTGTTCTTAGGAATCATGTGTTAAATAACTCTTAGAATCATGAAGTAGATGGATCTAATTATGGAAATTACACCTATTTATTATTTAGATAGTTTTGAACCTCTATTATTAGATATTAAATATTTTTCATTAATTTAAAAGATAACCAAGATCTTACCCAAATATTTTCATATATTATTACTATAAGAAAAGTTATGTTACTAAGTCTTAAAGAGAAATTTTAGATTGTCTTTTTTTTTTGTTTGAATGATGTACAATTATTTAGGTTTTATAAATATGAATTATTGTGTAAGAGGAAAATTAAGTATGTTGGATGCTAATATAATATTTTTGGACTTTTTTGTGTAATCCCATTCATGTAATAGAAATATTTGTTAGGGGCCACATGTATCAAATGATAAATCACGAGAAGGTGTTGGTAAGCTCATATAATCATCATCTTAACTAAGTCTAAAAAAATGAGTGATAATAATGTAAGCCCTAGTTGTAAAGGAATTGTAAAAGAAATAAGATAAATCAAACAATTGAAAACCTCTACCAATCAGTTATATTTCTAAATTATCTCACCATATAATACAAAATCATCACATTTTTTATAATTAACAAGTAAAAATTATTTCACATATCAAAAAGAATATGTAGAACCATCATAATCATCTTGTAATTTTTTTTTTCTAAGGATCATGATGTTATGATGTAATGAATAAAAGGGTGTATGAAAATATTCCACTTAGTTATGTCATGATCATGATAATTATAATTGAAGAAAACATGTGATGTAGAATATTTTTTATCATGATTTGCATTGTCATATATAAAAATAGATATACAATTTATAAATCATACTTCTATGGAAGTGACAGTAATATTAAATGTATAAGAAACATCATTGTGATGTACAATGACGTAATGAATAATTAATGGAGGTAGAACCATGCCATTCATATCAAAGTGTATCACTAGGTGAAAACTAATTATGTATATAAACTATTGTTGAACTAATTGGAAAATGAGTCTATGTAATAGGAAATGTAATATGAAAAATCCTCTGCCATTTCTTTTCTTTCTATTCTTACCAACATTGTTTAATGCATTAGATAACTCAAACATCAATCAATTTGCTGTTCATAAGCCCAAATATGTAATACTTTCTTTTCTACCACGTCATCACCAATTTATTGCTTGTTAGGCGTAACCTACAATGCCACCTACAATGCCACCTACAATGCCACCCACCCATTTGTAACGGTGTAAACAAAAAAGAATTGTATCGTATTCCTACAGTTACTAATGAAATGAAATTAATAAATTATAAAACAACATTCGTTGAAGGATGGGAAATGCCAATGGCTGAAGGATAGGAAATGCCAATCGCTAAAGGATAGGAAATGCCAATGGCTGAAGAATAAGAATAAGGATGCTGACAAGGAATATGAAGGATTAGGATTTATGATTATGGTTAATTTTATGTTTAGGGGTAGGGTTTATATCACAATGTTAGGGTTAGGGTTTATATTAGAGGGTTAGAGTTAGGGTTAGGATTATAGTTAGGGTTTCATCATTGTTAAGGTTGGGGTAATGGTTAGGAATTAGATTTATATCATGATTAAGGTTAGGGAAAGAGTTAAGATTATGGTTAGGCTTAGGATTTAGGGTTATATTTAGGATTGTGTCTAGGGTTAGGGTTTATATTTATAATTATGGTTATGGTTTGGATTTATAGTTATCGTTTGCATCACTTTTAGGGTTAGGTTAATGGTTAGGGTTAGGATCGTAGTAAGGGTTTACATCATTGTTAGGGTTAGGTTAATGGTTAGATTTTGGATTTAGGGTTAAGGTTAGGGTTAGGCTTACAATTATTGTTAGCATTTGGATTTAGTGTTATTGTTATGATTATTTATAGGGTTAGACTTTATATCATGGGATTAGGATTAGGGTTAGGATTTACAATTATGGTTAGTTTTGTGTTTAGCGTTAGGGTTTATATCACAACATTAAGATTGGGGTTAAGGGTTTAAGGTTTATATTAGAGGGTTAGAGTTAAAGTCAAGGGTTAGGGTTTACATCATTGTTAGGGTTAGGCTAATGGTTAGGGGTTGGATTTATATCATGGTTAGGGTAAAGGTTAGGGATAGGGTTAAGATTATGGTTAGGCTTACGATTGGGGTTACATTTAGGATTATGTCAAGGGTTACGATTTATATCATAGGTTAAGTGTTAGTATTAAGGGTTAGGTTTAGGATTGTAGTAAGGGTGAAGTTAGGGTTATATTTAAGTTTAGGGTCAAGTTATGGTTTAGAGTTCAATCAGGTCTAGATTAGAGATATTTTCAAGGTGAGGATTTGATTATGGTAAGGTTTTAACTATAGTTAGGGTTTCTATTTTTTTATGTTGTTAAATGAATCAACAATTAGTTTTAGAATAAATTTAAAACTAAAACTTATATAACTTTTGTATGCAGGAAAAGCGGGTTGATAGAACTCAATATGTGAAAATATTCCAAAAGACTTGTCCCCACACACACACAGGACTTCTTGGTGCAAGCTATGGAGTCATGAAGCATAACTCAGCTTCCCAAGGTGGGTCCCATGGTTCTCTATCTTACAATGTCCCTCAAACCAATGTTTTTGCTCTTAGATCACTGAGGAAAATGGTTTAGGGATGGCAAATGCAAGAACGAGGGATGCTTTGATAGATTTTAGAATGAAATGCATCCTAAGCTATGCATGATCTTAAAAATGCAATAAACTAGATTATAAGATGACAAGGTTAGTATAAATACTATCCTAACATGATATATTAGTCTATGATTGAGCTAAATGATAAAGAAAGTATTCTAAACATGCATATTTAGACTAATTTCTGATTTAAAAGAGGCTAAAATGTTGAGCATAAAATGATATATAAAAGCTTGAATGTATTTGAGCATAAGTGTGATACTAAAAATTTGGAGGATGATTTAAAATGGAGGAATGAGAGCTCTATTTATAGCAAAAACAGGGCAATGGATGGTCAAGATTAAAAGAGTTGACCAAGGGTTGAGTTTGAAAGTTGGGGACCCATATTTGCAATTTGCACCAATAAAATGGTGACAAGTGTCAACATAGGGTTGGGTTGAGAGAAGGGGTTGGAGGCATTAAATGCCTGAGAAGACCTTAGGGTTATCTAGAAGGTAAGGGTCAAGTCTAAGTTAGGCTTACCCATTAGATTAAAAGTTAATCCAAGGATAAACCTTTGTGCAAATGATTAAGAAATAATCATGGTCAAAGCATTAAATGCTTGATGAGATCCTTGGGTTAGATGAAGGTTGAGTTAAAAGAAATTCTTTAATCATGTAAGAGGGTTTGAGTTAAGCATTAATGGTTATGAAAACTTTGGGGAATTAAGTGGTCGAAGACTTGAAGCCTTTAATGGTTATCAAAGACTTTTGAGGAATTAAGTGGTTGAAAGCTTGAAGCCTTTAATGGTTATCAAAGACTTTGAGGATTTGAGAAGTGACCTCCCCTTGTTTAGGGATGTGACAAAGTTTAGAAGATGAGTTAGGCTAATTAGAAGCGATTAGAAGACTCTAGAAGGGATTAGAAAGGGGTTTAGGAGGGCAAGTGGGAGATGTAGGATTTTGCAAGTGGATGGAGGGATAATTGGATTTAATTGAATTAAATGATTTATTCAATTTGGTTGTAATTTGGCGAAATTAAATAAATTATATTTAATCAATTTAGGATAACTATTTAATTAAATTTGAATTTAATTAAAAGTGGATAGGGGGAATTTAATTGAATAAAATGATTTATTCATTAAATGGGTATAGTGAATTTAATTTAAATAAATTGAATAATTTACTTAATTAAATAGAGGAATGTGGGTAATTTAATTAAATTGGCTTTAATTAAATAGAGAAATGAACATAAAATATTCATTTAGGAATATGGTCATTTTTATACGTCTACATTTTGCCCCTCTTTGAAGTGACGTGTGTGCACATTTTATTTCAAAGAAAATGATGTGTTATCATGATTTATGATTAAATGCAAGTTTTGTGTCTCTCTTTTGATTTGCAAGTCATGCCCCAGATTTGATTTGATGCGTGATGCCCCCTCAGGAGATGAATCAATTTTTTTAATTTTTTTTATTTATTTGATTTGATGAGTTGCGTGTGATGTGTAGGATTTTGTCTATGTGAAAGGTGGGTAAATTGTTTCATCTCTCGATAAGTTACAAGTTTTAGGGTATAAGGGAGACCGCGACCATATTACAGGTCCGTTTGGCTAACCCTAATTTTATTTTCCTTCTATAAAAGGGGAAAATAGCTTTGATTTGATTTATTTGTGCTTTGTTGACTCTAGAGAAAGAGAATTTGGTCTGAAGAGAAAATGCCTATTCCGTATTCCAGACATCGTTTCGAGCGTGTTCGGAGGTACCGGAGACCTGCAGTGTATGGACCACAAGTAAGTCAACATTTTTGACCCTCTTTTGATTTTTGATTTGGTCATTTTTGGTCATTTCTTGATTTTTAAAACTCGGTTTTAGCGTTTTAGTGCATCAAAGTCATAGATTAGTGCATACGAAGTTTTAAGTAGCGCATTAAGTCTATTTTAGGGGTGTGTCCGAAATAAAATAGGGTAGCGCATAGGAAATATAGGTTAGCACATAGATGCAGAATAGCGCATGGCAATAGTTGGGTAGCACGTCAGGTTAGCAGGTTAGCGCGTAGGGTTAACCTAGTGCATAGGGGTCACAGGGGTTCGCATGGGTAAGGGGGTTTAGTGCGTAGGGCTAACCTAGTGCATAGGGTCAAACAGGTAGCGCCCGGGAGGTATAGATTAGCGCGTGGGTAAGGTTTAGCGCATAGGATAGGTTTGGTAGCACATGGGGGGAAAAGGTTAGCGCGTAGAGTCAGTCTAGCACATAGGGTAAATAGATTAGCGCGTAGGAGAGACAGCCTAGCGCATGGGTAAAGTTTAGCACAGCAGGAGTTTGTTTTAGCGCATCTGGAAAAATTTTTGCAAGATGAGGTGTTTTGTAAATTTGTTGTGTCTGCTGTCATGATTTTATGGATTTTTCCAATATGAGTGCCGATATAACTTGTTTTGATTTGTGATTTTTCAAGTTATATATAGATATCAATGTGGTGTTTTGATCAAAATATGATATATTTGCGTACCCTATTTCAAGTTCAATGTGTGAAGCTTGATTTGTGTTACAAGCTGGTATGGGTTGGAAACTTGAGTTGTGTTACGAGCTGATATGAGTGGGAAAATTGAGTTGTTTTACAAGTTTATGTGATTTGGAGACTTGAGTTGTGTTACAAGTTTTGATATGGTTTTTGATAACTTGAGTTGTTTTACAAGTTGATATGAAATGATAGGATTTTGAACTTGATGTAGATGAGCAAATTGTTTCATGTTGTTGATGTGAGTTTGATTTTGATATCTTTATTTTGATGTGGAAACTGATATTGGATTTGTTGTGCTTGTTGATAGGAGCGATTGGGTGTGGTTCAGTCACGAGAGAGATTTTCGAGACCATGGTCATTGATACCGTGGTTGACCCAGGCTGATTTGGACATCATTGAGAGATGTGGGTTGACCTCTCTTTTGGATATGCCTCGGTTCACTGTGAACCGGGGGCTACTGACAGCATTGGCAGAGAGGTGGCATAGCGGCACAAACACCTTTCATTTTGCGACTAGAGAGATGATAGTCACCCTAGAGGACTGTTATAGGATCCTGCGGATTCCTGTAGAAGGTGCACTACTACCATATGAGTAGTCAGAGGAGGGTGGTACAGAGGCTCTTCACCGTATTTTCCATGATGAGATGGTCTGCAGTTATGAGATCCCATGGTAGGAGTTCTTAGACCTGGTTTACGCACCCCTTCCATCTATACTAGCAGGGTTTATTGGTGGATTCTTTTGTCCTGATCATAGGTCAAAGGGATTCTTCATGGGATGGGGGCTAGTATTGGAGGAGATGGTGACACAGGGGTAGAGATTTTCATGGGGATTAGCTATGCTGGCCCATCTATACAGGGGTCTACATGAGGTGGTATACCTTAGTTACGACAGTTTGTCAGCTAGCGTGACACTATTACAGGTATGGTGCTGGGAGCACATTCTAGCGGCGAGGCCACTAGCAGATAGAGATAGGCCCGTTGGAGCAGCATATGCCTATGGATATAGGGGTCTAGTTGTCCAGTGCAAGTTGGGCAAACTAGAGCATTGTTTAAGAGTGCTTGATGATATAGACACGGTCACCTGGCGACCGTATATAGGATGTGAGGTGTGGGCAGAGGACGAGCTAGAGATGCCCTTTATCTTTATGACTAGATACCTGATCGGGAGGACCCCATTTGTGATAGAGAGGTTTGTGGTGACCCGAGTTTTGAGATAGTTTAGGTGCCAATAGGGTATTCCATAGGGAGCGTGCCTATATCCATGTCGAAGGCAGGATGTAGCTGATTGGGGCCCAACCATTGATAGCGTAGTGGTGGTGGAGGAGTTTGTCGGGTTGGCGGAGTAGATATGGGATTATGCCCCAGAGATTCTGGATGCGGGCATGACCGATGAGTTTGCCAGATTGTTTGCTGCATAGGCGATGGACAGGATATCTAATCCTGAGGAGATGAGGCCGGCTTTTGATTTCGATGATGAGGAGGGAGAGGGAGATGATGATGATGATGGAGAGGTTGGAGGAGATGGACGAGGGAGAGGAGTTAGAGGGAGGCGGGGAGGTAGCGGGAGGAGAGGAGATAGGGGTGTGGAGAGAGTAGTGAGACAGGGGGTGATAGATAGGGGGAGAGGTGGATTGGTGATTGGAGCCAATGGAGAGGGGAGAGTGGGGGAGGTGTTAGCTGTAGTGGGGGGCACTGATGAGGCGAGGTGACCAGTATAGAGGAGGAGGACGGATGTGCTCCCACCCCCAGCATTGAGGACAGGCAGGGTTGGAGGGGTTGCCCCAGCACAGGTACCACTACGGGTTCGGGTCCCGACACATGTTGAGGATGCGCAGATCCAGACCCTACAGGTGACTGTACAGCAGCTGCAGGCACAGATTTTGACATATCAGTGGCAGATTGCACAGTTGACCATTGAGTGGGACATCGAGATAGAGTGGAGGGGACGAGCGGAGGAGCTGGTATCCAGTATGCAGAGAGCAGCGGTGGGTGGTCCGATGAGAGACACCTTAAGAGAGCTAGCATTGAGAGCTCAGGAGGCAGAGTACTATCGGCGGCGCTATGAGGCTGCGGTACCCAGGGATCGGCGAGTACAGAGCTTTGCACAGTCGATATCTAGTTGATCTCGAGATATTGGGTCGTGGTCAGAGAGCCGAGGTGTCACAGGGCCACCGAGATAGGACCCTCCTAGAGATCCAGGGACGGGTACATCTAGAGCCAGACCATCTCCATCAGGGGATAGTCATACTTGAGAGACGGGGTCTCTGTTGTATTTTAGATCATTTGTTATTCTTTCTACTGGACACAGTGTTGATACATTTTGTACATTTTGATCATTTTTGAGATATATATATATATGGCACCATTTTCTTTGATCATGTGGTGTGTTTATATGGATGCATATTATGTGGGTTATTTCTTCATGATGATGCAACGCTTTAAATGTATGATATAATGTATGATGCAGGATGTATGCTTTTATATGCTGTGAGATGTATCTTGAAAATGAGATGTATGATTTGATATGCAACTAAATGTAAAATGATATGCAAATATGCGATTAATTGTAAAATGATATGCAACTTTTGGTAAAATGATATGCAACTAATTGTAAAATGATATGCAACTATGTTTCTGGTAGCATTCTCATTCTGTATTTGCCATCCGATATAGCCATTTGTTTGCTTTCTTTGTAGATAGCATCATTGAGCATTGATTTGTTTTAGGATATGTTGACAGTTTATACAAGCATAATGGTATAATTGAACCATAATGACTTGAGAAAAATTTACATGATGTTTGATTTTGCAAGATAGCACAAGCGTCAAGGTATAATTGAACTAGGACAACCTGAGTGCGTATTGCGCAAACAGACAAGATTAAATCATTTGTATACGTGAAGTGGAATCAGGCCTTCAGTGATATTCGATGTATCATGTCTCAAGGCAAGTATTCACACAATACAATTGATCGCCTCCCAGACAGAAGACTAAGAAAATATTGGAAGTTCCACATGATCTCTAGCTTTCAAGCATTTAGTGAGACAAGGAAGAGAATCCAATAATTCAAAAAGTTCAAAATGCAAAACTAGTTAAGATTTTTATGCGATAATGCAACATTTAGTACTTCAGAAAATCATCCATCCTTGGTATTTCTGTGAATGGTTTTGTTTTGGTTTGCGATGAAGCGTAGTTTTTGGTTGTTGGATGTCATGTTTTTTGATTTTTGCAAATAGCTTTGATGTCTTGAATGTTTGCACTATTTAAACGATTTGAATGCCCTTAGCTGAGTGTGCCTCTTGATGTGAATATGTACAGTGATTTCCAAGCCATGGTGGATTTGTGGTAAGAGGATATATATGGATAACCAGGATAGTGACTATGCTAAGTATGTCCTGAATGGATATTTACTAAGTATCGGGCGATGGCCGATAGTGTTTTGACAGATAAAATGGCGTGGCGATAGATGGAGGAGCCGTTCTTTCACAAGAGCGCCTGTTTATCAGGTTTTCACCATTTGTTTTTATTGTACTTTGTTTTTTTGCTTTTTTCTAGATTTTTTTATTTTTTTGCTTGTTTTGGCCTTTTCTGCGCACTAGGCTACTTAAGTGTAGTATTTCTTCAGATTGATGCTGTTAGTTGGTTCGTCGAGCACATCTCCTTTTGAAGTTGTTAGCTGATAAGTACCTGATCCATAGACTAATATGACAACATAGGGACCCAACCAGTTAGGTTCAAATTTCCCTTTCTTTTCTTGATCTTGCTGATTTCTTGGATTTTCTTTGAGAACTAGGTCACCAACTTTGAAGTTGTGGGGGATGACCTTGTGATTGTAGCTCCTGCACATGCGTTGCTGATATGCTTTGAGATGAAAATAAGCATGCTAACGTCTTTCATCTAATAGTTCAAGTTCTTGCATTTGGTTAAATCGATACTCTTCATCTGGGATTAAGCATTTCAAAGAGACTCTGAGAGATGGGATTTCTACCTCTAGGGGTAAAATGGCTTCTGATCCATATACCAATGAGTATGGTGTTGCTCCTGTAGGTGTGCGGATGCTAGTTCTGTATGCCCAAAGTGCTGGATTGAGTTGTACATGCCAATCTTTGCCTGCATCATTCACTGTTTTCTTGAGGATTTTTAGTATTGTCTTGTTATATGCTTCCACTTGACCATTTCCCTGCGGGTAGTATGGTGTAGAGAACCTATGTTGGATTTTAAATTTTTCACATAGTTCTTGGACATCTTGATTTTTGAAAGGCCGTCCATTATCTGTGATGATTGAACTTGGAATACCATATCTGCAGATCAGATAATTGAGGATAAAAGAGGTAATTTGTTTCCCTGTCACTGTGGTCATGGGAACTGCTTCTATCCATTTGGTAAAGTATTCTGTTGCTGTTATAATGAACTTGTGTCCATTTGAAGATGAAGGATGAATTTTGCCCACTAAGTCTAGTCCCCACTGACAAAAGGGGCAGGATGTTGTAAATGGCTGCAGTTCCTGTGCTGGTGCATGTATTAGATTACCATGGATTTGGCATTTAGGACATTTCTTAGCGAAGTGATATGAGTCTTTCTCCATTGTAGGCTAGTAGTATCTCATCCTTAGAAGCTTTTTAGAAAGAGTAGTACCACTTGAATGTGTGCCACAAATACCTTTGTGAAGCTCATGTAAAGTAGAATCAGAATCAATACTATCAAGGCAATGAAGAAGAGTACCATCTAGACCTTGATGATACAAAGTATCAGTGGTAAGGGTGTAACGGGCAGCTTGTCAGATAAAGTTACATTTTTGGTTATGGGATTGGTCAATTGGTAAGATATTGTGCTTGAGGTAGTCGTATATCAGTCCATATAATAGAGAATCTGAACCAGTCAAGGCATAGATAACCTGGGATTTAGAGTGGTCATAGGCGGGGGAGAACAGTTGCTCTACCAGGAACTTGTAATGACTCTATTGCTCTAGAATTTGTAGTAGTGAAGCGATAGTAGCCATTGCATTGGCTGCTTTGTTGTCCAATCTTGGTATTTTCTCGAAGGTGTGGTGCACAAAATACTGTTTGAAGTCATCCACCATTCGCTTGTAGGGTAGTAGCTTGTCATCCTTTGTCTGATAGTTGTTGTTGATTTGATGGATGACCAGTTGCGAGTCCCCATAGACTTTTAACTCTGTGATTTTCCATTCTACGGCCATTTTGATACCTATAACCAATGCCTCATATTCAGTCACATTATTTGTGTAGGGAAACATAAGCCTATATGATCTTGGTATAGTGTGTCCTTCAGGACTGATGAACAAAATGCCAGGACCTAAACCTTGTTGTGTATGGGATCCATCAAAATATAGGGTCCATTGTTTGGTAGAAAGAGCAAGAACGTCCCTATCTAGAAATTCAATCTCCATGGTGTGTTTGCCTGGTAGCGGTGCTTCAGCCAACTGATCTGCAATTGCTTGTCCTTTGATTTCTTGTCTTTCTATGTATTGGATGTCAAATTCACTGAGAATCATGACCTATTTAGCCAATTGGCCTATAAGAGCTCCTTTACTAAGTAGATATTTGAGAGGATCAATTTTCGCGACTAGCTTAATGGTGTGTGCTAGCATATAATGTCGGAACTTCTAAGATGTGAAGACCACTGTTAGGCAAGCTTTTTCAATGAATGTATAGTTGAGTTCATAGCCATTCAATGTCCTACTGATATAATATATGGCGCGTTCCTTTCCTTGTTGATCTTCTTGTGCCAATAGTGCCCCTAGTGATATATCTATTGTTGAGATATATAGGATAAGAGGCTTTCTGACGACTGGTGGTACTAGAACTGGTGGATTCATCAGGTACTGTTTGATTTGGTAAAAAGATTATGCACACTTGGTCTCCCATTTGAATGGTACATTTTTGTGTAGTAAATGGTTAAATGGTAGACTTTTATCTACTAGCTGAGCGATGAATCACTTGATTGATTGAAGTTGTCCTTGTAGAGATCTGAGTTGACTGATATTCTTTGGTGGTGGCATGTCCATAATGGCTTGTACCTTTGCTGGATCTACTTCAATACCTTTAGCTGAGACAATGTAGCCTAGTAACTTGCCTGATGTAACCCCAAAGACACACTTCTTAGGGTTGAGCCGGACTTGGAAATTCTCCAATCGATCAAATATCTTTGTTAGGATGTTGAGATGTTCTGCTCTAGTAAAGGATTTAGCTAGTAAATCATCCACATAGTCTTCCATAAATGTGTGCATCATGTCATGGAATATTGTTGTCATTGCTCTTTGATAAGTGGCCCCTACATTCTTTAAGCCAAAAGGCATAACATTCCAACAGTACGTTCCCCAAGGACAGGTGAATGCGGTTTTGTCTTGATCTTTTGGAGCTATTTTGATTTGATTATAGCCTGAGAATCCATCCATTAGTGAGAGCATTGCATGGCCTGCTCTGAGATCTACAATTATGTCGATACTGGGCAGAGGAAAGTCATCTTTTGGACAACCTTTGTTGACGTCTCTAAAGTCAGTGCATATTCTGATACTACCATCTGGTTTTGATACTGGAACGATGTTGGAAATCCATTCTGCATAGTCAATGGGTCGGATGAATCCGACATCTAATAATTTCTTTAGTTCAGTTTTGACCATGAGTGCCACCTGTGGATTCATCTTTCGTAGCTTTTGCTTGACTAGTTTAACTCCTGAAGAGATGGACAAGTGATGCATGATTAAGTGTGGATCTACTCCGGGCATATCAGCATATGACCAAGCAAAGTTAATTTGCTATTCTTTAAAGAAAATGATGAATGCTGATCTTTCTTCCTCTGTCAGAGATTCTAGTAGGTGTAGGTTTCTGACTGCTTTTGTGGTACCAATGTTGATTGATTGAGTGGGCTCAATCAATATGGGTGATCGCTCATGAAAGTGCTCACGAAGAGTGTCAAGTCTCCCATCGTTAGGTGCCTGAAAAAGGTTTTCACCCTTAGATGCGTCCTTTATTTTTACTTTTTTGTGATCTAGAGTTGCCATTGACTGGTTTTCAGCATCAGATCCTTTATTTGGTTCATTTTTGCGACTGAGAGACTTGGCACTCCTTCGTTTGCAGACATTGTTACCTTTTTCATTGGTAGATGCCGTTTTTAGATTTACAGTACATAGGTAATGGATAATAGATTCATCATCTAGGAAAATTGATATATCATGGATTTTTGGTTCATCACAGTCGATGAGGTCAGGAAAGACAAGCGGTAAGGAATCGTTAGGTGGATCAAGTTCGGCTACTGTGAGTGTTAGGATAGAGTTTTCATCGTGATTGTTCTGGGTTTTAAAGAAGTTCAGGATTTCATCGAGGTCTTCGATGGTATTATCTTCCACATAGACTTGCTCATAATGTTTCTGTTTGCTTTCCTTGGCGTCATAGATATTCTGCGGTCCAAATTCAAGAGGTCGATCTCTTGCGTTATGTTCTTCTTGAGAAAGAGATATAGAATCAGTATCATTAGGGATATCTGTAGTAGCATTGGAATCAGTCTCTGAGGCATCATCCCAGATTCTATCAATGTTGTAAACTGGTATGTTGTATGGTGAAAACAAATCTTTGATGATAGATACCATTTTGATAGTTTTTGTTGATTCTGTGTCAGATTCGTCTTCTATTTTCTGCATTTGTTCATAGACTGTACTTCCTTGGGGAGAAACAAAGGTATCCGGAGATGATTTTATTTGTTCTTGAGATATTGGTGTTTGAATATGAGCTATTGCTGTAGATATGGCCCTTTTGTGCTTTAGAAGCTTTTCCTGATGTAACTTTTGATCTTGACGTTCCCGTGCCTTGCGGATTGTTTTTGCTGATTCAAAGAGTGCTTCCTGCCAGGATTCTTCTTTGTACTTCATCTTTACTTTCCATTCAGGTTTTGTAGTTAGGTGGGGTGGCCTTTTAATAGGAAAGTGAGCTCACAACCCAATCCTACTTTGTTTCTATTGGGTTTTGAAGGAAGATTTATAGGTTCAGTGACTCCTTCCTTGCGTTTCCCAATAGGTCCTTTACCGTCATATCCCATTTGCTGCATGATTAAGTATCCTTTTCCATATAGGTGTGTAGGTAGAACAATGTCCAGAGTAGCTGCTCTATTATCTTCTTTCTCATCTTTGTATAACCAGCTAAGAATACCCTTGTCTTCTGATTCATGTGCTAGAGTGCCCAATTGGATAAAGGTACCATCAAATTTGGTGATGGGCTGAGTGACCAGATGTGTTGATGTAGTAGGCAATCCATGAGATCTAGGTGATGTTGGCAATTTGGCCAAACATAAAGGCTCCAAAGAGTATTCTCCCATGCCTTGGTCTTTGATTTGCATTTTCTGTTTGAAATCTCCAAATAATGAGTTGGATTTTTCTATTTGTTGATCTGATGTTGAAGATCGCTGCTTTTCTCTATTATGATGAACCAAACTATCTTGGGCTACCCCCATTGCGTTGCAATGTTGAAATGGATTGTGATCAGTAGATATGGAGACCTCTTGTCCATCATAAGGAAATTTGACACACTAGTGATACGTAGAAGGTACTGCTTGCATTTCATGTATCCAGGGTCGTCCTAACAAAATATTGTAGGTAAGGTCTATGTCCAAGACCTGACATATAGTAGCTTTTTGTATTGGTCCTACTTGAATGGGTAATATCACAGTTCCTTTAAAGGACCTTTCCTCATCATCACATGCCTTTATGGTAATCTTCTTGCAGGGATCAATAGATTCTTTTGAGAAGCCCAATGCACGGATAAGCTTTAGAGTACATATATTAAGTCTGGCTCCTCCATCTATTAAGACTCTTTTTACTCGATGTTTGCAAAAAATGACTTCGATATGGAGAGGAGTATTATGTGGATGGCTTAAGGAAGCATCGTCATGTTCTGAGAAGGTGAGGTTATGAGGTCTAGTCATATGGGCGACCATGGCTTGAAATCTGCCTGTATCCAAATTTTGAGGTACATTGGTTTCCAATAGCGCTTGTTCTAATATGTCTTTGTGCTTTGGTGATAGTTTCAGCAATTCTAGTATAGATATCTGTGCTCGAGTTTTACCTAGTTGGCTAACCAAGTCATATTGGATTTTTGGTGTGATAGTTGTAGGTGCAGTATGTCCTTTCAAGAAATATTTCTGAGTTTAGGTTGTTACGTTGACAGATTCCTGATCACGCTTATCTCGGATGGTGATGACATTTACTTGATGATCTTCAACTGATATGTGATTTATGGTGTTGTTATAGATATGGTTGACATGAGCTCCACGTGTATTATCTGAGGTTGAAGCTCCACCTTTGTAATTTGGAAGAGGATTTTTAAAGGCTCCATGATCACCATTTGTTTTGAGACCATCTATTGTTAAGTCACCTCGATCAATCATATCTTGCACCATGTGTTTTAACCTCATGCAATTGTTCATCTGATGACCCTTGTTATGATGGTAATCACAATAGTGTGAATCGTTCGACCAAGGCGGTTTGATACACTTTTGGAAATTGTTTGTGTTGTTGCGTGAATTGTTGTTAGGTCCTGGATTCATGTTTTTGTTTTGGGTATCATTGGTGTTGTTTGTGTTGAGTTGTCCTTGATCGGTGTTTGGTGCATATGTGTGAGCATTTGGATTAGCATTCTTAGGATTTTTCATGTTTTGAGGATTTCCGGATAATGCGAGCACTGGTTGTTTAGATTTGGGATCATATGATTCATTGTTTCCTTCGTTTTTGTTTCGAGTCCAAAATTGAGATTTGTCAAGGTTGGTGTTGTTCTGGTTATTGTAGTTTGATGAGTTTGTTCCTTCCTTGTAAAATTTGAGTGTTCCTTTTTTGATACATGCTTCCTCTACTTGAATGCCATTCTCAATTAATTTAGTGAAAGATGGTATGCATTGAAGTTTTAGTCTATAAGTCATTTCACTATTCAAGTTATCGATGAAGATTTCCATTTTCTCCTTCTCGGGAATATCTCAAGGATATTTGGAGACCATACGTTGCAAGCGTTGAAAGAATATCATGAATGTTTCATTGTTCTTTTGTTTGGTGTTACAAACATCTATCATGGTTATGGCATGTTGGATGCTATAGGAATATTGGGTTATGAATTTGTTAACCAATTCATCAAATGATCTGACAGGTGGTGTAATTTTGGATAACCATTCCATGGTTTGCCCTCCCAAGCTTCTTGGGAATAACCTCATCAAATAGGTGTCATCATGAGAAAATTCAAGGCTCATGGTGCAAAATTCTCGAAAATGATCTCGAGGATCACTTTTCCCATCATATTTATCAAATTTGGGAACGTCTGAGTTGGGAGGAAAAGGCACCATATTCAATCTTCTGTCAAATGGATAAGGACAGATTTTGTTTAAAGAGTACTGCACTGTTGTCCCTTGTTGCATATCCTGTATTTTCCTTTGCAATATTTGCATTCATTGAGTAAGGGCCGCCAAAGGTATATTGTCTTGTCGAGGAAAAAGTTCTTCCCTTGTACTTGTTCTCAGCTGAAAAGGTGTGGTAAATGGTATATTTTGCTCTAGTGTTTATAGTTCGGGTATACACATTTCTGGTATGCGTTGTTCTAGAATGTGTTGCTCAGGTATGTGTTGTTCAAAGTTATGAGTTTCATCTTCTTTTGTTGTTCTTGATATGCATATTGTCGAGATCCAGTTTTAAAGATGTTTGAGTCTAAATCTTTGGGAAGTTTAACGCCTTTACTTGTAAGCATGAGCAGATATTTTTCTTTGTCATTTTCCATGAGCGTTTCTACAAGCTTTTGGAATGAGGGGTTTTCCTAACATTCCTGAAGAAGTGCTTCAGAAATTTCAGGTTCTTCTAAGGGTGGAACTTCAAAAGGATTTGACAATCTTCGATTCATACTAGACTCGGCATGTGTCTTGCTTTGTTGGTTTCTTTGAGAGCGATTAACAGGCATTTTAGTAGAAAATTTCAGTGATGAAAGGGACAAAAGCCTCGTTGATATGTTGCTCAGGGGTGGTTGGTTCTAGTCGAGGTGTGTTATAAGTGATACACTTGTCGGGTAAGAATGCTGGATTGATTTTACCTCCGCGGTTTATGATTTGATTAAAACCAGACTTTTGACAGTAGGCTCTTGTCTTCAAGGGTTCTTTGTCAAATTCGTTGGATTTGTTTTGGATATAACGTTTGACGTGATGAAGGAATACTCGATGAGATTTGAATAGTTGACCATTGATGTATAAGAACTTGTTTCTTTTGATGAATTTGGAAAAACTAGGTTGTTGTTTCTTCAACGTGATGTTACGATAAAGGTTCTTTCTTCTCAGAATATGAGGATTAGTCATGCATGAGTGATCAATGGTTTCCTTTGATTTGTTTGGATTCAGTTGATGTTGTTTGAAAAATTTCAAATTTTACTCTATCAAAGTGAAGGTTTAGATGCCCCTTCACGACAAAGTGTGTCAAATGATATGGATAAAAGCCTCCCGATATGGAGACTGGATTTGACAACTTGAAAATTTTAAACAAGTGTTTTTGTGAGATAAAATCCGTAAGATGGTAAAGGATTCTATTGATACTAATGATGAGGTTTTCAGATTATGATAAGATAGACATGTTTTATCGTGCGATTCATTTAGGATTTTACAACGTTTGTTTTGACACAAATTAGCTTAAGAAATAGTCTTAACGGTTTGTTTTCGCTACTCTGTTTGATGAAAAATGATGTTTGATGGAGAAGGCTTCTTAAAATGTTTTTGAATTTTTTTATTTTTTTTTAAAATTCCTCACTGTTTTGCCCTCTATTTTTGTGTTTTGGATCATGTGCTAAAACATAGACTACATGCACTACAAAAATTACTCCACGCGCTAAAATGATGACCACACACGCTAGGCTGCCCCCAGACACGCGCTAAAGTTTTGAATGTTCAAAAATATTTTCTATTTGTTTTGAAAAATCTATGCGCTACCCTGGGCTTGCAACGCGCTAACCTGTGACCCTGATGTGCTAATGTTTAGCCTCCACGCGCTAAACTGATGCTTCCACGCGCTAGACTGTTTCTTTGATATGCTAAATGTTTTTACACTTTTTTGCCTTGAGATGAAATGCTACTGTTTGGAACTGACACGCTGATTTGATGTTTGGATGTGCTAACAAAAAGTCCACACGCACTAAGAAGTTGCTCTTATGCGCTAAACTGCCATGATTTTTTTTTTGGTTGATTTTTTTGCAAATTTTGAATTTATTTTTGTCGTGAATTTTTCAAGTTCGATGGATGATTTTCTGAAGTAGTAAATACAAGCACGGCACAAAAAGTACAACCATTTTGCCTAATCTAACAAAAAGTGTATGTTCTACAAGGATGTGTTCAAATCCCCTAATGATTTAACAGGTTTTGATATGAATAATACACTTCAGAAAGACTCTTTAGTCAAGGGTCATAAATAACATCATAGCCCACTAGTCTCGATACTCTGTCAGCTCAAATAGCCGTGTCACCCCCTAGAGGGTGCCCGTTTTTTTGCCTTTTGCCAGAAATTAACCCAAAGTGAATCGCTTCACAGTTGAGTAGTTATCTTGGGAGATATATGGTGAGTAATCTTGGGGGCAGATTCTTCCCCACCCTTGCACTATGGTGTTATAAATGTCTTGTTACTGACTCAGTTCAAAGCTTCTATTTCTATGGTTTGTAATTAGGCTTCCCGTTCGGCCGTCAGTGATAAACTCCTTCAGGAGGCTTCCCAACCTTTAGAACAAAGGCTTTACATATCTCAAGGATACTGGGGGAAGGCTAATCGCTGTACGCAACCATTGAAAAGAACTTTCGTCACTTCCCACATTTGATTATAGTGGGTTGGAATTCTTGGCATCAAAGTCATTCCCCACTTAGGTCATTCCCTTCACACCGGCCATAAACGGCTTTAAGAGTTGATTTCAACTCTTCGAGAAGGCAGGCCTGCTAATAGTTTTATTGCTTAAAGTAAAGAAAGCTTTTAAGAGTGGTCTGGATTTTTGATCACCCAGTTAAGAGGAGAGCATATTCTTTCCACTTTCGAGACAAGGCAAACAAGGTTCCTTTTATCTTTCAAGGCAATGATTTGCTAAAATCTAAATGGAGATTTTTCTCCATGAAAACATGGTGTTTATTTTATCCTTTTAAGGCAATGGTTTTTTGATATATGAAAAAGAATTGGTCAATAAAGTAAATTCGATGTTTTGTCAACAAAAGAAATCGATCAAAAGGGGAAGATCTTCCCTCTTTAGTTGCAAATGACTTTGGACATGTGTGATTCTTTTACTTTGCAAAATTTTGAAGTGAATCCTTTTATGCACCAAAGCATGGTGAAGTTCTTTTTAAACACCTTTGTTTGCAAAAATGAAAAATTGACTTGTTCTTTTTAAAGCCCAAAATGAAAATTTTGTCTTCCTAGGAAAAGCAAGAAACGATTGTTTTTGTGGTTCTTTTTATAGCCCAAATAAGGTGAGTTCAATTTTATTTAACAAGAATTAAATAACACTAAGCTCCTCCCTGCAAGAAGATGCTAGAAATCCTATAAAATACCCCCCACAGTAGTTAGAAAATATAGGATTTTGTGGACTTCAACAATTCTAACTTTAAACTCGGTTACAATTTTGATTTTTACTTTTTGTCTGTGATGCGCTACAGAAAGGACTGTACGTGCTACAATATAACTTAGATGCGCTAAAATAATGTCTCAATGCACTACACTGTTTACTGGATGCGCTATTCTATTTTTCTCTTACGTTGATACCTACAGAAAACTGTTAGAAATATGATGCGCTAAGGAAAAGACTTTACGCGCCATAGAATAGACTGCACGCGCTAAATAGTGAGCTGGATGCGCTATCTGACAGACCCGACGCGCCAAACTATTTTTGAGATGCACTACTCTATTTTTCTCCCCCATTGATACCTACAAGAAAAGATTAGTGGAAGTCATGCGCTAAAGAAATAACTTCATGCGCTAGCTGATGGACTCCACGCGCTAGACAGTGAACTGGATGCACTAGGCTGTTAACCGGATGCGCTAAACAGTGAACTTAACGCGCTAATTCATTTTTCCTGCGTGCCTGCAAAAGAGCTTAAATTTAAAAACTGATTTGATATATGGGGTTGTGCCCCACGGTGGGCGCCAGAAATGTATGCGGGAAAAATGGGTCGACAGAACTCAATATGTGAAAATATTCCAAAAGACTTGTCCCCAAACACACAGAGGACTTCTTGGTGCAAGCTATGGAGTCATGAAGTATAACTCAGCTTCCCAAGGTGGGTCCCATGGTTCTCTATCTTACAATGTCCCTCAAACCAATGTTTTTGCTCTCAGATCACTGAGCAAAATGGTTTAGGGATGGCAAATGCAAGAACGAGGGATGCTTTGATAGATTTTAGAATGAAATGTATCCTAAGATATGCATGATCTTAAAAATGCAATAAACTAGATTATAAGATGACAAGGTTAGTATAAATACTATCCTAACATGATATATTAGTCTATGATTGAGCTAAACGATAAAGAAAATATTCTAAACATGCATATTTAGACTAATTTCTAATTTAAAAGAGGCTAAAATGTTGAGCATAAAATGATATATAAAAGCTTGAATGTATTTAAGCATAAGTGTGATACTACAAATTTGGAGGATGATTTAAATGGAGGAATGAGAGCTCTATTTATAGCAAAAATAGGGCAATGGATGGTCAGGATTAAAAGAGTTGATCAAGGGTTGAGTTTGAAAGTTGGGGATCCATGTTTGCAATTTGTACCAATAAAATGGTGACAAGTGTCAACATAGGGTTGGGTTGAGAGAAGGGGTTGGAGGCATTAAATGCCTGAGAAGACCTTAGGGTTATCTAGAAGGTAAGGGTCAAGTCTAAGTTAGGCTTACCCATTGGATTAAGAGTTAATCCAAGGATAAACCTTTGTGCAAATGATTAAGAAATAATCATGGTCAAAGCATTAAATGCTTGATGAGACCCTTGGGTTGGATGAAGGTTGAGTTAAAAGAAATTCTTTAACCATGTAAGAGGGTTTGAGTTAACCATTAATGGTTATGAAGACTTTGGGGAATTAAGTTGTTGAAGGCTTGAAGCCTTTAATGGTTATCAAAGACTTTTGAGGAATTAAGTGGTTGAAGGCTTGAAGCTGTTAATGGTTATCAAAGACTTTGAGGATTTGAGAAGTGACCTCCCCTTGCTTAGGGATGTGACAAAGTTTAGAAGATGAGTTAGGCTAATTAGAAGTGATTAGAAGAGTCTAGAAGGGATTAGAAAGGGGTTTAGGAGGGCAAGTGGGAGATGTAGGATTTTGCAAGTGGATGGAGGGATAATAGGATTTAATTGAATTAAATGATTTATTCAATTTGGTTGTAATTTGGGGAGATTAAATAAATTAGATTTATTCAATTTAGGATAACTATTTAATTAAATTTGAATTTAATTAAAAGTGGATAGGGGGAATTTAATTGAATAAAATGATTTATTCATTAAATGGGTATAGTGAATTTAATTTAAATAAATTGAATAATTTACTTAATTAAATAGAGGAATGTGGGTAATTTAATTAAATTGGCTTTAATTAAATAGAGAAATGAACATAAAATATTCATTTAGGAATATGGTCATTTTTATATGTCTACAACTTTAAATGATTAGAGTATGCTTTTGAATGTTTATCAAATGTTGATGGTAATAACTATTGTATGATAATGTATTTATTATCATTTTTTATAAAATATTAAAAGAATCTTTATTATTATGTACTTTTAATATGAATATTTTCTTTCTTATTTCAATATTTTTATGAAATAATTACCTTGAAACTTTGTTCTAATGAAATAAAGACATTTTAAAATAGCTTAAACTCTCTTTTAATTGAAATGATATTTTTACTAAAAATTTAAAATATAGACATTTTAAAATAGTTTAAAGTTTCTTATAATTAAAATTATATTATTCTTATCAAACCCTAATGATAATAAAATCAAATACTTAATTAAGGTTACGGTTACACTAGAAGAAGAATCGCATGATGCGACTTCACCAATAAATAGTGTTTATGGTGAAAATGGATAACAATAATAACAATATTGAAAGGCTAAATGAATTCAACCACAAAACCCTTCCTAACAACAACAAAGATCCACCATAACATATGCAGATTACCTAAGACAATGCAAATCAAACAAAATCACAAAGATTATACCATCACATGTCCAATAGGGTTTGGATCTCCATTCTTCCTATCTCCATTGATCTTGCTTGATATATTTGCTCTCAGATTTTATGTGCACAAGAGCTCAACAAAGAACGGAATGTGGTTGCAAGTAGGATCACCTATGTTCAAAAGCGTAGTGTAGTCAATTGATCAAGTAGTTAGAATGATTGATTAGGGTTTGATAATGAAGGAAGCATCTCCTTATATAGAAGACACTATAAGAAATGGAGGGATAAGATTGAGAGGTGTAAAAGAGGTCGGCTATGATTAGAGGGTAGGTAAAAGAAATAATAAAATAATGAAAGGGGTAGGTAGTGTATGAATTAAGAGATGAATGACATGTGTCATGGGTAGAAAAGGTTAATGATTCAATTTAATAAATAAAGATTTATTTAATTAATAGAAGAAGTTGGATAATTAAATAAATAAGATATTTATTTAATTTAGGAAAACGATAATTTAAATAAATAAATGTATTTATTTAAATGAGAAATAAGGCTAGAAGAGGATAAATGAATCAATTAAATAAATAAAGATTTATTTAATTAATAGAAGAATTAAGCTTAGATAATTAAATAAATAAAATATTTATTTAATTAGACTGGACAATTTTGGGTGTCTACATTTTGCCCCTCTTTGAGACAGTGCGGCTTGTCGCGTTGTTTCAAAGAAGATAAGATGAACTGATATAGAGTTGTCCCAAGATGGGAATGATATGCCCCCTTGAGAGATTGGATGAAAATGTTTGCAAAGATTGCAGACAATCTCTTGATAAGAAAGAGAGGCTAGAATTGACTGACCGGATGAAGTGACAGAGTCACAGGATAAAGAAGACTGACTCGAGAGACGAGGGCTAGGGCTAGGGTAGTCTATAAAATAGACCACGGGGGAAATACATCCTCATTGTCATCTACACATCCACGAGAGTAGAGTGCAGAGTGAAAATAGAGCAGCAGCAGTCAGCAACGATGGCTTTTGTTCATAGATTCGACCGCATTCGCCGATTCCAGAGGCCAGCATAGGCAGGAGAGCCGGTAAGTACCGCAAAACCTCCTTGTACTTTGATGCATTTATTGTTGTCATTAATGCATGGTAGATAGGGAAATAAATGTGCTTTAGGTTAGGGTCCAAAATATGTCAAAAAACATCCAGGCGCGTCTGCGTTGGTGCCAGGCGCGTCTATGCTCGTGAGGCGCGTCAATGCCAAGAAGGCACATCTGTGTCGCCCAGGCGCATCTGTGCAGAGCATATGCATGTCTGTGCAGTCTTCAAGCGCGTTTATGTCAGGAAAACGTGTTTGTGTCCAAAAATGTGAATTTGTGTCTTCTAGGTCAAATCGACAGTTCTGTGATGAACATACGTTGTCGATTGGATAAGCAGCTGAGAGGATACACTCAAGTAGGTCCTCTAGGGAAGACTAGGATAACAAATAGGGCTAGGATTGACAATTTTGTGATAGAACATACATTGCCAATTAGGAAACTACTCAAGAGGATTCACTCAAGCATAGGCCCTAGGATAAGATAGATCAAGGCACTTTTTGATGAACAGTAAGTACCAAGATATAGTACTTTGTGATGAATAGGGAGTACTAAAATATGAGCAGCGCTTTGTGATGAATAGTGAGTGCAAATGTGAGCAGCACTTTGTGATGAACAGGGAGTGCCAAACACGTAGTACTTTGTGATGAACAGGGAGTACCACTAGGATAGAAGCAACACTTTGTGATGAACAGTGAGTGTCACTAGGATAGAATACCATATGCACTTAGATAAAAAGTAAAATTTTGTGATGAATAGTGAATGCCACTATGACTGACATGATTGATTTGTGTGACTACAGGAGTATTTGCCTATGCTGAAGTCATGGGAGAGATTCCCATCGACTCAGAAGTTGTGACCTGAGTTGATAGCTATGGGATTGTTGACTGCACTAGCGGAGAGGTGGCACTCTGAGACTTGCACTTTTCATTTGCCGATGGGGGAGATGACAGTCACCCTGGAGGATGTATATAGGATTCTGTGGATACCGATCGATGGGCAGCTGATTCTGTATGATCGAGATGGAGACAGGGATGCCCTTAGATGAGTGTTCTAGGATCTAGGATTGGAGATGAGGGTGGGACATGTGGCATGGGATACCATGACATGGACAGAATTACTCCTACCAACAGTGTTGGCAGGAGTTATCAGTGGGTTCCTCTGTCCAGATAGGGCGACACAAGGGGTGGCTATAGAGGACACAGGGGCTAGGAGAGATGATCTTGGGGCGGGTCCTTCTAGGGCTTAGACTTCATTGAGGCCAGCCGGCTCTAAGGGAGGGAATTCATCATAGCTGTAGAGGGCTCCCTATGTATCAGTATTGTACCTTTTTTATATGATGATGTAGACACCTACGGGTGATTGTAGCCATATGATTTTGACATCATTGTATCATGACACTTTATATATATATATGAGATGATTCATCTTTGCGGCAGCTATATGCATGTGTACCTATGTGATGAGATGTTCTTATGTGATGCTTATGATATGGATGCAAAAATGTATATGATGAAATACGATATTTTTTTTTATATGTTTTTATATGTTATGCTAATGCAAATGTGAATGTATGAAATGAAGATGAATATGATAATGCAAATGATTATTTACATGATGAAAAGGTAATATGTGTTGTGTGCAGGATGTGATGCAATTGTGATATCTATATCTATGTATGGAATGCTAACATGTGATAATGTAGGTGAAACTACATGAAATGTAAATGTTTTTGGTGTATCATTATACTCAGTCATGTGATAGCAGGCTACATGGACTTGAGAAGGATGATGGAAGTCAATCAAGAAAGGGGGATGAAAGATAGAAGATATGAAAGTGAAAGAGCTTCTTGTGCGGTATCATCATTGAGCTTTATTATGGCAAGTAGGTTATGACAATTGAGGCATATGTTTGACCCAGAAAGTCATTGTACCTATTTGCATGCAGATAAGACAGTCACAAACAAAGAATGCCCCAGTTCATACTAGACTCATAGTGTCCTCATATACTTGGACAAGTCATAGCATTACTATGAGACAATCCATAGACAACAAATACAAATAGGTGACGATACCCCATCCTTGCCTTTCTAGTCAAAGACATCCTAGAGATAGAATCTCTAGTCAGAGACATTCTGAAAAAGCTAAAAGACATGTCACCAAAAGATAAAATCAAAAGAAAACCAAGACTTGACACCAACATCCACTGTAGTCCTCAAGTTTCGTGTCTCTTGTCACTTGTATAAGTCTTATTTGATTGTGGTCACAATGTTTACTTTCACAAAAAGGATAGATAGCACAGTACCATGTGTTGTCTGAGTCTGTTGAAAGATTTGATTTGTTGAAGCCCATTGTTGCTGCTATGTCTCAACCGAAACTGATTGAATCCATGAAACTGATACTTTATTGCAGAGAAGATGAAACTTTATTGTAGATTTGTGATGCAAATGTTTCTTTATTGTGGATTGTGCATGGATAGACTGAAGGAAGCTGGAAAAAACTATACTCCTCGAAACATGTGATGTTCTCAGTTCCACACCTATTACTAGACATAGGATTTGCCTTAGCCACAGATAGGATCTTATTTATTGTGAATGGAAAGGGAGTGAAAAGGGAGGTTTATTATGAATGGCGAACCAATCTTGGGTAGATCAATAACAAGTCATGATGGGAATGGGTAAGTTTATTATGAACGAATAGGTTGTGAGTGTGTGCAAAGTGAAGGATGAAAGTGAATCCTGAAGGAGGGAGGAATCATGTCTCTACACATGGCACATGGTTGATAGGATCCTCCAAAGGTTCACCTTCTATAGTTGAGAGCTGATATGCCCTAGATCCATATGTTGCTATAATGATGTAAGGACCAAGCCAATTTGGTTCAAACTTTCCCTTCTTCTCTCTGTCTTGCTGATTTTTTGGGTTTTCTCTAAGAACCAAATCACCTACCTCAAATGTGTGAGGCTTGACCTTGTGATTGTGACTGCAACGTTCCTTGACTGAATTATGTGTATCTCGAGTGACTGTCTTCCTTGATAAAGGAATTGAGATAGAATTACTAATATATGGACTACATAGGCCCATATGCGTGTCACCTAAAGAAGTTTGGGCATCCCTGACAACAAAGTCCCTTGAGGAAGCTCCATTAAAGGTCCATGATGTATCGCCAGAAGGGAAAGGATGTGCAGAACAAGTGGATGAGTTATGAAGGCTTATGATTGTGAAAAGAAGTGAAATTAAGATGACATGATGGAGACTTAGGATCAACAAGTGTGCTGTTTGACTTAAAATTTTAGAACTTTTTCCCCCAGTTATTTTGATATTAGGGGAGATCATCTCTTGCTCTTTTTGCTTCATAGGATTTTTATCCTTGACTTTGATTTTTGCAGAGTCTAGTAGCTTTTTTTTTTGATTTGGACTAAAGGACTTTCCTTTATTTTTTACTTTTAGATTTTTCTTTCCAAAGCTTGATTTTTTATCCCCAATGAGTAAGGGTTTTTGTAATTCTTGTTGATCCAAGTCTGGGAGAGGTCTGGAAATGGAATGAGTGGATGATATGGTAAAGCTATGTGAGTTCTCAAGAGGTTTGGTGATATGGTCAATAGATTCTTCGCAGGAACCATTCTTAGGACTATTGATATCAAGAGATGCTTGCACCACTAGAGGAGATTTGCATTCAGACTTAGTAGCCACAACACTAAGTGGTTCACACCCAATTCCTTGGTCTTGCATATTGCTTGTAGATTGTTCCTGTTGACAAAATGTGTTAGGAGATAGTGGGAGTTGATCAACATGAAAGATATACTCACCACATCCTAGGTCTTTAATCTTGAACTTTTCTTTTAGCTCTACTTGTTTTGATGTAAAAGCTTTCAAGGATTCTAGATCCACATATGTTGATGAAGGAATAGCCTCTCGATTGGTTGGAATTGTTATTTCTGATCTACGTTGCAGATTGTTGCAATATATGAATGGATTAGGGTCAACTTTGACAGTCACTTCAACTCCATTGTGTGGAAACTTGATACATGGATGATATGTAGATGGTACTGTGCTCATCTCATGAATCCATGGACATCCTAGCAATATGTTCTATGTGAGATCAAGGTCTAGGACTTGACAAACCACATCCTTTGTAACTAGCCCAACTCTGAGAGGTAAAATGACTATACCCTTGGATGAATGCTCTTCATCATCATATGCTTTGATAGTAATTTTTTTTGTAGAATGCACAGCTTTGTCGGAATATCCCAATTGTTTAATAGTGCTCAATGTACAAATGTTTAGACCCGCTCCTCCATCTATCAGGACTCGTTTTATTCAATGTTTGTGTATGAAGGCTTCAATGTGTAGTGGTGCATTATGTGGTTGGCTTATGGAGGCGTCATCGGCTTCTGTGAATGTAAGGAAGTGTGGAATGGAAAGGTATCCCACCATGGCTTGAAACTGGTCCATGTTCAGATCAGTAGGGATAGGAGTGTCTCTCAAGATTTTGTCAAGAATAGCTTTATGTGCGGGGGATATGCGTAAGAGCTCAAGGATGGAGATGAGCGTGGGTGTCTTCCCTAACCGTTCTACAAGGTCATACTTAGGCTTAGTTGATGAAGAAGGGGTGTTCTTGGCTGGAGCACCTTGCAAAGTGATTTTACCTCGACGGGTTGTAACATAACATTCAGAGGTAGGTTCGGAAGAAGATCCAACACCTTTTAGGACAATCTTGGGTCTTTGGGTAGAATTCTCAGGTGTTTTGTCCTTGATGATAATGGTAGAGACATAATTGTCCATCGAGATGTGATTGATAGTTGAATCATAGTTATAGGATGCTCTGGTATAGTTGGGTTGATCATCTGTGGCTTTAGCTTTTCCCTTATCATGCTTTGGGAATGGTTCCTTAAACATCTCATGTTCTTGATTGGAGGAATGTCCTTCAATCTCAATGTCACCTCTATCAATGAGATCTTGTATGATGTTCTTCAGTCGATGACAATTTCTTGTCTTATGAGCCTTGCTCTTATGAAATTCACAATATTCATCATCATTCCACCAATTTGGTTTCACCTTTGGTTCATATGGAGCAAAATCAGGAATAGTGATTACCTTGTTTGCCACTAGCTTTTTGAAAACTGACTCAAGTGGTTCTCCCAATGGAGTGTACTTCATGATCTAGAAGTTGTTTGAGTATTCACTTGATTGTTTGTAGAACTTGATCCCAAAAAGATGAATTTGGGTCGCCCTATGTTGGCATCAACCACACCATCATTGACTGTGTTCTTGTTTTTATTCCAAAATCTTGGCTTGTCTTTTCCTTTAAAGTCATCTTTGTTTTCCTTGAATATCTTAATGAATCCTTGTTCAATTAGGACCTTTTCTATCACTAAGCCTTTTTCAATGACATCCTTGAAGGTGGACAAACAAGCTTTCCTTAAGTCATAACCAATCTCTTTGTTAACATTTTGGGTGAACATTTCTACCATTTGTTTTTGTGGAATTTCACAAGAGCATCTGCTAGCTAGATTCCTCCATCTTTGTAAAAGTGATGCAAAAGACTCTCCCTCTTTTTGCTTGGTGTTGCACAAAGTAGTGACTGATATGTCTGTCTCTATGTTGTAGGAGAAATGTTGAATAAATGCCTCTGCTAGGTCACCCCATGACTTAATACTAGGTGGGAGTTGGGAGAACCATTCCATAGCTTGATCACCTAAGCTTTGTGGGAATAATCTCATCAAATATGTCTCTTCTGAAGCTACCTCAATGAAAGCTATGAAAAATTGTCTTATGTGTGCCTTAGGATCCCCTTTTCCTCTATACTTATCAAACTTAGGTGTCACAAAGTGTGTAGGAAATGGAGGCATTGGAATGATTTTGTCAAATGGATAGGGACATATGTCTCTCATTGTGTATGTTGGCTTTGGTGTATTTATGTCCTCCATTTTATTTTGTAAGTCCCTGATTTGTTGTTCCAAATTGCTCTTAGGTGGAGATCTACTTCTTGGAGCATACCCCATGCTTGAGGCACCATTTGCAGGAAGAGCATGTTGCATATATGGATGATATTGATCATACACATGTTCATATGGAGGAGGTCTATAATGATGCTGCGTATATGGACCACTTGGTATAGATTCATGTTGAGGAATGAAATATCTATTTTGTCCATGTATACCATACTCTACAGGCATGTCATGTTCTAATATGTTGCCCCCAAATTTGACATGGGGTTTCCTTGTGTCCAAATTTTGAGCATGCCTTTGAATATCCAATTGCTTTGGTGGTTGATCCTTAGCGTTGATATGTGATTGAGCATATTTCTCTGCATAAGACTTCCATAATGGTCTGCAAAGGTGAGTATCATATGCTTGACCATGTGTATGTGGGACCTCTGGTTTTTGAAACAAAGATGATGGTGATTCAGGCACCATATGTGGTCCTCTATTGCCTCCACTATTAGGCCTTCTTTGATCCATGTTGGAGTGAGTTTGTTGCACCGGTCAATTTTCCATTATTTGAGACATGTCAAAATCATGAGGTATCTTGGCTCCACTTTGTGCCATCATTTGTAAGAAGTATTGTCTATCCCTCCTCATTATTTCCTCAACCAATCGATTGAAGCGAGGATTCATAATGGATTCTTCCACATCTGTTGAATGTACTAAAAAGTTGTCCATATTGTCATTATCTGTATCATTGTTGTTTTGTAGTGTCCATGTTCTCAACATTTGGAATGTTTCTATAGGCATCCATGTCAGGTAATGTAGTATGATCAGAATTGAAAAAGATATCATTGTCATACTCATAAGAACTCATGTTTGCGGACTCTTGAACCTCTTTAGTTTCTCTCCTAGATTTTTGAAGATGGGTTTCAACCATGAACTAGGTATTAACTGAGATGTGTGAGACTAGATGAAAAATGGAAAAGTATGGAAGACCAAGAGTTGGATGGAATGTAAATGAATCTGAGGTGTACTTGCAATGTCCAAAGTGTAAGACCAAGTATGTATGTAGTAGAGTAGGTGTGACTTCCAAAGAGAGGATAGTTTCTCTTGATGAGGTAAGTTGACCTTGACTCTAAGTAAGACCAAAAGAGACCCAAATGTGATAGACCTTGATGAGGGACCGCTTAGAAAAATGTTGTTGTATGTAGTGTGTTGACAAAGTATGATGAGGACAAGCAAGTGACCTTTTGACTCAAGTTTAGACAAATGTAAATTTAATGCAAGATGTAAAGAAATGATGGACTTTGTGAGACCTAAAGACAAGTTGAATGCTAGATGAAAACCTGGAGAAACAACCTAGGAAGCTCAAGAATTCTGAAACTGATTGCTCTTGTTTGCTGGACTATAAAATTTTTCCAATTTGTGAAGTTGTGGGTTGTGACCAAATCTGACTGTTTGACTGTCTTTCGTGACAAGAGGACACAATGTTGATGAAGACCCAATGTTTGCAAGTGTCTAAACTCAAAATAACTCCAAGAAAAGTGTGTTGTTTGATGTAAAAAAATGTTTTGCATACACTTGAAGACACAAAAGACACAATGTTTTGTTGTTTGGTCTTGAATATTTGAATGTTAAAAATAAGTCAAGCACAATTCTTATGGCTGGCCAAGACAATGGTTGTTGATCCCACATGGGGTTTTACTCCTGAGGCTACGCTATTTAGAGTGGATAATTAGATGCTTGACCTCACTGGCTCCACCCTCGGCACTCACTTCTCGGGTCAGCAAAGCATCAGTCCCCACGAAAACTCCCCGTGGAAAACTTTGTATCTCTACTAAGAAACATATGTGTGTGGGCCGCTACCAGAGGTCCGACCTCCTACCCCAACAACTAGAAGGATTTGGGCTTCTAAAACAGAAAGGTGCTAGTAAGGGCATCCACTCGTGTGGCCATACATGTGGCACTTTTAGCTCTGTAAATACAGAAGGCTCCCAGTCGGTAGGGGTTATGCCCTACAACTGATCAAATAAATTTGATCAAACGGGTTTATGGGGAGACATACTGTCGGTATGAACTAATCTGCACACGTTATCCATAGTTTTCAACATGAATACAATTATTTATAGTGGTTCGAAAGAGGTGGGTTTTCCTCGCTACCACTTGGGTTGTTCTCTTCTTACTAGTAGTCCTAATGACCACACAGGAGGACAGGCCCTCTAAATATTAAACAAAAAGAGCCTATTGCTCAAGACACAAAAGACAATGATTCAATTTTAGTGCACCAATTGAAGTGTTTGCTAGTCTATGAAAATAAGGCACACAATAAAAATCCAAAAACCCTTGCCAAGGACCTACAACAAAGATCTATTAGTAGTTTGGATTTTTTTAAATAATTACCCCTTCCTGCAAGCACACAAGTTAGGTAAATTTTAGATCCAAAAGAATTTGTGAAAATAGGGGCCTTCAACAAAATGATTTTGCTTTCAAGACAAGCTGCACCACTTTCGTTAGATCTGAAAATGTTAGCTCGAAATAAACCAGATTTGAAACCCTAAATGCAAAAACCCAAGACTAAATCAATAAATCAAAATTTGAAATTGGTACATACAGATGCGATTACCCTCGACACAGATGTGACTTAGTGACATAGACACGGTTCTGTGAGACACAGACGTGGCTCCAGAATGCAGATGCGGATAAAAACACTGCAGACGCAACTAAGGAACGCAAACGCGATTTTCAGAACCTACAAAAATAAAATACTGCCGATAACACAGACGTGATTCTAGATGTCACAGACGCGCCAGAAAATCAAAAATGCGATCCGAAAGTACGTAGACGCGAGAATATCAAAATGCTGTCGAAAACATCAGATCTGCAACTTCAAAATACAAAATCTGCAACAAGGATGTTAAATGCAAAAAAGGGACAAGAGTCCCACCGGGCATGCCAAAATGTATATGGTGAAAATGGATAACAATAATAATGATATTGAAAGGCTAAATGAATTCAACCACAAAACCCTAGCCTAACAACAACAAAGATCCACCATAACATATGAAGACTACCTAAGACAATGCAAATTAAACGAAATCACAAAGATTATACCATCACATGTCCAATAGGGTTTGGATCTCCATTCTTCCTATCTCCATTGATCTTGCTTGATATATTTGCTCTCAAATTTTATGTGCACAAGAGCTGAACAAAGAACGGAATGTGGTTGCAAGTAGGATCGCCTATGTTCAAAAGCGTAGTGTAGTCAATTGATCAAGTAGTTAGAATGATTGATTAGGGTTTGATAATAAAGGAAGCATCTCCTTATATAGAAGACACTATAAGAAATGTAGGGATAAGATTGAGAGGTGTAAAATAGGTCAGCTATGATTAGAGGGTTGGTAAAAGAAATAATAAAATAATGAAAGGGGTAGGTAGTGTATGAATTAAGAGATGAATGACATGTGTCATGGGTAGAAAAGGTTAATGAATTAATTAAATAAATAAAGATTTATTTAAATAATAGAAGAAGTGGGATAATTAAATAAATAAGATATTTATTTAATTTAGGAAAAGGATAATTTAAATAAATAAATGTATTTATTTAAATGAGAAATAAGGATAGAAGAAGATAAATGAATTAATTAAATAAATAAAGATTTATTTAATTAATAGAAGAATTATGCTTAGATAATTAAATAAATAAAATATTTATTTAATTAGACTGGATAATTTTGGGTGTCTACAAATAGAATGAACAATTGTGATTTTAAGGAGAGCACGGGAGATGTAAGAGCAAACTGAGTCATGTGAAAAGAAGAATATTGGCTTCCATTGTTGGTCATATGAGGTTGTCGTGATTTAGGCAGAGGGCAGAATTTAGAAAAAAAGGCATCTCTTCATAACCTTCAAAAAACCTACAACTGAAATTAACGCAACACAAATGACAAGAAATAGTCAGAAATCTCATGTTCTGCTAAAGCTTGAAAGAAGTAATTAATTTCTAGCTTAGTATAAAAACTAATTGGATGCTAGAGGAAGTCTCAAGTGCAGATGCCCTAGGTGCAGACTAGTTCCGCATTGCACAAAGCTACGCCAATTACAAGCTGTAAGGGTTGGGCAGCTGAGTTTGCCGAGGAAAAAATAAACCAAGCAGCTAAAATGGATTGCAAATGAAGAAAACCCTAGTATGAACAGGGAGGAATAGAAGGAGCGAAACAGGTGCAGGAGTTAGAGTGCATAATAGTTTGGCCCAGCAAGCTTACGATGCATAAAAAGAAGTGGTGAATGAAAGCAATGCAACGTTATATCATGTGACATATAATTGCAATTACTCAAAAATATATAATTGAGATATCGGATAAAAATGGGGTCTGCAAGCTCGGCGATTGGCCTACGAGTGCTAAGTCTGGTTGTTTGCAAGTTGTTCAAGGGAATTGTGGTGATGTGGATACCACAACATCTTTGTGGAGGGGTTAATTCTCCTCCACCCAGTTTGAAACTCCTCTCCATTTCTTTTTTTAACCATTCTTTTCTTTCCTTTTGTTTGCAAATTTAATACTGCACTTCATTTAGCTTGCAACTGCCCCCACCTACCTGGTTGCTCGTGCCGCTTTATCTTTGGCTTCCTATGGAGTCAGAATTGGATGGTGGTGCCATTAACAACCCTAAATCCATAGATCAATCTAAATCTCTGCCAAAGAAATCTTTCGCCGAAACTGTCTCCCCACCTGCAAATGGAGTCAACCCTAACGCGCAATTTTCTAAGGCTCCTAGCAAAGAAAGATCCAGTGAGGCAGGTAAGTGCCCTAGCACTATCTCGGGCTCCTTCTGCATTTCGCCCAATTTGGAAATGTTGAATGAAATTGCCTCGAAAAAGACTAGGTTAAGTAATACGGCCATTTTCTTTGCATGTGTTGATGTCGAGAAATGCCCACCTAGGAAATTTTTAGACAACTCGTTTCATAACCTCTGGAATTTAAAATTAGGGCTTAAAATATCTTTTTGTACACAAATTCAAAAGGGTCTCTACCTTATTTTCTTTAATTCTCACGAGGCTCAAAGGGAGGCACTAAAGCGTCAATACTAGATAGTTGGAAATAGTTCCTTCCATGCCCTAACTTGGTCTCCAGAGGTGGCCTATGATGAGGTTCTCACACTATCCTCCCCTAGGTGGGTCATCCTCAAGGATGTACCCCCTTCCTCTGGTGTTTTCTTCCACAATTAATGGAACCCTTTGGAAAAATGATCTGTATTGATGATACGACCCACCTTCTCCCTAACCTGGATGCCAGAATGCTTGTATCAATCAAGCCATATATTGATATCCCACCATCTTTAACCCTAAATGTCAATGAAGAAACCTTTGTTTGCCCTATTGAAATGCTTGGTGGATTAAATGCATGCTTTCTCTGCAAAAAAGAAGGGCATCTTTGAAAAAATTGCCCAATCATTAATCGCAGGAATCATAAACCCAATAGTAAGTCATCTGATTCTCCCACGAACCCTAGATCCAAGGATTCTCAACACTCATCCACCTCGCTCCCTATTAATGAAGAAGCCGCTATTCCCATCACCAATTCTTAAGAATTAAAACCCATGCACATTGATCACTCATCCCTTGTCTCTGATCACCTCGATCCAGCCCCTAACCCACCAATTGGACCTCCAGAATCGCCCTCTGACTATTTTTCAGTTGGTCACCTTTAGAAAGAATAGGAGGAAGACTAGCAACCAGAACACCCCAAATCAAAGCCATCCTTGAATCCCAACTATTAGCCAAGCAATGAGCATCTGTGATTGCCCCCTCCCTTCAAATATTAACTCACTTTCTCCCGCTCGAACCCCAAAAAACTCTGTGGTAAAAAAAATGGTTAAGAAACTTGAGAACCCTAGTCGAAGTGCTGATGTTGCTACCACCAGTGACAACCCTGCAAGTGTGATGATCAGATTTGAAACCCCCAAGAATTTGGACTCCTCATTACCTGGAGGGCTTACCCCTAAATTTAACATCACCAACCCTTCGACAACCTCTATGCTCAAAGAGTTAGAAGATAATCATATTATTGAAGTAATCTACACCAATGAGGGTGTTGAAGAAATTAGGTCTAGCACAATGCTCCTTGGCTTCCAAGATTCCCAGATGTCTAGGTCCGACATAAGAGGAATTGCAGCTACTAGGAATGAACCATTTGAAGTTAGTGAAGATGAGGATGACCTTATAAAAGGATCCTCCTTGACTCAAAAAAAAGGTAGGCCTATGGGCTTCAAGAATAAAAAGAAGTCTGGAGATCCTTGCAGTCTCCCTAGTTGAACCTCCTAACCCTCCTCTCTAATGAAATACATCTCTTGGAATATAAGAGGCCTTGAGTCACCTGATAGGAATTTTGTCACCAAAATCTCTCTGAGCCACCACAAGAACATAGATTTCCTGATGCTGCAAGATCTTAATTCTATGGGCTTTCATCTTGACAACTCACTTGACTGTATCTGGAGAGATGCAATCAAAATTTGCACCAACCACCTGAAAGGAAAGTGAGGAGTTGGCCTTCTTATCTTCCCTAAATAGGCAAGTAACATTAAGGATAAAGGGATCTCCCCTTGCAACAAAGCAGCCTGGGCTACCCTAGATATTAGGGGCTCTAGCTTTGGCATTTGATCTATCTATGCACCTAATGACTACAAGGAAAGAGTGTCCCTTTGGATCTGGATGACTTCCATCCCAAGTATCCCTTGGATAGTGGCTGGTGACTTCAATATGACTAAGCATCAAGATGACAAGGCTAGGGGACTTCCTTTTGAATGGAAAAATGCAGAAAAACCCCATTGGGACAAACTTAAACAAAAACTCTAGTTATTTGACCCCCTCAAGGGTACTAAAACTACTGCTTCTAACCTATTCTACACTTGGTGCAACTTTCAACAAGGCTCCAATCGTATTTACTCTAGACTGGATAGATTTTATGTAAACAACGACTTCTTCTCCTTCTTCCCTAACCACTTGGGGAGTATCGTTGTTGTCTCGCTAGTTACCCTTTCTAACCATTTCCCTATCCTTGTAGTCATTAACACTAGAAATGCTATCCTCATCAAAAACTCCTATAGCAAGAAATTTATTCTCAACACCTCCCTCCTCAAAGACCAAGATGTTCTAGGTGCCCTTAAGGTGGTCAGGTTCTTCAACCTTCAGCCTCAACCTCCCCAAACCTGCATGCTCAGGTGGACAAGGAATGTCTCCTCCTGGCAGAAAGTACTCCAAACCATTGGCCAAAAGAAAGCCAAGGACTCTAGAGCCATAGAAAAAAATCTCACCCATTGCCTCCAATCCCTAGAGTAGGATATTCATACTAACCCCTCCTCCCCCACCTTGGCAAAGCATGTCTCTAAAGCTAGAGACATCCTTAGAAAGCACCAGTAGGTCAAAATCAGGGGAGCCTTCATTGGAGCTCGCAACTACTGGCTCCAATTTGGAGATAAAGGCTTCAAAATCTTCTTTAAACTCCTTAAGTAGAAACAAAATAGACAAAAAATTGATAGAATAACTGTAAACAAAAAGGAACTCCTAGATCTCATTGATATCAAAGAGGCCTTCGAAATGTTCTATATAACTCTCTTTACCTCAGAAGATAATGAGGCCTTGAAAGAGGCTTGACATAAATGTAGTACCATCATCCCTAAAAGGATCTCTGATGATGATGCTCTCCTCCTCAAAGTCAGGATCTCTATACATGAAATTGTTGGTGCCATTAAAGCCCTCAAGGATAATAAGGCCCCAGGCCCCGATGGTCTCCCTACAGAGTTCTACAAAGCCAATCTTGATTGGGTCACGCATGACCTCTATGACATATACAATGAAGCTCTTGACAATGACACTCTGGGGAATTCATAAATAAAGGTATTGTTAAACTCATCCCTAAAGATGGAGACAAAGTGCTCATTAAGAACTGGAGGCCAATCACCCTCCTCAATTTCTCCTATAAAATCCTTGCCAAAGCCTTAGCTACCCACCTTGAAAAGATTCTTCCAAAATTCATTTGCTCTACCCAAACTGGATTCATTAAAGGTAGGTACATATTGGAACACCTTGTCACTAGCTAGGAATCCATGGAATGGGTCAGAACCTCTAACCAAGATGCTGCCATGTTCCTTGTGGACTTTAAAAAAGCCTATGACAGAGTCGAGTGGGATTTCATCCTCATAATGCTCTAAGCTTTTGGCTTCCCTAATGAGTTCTGTGACTATGTCTGAATTCTCCTCAAAGATGCTTCCACCATGATTCAAGTTAATGGAACCCTATCCCAACCTATTCCTCTCTCTAGATCCATAAGGCAGGGCTGCTCTCTTGCCCCTACTCTATTTGTTATTGCCTCAGATGCCCTCTTTTATCTCCTTAGAGATGATACTCTGTCTCCTAGAGTCCATGGCATCGTGCTGCTGGATGACTCTGAATTGCTGAATATCCAATTTGCTGATGATACCTCTCTTTTCCTAGAGCTCTCTGGGCAAAACATAGATTCCCTCAGCCTAAAAATTGACACCTTCAATAAAGCCTCTGGAGCTAGGATCTCCATCTCGAAATCTATTTTACTTGGCTGGAAGGATGAACCTCTAGACTAGCTACAACAAGACAAGTACTCATGGGGAGGACCCAACATGATTGTGAAGTATCTCGGTATCCCCTTCTCTATTTTCCCCTCTCTTCGGGACATGTGGACTTGGGTTAAGGGGAAGATTGATAAGAAGCTCAACAAGTGGGACAATAGGATCCTCTCCCTAGTAGGTAGGGTTCAAGTATGTCAAAAAATCCTCTGCTCATATAGTATCTATTACCCTTTGGTTTGGATGTTCAACAACTCAAATTTATGAAATTCAAAAGGCTATCAGGCACTTTCTCTAGTTTGATGGTAAGGGCAAAAGAAAGGCCCATGCAGTAAAATGGGCCTGGTGCCACTTAGACAAAAAACTAGGAGGTTTGGGCCTTAAGGATCATAAGCTGCAAGGAATCTCCCTTGCTGCTAAATGGATATTTCATGCACTAGATGGGCAAGAACCTTGGAAGATTCTTATCACAAATAACATTCAGAATGGATTCCCAAAGGCTGCCAAATCATGGAAAGCCCTCCCACTTAATGATCTACTTGCTGGAAGTTTCTCGGTGTCTGTCCAAGGCACTTGGGTCTTTAAGTCCATCTGGAAAGCATGGGAGCATGTGCGTAGACTTATCTATAACTCTAGCATTGACTGTGACAATACTATACATGGTGAAAGGTCGATTTGGTGGAACCTCCACCACAACTCTAAGCCACTGGCCTTAACCCAAGGCTGTTTTGCTAGATTCTAGCATAATAAGAGGATCAAGAATCTTATGGATATCCTAGAAAATGACAACCTCATCACCTGGGAGGAACTTAGTAGTAAATTTAATCTCCCTGCTTCGCATAAGCGAACCTACAATATGATTAGGAATGCCTGTAACACCCTCAATCTCCCTAAGAACACTCATGTTGACACCCATAGGTACCTCTCATTCCTTTGTAAGGATGGTTCCCCCCTCCCAAAAATTAAATCCAAAGTTATCTACAACTTGCTTAACCAAGACACCTCTATGATTGACCATGTCAACACCCTATGGAATGTCCACCATAGCCCTACCGCTTGGTATAAAACCTTTGAGAACCATTGGAAATATCCCATCCCCCCTAAGATCAAGTGTTTCAGATGGCAACTCTTACTGGATAGATTGCCTATTAGGAATAATCTAGCTGCATATGATCTCTGTTCTGTATGCAATAAACCTGAATCCACTCAGCACATCTTCCTTGACTACCCTTTTGCTAGGGAGATCTGGTTAATGTTTGGAATATCCATTACTGAGCATGTCTTTACTTATGATATAGTTACTTGTTTCGTCCATAATCTTAAAAAGGACGCTAACTTAATTTGGCAAATTTTTTCTTCTTTTATCCTTAGGTTTATTTGGAAACTCAGAAATGAGGAGAAGTTCCAAGGTAATGCTAGGGAACTTACTAGATTTTTAAAAAAACTAACACATTATAAAATTGTTGTACAGGTTTGCTTCTTGATGAATGTTGAACAAAACAAACTCTTACAGTTCCTCAAAGAAGGCCGAGCCACCATGTTTATATATGAGATGCAAGATGGTTATGAATGGGCAAGGATCACAGAAAATCAAACTACCTTCGAGAGTGCAGTTAAGAAACTGATTAAAGAACTCCAAGATACCAGAGCTCCCCCCTTCAACAGGGTTGAAATGTGCATACAAATCATGGAAAGGAAGAAGGTGGTCTGGATGGAAGGACCACAGGGGTGGACCACATGGCTAGAAGACTAGGATGAAATTCTCCTCTAGTTCCTTATGGTAGCAAGCACAACTTTATTTTGGAGCTTTCTTTTAGTGCATTGTATATGAAACTCATCTAGTTATTTTTGGTTTCACTTTTGAGGCCCCCCCTCCCCTAAACTCATCTGTATAAACATCTTTTTCTGGTCTCTTGATTTATAATATAAAAAAAATACTTAAGTAAGGGTTTAAGCTTTATGAAATAATTTGAAACATTAATAAAATATTTAAAAATTATTTGAATAATAATAAAATTAACAAAGGTTGTATCAAAATATACTTTATTAATAAATATATTAGATAAATAAGAATAAATGAATATTATCAATAGTAATTTGATATTTCTATTTTTTTATTATACTTATTTATGTAATATATATTATTTATATATTTTTAAATAAAAGTTAAACTTATACTCTATAGGCATTAGTAAAAATTAATTTATATTATATTTTTAATTGATATTAATTGATATTAATTCATTTAACAACATTTCTATTCGACCTTTTTTGGTTTTGCATGAAAATCAATTCACATTTTAAAATTAAAATAGTTTTGTTTTAATGTTGTTAAATGAATCAACATTTAAATTTAGAATAAATTTAAAACTAAAAATTATATAACTTTAAATGATTAGAGTATGTTTTTTAATGTTTATCAAACCCTAATGTAATCAAACCAAAAAATTAATTAAGGGTTTAAAATTTTATGATATAATTTGAAAAATTTAAAAACTATATGATTAGAGTTAACTTTAAGATTAAGTTAGGGTTGGCATTCAATTAGGGAGATTAGGTTTAGGGGTTAAGGTTGTAGTTAATTAGAGTTTAGTTTTAAGGTAAGGCTATAAATAGGTAACTATTGTAGGATAATGCATTCATAACACTTATTTTTATTATTTATAAAAATATTAAAAAATATTTAATATTATGTACTTTTCTTATAAATATTTTTTTGGTTATTTCAATATTTTTATGAAATAATTACCTTAATCTTTGTTCTAATGAAATAAAGACATTATAAAATATCTTAAACTCTCTTTTAATTGAAATGATATTTTTACTATAAATTTAAAATATAGACATTTGACAATAGTTCAAAATTCCTTATAATTAAAATTATCTTACTCATAACCTTAATATTAATTTGATATTTGATATCTATATTTCTTTCTTATACTTATTTATGTAATATATATTATTTGAAAATACACGTCAAATTATTTGAAAACCCCCAAATGTTAACACATAAATTTGTTGCCATTGTAAAGCCTCTTGACTTAATAACATTGGATTTTCCATAATAAATGAATTAAAAGTCTTGTCCGTTGACATCTTTTATTGAACAAAAATGGTATGTATGATTTGTATGATAGTGTCACGATTATAAATCTAAAAAATCAATTTAACAACTATAAAAAAGCAACTACTATTTTAAATTTAGAATTTGAATTCATTTGCATGCAAAAGGGGAATAGAATAGAAATTTTTCTCATATATTCTGCTTTTAAATTAACTCAAACGACTATTTATTTTAAAACTAATTGATATTTAGAACTTGAAATGATTTGCTTGTAAAAACTTTAAATAAAATAGAAACGTTAATTGTTTTTTAGAAAATCTCAATTTATAAATAATTTTTTGTTTTAAATTTATTCTTTAACTAACTCTTGATTTATTTAACAATTTAAAAATATTATAGTTGTTTTAAGTTTAGAATTTCAATTAATTAAAACTAATTGATATTTAAAACTTGAAATGATTTTCTTGTAAAAAGTGAAAATAAAATAGAAATGTTAACTATTGTTTAGAAAATCTCAATTTATAAATAATTTTTTGTTTTAAATTTATTCTTTAACTAACTCTTGATTTATTTAACAATTTAAAAATATTATAGTTATTTTAAGTTTAGAATTTGAATTAAAATTTATTTTGTCGACTATATTTATTAATAAAATATGTATTGATATAAGGTTTTTTCATTTTTATTATTATTCAAATAATTTTAAATATTTTAAATTATTTTATAAATGTTAAACAGATAATATTTTAACTTAAGTAGCACTAGGGTGAAACTAACTTGTTTTAAATTTATATTAATAATATCGTTTGAATTAAAAGAAATTTCAAGGTATTTTAAAATGTCTTTACTTTATCAAAAAAAATTTTAAAGGTATTTATTTCACAAAAGTATTGAAATAAAGAAAAAATATTCATAGGAAGAGTATATAATAATCAACATTTGTTTTAATATTAACTATAATCTTAATCTAAACCTAATTTAACCCTAACCTAATCTAAACCCTAACACTTATTGAACCCTAATCATAATTTAACTCTATCCCAAACCCTAACCCTAATTAAACTTTAATCCTAATTTAAATTTAACCCTAACATAATTGAATCATAAAGTTAATTCTTAACCCTAATTGAACTCTTATACAAACCTTAAATATAATTTTAAACTTACCATAATCAAAACCTAACCTTGACAATATCCATAATCTAGATCTAATTGAACCATAAACCTAACCCTAAATTTAATTCTAACACTAGAAAGAGACCCTAAAGTTAAATCTAACCATAGAAATAGACCCCACCTACAACTTAAAACTAAATCTAACCTTAATATGTGCTCTAAGCCTCATTGGATCCTAATTCTAATTCAATACTAATTCTCACCCTCATGATGCATTATCCTAAATACAACCCTAATTAAGCCTTAACATTGACCTTAAAATCAAGCTTTATTATATAACCCTAACCCTCACACCATGCTTTATCCTTAAACCATAACACTATAAATGAACACTAATTCTAACTCTAACCATAATTAAACCCTAAATAAATTATAATACTAACCTTAACCCTACTCAAGATGTAAATCCTAACCCTAACAATAACCCTAATTATAACCCCATTCCTAATCACAACCCAAGCCCTAAAGCTAACCCTAATCCTAAAAATTATGTAAACCCTAACTTTGATCCTAATCCTCATCCTAAACCCTATCCCAAAACATAACCCTAACCCTGTCCATGATTTTAACACTAAACCTAACCATTATCCTCACAATAACCCTATTCATGGTGTAAATCCTAACCATAACACTAACCTTAAATCTAACCCAAACCATTACAAACACTAACATTAATCCTAACACTAACCCTTAACCCTAACCCTAACTATGATGTAAAACATAACCCTAGCTATAATACCAATGTTAACCCTAACCCTAAGCCAAACCATGATGTAAAACCTAAGCTTTACCATAGTCCTAACTATAACTCTAAACCATTACCCTAATCATAATCCTAACCCTAACCCTAAACCCTAACCCTGAAAATGGGGAATGGGTCTACAACTCTTAAGATGCACCAATCATCTATTACAATGCATTAATAATATATGAAGGGTATTAATATCTTGGTGCATCCTAAGGGCTCGGTGACCATTTCCCTAAAAATAACTTTAAACCTAACCCTAACCATGATGTACTCCCTAAACCTATCCATAATCTAAACCATGATGTAAACCCTAATCCTAATCATGATGAAAATGCTAACCTTAATCATAACCATTACTATAGTTATAACCCTAAAACTAACTATAATACAAACCCTAGACCCTAACCCTAACATGATGCAAATCCTAACTCTAACCATAACCATGATATAAACATTAACATTAATCCTACTACTTACCCTTGACCTTAACCCTAACCATGATGTAAACCTTAACCCTAGCCATAATCCTAACAATAACTATAACCCTAAGCCTAACCATAAACCTAACCCTAACTCCAACCCCAACCATGATGTAAACCATAACCCTTACCATAATCCTAGCTACAACTCTAAACCCTAACCCTAACCATAACCATAACCATAAATCCTAACCCTAACAATAATCCTTAGCCCTAACCCTAAAACCTAATCTAACCCTAACACTAACCCTAACCATAACTAAAAACCTATATGTAATCCTATCCATAATCCTAATCCTAATCTTAAACCCTAACCCTAATCTTAATCTTAGATCTTAACCTAACCATAGTCATCACCCTAACCCTAAGCCTAAGCTTAACCCTAAAAACAATGTTAATCATCACCCTAACCCTAACCCTAACACTAACCCAAAATTTAACCCTAGCTAATATGTAAACCCTAACCCTAGCCATAATCCTAACTACGACCCTAACCATAATCCTAAACCTAACCTTAATCCCAACCATGATGTAAATAATAAACCTAACCATAACCCCAAACCATAACCCTAATCATAATCCTAACATTAACACTAACCTTAGCCATATTTGAATACTAATAATAAATATAACTACAATTAAACCCTGAATAAATTATAATACTAACCCTAATCCTAACCCTAATCAAGATGTAAATCCTAACCCTAATAATAACCATACTTATAACCCTAAACGTAACTATAACCCAAACCCTCAAACTAACTCTAATCCAAACAATGATGTAAACCCTACAACTATGAGCCTAAACATAATCTTAAACCCTATCACAAACCATAGCCCTATCCCTAAACCTAACCATTATCACAATCCTAACCTTACACCATAACCTAATCATAACCCTAACTATGATGTAAACCTTAACCTTGACAATAATACTAATTTTAACTCTTATCCAAAACATAACTATCAACCAAATCCTAATCCTAACCATACCCCCAATTATAATTCTAACCCTTATCCTACCTTTGACATAAACCCTAAACATAATTGTAACCATTTCACTATACCCTAACCCGAACCATAAGTTTAAACCTAATATTAAATTACAACCATAACCCTAACCCTAATGATTATCCTAAACCAAAACCAAACCCTAACATTGAAGCTAACCTAACCATTACCATAACCCTAACCCTAATCATAACCCTAACTAGAACTATGATCATAGCCCTAACTGGAACCATGATGTAAATGTTATCCTCACCATAAAACTAACCTTAACCCTAACGCTAATTATAACCATAATACTTGCCATTAAATAAAGTTTAATATATCTTAGATTTCAATATTTTCTTTAATCCTACAACACATATATATATTGATTTATTTTATGTTTTCCATGTTGAGCCGTGCCAGTGCCACTGCCACTAGCATATATACCTTAAATTTTAATTTATTTTATATAAAATACGCAAAGAAGTATCATTCTCAAGGCACCTATTTCAATTTAGGGTATACAATTGATTAAAAATAGGCACCTCAAGAAGGATATCTATTTGATATAGATTAAATTAAAATTTAATGTATATATGCTAGTTAAATAGATTTGTTTTTCTTTTGATAACATTCTATCTTTTAAAAAAATAAATACTTCTACAAATCTAATAATTCTAATAATTCTATCATCTTAATTCAATTTTTAGATTAACAAATCTATTTTTAAGTAACATAAAATGAATATCATTATATTTTAGAGATTCTAACATTTCTTGAAATTATTTAAATTATAAAAACATTAATTAAATTTAATTTATAATACTTAAATCTCCAAACTAATAAACTATTTAATAATAAACCAAAATACTTTCAAAACAATCAACTAAGCATGTACAATTTAAAAAATTTAAAAATAAAATAAAAAATAACTTAAATTACTTATTGAAACGTATAATGCTAGGTCCCTGAGATTTAAATTTTAAAACTGCTGGTCCCATGAATTTTGTAGTAGTTCAGCTTAGAAGTTTAAACTCAAAAAAGAAACTGTTAAACTCTGACATTTAAGGAAACTAGTGATTTCATGAATATAAAATTTTTGTATGTGCATAATAAAAACAAATAAAAAATGAAGTAAAAATAATTTATTTTCCTCCAAAACTATTTTTTGGATTGAATTTAAATTAATAGAATATTTTGTATGTGCATAATAAAAACAAGTAAAAATAATGTATTTCCATCCAAAACTATCTTTTAATAAAAATTAAATTTAGACTACATCTTCTATCATTCCATTCCATGATATCTTCTCAGTCACTTATTCTCTAAATAAAGAGAGAGAAAATTCTACGAATACTAAGAATACCTCCTATAGAAGAAAGAAGAATGATTGGGTACAATAGTAATGTTTATGGTGATGTGCAGGCAGAGCAGCACACAAATCTATTATCAGTTTGCTGACAACACTTTTGGGTAGGGGTGATAAGGCATTGTGAACAATCCGGCATGGTGTCTTTACTGCATCCCGTACAACTGCCACATGGTTGCGCAGTGACGGAAGACCCTGCATTTCAATTAAAAGAAGAAATATTTCATGAAGAAAAAGATTACATTTAAATTGACCATTCCCATTAGATATTTCTAAGCAAACTTATGACAAAGAAAAATTGTATGAATATATCTCACCCATCACTATAATTGGTGAAAGAAAAATAAGAAGAATAAGAATGCAAGCATACAATGAAGAGCCCATCACAACTCCTTTGCCTGCCATTTGTTTTGAGATAACAAAATTATATGCAATGATAATAAAGACAAGTATTTATATATTAAAAGCGTTAATTATTTAGGGAAGTTCTGTGTTTTCTCTCAACACATTGGAAACTTTCTTGTTTGAAGACAAGTATTTATATATTAAAAGCGTGAATTATTTAGGGAAGTTCTTCGTTTTCTCTCAACACATTGGAAACTTGCTTGTTTGAAATTCAATTGTGTAGAGATTGAAATGCACACATTGGAAACTTTGTTGTTTGAAATTCAATTGTGTAGAGATTGAAATACATTTAATTGGCAAGGTTGTCATATACTCTGAGAGATGTTTCTACTGTTGTAAAATAGTATTGAATATTGATATTAGATATACAAATAATGAACATGCATCAGTTCTCATTTTTTTTTTTAGGTTGCGTTTAAATAATTATTTGTTTCACGGTAAACTATTTTGAATGATGAAGATACATAATATTCTAAATATCCCAATCATACTTAATATTTCATTCTATAGATAAAATTTCTAAATAATTTTTTGCTTTAAAAAGTTATTTTATTAACTTAATTATTATTATTAAGAATTAATTTATTTTACTTTAGAACTATTTTTTTTAGTTAAAATAAATTTTGACTGATATATATTTAAACATATATACCAACTATATTATAAAATGCCTACTTATTAAATATTTAAATTTTTAATGTTGTAAATAAACAATATATGTTTACATCTTATAATTATTCATTATACTTTCATATAGCCTTTATCATTTATCAATTCTAATTCCACATTGTTAGTCCACCCGTAAGTTTTCCTTTTAAAAAAAATATATTCCAATTTGCAGGTTATCCTTTTGTGCCTTTTGTTTCCATTGGGTCATTTGTTCTCTTCCTACTTGAACCATTGAACTCTTTTTTCAAAAGGTTTAAAGGGTTCAAGGTTCAAAGCGTAGTTTTAAAAAGGAAAAAAGTCAGTTGTTCCGGTCTTTGTCACCAAATTTTCAAACGTGTTCACTTGGTCTTCGGTCATTGAATCTTTGAACCCATTGAACCTCGTGTTCAACTGGATCAAGGGTTCAAGGTTCAAAAATGCCTTTTTAGTGGGTCGCGACAATGTATTGTTATATGACGAGCATGAGTCTTTCTTTTTATGTTAAGTCGATATGCGGTCTTGAACTTTGAACCAAATTTCAAGCAGTTCAAGAGGTTCAAGTTTCACTTTTATTATTCCTTTTCTTTGTCGCTCATTCCCAGTGTTGTTTATGTGCCGACCGTTATTGTTTTATTGCTTAAATGAACTTGAACCATTGAAACTCGAGTTCAAGTGGTTCAAGGTTCATAAGTTCTTTTCAAACTAATCCGAAAAGCTTTTTGGTGGAAATAAAAGTGGCGCGACAAGAAGGAATATTCCCTTATTTGGCTTTTTGAAATTCTAAATGTGGAAAGTAATCATGAAAATATCAAATTTCCTGTGCGGAAGTGATGGCTAATTAAGGTGTCAGGTTTGTCATTTCACCATTACTTCGCATGCTTGAAGTAAATCATGATGTAGCGTGTGCAACCCTATTGATATTTTCCTATCTGATTAAAGGAAGATGTATAAGTTTATTTCCATATTTAGGAAGGTCGTAGTTGCCTGACTTCAATTAATTGGAGGCGCCGAAGGTAAATCCAGCACTATTCTCCAGAAGAATTTTCAGTTTTCATGGTGTTATCAGGTAAGTTCAGTTGTCTTCTCCTATGTTGTGTTTCTTTGTGCACTGAAGTTTTATTAGTATAGAAAAGGGGAAGATTTGAAAAAAATTGTTCGGGTAGCATATTGTATTGTTGTTAGAATTTCTTGGTTAAGGGAATACATAGTTAAAATGAGGCCTGTGCTGCCAAAGCTTGAGCAAACCTCATGTTTAGTGAGTATCTTGCCGGAAATGGAAGACACCTCCTTAGTTCATGCAGATTTGGTGAATTTCCTTGAAAGGACTAAGAATCCTCAGGCTGGGTCGCTAATGGAGAAGATAGTTAAGAGTGGTCTTGTGGAAGCTGCTGCATTTCCATTAGTCACGCTGTGTCCAGATTTAGTGTTGGCTTGTATGAACAGATATGATTATGAGAACAGATGTATCAGAACTAGTGATGGTGAAGTGTTAGTCCATATTAATAGGGAAACGGTGATGGTGACAATGGGTATTTTGCATAAAGAGGATTATGAGGATTGGACCATTGGAAATTCATACGCCTATTTCTCGGAGAAGAAGAGCAAGTACAGAAGTATAATTGCAAGAAATTGGCTCTTGAGGGTTCAGAAAGGAGGATCACGACTACCCAAACCATTAACTAGAGAATACCTCATCACTGAGGTGCGGGACATTGTTGTTCTTTTAAACAGAGTAAAAGGGAGTTCACATTCCTTCTATTGGGAAGATTGGATGTAATTTTTCATCCAAGTGGTTCCATCTGGTGACAGAGTTTTGGATTGGTCTCAGGTGATTGCAGAGAGGCTTCACGAGGGGCTAAGCAACTTTGTGGGTATGACTAGGATTTACATGTCTTCTTTCAATGAATGTTGGATTGATGGAATGAGGGTTTATGATTTTTACCCTTTAATGTGATAACAAAGATATGTTGAACAAATTGATAGATGGAGTGGAGTCTTTGCAGGAAGATTGGCCTTTGAACTCCAAGGTGATGCCGACAAGAGAATGTCGACAGAGGCTATGGAGTTTGTGAGTATTTATAGAAGCTTCTTTATCTAGTTGCCATAGTTTACTTACATACGGGTAGGTGGTTTTGAAGGCCAATCATTCAAATACCCAAGTACGCCTTTGATAGCTTCATACTTACAGAGGTGAGCAGGCAGCTAGCCCATATAGATAAAAGACTAGGGGCAAAGAGATAATTCGAGGTGGATTTTCTGATTGATCTTGGGTATTACAGCACTAAATCAGTATTAGATGCTTTGAATTTGGAATTAGAGTTTAAAAGGATGAATCTGCAACTATATGTAGCTAGGCAAAGTTTTGACAGCAAAGGTTATGCAACGGAGAACCTTAACATAGACAGTCATTTCTGCCATGAACCCCAGATGGAAGATTATAGGGACAATTGAAAGGATGAGCATGAAGTGAGAAAGAGTTTGTGGTCAAGATTCACTTGTGACAAATACTTGTCTTGAAGCTCCCAATTAATACATTAGGTGTGTTGGAAGATATAGAGGAAGATGTCCCAGACCCTGAGTTTGGTACTAAGATTGAAGGGAAACCGATTCCAGAAATTGACTGGAACAAAAAAGAAGATGATAGCATTCAAACAAGGACCTTTAATGTTGTCAGGAGAACAGAGAGATGGTTGAGGAAACTAAAATTGAAGGAGGGTCCTTCCATGTCCCCACATGAATCAATAAGTGATTCACACATCCTGGTTCAATCTCCTATTTTTGCCACTAATAAAATTACTGATATTGCAGGTGTCTCAAAGCCCGTTGTAGAGAAAATACCGCTAAGAAGGTCAGGAAGTTCGCCATCCAGTCTTATAGCTGCCCAAGTAACTCGGTCAAGAACAAAGAAGAAGACTAGAGAGCCTGTTCTACAATAGGTCGTAGTGGATTTAGACCCCAGTGAAGAGCTTGAACAAATAATGGACCCACAAGATCAAAGTGAACCTGGGATACAAGAAGTGGATACAAATGAAGGAGTAGGAACTCAATAGGATCCCATGAATGCCCTGGTAATCATTACTTCCCCAGCTACACAGTTCACCCCACTGCTTAAAGGATCTACCAATGCTCCAAAATGGCTGAAAGCCGTCATTGGAAAGAAAAGGAGTGTGGTGCCAGTCACCATCCCATTGGAGGACATGGTTAGTAAATTCTTAGGAAAAGCATTAAAGCCCAAAAATCTCAAAACACAAGCAATGCTTGATGTGGATGACACAATAGGACACTAGACAGCTGAAGTGGCAAAGCCCATTCCCGGGAGAGATGCAGATAAGGCTACGGAGGAAGATTTTATTATGGAGAAAATAGATTTGGGTGTCACGTCAAGGGCTGTGGATGTAAAACATTTGGAATCTTCTACAAAGAGGATAATCTCCAGGACTTGGAAAGATGAAAAAGAAAAGAGAGAAATGAAACAAATGGTTGCATAGATGGCAGAGTACATCAATGCTATTCATAATCCAAATCCTCAACCATTGTCATAGATACCAGTGTCATTTGACCCCAAGTCTCCAACAAACAAGAAGATGCTCAATCAAGTTCAAAGGAAGAGGGTAGTGATGGAGATGTTCAACAAATGGTTGGATCTAATAATTCAACAAGGATCAAAATATATTACTAATCTGGTCAAGTAAAGAACTTGAGCTGGAGATAGTCACCTAGGAAAATGAAAGGGTTAAGTGGGTAGCGGTCCTCGCACAAATGAATGATGTTCATAAGTATGGAGTTGTGAAGTTTTTAGCTGAGAAACCAATGGAGAACCTAGATGATAATGTGCTATATGTGTCAAAGAAAAATGTGGAGTGGCGCAACTCAATCATCGGGTAGGGCCATGAAGAATCCACTAAGCTACTCAAGGGACTGACTGATTTGATTGACACTATATACAAGTACCTCAAATGTATTGATATTCAACTCATGAAGGAGGGAGCTAAAGTGATTGAGGAAGTTGTAGACATGATTAAATTATTTCAAGATAGAGTTCATTCCATTCAGACCACAAAATCTTTGACTGCCGATGACTTTTTGAAAGTAGCAAGGATTGAATCAATACTCATTATTTGTTCGGATCACTTGGAGGTTCACAAAGTAAAGGTCACGCAGGTGAATATGGACAAGGAAGTGTGGAAGTGTGGAACTTTTAGACCGCACACATAGAATGGCGAGGATCTATGACAAAATAGGACAAGCCCGTAACTTCCTTAGTTACGGTAGACGCTTAGTTATGCTACAATGAAACTCCAGTCTTTTAGCGGCTATTAGTTTAGCTTTCTTTTTGTGTCATCTGAATGGTTTCTTTCACTGAAGTGAAAGTAAATGTTATTTTTCAATTATGTAAAAACTATGGCTTGGTGGCTATTTAAGCTGAAAAGCTTGCTTTTGAAAGGGTTCTGAAACTGTGATTTAAGAAACAATAGAAGTGTTTTTGATACGAATTATGGAAAATGAAGTAATGATTGATTATTAATGGAATGTTGAGACATCTTTAAATCTATGCATTCTGAGATTCATAATTTTTCTTAGGTTGTTATGTGTGTTGGCATTTGGCATTATAACAGACAATGAGAGATTATTGGCATTTCAATAAGGATATTGAGAAGGTTGTTGATGATTATGGAAATAACTGATTAAGGATGTTTACTGTCTTGATATTATTATTTTTTCATTGATGTCAAGAAATTGATTTTCTAATTCAGTATGATGTTGCCATATCTTGAGAAGTATGATTTGAAGAGTATAAAGATGTCGGTAAAAGACACACAAAGAATATGACGAATAAGGTATTCAATAGGCAACTATTACCGACTCAGATAATGATGAGATCATGATGTTTAGATTGTTTAAACATCATACATATGTTGTAAATTGTAAGGTTAATACTATACTATGTTACCGAGCAACGAACCTAGTCGGTAAACCCTAAGGAACCTAGTTGGTAAACCCTAAGGTTATCGCTATTGGTTAATAAAGGCAGAATGTCTACCGAGTGAAGTTTAGTATTTACCGAGTTGTTACCGAGTTATAACTGAGCTATAACAGAATACATTAAATGGTTACATGCATTATTTAATGAAGGAAGCTGATGAGCTCGAACTGATTAAATGATTGGTATGCCATGCATGAAGTTTGTTAATGAATCTATGGCAAAGGAAAATTGGCATGAAGATCTATAGCTCAGATTGAACCGCAATAACCTAGCACAAGTTCCAAGAAATGTATGCAAGTTCCAAGGTAGGGTAAAACATTTTCAGATCAAAGGATACATTGAACCTAGTGAAAGTTTGAAGATCTGATGGCTATGATTGATCATGGGAAATGTGATCAAGGAGATTAAGCGGTTGGCGAACTGGATCTATACTTACATTAAGTATCAAAACTAATAATTGGTATCAGAGAATTGGACTCCGAAAGAAAATTTTAAAGGTACTTGAGGCAAAGATCCAAAGATGTATAAGAGGGATGCACCGAAGCTGAACAAGTTAAGTTTCTCTACATGGCAGAAAAGGATGAAGCTACACCTATCAGGAATTGCAGAATATGTTGTATATTATCTGGAGAATGATTTCATCACAGCGAGCACCTATCCATTGACAATGGAAGAGATAAAGGCAAAGCAAGAACATATCCAAGCAATGATTGAAATAACATCTGCACTGACTGACTCAGAGTTTAATGATCTAGAAGGTTGCAATGATGCAAAGGATATGTGGGATAAGCTCATATCAGTATATGGAGGAGATGAACATGTTCAAAGAGAAAAAGTATATAGTCTAAGAGGACAACTTGAATCTATGAGGATGAATGAAAGTGAGAACATAACTCTGTACAATACAAGACTAAAGGAGATTGTCAATCAAATCAAAGGAGTAGGTGGAACTATTAAAGAAAAGGATATAACAAGTAAGTTGTTAAGAACCCTTCTACCGACTTATGCAATCTGAGTCTCTGCAATCAATGAATTGAGGTCTGTACCTAATATGCTAGTTTATTTAGATGCTACTATTGGTAAGCTACATGCATTTGAGTTAAGTAACTTTGATAATAGTGGATCCTCGGTAAATAAAGTTGAATCTGCATTTAGTTCTTTTCATCTTGATGAATCTAATGATTACAATGAAAGAAAGTATAAGTACTCTGAAGGAGATCACAGTGGAGCAAGTGAAATATTTCGTAAGAACATGGAAGAAGTACACAAACTGTATGAGGAAATCAGAAAGCATGAAGAGTTTGAAGAACTATTAGCCAGAAGGTTACCGAGAGGCAAAGGTAAGTATAAAGGAAAACTACCTTTGAAATGTTTCAATTGTGATAAGATAGGACATATGGCTTCTAACTATCCTGACAAAGATTCTACTGAAAAGAGAGATTACTGAGTTGACAGACAGAAAGACAATCATTACAGAGGACACCGAAACTTCAAAAGAAGAGATAGAAAGGCATGCTTAATTGTTGGCATATGCTGCTTTCAAAAACATCAAGGTATACCAAATGGATGTCAAATCTGCATTTCTGAATGGAATATTAGAAGAAGAATTTTTATTGAACAACCTGAAGGATTTGTTGAAGATAATAATAAAGATCAGGTATGTAAATTGAACAAAGCATTATATGGTCTAATAAAAGCACCTAGAGCATGGTATGAAAGATTGCACTCTTATTTGATTAAGATTGGTTTTATACGGACAAGTGAGAATAGCAATATGTACATGAAGAATGATGAAAATGGAATACTGATCTCAGCCATATTTGTTGATGATATTATATTTTTTGGAAATGACTCTTTATGCAAGAACTTTGAAAATAAAATGAGTAAAGAATTTGAGATGTCATTAATCGGTGAGATAAATTATTTTATAGGTTTACAGATACTGCAAATGAAAAATGAGATTTTCATTACTCAATCCAAGTACATAAAGGAAATCTTGAAGAAATTTGGAATGGAGGATTCAAAACTAGTAAGTACTCCTATGACTACCAACTGTAAATTATCAAAGAATGATGAATCTGCATCTGTGGATGAGACACTTCACCGATCCATGATTGGAAAGCTACAATATGTTGTTCACAATAGACCAAACATAGCACATGCAGTAGGTATAGTTGCAAGATTCTCTGCAGATCCTAAGGAAACACACATGACAACAATCAAAAGAATTTTTAGATACTTGAAAGGCACAGAGGATTATGGCTTAGTATATCAGAAAGGAAATGATTTTGATTTAAAATTTTATACTAATGCTGATTGGGCAGGCAACATTGATGACAGAAGAAGCACAAGTAGAGGAGCTTTCTTTTTAGGAGAAAGACTAGTGAGTTGGCTTAGCAAGAAACAAGGATGTGTTTCATAGTCAACAACAGAAGCTGAATACGTTGCTACAGCATTGAATTGTACCAGCATAGCATTGATCAAACAACTGTTGGAAGGTATAAATGAGAAAGTTACTGAGCCAGTAACTATATTCTGTGACAATACTAGTGCCATTAATATTTCAAAGAATCCTGTTATGCACTCTAAGACAAAGCACATCTCTATCAAATATCATTGTCTTAGAGAAGAAGCTGAAGAGAAGAAATTGGTGTCGAAGTATGTTAGCACAAAGGAACAAATAGCAGACATCTTCACCAAGCCACTACCAAGGGACACTTTTGAATATCTCAGAAGTAAGTTAGGGGTCCTACCCCTATCTTCTACTCACTGACCGAGTTCGGTGAAAGAATCAATTCGATGACACTATCGAATATCTTTTTAAGAGTTGATGCTGATTTACACACTTTAGGATGTTTTCTAAAGGTGTATAGGAAATAATGTAGGATATAATACAGGGAACAAGAATTAAAGACAAAATGCTCTGATGGAGACTCAGTTGATACACAACAGCAAGAATTCACTTCATACATGAAGAGATTATGTTTTAGTTCTTTACTTTTTGGCATTGTTGTCAAAAGGGGAGAAGACTAATATAAGGGGGAGAAGACTAATTAAAAAGACTGAAACTGAAGATTGAAAAAAGGAGAATTCTAATGTATGGGGGAGAATTCAAGGGGGAGAAGACTGATTAAAAAGACTGAAACTGAAGTTTGAAAAAAGGAGAAGTCTAATGTATGGGGGAGAATTCTGATGACAACAAGAGAGTATTTTAGCATTTTAGAATCACAGCAATCTGAATCTTTTTAAGGTCAAATCAATTGGTTTTGCCATCAATGCCAAAGGAGGAGATTGTTGGCATTTGGCATCATAATAGACAATGGGAGATTGCTGGCATTTCAATAAGGATATTGAGAAGGTTGTTGATGATTATGGAAATAACTGATTAAGGATATTTACTATCTTGATATTATTATTTTGTCATTGATGTCAAGAAATTGATTTTCTAATTCAGTATGATGTTGCCATATCTTGAGAAGTATGATTTGAAGAGTATAAAGATGTCGGTAAAAGACACACAAAGAATATGATGAATAAGGGGATGAATAAGGTATTCAATGGGCAACTATTACCGAGTCAGACAATGATGGGATCATGCTGTTTAGATTGTTTTAACATCATACATATGTTGTAAATTGTAAGGTTAATACTATACTATGTTATCGAGTAAAAAAACTAGTCGATAAACCCTAAGGAACCTAGTTGGTAAACCCTAAGGTTATCGCTATCAGTTAATAAAGGTAGAATGTCTACCGAGTGAAGTTTAGTATTTACCGAGTTGTTACCGAGTTGTAATCGAGCTGTAACAGAATACGTCAAATGGTTACATGCGTTATTTAATATAGGAAGCTTATGAGCTGGAACTTATTAAATGATTGGTATGTCGTGCATGAAGTTTGTTAATGAATCTATGGCAAACGAAAATCGGCATGAAGATCTACAGCTCAGATTGAACCGCAATAATCTAGCACAAGTTCCAAGAAATGTATGCAAGTTCCAAGGCAGGGTAAAATGTTTTCAGATCGAAGGATACATTGAACTTGGTCAAAGTTTGAAGATCTGATGGCTATGATTATGGGAAATGTGATCAAGGAGATTAAGGGGTTGGTGAATTGTTTATAAATAGGGAACTATTGATAAACAATGTATGTAGGAAAATGTATGCATAGGGATGCTACATTGTGATTACCGAGCACAGAAGCTTGAAGACCTATTTGAATAACAAAGTATAGAAGCCCAGCATGTGGACAAGATTAGTTCTATGTCTAGATTGTATTGAGAAAATAAGAATCTGCTTTAGCATTTTAGATGTGAAGTTGCAGATAGATTTTAATTACTGTTATTTTATGAAGTGACAGAAAATCTCTTAACTGAGTGGACTTAACAATCTTATTTGTAAAACCCTCTAGCAAGGTGACATTCTGATTGAGTGTTTGAAATCCTTTAACAAGGTCACTTCTAATAAGGTGAAGATCCTAACAGATCTGAGGGAAATCCCTTAACCGGGTCACATCTAGCAATGTGTTTGTAATCTTTAACAGGATTTTCTTTTAACTGAGCATACTCTAGAAGAGTATATTTCTTAGTGGGTCCGAAATCCCATAGTGGTTTTTCCCTATTTGGGTTTGCATGTTAAATATGGTATTATGAGGTTTATGATGTTTATATTCTTTTGAGTTTGCATGTTTAGCAGTTTTGGTTATATTACTGAAGTATATGTTATCGAGGTTGAATCTGATGTTTTTATGGAAGATTAAGTTTGTATGGTTCACCCCCCCCCTCTCATCTTGTTGGCTATTGGTTTTGTACTTACATTAAGTATTAGAACTATCAATGTGGGCATAATTTAATCTTACAATCAGTTATCTCTACATTTATTTTTGGTTCGTATTTATTATAGATTGTTGGATGACCTACATGTTGTAAATCAGCTTGATCCCCCTTGCCCTATGAGGCATGAGAGAGTCTCAGTTAAGCTGCTAGTTTCTCTTGTTGAGTTTCCATTTTGTTTCAAATGTATGCAGTAAACATATGTTAATTGGAGTCTATAAACTCCTCTTTGAGCAATTTATTAGAAAAATTTAGGCATTTATTTGTGCGGATGGATAAATGTTGAAGCCTTTTCAATACTTTCTAGTTAAAAGTGTTACAAAAAAAAAATCAAATGTATAGTTAATTCATTGTAAATCATACGAGGAGATGCCCTCAAATGCAGAGGTTGAATTATTATTAATTCTTACAACTGTTGGTATTTTTTGTTTCTTTCTAAAGGGTAAAATGGAGTCACATTTTGCTTAACAAGATAATAACTAAAATTTCAAGAAGGAGACAAATCTGTTAACCAACACACATGAACCTTGAACTTTAATATATAAGCTATGCCATGTTTGAAAAATTTTATTTTTCATGTTAATGATTATTTTTACTTCTTCATGGATTTATATATTAGATCATAGGAACATCAAATCTAGGGAGAATATAATGGTGAAAAATATATAAATATGTGATTTTCTCTTATGTTTTGGTCTAAAATAAATTATAATATCATCTAAAATAAATTAGAATATCAATGGAATAACATATTTTTAAGTACCATGTTCATACATAAATTTGGCTATGAGATCACACTCTTCTAATGCACAATGTAAATATGTACCATACTAATAATTTCACTATTATTTATGGCAGATAAAAAATTTAAGGCTTTTGGAGATCCTATGTTCAGATGGCTACATTTTAAGATGATTTTATTTGAAAATACAAGGGATCATACCCTTGATAATGGATGCAAACTCTTTTTGGACCTAACTTGAGAGGATTATCATTTATTGTAAGCTTTTATTACTTGGTGTTTAATATACATGATAATCTTGTATGCCACTCTAAGCTTTTATGTACCTAATAAGTGAAGGATCTAATAAGTACTATATTATCCTAGTTTTGATCTTGAGATTTGGATGTAGTAATGAGGACTTATTTGGAGAAGTGAAAAACTTGATTTGTAGCTTATGGCATATTCCCTTGTTCCAAGAATAATTATTTTAATTGATCTACTTTGGTATGAGAGGTTTCAATCTATTACTATCATATTTGCATTTGATTTTGTGAGATTTTTCCAAGATCAAGAGGCAATGGAAAACAAAAATAAGAGAGAACAAAATAGATGATAGAAATAAACTATAATCTATCAAGAGAAAATATTGATCAACTAGATCATCAATCGTTGTTACATATAATGAATATGAGCCTGCTTATATAGGCAAGGATATATGGATATGTGAGCACACAAACATGACATGTGGCTCAATAAGAAACAAGGTTAGGTAGGAAATAGGTGTGGGTAGGTAGGAGAAACAATATAATAGTCCACATGAGGTGGATCACCCACTGAATGTGGAGTGTAACAACAAGATCAACACCATAAAAGGGGGAAATGATCCTACACACACTATCCCGATGTGACACAAACACCCAAGTGTCTCATAACCAAACTACTATGAAATGCATTTCCTAAGTAAACTTAAGTAAAGTGTAATAATATCCACGATGAATAATTATTTACACCAACACCCCCCTTTAAGTGCAAGTTAGGGGAATGCACTAAAGTCTACAATGCAACTAAGCAATGCAAGATGGGTCCCGGCTACAAGGCCATGTTAGGTACCCATGTACAAATGCAAATGCATGAAAACCAATGCAACGAAATCTCTCACAAAGCGGGGAAAGAGAGAAAAACCCAATGGGAAAAAACACTCCCCCAAAAGAGAGAAGAAAACAAGATACAAAGAACTCTCATAGAAGTATGTGAAGGACAAAACCCCATGTGAGGAAAAAGTCCCCCCCATATGAGAGAAGAAGAAGAGAGACTAGGAAGCCCCCCCTCAATCTGGAATCTACACCAATTATAGAAGCTCAAAGATGAATGAAGACACTACTCCATGAAAGTCGAACAACATTCCTCCCCTTAGGAAGAAACAAAACCAAAGGTGTATCCATGAATTCTCTCCAACCATGAAGGGAAGATGAAGCAAAAATACTCATGATGAAAGGAATCTCTGAAAACTGCTCAAGTGTCCCCATGTCAATGCTGAAAGGTACCCCCTCCAAAGGGAGTAAACTGTGCCACACTGCTGAAAAAGGAACTCCAAGATCTAGTGGAGATGAATGTAGAACAATATCCAAAGACTCATATGTCTCCTCAAAATATAAAGAAACCTCCTCCAAGTGTTGTACAAAAGTATCCACAATCATGTCAACCTCTAAAGATTGATCATGTAAAGAATGCAAAAGAGGGTCAGAGTTATCCCTCACAACAATCAAAGAAGGATCATCTTCATCAAAGAGAAGATGAATGTCATGAATGGTGTCTCCCAAATCTGCAATGTAGGAGTCCACAACAAAAACCTACAATGTCTGCCAAGTAGGCATCCTAATAAACTGAAGCTGGAAGACATGAAATATCTTGCTGCACTGAATCATAAGAAGGAAAAACTATCGCACTAACTAAACCATCAGGTGCAATAGGTGGTGTGATATCAATAGAAGGAGATGAAATGCAAGGCTCAAGAATAGGGTCACATGTGAGAATCCCCAAGTTCAAATGCCCAAAGTTCTCCTCAAAATCTGAATCATCAACATAGGAAGAACCAACCTTATCAATAGGACCAAAACCTGAAAAAAGAGTACAATCAAGATGCATGATCAACCACTCCAGTTGCAATGATAGCTCCACTCTCCAAGTCTCTAATGATAACTAAATCAAGTGTGAACTCCATAGTTTTCCTAGTTTCCCCATGTGTGATTTGATAGATGGAAAGAAGATTATTTGTCAAGTGGGGTACACACAACACATCATTAAAGGAGTTATCCCCAATGGCAATAGATCCCTTCCCAATCACATCCATGTATGTATGATTACCCATCAAAATCTATGACATGTGGCAAGGCTCAAATGTAGAATACATAGACTGTGAAGATGTTATATGATGAGAAACCCCTAAATCTAGAAGCCATCTCCCTGAGTCATGACTTGTAGTAGCACAAAGAGCTTGTCCCTTTCATTTATCTATCCCAAAAGAGTGATCCTTTCCTTTATCCTTGGAAGAAGAAGCCGATGTAGACATTCTAGAAGGTAGTTTGATTCTATTCTTCTCAAGAAGATTCTTCAAGTCATCAATATCCTTCTTATAACAATGATGTTCCTTATGTCCTGACTTCTTGCAATATCCACAAAAAATATTATCCTTATATGATTTCCTCTTAGGTGAGGATGGTGAATCACCTTGTTGTGGAGAGGAAGATGTTACTACTTATCAAATTTCCATTAGTTTTATATTCAAAGTCATACTATATATTCTAGTCGGTTAGCACTACCGAATCATGAAGTCGGTATACATAGAGAAGTCGGTATGCAAAGTCTAGTCGGTTATAGAGGAAAGTAGTCACAGAATGCAGTATACACCGAGCTGTCTACCGAGTATCTTTTTGAGACTATCGAGCAGCAAAGATGACACACCAAGTTGACATACACCGAGTGAAATGTGTTACTAGATACATTGAACCTGGACATGCATATGAAAACATGTTACAAGATCGAGGCACATCTAACTGTTATTACATTGGAAATTGCACTAGAAGATTGTGTATGATTACAAGGACAATCTAACCAATAAAATATTTTGTTTAGTTATTCATTTGAGGAATCTTGTTTGTAAGATCGAAGCAATGAATTGGATCACCGTTTTAAGAGATCTATTTATATAGCATGAGTTAAGAGTTAAAGGTGTGTGCATGTATGCATGAGGGAAGACTGTTACAGTGATACAAAGGTCACCGAGAAGGTTTTTAGAGAACAGTCAAAGAACAGAGTAAACAGAAGGGTTTACCAAGTTACTATATGGGTTACCGAGGTATGCTATAAGCAAGGTAATCTTATTCTGAGCACATAGAATCTGCTATAACATTTCAGATGTAAAGTTGCAGATATTTGTAATGATTTTATTGTAATATTGTGAAGTTGAAAGAGAAACCTTTGACAGGGTAAAAGACACTATTCAAGTCTATAAATTGTAAAGCCTCTAACTAGGTGCAGCATTCAGAATAAACGTTGTAAAATCTTTTAGCAAGGTAGATCTAACAGATCTTGATACTCCTAATAGGGTAAGCTATCAGAAATAGTTAAATGTAGCTCTAACCGAGCATTCTTTATTATTGCAGTAGTGAAGTTATGGGTGCCATCCCCACCGTAGTTTTTCTCTCTAACCAAGAGTTTCTGCGTAACCAAAATATATGTGTTATGGAGTGAATCATGTATGATTTTTATCTATTTGTTTTAACTTTATTTTATGTTACTACACTATTCTGTTTATGCATAATAGTAAGGTTATTATTCAAGAAAAGTTTTGGAGTATTGATTCATCCCTCCCCTCTTAGTACATTACCTTTCCATATCAGGCCTAACACGAGATTGTGCTCCATCTTGTTGTGGTTTAGACCTAGGTTGCTTTTGATTCTTGCATTTTCCTTGATTACTTTGATTCCCTTTGTTAGCCACCAAAGCTTGTGACTTTGAAGATTTGAGAATCCCAATCGTGGTCAACTTATATTGCTCAAGTATCAACATCTCCGTGAATGAATCAAATGAGGGAGAAGTGTATGAGGAACCTTGAGCTAACCTATGGGTGTGAAAGCTAGATACAAAGGCTGCATACTCTGAAGGAATCTTGTCCAACAAGTTATAAACCAATTGAGCATTCTTTTTGTCAATTCCACAATCTTTTAGCTTTTCTCTTAGCTCAGTTGCTTTTGTGATATAATCTTGGATTGTATCAAAATCCTTGGGATCCAAAGTTGTGAGTTCACTATCAAGCTTTTAGCCCTTAATCTCATCAACTTGACCATACAATTTCTTTAAAATATCCCAAGCCTCTTTAATTGTTGTACAGTTATCAATGTGAAAAATGAGGTCATTTGATACATACTTTCTAAGAGTTCCAAGTGCCATAGCATTCTTAGTAAGTCATTCAATTTGAGCATTAGGATCAGGTGGTGTTGTAATAGTTTCATTTACATAATGAATGTGTCCTTTTTCCATTAGTTTACTCCATGCCTTAATTTTCCATGATGCATAACTATGAGGAGTTAAAAGTGGAAATTTAGGAGAACCCATAGCACCAAAATGAAAAAACACAAGATAGAGAGAGGCACAATCACAAAAGACACCCCCCCAAAATACTCAATCAATAAATCCCCCCATAAATGGTGATTTTGGCACTTTATACTTAGTGTGTATACAATGGGCCACTTGCAAAACAAGATAAAGTGGACTTCTGATTTCAATTTACCAATTCTCAAAATGAGATCTAAGAGACTTCAAAAAATACTACTGGTGATCTAAACTAAGATCCAAGAAAAATGCAAGTACCAAATATACCAAAAATGGCCAAATACTGAAAGTACAATTTCTACTTAAAATCACTACAAATACATGGCAGATTATGCAAGTAGATGAAAAAATATGCACTTTCAAAAAATGGCACCTGAAAAGGAGTCCATATGAACCCAAATGAAGCCTCCAAAGCTGTAAAAACTAGGATTTCACGATTTCTAAAAAACCTGTATCCGAAAATCAAAAAACTTCTGCACCACTGTACAGATCACAAAATTCTACCCTAAAACAAAAAATATTGCTTGGAAAAATGAGTCTGTATGAGTGAGATATCGCTATTTGCGAATCGCCTACAAAATTATAATTTCTGGAAAATTTCCACCGCAGCGTCAAACTTCAAATGCCTCTAGATTTGGACTCTGAAGTCCGATTTGGATGAAACAAAATGCAAAACTAACTTTCTTGGTCCTCCTAAATCCAATGGTAACCTCAAATTTCACCCATCAAGCTTCAATAATAACCTCCAATAGAAAACTCTAAAATACACAACCCCAAATAACATCAAATTTCTCTCAATTAGCAAACCAATGACACTCTAATGGCTCTAATAACATGTGAGATTTTGCCAAGAGAAAGAGGCAATGGGAAACAAAAATAAGAGAGAACAAAATAGATGATAGAAATAAACTGTAATCTATGAAGAGAAAATATTGATCAACTGGATCATCAATCATTGTTACATATAATGAATATGAGCCTGCTTATATAGGCAAGGTTATATGGATATGTGAGCACACAAAAATGACATGTGTCTCAATAAGAAATAAGGGTAGGTAGGAAATAGGTGTGGGTAGGTAGGAGAAACAATATAATAGTCCACATGAGGTGGATCACCCACTGAATGTGGAGTGTAACAACAAGATCAACACCCTAAAAAGGTGGAAACTCTCCTACACACACTATCCCTATGTGACACAAACACCCAAGTGTCTCATACCCAAACTACTATGTAATGCATTTCCTAAGTAAACTTAAGTAAAGTGTAATAATATCCATGATGAATAATTATTTACACCAACAAATTTGAATGTTACATGTTAATATCATTTTACTTTGGTTATGGTGGATGAGATCTTACTTTAGAGATCTTGGTACATGTTATTGTTGAACAAGGATATGGTTTAATTTGTAGGTTCTTTTGTTGTTCTTGTTCTTTTTAGATGTTTGTATTGTCATTGTTGACTATAAAGAACTTGTGAGAGCTATGGAAACTACTACTAAGATATATATGGCAAATGTTTTATGATAAGGTAAAATGGTATGAATATATCTCCCAACATTGTAATTGGTGAAAGAAAAATAAGAAGAATAAGAATGAAAGCATACAATGACGAGCCCATCACAACTCCTTTTCCTGCCATTCATTTTGAAATTACGAAATTATATGCAATGATAATAAAGACAAGTATTTATATAAATGTGTGAATTATTTAAGGAAGTTTCTATGTTTCCTCTTATGCATTGGAAAGTTTCTTGTTTTGAAATTCAGTTATGTAGAGATTAAAATTTATTTAATTAGTAAGGTTGTGAAATACTCTAGGAGATTATTCTATCGTAAAATACTATTGAATCTTCATATTAGATATACAAATGATAAACATGCATCATTTTCGTGCATTTTTTTTGTTTGTGTGTGTGTGTGTGTTTACGTTGCATTTAAATAATTATTTATTTCACAATTTTTTTACATCAAGTTCTGCTAGATAGATCATCAAGAGGGTCGAGTGAGCAAGCTCTTCCAAATTTAATGTTGCATCAAAAAGCTTTTGAAATAATAAATTATATTAAAATTTTTGTTGATGCTATAAAAATATGATAGACTTATAAAGTACTTAGAGGGGAGGGTGAATCAGTGACACCAAAAAAATACTACTTTAAACACTGACCGGTAGATATACTTAACAAGTTTGTTAAACACTATGCATGCTATCCAAAATGATATTAAAGCATACACAATAAGTAAAACATCCGCCAAACACAAAGTGTTTATATATATATATATATATATATATATATAAAACACTTGTAAATATTCATATAATTCATAATAGATTTTTGTAAACATAAATTACTTGTTGAAAAGTGTTATGTTAGGTCCTTAGAGGGGGCCTTCCTAAAAAATAGAGTTGGAGTTGGAGCTATTTTTTAATAAAAATTAATTTTTTTAATATAATTCATAGTAACTATTTTTTAATAAAAATTAAATTTAGATGTTTAACAATTAGGACGCCTGCATTTTTTTGAGAAGATCTCAAATAATCTTAGAGCATAATTTTTTTTTATTCATAAAATCACATCTTCTTTAAAATAGAACTTAAACCCTCTCTAAATCATTCCATGCTATCTCTCACTCTCTTTTTCTCTAAATAAAGCCAAAAAAAATACTAGGAATACTAAGAATACCTACTATAGAAGAAAGAAGAATGATTGGCTACAATAGTAATGTTTATGGTGAAGTGCATGCAGAGCAGTACATAAAGCTATTATCAGGTTGCTGACAACACTTTTGGGTAGGGGTGATAAGGCATTGTGAACAATCCAGCATGGTGTCTTTACTACATCCCGTACAACTGCCACATGGTTGCACAGTGACTGAAGAGCCTGCATTTCAATTAAAAGAAGAAATATTTCATGAAGAAAAAGTTTACATTTAAACTGACCATTCCCATTAGATGTTTCTAAGAAAATTTATGATAAAGTAAAATGGTATGAATATATCTCACCCATCACTGTAATTATTGAAAGAAAAATAAGAAGAATAAGAATGCAAGCATACAATGACGAGACCATCACAACTCCTTTGCCTGCCATCCATTTTGAAATTACGAAATTATGTCAAATGAGAATAAAGACAAGTATTTATATATTAAAAGTGTGAATTATTCAAGGAAGTTTCTGCATTTTCTCTTATGCATTGGAAAGTTTCTTGTTTGAGATTTAATTGTGTAGAGATTGAAATGCATTTAATTAGTAAGGTTGTCAAATATTCTAAGAGATGTTTTTGTTGTAAAATAGTATCGAATCTTGATATTAGATATACAAATGATAAACATGCATCATTTTCATCCTCTTTTTTTTTCTTGTGTGTTTAGGTTGTGTTTAAATAATTATTTGTTTCATAATTTTTTTACATCAGGTTCTGCTAGATAAATCATCAAGCGGGTGTAGACGGTATAAAAATATGTTTGGCTTGCCTCTTGAAAAATGGCTCCTGAATACCATACTATCAACAATTATGGTATACCTTAAAAGAAAACACTATTGTTCTCTTTACCAGTTAGGAAGTCCTCTGGACATAACATCAATGTCACTATATATATTTTAAACAACAATTCTTTTAAGTTGTTTTTTATTATTTATTTAACATATTCTACAAACAAAACAATTATAAACACATAACAATTTAATAATTCTTTTTGAGTATGTTAATTAATATTTTTTATTTTAAAATTATAAATAATAATTACATCTATATTTAAATTGTCATAACAATGTTGTTTTTATTATACAGTATAATTTATGAGCATTGAAAAGTGTGAGATTGTTGGGAAGTTTCTTTAGCCTTTGTCTAGTCTTCTAGTTGTCATTCTGTGTGCTCTAGAAGTTTTTGGCTTCTAGTTTTCTTAGTTGCAGAGAGAATTTTTCAAACACGTTTCTGATAGATTTGATACTAAATGTAAGTACATATCCAATAGCCAACAAGATGAGAGGGGGGGGGGGTGAATCATACAAACTTAATCTTCTATAAAAACATTAGATTCAACATCGGTAACATATACTTCAATAATATAACCAAAAATGCTAAACATACAAACTCAAAAGCATATAAACATCATAAACCTCATAACATCAGATTTAACATGGAAACCCAAATAGGGAAAAACCACTGTGGGATTTTGGACCCACTAAGAAATATATTCTTCTAGAGTATGCTTGGTTAAAAGCAAATCCTATTAAAGATTACAAACAAATTGCTAGATGTGACCCGGTTAAGGGATTTCCCTCAGATCTGTTAGGATCTTCACCTTGTTAGAAGGGACCTTATTAAACAATTTCAAACACTCAATCAGAATGTCACCTTGCTAGAGGGTTTTACAAATAGGACTGCCAAGTCCACTCGGTTAAGAGATTTTCTGTCACTTTCACAAAATAACAGTAATAAAAATCTATCTGCAACTTCACATCTAAAATGCTAAAGTAGATTCTTATTTGTTCAATACAATCTAGACATAGAACTAATCTTGTCCATATGTTGGGCTTCTATACTCTATTATTCAAAACAGGTCTTCAAGCTTCAGTGCTCGGTAATCATTATGTAGCATCCTTGTGCATACACTTGCCCGCATACAATGTTTATCAACAGTTCCCTATTTATAAACAATTAGCTAACCGCTTAATCTCCTTGATCATATTTCCCATGATCAATCATAGCCATCAGATCTTCAAAATTGACTAGGTTCAATGCATCTTCCGATCTGAAAATGTTTTACCCTACCTTGGAACTTGTGCTAGGGTATTGCAGTTCAATCTGAACTGTAGATCTTTCTGTTGATCTTCCATTGACATAGATTCTTAAAAAACTTTATTTTTGGCATACCAATCATTTAATCAGTTCTAGCTCATCAGCTTCCTTCATTAAATAACGCATATAAATATTAAATGCATTCTGTTACAGCTTGGTTACAACTGGGTTACAACTCGGTAACAACTCGGTGAATACTAAGCTTTACTCGGTAGACATTCTTCCTTCATTAACCAATAGCGATAACCTTAGGGTTTACCAACTAGGTTCCTTAGGGTTTACTGACTAGGTTCTTTGCTTGGTGACATAGTATAGTATTAACCTTACAATTTATAACATATGTATGATGTCGAAACAATCTAAACATCATGATCTCATCATTGTCTAACTTGGTAATAGTTGCCCATTGAATACCTTATTCATCTTCTTATTCATCACAATCTTTCCTGTGTCTTTTACCAACACCTTTATACTCTTCAAATCATATTTCTCAAGATATGGCAACATCATATTGAATTAGAAAATCAATTTCTTGACATCAATGAAAAAATAATAATATTAAGATAGTAAACATCCTTAATTAGTTATATCCATAATCATCACCAATCTTCTCAATATCCTTTATTGCAATGTCAACAATCCTTCATTATCTGTTATAATGCTAAATTGCCAACAATCTCCCCCTTTGGTATTGATGGCAAAACGAATTGATTTGACCTTAAAAGATTCGAATTGTTGTGATTCTAAAATGCTGAAATGCTCTCTTGCTATCAACAGATTTTCTCCCCCATTCATTAGACTTCTCCTATTTTCTTCAGTTTTCTGTCCAATCCTAGTCTTCTCTCCTTTCTCAGTTTTCTCCCCTTTTGACAACAATGCCAAAAAGTAAAGAACTAAAACATAATTACTTCCTATATGAAGTGAATTCCTACTGTAAGGTGTCAATTCAGTCTCGGTTAGAGCATTTTGTCTTCAATTCCTATTCCCTGTATTGTTTCTTATAATATTTCCTGTAATATTTCCTATACACCTTTAGAAAACATCCTAAAGTTTTTAAGTGAGCATCAACTCCTAAAAGATATTTGATAGAGTCATCGGATTGATGCTATCACCGAACTTGGTCAGTGAGTAGAAGATAGGGGTAGGACCCCTAACTTACTTCTGAGATACTCAAAACTATCCCTTGGTAGTGGTTTGGTGAAGATATCTACTATTTGTGCCTTTGAGCTAACATACTCCAACACCACTTTCTTCTCTTGAGCTTCTTCTCTAAGATAATGATATTTGATAGAGATGTGCTTTGTCTTAGAGTGCATAATAGGATTCTTCGAAATGTTAATGGCAATAGTATTGTCACATAATATAGTTACTAGCTCAGTAAATTCCTCATTTATACCTTCCAATAGTTGTTTGATCCATGCAATGTTGGTATAATTCAATGTTGCAGCAACGTATTCAACTTCTGATGTTGACTGTGAAACACATCCTTGTTTCTTACTAAGCCAACTCACTAGTCTTTCTCCTAAAAAGAAAGCTCCTACACTTGTGCTTTTTCTGTCATCAATGTTGCCTGCCCAATCAGCATCATTGTAAACTTTTAAATCAAAATCATTTCCTTTCTGATATACTAAGCCATAATCTTCAGTGGCTTTCAAGTATCTAAAAATTATTTTGATTGCTGTCATTTGTGTTTCCTTAGGATCTGTAGAGAATCTTGCGACTATACCTACTGCATGTGCTATGTCTGGTCTACTGTAAACAACATATTGTAGCTTTCCAATCATGGATTGGTAAAGTGTCTCATCAACAGATGCAGATTCATCATTCTTTGATAATTTACAATTGGTAGTCATATGGGTACTTACTAGGTTTGAATCCTCCATTCCAAATTTCTTCAAGATTTCCTTTATGTACTTGGATTGAGTAATGAAAATCTCATTTTTCATTTACAATATCTGTAAACTTATAAAATACTCTATCTCACTGATTAATGACATCTCAAATTCTTTGCTCATTTCATTTCCAAAGTTCTTGCATAAAGAGTCATTTCCACAAAATATAATATCATCAACAAATATGGCTGAGATCAGTATTCCAATATTCCATTTTCATCATTCTTCATATACATTTTGTTGTTCTCACTTGTCCTTATAAAACCAATCATAATCAAATAAGAGTGCAATATTTCATACCATGCTCTAGGTGCTTGTTTCAAACCATATAAAGCTTTTCTCAATTTACATACCTGATCTTTATCCTTGTCTTCAACAAATCCTTCAGGTTGTTCAATAAAAACTTCTTCTAATATTCCATTCAGAAATGTAGATTTGACATCCATTTGATATACCTTGAAGTTTTTGAAAGCAACATATGCCAACAATGTTCTTACTCCTTCAAGTCTAGCAATAGGTGCAAAATTTTCACCATAATCAATTCCTTCTTCTTGAGCATAACCTTTACAAACTAGTCTTGCTTTGTTTCGAATGACCTCTCCTCTTTCATTTAGCTTGTTTTTGAAAATCCACTTTGTACTGATTACATTTTTGTCCTTTAGTCTTGGGATTAGTGTCCATGTTTCATTCTTCTTGATTTGATCAATCTCTTCTGTCATAGCATTTATCCAATCTTCATTATTAAATGCCTCTTTCACTATTCTCGGTTCAAATTCAAATATCAGACATGTGTTCAGTGTCAGTTTGTTCCTTGTCATCACTGGATCATCCTTATCTCCTATAATCTGACTTGGTGCATGATGTCTTCTGACATACTTGGCTAATACAGGCTCGGTAGGCTCTGTATGATCTTCTTCATCACTTGGTAACTGGATATTCTCTTCATTTTCTTCAACAGTCTTCTTGGTAAGACCTTACGGTTGAACATAGACAAATTCATCATATTCTTCTGGTTCCTTGGAATTTCATTCATCATTCCTTTTTGCAAATTCATCAATTTTCACATTTGCACTTTCTACTATTTTGTTAGATGATTTGATCAGACATTTAAATGCTTTGCTTCTAGAAGAATAACCTAGAAATGTTCCTTCTTCACTTTTCTGATCAAACTTGCCATTTCTATCATCTTTGTGAACATAGCATCTACTTCCAAATATTTTAAAATGACTTACATGAGGTTTCTTGTCATACTATATTTCATATGGTGTCTTCAAAGTACATTTCTTCATTTATACTCGGTTCAGGGTGTAAACTGCTGTGCTTATTGCTTCTCTCCAAAATGTTTGTGGCACTTTCTTTTCAATCATCAGTGTTCTAGCACAATCCACAATAGATCTATTTCTTCTCTAAGCTATTCCATTTTTCTATGGAGTTCTCGGTGTAGAGACTTGTCTTTTAATACCATGATCATTGCAGAATAAGTTGAATTCATCAGATGTGAACTCTCCTCCTCTATCTGATCTAAGACATTTTAGTTGTCTTCCTATTTCATTTTCAACTCTTGCCTTGTACCATTTAAAAATTTGAAAAGCTTCTGATTTTTCTTTTAAAAACATTACTGACATCATCCTTGAATAGTCATCCACAAATAATATGAAATATCTATCACCATAATAACTATGAACTTTCATAGGACCATAAAGACCAGTGTGCACAAGATCTAAAATTCCCTTAGAAGTGTAAGACTTACTTGTAAAGCTTGATATTGTCATCTTACCCATCTGGCATCCTTGGCACATACCATTCTTAGGTTTTTCAAGACTCGGTAGACCTCTTACTTGGTGCTTCTTACTTATTTTGATCAGATTATCAAAATTTACATGACAAAACCTTTTATGCCATAACGAGGTATCATCTATCTTTCCATAAAAACATTTATTCTGAGTTGAGTCAAGATGAAATGTATTACCTTTTGTTTGTGTCCCAATAGCAGCTAACTTTCCATTCTTGTCATGAACTTTGACAATTCCTTTCTAAAATTCTATTTGGTAACCTATGTTGTTTAGCTGTGCTACACTCAACAAATTGTATTTCAAACCTTCAACCCAATAAACATCATTACATTTAGCATTGTCAAGAAGTGTTATAGATCCTTTACCTTTCACCGAACATGGTGCATCATTACCAAATCTAACATAGCCTCCATCATAATCTTCTAACATAACAAACTTGTGTTTATCTCCTGTCATATGATGTGAGAATCCACTATCTATGATCCAAGAATCATTAGTGTTTATGTGAGATATTAGGGCTTTTTCTTCATACTTTTCTTCATCTGATCCATCTTTGATAGCCACATAAACTACTTCCTCTGTATTAGTGTCATCTGATTTATCATCATTGGATTCCTCATCGGCTATTAAGCATGTCTTTCTATCTCTTCTTCTGAAGTCTTGGTGTCCTCTGTAATGATTATCTTTTTGTCTATCATCTCGGTAATCTCTCTTTTTGGTAGAATCTTTGTCAGGACAGTTAGAAGTTATATGTCCTATCTTATCACAATTGAAACATTTCAAAGGTAGTTTTCCTTTATACTTACCTTTGCCTCTCGATAACCTTCTGGCTAATAGTTCTTCAAACTCTTCATTATTTCTGATTTCCTCATACAGTTTGTGTACTTCTTCCATGTTCTTACAAAATCTTTCACTTGCTCCACTATGATCTCCTTCAGAGTACTTATACTTTCTTTCATTGTAATCATTAGATTCATCAAGATGAAAAGAACTAAATGCAGATTCAACTTTATTTACTGAAGATCCACTATTATCAAAGTTACTTAACTCAAATGCATGTAGCTTACCAATGGTAGCATCTAAAGAAACTGGCATATTAGGTATAGACCTTAATTCATTGATTGCAGAGACTCGGACTGCATAAGCTGGTAGAAGGGTTCTTAACAACTTACTTGTTATATCCTTTTCTTCAATAGTCCCACCTGCTCGTTTGATTTGATTGACAGTTTCTTTTAGTCTTGTACTGTACTGAGTTATGTTCTCACCTTCATTCATCCTCATGGATTCAATTTTTCCTCTTAGACTATCTACTTTTTCTCTTTGAACATGTTCATCTCCTCCATATACTAATATGAGCTTATCCCACATTGCCTTTGCATCAATGCAACCTTCTATATCATTAAACTCTAAGTCGGTCAATGTAGATGTTATTTCAATCACTGCTTGGATATGTTCTTTCTTTTCCTTTATCTCTTCCATTGTCAATGGATAGGTGCTCGGTGTAACAAAATCATTCTCCAGATAGTATACAACATATTCTCCAACTCCTGATAGATGCAGCTTCATTATTTTCTACCATGTAGAGAAAATTGACTTGTTCAGCTTTGGTGCATCCCTCTTATACATCTTTGGATCTTTAACTCAAGTTCCTTTAAACTTTTCTTCCAGAGTCCAATGCTCTGATACCAATTGATAGATCTGATACCAAAAGTACAGATCCAATAGCCAACAAGATGAGAGCGGGGGGGGGGGGTGAATCATACAAACTTAATCTTCCATAAAAAATATCAGATTCAACCTTGGTAACATATACTTCAATAATATAACCAAAACTGCTAAACATACAAACTCAAAAGCATATAAACATCATAAACCTCATAACACCAGATTTAACGTGGAAACCCAAATAGGGAAAAACAACTGTGGGATTTCGGACCCACTAAGAAATATACTCTTCTAGAGTATGCTTGGTTAAAAGCAAATCCTATTAAATATTACAACCACATTGCTAGATGTGACCTGGTTAAGGGATTTCCCTCAGATCTGTTAGGATCTTCACCTTGTTAGAAGTGACCTTGTTAAAGGATTTCAAACACTCAATCAGAATGTCACCTTGCTAGAGGGTTTTACAAATAAGACTGTTAAGTCCACTCGATTAAGAGATTTTCTATCAATTTCACAAAATAACAGTAATAAAAATCTATCTGCAACTTCACATCTAAAATGCTAAAGTAGATTCTTATTTGTTCAATACAATCTAGACATAGAACTAATCTTGTCCATCTACTGGGCTTCTATACTCTGTTATTCAAAATAGGTCTTCAAGCTTTAGTGCTCGATAATCACTATGTAGCATCCCCGTGCATACACTTGCCCACATACATTATTTATCAACAGTTCCCTATTTATAAACAATTAGCTAACCACTTAATCTCCTTGATCACATTTCCCATGATCAATCATAGCCATCAGATCTTCAAACTGGACCAGGTTCAATGCATCTTTCAATTTGAAAATGTTTTACCCTACCTTGGAACTTGCATACATTTCTTGGAACTTGTGCTAGGGTATTGCAATTCAATTTGAACTGTAGATCTTTCTGTCGATCTTCCATTGCCATAGATTCTTCACAAACTTTATTTATGACATACCAATCATTTAATCAGTTCTAGCTCATTGGCTTCCTTCATTAAATAACGCATGTAAACATTTAATGCATTCTGTTACAGCTCGGTTACTACTCGGTAACAACTCAGTGAATACTAAACTTTACTCGGTAGACATTCCGCCTTCATTAATCGATAGCGATAACCTTAAGGTTTACCAACTAGGTTCCTTAGGGTTTACCAACTAGGTTCTTTGCTTGGTGACCTAGTATAGTATTAACCTTACAATTTATAACATATGTATGATGTCGAAACAATCTAAACATCATGATCTCATCATTGTCTGACTAAGTAATAGTTGCCCATTGAATACCTTATTCATCTTCTTATTCATCATAATCTTTCCTGTGTCTTTTACCAACACCTTTATACTCTTCAAATCATATTTCTCAAGATATGGCAACATCATACTAAATTAGAAAATCAATTTCTTGACATTAATGACAAAATAATAATATTAAGACAGTAAACATCCTTAATCAGTTATATCCATAATCATCAACAATCTTCTCAATATGCTTTATTGAAATGTCAACAATCCTTCATTGTCTGTTATAATGCTAAATTGCCAATAGTTTCTGTGATAAAAATGGAAGAATCCCCCTTTGCCTTCATAATCAGAGATTTCCTAGAGCCAATTTCTTCCATTCCAGTGGGTACTCCAATATCCCTCTTGTGCATTAGTTTAAAAGTTTTCTTTGAGAAATCACAGATTTAAGGTTCAAAAGATGCCTTCGAATCTTAGAGTGGTCAGTAATCTTGGTAGTCAATTTATGTTAGCGTGACTTTTGCATCCAGTTTGCATGATCCTCTCTCACTCTCTGTGAATGATGGACCACTTGCATGATCCTCTCCATTATCTCCAAGAATAGTGGATCTGTTTTCATGCAAACTGCAGATCAATAAGTTTAACTAAGTATCTTTCACTGCTAATTTCATATTTCTGTGTGGTGGCTTGTTTCTATAAATCATGCTTTTGCATAATGTAAAAACATAATGAATTAATAGAGTTTCATTTTTTCTCATGCAAGTTTTATTTTCTTCCCTAGCTAGATCTGTAGTTTTGCTTTGCAGAAATTTTAACATTGTATCAGAGCGAGTTTTGCTAGGAAGAAGAAGCATTAACGATTATTTGCAGGCAGATTTCTAAAGATTAGCATCATCATGGAAGCTAATGTAGATCTCTATTTCTAAATGCATGCATATTCTTCCCCTCATTTTTGCATGTTTCTTGATTTTTTTTCTATATTGATTCTTTAAAATTGTCCGTGTTTTCCAAGCACTACACGATGAAGATCTAGAAAATTTGGGGCTTTGTAAAAATTAAACTTTTAGAAACTTTATATGAGGTCTTGCTTAATTCATTTAGTATAGGTTTCTTTCAATAATTTTCTCGTACAAAATAGAAGATTAAAGTTGCTATGCACTCTTCTTCGATTGACAGCCAAAAATGTTCTTTTGTTCTAAATTCTTGTCTACATGCGATTCCAATGTTGCAACTTTTTTTGCTCCTAGAGATTCCTTCTAGCAGGGTTCCTAACTACATGAGATTCTAGAGTTGCATTTCCGAGTGCTTCCAAAGTTTCTTTCTAGTAGGACATTATTGAGCAATGGATATACAATGGCATCATCCCAACCGGAGGTCATCTTTCCAGTTCTTCAACTTGAAGCATATTTCTATAGATTCATATCTTCTTGTCTTCAGAAGGTCAGTTTCTATATTCAGAGTCTATGTACGTGTCTGTTCATCCATTTGAGAAATACAGAATATGTACAACAACATTTTCAATGTATCCTAGAGGTACTCATGTAGTGGTTTCTATGATTTTGATACAACTCTATTGCAGTGTGGATTTATTTGCAGTTCTTCTTCATCAATTGCAACTTTCTTCTACAGTTCGAATAATGGTCAGGAGTTTCTCTCAATTGGGTTTTCTCCTTTCTTATTTGTAATTGGGTTCCTAATTAGGCTTTGTTGCAAGGACCCATATCTTTCCTCTTTTCATATATCTCCTTAGTTAGAATTAAGGGGAGGTGTTAGCGTGAGTTTTGCATCTAGTTTGCATGATCCTCTCTCACTCTTCATGAATGATGGACCGCTTGCATGATCCTCTCCATTATCTCCAAGAATAGTGGATCTATTTTCATGCAAACTGCAGATCAATAAGTTTAACTAAGCATCTTTCACCACTAATTTCATATTTCTATGTGGTGGCTTGTTTCTATAAATCATGCTTTTGCATAATGTAAAAACATAATGAATTAATAGAGTTTCACTTTTTCTCATGCAAGTTTTGTTTTCTTCCCTAGCTAGATCTGTAGTTTTGCTTTGCAGAAATTTTAACAATTTAATTCTTGGTCATGGAATATCTTAGGGATATTCCAAGATTTCATAATTCCAACATTTCTTCAAAATTTGTAGTGTCCCTCACTAACAAAAAGGTTTCAAAGGCAAAGGTGTTGGCGTTAATGTCATTATTGTTCAAGCACGATGTGTTGGAGGGCCTAGATACTGTTCTCAATCATGCTATTCTTGGCACTAGAATGCAGATACTGTTCTCAATCATGCTATTTTTTGGCTTCACACTAGAATGTAGATATTGTTCTCAATCGTGCTATTTTTGGCACTAGAATGCCTTACCCTAGAGATATGATATGATTTCCTATTCTATGCGAAACCATTAACTATTACCCTTTCCTTTTGGCTCTTAAGGGCCCTGCCTTAAGGTGTCATAGGGCTTTTGTTACAATGGCGGTCAGATTTCTTGATTGGAGGCTACTGGGAGATGAACCAGATAATGATGACAGGGAGGAGGAATTTCTAAATTTTGCCAGATTGAATGGTCTCCTTCCATCAAAGCTAGATTGTGAAGGGTGGGTTGCTACTGGTAACAAGAATGCACTACAAGGGGGTTGTGCAGAAGCTTCAACCTAGGGCTGAGTGAACTCCATGAACAACAGATATGTTATTTATTTTTAATTAGATTTTTTTAAATATCATACTAAAAATCAATGTTTTGTTGATACGTTCAAACTTATCTATTAGAAGTGTTTTGGTTAAAATATTAGACTTTCAAGATTGGAAGGAAGCCTCCTTTTCTAAATTTTTGATGACCACTCTTGATGACTCTTCTTCAGCACAAGAATTTGGTGTATTTAGGGAGTTTGCCTCCAATTTTTGAACTATCTAAGCTAGAATATGTCAATTAAACATTTTGAATTTTAATACAATTTTCTCTGGCCTGGTGGTTTACCAATAAAAAAAATTATTTTCACTATATTATTTAATAATCTTATTTATTTTAAAATTATAGACTATATTATATATGAAATTAATATTATAATTATGTGTTGGAGATAGTAATCCCAACTACCCAACCATGTAGTCAACTACGTATAATACAGTTCGAAAGCATATGTCCAACACAAGTTCTTAATTGTGGAAGTTTCTTCCAGCTACCTCCAACACATTTCTACATGTGATGAAGTCTAGAAACATCTCCATAAAAAGGAGGCACTTGTAATAACATCAAAATGAATGAAAAATATGGATTGATGAATAAAAATTCATCTTTCTTTCATTCTTTTCTTTTTTTGTGTTTTGTTCTATCCCATTTCTAACAATGATATTAGTGCTAATGGTAAAGAATGCCTAGAGAGTAAGATGAATCTAAAGGAGTGTTGTTTTTTAATACAAGTTGTTTAGGAGACGCCCAAGTTATAAAATATGTTGAAGTTGTTGAAGGTGAATCCAGTGGTGTAGACCAGATATAGATCATGTTTTCAATGGGAGTCAGAGTTTGATTAGCTACATGACAATTATAAGAGCCAATTTCAGAGGAATGTTCGCTATGGAGATTGTTGGATCAGACTTGTTTTCTCTGTGTTTTCTATGGTAGTCTGATGGAGTACAGATCCTTGGCCATTTTATAGAACAACATAAATCTTCTCTTACAAGGACCACATCTTCCTTTAATGATCCATAATCTTGTCATTTATTTGGTTTTAGTTATTAATTTTTATAGGATAGGGTGCTCTCGATTCATAATTCCATGTTGTTCTTTATTTCATTTTGTGTTATTATGTGAGGATTGAGAAACTGTGTGACTTGCATAAAAAGAGATTTGTAATGATCTGCACTGCTTTGACATCTACATGTGATATTCTGAATTTGAAAGTTGAACCCATAGAATCAAGTTGGAAAGATTAAGATTCAGTTGAAGGATTGGTTAAATAAAATCAAAGAGTGAGGATAATTGGTCTTGTCTAAATCATAAAAGATGGCCTAATAAGGTAAATTGTTAAAACATTGTAAATCTAGTGTGAAATCAAGGTAAATATAATCTCAATGGGAAAAATTGATATAGTAAAGAAAGAGAAAATGAATGATTTGGAAGAAGAATTCAATGAAATAAACAAAATGCTCATAAATGAAATCTCTTTTAAAAGATAAACAATTAGGAAAATGTAAAGTTTGGAATACAAATTGTGAGCTTGAAAAAAAAATTAACAAAGTAAAAGAGAAAAATGAAGTTATAGAGAAATATTTAAAGTTATTTGACGAAATTAAAAAGGAAAATCTAAATCTGGAAGAAAAGCTAGAGTTGATGAAAAAAGAGAATGAATGTTTAAAATTGAAGCCATTTATTTATGAAGTCTCATGGGGGACAAAAGATTTAATTTGTTCTTTTGATCAATCAATTAATTTATGTGAAGCTATTATTGGAAAAAAAACTGAGGTTGAGGGGCACAGTATGTCTAAAAATACAAAGGTTGTAGATTGTGTTATTGGTAATAAAGCTTATTTTAAAAAGAATGTTGGTTTCTAAATCATAAATAAAATAGGTTATGAAGGTAAAGGATTGGGAATGTATAGAGAAGGAATCAAAGTGCCCATTCATCTAATAGAAAGGCCAAAATATGTAGGCCTTGGATATAGAAAAGGTGAAAATAGAGTTCAACATGATACATGTTTAAACAAATTAGTCCAAAGAAAGAGAGAAAATTGTTGTTATGGAGCATAATCATATTGGACGTTAAAATATCCCTAATTTTGTCATTTTGTTTCCCCCCAAATTATTTAACGGGGGTTTTGGGATAGTGCCCCAAGGTGGGGTCAAGTGGCAATACCCCTTGCACGCTCCCTATCACAATATAGGGCAGGGTCATGGGGCTGTGTCCCACGTTCTTGAATGACTTATTATTTTATAATGGCATCGATTTTTATTTTTCTATTGGCTGACATATTGTAACACTAATTTTGTAATTGACATGTCTTTATAAAATGGTTAAGGGTTAGGGTTTTCTACAAAACAAATTGTAGAATTTTGCAATAGTATTGAGTTGCAAGTGATTGCTAGTTGCAATTGATTTGATAATAATATTGGACTCTTTGTTTGGTGGGCATAGCCTAAGTTTGGGCAAACCACGTTAAAAATTGTCTCCTCTCTGGTATTATTTCTGTGGTTTTTTATTCATTTGTTTAATCTTTATTTGCATATAATTGATATTTTTTGCATGCAATTCCTAACAAAAATCAATGTTCTCATTTTAACAGAGAAGGTCACCAAAAATAATTAAGAATGGAAGAAAGAATCTATGGCAGGTTATATAAAAATGGATTGTGGATGGACTTATGCACCTAATTGGAAAAATATTATAGGTGTGTTCAAAAGGTTCTACAAATTTTCATGTGTGAAGACTAATAGGAGTCATGAAAGTTTTGGATGTTCAAAAGCATAACTAGTGTTTTGAGTAAAAAGAAATCATTGTCTAGCAAGATATTTACATATTGTGAAGATGCATTAAGTTTCATGATGTTTTTGACAACTTGAAAACAAAGAGTTTGGGATATTTCCGCAACAATTAAGGAACCCCAACAAACAATAAAAGACCATTGCAAAGAAATAATTTGGGAAATTTTGTAGGCATCATTAAAGACAAAATAAAAATTGACAAATGAATCTAAGAATTCTGAGTGCTACAATATACATGGTAGTTGTGATTAAGGGAAAGTGTTGGAGATAGTAATCCCAACTACCCCAACCATATAGTTATCTCCATATCATGCACTTTGCTTGAATATATGCATCATTAAAGAAAAGTTTGTAATTTTGGAAGTTTCTTTCAGCTACCTCCAACACATTTCTACATGTGATGAAGTCTAGAAACATTTAAGACCTCCATAAAAAAGAGGCACATGTAATCAAACTAGAATGAATGAAAAATATGGATTGACGAATAAAAATTTGTCTTTCTTTTATTCTATTCTATTTTTCTCCTTGCTTTATTTTTTTGTACACTTCTATCCCATTTCTAATATTATGAACATTATATGTAAAAGTAACGATTTAACATTTATAATAGACATTAGATTTTATTAAATTGAGATACTTGAATAACCATTAATTTAATTAATTGAAATACATGAAATTCTTTATTATTAGAGGTCAACTATTTTGAATGATGAAGAGACATGCTATTGAAAATTCCCAAATCATACTTAATATTTATTCTATAGATTAAATTTCTAACTATTTTTTTACTTAAAAAAGTCATTTTATTAACTTTTATTTTTTTAAATAAGGGGTAAACGCTTTTGAGCACAAAGGCCCAGCAGGGATTTAAACCATGGTGGCCGCTTCACCAACGAAGTGTTTTAACTGCGACACTACATGTCCAAAGACTCATTTTATTAACTTAATTTTTATTATGAAGAATTGATTTATTTTAATTTAGAACTATTTATTTTTAGTTTAAATGAATTTTGACTAATATATATTTTAATTTTGTTGGCAATTGACACTCTATTGGTTGGTTTCACTATGTTGTCATTGATGACAACATGATTTTGGGTTCCAGCTTCATTTGGTGTACCAACAGTAACTTCAAAGACTCTCATATATTGTAATATATCTTCATATGGCCAGTGAATTGATATTGTTGGTCACAAATCCCACTGTGGATTTTCTTCTTTGAGGTTTCCCATGTATAAATCTATGTGTTATGATTCTCATTTATGCGTTTCACTTATTGGTTGCATTACTTCTTTCAATTCAGTTTATATTGGTATACTGGTTGGTGTATGAATATTTTGTTAAGGCTAATCTACTATTCCGGTATAACATTGATTCACCCCCCCCTCCTCCCAGTGTTATTGGTTTCCAACAATTGGTATGAGAGCCTTGTGCCTTGTAGGAAGTTTAATAGCTTGAGGAAGATCATGAAACCAAAATCATTGAATATGGCATTGGAGAAGCAGGTTCAAATGGCACTTGAAGATTATGGTGCTGAAAGGTTGAAGAACTTAAAGCTACAAGATGAATTGAATTATGCCAAGAAATTCATTCTTGTCCTACAAGAGAGGCTATCATCTGTTCAAGATAGAAGGAAAGAACTTTTACAAAATAAGGATGATGAAGAGAAAAATGCACTTAAGGAACAATGTCAGAAATTAAGTTTGGAGAACACGGTTATGAAGAATGAAATGCAAACTGACTATGAGAATTTCTAAGGAGATTGAGGACAGAAAGAAAAAGGAAGAAAATCTTGATGTATCCCTAAAGAACAAGTTTGAAGACTGTGGTAGGTTGATTCATGAAAATGATATGTTGAGAACTAATTTGGTACAATCCCAGAGAAATGAGAAAGATCTTGTGAGATGAATGATGATACTAAGAGAAGATTTAACTACTGCAAGTGAATACAAATAAAAATTCAAGACTAGCTCGGCACAATTTGATGAGTTATTGAAGACACAAAGGAAAATTTGAGGTTCCAGTGGACTTGGATTTGAGAATGGATAGAGTTTCGGTATTGCTAATGATAATCAAATCCATAAGGTACTGGTAAGACAATTCAATGCTTATAAATTAAATGGTAGATATTTTGTTTATAATAGATTTGGTCACATGGCTAGACAATGTAGAAATAGAGAAAATTAGAACCCTGATTCTGCTCCCAATAAATGTTCTAAATGCAATAAGTTTGGTCATAAGACAGAGGATTGTAGAATGAATGTAAAATGTTATGCTTGTGGAAAATTTTGACATATGCCTAATCATTATAGGTCAAGCAATTTCCCTGGTTTTAGCAAGCGATTCAAAAGAACAATGTTACATGTTATCCATGCAATGAAGTTGGAAATATTTCTAAGTTTCGTCAAAATAGAAATCCATCAGTTAGTAATGGAAGAGAAAATAAAAAAGGGAAAGAGAAGGTTAGTGAAATCTAGCATGATCACACTCAGAGGTGGGTTAGGAAGACTGAAGATCAATCATCAGATGGGAATGTCCCAGTTACCTATCCAGCAGAAGAGGTTGTTGCTACACCGACAGTGAGTTGGTCCGGTAACTAAGACAGATGCCTTAGGGGTAGGAAAAATTCATGAAGATGATGCATATGCCCCGAGAAGAAGTTCTGGAAGATGTTCCAGATATTGGAGAGGATTATCTGGCATGGATATGTTCTGAGAGAGATCCGGTATCTTTCATTGGCATATCAACACATTGAAGAACTAGGGTTTACAGATATTATGGATATTCAAGACTTCAAGGATAAAATAATCATATATGTATTGAGCAGACTTTATGGGGAATTCATATGGTTGGACAGACCTAATAAAATCACTATGGAAGCCATCTGTGCAATTACTAGTTTGTCATTAGTAGGGCAACATCTGGATAAGAAAGTGTCAAATGACTTTGTGAGGAAAATCACCAGCACGACATCTAACAAGAGATTGATGAAGGTGAGCACTATCACCGACACCGACATCAATTTTGGCAACATGGTTATAAGATGCAAGGTAACTCAGTCAAACCGATTGAATTTTGTTTTTAGCTCATGCATTTTGGCTGCATAAAAGATGATGAGAGAAAATGTAAAGTTAGATATTTACAGTTGGATGCTTGATTAATTATTAATCAACTTAGGAAAGATTAAAGGTGAGAAGAAGGGCACCTTCCAGTATGGGAATTTGTTAGTTTGTTTGATGCTATATTTTCTAAATGATACACCTAGTTCTGGTAGGAAACAATGGACTTTTGACATTTCAGTAGGAAGACAATTAAAACAATCAATTGGTGCAATAGGAAGTCAAAGAGATGATAGATATGGGGTTATTTCAAGGATTTTAAAAATTCTATTAGGTCTAGAGTAAGAATACCTAAGCATATAGTAGAGAAATACTCTACCGACATATGTTTCATGGTTAAGAAGGATGTGACTCTTATGGAAGCAGTCAAGACCTGAAAGATTTGGATAGAGGAAATGGTCTATGAGGTAGATGCATTAATCTTTTATGCCTATGCAAAAATTTTGATTGATGTAGAAATTGATAAGGCAAAGAAGCCCTGTGGAACTGCACAACAAAAAACTCAAGAGGTTGAAATAGAATTAAACCAGAAGAAAAGGGAAAAACAAAAAGGAAAGGCAAGAAAATTTGTACAGGAGGTCTCAAAGGACATAAAGGCACTTATTGATGTTGTCTCAGAGAAAGGGAGGAAGAGGAAGGATACGGTAGTTTATATTGAACTTGTTACTAAGTCAGAGGATGACACACCATTAGTCTTCAAGAGGGTTCTTAGGAAGAAACCGGAAGAACCTAAGGTGGAAGAAAAGAAGCAACCGGTTAGAAAGGTCACAATCAAGTTATCGGCTCAGAAGCAAGCACCTAAAGCCACACCTACAGATGTATCTGGTACTATCAAGAGGAAGAAGAAGAGTGAAATTGATTTACCACTTGAGACTGGTAATGTAAATATCATACCATTTGTTGGTGCCCAAAAATAGGTTTACACCGACTCAAAGGTAGAGACCAAGTTGTTTTTTCTTGAAAATATTTATGGAAAGCCACTTCCAACTGTTTAATATTCCTCAGACTTGGACCAACAATGAAAAGGATGCTAGATCTTTCTATGCTTTAGGGTCTGAAATAACAAGGAGGGTCATCCCTATGCTTATTTTTTATTTTATGCCACACTCACAAATCATTCATAAAATAAAGCAGATAATCTCATATAAGGACTGAACAATAAGGGAGAATGCTCGGGAATGGCCAATTCCTCAGTGATCCTCAACAACATTTATCTAACAACATTTAACCAGAGATAATATTACCTTACAATATACCATATTTTTAATCCCCACCAAAAACTACTTATCAAAATCCCTATAAAGACCTCTATCACTCTGCGATTTTATTCAAGCATTTAATTTACCTATCAGACCAAAGCATGAACAAAAAGTTACATACACCACAACAGTGCAATGAATGATAAAATCCTTGATAATACGCATTCAAAACATGATAGAACAATAATTTGGAGAGAAATGAGTTTGAATCATATATTCATTGATTAATTTTGTTGTCTCTCTAACAATACAATCCATACATAACTCCTTCAAGAACCTGCAAAAATCATAGATACAAGACTCTTTTCTATTTTTTGCTCTCTAAAATGACCTCTTACAATCCTTTTGTTCCACCTAGACTTTTCTATTTGGAAACAAAAAATTTGAATATATAAGGGACCAAAATTTTAAACCCCATCTCATAGCCTTGAATTCCCTTTTATAAAAACAAGGGAGAAAAACAAGCCTCGGGCCAGAGGAGACACCTGTCATCTAAGAATGACTATGCATAACCACATTCTATTATACAAAATAATCATCCTCAAACTTGCCTATACTGGATCAAAATTTGCATCTGCCTTCTTCAAAACTCATGATGAAAATTGCCCCCATCCTGTCTTACGAGTTGCAAAATATCAGTCACTAGAAAACAAAAATAGTTATTCAAACAATTTATGGCTTTCTATTCATCATTCAAATACATGCCACTCCACATATCATAGTCTTCATCAGATGGCCAATTGAAATTCATTATTTCATCTACTTTTTCCCTATATGGAATATACTTAATGACTACTTGGTTTTCCTCTCTTTCAAAAGTTTCAAAAAATTGCTCTGTAGCAATTATCTTATCCATACTATCTTCCAGCTTATTTATATTTATCCCATCAGAAATCATTTCTACTTAGGTGTTGATGACTCTCACTACCTCTTATTTCCAAGACTGCAAAGGCTTAGCTGCCCCTTCTCTATCTTCAATATCTGGCAAAAGAGTTTGTTCTAATTCACTAAAACTTTTCATCAACTCCCTTATCTTTCTTTCTATATTTTCTAGCAGAATTTGGGAATCCTGCATTGATTTCACCAACAAATATGTTGGTTGGAGTGTATGTTGCCTTTTGGTATGAAATTTAGAGGCCACAGACATCATTCTAAGCTCATTTCCCCTTTGTAACCACTCTGTAAACAAGGGAATTGCCACTTCTTTATCATCATTAAACTTTTGAATAGCATCAAAAAGTAAAGAATATAAAGCATGAATCTTGTTTAACCTGCTTTCAATTTTCTCATTTAAATGAGTTAGCACAGAGATAACTATATCCTTCTACTCCTCAACTGATTTTTTTCTGATTCTTTTAATTCATTGCATAATTCAACAATCTTCTCCTGAAGCTGAGACTCATTTGGTTTAGTCGATCTTGAAGTATCGAGCTCATCATCATCATCATAAGGGACTAATACCATGCCAGGGATATTAGTACTTATATTTAATTGAGTTGATTCTTCTTTCTGGATCATAGGTGGTGACCTGGATATTGATAGCTGAGACAGTCCTACAAGGGCAGGATATGAAACCTTTATTTATCCTTTCTCTAGGAGTTTCACTCTCATTTGCAACTCCACACATTTATTTTGAGATTCATTATAGTCATTAAAAAGTTTGTCAAGTTTCTTCATCAACTCAACCCTCTCTGAAGCTTTCTTTTTTGCACTCTCATGTACCATCTTAGCAACATCAACATTCAATTTTGTATCCTCTACACTTGATGTATTGACTGCTCTCTTTATAATTAAACTTCCTCTCAAGTTGGGGTTTAAATCACTGATATCAAGCTTCCTAGGTCCTTCCTGTAATGCCCATATAGCCAAGGTTGCATAATCATCTACAAAGTCTAATCCTCTTAATGCTAACCCTTCTTCTTCTTCCTTTGATTTCCTAATAGTGTCAAATGACACTGCATCTACTATATCCCATTTTGGCAATATCAAGACTCCATCTTGACTTATAATTTTCCTGCCCTCATCAACAGTGATTTCCTTGAACTTTTCCTTCATTTAACTTTTTAATTCCTCTTGGATTTCTTGGTCCAATCTATCTAGCCTTTGGGCCTTCCTCTCAACAATCCTTCCTTTGTATTCTTCAACCTTTGTTTTCCATCCTAATTCCAAAAAGGTTGGGATTTTTACAAATGCATCATCCTCAAAGAAGCTATCACATGCCTCCTTTCTTGCATATTTGAAGGCTTTACCCTGAATATTCAAGGGAGTAAGATCCAACTCCAAATTAGGAGGAAATACAGGAATTACCCATTTGCATTTCCGCACTTGTTGCAACAAACCTATCTCCCTCCACTTAAGCTTCATCTTGCCTTACTGGTGAGACAGATATAGCTAATGGTGAGGGGCTTCTATTACAATCTTCAAGATCAATGATCCTAACTCCTTGAAGAGGTTTAGTTGGTATCTTGGGGAAAGCCTCTGAACTCATTATTTTGTGACCCTTTCTCCTTATCAATCTCCCACTATCATTGCTACTATACTCTTCCTCGCTTATTTCTTCTCTAACTCTTTTGTGAGGAGATTCCTGAATAGGCCTCTCTGCTACCACACCACTTGATCTCTGGGCTATAGGATGTTGTGAGCTTAATACTTGTCGGCCATGAACTTCTTGAAGTCTACCTAGCTTCTCCCTTCAGACCTTCATTAATTCATCAAAAAATTTCATAAAATATTTAATCTTGGTATAGAATGGAGAAAAATCCTTTAATGGATCATATTCTATATCCATCTTCTGAATAGTAGCCCATGATTTTCTAAAAGTTATCCATTTCTCCTTTCTCCATTCCCGCATCATGGGGTCAAATTCATTCCTGATTAAGTCCTTAGGAAAACTATGCACATGGGGAAACATAGATCCTCTTATTCTCTTTTTAAAAATGTTGTAAAAACCTTCAAGATCATTGTTTTTAGTTATACTTACCCCTAAATGGTATGGAGCAAATAGTTTTTCACAGTGCACATGTCCTCCCTTTATAATCACAAATTAAGGGATAATGGTGTAATCTGGGAAAAGTGACCCCTTTCCTTTATTTTTCAATTCTTTATCTTGAATACATCCAATTTGCCACATTACCTTAGCAAAACCCATTCTTAGAGGAAAATTGAAAGGCAGTACATGAGGTTGTCCAAAAAAATCATAAATTCTAATTATAGTACTAACAGAGTATGAGATAAAGTGTTCCCAATCATGTTCAATTCTAGGAAGAGGCACCCTTTCCTTGGGTCTCACAAAATCATGCAATTCTTTAGGAATCCTTGCTGAATTTATTGTCAACCTTTTTCCTAACCTAGAGGCAAAGTTGTTATCAAATCTTATATAGCTAGCCTCTTATTTATCCCATGACATGTCTATGCTCCAGAGTTGTAATGGAATCTCCTGATTATCTATTGTCCTTCTGAGGTTCACGGTACCCTCAAAATAATTTGAATTCTTTGAAAGGAACATATGCATAAGTAAATAATACTAGGAGAATTTAACACCAACAACTTGACTCTAAATGTCTAATAACCCCTCATGGATCTTTTCCTCAAGATAAGGGACAAAGTCAAAAACTACTGTAAAATCTAGATGTTGTATCTGCATAGACATGTACATGAAATCGGGCTACATCACTGTAATGGGACTAGAACCCAATACTTGGCATAAAGAGAAGAACGTAACGTGGAAGTAAGGAGCGAAAGAACCAATTGGGAACAACTCTTCTGAACTAGGACCGATATGGTATGTTGTACTTCCCACTCTGGCTAAGCACATTGGAAGGAAACTCTTTCTAATGAATTCCTTAATCGTGTTATATTCTTCCTTTTTTTCATTTAAATCTACTAGTACTGGGCTAGGAGATGGTTCATATAAGTCAAAAATCTCTTGAAACTCCTCCCTTCTGATGGATAACAGAATCTCCCCATCATTTCCCCTGATAACCCTTGAAACTAGGACATATCTGTCTACAACAACCTTAAGCAAATCGACATCCATAAAAACACCTAGTACTACTAACTTGCCCAAGTCATACTGCCAAGGACTAGATAATGGGGAATTTAATTTCCTTTTTCCATACCATAATTTCAAAATCTCTAACCCAGTTATCAGTATATTAATATCTGCTAAATGGAATGTTTTATCAATTAACACTTACCCCAGTGTTTTCCCATCAACAAACTTCTACCCCTGTTTCTTATCATTTGTAGAAGGCTTTAATTGGTCCAAGAAATCATCATAAAGATTTATTTTCATATAATCCACCTCCACTGAATGTTTCCATGAGGGATCCATATTCTACAACTAGGGCTTTCTAATATATTTCCAAGTGTGGGAAAGAGAATGAGGTCTTATCACAATTTTTTAAAAATATTTAGAGTAAATTCAAACAAATATCACTATTTGCTGCTTAGCCTCTTAACCCTAGAGAGAATTGAATTTTCCTTTTGTAATGTTTTACTATTTGTAATATAAATCTGTTTCAAGAAAATTTGGAGAGCTCAGATAAACTTACTACTTTTGATTTTTGCTAGAAATGACAATTCTATATTACAGAGGGTCACTTCAGTCTCCTTTAGCAGCAGGAAATTCTTTAGAATTTCTATAAAATCTTTTGTGAATGAAAAACCTTTAAGAGTCTTTTAATTATCATCCGGGAAAGGGCACAAATGTCTTGTCTGCCATTAATATTCATGTGAGTGAGACAATGACTCTTAGCTTTGTAATTAAGACATTTGAAAAGTAGCAGTTGATCATCCTCCTAGTTGGCAAATCCAATGATCATCTCCTTGTTGACTCATCACTTGTTCTTTCATCTTTATCAGTATCCCCAAAAAATTGTGATACATCAGGATCACCTCATCTTCCTGTCGAACTCTGTCAGTGGCCCCACTGTAGGTCTTTTTGGTAAATTCAAGACACATGGCATCATCATGTGATGCCATGGTCTATAACCACCCTGCAACTTCCATTGCGGAAATACAAGGGTCATCTAATCTACTCAAATTTTACCACCTAACATACTTCCCATTGACTCTTCTTGGAATTAAAAATCGAGCACCTTTTTCCTTAGGATAAAATATCCTCGTCCATTCTGAGCATGTGCAAATTGATGGGACTGTTAGTAGACCGACCGTTATCGCCTGTGAACCAGGATTAAAATGCCTTCAACTAGTTGTGCTGCTAACTCTACTAGTTTTCACTGATAACACATGACACAATCTTGTGATGTTGCAGTCATGAAAATCCTCGCATCTTTGATCATAGGGGAGCACTAGCCATTCGATCTATCCTTTCTTTAACAGACGGTTGGGGTATTTAGTATTTGTCAAACTTAGGAAAATATAAGCATGGGCATAAATGTTTAGAATGGAATCGGCAGTAGGAAATTTATGCACTTGACTTAGGGAAATATATTTTATGAATGGGTTAACCAACATTTTTCTTAGAGAATAAGATGACCCCACTCATGGAAAGGGTACCCTTGATTTTAAGTGAGAAAAAGGTAACAACAATATATATCAAGGACCAAAAATTCACTTTCAAACCACCTTTTAATCATAAAATACAAAAGCCTTAAAACCCTAAACCCTAATAACTTGACCAAGGGCAAAATAAAACTAGGATGACCAAATTTTGCAAGGCATAAATTGAAGGTCCTATCACCACCCAAAACTTCTATAGAAATTGTTGATGAAATAACTAAAGATGGCATGTTGAAGAATGCTGAGTTTTATTATGATAAATTAGAGGTTGATGAACAAAGATAGGTAGAAGAAGTAGTCCTGTTATACTTACATATCTATAAGAAAGCATTAATAGTGATAGAAAATCAAATACCGGCTGAGTTATATAAAATGTTAGATGCTAGAAGATTATCTTCTATGCAAGAAGATAAACACATTAAAATGTAATAACTTTTAGCTATCTGTGTTACTATAGCTTTAGATGAGATGGAAAAGACAATTGAGGTTGCAGATAGAAAGTTTTTCAATAACAAACATAGAGTAACTAGCTTGATGCTAGAGAGAATGAATGAAGTAATAAAGGAAACACAGAAAACATGCATTAATTTTTTGGGAGAACACAGAGGACTCTTTACTTCATCGGAGATGAAAACTGATACTGTAGATACACCGGTTGAAGGGAAGAAAAAGGGATTATGGGTACTCCATCCTTACTTTTGAAAAATATCAAGATAGTGGAAATTGAGCCACTGGTAAACACAATTGTATAGACAAAAACTAAGACACTTCTTAATACTGGGAATGAACAAGATAACATTGTACAAGATAGTAATGTACAGGTTGAGGATACTGTTCCTAGAGAGAAACTGACAGTTGCACAGACTGCACCAGGTGGCAAAGCCATCGGTGTAAGTGAGGTAATAATGGATAAAAAATCAGAGGAGATTCAAAACCAACTGGGATACTTATGTGGAATTACTAGGGAAAGGTTATCCAGAAATTTCGAAATTGGTGAAGCTCTGGCTAGACAATTTTGGAGGTATTCAATGTACAAATCTTATTCTTTGACATTCTTTTTAAAAAATTTGGCATTGATGTCAAAGGGGGAATAGTATAGATGTGAAAAAGAATTTCATACATTAGGGGGAGTTACAAAGTTTTTTGAGTTTTGGAAATAAGGAGTATTTTGCAAATTCAGCTCAGGGGGAGCAGGGCTCAATGAAACCGACAAATTAAACCATGACCACTTTTTTGCATGAGTGTTGCCATCAATGCCAAAGGGGGAGATTATTGGCAATTCACACTGTATTTATTGGTTTCACTATGTTTTCATTGATGGCAACATGATTTTGGGTTCCGACTTCATATGGTGCACTAGCAGGCACTTCATAGACTCTACACCGGCACTAGCACCAGTAGACAGAAGATTTCTTTGGTCACCGGCAATGCAGGGTGACATGGTATAGTAAAGGTTATTGGTATTGGAGGCTAACATATCTTAGATCCGGCATCGGAAATTTTTTCTAGTCCTTATATATTTATGTTATTTGGTTGACATGTAAACTAATATTGTATATATCTTTGTAAGCTAACATAAGGCATAAAAATTGTATAGGGTATATAGGACAGATTAATTATATCACTTTGATACATAAAGGATATGGATGTAATGGATCATGATACGAATGTAATGTAATGTGAAATATATCAGAGATTTTGTATGTGAGGAATTTATTGTAAGGATTGTTTAGGTAAAGGGGTTTAATGTTTCAGACCGAAAGAGACAGAGCTTAAACCAGAACTTTATTCTGGCATAGGAGATGCTATCTTAGTAGTTCACACTTCTCCCGATTGTTGTCTGGAATTTTATGTAGTCAGTGAGACTCTTAGTGTGATTGAGTAGTGTGCTCTAGGTTGCAAGTCTTCCTACAAGTGCAGGCCCCTCATATATTGTAATATCTCTTCATATGGCCAGTGAATTGATATTGTGGGTCACAAATCCCACTGTGGTTTTTCCTCTTTGAGGTTTTTCACGTATAAATTTGTGTGTTATTATTCTCATTTATGTGTTTGGCTTATTTTTTGCATTACTTCTTTCAATTATATTTATACCAGTATATCGATTGGTGTATGATTGTTTTGTTAAGGCTAAAATCTAGTATTTCGGTATAACACTAAATCACCCCCTGCTATCTCAGTGTTATTGGTTTCCAAGAAATTTATATAGAAACTATATTATAAAATACTTTTCTACTAGTTATTTAAATTTTTAAGGTTTGAAATACAAATGTATTTTTACATCTTGCAATTGTTCATAATACTTCAATATAACCTTTATCATTTATAAATTCTACTCCTATGTGCACCTTGAAATTTGATATATAAATTACCCCATATTTGAAAAATATTATTTTTCATGTTAGTGATTATTTTTACTTTATCATGGATTTATATATTAAATCATAGGCACATCAAATCTAGGGAGAATATAATGGTGAAAAATATATAAATATATTAGATCAAAAGATTTTAAGATACTTGTGAGCTTTTCCTAGTAGTCATTTATTTGTTTGTCAATATCTAAGCTGAATTTAGGAAAGGAGACAAGATTTATATAGTTTACCATATTTTGACAATGTGTTTGAAATGGTCTGTAGTCTCTTATTCAATGTCACCATTTCATCTTCAATCATTTTCAAGAATGTTTTTTTTCCCACTTCCTTAAAATCTGTCCAAGACTTTATGTGTAGCCATTTTCTCCAAAGAGTCAAAATTGTTGTTTACATTGTTAATCAACTGGATCAATTTATGAAAGGGGCTATTATATGAATCTAGTTGTACATTTGTAGCCACCTTCTGTGAAACATCAATAGACATCAAAATTAGCTTTTTATCTTCAATTTCAAATTTCACCTAGTCTTTGTTGGCTTGAGCTTGGACTGTAGCAGCAAGCATAAGCTTCTCCAAAAGAGATAACTTACAAGGATCAACTAGCCCATCAAGATTGATCTAGGGTGAAATCCCTATTACTAGAGGAGTGGAAATTGTCGGATCGACTATACCTTTCCCTGTGTCCACCTTAGCTATCTTAGCTTCTCCTAACCTAGCATCCTTCTATTGAATCTCAGGGCCTGCAATGCTCTCAGTCACCAGAGAATTGTCACCAGTCTCAACATCAACTATGGTGTTACCTTGGTCTTTTAGTTGATCCTCAAGATAAGTTTCAACCTTCTGACTTCTGGAATCACCTTGTTTGTCATTCGAATGAGATGATTTAAAGGCATCCTTATACAAAGGGTCATTATGAATTATCTTCTTCCAAATTTCCTCTCTCTTTTCTCACCTCCTCAACATTACCCATCATTATCCTATTTATCCTATTTTAACTTTTGAATTCCTTTTTATTGGCTTCTTCAAGCAATTTGTTAACTTCATCATGAGTTATACATGTATATCTATTAACAAGTGCTCTCTCCTTCATCTCTTTATCCATTTTAGTTGCATTCATCCTTCTACCATCTATAATACTATATAGGTCCTTCAGAGTGGACTTCTCTAAGTTAATCAATGTCTTACTATAACTATGTAAATACAATACTATGGCTTCCTCTACCTTTCTTTGATGACCGCCATCAAAACTGTCAAAATTTGCATGAAGATTCTTCAAATTTCCATCCACTAATATCTCATTTATCAATCAGTTTGCTGATAGTGGAGGAATTATTGTATTCTTACCTTCTATATTTCCATATTCAAGGTCCTTGTCCAATTGTTTGACCTGTCCACTTCTTTGGGGTCTTCCAGAGGGAGCAGGATTTGACTAGATCTTTTTGGTGGGCTAAGCTCCACCGGATTGGGCATTTCTCACCTATTCGACAAAATTACCTCTTTTCTTTTCTTTTGCTGCCTCCTCCTTAGATTAAATTTTTGAGTCCACCAAAGATACAACAACATATGTTATTTTTGTTTTGACACACCTTATCCGGATGGGGTAAGCTTTGCAGGTTGTGCCATCGAAGAAAGATTTTTATTAGTTGCCTCCTTTTGAGAATATTTCTATCTAGCCTTCTTCACCTCCTCCTTGGTGAATCTCATCTAAGTAGCTACTTCTTCTACCATCTTTGATACCTTTCTCTTCTAGGCAAGAGTAGTGAATTGCTGGTGCAAACTAAGGTCCTTTTCTTTAAATGTCCCAAATCTCCCTTCCTTGGGATACACTGGTTGACTCAAGAGATGTTTTGCATAACCTTCAAGTATAACAAAGTCAATTTCATACCCCATGGACATGATCTAGAGAATTTGGGGCTCCACTACTTCCATCAAGCATTGATCCTTATCCACCATAAATAAAATGGTTTGCTCATACTTCTCAACAACCTGCTTAGGAAGCATTTCCCTTTTTTTCATTGAGGCTTGGGAGGTTTGGAAGTATCCCTAGAGGGAAGATATTCTCATACTACCATCACCAATTTCCCACAGACCTTCCTTGATCTGCATGGCCAATGGTCTATCATAGGCCCATTGTACCTTGCCATTTATACTGGGTATCTCTTAAAAGAAGTATTGTGCCAGGAAAATAGAGAGTGTACCATATTTAAAAGTATTCTTTTTTTCCTCCTTTATGTTATTTAGATTTCTTAATAATTCATTTACAAGTGTTGTGCACATGTCATACATGGAAAGAGAGGGGGAGAGAGAGATGGATAAAGAGAGAGAGATGGAAAGGGGAAGATAGAGGGAGGGATAGTGCGAGAGATAGATATAGAGGGTAGAATGGAGAAGGGGACTCAGAGAGAGAGAGGATGGGATAGAGACACCTAAGAGAGGGGGAGAGAGAGAGAGAAAGATAGAGACAAAAGAGGTAGATGAAGGGGAGGTGAGAGAGAGAGAAAGATAGTGTGAGAGATAGAGAGATTCTGAGTGAGAGGAAGGGATGGAAGGATAGTATAAGAGACTAGAGAGAGAAGTGCAAAGAGAGGGACAAAGAGAGAGAGAGAGAGAGAGAGAGAGAGAGAGAGAGAGAGAGAGAGAGAGAGAGAGAGAGAATGAGAGGGAGGGGGGAGAGAGAGAGAGAGAGAGAGAGAGAGAGAGAGTTAAGTGAAAAATAGAAAGGGAGGGGTGGAGGTAGGGAGAGAGTGGAAAAGAGATACACTTGACAAAGGAGGAGAGTGAGATAGTGAGATAGAGGCACACACACACACACACACACAAACAGAGAGAGAGAGAGAGAGAGAGAGAGAGAGAGAGAGAGAGAGAGAGAGAGAGAGAGAGAGAGAGAGAGAGAGAGTTGAGAGAAAGAAGATTGGATCGAGATGGGGAGAGAGAATGAGAGTTATAGGGAACAAAATACTTGATAGAGGAAGAGAAAGGGAGGGGGAGGGAGAGTGAGATAATGGGAGAGAGAGACACCGAAGAGAGGGGGAGAGAGTGATAGATAGAGATACTTGAGAGAGGGAGAGAAAGAGAGAGATAGGCAAAAGAGAGAAAGAGGGTGAGGGAGATGAGAAAGAGAGGGAGAGATACATAAGATAGGTAAGAAAGTAGAGAGGGACATGTTTAAGAGACAAATAGGTAGGGGTTGAGGAAGAGAGAGGGAGACTGTATGGAAGAGATGAGAGAGATAATACTGATATGAGCATGTTGATTACTAAAATTTGACAAAGTTTGAAATTGATAAGAATACTCAAAAAACTAGAATCTTCATTATAACTCTTAGAGATCTGGAACCACTCTCAAACATCTTGACAATACCTGAGAAACATAAAAGACAAAGAGAAATGGCACTTATACTGAAATATTATATTTTATGTATATATCCTACCGAAAAACCTAATGGAATGCTAAATGAACTACATACAAGTCCATATTACTAATTTAAATTTTATTGATATACAAACGCATATGTATTTTACAAACTAAAACTGCATACGGGGTTTTAGTTTCTAAACCGCATATGCGATTAGTATACTTTAAACCCCATACACGGTTTAGCTTTGGTCAAGCTTGGCAGAAAGAGCCTAAACTTCTATAAGGAGTTTTTTAAATTTGAAATACCCCATCTATGTTTTGTGTTTTTTCATGTTTTTTTGGGGTGTGTCCACTTTTTTGCATACCATCTTGGTGCACACACCCAATATTGATATTGAAAATGATTGAAAACAACTATCTTGACATTGGTTAGGGTTAAAATGATGTCCAATTAAATTAAGAGTTTATTAGGATCATGAAACGACAATTGAGATTGATGTCAAGAAGACCTAATTCAAATTTGAGAAAACGGGATCAAATAGGAAAGGAATGCGAAAGAATGACACAATTACAACAATTACACGTCATCCCTAATTTACTGCTCGTTAAATAAATTTGTTTTTCTTTTATAACATTCTATCTTTTGAAAACTAAAATAATGGGGCTTCATTTTATATGGAATCCTTTCTTTTTTGCCACGTCATCCCCAATTTACTGCTTGTTAAAATAAATGTGTTTTCAATTACATTCTATATTTTTAAAACTGAAATAATGGAGCCTCATTTTTGCTATTTAAATAAATGTGTTTTTCTTTTGATTACATTCTATCTTTTTAAAACTAAAATAACGGGGCTTCATTTCTGTCCTGCCAAATTAATATAAAAAATTAGTTTTATAAATTTTCTTTTTTATATTTTTCAATCTATTAATATAACTAATGTTATTTTTATTATAAGCCTTCTACAATCTATTAAATCTAATAATTCTATCATCTTAATTACATTTTAAGATTAACAAATCTATTTTTAAGTAACATAAAATGAATATCATTATATTTTAAAGATTCTAACATTTCTTCAAATTATTTAAATTATAAAAAAATTAATTAAATTTAATTTTATAATACTTAAATCTCAAAACTAATAAACTTTTTTATAATAAACCAAAATAACTTAAAAAATGATCAACTAAGCATGTACAATTTAAAAAAATTTAAAATGAAATTATGATAAATAACATAAATTACTTAATGAAAAGTATAATGCTAGATTTAACTCCCAAAAGAAGCTGAAATAAGCTGAAAATAGAGTTAAGCAGTCGCATGGGAACATGATGTAAGATTACCTCCTAGAGAAGAAATAAGAACGATTGGCAAGAAAAACAAGTGCCACATAGTGGCGACTACTTGCCTTATAATATTGTTATAAGAATAATTGTGAATATAAATTTTATATATTAATTAGCATTAAGAAAATTAGCATTAATCATAACTAAATAAATCTAGTTAATTATTATAGAATGGACTTAATATTATGATATAATATGATAATTATTAAAATTAATTATTAATATATAGATGGAATTATCAATTATAATTACATAATATTAATAAGAAATATTTTTCAATATAAATATGAATTTTAGTTGAACAATTATTACAATATTTCCATGTTAGTATTTATAGAGAGTAATGAAAAAAGTTGAAAGTTTATAATTTAGAATTAATTTTATTTATATAATTTGAATTGTCATAAATATAGAGATAAAAAAAATATTATATTATTTTAAGAAATTTGTGTTGAAAAATTAATTATCGTTCACTAAATAAGATAATTAATTTTTTTTTAATTTCATAATAATTAATATGTAATGTAGATTATAATTTAACTAACATATTATTTTAATATTTATAACAATTAATAATATCTTTTAAATAAATATAATTATTAATATATTGATTATTTAACAATATAATATAAATATTGATATTAATCTTATGATGATATTATTATAGTAATTGAATTATATTTAAAAATTATTTACCAAAATGGGTTTGAAATAGTTTTATTTGCAAGTACTAGAAGATTGGAACCGTAGGTCTTTATAAAATAGAGGATGGTATTTTTAATAAATAAAAAAAAAATATAGACTCTCTTAGTTATGGGTAAATCATTGAAGTATGCAGTTCTCAAATTAATTGTCATAATATTGTCTAATGGTTGAAGACTTTAAGAAAAGTAACAAAGTTTAAAAAAATAAAAAAAATACTTGTTTACAATTGATCTAATTAATATTTTTTAATAACCATTTAAGCATAGAAAAAATAAATTCATTACAATAGTATTGCATAACGACAAGTACTAATAAGAAGAATAAGAATGCAAGCATACAATGAAGAGCCCATCACAACTCCTTTGCCTACCTTTGGTTTTGAAATTACAAAATTATATGCAATGATAATAAAGACAAGTATTTATATATTAAAAGTGTGAATTATTTAGGGATATTTCTACATTTTCTCTCAAGACATTGGAAACTTTCTTCTTTGAAATTTGTAGAGATTGAAATGAATTTAATTGGTAAGGTTGTCAAATATTCAAGGAGATGTTTCTATTGTTGTAAAATACTATTGAATCTTGATATTAGATATACAAATGATGACCATTGTTTTAATTAATTGAAATACATGAAAGTTATTATTTTTGATTAAGTGAAAATATGTTTTGAAGGGTCCCAAAACCCTTTACATCAGATTAAAATAAAGATGAAGCTTGAAAGCTTGACTAGATAGATCAAACGAGAACAAAGACAGGGACTACCCAAAAAGATAACAAAGCCAGTAAGCCCAAACAACCAACTACAAAGACCCTCATTTTTCCTTGTGGGAACGAAGAGTCATATCAAAAGAGGGCTTGGATGTCTTTGAATGCTTTTCCTTAATATCTATCCAACCATCTTCAAATTTAGCCACCACAACAAACCAATGCGAAGGGCATAACACCGATCTTTTCGGAGTGGAAAAAAGGGTGCCAGAAGAGGGAGTAACAACCGTTGTAGGCATAGAGTCACAACCAGCAAAAGTTGTGCCAACACCCTTTGAAGAAGTTGGCGATATTATTTTTCATGTTAATGATTCTTTTTATTTTTTCATGGAATTATATATTAGATCATAGGCACATCAAATCTAGGGAGAATATAATGGAGAAAAATATATAAATATGTGATTTTTTCTATTGTTTTGGTCTAAAATAAATTAGAATATCAATGGAATAACATATTTTCAACTAGCATGTTCTTACATAAATTTATCTATTAAATCATATTCTTCTAATCCAAAATGTAAATATGTAGCATACTAATAATTTCACTATTAATTATGGTTGATAAAAAATTGAAGGGTTTTGGGGATCCTATTTTGAGATGGCTACATTTGAAGATGATTTTATAGGAAATAAAAGGGATCCTACCCATTATAATGGATGTGAACTCATTTTGGACCTAACTTGAGAAGGTTATCATTTATTGTAAGCTTTTATTACTTGGTGTTTTATATACATAATAATCTTGTATGCCACTCTTGGTGTACATGATAAGTGAAGGATCCAATAAGTACTTCCAACCTAATATTATATGTATTATTTTATTTTGTGTCTTGTATTCTAATATGATTTAGTCTTGAATATTGAAATTCTAGGAATTCTCATGAAACAGATCCTAGGGTATTCTCCTTGTTTTGATCTTGAGATATGGATCTAGTTATGAGGACTTATTTCGAGAAGTGCAAAAAATGATTTGTAGCTTATGGCATATTCCCCTTGTTGTAAGAATGATTATTTTAATTGATCTACCTTTGGTATGAGAGGTTTCAATCTATTACTATCATATTTGCATTGGATTTGAATGTTACATGTTAATATCATTTTACTTTAGGAATGGTGGAGGATATCTTACTTTAGAGAGCTTGGTACATGTTAGTGTTGAAAAAGGATATCGTTTAATTTGTTGGTTCTCTTGTTATTCTTGTCCTTCTTGTTCTTCTTTTTATATGTTTGTATTTACATTATTGAGTATGCAGAACTTGTGAGAGCTATGGAAACTACTGCTAAGATATGTATTGCAAATGTTTTATAAGATTTGCATATTATAGTATGTTTCTTTCAACCTATGTATTAGAGGAGTTAAAGCCTTATTCTCTATGAATTACTATAGATATAATTGATATGTTTTAATCTATTTTAATATCTTACATTACTTATGTGGTGGGATTTATTGGATATATGTCTAATGATCCTCTTGGGTATCTTACATTGTTCATTACTATTGTGATGACGAGTTGTCATGTTTAATTGGTTTTGGATTGATGACTTATGTAGGTTGTCGATCAGCTACCTATTTTATTGTAGTGAAATAACTTCGATGTGAAGTACCTATATCCATAGGAAAATATTAGAGTTAATGCAAACCTTCTTATTTTTCCTAAATTTGGTAATTTATGCATTGGTATGTTACCTTGTGATAGGAGGATGGATATATATCTTGACTCAATTATAATTTTGAGGTGACATGTTGATGTCATGAAGTTATATCTATGATGGTGTACCTTGGTTTAATGTATGGCTATCCTGGATAAGTTACAATTTGTTGTGGTTTCTATTCTATATGATATGAGAAAGGTATCTACTTACAACCTTTGTTATCATTTGCATTTGATGTTTCTATTTATAGAAATATTATAGTGTATATTCTAGTGATAGTTGATATAAATCACTTTATTATGTTCCTTTGTCTTCCATAAGTGGCATGTTGGAGGATGCAATGATCTTTGTTCTTGATGGTAGTTATCATGGATGCTTTTGCAAGTGTCTTGGAGTATCAGAGCATGGAGAAGATTCAAGTAGTACATATTGGTAAAGCAATTATTTTACCTTGTTTGTGATTCCTATGGGTGTATTTATAATGTATGATGTCAAGTAGGATAATGTTACAATTAAGAATCAATTTAACATATAAATTATATTCCATATTTAATGGTTCGAACATCCTTTGATAGTGTACCAAGGCACTTATTATTATTGTTTTCCCCAAATTTGATGCCTAGAATGGAATCGTTAATGACAAGTGAAGAGGTCATTCTAGTGTCTCTCAATATTTTATTGTTTATTACATTCAGTATAATTCTTATCTTCCAAGTTTGGTCACCCAAGTCAAAAGGAATGTATTGGAGTCAAAAAAAAATTCATTGTACAATTAAGAAGGAAATCCACGTATTTGGTAATTTTATAATGAAAAGTACTTTTTAGAGACCTTATTTTGTATTTTAGAGCTCTCACAATGCCTATATAAACTACTCCTTGGATGTAGAAATTATGAGGAACATTTGAATGCAGAGTTACTAAATAAGAATATGAATAGGTTGAGGCATAAAGAGTTTGTTCAAACATACAAAGGTGCTGAAATTTAAGAAGGATAAGAGGGAAATGAAAGTAAATGTGTTGGAATCTTGTTTATTTCGAAATAATGCATTGTTTACCTTTCTTCTTGGTAGATTTTTTTGTTGCAATATTTTCTCCACATAAATAATGTGCTATATAATGCTCTAATATTTTGAATTTTTTGTTTTTGTTGCTATCTTATGATGATGTGATGCATTATTTATTTCTCTTATAAGATGACATTAAGTAGTGTTCTTAGGAATCATATGTTAACTAACTCTCAGAATCATAAAGTAGATGGATCTAATTATGGAAATTACACCTATTTATTATTTAGATAGTTTTGAACCTCTATTATTAGATCCTAAATATTTTTCATTAATTTAAAAGATAACCAAGATCTTACCCAAATATTTTCATATATTATTATTATTATAAGAAAAGCTATGTTACTAAGTCTTAAAGAGAAATTTTAGATTGTGTTTCTTTTTGTTTGAATGATGTACAATTATTTAGGTTTTATAAAAATGAATTATCGTGTAAGAGGTAAATTAAGTATGTTGGATGCTAATATAATATTTTTGGACTTTTTTGTGTAATCCCATTCATGTAATAGAAATATTAGTTAGGGGCCACATGCATTAAATGATAAATCACTAGAAGGTGTTGGTAGGCTCATATAATCATCATGTTAACTAAGTCTAAAAAAATGAGTGATAATAATGTAAGCCCTAGTTGTAAAGGAATTGTAAAAGAAATAAGATAAATCAAACAATTGAAAACCTCTACCAATCAGTTATATTTCTAATTATCTCACCATATAATACATAATCATCACATTTTTTATAATTAACAAGTAAAAATTATTTCACATATGAAAAAGAATATGTAGAACCATCATAATCATCTTGTAATTTTTTTTTTCTAAGGATCATGATGTTATGATGTAATGAATAACAAGGTGTATGAAAATCTTCCACTTAATTATGTCATGATCATGATAATTATAATTGAAGAAAACTTGTGATGTAGAATATTTTTTACCATGATTTGCATCATCATATATAAAAATAGATATACAATTTATAAATCATACTTCTATGGATGTGACAGTAATATTAAATGTATAAGAAACATCATTGTGATGTACAATGATGTAATGAATAATTAATGGAGGTAGAACCATGCCATTCATATCAAAGTGTATCACTAGGTGAAAACTAATTATGTATATAAACTATTGTTGAACTCATTGGAAAATGAGTCTATGTAATAGGAAATGTTATCTTTGAGCCGTCTTTGCTGCGCTGGCTTGTTCCCTGAATGCCTCGGTGAAATCTGCCAATTATCAATCAATTTGCTCTTCATATGCGAAGATATGAAAACTCCTCTGCCATTTCTTTTCTTTCTGTTCTTACCAACGTTGTTTAATGCGTTAGATAACTCAAACATCAATCAATTTACTGTTCATAAGCCCAAATTATAAAACAGCATTAGCTGAAGGATGGGAAACGCCAATGGCTGAAGGATAGGAAACGCCAATCGCTGAAGGATAGGAAATGCCAATGGCTGAAGAACAAGAATAAGATTAAGGATGGCGACAAGGAATATGAAGGATTAGGATTTATGATTATGGTTAATTTTATGTTTAGGGGTAGGGTTTATATCATAATGTTAGGGTTAGGGTTTATATTAGAGGGTTAGAGTTAGGGTTAAGATTATAGTTAGGGTTTCATCATTGTTAAGGTTAGGTTAATGGTTAGGAATTAGATTTATATTATGGTTATGATTAAGGTTAGGGAAAGAGTTAAGATTATTGTTAGGCTTAGGATTTAGGGTTATATTTAGGATTGTGTCTAGGGTTAGGGTTTATATTTATAATTATGGTTATGGTTTGGATTTATAGTTATGGTTTGCATCACTTTTAGGGTTAGGTTAATGGTTAGATTTTGGATTTAGGGTTAAGGTTAGGGTTAGGCTTACAATTGTTGTTAGGATTAGGATTTAGTGTTATTGTTATGATTATTTCTAGGGTTAGACTTGATATCATGGGATTAAGATTAGGGTTAGGATTTACAATTATGGTTAGTTTTAATGTTTAGGGTTAGGATTTATATCACAACGTTAAGATTGGGGTTAAGGGTTTAAGGTTTATATTAGAGGGTTAGAGTTAAAGTTAAGGGTTAGGGTTAGGATTGTAGTTAGGGTTTACATCATTGTTAGGGTTAGGCTAATGGTTAGGGTTAAGGTTAGGGATAGGGTTAAGATTATGGTTAGGCTTACGATTAGGGTTATGTTTAGGATTATGTCAAGGGTTAGGGTTTATATCATAGGTTAAGTGTTAGTGTTAAGGGTTAGGTTTAGGATTGTAGTAAGGGTGAAGTTAGGGTTATATTTAAGTTTAGGGTCAAGTTATTGTTTAGAGTTCAATTAGGTCTAGATTAGAGATATTTTTGAGGTGAGGATTTGATTATGGTAAGGTTATCATTATAGTTAGGGTTTCTATTTTTTTATGTTGTTAAATGAATCAACAATTAGTTTTAGAATAAATTTAAAACTAAAACTTATATCACTTTAAATGATTAGACTATGCTTTTGAATGTTTATCAAATCCTGATGGTAATAACTATTGTACGATAAGTTATTTATTTTCATTTTTTATAAAATATTAAAAGAATCTTTATTATTATGTACTTTTATTATGAATATTTTCTTTCTTATTTCAATATTTTTATGAAATAATTACCTTGAAACTTTGTTCTTATGAAATAAAGACATTTTAAAATAGCTTAAACTCTCTTTTAATTGAAATGATATTTTTACTAAAAATTTAAAATATAGACATTTTAAAATAGTTTAAAGTCTCTTATAATTAAAATTATATTATTCTTATCAAACCCTAATGATAATAAAATCAAATACTTAATTAAGGGTTTAAGCTTTATGAAATAATTTGAAACATTAATAAAATATTTAAAAATTATTTGAATAATAATAAAATTAACAAAGGTTGTATCAAAATATACTTTATTAATAAATATATTAGATAAATAAGAATAAATGAATATTATCAATAGTAATTTGATATTTCTATTGAATATTATCAATAGTAATATTATTTATAATATTAATTGATATTAATTCATTTAACAACATTTCTATTTGACATTTTTTGGTTTTGCATGAAAATCAATTCACATTTTAAAATTAAAATAGTTTTTTTTAATGTTGTTAAATGAATCAACAATTAATTTTAGAATAAATTTAAAAATACACGTCAAGTCAAATTATTTGAAAACCCCCAAATGTTAACGCATAAATTTGTTGCCATTATAAAGCCTCTCGGGCTTAATAACATTGGCTTTTCCATAATAAATGAATCTAAAAAATCAATTTAACAACTATAAAAAAAAAGCTATTTTAAATTTAGAAATTGAATTCATTTGCATGCAAAAGCGGAATAGAATATAAGTTTTTCTCATATATATAGAAAATATAAAAGATACTATTATATTTAGATTCTCCTTTTAAATTAACTCAAACTACCATTTATTTTAAAACCAATTGATATTTAGAACTTCAAATGATTTGCTTGTAAAAAGTGAAAATAAAATAGAAATGTTAATTATTTTTTAGAAAATCTCAATTTATAAATAATTTTTTGTTTTAAATTTATTCTTTAAATAACTCTTGATTTATTTAACAATTTAAAAATATTATAGTTATTTTAAATTTAGAATTTCAATTAACTAAAACTAATTGATATTTAAAACTTGAAAGTATTTTCTTGTAAAAAGTGAAAATAAAATAGAAATGTTAATTATTTTTCAGAAAATCTCAATTTATAAATAATTTTAAAAAAAAATTTATTCTTTAACTAACTCTTGATTTTTTTAACAATGTAAAAATATTATCGTTATTTTAAGTTTAGAATTTGTATTAAAATTTATTTTGTCGACTATATTTATTAATAAAATATATATTGATATAAGGTTTGTTATTTTATTATTATTCAAATAATTTTAAATATTTTAAATTATTTTATAAAGGTTAAACAAATAAGATTTTAACTTAAGTAGCATTAGGGTGAAACTTTAACCTATTTTAAATTTATATTAATAATATTGTTTGAATTAAAAGAAATTTTAAGCTATTTTAAAATGTCTTTACTTTATCAAAACAAATTTTAAAGGTATTTATTTCACAAAAGTATTGAAATAAAGAAAAAATATTCATAGAAAAATATATATTAATCAACATTTGTTTTAATATTAACTATAACCTTAATCTAACCCTAATTTAACCCCAACCTAATCCAAACCCTAACACTTATTGAACCCTAATCCTAATTGAATTCTATCCCAAACCCTAACCCTATGTAGTACCCCTACCGTAATCGATCTCTAACCTTGGTTTAATCTTGATTAGTTATCTTAATATAATGATTATTGTCAGATGTTTCATTTAACGCATAGCTATTGATGTGGTTTTCTCACTAGTTGTATGCAAGTTGTTTAGTGTACCTATATCATGGTATTAACATCGAGCATAGCTATTGATGTGGTTTTCTCACTAGTTGTATGCAAGTTGTTTAGTGTACCTATATCATGGTATTAACATCGAGCTAACGCTTTCATTCAATTTTATATATAAATGCATGTGTGTAATCGTCCTTTAAATGCAATAAGTTGGTATATGGAAGAACGTAACTTAGAGTAGTGGATATACTCAGTTGTTATTAAGGAATTTAAATATGCTTGGAAAGATCTCTTATGTTATGATGAAATTCTAGTATGTTAGAATATTAGTTGTATGGCTTGTTAATTTTAAATGAGAAGCTTGAATGAAGTTTATGAATGGATCTTAATGATGAATCTTCGCTTGTGATTTATATTTCCCTCTTTTGAAAGGAATTATCCTGATTATGAATTATCTCGTTATTAAGATATTCAGTTTATTGGATTAATTGTGTGAGTTAAGTGAATTTTGATATTTAAGTAATCTCGTTGGGAAACTCTTTAGGAGTTAGTTTATGTCTTCCGCTATGTAATCTGAATCTTTGATATCTTGTTGCATCTTATGTGTTGTAACTTTTTAAAAAAAAATTTTGCACTCTATTCTTGAGTTATGGCTTAATCCCTTCGGGGTCTCCTGGCGGGGCATTACATTTGGTATCAGAGCCCATGTTGCAAACATTGGGATCTCTGGTGTCGCGTGTGCCCTCTATTTTTGTGAGGTGTATCAACCTTATGTGTATGCTTGTCCTCCTTTTGCATGTGAGTGATTGAGCAGACCTTATCGGGTGTGTAACGTGTGTGTTCACACCTTGTTTTCGCCTTCTTCATGTTGGTGTTGGAGTGCTTATATGTGCATTGTGTGCTTATTGATGTCTTGGTCTACGATTACTCTTATTTTGAAAGAGAATCGTATGTACCTTCCCTTTTGAGTGTTGTACTCTTTAGACTAATCCATTTGGATTGGTCCGTGCTTGTCTTGAATCTGAAAGTGCGAATTATGTTTGTTTAAAGATTATGATCTAGCTTAATGCTGTCCACTTGAAGGACTAGTATGGCAATTATTGTATGCTTATATTGTAGAAAATTAAATGATCATCACCATTCCTCTCTTCTTTCTGGAAATTAAAATGATTAAGATATGTGTAATTATCTTTGATTTGAGTTTCTTGTTTGCGAGAGACAAAAAGGTTGTAACTTCTTGAACCTTTGTGTGAGCCTTATGTCGCTTATGTTTTTAGATTATTAAATGGGCTATGGGTTTAAAAAAATTTATTTTGGGTGATGGGAGAAAACTGTATGTGTATCTTGTAGGAGTAGCATGATTAAATTCTACCTTAGTAAGGTGCATTGCTATGCGAATAGTTGAATTATGTGAAACTGCTTGGTTTGTAGAAGAAGTGTTAAAAAGAGCATGTTATTGTAGCTTCGAGAGTATTAATGTGTTTTCCTAAGGATTGTTTTATGTGTTTCATTATAACCAGTTTGATTGAAGATTTATTTTAGCAAATGCTCCATCGAACTCGCTTTTGGGTATATGTTATTACCTTAATGTGTTTAGAAAGTGCGAATGAAAAGCTTGTTTGATGTGCGTGCATTAATATGTTTTATTTGGGTAATAGCTTCTTGCTTATCTTTGATCGTAATGTGATCTTTTCTAATAGGTTGCAAACTATGACATGTGTCTATATTGTATTATTATATGTGAGTGTTCTTAAGAGGTCTTGCATTATCGAAAGGATTTCCTCTCTTGATCTCTTTTTTGTTTGGAAATCTAGAACCTCCTATTGCAACCATAATTATTGGAAATGTTTTGTTAGGCTGATTGTCATCCTTCTTAACGGTAGTGAAATGAAAACCGTATAATTGAAATGATAGGCTTATAGTGAGAAATTTAATATTATAGCGTGATCTTGTTTGATCTTGTGTCTTTGTAGGAAACAGTTTGATTATCAAACTCTCTTTCCCTTCTCTTTGCCTAATCATGAGATTTTTAGAAATGGTATTAAGAGTACATTGATTTTAAATAGAGTGTTTATAAAACATGTGAAATTGTTGTTTTCTTTTGGCTTCATAGTGATAGATGAAAGTCTTAAGCTTTAGAAATGAATTTGCTTAGCTAGTAATTTAATTATGAATGCTTAGTGAGATTCAAGAAAGCTATAGGAATGATGTTATTTCTTTATATAATTGTGAATTGTTAATAATTCAGTACTTGTATCTAGAGTAAACTTGATTCAGTTATTTATATAGAAAGCATAATTGGAATCTTCCTTGTATAGATGTTAGCGTACTGAAAAGTATTCCCCGTAAATGTGACTAAACCAGTATTGGTGTATTTGTGTGTATTGTAAGAAACCAGTGCTTATTATTTGTGCCCATGGATTGGTGAAGTAATCAACCATGGAGGATATGTTGCTTATGAGTATGGGAAACCATACTGTTTATGTAATGTTGCTTATTTGTTTCCCTACTGAGTACCAAACCTCGGGTTGTGGGTAACTCAGTATGTTAAGGGGTAGTATTTGAAGCGACCATTCCTTGATTAGTATGGATTGGCGTACGAGTAATGTCGGTGCGAAGCGACTTTAGCTTCTCTACTTCGAGGAATGATATAGTTGTACTACTAAACTGTATCAAAGGTGTACTCAATACTTTCCCTTGTGATGAACCTATTTACGAGGTTCATGAGTGCCAGCCTTATTCCTATCCTTCAATTGAGCATATAGATGGTAGTTTGTGAGCATATTATTGGATTCTATTGGAGCATCTGTTGCCTTGTCTTCATGAGAGGCGTGTTATTGTTCTTACATAAGTCGCCAACTGACTAGTGTTGGTAGACTTGTGGGTAGACCTTAGCCATGTATACCTCTGGCTTACGGCGGGTATCCTTCTAGGAACATCGCTATGCGGAGTGTGACCGGCGCGTGCCTTATCTGCGGGGTACACTGCCATGCGGGATACGTCCATTGTGTGTTTTGTCTGCTTGGAGTATTGACATGCCGTGCTGAGACACGATGCGGGATGTAGTAGACATTTCCATGCGGCCTACCGCTAGGTATTGGGTAGAGCCATGCCACGTGACGACGTGATGCGGGGTGATGTCGAGGTGCAGACTGCCATGCCATGTGGATGTGTGACTTGGCCACACCATATGATGAGCTACTAGGATAGCTAGACGATTGTTCCTTCCTTCCTCGTTGGTGGCTAGCTATTAGTCACGCAGTGAGGTTATGTGCAGTTGTGCTATTCTTTATATTTCTTTGGGGATCAGCAGTTTATTTTACTTTGATTTTGAAGGTTTGGCCACGATCTTGTGATCTTTTGCACTTTGATTTGGTGTTGAGATTCCGGATTATTTTCTTGCCTTACTATTGGAATTGAGGATTTATTATCTTTATTCTTCTGTACTTTGGTGGCTAAACTAGTTTATCATTATTGTTTTCGGATGCTGGTCTTGTGTTGCAATGTGAATTCCTCTCCAAGAACGTAGGAGACGGGCTTGGATGAGTGTATACGAGGAAGTAGACGCAAGGAACCTTGAGGATGGAGGTATGTGAGGCTGTGATGCAGCTAGTATCCACTACCTACCTATGTGTGGTGACTATCTCTTGGAGGCTAACCACCTTGTTCAACAAGGGATACTCACAAAGGTCTTGTATTGAAGGTAGCACCGCTATGGTGTGCCTAACACCATCAAGCCTTTGAGTGAGATATTGGGTATTTATGATCATTTTGTTGTTCTGAGATCAGGCATAGAGATGTTGATCATGCATGTTATCTTTGACCGAGCATTAGACATGCTCACATGTGGCCTTTCCTGTTATGCATTCCAGTTATGTGGATGGTTATTATTTGTATCATGGAGTAAATTGTATTAACTTGTCACTATGTTATGGGACATAGTCTTTGGAAAGGTTTTCTTATGCCTGGCAAGTGTAATCAATTGAGTTATTTTGTTGCTCTTATTTCTTGGAAGTTAATCTGGTTGTAGAAATTGATATTTTGAGCTAGTTCTATGTTATTAAATCTTATGATAAAGATGGATTGGTAAAGGAAATTGATCTTATGGCATGTTTTTTTTCTATCATTTTTGATCGATGATTATGGTAATTGTTGGTTACCTCCTTGTAATGTTTTAATTTGGTGCAATGAAAGGAAGGAATTTCCTATTTCTCTGCTATGATTGTGGATAATTCCTAGAATATCTTTAAGGAACGTATGGTTTAGATGTATCTTGCCAATGGATAATGGCGTTTGTAAAGGATTTTGCAATTATATTTCATTTATTTATGGAAAGTTTTCTATGTGCAATTTGATCTTTGTTGAATGAGTTTCAGGGCTGATGCGTACGACGTGTTCTTCATCTAGCCTTACGACTTCCAGGAGTAAGTCGGAACCTAGGGGGGAGAATGTAGTACCCCTACCGTAATCGATCTCTAACCTTGGTTTAATCTTGATTAGTTATCTTAATATAATGATTATTGTCAAATGTTTGATTTAACGCATAGCTATTGATGTGATTTTCTCACTAGTTGTATGCAAGTTGTTTAGTGTACCTATATCATGGTATTAACATCGAGCTAACGCTTTCATTCAATTTTATATATAAATGCATATGTGTAATCGTCCTTTAAATGCAATAAGTTGGTATATGGAAGAACGTAACTTAGAGTAGTGGATATACTCAGTTGTTATTAAGGAATTTAAATATGCTTGGAAAGATCTCTTATGTTATGATGAAATTCTAGTATGTTAGAATATTAGTTGTATGGCTTGTTAATTTTAAATGAGAAGCTTGAATGAATTTTATGAATGGATCTTAATGATGAATCTTCGCTTGTGATTTATATTTCCCTCTTTTGAAAGGAATTATCCTGATTATGAATTATCTCGTTATTAAGATATTCAGTTTATTGGATTAATTGTGTGAGTTAAGTGAATTTTGATATTTAAGTAATCTCGTTGGGAAACTCTTTAGGAGTTAGTTTATGTCTTCCGCTATGTAATCTGAATCTTTGATATCTTGTTGCATCTTATGTGTTGTAACTTTTTAAAAAAAAATTTTGCACTCTATTCTTGAGTTATGGCTTAATCCCTTCGGGGTTTCCTGGCGGGGCATTACATCCTAATTAAACTTTAATCCTAATTTAAATGTAACCCTAACATAATTGAATCATAAATTTAATTCTTAACCCTAATTGAACTCTTATTCAAACCTTAAATATAATTTTAAACTTACCATAATCAAACCCTAACCTTGACAATATCCGTAATCTAGATCTAATTGAACCATAAACCTGATCAACCTTAATCTAAGCATAATTGAAACCTAATCATAACCTAACCCTAAATTTAATTCTAACCCTAGAAATAGACCCTAAAGTTAACTCTAACCATAGAAATAGACCCTACCTACAACTTAAACCTTAATCTAACCTTAATATTTGCTCTAAGCCTCATTAGATCCTAATTCTAATTCAATACTAACTCTCACCCTCATGATGCATTATCCTAAATAAAACCCTAATTAAACCTTAACGTTTACCTTAAAATCAAGCTTTATTATATAACCCTAACCCTCACACCATGCTTTATCCTTAAACCATAACACTATAAATGAATACTAATTCTAACTCTAACCATAATTAAACCCTAAATAAATTATAATACTAACCTTAACCCTACTCAAGATGTAAATCTTCACCCTAACAATAACCATAATTATAACCCCATTCCTAATCATAACCCAAGCCCTAAAGCTAACCCTAATCCTAAAAATTATGTAAACCCTAACTTTGATCCTAATCCTCATCCTAAATCCTATCCCACAACATAACCCTAACCCTAACCATCATTTTAACACTAAACCTAAACATTATCCTCACAATAACCCTATTCATGGTGTAAATCCTAACCATAACACTAACCTTAAATCTAACCAAAACCATTACAAATACTAACATTAATCCTAACACTAACCCTTAACCCTAACCCTAAGCCGAACCATGATGTAAAACCTAAGCTTTACCATAGTCCTACCTATAACTCTAAACCATTACCCTAATCATAATCCTAACCCTAACCCTAACCTAACCTAATCATAACCCTAAACCCTAACCCTAAAAATGGGGATTGGGTCTACAACTCTTAAGATGCACCAATTATCTATTACAAAATGTATTAATAATATATGAAGGGCATTAATATCTTGGTGCATCCTAAGGGGTTGATGGCCATTTCCCTAAAAATAACTTTAAACCTAACCCTAACCATGATGTACACCCTAAACCTATCCATAATTTAAACAATGATATAAACCCTAATCCTAATCATGATGAAAATCCTAACCTTAATCATAACCATTACTATAATTATAACCCTTAAACTAACTATAATACAGACCCTAGATCCTAACCCTAACATGATGCAAATCCTAACTCTAACCATAACCATGATATAAACATTAACATTAATCCTACTACTTACCCTTAACCTTAACCCTAACCATGATGTAAACCTTAACCCTAGCCATAATCCTAACAATAACTGCAACCCTAAGCCTAACCATAAACCTAACCCTAACTCCAACCCCAACCATGATTTAAACCATAACCCTTACCATAATCCTAGCTATAACTCTAAACCCTAACCCTAACCTAACCATAACCATAAACCCTAACCCTAACAATAATCCTTAGCCCTAACCCTAAAACCAAATCTAACCCTAACCATAACTAAAAACCTATATGTAATCCTATCCATAATCCTAATCCTAATCTTAAACCCTAACCCTAATCTTAATCTTAAACCTTAACCTAACCATAGTCATCAAATCTTAAAAATTAATTAAATTTAATTTATAATACTTAAATCTCAAAACTAATAAACTATTTAATAATAAACCAAAATACTTTCAAAACAATCAACTAAGCATGTACAATTTAAAAAATTTAAAAATAAAATTATAAAAAATAACTTAAATTACTTATTGAAAAGTATAATGCTAGGTCCCTAAGATTTAAATTTTAAAACTGGTGGTCCCATGAATTTTGTCGTAGTTCACCTTAGAAGTTTAAACTCAAAAAAGAAACTATTAAACTCTTGACATTTACGGAAACTAGTGATCTCATGAATATAAGATTTTTGTATGTGCATAATAAAAACAAATAAAAAATGAACAAGTAAAAATAATTTATTTTCCTCCAAAACTATTTTTTGGATAGAATTTCAATAAGTAGAATATTTTGTATGTGCATAATGAAAACAAGTAAAAATATTTTGTATGTGCTATTATCAGTGACACCAAAAAAAATACTACTTTAAACACTAACCGGTAGATATACTTAACAAGTTTGTTCAAAATGATATTAAAGCATACACAATAAGTAAAACATCCACCAAACACAAAGTGTTTATACGTAGAAAACCCAAATGGGAAAAACCACGGTATGTGTATGTATATGTATATATATATACACTTGTAAATATTCGTATAATTTGTAATAGCTTTTTGTAAACATAAATTACTTGTTGAAAAATGTTATGTTAGGTCTTAAGAGGGGGCCTTCCTAAAAAATAGAGCTGGATTTGGAGCTATTTTTTAATATGATTCATAGTAACTATTTTTTAATAAAAATTAAATTTAGATGTTTAACAATTAAGACGCCTCCATTTTTTTAAGAAGATCTCAAATAATCTTAGAGCACAATTTTTTTTTATTCATAAAATCACATCTTCTTTAAAATAGAACTTAAACCCTCTCTAAATCATTCCATGCTATCTCTCACTCTCTTATTCTCTAAATAAAGCCAGAACAAATACTAGGAATACTAAGAATACCTCCTATAGAAGAAAGAAGGATGATTGGGTACAATAGTAATGTTTATGGTGCTGTGCAGACAGAGCAGCACACAAAGCTATTATCAGGTTGCTAACAACACTTTTGGGTAGGGGTGATAAGGCATTGTGAACAATCCGACATGGTGTCTTTACTGCATCCCGTACAACTGCCACATGGTTGCACACTGACTGAAGAGCCTGCATTTCAATTAAAAGAAGAAATATTTCATGAAGAAAAAGTTTACATTTAAACTGACCATTCCCATTAGATGTTTCTAAGAAAATTTATGATCAAGTAAAATGGTATGAATATATCTCACCCATCACTGTAATTGTTGAAAGAAAAATCTGAAGAATAAGAATGCAAGCATACAATGACGAGCCCATCACAACTCCTTTCCTGCCATCCATTTTGAAATTACAAAATTATGTCAAATGAGAATAAAGACAAGTATTTATATATTAAAAGTGTGAATTATTTAAGGAAGTTTCTGCGTTTTCTCTTATGCATTGGAAAGTTTCTTGTTTGAAATTCAATTGTGTAGTGATTGAAATGCATTTAATTTAATTAGTAAGGTTGTCAAATATTCTAAGAGATGTTTCTGTTGTAAAATAGTATTGAATCTTGATATTAGATATACAAATGATAAACATGCATCATTTTCGTCCTCTTTTTTTCCTTGTGTGTGTTTAGGTTGTGTTTAAATAATTATTCGTTTCATAATTTTTTTACAGGTTCTACTAGATAGATCATCAAGCGGGTCCAGTGAACAAGCTCTTCTAAATAATAAATGATATTAAAAATGTTATAGACGGTATAAAAATATGTTTGGCTTGCCTCTTGAAAAATGGCTCTAAATACCATGCTATCAACAATTATGGTATACCTCAAAAGAAAACGATGTTGTTCTCTTTACTAGTTAGGAAGTCCTCTGGACATAACATCAATGTTTCTATATATATTTTAAACAACAATTCTTTTAGGTTGTTTTTTATTATTTATTTAACATATTCTGCAAACAAAACAATTATAAACACATAACAATTTAATAATTCTTTTTGAGTATGTTAATTAATATTTTTTATTTTAAAATTATAGATTATAATTATATCTAAATTTAAATTGTCATAACAATGTTGTTTTTATTATACAGTACAATTTATGAGCATTGAAAAGTGTGAGAATGTTGGGAAGTTTCTTTAGCCTTTGTCTAGTCTTCTAGCTGTCATTCTTTGTGCTCTAGAAGTTTTCGGCTTCTAGTTTTCTTAGTTGCAGAGAGAATTTTTCAAACAGGTTTCCGTGATAAAAATGGAAGAATCTCCCTTTGCCTTCATAATTAGAGCTTTCCCAGAGCCAATTTCTTCCTTTCCGGTGGATACTCCAATATCCCTCTTGTGCATTAGTTTAAAAGTTTCCTTAGAGAAATCACGGATTTAAGGTTCAAAAGACTCCTTCGAATCTTAGTGCGGTCAGTAATCTTGGTAGTCAATTTATGTTAGCGTGAGTTTTGCATCTAGTTTGCATGATTGCTCTCTCACTCTCCATGAATGATGGACCGCGTGCATGATCCTCTCCATTATCTCCAAGAATAGTGGATTTGTTTTCATGCAAACTGTAGGTCAATAAGTTTAACTAAGCATCTTTCGCCACTAATTTCATATTTCTGTGTGGTGGCTTGTTTCTATAAATCATGCTTTTGCATAATGTAAAAACATAATGAATTAATAGAGTTTCATTTTTTCTCATGCAAGTTTTGTTTTCTTCTCTAGCTAGATCTTTAGTTTTGCTTTACAGAAATTTTAACATGGTATCAGAGCGAGTTTGCTAGGAAGAAGAAGCATTAACGATTATTTGCAGGCAGATTTCTGAAGATTAGCATCATCATGGAAGCTGACGTAGATCTCTATTTCTAAATGCATTCATATTCTTCCCCTCATTTTTGCATATTCCTTGATTTTTCTTCTATATTGATTCTTTAAAATTGTACGTGTTTTCCAAGCACTGCATGATGAAGATCTGGAAAATTTGGGGTTTTGTAAAAATTAAACTTTTAGAAACTTTATATGAGGTTTTGCTTAATGCATTTAGTATAGGTTTCTTTCAATAAGTTTCTCGTATAAAATATAAGATTAAAGTTGCTATGAACTCTTCTTCCATTGGCAGCCAAAAATGTTCTTTTGTTCTAAATTCTTGTCTACATGAGATTCCAATGTTGCAACTTTGTTTGCTCCTAGATATTCTTTCTAGCAGGTTCCTGACTACATGAGATTCCAGAGTCGCATCTTCGAGTGCTTCCAAAGTTTCTTTCTAGTAGGACATTATTGAGCAATGGATATACAATGACATCATCCCAACTAGAGGTCATCTTTCCAGTTCTTCAGCTTGAAGCACATTTCTAGAGATTCATATCTTCCTATCTTTAGAAGGTCAGTTTTTGTATTCAGAGACCATGTACGTATTTGTTCATCCATTTGAGCAATACAGAATATGTATAACAACATTTTCCAAGTATCCTAGAGGTACTCATGCGGTGGTTTCTATGATTTTGATACAATTATGTTGCAGTGTGGATTCATTTGCAGTTCTTCTTCATCGATTGCATCTTTCTTCTATAGTTTGAATAATGGTCAGGAGTTTCTCTCAATTGGGTTTTCTCCTTTCTTATTTGTAATTGGGTTCCTGATCAGGCTTTGTTGCAAGGACCCATTTCTTTCCTCTTTTCATATATCTCGTTAGTTAGACTTAAGGGGAGGTGTTAGCATGATTTTTGCATCCAGTTTGCATGATCCTCTCTCACTCTCTGTGAATGATGGACCGCTTGCATGATCCTCTCCATTATCTCCAAGAATAGTGGATCTGTTTTCATGCAAACTGCAGATCAATAAGTTTAACTAAGCATCTTTCACCGCTAATTTCATATTTCTATGCAGTGGCTTGTTTCTATAAATCATGCTTTTGCATGCTGTAAAAACATACTGAATTAATAGAGTTTCATTTTTTCTCATGCAAGTTTTGTTTTCTTCCCTTGCTAGATCTGTAGTTTTTCTTTGCAGAAATTTTAACAATTTAATTCTTGGTCATGGAATATCTCAGGGATAATTCCAACATTTCTTCAAGATTTGTAGTGTCCCTCCCTAACAAAAAGGTTTCAAAGGCAAAGGTGTTGGCGTTAACGTCACTGTTGTTCAAGCACAATGTGTTGGAGGGCCTAGATATTGTTCTCAATCATGCTATTCTTGGCACTAGAATGTAGATGCTATTCTCAATCATCCTATTTTTGACTTGGCACTAGAATGCCAATACTGTTCTCAATCATGCTATTCTTGGCACTAGAATTCCTTTCCCTAGAGATATGATATGATTTCCTATTCCGTGAGAAACCATTAGCTATTACCCTTTCCTTTCGAATCTTAAGGGACCTGCCTTAAGGCGTCATAGGGCATTTGTTACAATGGTGGTCAGATTTCTTGATTGGAGGCTATTGGGAGATGAACCAGATAATGATGATAGGGAGGAGGAATTTTTTGATTTTGCCAGTTTGAATGGTCTGCTTCCATCAAAGCTAGAATGTGAAGGGTGGGTTGCTACTGGTAACAAGAATGCGCTACAAGGGGTTTGTGCAGAACCTTCAACCTAGGGCTGAGTGAACTCCATGAACAACATATATGATATTTATTTTTAATCAGATTATTTTAAATCTGATACTAAAAATCAATGTTTTGTTGATACGTTCAAACTTATTTGTTAGAAGTGTTTTGGTTAAAATATTAGACATTCTAGATTGGAAGGTAGCCTCCTTTTCTAATTTTTTTATGACCACTCTTGATGATTCTTCTTCAGCACAAGAATCTGGTGTATATAAGGAGTTTGCCTCCAATTTTTGAACTATCTAAGCTAGAATATGTCAATTAAACATTTTGAATTTTAATATAATTTTCTCTGGCCTAGTGGTTTACTAGTAAAAGAAAATTTTTTTCACTATATTATTTAATAATCTCATTATGCCGAGAGGGTTCCTATACAGTCACAGCAGTGGGAATGAAGGATAGAATAAAAATAGAACATTTTGTGTAAACACTAAAGAAAACTGATAATTTGGAGACAATTACAAATCCAACAGAAATGGAAAATATGAAACTTATGGAATTGCAAAGAGTTAATTACAAAGCCATATGAATTCTGATTTAATTTATATTCTCCATCACTGGATGCATTTGGGGAAGCGTTTCAATTTCTCCACTCCCAGTAAAAAGAAACAAATCCTTTCCAAACTAGAGGAATGTGTTTAATATGATTGCCAATTGGATTTATAGCAGATTCACATAAGAACAAATTGATTTGTATACAGACATGGATTATCTACAAGAAAAATGAGGCTTTTATCCTAGGAGAGCGAAGAATAACTGAGGAAGAGCCGAAGGTCAATAAAATAATATATAATTTTTAGTTTTTAGAAAGATCAAATAAAAAGAATTGTTTCTAAATTTTAATCATAAAGTTATAATGTATCTAATTTAACAAAATAATTTCTAATTTATCATGTAGATGTGCTTTTTCTATTTATATTTTATTTATCTCTTAGTTGAGTTTTAATTCATAGACAATGTAAAATTTGAAATTTTAGTACTTCCAAAAATTTGATTAAGCAACTTTCAATTTTCAAATTCATATGAAGAAAATTAATTATTCCATTTGTAGTACAATGAATTTTTTTAGTAGTACAATGAATTTTATTTATTTTTTTAATTTATTAAGTTTTTATGCCCCAATAGAATGTTGTTGTTGTTATTGTTAATTTGTTAAGATATTAAAAGGATTGGAATACTGAAAATAGAAGCAATATTTTTACAAAATAAAACAAAGAATGAAAGAATCTTAATTTTCAATTTGGAAAGATCAAAAAAACTTTCTATGTTTCTAAAATCCAATCATAAAAATATAATGTTTCTAAATTCAAAAAATCAAAGATACCTACATATACAAATATTGTAAAATTTAAGATATAAAAATATTTAGTATTAAAAGTTTAGAACTAATTTATCATATATAAGTGACTTTTCAATTTTAGTTGATTTATAAAAATATTTCAAACATAACATATGATTATTAATTTAGAAATGTCAAAAAGAATTTTTATGTTAATTATCAAAAAATTAAAATGTTAAAAGAAAATAATTTTAATTAAAAAACACTTTAATCTATTTTAAAATGTCTTAGTTTTATTTTTATTTTTTATCGATAAAATGTCTTAGTTTTATTAGAACAATGTTTAAAGGTATTTATTTTATAGAAGTATTAAATTTTTTTATATAATAATGAAGATTTTCATTAATATTTCATAAGAAATAGATAATAAATTTTATCAATGCATAATCCTACAATATTAACCCTAATTGTAGCATAATACCAATCCTAAACTTAATATTACCATAATTGAAACCTAAACCTAAACTTAACTCTAACCTTAGAATTAAACACTACCTAGAGATTGAACCCTAATTGAACCCTAAACTTAACTCTAACCCTAGAATTAAAAGTGACCCTAGCTGAACCCTAATCCTAATTAAAATTGATTTCCTAAAAATAATTAAAATTGATTTCCTAAAACTTGATTGAACCATAAACCAAATTGAGCCATAACCCCAACTCTAAACAAAATTAAACCCTAACCCTAAACCTAATACTATCCCTAACCATGATGTTAACCTTAACCATTATATTATTCCTAACCCTAAATTCTCACCAAAACCATAACACTAACCATGATATAAACCCTAAACCTAACCACAATCTTATGTCCTGACTCTAAAACCTAACCCTAAACATAAATGTAACCCTAAACCTAAACCTGACATTAGATCCAACCATGATGTAAACCCTACCCCTAACCATTATGTAAACCTTAACCCTTACCATAATCTATAGCCTTAACCCTAACCCTAACCATGATGTAAACCCTAACCATAATCCTAACCCTAATAATTAACCTTAACATTAACACTAATAATAATCCTAACTATATCCATAATCCCAATAATAACCCTAATAATCTTAATCCTAATATTTAACGCAGGGCCATGATGTAATTCCTAACCCTAACCATGACCTAAAATGGAACCCTAATCCTAACCCTAACCCTAACCATTATATAAATCTTAATCCTTCCCATAATCCTAACCATAACCTTCAAACCTAAACCTAACCATGATTCTAACCCTAAACCCAACCAAGATATAAACCATAACCCTAACCGTAATCCTTAACATAACATTAAACCCTAACTATAATCATAATCATAAGCATAATTTACTAATCCTAACCCTAAATTATAACCAAAACCATAATCCTAACCCTTATCCTAATTATGATGTAAACCCTAACCCTAACCATAATCCTAAGCCCTCACTCTAAAACCTAACCCTATCCATAATTGTAAACCTAACCGTAAACCTAATACTACATTCAACCATGATGTAAACATTAACCTTAACCATGATGTAAGCACTAACCATAATCCTAACCCTAACCATTAGTCTTAACACTAATACTAATAATAATCTTAACTATAACCATAATCCCAATCATGACCCTAATAATCTAAATCATAATATAACCCTAACCATGATGTAATTCTAAACCTTAACCATGATGTAAAACTAAACCATAATCCCAACCCTAACCCTAGCCATTATATAAATCTTAATCCTACCCATAATCCTAACCATAACCCTTAACCCTAAACCTAACCATGATTCTAACCCTAATCCCAACCAAGATTTAAACCATAACCCTAGCCATAATCCTTACCATAAGCATAAACCCTAAGTATAATCATAACCATAACCATAATACTAATCCTAACCCTAAATTCTAACCAAAACCAAAACACTAACCCTAACCATAATTATGATGTAAACCCTAACCCTAACCATAATCCTAAGCCCTAACCCTAAAACCCTACCCTAAGCCTAACACTACATTCAACTGTTATGTAAACCCTCACCATAACCATAATACTTGTTGTTAAATAAAGTTTAATATATCTTAGAGTTAAGTATTTGCTTTGATCTTGCAACAAATATATATTATTAAAAATAGTCTAAATAGATATATAAAATTTCATATATCTCCATGTAATATATAATATTATAATATAATCTATTTTAATAAAATGATTAATTAAATAACTTATTCTAATTGAACTTGAACCCTTACCCAAAGCATTATCCTACAATAATAACTCTAATCGTTAACTAAAACCAATTATAACTATTATTTTATCGATAATACTATAACTCCCTCTAATCTAGATCCTAACCCTAACAACCCTAATCCTGACCCAAACCCTAACTCTTATAGCTATCATCACATACTATCTTCCATTGCAATCTTAACCCTAACCCTAATCCTAATTATAATTCTAACCCTAATCCTAACCATAACCCTAACCATGATCCTATACCAAAACCAAAACTTGATGCTAACCCTAACCATGATATACACCCTAACTATTATCATATTCCTAACCCTAATCCCTAACCCTAATCATAACCCTAACCATAATATAAACCTTAACCCTGACCATAATACGAACCTTAACCCTAATCCAAAACATAACCATAAACCAAATCGTAATCCTAACCATACCCCCAGTTATAATTGTAAGCATGACACTAAACCGTAACCTTAACCATAAATTTATCCCTAATATTAAACTGTAACCATAACCCTAACCCTAACCATAATCCTAATTGTAATCCTAAACCTTAAAGCTAACCATAATCCTAAACCAAAACGAAACCCTAACGTTGATGCTAACCCTAACCATTATCATAACCCTAACCCTAATCATAAATCTAACCTAAACCATGATGTAAACCTTAACCCTAACCATAACACTAACCATAACCCTAATGCTAACCATAACCATAATACTCACGATTAAATAAAGTTTTATATTATCATTAAATAAAGTTTTATATTATCTTAAATTTTAGTATTTGCTTTGATCTTGCAACACAAATATATATTATATAAAATAGTCTAAATAGATATTTAAAATTTCATATATCTCTACATAATAATATAATAATATTATAATATAATTTGTTTTAGTACAAACAAATAGAAAATAATAATAATAATTGCAATAAGAATATTACACATTAATAATATAATATTATATAGTTCTATTTTGAATTTTTTTTATTGTTTCCATACACCGAGAGATATCCTTATTGAGGCGCCTATTTTTATCATGTACCTAACTCTAATAGGCGCCTCCATAAGGATATCTCTCGGCGTATTATATATATATTTGAATAAAATCAAATATATGTAAGCTAGTTTATTTTAAAATTATAGACTATATTATATATGAAATTAATATTATAATTATGTGTTGGAGATAGTAATCCCAACTACCCAACCATGTAGTCAACTACATATAATCCAGTCTGAAAGCATATCTCCAACACAAGTTCTTAATTGTGGAAGTTTCTTCCGGCTAACTCCAACACATTTCTACATGTGATGAAGTCTAGAAACATCTCCATAAAAAGGAGGCACTTGTAATCACATCAAAATGAATGAAAAATGTGGATTAATGAATAAAAATTTGTCTTTCTTTCATTCTTCTCTTTTTTTTGTGTTTTGTTCTATCCCATTTCTAACAATGATATCAATGCTAATGGTAAATAATGCCTAGAGAGTAAGATGAATCTAAAGGAGTGTTGTTTTTTAATACAAGTTGCTTAGGAGATGCCCAAGTTATAGGATATGTTGAAGTTGTTGAAGGTGATTCTAGTGGTGTAGACTAGATATAGATCATATTTTCAATGGGAGGCAGAGTTTGATTAGCTACATGAAAACTATAAGAGCCAATTTCTGAGGAATGTTCGCTATGGAGATTGTTGGATCAGACTTGTTTTCTCTGTGTTTTTTATGGTAGTTTTAGGGAGCCCTGATCCTTGGCCATTTTATAGAACAACATAAATCTTCTCTTACAAGGAACACATCTTCCTTTAATGATCCATAAGCTTGTAATTTATTTGGTTTTAGTTATTAATTTTTATAGGAAAGGGTGCTCTTGATTAGTAATTCCATGTTGTTCTTTGTTTCATTTTGTGTTATTATGTGATGATTGAGAAATTGTGTGACTTGCATAAAAAGAGATTTGTAATGGTCTGCACTGCTTTGACATCTACATGTGATATTCTGAATTTGAAAGTTGAAGCCATAGAATCAAGTTGGAAAGATTAAGATTTAGTTGAAGGATTGGTTAAATAAAATCAAAGAGTGAGGATAATTGGTCTTGTGTAAATCATAGAAGCTAGCCTAATAAGGTAAATTATTAAAACATTGTAAATCTAGTGTGAAGGCAAGGTAAATATAATCTCAATGGGAAAAATTGATATAGTAAAGAAAGAGAAGACGAATGATTTGGAAGAAGAATTCAATGAAATAAACAAAATGCTCATAAATGAAATCTCTTTTAAAAGATAAACAATTAGGAAAATGTAAACTTTGGGATACAAATTGTGAGTTTGAAAAAAAATTAACAAAGTAAAAGAGAAAAATGAAGTTATAGAGAAATATTTAAAGTTATTTGATGAAATTAAAAAGGAAAATCTAAATCTGAAAGAAAAGCTAGAGTTGATGAAAAAAGAGAATGAATGTTTAAAATTGAAGCCATCTATTTATGAAGTCTCATATGGGACAAAATATTTAATTTGTTCTTTTGATCAATCAATTAATTTATGTGAAGTTGTTATTGGAAAAGAAAATGAGGTTGAGGAGCACAGTATGTCTAAAAATACAAAGGTTGCAGATTGTGTTATTGGTAACAAAGCTTATTTTAAAAACAATGTTGGTTTCTAAATCATAAATAAAATGGGTTATGAAGGTAAAGGATTGGGAATGTATGGAGAAGGAATCAAAGTTCCCATTCATCCAATAGAAAGGAAAAAATATGTAGGCCTTGGATTTAGAAAAGGTGAAAATAGAGTTCAACATGATACATGTTTAAACAAATTAGTCTAAAGAAAGAGAGAAAATTGTTGTTATGGAGAATAATCAGATTGGAGGTTAAAATATCCCCACTTATAACATTTTGTTTCCCTCCAAATTATTTAATGGGGGTTTGGGGATAGTGCCCCAAGGCAGGGTCAAGTGGCAATTCCCCTTGCGCACTCCCTATCACAATACAGGGCAAGGTCGTGGGACAATGTCCCATGTTCTTGAATGACTTATTATTTTATAATGGCATAGATTGTTATTTTTCTATTGGCTGACATATTGTAACATTTAATTTTGTAATTGGCATGTCTTTATAAAATGGTTAAGGGTTAGGGTTTTCTACAAAAAAAATTGTAGAATTTTGCAACAGTATTAAGTTGCAAGGGATTGCTAGTTGTAATTGATTTGATAATAATATTGGACTCTCTATTTGGTGGGCATAGCCCAAGTTTGGGCGAAACACGTTAAAATTTTTGGTTTAAATTGTCTCCTCTTTGGTATTATTTTTGTGGTTTTTTATTCATCTGTTTAATCAATATATGCATATAATTGATATTTTCTGCATGCAATTCCTAACAGAAATCAATTTTCTCATTTTAACAGAGAAGGTCACTAAAAATAATTAAGAATGGAAGAAAGAATCTATGGCAGGTTATATAAAAATGGATTGTGGATGGACTTATGCACCTAATTGGTAAAATATTATTGGTGTGTTCAAAAGGTTCTACAAATTTTCATGTGTGAAGACTAATAGGAGTCATGAAATTTTTGGATGTTCAAAAGCAATAACTAGTGTTTTGAGTAAAAAGAAATCATTGTCTAGCAAGATATTTACATATTGTGAAGATGCATTAAGTTTCATGAAGTTTTTGACAACTTGAAAGCAAAGAGTTTGGGATATTTCCGCAACAATTAAGGAAACCCAACAAATGATAAAATACCATTGCAAATAAATACCCAACAATCATTAAAGACAAAAGAAAAATTAACAAATAAATATAAGAATTATGAGTGCTACAATATCCATGGTAGTTGTGATTAAAGGAAAGTGTTGGAGATAGTAATCCCAACTACCCCAACCATATAGTTATCTCCATATCACGCACTTTGCAAGAAAATATGCATCATTAAAGAAAAGTTCATAATTTTGGAAGTTTCTTTCAGCTACCTCCAACACATTTCTACATGTGATGAAGTCTAGAAACATTTAAGACCTCCATAAAAAATAGGCACTTGTAATCAAAGTAGAATGAATGAAAAATATGGATTGATGAATAAAAATTTGTCTTTCTTTTATTTTATTCTATTTTTCTCCTTGCTTTATTTTTTTGTACACTTCTATCCCATTTCTAATATTATGAACATTATCTGTAAAAGTAACAATTTAACATTTATAATAGACATTAGATTTTATAAAATTGAGATACTTGAATAACCATTAATTTAATTAATTGAAATACATGAAATTCCTTATTATTAAAGGTTAACTATTTTGAATGATGAAGAGACATGCAATTGAAAATTCCCAAATCATACTTAATATTTATTCTATAGATTAAATTCCTAACTAATTTTTTACTTTAAAAAGTCATTTTATTAACTTTTTTTTTTTTTTAAATAAGGGGTAATTGCTTTTGACCTAGAGCTATGAACTAATGAGGCCACAAATGGGGGACCTCATCCCACACTTCACTTGTTCAAGTCAAGGAGCACAACAGCCCAACGAAGGCACAAGGCCTTGCGAGCACAAAGGCCTATAGGGATTTGAACCATGGTGGCCGCTTCACCAACGAAGTGTTTTAACCACGACACTACATGTCTGAAGACTCATTTTATTAACTTAATTTTTATTATGAACAATTGATTTATTTTAATTTAGAACTATTTATTTTTAGTTTAAATGAATTTTGACTAATATATATTTTAATTTTGTTGGCAATTGACACTCTATTGGTTGCTTTCACTATGTTGTCATTGATGACAACATGATTTTGGGTTTCAGCTTCATATGGTGTACCAACAGGAACTTCACAAACTCTACACGGGCACCAACAGACAAAATATTTTTTTGGTCACCGACAATGCAGAACAACATCGTATAGTAAAGGTTATAAATTTAGGAGGCTGACATATCTTGCATCCAGCATCGTCAATTCATTTTAATACTTATATATTTATGTTATCTAGCCGACATGTAATCTGATATTGTATATATCTTTGTAAGCCGACATAAGGCATAAAAAATTGTATAGGGTATATAAGACAGATTGATTAGATCATTTTGATAGAATAATAATATGGATCTAATGGATCATAATGTGAATGTAATCTAATGTGAAATATATCAAACAAATTTTGTATGTGAGGAATTTAATGTAAGGGTTATTCCGATAAAGGGGTTTAGGGTTTCAGACCGGAATAGATAGAGCTTAAACTAGAACTATATTCTTGCATAGGAGATGCTATCTTAGAAGTTCACACTTCTCCAGATTGTTGTCTGAAATTTTATGTAGTCAGTGAGCTTCCTATTGTGATTGAGCAGTGTGCTCTAGGTTGTAAGCCTTCATAAAAGTGCATACCCCTCATTTATTGTAATATCTCTTCATATGGCTAGTGAATTGATATTGTCGGTCACAAATCCCACTGTGAATTTTCTTCTTTGAGGTTTCCCATGTATAAATCTATGTGTTATGATTCTCATTTATGTGTTTCGCTTATTGGTTGCATTACTTCTTTCAATTCGGTTTATATTGGTATACTAGTTGTTGTATGAATATTTTTTTAAGGCTAAAATCTACTATTCCGATATAACAATGATTCACCCCCCCCCCCACAATGCTAAAATCTACTTATATATTTATGTTATCTAGCCGACATGTAATTTGATATTGTATATATCTTTGTAAGCCGACATAAGGCATAAAAAATTGTATAGGGTATATAAGGCAGATTGATTAGATCATTTTGATAGAATAATAATATGGATCTAATGGAGCATAATGCAAATGTAATCTAATGTGAAATATATCAAACAAATTTTGTATGTGAGGAATTTAATGTAAGGGTTATTCCAGTAAAGGGGTTTAGGGTTTCAGACTGGAATAGATAGAGCTTAAACCAGAACTATATTCTTGCATAGGAGATGCTATCTTAGAAGTTCACACTTCTCCAGATTGTTGTCTGAAATTTTATGTAGTCAGTGAGCTTCCTATTGTGATTGAGCAGTGTGTTCTAGGTTGTAAGCCTTCATAAAAGTGCATGCCCCTCATTTATTGTAATATCTCTTCATATGGCTAGTGAATTGATATTGTCGGTCACAAATCCCATTGTAAATTTTCTTCTTTGAGGTTTCCCATGTATAAATCTATGTGTTATGATTCTCATTTATGTGTTTCGCTTATTGGTTGCATTACTTCTTTCAATTCGGTTTATATTGGTATACTGGTTGTTGTATGAATATTTTTTTAAGGCTAAAATCTACTATTCTGATATAACAATGATTCACCCCCCCCGCCTCCTCCCAGTGTTATTGGTTTCCAACAATTGGTATGAGAGCCTTGTGCCTTGTAGGAAGTTTAATAGCTTGAGGAAGATCATGAAACCAAAATCATTGAATATGGCTTTGGAGAAGCAGCTTGAAATGACACTTGAAGATTATGATGCTTAAAGGTTGAAGAACTTAAAGCTACAAGATGAATTTAATTATGCCAAGGAATTCATTCTTGTCCTACAAGAGAGGCTATCATCTATTCAAGATAGAAGGAAAGAACTTTTACAAAATCAAGATGATGAAGAGAAATATGTCAGAAATTAAGCTTGGAGAACATGGTTATGAAGAATGAAATGCAAACTGACTATGAGAATTTCTAAGGAGATTGAGGACAGAAAGAAAAAGGAAGAAAATCTTGTTGTATCCCTAAAGAACAAGTTTGAAGAATGTGGTAGGCTGATTCATGAAAATGATATGTTGAGAACTGATTTGGTACAATCCTAGAGATATGAGCAAGATCTTGTGAGATGAATGATGATACTAAGAGAAGATTTAACTGCTGCAAGTGAATACAAATAAAAATTAAAGAGAAGATTTAACTATTGAATGATGATATAATTTGATGAGTTATTGAAGACATAGAGGAAAATTTGAGGTTCCAGTGGACTTGGATTTGAGAATGGATAGAGTTCTGGTATTGCTAATGATAATCAAATCCATAAGACACCGGTAAGACAATTCAATTCTTATAAATTCAATGGTAGATATTTTTTTTATAATAGATTTGGTCACATGGATAGATAATGTAGAAACAGAGTAAATCAGAACCCTGATTCTATTCCCAGTAAATGTTCTAAATGCAATAAGTTTGGTCATAAGATAGAGGATTGTAGAATGAATGTAAAATGCTATGCTTGTGGAAAATTTGGACATATGGCTAATCATTACAGATCAAGCAATTTCCCTAGTTTTAGCAAAGCGATTCAAAAGATCAATGTTACATGTTATGCATGCAATGAAGTTGGACATATTGCTAAGTTTCGTAGAAACAAAATTCCATCGGTTAGTAATGGAAGATCAAATAAAAAAGGGAAAGAGAAGGTTAGTGAAATTTGGCATGATCACACTCAGAGATGGGTTAGGAAGATTGAAGATCAATCATCAGATGGGAATGTCCCGGTTACCTATCTAGCAAAAGAGGTTGTTGTTGCACCGACAGTGAGCTCATCTAGTAACTAAGACAAATGCCTTAGGGGTAGGAAAAATTCATGAAGATGATGCGTATGCACCGAGAAGAGGTTCTGGAAGATGTTCTAGATATTGGAGGGGATTATCTGGCATGGATATGTTCTGAGAGAGATCTGGTATCTTTCTTTGGCATACCAACACATTGAAGAAAAAAGGTTTACAGATATTATGGATATTCTAGACTTCAAGGATGAAATAATCATATATGTATTGAGCAGAATTTATGGGGAATTCATATGGTTGGACAGACCTTATAAAATCACTAAGGAAGCCATCTGGGCAATTACTAGTTTGTCATTGGTAGGGCAACATCCTGATAAGAAAGTGTCAAATGAATTTGTGAGGAAAATCACCAGCACGACATCTAATAAGAGATTGATGAAGCTAAGCACTATCACCGACACTGACATCAAGTTCGGCAACATTGTTGTAAGATACAAGGTAACTCAGTCAAACCGATTGAATTTTATTTTCAGTTCATGTATTTTGGCTGCATATAAGATGATGAGAGAAAATGTAAAGTTAGATATTTGCAATTGGATGCCTGATGAATTATTAATCAACCTAGGAAAGATTAAAGCTGAGAAGAAGGGCACCTTCCAGTATGGGAATTTATTAGTTTGCTTGATGCTATATTTTCTAAATGATACACCTAGTTCTAGTAGGAAACAATGGGCTTTTGACATTTTGGTAGGAAGACAGTTAAAACAATCAATTGGTGCAATAGGAAGTCAAAGAGATGATAAGATATGGGGTTATTACAAGGATTTTAAAAAATCTATTAGGTCTAGAGTAAGAATACTTGAGCATATAGTAGAGAAATACTATGCCGACATATGTTTCATGGTTAAGAAGGATGTGACTCTCATGGAAGCAGTCAAGCCCTGAAAGATTTGGATAGAGGAAATGGTCTATGAGGTAGATGCATTAATCTTTGATGCCTATGCAAAAATTTTGATTGATGCAGAAATTGATAAGGCGGAGAAGCCTTCTGGAACTGCACAACAAAAAACTCAAGAGGTTAAAATAGAGTTAAACTGGAAGAAAAGGGAAAAACAAGAAGGAAAGGCAAGCAAATTTGTATAGGAGGTCTCAAAGGACATAAAGGAACTTATTGATGTTGTCCCAGAGAAAGGGAGGAAGAGGAAGGATCTAGTAGTTTATATTGAACTTGTTACTGAGTCAAAGGATGACACACCATTAGTCTTCAAGAGGGTTGTTAGGAAGAAACCGGAAGAACCTAAGGTGGAAGAAAAGAAGCAACCTGTTAGAAAGGTCACAATCAAGTTACTGGCTCAGAAGAAAGCACCTAAGGTCACACCTACAGCTGTATCCTATACTACCAAGAGGAAGAAGAAGAGTGAAATTGATTTAGCACTTGATACTGGTAATGTAAATATCATACCATTTGTTGGTGCTCGAAAATACATTTACACTGTCTCAAAGGTAGAGACCAAGTTGTTTTCTCTTGAAAAATATTTATGGAAAGCCACTTCCAACTGTTTAATATTCTTGAGACTTGGATGAACAATGAAAAGGATGCTATATCCTTCTACGCTTTAGGGTCTGAAATAACAGGGAGGTTCATCCCTATGCTTATTTTTTATTTTATGCCACACTCACAAATCATTCATAAATAAAGCAGATAATCTCATATAAGGACTCAACAATAAAGGATAATGCTCAGGAATGGCCAATTCCTCAGTGATTCTCAACCCGTTTGGAGCATGAGATGACTAACACATGATAAAATTCATATAAAATGAAAGTATCCTAATACTCAACAAGTCATAGCAAACTAGTGGTGATTTTGAATAGTAAATAAATACCCAGGCATTCATTTAACTATGATCAGTGCCTTTATTCCATTGGGTACATGAATTCATACTACATTATACTATACTTCTGATAGAATTTATCTAACAACATTTAACCAGAGATAATATTAGCTTACAATATATCGTATTTGTAATCCCCACCCAAAACTACTTATCAAAATCCCTATAAAAACCTCTATCACTCTGCAATTTTATTCAAGCATTTAATTGTCCTATCAGACCAAAGCATGAACAAAAAGTTACATACACCACAATAGTGCAATGAATGATAAAATCCTTGATAATACACATTCAAAACATGATAGAACAATACTTTGGAGAGAAATGAGTTTGAATCATATATTCTTTGATTAATTCTGTTGTCTCTGTAAGAATACAATCCATACATAACTCCTTCAAGAACCTTCAAAAATCATAGATACAAGACTCTTTTCTATTTTTTGCTCTCTAAAATGACCTCTTACAATCCTTTTGTTTCACCTAGACTTTTCTATTTAGAAACAAAAATTTGGAACATATAAGGGACCAAAATTCCAAACCCCGTCTCATAGCCCTAACTTCCCTTTTATAAAAACAAGGGAGAAAAACAAGCCTCGGGCCAGAGGAGACACCTGTCATCTAAGAATGACTATGCATAACCGTATTCTATTATACAAAATAATCATCCTCAAACTTGCCTATACTGCATCAAAATTTGCATCCGCCTTCTTCAAAACTCATGATGAAAATTACCCCCATCCTGTCTTATAGGTTGCAAAATATCTGTCACTAGAAAACAAAAATAGTTATTCAAACAATTTATGGCTTTCTATTCATCATTCAAATACATGCCACTCCACATGTCATAGTCTTCATCGGATGGCCAATTGAAATTCATTACTTCATCTACTTTTTCCCTATATGGAATATACTTAATGACTACTTGGTTTTCCTCTCTTTCAAAAGTTTCAAAAAATAGCTCTGTAGCGATTGTCTTATCCATACTATCTTCCAACATATTTATATTTATCCCATCAGAAATCATTTCTATCTAGGTGTTGATGAATTTCACTGCCTCTTATTTCCAAGACTACAAAGAATTAGTTGTCCCTTCTCTATCTTCAATATCTGGCAAAAGAGTTTGTTCTAATTTACTAAAACTTTGCATCAACTCCCTTATCTTTCTTTCTATATTTTCTAGCAGAATTTAGGATTCCTCCATTGATTTCACCAACAAATATGTTGGTTGGAGTGTATGTGGCCTTTCGGTATGAAATTTAGAGGCCATAGACATCATTCTAAGCTCATTTCCCCTTTGCAACCACTCTGTAAACAAGGGAATTGCCACTTCTTTATCATCATTAAACTTTTGAATAGCATCAAAAAGTAAAGAATATAAAGCATGAATCTTGTTTAACTTGCTTTCAATTTTCTCATTTAAATGAGTTAGCACAGAGCTAACTATATCCTTCTGCTCCTCGGCTGATTTTTATTCTGACTCTTTTAATTCATTCTCTAATTCAACAATCTTCTCCTGAAGCTGAGACTCATTTGGTTCAGTCGATCTTGAAGTATCACGCTCATCATCATCATCGTAAGGGACTAATACCATGGTAGGAATATTAGTACTTATATTTAATTGAGTTGTTTCTTCTTTCTAGATCATAGGTGGCGACCTAGATGTTGATAGCTCAGATGGTCCTGCAAGGGTAGGATATGAAACCTTTATTTGTCCTTGCTCTAGGAGTTGCACTCTCGTTTGCAACTCCACACATTTTTTTTGAGATGCATTATAGTCATTAAAAAGTTTGTCAATTTTCTTCATCAACTCAACCCTCTCTAAAGCTTTCTTTTTTGCACTCTCATGTGCTAGCTCAGCAACATCAACATTTAATTTTTTAGCCTCTACACTTGATGTATCAACTTCTCTCTTTATAATTAAACTTCCTCTCAAGTTGGGGTTTAAATCACTGATATCAAGCTTCCTAGGTCCTTCCTCTAATGCCCATATAGCCAAGGTTGCATAATCATTTGCAAAGTCTAATCCTCTTAATGCTAACCCTACTTATTCTTCCTTTGACTTCCTAATAGCGTCAAATGACACTGCATCTACTATATCCCATTTTGCCAATATCAAGACTCTAGCTTGACTTATAATTTTCCTGCCCTCATTAGCAGTGATTTCCTTGAACTTTTCCTTCATTTAACTTTTTACTTCCTCTTGGATTTCTTGGTCCAATCTGTCTAGCCTTTGGGCCTTCCTCTCAACAATCCTTCCTTTGTATTCTTCAACCTTTGTTTTCCATAGTAATTGCAAAAAGGCTGGGATTTTTACAAATGCATCATCCTTAAAGAAGCTATCACATGCCTCCTTTCTTGCATATTTGAAGGATTTACCTTGAATATTCAAGGGAGTAAGATCCAACTCCAAATTAGGAGGAAATACAGGAATTACCGATTTGCATTTCTGCACTTGTTGCAACAAACCTGTCTCCCTCCACCTAAGCTTCATCTTGCCTTACTGGTGAGATAGATATAGCTGATGGTGAGGGGCTTCTATTAGAATCTTCAAGATCAATGATCCTGACTCCTTGAAGAGGTTTAGTTGGTATCTTGAGGAAAGGCTTTGAATTCATTATTTTCTTACCCTTTCTGCTTATCAATCTCCCACTATCATTGCTACTATACTCTTCCTCACTTATTTCTTCTCTAACTCTTTCGTGAGGAGATTCCTGAATAGGCCTCTCTACTACCACACCACTTGCTCTCTGGGATATAGGATGTTGTGAGCTTAATAGTTGTCAACCATGAACTTCTTCAAGTCTAGCTAGCTTCTCCCATAAGACCTTCATTAATTCATCAAAACATTTCATAAAATATTCAATCTTGGTATAGAATGGAGAAAAATCCTTTAATGGATCATATTCTATATCCATCTTTTGAATAGTAGCCCATGATTTTCTAAAAGTTATTCATTTCTCCTTTCTCCATTCCCGCATCGTGGGGTCAAATTCATTCCTGATTAATTCCTCAGGAAAATTATGCACATGGGGCACCATAGATCCTCTTATTCTCTTTCTAAAAATGTTGTAAAAACCTTCAGGATCATTGTTTTTAGCTATACTTACCCCTAAATGGTATGGAGCAAATAGTTTGTCAAAGTGCTCATGTCCTCCCTTTATAATCACAAAGTAAGGGATAATGGTGTAATCCAGGAAAAGTGACCCCTTTCCTTTATTTTTCAATTCTTTATCCCGAATACATCCAATTTGCCACATTACCTCAGGAAGACCCATTCTTAGAGGAAAATTGAAAGATAGTACATGAGGTTGTCCGGAAAAACCATAAATTCTTATTATAATATTAACAGAGTATGAGATAAAGTGTTCCCAATCATGTTCAATTCTGGGAAGAGGCACCCTTTCCTTGGGTCTCACAAAATCATGCAATTCTTTAGGAATCCTTGGTTAATTCACTATCGACCTTTGTTCTAACCTAGAGGCAAAGTTGTTATCAAATCTTATATACCTAGCCTCTTGTTTATCCCATGATATGTCTGTGCTCCAGAGCTGTATTAGAATCTCATGATTATCTATTGTCCTTCTGAGGTTCATGGTACCCTCAAAATAATTTTAATTATTTGAAAGGAACATATGCATAAGTAAATAATACCAGGAGAATTTAACACCAACAACTCGACTCTAAATGTCTAATAACCCCTCATGGATCTTTTCCTCAAGATAAGGGGCAAAGTCAAAAACTATTGTAAAATCTGGATGTTGTATCTGCATAGACATGTACATGAAATCAGGCGACATCACTGTAATGGGACTAAAACCCAATACTTGGCATAAAGAGAAGAATGTAGCCTGGAAGTAAGGAGTGAAAGCACCAATTGGGAACAACTCTTCTAAACTAGGACTGATATGGTATGTTGTACTTCCCACTTTGGCTAAGTGCATTGGAAGGAAACTCTTTCTAATGAATTCCTTCATCGTGTTATATTCTTCCTTTTTTTCATTTAAATCTACTCATACTGGGCTAGGGGATGGTTCATATAAGTCAAAAATCTCTTGAAACTCCTCCCTTCTGATGGTTAACAAAATTTCCCAATCATTTCCCCTGATAACCCTTGAAACTGGTTCATATCTAGCTACAACAACCTTAAGCAAATCGACATCCATAAAAACACTTGGTACTACTAACTTGCCCAAGTCATACTGCCAAGGACTAGATAATGGGGAGTTTAATTTCCTTTGTCCATACCACAATTTCAAAATCTCTAACCTAGTTACCGGTATATTAGTATCTGCTAAATAGAATGTTTTGTCGGTTAACCCTTACCCCAGTGTTTTCCCATCAACAAACCTTTTTCCCCTGTTTCTTATCATTTGTAGAAGGCTTTAATTGGTCCAAGAAATCATCATAAAGATTTCTTTTCATATAATCCACCTCCATTGAATGTTTCCATGAGAGATTCATATTCTAGGGTGAACTCACAAAGCTGGTTCCCACGTTTTGGTACATCCTAATTTTTGCTGAAATCATACATTTTTAAAAAAATATAATGATTTAAGCTTTAAGAGGTCCCATTTGAAGTAATTAAGTGAAGAGAGTTAAATCAAAGGCTCTTAGATCAAAATTTGTTTGATAGAACCTCTCTACTTCTAAATCATACTTGCAATGGAGTCTCCTTTGCACCTATCAAATGTTGATAAAAAACAAATTTACATTAGGTTTTGGGGGGTCAAATTAATTCATTTAAATTTTTATTTTTTTAAGTATTTAGTCCTTATTATAAGCTTTCCAAATAGTATATTTTTTAATATATTTAATTTCACTAATATATTTTTATTTTATTTCTTATGAATGAAGGTTTATCACTGAACATGAACTTCTTTGTTCAATGCATTGGGAAAAATAGTAAAATAATTCAAAAAAATTCTGAAAAATATCTATGCACTAGGTATTGATGTTTTCTTTCTAACAAAAAAAATAAAATTGAATTTTGATATATATATAGAACAAGTTATGTGTTCAAACGTACACCTATATCTAAATTATAATTAGTCCAACTCCAATACTTAATAAAATAAAAAATATTCAACAAATTACCATAAAACCAATTACATGCCCTGGGTATTGATGTTACAAACCAAAATTCAAAAGAATTAAGTTTTTATCATTTATAGAAAAAAAATTATACGTTTCGAGATACACATCACTTTTAAAAAATGTTGTTTGCTATAAAAAACTACTTTTTGAGGGAGATGGAAAAATCAATAAAATTTTATTCAAATAAATTTAAAAAAGAAATATTTATAATCTACAAACAAGATGTTAAAAATCACTAGTTTATATCATCTTCAAATTCTTAATGGTTTAAAAGTTATAGGTGTCGGAAAGTGGAGGTTTTTTTCAAAATATTCATGTAAATGTCAAAGTTGGTCGAAAAGTGGGAACCAATATTGTGAGTTCACCCTCTACAACTAGGGCTTTCTAATATATTTCCAAGTGTGGGAAAGAAAACTAGGTCTTATCACAAGTTTTTTTTAATATTTAGAGTAAATTCAAACAAATATCACAATTTTCTACTTAGCCTCTTAACCGTAGAGAAAATTGAATTTTCCTTTTGTAATGTTTTACAATTTGTAATATAAATCCGTTTCAAGAACATATGGAGAGCTCAGATAAACTTGCTTCTTTTGATTTTTCCTAGAAATGACAATTTTGTGTTGCTGAGGGTCGCTTCAGTCTCCTTTAGCAACAGGAAATTCTTTAGAATTTCTATAAAATCTTTTGTGAATGAAAAACCTTTAAGAGTCTTTTAATTATCATCCAGGAAAGGACATAAATGTCTTGTCCGCCATTAATATTCATGCGAGCGAGACAACGACTCCTAGCTTTGTAATTAAGACATTTGAAAAGTAGAAGTCGATCGTCCTCCTAGTTGGCCAATCCAACGATCCTCTCCTTGTTGACTCATCACTTGTTCTTTCATCTGTATCAGTGGGCCCACACAATTGTGATACATCAGGATCACCTCATCTTCCTATCGAACTCCATCAGTGGCCCCACTGTAGGTCTTTCTGGCAAATTCAAGACACGTGGCATCATCACACGATGCCACGATCTGTAACCACCCTGCAACTTCCATTGCGGGAATAAAAGGGTCATCTGATCTACTCAAATTTTACCACCTAGCATACTTCCCATTGACTCTTCTTGGAATGAAAAATCGAGCACCTTTTTCCTTAGGATAAAACATCCTCGTCCATTCTGAGCACGTGAAAATTTATGGGACTATTAGTAGACTGACCTTTACCGCCTGCAAAGCAGTATTAAAATGCCTTCAACCAGTTGTGTTGCTAACTCTGCTGGTTTTCGCTGATAACACACGACACAATCTTGTGATGTTGCGGTCATGAAAATCCTCACATCTTTGATCACAGGGAAGCACTAGCCGTTCGATCTATCCTTTCTTTAACAGATGATCAGGGTATTTAGTATTTTTCAGACTTAGGAAAATATAAGCGTGGGCATAAATGTTTAGAACGGGATCGGCAGTAGGAAATTTATGCACTTGACTTAGGGAAATATATTTTATGAACCGGTTAATCAACATTCTTCCTAGAGAATAAGATGGCCCCGCTCATGGAAAGGGTACTCTCGATTTTAAGTGAGAAAAAGGTAACAACAACATATATCAAGGACCAAAAACTCACTTTCAAACCACCTTTTAATCATAAAATACACAAGCCTTAAAGCCCTAAACCCTGATAACTTGATGTAGGGTGAAATAAAACTAGGATGACCAAATTTTGCAAGACATAAATTGAAGGTCCTATCACCACCCAAAACTTCTGTAGAAATTGTTGATGAAATAACTAAAGATGGCATGTTGAAGAATGCTGAGTTTTATTTTTATAAATTAGAGGTTGATGAATAGAGATAGGTAGAGGAAGTAGTCCTGTTATACTTACATACCTATAAGAAAGCATTAATAGAGTTAGAAAATCAAATACCGGTTGAGTTATATAAAATGTTAGATGCTAGAAGATTATCTGCTATGCAAGAAGATAAACACATGAAAATGTAAGAACTTTTAGCTATCTATGTTACTATAGCTTTAGATGAGATGGAAAAGACAATTGAGGCTATAGATAGAAAGGTTTTCAATAACAAACATAGAGTAACTAGCTTGATGCTAGAGAGAATGAATGAAGTAATAAAGGAAACACAGAAAGCATGGATCAATTTTTTGGGAGAACACAAAGGACTCTTTAATTCACCATAGACCAAAACTGATACTGTAGATACATCGGTTGAAGGTGAAGAAAAAGGGATTTTGGGTACTCCATCCTTAGTTTTGAAATATATCAAGATAGTTGAGCCACCGATAAACACAGTTGTATAGACAAACACTAAGACACTGCTTAATACTAGGAATGAACAAGATAACATTGTATAGGATAGTAATGTACAGGTTGAGGATACTATTCCTAGAGAGAAACTGACAGTTGCACAGACTGCACCAGGTGGCGAAGCCATCGATGCAAGTGAGGAGGTAATAAAGGATAAATAATCAAAGGAGATTTAAAACCAATTGGGATACTTATCTGGAATTACTGGACATAGGTTATCTGGAAATTTTGAAATTGGTCAAGCTCTGATAAGACAATTTTGGAGGTATTCAATGTACAGTTCTTATTCTTTGACATTCTTTTAAAACTTTTTGGCATTGATGTCAAAGGGGGAATAGTACATATGTGAAAAAGAATTGCATACATTAGGGGGAGTTACAGAGTATTTTGACTTTTGGAAATAAGGAGTATTTTGCAAATTCAGCTCAGGGGGAGCAGGGCTCGATGAAACTGACAGATTAGACCATGATCACTTTTTGCATGAGTGTTGCCATCAATGCCAAAGGGGGAGATTGTTGGAAATTCACACTCTATTTATTGGTTTCACTATGTTTTCATTCAACATAATTTTGGATTCCAGCTTCATATCGTGTACCAGCAGGCACTTCACAAACTCTACATCGGCACCAGCATCAGTAGACAGAAGATTTCTTTGGTCATCGACAATGAAGGCCGACATGGTATAGTAAAGGTTATTGGTATTGGAGGCTAACATATCTTAGATCCGGCATCAGAAATTTGTTTTAATCCTTACATATTTATGTTATCTGGTTGACATGTAAACTAATATTGTATATATATTTGTAAGCTAACATAAGGCATAAAAATTGTATAGGGTATATAGGGTAGAGATAGAGCTTAAACCGGAACTTTATTCTGGCATAGGAGATGCTATCTTAGTAGTTCACACTTCTCTGGATTGTTGTCTGGAATTTTATGTAGTCAGTGAGACTCTTATTGTGATTGAGTAGTGTGCTCTAGGTTGTAAGTCTTCCTACAAGTGCAGGCCTCTCATATATTGTAATATCTCTTCATATGGCCAGTGAATTGATATTGTGGGTCACAAATCCCACCGTGGTTTTTCCTCTTTGAGGTTTTCAACATATAAATCTATGTGTTATGATTCTCATTTATGTGTTTGTCTTATTTTTTGCATTACTTCTTTCAATTCTTTTTATACCGGTACATCGGTTGGTGTATGATTGTTTTGTTAAGGCTAAAATCTACTTTTTAGGTATAACACTGAATCACCTCCCCATCTCAGTGTTATTGGTTTCACACAAATTTATATAGAAACTATATTATAAAATACTTTTCTACTAATTATTTAAATTTTTAAGTTTTGAAATAGAAATGTATTTTTACATCTTGCAATTGTTCATAATACTTCAACATAACCTTTATCATTTATAAATTCTACTCTGATGTGCACCTTGAAATTTGATATATAAATTACCCCATGTTTGAAAAATATTATTTTTCATGTTAGTGATTATTTTTACTTTATCATGGATTTATATATTAAATCATAGGAACATCAAATCTAGGGAGAATATAATGGTGAAAAATATATAAATATATTAGATCAAAAGATTGTAAGGTACTTGTGAGCTTGTCCTAGCAGTCATTTATTTGTTTGTCAATATCAAAGGTGAATTTAGGAAAAATGAGAAAATATTTATATAGTTTACCATGTTTTGACAATGTGTTTGAAATGGTCTGCAGTCTCTTATTCAATGTCACCATTTCATCTTCAATCATTTTCAAGAATGTCTGTTTTCCCACTTCCTTAAATCTGTCCAAAACTTTATGTGTAGCCATTTTCACCAAAGAGTCAAAATTGTTCTTTACATTGTTAATCAACTGAATCAATTTACGGAAGGGGCTATTATCTGAATCTAGTTGTACATTTGTAGCCACCTTCTGTGAAACATCAATAGACATCAAAATTAGCTTTTTATCTTCAATTTCACATTTCACCTTGTCTTGGCTAGCTCGAGCTTGGACTGTAGCAGCAAGCATAAGCTTCTCTAAAAGAGATTACTTACCAGGATCAACTAGCCATCAAGATTGATCTGGGGTGAAATCCCTATTACTAGAGGAGTGGAAATTTCCAGATCGACTATACCTTTGCCTTTGTCCACCTTAGCTATCTCAGCTTCTCCTAACCTACCATCCTTTTGTTGAATCTTAGGGCCTACAGTGCTGTCAGTCACCAGAGAATTGTCACCAGTCACAACATCAACTGTGGTGTTACCTTGGTCTTTTGGTTGATCCTCAGGATAAGTTTCAACCTTCTGACTTCTGGAATCACCTTTTTTGTCATTCGAATGAGATGATTTAAAGGCATCCTTATACAGAGGGTCATTCTCAATTATCTTCTTCCAAATTTCCTCTCTCTTTTCTCACCTCCTTAACATTACCAATCATTATCCTATTTATTCTATTTTAACTTTTGAATTCCTTTTTATTGGCTTCTTCAAGCAATTTGTTAATTTCATCATGAGTTATACATGTATATCTATTAACAAGTGCTCTCTTCTTCATCTCTTTATCCATTTTACTTGCATTCATCCTTCTAGCATCTATAATACTATATAGGTCCTTTGGAGTGGACTTCTCTAAGTTAATCAATGTCTTACTATAACTGTGTAAATACAATACTTCGGCTTCCTCTACCTTTCTTTGATGATTGCCATCAAAACTGTCAAAATTTGCCTGAAGATTCTTCAAATTTCCATCCACTGATATCTTATCTATCAACTAGTTTGCTGATAGTGGACGAATTATTGTATTCTTACCTTCTATATTTCCATATTCAAGGTCCTTGTCCAATTGACTTTTGACCTGTCTACTTCTTTGGCGTCTTCCGGAGGGAGCAGGATTTGACTTGATCTTTTTGGTGGGCTAAGCTCCACCGTCTTGGGCATTTCTCACCTATTCGACAAAATTACCTCTTTTTTTTTCTTTTCCTGCCTCTTCCTTAAATTACATTTTTGAGTCCACCGAAGATACAACAACATATGTTCTTTTAGGTATTTCTTTTTGTTTCGACACACCTTATCCGGATGGGGTAAGCTTTCCAAGTTGTGCCATCAAAGAAAGAATTTAATTAGTCGCCTCCTTTTGAGAATATTTCTATCCAGCCTTCTTCACCTCCTCCTTGGTGAATCTCATCTAAGTAGCTACTTCTTCTACCATCTTTGATATCTTTCTCTTCTAAGCAAGAGTAGTGAATTGCTGGTGCAAACTAAGGTCATTTTCTTTAAATGTCTCAAATCTCCCTTCCTTGGGATACACCGGTTGACTCAAGAGATGTTTTTCATAACCTTCAAGTATAACGGAGTCAACTTCATACCCCTTGGACATTATCCAGACAATTTGGGGCTCCACTACTTCAATCAAGCATTGATCCTTATCCACCATAAATAAAATGGTTTGCTCATACTTCTCAACAACCTGCTTAGGAATCATTTCCTTATTTTTCATTGAGGCTTGGGAGGTTTGGAAGTATCCCCAGAGGGAAGATATTCTCATAGTACCATCACCAATTCCCCATAGACCTTCCTTGATCTGCGTGGCCAATGGTCTATCATAGGCCCATTGGACCTTGCCATGTATACTGGGTATCTCTTGAAACAAGTATTGTGCCAGGAAAATAAAAAGTGTACCATATTTAAAAGTATGCTTTTTTTCCTACTTTATCTTCTTTAGATTGCTTAATAATTCATTTAGAAGTGTCATGCACATGTCATACATGGAAAGAGAGGGGGAGAGAGAGATGGAAAGGGGGAGATAGAGGGAGATATAGAGGGAGAGATAAAGATAGAGGGCAGAATGGAGAAGGGGACTCGGAGAGAGAGGGGATGGGATAGAGACACCTAGAAAGGGGGAGAGAGACAGAGAAAGATAGAGACCAAAGAGGTAGAAGGAGGGGGAGGTGAGAGAGAGAGAAAGATAGTGTGAGAGATAGAGAGAATTTGAGTGACAGGAAGGGATGGAAGGATAGTATAAGAGACTAGAGAGAGAAGTGCAAAGAGAGGGACAAAGATAGAGAGTGAGAAAGAAAGGTAATGAGAAAGGGAGAGAAGGAGGGGGAGGAGAGAGGGAGAGAGTGAGAGAGAGAGAGAGAGAAAGATACACCTGAAATAAAGGAAGATTGAGATAGAGAGATAAAGAATGAGAGGGAGAGAGAGAGAGAGAGAGAGAGAGAGAGAGAGAGAGAGAGAGAGAGAGGGAGGGGTGGAGGTAGGGAAAGATTCAAAAAGAGATACACTTGACATAGAGCTTAAAATAGAGCTTAAACCCCTCTCACGTAAATCATTCCATGATATCTTCTCACACTCTTATTCTCTAAATAAAGCCAGATAAAATACTAGGAATACTAAGATTACCTCCTAGAGAAGAAATAAGAACGATTGGCAAGAAAAACAAGTGCCACATAGTGGCGAGTACTTGTCGTATAATATTGATATAAGAATAATTGTGAATATAAATTTTATATATTAATATAAAAATATAAGAAAATTTGCATTAATCATAACTAAATAAATCTAGTTAATTATTATAGAATTGATTTAATATTATGATATAACATTGATATAATATGATAATTATTAACATTGATATTTAAAAATTAAAAAATAATAATTTAGCAGTAATAATAAAATAAATAAATCTAATTAATTATTCATTAATTTAATATTTAATAATTAAGAATATAAGTCAATAATAAATAATAAATATAATTATATAATAAATTTATTAACATATAATATATATTATATAAATAACAAATATGTCAATTTCAATTGATTATTAACAAATTAATATATAGATGGAATTATCAATTATAATTACATAATATTAGTAAGAAATATTTCTCAATATAAATATGATTTTTAGTTGAACAATTATTACAATATTTCCATGTTACTATTTATAGAGAGTAATGAAAAAAGTTGAAAGTTTATAATTTATAATTAATTTATTTATATAATTTGAATTGTCATAAATATAGAGATTAAAAAAATATTATATTATTTTAAGAAATTTGTGTTGAAAAATTATTTATCATTCAATAAATAAAATAATTAATTTTTTTTAAATTTCATAATAATTAATATGTAATGTAGATTATAATTTAATTAACATATTATTTTAATATTTATAATAATTAATAATAATTTTTTAAATAAATATAATTATTAATATATTTATTATTTAACAATATAATATAAATATTTATATTAATCTTATGATGATATTATTATAATAATTGAATTATAATTAAAAAATTATTTACCAAAATGGGTTTGAAATAGTTTTATTTGTAAGTAGTAGAAGATTGGAACCTGGGTCTTTATAAAATAGAAGATGGTATTTTAATAAATAAATAAAAAAATATAGACTCTCTTAGTTATGGGTAAATCATTGAAGTATGCAGTTCTGAAATTAATTGTCACATAACAATGTAACGGAAGTGTCCACGGAATTAGCAAGCCTCCAAAAAATCCATCTATAACAAGTAAAACAATATTGTCTAATGGTTGAAGACTTTAAGAAAAGTAACAAAGCTTAAAAATAAAATAAAAATACTTGTTTACAATTGATCTAATTAATTTTTTTAAATAACCATTTAAGCATAGAAAAAAAATTCATTACAATAGTATTGCCTAACGACAAGTACTAATAAGAAGAATAAGAATGCAAGCATACAATGAAGAGCCCATCACAACTCCTTTGCCTACCATTTGTGTTGAAATTACAAAATTATATGCAATGATAATAAAGACAAGTATTTATATATTAAAAGTGTGAATTATTTAGGGATGTTTATACGTTTTCTCTCAAGACATTGGAAACTTTCTTGTTTGAAATTTGTAGAGATTGAAACGCATTTAATTGGTAAGGTTGTCAAATATTCAATCTTGATATACAAATGATGACCATGCATAATTGGAGATTGAATCTTGATATTAGATATACAAATGACGACCATGCATTAGTTGCCTACTTTATTTTTTAGGTTGTGGTTAAATAATTATTGGTTTTGCAAGCGTCCAGTGAGCAAGCTCTTCCAAATTTGACGTTGCGTAGTTCCTTTTCATTATATTATTTAATAATCTTATTTATTTTGAAATTAGAGACTATATTACATATGAATATTGATATAATAATTTTGGAAATTATATGTAAAAATAAATATTGAAGATTTATAATAGACATTAACATTTATAAAATTGAGACATTTGAATAACCATTGTTTCAATTAATTGAAATACATGAAATTTATTGTTTTTGATTAAGTGAAAAAATGTTTTGAAGGGGCCCAAAACCCTTTACATCAGATTAAAATAAAGATGAAGCTTGAAAGCTTGACTAGATAGATCAAGCAAGAACAAAGACAGGGACTGCCCAAGAAGACAACAAGGCCAGTAAAACCAACCCAAACAACCAACTACAAAGACCCTCATTTTGCCTTGTGGGAATGAAGAGTCATATCAAAAGAGGGCTTGGACATCTTTGAATGCTTTTCCTTAATAGTAATCTAAACATCTTCAAATTTAGCTTCCGCAACAGACCAATGCGAAGGGCAAAACATTGATCTTTCCAAAGTGGAAAAAAGGGTGTCAAAAGAGGGAGCAACAACCGTCGTAGGCATAGAGTCACAACCAGCAAAAGTTGCGCCAGTGCCCTTTGAGGAAGTTGGCGATATTATTTTTCATGTTAATGATTCTTTTTACTTTTTCATGGAATCATATATTAGATCATAGGCACATGAAATATAGGGAGAATATAATGGAGAAAAGTATATAAATATGTGATTTTTTCTATTGTTTTGGTCTAAAATAAATTAGAATATCAATGGAATAACATATTTTCAACTAGCATGTTCTTACATTAATTTGTCTATTAAATCATATTCTTCTAATCCAAAATGTAAATATGTAGCATACTAATAATTTCACTATTAATTATGGTTGATAACAAAATTAAGGCTTTTGGGGATCCTATGTTGAGATGGCTACATTTGAAGATGATTTTATAAGAAATACAAGGGATCCTACCCATGATAATGGTTGTGAACTCATTTTGGACCTAACTTGAGAAGTTTATCATTTATTGTAAGCTTTTATTACTTGGTGTTTTATATACATAACAATCTTGTATGCCACTCTTGGTGTACATGATAAGTGAAGGATCCAAAAAGTACTTCCAACCTAATATTATATGTATTTTTTTATTTTTTGTCTTGTCTTCTAATATGATTTAGTCTTGAATATTGAAATTCCAGGAATTCTCATGAAATAGATCCTAGGGTATTCTCCTTGTTTTGATCTTGAGATATGGATCTAGTTATGAGGACTTATTTCGAGAAGTACAAAAAATGATTTGTAGCTTATGACATATTCCCCTTGTTGTAAGAATGATTATTTTAATTGATCTACCTTTAGTATGAGAGGTTTCAATCTATTACTATCATATTTGCATTTGATTTGAATGTTACATGTTAATATCATTTTACTTTAGGAATGGTGGAGGATATCTTACTTTAGAGAGCTTGGTACATGTTAGTGTTGAAAAAGGATATGGTTTAATTTATCGGTTCTCTTGTTGTTCTTGTCCTTCTTGTTCTTCTTTTTATATGTTTGTATTTACATTGTTGAGTATGCAGAACTTGTGAGAGCTATGGAAACTACTGCTAAGATATGTATTGCAAATGTTTTATAGGATTTGCATATTATAGTATGTTTCTTTCACCCTATGTATTAGAGGAGTTAAAGTCTTATTCTCTGTGAATTATTTTAAATATACTTGATATGTTTTAAACTATTTTAATATCTTACATTACTTATGTGGTGGGATTTATTAGATATATGTCTACTGATCCTCTTCGGTATCTTACATTGTTCATTACTAATGTGATGATGAGTGTTGATGTTTAACTGGTTTTGGATTGATGAGTTATGTAGGTTGTCGATCAGCTACCTATTTTACTATAGTGAGATAACTTCTATGTGAAGTACCTATATCCACAGGAACATATTAGAGTTAATGAAAAGCTAGTTATTTTTCCTTGGTTTTGTAATTTACACATTGGTATGTTACCTTGCGATAGGAGGATGGATATATAGCTCGACTCAATTATAATTTTGAGATAACATGTTGATGTCATGAAGTTATATCTATGATGGTGTACCTTGGTTTAATGTATGGTTATCCTAGATAAGTTACAATTTGTTGTGGTTTCTATTCTATATGATATGAGAAAAGTATCTACTTACAACCTTTGTTATTATTTGCATTTGATGTTTCTATTTATAGAAAGATTGTAGTGTATATTCTAGTGATAGTTGATATAAATCACTTTATTATGTTCCTTTGTCTTCCATAAGTAGCATGTTGGAGGATCTAATGATCTTTGTTCTTGATGGTAGTTATCATGGATGCTTTTGCAAGTGTCTTGGAGTATTAGAGCATGGAGAAGATTCAAGTAGTACATATGTGTAACACAATTATTTTACCTTGTTTGTGATTCCTATGGGTGTATTTATAATGTATGATGTCAAGTAGGATAATGTTACGATTGAGAATCAATTTAACATATAAATTATATTCCATATGTTGGCAATATTGCATTATAATAGACAATGAAATATTGTTGGCATTTCAATAAGGATATTGAGAATGTTGTTGATGATTAAGGATGTTTTACTATATTGATATTATTATTTTGTCATTGATGTCAAGAATTTGATTTTCTAATTCAGTATGAAGTTGCCATATCTTGAGAAGTATGATATGAAGATTATAAAGATGTCGATAAAAGACACATGAAAGAATATGATGAATAAAAGGATGAATATGGTATTCAATGGGCAACTAGTACCAAGTCAGACAATGATGAGATCATGATGTTTTAGATTGTTTTAACATCATACATATGTTGTAAAATGTAAAGGTTAATACTATACTATGTTATCAAGCAAAGAACCTAGTCGGTAAACCCTAAGGAACCTAGTTAATAAACCCTAAGGTTATCGCTATCAGTTAATGAAGGCGGAATGTCTACCGAGTGAAGTTTAGTATTCACCGAGTTGTTACCAAGTTGTAACCAAGCTATAACAGAATGCATTAAATGGTTACATGCATTATTTAATGAAGGAAGCTGATGAGCTAGAACTGATCAATGATTGGTGAGTCGTGAATAAAGTTTGTTAACGAATCTAAGGCAATAGAAAGTCGGCATGAAGATCTACAGCTTAGATTGAACCGTAATACCCTAGCACAAGTTCTAAGACTAATATGCAAGCTCCTAGGTGGGGTAAAATGTTTTCAGATTGAAAGATGCATTGAACCTAGACAAGATCGAAGATCTGATGGCTATGATTGATCATGGGAAATGTGATCAAGGAGATTAAGCAGTTACCTAATTGTTTATAAATAGAAAAACTATTGATAAATAATGTATGCAGGCAAGTGTATGCACAGGGATGCTACATAGTGATTACCGAGCACAGAAGCTTGAAGACCTGTTAGAATAATAGAGTATAGAAGCCCAATAGATAGACAAGATTAGTTCTATGTCTAGATTGTATTGAACAAATAGGAATCTTCTTTAGCATTTTAGATGTGAAGTTGCAGATAGATTTTATTACTGTTATTTTGTGAAAGTGAATGAAAATCTCTTAACCAAGTGGACTTAACAGTCTTATTTGTAAAACCCTCTAGCAAGGTGACATTCTGATTGAGTGTTTGAAATCCTTTAACAAGGTCACTTCTAACAAGGTGAAGATCCTAACAGATCTGAGGGAAATCCCTTAACTGGGTCAAATCTATTAATGTGTTTGTAATCTTTAATAAAATTTGCTTTTAACCGAGCATACTCTAGAAGAGTATATTTCTTAGTGGGTCCGAAAACCCACAGTGGTTTTTCCCTATTTGGGTTTCCACGTTAAATCTGGTGTTATGAGGTTTATGATGTTTATATGCTTTTGAGTTTGCATGTTTAACAGTTTTGGTTATATTACTAAAGTATATGTTACCGAGGTTGAATCTGATGTTTTTATAGATGATTAAGTTTGTATGATTCACCCCCCCCCCTTCTCATCTTGTTGGCTATTGGATCTGTACTTATATTAAGTATCAAAACTATTACCATATTTAATGGTTTGAACATCCTTTGATAGTGTACCAAGGCACTTAGGATGTAATGGGAAAATAAATTGTAATATTTATCCTCACTAGACGACTTCTAATACATTCATAGTAGATGATGGGCTCCACTATCAACAATAAACATGAGTTGTGGACATGTATATTTTTATTGTTTTCCCCACATTTGATGCCTAGAATGGAATGGTTAATGACAAGTGAAGAGGTCACTCTAGTGTCTCTCAATTTTTTATTGTTTATTACATTTAATATAATTCTTATCTTCCAATTTTGTTCACCCAAGTCAAAAGGAATGTATTGGAGTCAAAACTAATGTCATTCTACAATTAAGAAGGAAATCCATGTATTTGGTAATTTTATAATGAAAAGTCCTTTTTAGAGACCTTATTTTGTATTTTAGAGCTCTCACAATGCCTATATAAACTACTCCTTGGATGTAGAAATTATGAGGAACATTTGAATGCAGAGTTACTATATAAGAATATGAATAGGTTGAGGCATAAAGAGTTTGTTCAAATGCACAAAGGTGATGAAATTTAAGAAGGATAAGAGGGAAATGAAAGTAAATGTGTTGGAATCTTGTTTATTCCAAGATAATGCATTGTTTACCTTTCTTCTTGGTAGATTTTTTTGTTGCAATATTTTCTCCACATAAATAATGTGCTCTGTAATGCTCTAATTTTTTTGTTTGAATGATGTACAATTATTTAGGTTTTATAAAAATGTATTATTGTGTAAGAGGTAAATTAAGTATGCTGGATGCTAATATAATATTTTTGGACTTTTTTGTGTAATCCCCTTCATGTAATAGAAATATTAGGTAGGGGCCACATGCATTAAATGATAAATCACCCGAAGGTGTTGGTAAGCTCATATAATCATCATGTTAACTAAGTCTAAAAAAATGAGTGATAATAATGTAAGCCCTAGTTGTAAAGGAATTGTAAAAGAAATAAGATAAATCAAACAATTGAAAACCTCTACCAATCAGTTATATTTCTAAATTATCTCACCATATAATACATAATCATCACATTTTTTGTAATTAACAAGTAAAAATTATTTCACATATCAAAAAGAATATGTAGAACCATCATAATCATCTTGTAATTTTTTTTTTCTAAGGATCATGATGTTATGATGTAGAGAATAAGAGGGTGTATGAAAATGTTCCACTTAGTTATGTCATGATCATGATAATTATAATTGAAAAAACCTTGTGATGTAGAATATTTTTTATCATGATTTGCATCATCATATATAAAAATAAATATACAATTTATAAATCACACTTCTATGGACGTGACAGTAATATTAAATGTATAAGAAACATCATTGTGATGTACAATGATGTAATGAATAATTAATGGAGGTAGAACCATGCCATTCATATCAAAGTGTATCACTAGGTGAAAACTAATTATGTATATAAACTATTGTTGAACTCATTGGAAAATGAGTCTATGTAATAGGAAATGTTATCTTTGAGCCATCTTCGCTGCACTAGCTTGTTCCCTGAATGCCTTGATAAAATCTGCCAATTATCAATCAATTTGCACTAGCTTGTTCATATGCGAAGGTATGAAAACTCCTCTGCCATTTTTTTCCTTTCTATTCTTACCAATGTTGTTTAATGCATTAGATAGCTCAAACATCAATCAATTTACTGTTCATAAGCCCAAATATGTAATACTTTCTTTTCTGCCATGTCATCACCAATTTACTGCTTGTTAGGCGTAACCTACAATGCCACCTACAATGCCACCCACCCATTTCTAATGGTGTAAACAAAAAAGAATTTTATCATATTCCTACAGTTACTAATGAAATGAAATTAATAAATTATAAAACAGCATTCGCTGAAGGATGGGAAACACTTATGGCTGAAGGATAGGAAACGCCAATCGTTGAAGGATAGGAAATGCCAATGGCTAAAGAATAAGAATAAGGATGCCGACAAGGAATATGAAGGATTAGGATTTATGATTATAGTTAATTTTTTCTTTTATATTATAAATCGAGAGACCAAAATAGATGTTTATACAGATAAGTTCAAGGGAGGCAGGGCCTCAACAGTGAAACCAAAAAGAACTAGACGAGTGTCATATACAATGTACTAAAAGAAAGCTCCAAAATAAAGTTGTACTTGCTGCCATAAGTTACTAGAGGAGGATTTCATCCTTGTCTTCCAGCCATGTGGTCCACCCTTGTGGTCCTTCCATCCAGACCACCTTCTTCCTTTCCATGATTTGTATGCACATGTCAACCCTGTTGAAGGGCAGGGCTCTGGTATCTTGGAGTTCTTTAATCAGTTTTTTAACTGCATTCTCAAAGGTAGTTTGATTTTCTACGATCCTTGCCCATTCATAACCATCTTGCATCTCGTATATAAACATGGTGGCTTGGCCTTCTTTGACGAACCATAAGAGTTTGTTTCATTCAACATTCATCAGGAAGCAAACCTGTACAACAATTTTATAATGTGTTAGTATTAAATAAAAACCAGTAAGTTCCCTAGGATTACCTTGCAACTTCTCCTCATTTCTGAGTTTCCAAATAAACCAAAGGATAAAAGAGGACAAAATTTGCCAAATTAAGTTCGCATCCTTTTTAAGATTATGGATGAAACCAGTAACTATATCATAAGTAAAGACATGCTCAGTAATGAATATTCCAAAAATTAACCATATCTCCCTAGCAAAAGGGCAGTCAAGGAAGATGTGCTGAGTGGATTCAGGTTTATTGCATATAGAACAAAGATCATATGCAGCTAGATTATTCTTAATAGGCAATCTATCTAGTAAGAGATGCCATCTAAAACACTTGATCTTAGGGGGGATGGGAGATTTCCAAAGGTTCTCAAAGGTTTTATACCAGGCGGTAGGGCTAAGGTGGACATTCCATAGGGTGTTGACATGGTCAATAACAGAGGTGTCCTGGTTAAGCAGGTTGTAGATAGCTTTGGATTTAATTTTAGAGATGGGGGAACCATCCTTCCAAAGGAATGAGAGGTACCTATGGGTGTCAACATGAGTGTTCTTAGGGAGATTGAGGGTGTTACAGGCATTCCTAATCATATTGTAGGTCCGCTTATGTGAACTAGGGAGATTAAATTTACTACTAAGTTCCTCCCAGTTGATGAGGTTGTCATTTTCTAGGATATCCATATGATACTTGATCCCCTTATTATACCAGAATCTAGCAAAACAACCTTGGGTTAAGGCCAGTGACTTAGAGTTGTGGTGGAGGTTCCACCAAATCGACCTTTAACCATGTATAGAATTGTCACAGTTAATGCTAGAGTTGCAGATAAGTCTACGCACATGCTCCCAGGCTTTCCAGATGGACTTAAAGACCCAGGTGCCTTGGATAGACACTAAGAAACTTCCAGCAAGTAGATCACTGAGTGGGAGGGCTTTCCATGATTTGGCAGCCTTTGGGAATCCATTTTGAATGTTGTTTCTAATAAGAATCTTCCAAGGTTCTTGCCCATTTAGTGCATGAAATATCCATTTGGCGGCAAGGGAGATTCCTTCTAGCTTAAGATCCTTAAGGCCCAAACCTCCAAGTTTTTTATCTAAGTGGCACCAGGCCCATTTTACTGCATGGGCCTTTCTTTTTTCCTTACCATCAGACCAGAGAAAGCATCTGATAGCCTTTTGAATTTCATAAATTTGATAGTTGTTGAACATCCAAACCGAAGAGTAGTAGATACTATATGAGGATAGGATTTTTTGACATACTTGAACCCTACCTGCTAGGGAGAGGATCCTATTGTCCCACTTGTTGAGCTTCTTATCAATTTTACCCTTAACCCAAGTCCACATGTCCCGAAGGGGGAGATAGAGAAGGGGATACCAAGATATTTGACAACCATGTTGCGTCCTCCCTATGAGTACCCGTGTTGCTGTAGCCAGTCTAGAGGTTCATCCTTCCAGCCAAGTAAAATAGATTTGGAACTGGAGATCCTATATCCAGAGGCTTTACTTAAGGTGTCAATTTTTAGGTTGAGGGAATCTATTTTTTGCCTGGAGAGCTCTAGGAAAAGAGAGGTATCATTAGAAAATTGGATATTCAGCAATTCAAAGTTATCCAGTAGCATGATGCCATGGACTCTAGGAGATAGAGTATCATCTCTAAGGAGATAGAAGAGGGCATCTGAGTCAATAACAAACAGAGCAGTGGCAAGAGGGCATCCCTGCCTTATGGATCTAGAGAGAGGAATAGGCTGGGATAGGGTTCCATTAACTTCAATCATGGTGGAAGCATCTTTGAGGAGAATTTGGACATAGTCACAGAACTCTTTAGGGAAGCCAAAAGCTCAGAGCATCACGGGGATGAAATCCCACTCGACTTTGTCATAGGCTTTCTCAAAGTCCACAAGGAACATGGCAGCATCCTGGTTAGAGGTTCTAGCCCATTCCATGGATTCCCAGCTAGTGACAAGGTTTTCCAATATGTACCTGCCTTTAATGAATCCAGTTTGGGTAGAGAAAATGAATTTTGGAAGAATCTTTTCAAGGTGGGTAGCTAAGGCTTTGGCAAGGATTTTATAGGAGATGCTGAGGAGGGTGATTGGCCTCTAGTTCTTAATGAGCGCTTTGTCTCCATCTTTAGGGATGAGTTTAACAATACCTTTATTTATGAATTCCCCCAGAGTGCCATTGTCAAGAGCTTCATTGTATATATCATAGAGGTCATGCATGACCCAATCAAGATTGTCTTTGTAGAACTCTGCATGGAGACCATCGGGGCCTGGGGCCTTATTATCCTTGAGGGCTTTAATGGCATCGACAATTTCTTGTATAGAGATCCTGGCTTTGAGGAGGAGAGCATCACCATCAGAGATCCTTTTAGGGATGATGGTACTACATTTGTGTCGAGCCTCTTTCGAGGCCTCATCATCTTTTGAGGTAAAGAGAGTTCTATAGAATATTTCGAAGGCCTCTTTGATATCATTAAGATCTAGGAGTTCCTTATTGTCTACAATTATTCTATCAATTTTTTCCCTATTTTGTTTTTGCTTAAGGAGGTTAAAGAAGATTTTGGAGCCTTTATCTCTGAATTGGAGCCAGTGGTTGCGGGATCTAATGAAGGCTCCCCTGATTTTGACCTGCTGATGCTTTCTGAGGATGTCTCTGGCTTTAGAGACATGCTTGGCCAAGGTGGGGGAGGAGGGGTTAGTCTGAATATCCTACTCTAGGGATTGGAGGTGAAGGGTGAGAGTTTTTTCTATGTCTCTAGAGTCCTTGGCTTTCTTTTGGCCAATGGTTTGGAGTACTTTCTGCCAGGAGGAGACATTACTTGTCCACCTAAGAGTGCAGGATTGTTGAGGCTGAGGCTGAAGGTTAAAGAACCTGACCACCTTAAGGGCACCTAGAACATCTTGGTCTTTGAGGAGGGAGGTGTTGAGAATAAATTTCTTGCTATAGGGGCTACTAATGGGGATAGCATTTCTAGTGTTAATGACTGCAAGGATAGGGAAATGGTCAAAAAGGGTAACTGGTAGGCCAACAACCGCACTCCCCAAGTGATTAGGGGAGAAGGAGAAGAAGTCGTTGTTAGCATAAAATCTGTCCAGTCTGGAGTAAATACGATTGGAGCCTTGTTGAAAATTGCACCAAGTGTACCATAGGCTAGAATCAGTAGTTTTAGTGTGCTTGAGGGGGTCAAATAACTGGAGTTTTTGTTTAAGTTTGTCCTAGTGGGGTTTTTTTGCATTTTTCCATTCAAAAGGAAATCCCCCGGCCTTGTCATCTTGATGCTCAGTCATATTGAAGTCACCAGCCACTATCTAGGGGATACTTGCGAGGGAAGTCAGCCAAATCCAAAGGGACACTTTCCTTGTAGTCATTAGGTGCGTAGATAGAGCAAACGCCAAAGCTAGAGTCCCTAATATCTAGGGTAGCCTAGGCTGCTCTGTTGCAAGGGGAGATCCCTTTATCCTTAATTTTACTTGCCCACTTGGGGGAGATAAGAAGGCCAACCCCTCCCTTTCCTTTTGGGTGGTTGGGGCAAATTTTGATTGCATCTCTCCAGATAAAGTCAAGTGAGCTGTCAAGATGGAAGCCCACAGATTTAAGTTCTTTCAGCATTAGGAAATCTATGTTCTTGTGGTGGCTCAGAGAGCTTTTGATGACAAACTTCCTATCAGGTGACTCAAGGCCTCTTATATTCCAAGAGAAGTATTTCATTAGAGAGGAGGGTTAGGAAGTTCAACTAGGGAGACCGCAAGGATCTCCAGACTTCTTTTTATTCTTGGAGCCCATAGGCCTACCTTTTTTTTTTGTGAAGGAGGATCCTTTTATAAGGTTGTCCTCATCTTCACTAACTTCAAATGGTTCATTCCTAGTATTTGCAGTTCCTCCTATGTCAGACTCAGACATCTGGGAGTCTTGAAAGCCAAGGAGCACTATGCTAGACCTAATTTCTTCAAGACCCTTATTGGCATAGATTACTTCAATAACATGATTATCTTCTAACTCTTTGAGCATAGAGGCTGTCAAAGGGTTGGTGATGTTAACTTCAGGGGTAAGCCCTGCAGGTAATGGGGAGTTCAAATTCTTGGGGTTTCAGATCTGATCATCACACTTGCAGGGTTATCACTGGTGCTAGCAACATCAGCACTTCGACTAGGGTTCTCAAGTTTCTTAACCATTTTCTTTACCATAGAGTTTGCCAGGGTTCCAGTGGGAGTGGGTGAGCTAATATTTGAAGGGAGGGGGCAATCATAGATGCCCATTGTTTAGCTAATAGATGGGATAGAAGGAAGGCTTTGATTAGGGGCATTTTGGTTGCTACTTTTCCTCCTACACTTTCTAGAAGTGACCAACTAAAAACAGTCAGAGGGTGATTCTAGAGGACCAATTGGTGGTTCAAAGGCCGGACTGAGGTGATCAGAGACAAGGGATGAGTGATCAATGTGCATGGGTTTTAATTCTAAAGAATTGGTGGTGGGAATAGCGGCTTCTTCGTTAACAGGGATCGGGGTGGATGAATGTTGAGAAACCTTGGATCTAGGATTCCTGGGGCCATCAGATGAGTTACTGTTGGGTTTATGATTCCTGCGATTAATGATTGGGCAATGTTTTTGAAGATGCCCTTTTTTTTTGCAGAGAAAGCATGCATTTAATCCACCAAACATTTCAATAGGGTAGACAAATGTTTCTTCATTGACATTTAGGGTTAAAGATGGTGGGATATCAATCCCTGGCTTGATCGATACAAGCATTCTGGCATCCAGGTTAGGGACAAGGCGGGTCATTTCATCAATACGGATCATTTTTCCAAAGGGTTCCATTAACTATGGAAGAAAATGCCAAAGGAAGGGGGGTACATCCTTGAGGATGACCCACCTTGGGGAGGATAGTGTGAGAACCTCATCACAAACCGCCTCTGGAGACCAAGCTAAGGCACGGAAGGAAGTATTTCCAACTGTCCAGCATTGACACTTTAGTGCCTCCCTTTGAGCCTCATGAGAATTAAAGAAAATAAGGTAGAGACCCTTTTGAATTTGTCTACAAAATGATATTTTAAGCCCTAATTTTAAATTCCAGAGGTTATGAAACTAGTCATCTAAAAATTTCCTAGGTGGGCATTTCTCGACATCAACACATGAAAAGATAATGGCTGTATTACTTAACCTAGTCTTTTCTGAGGCAATTTCATTCAACATTTCCAAATTGGGCGAAATGCACAAGGAGCCCAAGATAGTGCTAGGGAACTTACCTGCTTCATCGGATCTTTCTTTGCCAGGAGCCTTAGAAAATTGCGCGTCAAGGTTAGGATTGCAATAAGGGTTTACATCATTGTTAGGGTTAGGTTAATGGTTAGATTTTGGATTTAGGGTTAAGGTTAGGGTTAGGCTTACAATTGTTATTAGGATTAGGAATTAGTTTTATTGTTATGATTATTTCTAGGGTTAGACTTTATATCATGGGAATAAGATTAGGGTTAGGATTTACAATTATGGTTAGTTTTGTGTTTAGGGTGATGGTTTATATCACAATGTTAAGATTGGAGTTAAGGGTTTAAGGTTTATATTAGAGGGTTAGAGTTAAAGTTAAGGGTTAGGGTTAGGATTGTAGTTAGGGTTTACATCATTGTTAGGGTTAGGCTAATGGTTAGGGTTTGGATTTATATCATGGTTAGGGTTAAGGTTAGGGATACGATTAAGATTATGGTTAGGCTTACAATTAGGGTTACGTTTAGGATTATATCAAGGGTTAGGGTTTATATCATAGGTTAAGTGTTAGTGTTAAGGGTTAGGTTTAGGATTGTAGTAAGGGTGAAGTTAGGGTTATAGTTAAGTTTAGGGTCAAGTTATGGTTTAGAGTTCAATCAGGTCTAGATTAGAGATATTTTCAAGGTGAGGATTTGATTATGGTAAGGTTTTTATTATAGTTAGGGTTTCTATATTTTTATGTTGTTAAATGAAGCAATAATTAGTTTTAGAATAAAATTAAAACTAGAACTTGTATAAGTTTAAATGATTAGAGTATGCTTTTGAATGTTTATCAAATCCTGATGGTAATAACTATTGTAGGATAATGTTTATTAAAAGAATATTTATTATTATGTACTTTTATTATGAATAATTTCTTTCTTATTTCAATATTTTTATGAAATAATTACCTTGAAACTTTGTTCTTATGAAATAAAGACATTTTAAAATAGCTTAAACTCTCTTTTAATTGAAATGATATTTTTACTAAAAATTTAAAATATAGACATTTTAAAATAGTTTAAAGTTTCTTATAATTAAAATTATATTATTCTTATCAAACCCTAATGATAATAAAATCAAATAGGTTTAAGCTTTATGAAATAATTTGAAAGATTAATAAAATATTTAAAAATTATTTGAATAATAATAAAATTAACAAAGGTTGTATCAAAATATACTTTATTAATAAATATATTAGATAAATAAGAATAAATGAATATTATCAATAGTAATTTGATATTTCTACTTTTTTATTATACTTATTTATGTAATATATATTATTGATATATTTTTAAATAAAAATTAAACTTATAATCTAGAGGCATTAGTAAAAATTAATTGATATTAATTGATATTAATTCATTTAACAACATTTCTATTCAACCTTTTTTGGTTTTGCATGAAAATCAATTCACAATCAATTCAGATTTAAATTAAAATAGTTGTTTTTAATGTTGTTAAATGAATCAACAATTAATTTTAGAATAAATTTTAAAATACACGTCAAATTATTTGAAAACCCCTAAATGTTAACGTATAAATTGTTGCCGTTATAAAGCCTCTCAGCTTCATAACATTGGCTTTTCCATAATAAATGAATTAAAAGTCATAAGTAATAGCTTGTCCATTGACATCTTTTATTGAACAAAAATGGTATGTATGATTTGTATGATAGTGTCAGGATTATAAATCTAAAAAATAAATTTAACAACTATAAAAAAAAAACCTATTTTAAGTTTAGAATTTGAATTCATTTGCATGCAAAAGGGAATAGAATAGAAATTTTTCTCATATATATAGAAAATATAGAAAAATTCTATTTATATTTAGATTCTAATTTTAAATTAACTCAAACTACCATTTATTAAAAAGTGAAAATAAAATAGAAATGCTAGTTGTTTTTTAGGAAATTTCAATTTATAAATAATTTTTTGTTTAATATTTATTCTTTAACTAACTCTTGATTTATTTAACAATTTAAAAATATTATAGTTATTTTAAGTTTAGATTTTCAATTAATTAAAACTAATTGATATTTAAAACTTGAAATGATTTTCTTGTAAAAAGTGAAAATAAAATAGAAATGTTAATTATTTTTTAGAAAATCTCAATTTATAAATAATTTTTTGTTTTAAATTTATTCTTTAACTAATTCTTGATTTATTTAAGAATTTAAAAATATTATAGTTATTTCAAGTTTAGAATTTGTATTAAAATTTATTTTGTCGACTATATTTATTAATAAAATATGTATTCATATAAGGTTTGTTATTTTTATTATTATTCAAATAATTTTAAATATTTTAAATTATTTAATAAAGGTTAAACAGATAATATTTCAACTTAAGTAGCATTAGGGTGAAACTTTAACTTGTTTTAAATTTATATTAATAGTACTATTTGAATTAAAAGAAATTTTAAGCTATTTTAATATTAACTATAACCTTAATCTAACCTTAATTTAACCATAACCTAATCCAAACCTTAACACTTATTGAACCCTAATCCTAATTGAATTCTATCCCAAACCCTAACCCTAATTAAACTTTAATCCTAATTGAAATGTAACCCTAACATAATAGAATCATAAAGTTATTTCTTAACCCTAATTGAACTCTTATACAAACCTTAAATATAATTTTAAACTTACCATAATCAAACCCTAACCTTGACAATATCTGTAATATAGATCTAATTGAACCATAAACTAGATCAACCTTAATCTAAGCATAACTAAAACCTAACCATAACCTAACCCAAAATTTAATTCTAACCCTGGAAATAGACCCTAAAGTTAACTCTAACCATAGAAATAGACCCTACATACAACTTAAACCTTAATATAACCTTAATATGTGCTCTAAGCCTCATTTGATCCTAATTCTAATTCAATACTAACTCTCACCCTCATGATGCGTTATCCTAAATACAAACCTAATTAAACCTTAATGTTGACCTTAAAATCAAGCTTTATTATATAACCCTAACCCTCACACCATGCTTTATCCTTAAACCATAACACTATAAATGAATACTAATTCTAACTCTAACCATAATTAAACCCTAAATAAATTATAGTACTAACCTTAACCCTACTCAAGATGTAAATCCTAACCCTAACAATAACCACAATTATAACCCCATTCCTAATCATAACCCAGGCCCTAAAGCTACCCCTAATCCTAAAAATTATGTAAACCCTAACTTTGATCCTAATTCTCATCCTAACCCCTATCCCAAAACATAACCCTAACCCTGACCATGATTTTAACACTAAACCTAACCATTATCCTCACAGTAACCCTAATTCAAATTCAATACTAACTCTCACCTTCATGATGCGTTATCCTAAATACAACCCTAATTAAACCTTAACGTTGACCTTAAAATCAATCTTTATTATATAACCCTTACCCTCACACCATGCTTTATCCTTAAACCATAACACTATAGATGAATACTAATTCTAACTCTAACCATAATTAAACCCTAAATAAATTATAAAATACTAACCTTAACCCTACTCAAGATATAAATCCTAACCCTAACAATAACCATAATTATAACCCCATTCCTAATCATAACCCAAGCCCCTAAAGCTAACCCTAATCCTAAAAATTATGTAAACCCTAACTTTGATCCTAATCCTCATCCTAAACCCTATCCCAAAACATAACCCTAACCCTGACCATGATTTTAACACTAAACCTAACCATTATCCTCACAATAACCCTATTCATGGTGTAAATCCTAACCATAACACTAACCTTAAATCTAACCCAAACCATTACAAACACTAACATTAATCCTAACACTAACCCTTAACCCTAACCCTAACCATGATGTAAAACATAACCCTAGCTATCATACCAATGTTAAGCCTAAACCTAAGCCGAACCATGATGTAAAACCTAAGCTTTACCATAGTCCTAACTATAACTCTAAACCATTACTCTAATCATAATCCTAACCCTAACCCTAACCCTAACCCTAACCTAACCTAATCATAACCTTAAACCCTAACCCTGAAAATGGGGAATGGGTCTACAACTCTTAAGATGCACCAATCATCTATTACAATGCATTAATAATATATGAAGGGTATTAATATCTTGGTACATCCTAAGGGCTTGATGGCCATTTCCCTTAAAATAACTTTAAACCTAACCCTAACCATGATGTACACCCTAAACCTATCCATAATTTAAACCATGATGTAAACCCTAATCTTAATCAAGAAGAAAATCCTAACCTCAATCATAACCATTACTATAATTATAACCCTAAAACTAACTATAATATAGACCCTAGATCCTAACCCTAACATGATGCAAATCCCAACTCTAACCATAACCATGATATAAACATTAACATTAATCCTACTACTTACCCTTGACCTTAACCCTAACCATGATGTAAACCTTAACCCTAGCTATAATCCTAACAATAATTGTAACCCTAAGCCTAACCATAAACCTAAACCTAACTCCAACCCCAACCATGATGTAAACCATAACCCTTACCATAATCCTAGCTATAACTCTAAACCCTAACCCTAACCTAACCATAACCATAAACCCTAACGCTAACAATAATGCTTAGCCCTAACCCTAGCCCTAACCATAACTAAAAACCTATATGTAATCCTATCCATAATCCTAATCCTAATCTTAAACCCTAACCCTAATCTTAATCTTAAACCTTAACCTAACCATAGTCATCACCCTAACCCTAAGCCTAAGCTTAACCCTAAAAATAATGTTAATCATTACCCTAACCCTAACACAAACACTAACCCAAAATTTAACCCTAGCTAATATGTAAACCCTAAAACTAGCCATAATCTTAACTACGACCCTAACCATAATCCTAAACCTAACCTTAACCCCAACCATGATGTAAATAATAAACCTAACCATAACCCCAAACCATAACCCTAATCGTAATCCTAAGCTTAACCCTAACCTTAACCATATTTGAATACTAATAATAAATCTAACTACAATTAAACCTTGAATAATTTATAATACTAACCCTAATCCTAACCCTAATAATAACCATACTTATAACCCTAAAGGTAACTATAACCCAAACCCTCAAACTAACCCTAATCCAAACAATAATGTAAACCCTACAACTATGAGCCTAAACCTAATCTTAAACCTGATCACAAACCATAACCCTAGCCCTAAACCTAACCATTATCATAATCCTAACCTTAAACCCTAACCTAATCATAACCCTAACTATGATGTAAACCTTAACCTTGACCATAATACTGATTTTAACTCTTATCCAAAACATAACTATCAACCAAATCCTAATCCTAACCATACCCACAATTATAATTCTAACCCTTATCCTACCTTTGACGTAAACCCTAAACATAATTCTAATCATTTCACTATACCCTAACTCGAACCATAAGTTTAAACCTAATATTAAACTACAACCATAACCCTAACCCTAATGATTATCCTAAACCAAAACCAAACCCTAACATTGAACCTAACCCTAAACATTACCATAACCCTAACCCTAATCATAACCTTAACTAGAACCATGATCATAACCCTAACTGGAACCATGATGTAAACGTTATCCTCTACCATAACACTAACCTTAACCCTAATGCTAATTATAACCATAATACTTGCCATTAAATAAAGTTTAAAATATCTTAGATTTTAGTATTTTCTTTGATCCTACAACACATATATTAATTTATTTTATGTTTTCGATGTTGGCCGGTCCCACTGCCACTAGCATATATACCTTAAATTTTAATTTATTCTATATAAAATACACAAAGAGGTATAATTATGAAGGCACCTATTTCAATTTAGGGTATACAATTGATTAAAAATTGGGAGCTCAAGAAGGATATCTATTTGATATAGATTAAATTAAAATTTAAGGTATATATGCTAGTTAAATAGATTTGTTTTTCTTTTGATAACATTCTATCTTTTTAAAATTGAAATAATTCTATCATCTTAATTCAATTTTTAGATTAACAAATCTATTTTTAAGTAACATAAAATGAATATCATTATATTTTAAAGATTCTAACATTTCTTGAAATTATTTAAATTATGAAAAATTAAATAAATTTAATTTATAATACTTAAATCTCAAAACTAATAAACTATTTAATAATAAACCAAAATACTTTCAAAACAATCAACTAAGCATGTACAATTTAAAAAATTTAAAAATAAAATTATAAAAAATAACTTAAATTACTTATTGAAAAGTATAATGCTAGGTCCCTGAGATTTTAATTTTAAAACTGGTGGTCCCATTTGTAGTAGTTCAACTTAGAAGTTTAAACTCAAAAAAGAAACTGTTAAACTCCGACATTTAAGAAAACTAGTGATCTCATGAATATAAGATTTTTGTATGTGCATAATAAAAACAAATAAAAAATGAACAAGTAAAAATAATTTATTTCCATCCAAAACTATCTTTTAATAAAAATTAAATTTAGAAGTTTAACAAGTAGGATACTTCTATTTTTTTAAAAGATTTCAAATAATCTCAAAGCACAATTTGTATTTATTCATAAGACCACATCTTCTATCATTCCATTCCGTGATATCTTCTCAGTCTCTTATTCTATAAATAAAGAGAGAAAATACTAGGAATACTATGAATACCTCCTATAGAAGAAAGAAGAATGATTGGGTACAATAGTAATGTTTATTCTCTAAATAAAGAGAGAGAAAATACTAGAAATACTAAGAATACCTCCTATAGAAGAAAGAAGAATGATTGGGTATTCTCTAAATAAAGAGAGAAAATACTAGGAATACTATGAATACCTCCTATAGAAGAAAGAAGAATGATTGGGTACAATAGTAATGTTTATTCTCTAAATAAAGAGACAGAAAATACTAGGAATACTAAGAATACCTCCTATAGAAGAAAGAAGAATGATTGGGTACAATAGTAATGTTTATGGTGATGTGCAGGCAGAGCAGCACACAAAGCTATTATCAGTTTGCTGACAACACTTTTGGGTAGGGTGATAAGGCATTGTGAACAATTCGGCATGCTGTTTTTGCTGCATCCCGTACAACTGGAAGAAATATTTCATGAAGAAAAAGATTACATTTAAATTGACCATTCCCATTAGATGTTTCTAACAAAATTTATGAAAAAGAAAAATTGTATGAATATATCTCACCCATCACTATAATTGGTGAAAGAAAAATAAGAAGAATAAGAATGCAAGCATACAATGAAGAGCCCATAGAACTCCTTTGCCTGCCATTTGTTTTGAAATTACAAAATTATATGCAATGATAATATAGACAAGTGTGAATTATTTAGGGAAGTTCTGCATTTTCTTTCAACACATTGGAAACTTTCTTGTTTGAAGATAAGTATTTATATATTAAAAGCGTGAATTATTTAGGGAAGTTCTTCGTTTTCTTTCAACATATTGGAAACTTTCTTGTTTGAAATTCAATTGTGTAGAGATTGAAATGCACACATTGGAAACTTTGTTGTTTGAAATTGAATTGTGTAGAGATCGAAATACATTTAATTGGTAAGGTTGTCAAATACTCATAGAGATGTTTCTATTGTTTCTATTGTTGTAAAATAGTATTGAATCTTGATATTAGATATACAAATGATGAACATGCATCAGTTCTCATTTTTTTTTAGGTTGCATTTAAATAATTATTTGTTTCGCGGTAAACTATTTTGAATGATGAAGATACATAATATTCAAAATATCCCAATCATACTTAATATTTCATTCTATAGATAAAATTTGTAATTAATTTTTTCCTTTAAAAAGTTTATTTATTAACTTAATTATTATTATTAAGAATTAATTTATTTTACTTTAGAACTGTTTTTTTTAGTTAAAATAAATTTTGACTAATATATATTTAAACATATATACCAACTATATTATAGAATGCCTATTTATTAAATATTTAAGTTTTTAATGTTGTAAATAAATAATATATGTTTACATCTTATAATTGTTCATTATACCTTTATATAGCCTTTATCATTTATCAATTTTAATTCCACATTGTTAGTCCACCCGTAAGTTTTCCTTTTAAAAAAAATATATTCCAATTTGCAGGTTATCTTTTTGTGCCTTTTGTTTCCATTGGGTCATTTGTTCTCTTCGTACTTGAACCGTTGAACTCTTTTTTCAAAAGGTTTAAAGGGTTCAAGGTTCAAAGCGTAGTTTTAAAAAAGGAAAAAAGTTAGTTGTTCTAGTCTTTGTCACCAAATTTTCAAACGTGTTCACTTGGTCTTTGGTCATTGAATTTTTGAACCCATTGAACCTCGTGTTCAAGTGGTTCAAGGGTTCAAGGTTCAAAAATGCCTTTTTAGTGGGTTGTGGCAATGTATTGTTATATGACGAGCACGAGTCTTTCTTTTTATGTTAAGTCGATATGAGGTCTTGAACTTTGAACCAAATTTCAAGCAGTTCAAGATGTCCAAGGTTCACTTTAATTATTCCTTTTCTTTGTCGCTCGTTCCCAGTGTTGTTTATGTATTGACCGTTACTATTTTATTGCTTAAATGAACTTGAACCATTGAACCTCGTGTTCAAGTGGTTCAAGGTTCATAAGTTCTTTTCAAACTAATCCAAAAAGCTTTTTGGTGGAAATAAAAGTGGCACGACAAGAAGGAATATTTCCTTTTTCGGCTTTTTGAAATTCTAAATGTGGAAAGTAATCATGAAAATATCAAATTTCCTGTGCGGAAGTGATGGCTAATTAAGAAGGTGTCAGGTTTGTCATTTCACCATTAATTCGTACGCTCGAAGTAAATCATGATGAAGCGTGTGCAACCCTATTGATATTTTCCCGTCTGATTAAAGGAAGATGTATAAGTTTATTTCCATATTTAGGAAGGTCATAGTTGCTTGACTTCAATTAATTGGAGGTGCCGAAGGTAAATACAACACTATTCTCAAGAAGAATTTCCAGTTTTCATGGTGTTATCGGGTAAGTTCAGTTGTCTTCTCCTATGTTGTGTTTATTTGTGCACTGAAGTTTTATCAGTATAGAAAAGGGGAAGATTTGAAAAAATTGTTGGTGTAGCATATTGTATTGCTGTTAGAATTTCTTGGTTAAGGGAATACATAGTTAAAATGAGGCCTATGCTACCAAAGCTTGACCGAACCTCATGTTTAGTGAGTATCTTGCCGTAAATGGAAGACACCTCCTCAGTTCATGTAGATTTGGGGAATTTCCTTGAAAGGACTAAGAATCCTCAGGCTGGGTCGCTAATGGAGAAGATAGTTAAGAGTGGTCTTGTGGAAGCTACTGCATTTCCATTAGTCATGCCGTGTCCAGATTTAGTGCTGGCTTGTATGAACAGATATGATTCTGAGAATAGATGTATCATAACTAGTGCTGGTGAAGTGTTAGTCCATATTAATAGGGAAACGGTGATGGCGATAATGGGTATTTCACATAAAGAGGATTATGATGATTGGACCATTGGATATTCATATGCCTATTTCTTGGAGAAGAAGAGCAACTATAGAATTATAATTGCATGAAATTATCTCTTGCGGGTTCAGAAAGGAGGATCACGACTACCCAAACCATTAACTAGAGAATACATCATCATTCAGGTGCGGGACATTGTTGTGCTTTTAAACATATTAAAAGGGAATTCACATTCCTTCTATTGGGAAGATTGGATGTACTTTTTTGTCCAAGTGGTTCTATCTAGTGACAGATTTCTGGATTGGTCTCAGGTGATTGCGGAGAGGCTTCACGAGGGGCTAAGTAACTTTGTGGGTATGACTTGGTTTTACATGTCTTCTTCCCTATTTTATATTTTGGCCTGCTCAAATGATTGGCCTGGATTACCCAATGAATGTTGGATTGATGGAATGAGGGTTTATGATTTTTACCCTTTGCTATGATAATAGAGATATGTTGAACAAATTGACAGATGGAATGGAGTCTTTGCGGGAAGACTGGCCTTTTAACTCCAGGGTGATGCCAACAAGAGAATGTCCGCAGAGGCTATGGAGTTTGTGAGTATTTATGGAAGCTTCTTTATCTAGTTTCCACTGTTTACTTACATATGGGTAGGTGGTTCTAAAGGCCAACCATTCAAATTACCCACATATGCCTTTGATAGCTTCATACTTATAGAGGTGAGTAGGCAGCTAGCCCATATAGATAAAAGACTAGGGGAAAAGGGATAATCCAAGGTGGATTTTCTCGTTCATCTTGGGTATTATAGCTGCAAATCAGTATCAGATGCTTTGAATCTGGAACTGGAGTTTAAAAGGATGAATCTGTAGCTATATGTAGCTAGGCGAAGTTTTGACATCAACGGTTATGCAAGGGAGAACGTTAACATAGACAATCATTTCTACCATGAACCCCAGATGGATGATTATAGGGAAAATTGCAAGGATGACCATGAAGTGAGAAAGAGGTTGTGGTCAAGATTCACTTGCGATAGATAGTTGTCTTGAGGCTCCCAATTATACATCAGGTCTGTTGGAAGATATAGAGGAAGATGTCCTGGACCTTAAGTTTGGTTCTGAGATTGAAGGAAAACCAATTCCAGAATTGACTGGAACAAAAAAGAAGATGATAGCATTCAAACAAGGACCTTCAATGTTGTCAGGAGAAAAAAGTAATGTTATTTGTCAATTATGTAAAAACTATGGCTTGGTGGCTATTTAAGCTGAAAAGCTTTCTTTTGAAAGGGTTCTGAAACTGTGATTTTAGAAACAATAGAAGTGTTTCTAATACGAATTGTAGAAAATGAAGTAATCATTGATTATTAATAGAATGTTGACACATCTTTGAATCTATACATTCTTAAATTCATAATTCTTCTTAGGTTGTTATGTGGGCATAATTTAATCTGATAATCAGTTATCTCTACATTTCTTTTTGGTTCATATTTATTATAGACTGTTGGATGACCTGCATGTTGTAAATCAGCTTGATCCCCCTTCCCCTATGAGGCATGAGAGAGTCTCAGTTAAGCTGCTAGTTTCTCATGTTGAGTTTCCATTTTGTTTCAAATGTATGCAGTAAACATATGTTAATTGGAGTCTATGAACTCCTCTTTGAGCAATTTCTCAGAAAAATGTAGGCATTTATTTGTGCAGATGGATAAATGCTGAAGCCTTTTCAATACTTTCTGGTAAAAAGTGTTACCAAAAAAAATCACTTGTACAGTTAATTCATTGTAAATCATATGAGGAGCTGCCCTCTAATGCAGAGGTTGAATTATTATTAATTCTTCCAACTGTTGTTATTTTTTGTTTCTTTCTAAAGGGTAAAATGGAGTCACATTTTGCTTAAGAAGATAATAAGTAAAATTTCAACAAGGAGACAAATCTGTTAACCAACACACATGAACCTTGAACTTTAATATATAAGCTATCCCATGTTTGAAAAATATTTTTTTTCATGTTAATGATTATTTTTAATTCTTCACGGATTTATATATTAGATCATAGGAACATCAAATATATGAAGAATATAATGGTGAAAAATATATAAATATGTGATTTTCTCTTATGTTTTGGTCTAAAATAAATTATAATATCATCTAAAATAAATTAGAATATCAATGGAATAACATATTTTTAAGTACCATGTTCTTACATAAATTTGGCTACGAGATCACACTCTTCTAATGCACAATGTAAATATGTACCATACTAATAATTTCACTATTATTTATGGAAGAAAAAAATTTATGGCTTTTGGAGATCCTATGTTTAGATGGCTACATTTTAAGATGATTTTATTTGAAAATAAAAGGGATCATACCCTTGATAATGGATGCAAACTCTTTTTGGACCTAACTTGAGAGGATTATCATTTATTGTAAGATTTTATTACTTGGTGTTTTATATACATGATAATATTGTATGCCACTCTAAGCTTTTATGTACCTGATAAGTGAAGGATCTAATAAGTACTGTATTATCCTAGTTTTGATCTTGAGATTTGGATGTAGTAATGAGGACTTATTTGGAGAAGTCAAAAACCTGATTTGTAGCTTATGGCATATTCCCTTGTTGCAAGAATGACAATTTTAATTGATCTACTTTGGTATGAGAGGTTTCAATCTATTACTATCATATTTGCATTTGATTTGAATGTTACATGTTAATATCATTTTACTTTGGTTATGGTGGATGAGATCTTACTTTAGAGATCTTGGTACATGTTATTATTGAACAAGGATATGGTTTAATTTGTAGGTTCTTTTGTTGTTCTTGTTCTTCTTTTTAGATGTTTATATTGTCATTGTTGAGTATAAAGAACTTGTGAGAGCTATGGAAACTACTACTAAGATATGTATGGCAAATGTTTTATGATAAGGTAAAATGGTATGAATATATCTCCCAGCATTGTAATTGGTGAAAGAAAACTAAGAAGAATAAGAATGCAAGCATTCAATGATGAGCCCATCACAACTCCTTTTCCTGTCATTCGTTTTGAAATTATGAAATTATATGCAATGACAATAAAGACAAGTATTTATATAAATGAGTGAATTATTTAAGGAAGTTTCTGCATTTCCTGTTATGCATTGGAAATTTTCTTGGTTTGAAATTCAATTATGTAGAGATTAAAATTCATTTAAATAGTAAGGTTGTGATTTACTCTAGGAGATTATTCTATTGTAAAATACCGTTGAATCTTCATATTAGATATACAAATGATAAACATGCATCATTTTCATGCATTTTTTTTTTGTGTGGGTTTAGGTTGCATTTAAATAATTATTTATTTCACAATGTTTTTACATCAAGTTCTGCTAGATAGATCATCAAGAGGGTTGAGTGAGCAAGCTCTTCCAAATTTAATGTTGCATAAAAAAGATTTTGGAATAATAAATTATATTAAAAAATTTGTAGACGGTATAAAAATATGATAGACTTATAAAGCACTGTGAGGGGAGGGTGAATCAATGACACAAAAAAAAATACTACTTTAAACACTGACCGATAGATATACTTAACAAGTTTGTTAAACACTATGCATGTTGTCCAAAATGATATTAAAGCATACACAATAATTAAAACATCTACCAAACACAAAGTGTTTATATGTAGAAAACCCAAATGGGAAAAACCACGGTGAGATGGGACTCACAAGTAAACTATCTGCAGTAATAGGTAACTGACTGGTTAAGGTCTACAAAAGTTCTGTACTAGGAGTGAATCCTATTAAAGATCCCAAAGCTCTTTTAAAAGCTATACCCTGTTAAATGCAGTACTTTGTTAGGAGTAACCTTGGTAGAGGATTTCTGAATCCAAACTATTGGATCACCTCATTAGAGGATTTGTACAATGAAGCTTGTTGGAGCTTATTCAGTTAGGGGATTTGACTATTCTAGTGATTAGAAAATAATAGGTGGGGTGATCTAGAAGTAGCACAACTTGCTTAAATAGATCCTTTTCTGTGCATTCAAAACTTCATTACCAGCATACTCTGCAATTATCTCAACACCTTAACACTTCTATCTTCACATCAAATCATCTCATATCATATCTCATCATATGCCATTATATAGACATTTAGATTTCATGTCGGTCTTAGTAATTAGATCACAATTTCCTAGGTGTAGTGTATCTAGATAATCAAACATAACTCATCACAAATTACAGCCAAAAATTGTCAGTTAGGGTAACTCATCATGATTGGTGATAACTCATCACACAATCAATGAATACCGGTTGGAACAACAATACTGGCTAGAGATAACCATATCAACATGTAAACCGATTGTCCTTCATTGTTCTTTTGATAATCTCCACTGGATCTTCAGGTTGGTGTTGGGTCATTCCTTTATGTACATATATACCAGTTTTCTCCATGTACCAGTTTGATACTCTCTTAGAAAAACTTCTAATACCAGTAGAAATACAATATAAATAACTTTGAAGTAACACCGGTAGATAATGTGATCATATGTGTGTGTACATGTTCCATCAATGACAACATATGAATTCATTCATTACAATCATCATCAAGCCAACAAAATGTCTTTGGCTTGCCTCTTGAAAAATGGCTCCCGAATACCATATTGTCAACAATTATTAATTATTGTTATAACAGTATAGAATACTGAGAAAACTCTGTAAAAAATAGTACAAAAATTTGTCAACAATTATTAATTATTGTTATAATAGTATAGAATACTGAGAAAACTCTGTAAAAAATAGTACAAAAATGATGGGTAAGTACACTATTGGGAAACCTCAAAAGAAAATATTCTTGTTCTCTTTACCAGTTTGGAAGCCCTATAGACATAACATCAATGTTTTCAAGACAATCTCTCTCTCTCTCTCTCTATATATATATATATATATATTAAACAACAATTATTTTAGGTTGTTTTTAATTATTCATTTAACATACTCTGCAAATAAAACAATTATAAATAAATAACAATTTAACAATTCTTTTTAGTATGTTAATTAATATTTTTTATTTTAAAATAATAGATTATAATTATATCTGAATTTAAATTGTCATCACAATGTTTTTATTATACAGTACAATTTATGAGCATTGAAAAGTGCAAGAATGTTGGGAAGTTTCTTTGTCTAGTCTTAGAGTTGTCATTCTATGTGCTCTAGAAGTTTTCGGATTCTAGTTTTCTTAGTTGCATAGAGAATTTTTCAAACAGGTTTTTATGATAAAAATGGAAGAATATCCCTCTGGCTTCATAATTAGAGATTTCCCAGAGCCAATTTCTTGCTTTGGGGTGGATACTCCAATAAACCTCTTGTGCATTAGTCTGAAAGTTTCCTTAGAGAAATCACAGATTTAAGGCTCTAAAGAATCCTTCAAATCTTAGAGCTGTCAATAATATTGGTAGTCAAGTTAATCATGGATTTAAGGTTCAAAAGAATCCTTCAAATCTTAGAGTCGTCAATAATCTTGGTAGTCAAGATAATTGTTGGTCATGATAATTGAGCAAGGAAGAATATCTCAGAGATAATTCTAACATTTCTTCAAAATTTGTAGTGTCCGTCCTTGATAAAAAGGTTCCAAACTTAAAGGTGTTGGTGTTAATGTCATTGTTGTTTGATCAGGATGTGTTGGAGAGCCTAGATATTGTTCTCAATCATGCTATCCTTGGCATTGGAATTCCTCACCCTAGAGATATGATAGTGTTTTCTACTCCATGATACACCATTAACTATTACCCTTTCTTTTTAGATCTTAAGGAACCTACCTTAAGGCATCATAGGGAATTTGTTACAATGGTGGTCAGATTTCTTGATTAGAGGCTATTGGGAGATGAACCAGATAATGATGACAGGGAGGATGAATTTCTAGATTTTTCTAGATTGAATGGTCTCCTTCTGCCAAAGCTAGAATGGGAAGGGTGGGTTGCTACTAGTAATATGAATGCACTACAAGGGGGTTGTGGTCAAGGGCGTTTGGCTACGCCAAGAAGGGCTACAGGTTGTCTGAGAGGTAGGGTACGTATTCATGTTGAACCTTCAACCTAGGACTGAGTGAATTCCATGAATAACAGATATGATATTTATTTTTAATGAAAAGTTTTTAAATCTGATAATGAAAATCAATGTTTTGTTGATACATTCAAACTTATCGGTTAGAAGTGTTTTGGTTAAATATTAGACTTTGGAGACTGGAACATAGCCTCCTTTTCTATATTTTTGATGACCACTCTTGATGATTCTTCTTCAGTAGAAGAATCTGGTGTATTTAGGGAGTCTGCCTCCAATTTTTGAACTATCTAAGCTAGAATATGTCATGTAAAATTTTTGAATTTTAATACAATTTCCTTTGGTCTGGTAGTTTACCAATAAAAAATAAATTCTTTTCACTATATTACTTAATAATCTTATTTATTTCAAAATTATAGACTATATTATATATGAAATTAATATTATAATTATGTGTTGGAGATACTAATCCTCACTACCCAGCCATGGATTCAAATGTGCATCATCTAGTTTGAAAGCATATCTGTAATAGTAAAGACAAGTTGCTAATTCTAGAAGTTTCTTCCAGATGCCCTCAACACATTTCTGCATGTGATGAAGTTTAGAAACATCTAAGATCTCCATTAAAAAAGGGCACTTGTAATCAAATCAAAATGAATGAAAAATATGGATTCATGAATAAAAATTCATCTTTCTTTCATTCTTCTCTTATTTTGTGTTTTGTTCTATCCCAGTTCTAACAATGATATTAGTGCTAATGGTAAACAATGCTTGGAGAGTAAGATGAATCTAAAGGAGTGTTATTTTTAATACAAGCTGCTTAGGAGCCACCCAAGTTATATGATATGTTGAAGCTGCTAAAGGTGATTCCACTATTGTAGACCATATAGAGATCATATTTTTAATTGGAGGCAAAGTTTGATTAGCTACATGACAATTAGAAGAGCCAATCTCAGTGGAATGTTCTCTATGGAGATTGCTGGATCAGAGTTGTTTTCTCTGTGGTTTTTATGGTAGTTTTAGGGAGCACTGAGCCTTGGCCATTTTATAGCACAACATAAATCTTCTCTTACAAGGACCACATCTTCCTTTAATGATCCATAATCCTATCATTTATTTGGTTTTAGTTATTATTAATTTTTATAGGAAAGGGTGCTCTCGATTCAGATTTTGGATTTAGTGCCTTGATTCATAATTCCACGTCCTTTGTTTCATTTTGTGTTATTATGTGAAGATTGAGAAACTGTGTGACTTGCATAAAAGGAGATTTGTAATGGTCCACTCTGCTTTGCCATCTTTGTGTGATATTTTGAATTTGAAAGTTGAAGACATAGAATCAAGTTGGAAGGATTAAGATTCAGTGGAAGGATTGGTTAAATAAAATCAAAGAATGAGGATAACTGGTCTTGTCTAAATCATAGAAGCTGGCCTAATAAGGTAAATTGTTCAAACATTGTAAATCAAGTGTGAAGGAAAGGTAAATATAATCTCAATGGGAAAATTTGATATAGCAAAGAAAGAGAAAACGAATCAAAATATCAAAATATCAAACAAAAGATACATAATATTCAAAATATCCGAATCATACTTAATATTTCATTCTATAGATAAAATTTCTACTTAATTTTTTCCTTTAAATGTTTATTTTATTAACTTAATTATTATTATTAAGAATTAATTTATTTTACTCTAGAACTATTTTTTTTTAGTTAAAATAAATTTTGACTAATATATATTTAAACATATATACCAACTATATTATAAAATGCCTATTTATTAAATATTTAAATATTTAATCTTTTAAATAAATAATCTATGTTTACATCTTATAATTGTTCATTATACCTTCATATAGCCTTTATCATTTATCAATTCTAATTCCACATTGTTAGTCCACTCGTAAGTTTTCCTTTTAAAAAAAATATATTCCAATTTGCGGGTTATCTTTTTGTGCCTTTTGTTTCCATCGGGTCATTTGTTCTCTTCGTACTTGAACCATTGAACTCTTTTTTCAAAAGGTTTAAAGGGTTCAAGGTTCAAAGCACAGTTTTAAAAACGAAAAAAGTCAGTTGTTCCGGTCTTTGTCACCAAATTTTGAAATGCATTCACTTGGTCTTCAGTCATTGAATTTTTTAAGCCATTAAACCTCGTGTTCAAGTGGTTCAAGGGTTCAAGGTTCAAAAATGCCTTTTTAGTGGGTCGCGGCAATGTATTATTATATGACGAGTGCGAGTCTTTCTTTTTATGTTAAGTCAACATGTGGTCTTGAACTTTGAACCAAATTTCAAGCGGTTCAAGAGGTTCAGGGTTCACTTTAATTATTCCTTTTCTTTGTAGCTCATTCCCAGTGTTGTTTATGTGCCGATCGTTACTATTTTATTGCTTAAATGAACTTGAACCATTGAACCTCATGTTCAATTGGTTCAAGGTTCATAAGTTCCTTTCAAACTAATCCAAAAAGCTCTTTGGTGGAAATAAAAGTGGTGCGACAAGAAGGAATATTCCCTTATTTGACTTTTTGAAATTCTAAATGTGGAAAGTAGTCATGAAAATATCAAATTTCGTATGCGGAAGTGATGGCTAATTAAGAAGGTGTCAAGTTTGTCATTTCGCCATTACTTCGCATGCTTGAAGTAAATCATGATGAAGCATGTTTAACCCTATTGATATTTTCCAGTCTGATTAAAGGAAGATGTATAAGTTTATTTCCATATTCAGGAAGGTCGCAGTTGCCTGACTTCAATTAATTGGAGGTGCCGAAGGTAAATCAAACACTATTCTCCAAAAGAATTTCCAATTTTCATGGTGTTATCGGATAAGTTCAGTTGTCTTCTCCTATGTTGTGTTTCTTTGTGCACTAAAGTTTTATCAGTATAGAAAAGGGGAAGATCTGAAAAAAATTGTTGGGGTAGCATATTGTATTGTTGTTAGAATTTCTTGGTTAAGGGAATACATAGTTAAAATGAGGCCCGTGCTGCCAAATCTTGATCGAACCTCATGTTTGGTGAGTATCTTGCTGGAAATGGAAGACACCTCCTTAGCTCATGCAGACTTGGGGAATTTCCTTGAAAGGACTAAGAATCCTCAGGCTGGGTTACTAATGGAGAAGATAGTTAAGAGTGCTCTTGTGGAAACTATTGCATTTCCATTAGTTGCGCCATGTCTAGATTTAGTGTTGGCTGGTATGAACAAATATGATTCTGAGAACAGGTGTATCAGAACTAGTGATGGTGAAGTGTTAGTCCATATTAATAGGGAAACGGTGATGGCGACAATGGGTATTTTGCATAAAGAGGATTATGAGTATTGGACCATTGGAAATTCATACACCTATTTCTCAGAGAAGAAGAGCAAGTACAAAAGTATAATTGCAAGAAATTGGCTCTTGAGGGTTCAGAAAGGAGGATCACGACTACCCAAACCGTTACCTAGAGAATACCTCATCACTTAGGTGCGAGACATTGTTGTGCTTTGAAATAGAGTAAAAGGGAATTTACATTCCTTCTATTGGGAAGATTGGATGTACTTTTTCATCCAAGTGGTTCTATTTGGTGACAAATTTTAGGTGATTGAGGAGAGGCCTCAAGAGGGGCTAAGCAACTTTGTGGGTATGACTTGGTTTTACATCTCTTCTTACCTATTTTATATTTTGGCCTGCTCAAAGGATTGGCCTGGATTACCCAATGAACGTTGGATTGATGGAATGCGGGTTTATAATTTTTACCCTTTGCTATGATAATAGAGATATGTTGAACAAATTGATAGATGGAATGCAGTCTTTGCAGGAAGATTGGCCTTTGAACTCCAGGGTGATGCCAACAAGAGAATGTCCACAGAGGCTATGGAGTTTGTGAGTATTTATGGAAGCTTCTTTATCTAGTTTCCATGGTTTACTTACATACGGGTAGGTGCTTTTGAAGCCCAACCATTCAAATTACCTAGGTACGCCTTTGATAGCTTCGTACTTATAGAGGTGAGCAGGCAGCTAGCCCATATAGATAAAAGACTAGGGGCAAAGGGATAAGCCAAGGTGGCTTTTCTTATTGATCTTGGGTATTAAAGCTGCAAATCAGTATCAGATGCTTTGAATCTGGAACTGGAGTTTAAAGAGATGAATCTGCAGCTATATGTAGCTAGGCCAAGTTTTGACAGCAAAGGTTATGCAAGGGAGAACGTTAACATAGATAGTCATTTCTGCCATGAACCCTAGATGGAAGATTATAGGGAAAATTGCAAGGATGACCATGAAGTGAGAAAGAGGTTGTGGTAAAGATTCACTTGCGACAGATAGTTGTCTTGAGGCTCCCAATTAATACATCAGGTGTGTTGGAAGATACAGAGGAAGATGTTCTGGACCCTGAGTTTGGTGCTGAGATTGAAAGGAAACCGATTCCAGAAATTGACTAGAATAAAAAAGAAGATGATAGCATTCAAACAAGGACCTTCAATATTGTCAGGAGAACAACGAGATGGTTAAATAAACTAAAATTCAAGGAGGGTCCTTCCATGTCCCCACATGAATCAATAAGTGATTCACACATCCTGGTTCAATCTCCTATTTTTTCCACTAATAAAAATACTGATATTGTATGTGTCTCAAAGCCCGTTGTAGAGAAAATACCGCCAAGAAGGTTAGGAAGGTCACCATCCAGTCTTACAGCTGCCCGAGTAACCTGGTCAAGAACAAAGAAGAAGAGTAGAGAGCTTGTTCTGCAATAGGTCATAGTGGATTTAGACCCTAGTGAAGAGCCTAAACAAATAATGGACCCACAAGATCAAAGTTAACCTGGGATACAAGAATTTGACACAAATGAAGGAGTAGGAACTCAACAGGATCCCATGAATGCCCTAGTAATCATTACTTCCCTAACTACACAGGTCACCCCACCACCTAAAGGATCTACTAATGCTCCAAAATGGCTGGAAGCCGCCATTGGAAAGAAAAGGAGTGTGATGCCGGTCACCATCCCATTGGAGGACATGGTTAGTAAATGCTTAGGAAAATCATTAAAGCCCAAAAAACTCAAAACACAAGCAATGCTTGATGTGGATGACACAACAGGACACTGGATAGCTGAAGTGGTGAAGCCCATTCTTGGCAAAGATGCAGATAAGGCTATAGAGGAAGATTTTATTGTGGAGAAAATAGATTTGGGCATCGCATCAAGGGCCATGGATGTAAAAAATTTGGAATCATCTACAAAGAGGATAATCTCCAGGACTTGGAAAGATGAAAAAGACAAGAGAGAAATGAAACAAATGGTCGCATAGATGGCAGAGTACATCAATGCTATTCATAACCCAAATCCTCAACCATTGTCACAGATACCAGTGTCATTTGACCCCAAGTCTCCAACAAACAAGAAGATGCTTAATCAAGTTCAAAGGAACAGGGTAGTGACGGAGATGTTCAACAAATGGCTGGATCTAATAATTCAACAAGGATCAGAATATATTACTAATCAGGTCAAGGTTTATAAAGATGCAAAAACTATGAGTAAAGAACTTGAGCTGGAGTAAGTCACCTAGGAAAAGGAAAGGGTTAAGTGGGTAGCTATTCTCGCATAAATGAATGATGTTCAGAAGTATGGAGTTGCGAAGTTCTTAGTCGAGAAACCAGTGGATAACCTAGATTATAATGTGCTATATGTGTCAAAGAAAAATGTGGAATGATGCAACTCAATCATCAGGCAGGGCCATGAAGAATCCACTAAGCTACTTAGGGGACTGACTGATTTGATTGACACTATATAGAAGGACCTCAAATATATTGATATTCAACTCATGAAGGAGGGAGCTAAAGTGATTGAGGAAGTTGTAGACATGATTAAAGTCTTTCAAGATAGAGTTTATTCCATTCAGACCACAAAATCTTTGACTGTCAAAGACTTTTCGAAAGTAGCAAGGATCAATACTCATTGTCTGTTCGGATCACTTGGAGGTTCACAAAGTAAAGGTCATGCAGGTGAATATGGACAAGGAAGTGTGGAAACAGAGGATCATACACATTGGCCTACCCTATTTCCAAGTTATCCTGAATTTTTCGATCACACACCAATAATGGCGAGGATCCGTGACAAAACAGGACAAGCTTGTAACTTCCTCAGTTGCGGTAGACACTTAGTTATGCTACATTGAAATTTCGGTCTTTCAGCGGCTATTAGTTTAGCTTTCTTTTTGTGTCATCTGAATGGTTTCTATTATGTAAAAACTATGGCTTGGTGGCTATTTAAGCTGAAAAGCTTGCTTTTGAAAGGGTTTTGAAACTGTGATTTGAGAAACAATAGAAGTGTTTCTGATATGAATTGTGGAAAATGAAGTAATGATTGATTATTAATAGAATGTTGACACATCTTTGAATCTGTACATTCTTAAATTCATAATTCTTCTTAGGTTGTTATGTGGGAATAATTTAATCTGATAATCAGTTATCTCTGCATTTCTTTTTGGTTCATATTTATTATAGATTGTTGGATGACCTGCATGTTTTAAATCAGCTTGATCCCCCTTGCCCTATGAGGCATGAGAGAGTCTCAGTTAAGCTGCTAGTTTCTCATGTTGAGTTTCCATTTTGTTTCGAATGTATGCAGTAAACATATGTTAATTGGAGTCTGTGAACTCCTCTTCGAGCAATTTCTTAGAAAAATTTAGGCATTTATTTGTGCAAATGGATAAATGTTGAAGCCTTTTCAATACTTTCTGGTTAAAAGTGTTACAAAAAAAAATCACTTGTACAGTTAATTCATTCTAAATCATATGAGGAGCTGCCCTCTAATGCAGAGGTTGAATTATTATTAATTCTTCCAACTGTTGTTATTTTTTGTTTCTTTCTAAAGTGTAAAACGGAGTCACATTTTGCTTAAGAAGATAATAAGTAAAATTTCAACAAGGAGACAAATCTATTAACCAACACACATGAACCTTGAACTTTAATAAATAAGCTATTCCATGTTTGAAAAATATTATTTTTCATGTTAATGATTATTTTTACTTCTTCATGGATTTATATATTAGATCATAGGAACATCAAATGTACGGAGAATATAATGGTGAAAAATATATAAATATGTGATTTTTTCTTATGTTTTGGTCTAAAATAAATTAGAATATCAATGGAATAACATATTTTTAAGTACCATGTTCTTACATAAATTTGGCTATGAGATCACACTCTTCTAATGCACAATGTAAATATGTACCATACTATTAATTTCACTATTATTTATGGCAGAAAAAAAATTTATGGCTTTCGGAGATCCTATGTTTAGATGGCTACATTTTAAGATGATTTTATTTGAAAATACAAGGGATCATACCCTTGACAATGGATGCAAACTCTTTTTGGACCTAACTTGAGAGGATTATCATTTATTGTAAGATTTTATTACTTGGTGTTTTATATACATGATAATCTTGTATGCCACTCTAAGCTTTTATGTACCTGATAAGTGAAGGATCTAATAAGTAAAGGATCTAATAAGTACTGTATTATCCTAGTTTTGATCTTGAGATTTGGATGTAGTAATGAGGACTTATTTGGAGAAGTCAAAAACCTGATTTGTAGCTTATGGCATATTCCCTTGTTGCAAGAATGACAATTTTAATTGATCTACTTTGGTATGAGAGGTTTCAATCTATTACTATCATATTTGCATTTGATTTGAATGTTACATGTTAATATCATTTTACTTTGGTTATGGTGGATGAGATCTTACTTTAGAGATCTTGGTACATGTTATTGTTGAACAAGGATATGGTTTAATTTGTAGGTTCTTTTGTTGTTCTTGTTCTTCTTTTTAGATGTTTATATTGTCATTGTTGAGTATAAAGAACTTGTGAGAGCTATGGAAACTACTACTAAGATATGTATGGCAAATGTTTTATGATAAGGTAAAATGGTATGAATATATCTCCCAACATTGTAATTGGTGAAAGAAAACTAAGAAGAATAAGAATGCAAGCATTCAATGATGAGCCCATCACAACTCCTTTTCCTGTCATTCGTTTTGAAATTATGAAATTATATGCAATGACAATAAAGACAAGTATTTATTTAAATGTGTGAATTATTTAAGGAAGTTTCTGCATTTCCTATTATGCATTGGAAAGTTTCTTGGTTTGAAATTCAATTATGTAGAGATTAAAATTCATTTAAATAGTAAGGTTGTGATTACTCTAGGAGATTATTCTATTGTAAAATACCGTTGAATCTTCATATTAGATATACAAATGATAAACATGCATCATTTTCATGCATTTTTTTTTTTTGTGTGGGTTTAGGTTGCATTTAAATAATTATTTATTTCACAATTTTTTTACATCAAGTTCTGCTAGATAGATCATCAAGAGGGTTGAATGAGCAAGCTCTTCCAAATTTAATGTTGCATGAAAAAGATTTTGAAATAATAAATTATATTAAAAATTTTTTAGACGGTATAAAAATATGATAGACTTATAAAGCACTGTGAGGGGAGGGTGAATCAGTGACACCCAAAAAAATACTACTTTAAACACTGACCGGTAGATATACTTAACAAGTTTGTTAAACACTATGCATGCTATCCAAAATGATATTAAAGCATACACAATAAGTAAACATCCACCAAACACAAAGTGTTTATACATAGAAAGCCCAAATGGGAAAAACCATGGTATGTGTGTGTGTGTATATATATATATATATATATATATATATATATATATATATATATAAACACTTGTAAATATTCATATAATTCATAATAGCTTTTTGTAAACATAAATTACTTGTTGAAAAGTGTTATGTTAGGTCCTTAGAGGGGGCCTTCCTAAAAAATAGAGCTAGAGTTGAAGCTATTTTTTAATAAAAATAAATTTTTTTAATATAATTCATTGTAACTATTTTTTAATAAAAATTAAATTTAGATGTTTAACCCTCTCTAAATCATTCCATGCTATCTCTCACTCTCTTATTCTCTAAATAAAGCCAGAAAAAATACTAGGAATACTAAGAATACCTCCTATAGAAGAAAGAAGAATAATTGGCTACAATAGTAATGTTTATGGTGATGTGTAGGCAGAGCAACATACAAAGCTATTATCAGGTTGCTGACAACACTTTTGGGTATGGGTGATAAGCCATTATGAACAATCCGGTATGGTGTCTTTACTGCATTCCGTACAACTGCCACATGGTTGCGCAGTGATTGAAGAGCCTGCATTTCAATTAAAAGAAGAAATATTTCATGAAGAAAAAGTTTACATTTAAACTGACCATTCCCATTAGATGTTTCTAAGCAAATTTATGATAAAGTAAAATGGTATGAATATATCTCACCCATCACTGTAATTGTTGAAAGAAAAATAAGGAAAATAAGAATGCAAGCATACAATGATGAGCCCATCACAACTCCTTTGTCATTTTGAAATTACGAAATTATGTCAAATGAGAATAAAGACAAGTATTTATATATTAAAAGTGTGAATTATTTAAGGAAGTTTTTGCGTTTTCTCTTATGTATTGGAAAGTTTCTTGTTTGAAATTCAATTGTGTAGAGATTGAAGTGTATTTAATTAGTAAGGTTGTCAAATATTCTAAGAGATGTTTCTGTTGTAAAATAGTATTGAATCTTGATATTAGATATACAAATGATAAACATGCATCATTTTTGTCCTCTTTTTTTTCTTGTGTGTGTTTATGTTGTGTTTAAATAATTATTCATTTCATAATTTTTTTTACATCAGGTTTAGCTAGATAGATCATCAAGCGGGTCCAGTGAGCAAGCTCTTCTAAATAATAAATGATAATTAAAATGTTGTAGACGGTAGAAAAATATGTTTGGCTTGCCTCTTACCATACTATCAACAATTATGGTATACCTCAAAAGAAAACAATGTTGTTCTCTTTACCGGTTAGGAAGTCCTCTGGACATAACATCAATGTCTCTATATATATTTTAAACAACAATTCTTTTAGGTTGCTTTTTATTATTTATTTAACATATTCTGGAAACAAAACAATCATAAACACATAACAATTTAATAATTCTTTTTGAGTATGTTAATTAATATTTTTTATTCTAAAATTATAGATTATAATTATATCTGAATTTAAATTGTCATAACAACGTTGTTTTTATTATACAGTACAATTTATGAGTATTGAAAAATGTGAGAATGTTGGGAAGTTTCTTTAGCCTTTGTCTAGTCTTCTAGCTGTCATTTTGTGTGCTCTAGAAGTTTTCGGCTTGTAGTTTTCTTAGTTGCAGAGAGAATTTTTCAAACAGGTTTCTATGATAAAAATGGAAGAATCTCCCTTTGCCTTCATAATTAGAGCTTTCCCAGAGCCAATTTCCTCCTTTACGGTGGATACTCCAATATCCCTCTTGTGCATTAGTTTAAAAGTCTGCTTAGAGAAATCACGGATTTAAGGTTCAAAAGACTCCTTCGAATCTTAGAGCGGTCAGTAATCTTGGTAGTCAACTTCTGTTAGCGTGAGTTTTGCATCCAACTTGCATGATCCTCTCTCACTCTCTGTGAATGATGGACTGCTTGCATGATCCTCTCAATTATCTCCAAGAATAGTGGATCTATTTTCATGCAAACTGCAGATCAATAAGTTTAACTAAGCATCTTTCACCACTAATTTCATATTTCTGTGCGGTGGCTTGTTTCTATAAATCATGCTTTTGCATAATGTAAAAACATAATGAATTAATAGAGTTTCATTTTTTCTCATGCAAGTTTTGTTTTCTTCCCTAGCTAGATCTGTAGTTTTTCTTTGCAGAAATTTTAGCATCATCATGGAAGCTGACATAGATCTCTATTTCTAAATGCATGCATATTCTTCCCCTCATTTTTGCATGTTTCTTGGCTTTTTTTCTATATTGATTCTTTAAAATTGTACGTGTTTTCCAAGCACTGCATGATGAAGATCCGGAAAATTTGGGGTTTTGTAAAAATTAAACTTTTAGAAAGTTTATATGAGGTTTTTCTTAATGCATTTAGTATAGGTTTCTTTCAATAAGTTTCTTGTATAAAATAGAAGATTAAAGTTGCTATGCACTCTTCTTCCATTGACAGCCAAAAATCTTCTTTTGTTCTAAATTCTTGTCTACATGAGATTCCAATGTTGCAACTTTGTTTGCTCCTAGAGATTCTTTCTAGCAGGGTTCCTGACTACATGAGATTCTAGAGTCGCATCTCTGAGTGCTTCCAGAGTTTCTTTCTAGTAGGACATTATTGAGCAATGGATATACAATGGCATCATCCCAACCGGAGGTCATCTTTCCAGTTCTTCAGGTTGAAGCACATTTCTACAGATTCATATCTTCCTATCTTCAGAAGGTCAGTTTCTGTATTCGAAGACCATGTACGTGTCTATTCATCCATTTGAGAAATACATAATATGTACAACAACATTTTCAAAGTATCCTAGAGGTACTCATGTAGTGGTTTCTATGATTTTGATTCAACTCTATGATTTTGATACAATTTTGTTGAAGTGTAGATTCATTTACAGTTCTTCTTCATCAATTGCAGCTTTCTTCTATAGTTTGAATAATGGTCAGGAGTTTCTCTCAATTGGGTTTTCTCCTTTCTTATTTGTAATTGGGTTCTTGATCAGGCTTTGTTGCCAGGACCCATATCTTTCCTCTTTTCATATATCTCCTTAGTTAGACTTAAGGGGAGGTGTTAGCATGAGTTTTGCATCCAGTTTGCATGATCCTCTCTCACTCTTCGTGAATGATGGACCGCTTGTATGATCCTCTCCATTATCTCCAAGAATAGTGGATCTGTTTTCATGCAAACTGTAGATTAATAAGTTTAACAAAGCATCTTTCACCGCTAATTTCATATTTCTATGCGGTGGCTTGTTTCTATAAATCATGCTTTTGCATAATGTAAAAACATAATGAATTAATAGAGTTCCATTTTTTCTCATGCAAGTTTTGTTTTCTTCCCTTGCTAGATCTGTAGTTTTGCTTTGCAAAAATTTTAACAATTTAATTCTTGGTCATGGAATATCTCAGGGATAATTCCAACATTTCTTCAAGATTTGTAGTGTCCCTCCCTAACAAATAGGTTTCAAAGGCAAAGGTGTTGGTGTTAACATCACTGTTGTTCAAGCATGATGCGTTGGAGGGCCTAGATACTGTTCTTAATCATGCTATTCTTGGCACTAGAATGCAGATACTGTTCTCAATCATGCTATTCTTGGCACTGCAATGTCTTGCCCTAGAGATATGATATGATTTCCTATTCCGTGAGAAACCATTAAATATTACCCTTTCCTTTCGGATCTTAAGGGCCCTACCTTAAGGTGTCATAGGGCTTTTGTTACAATGGCGGTCAGATTTCTTGATTGGAGGCTACTAGGAGATGAACCAGATAATGATGACAGGGAGGAGGAATTTCTAAATTTTGCCAGATTGAATGGTCTCCTTCCGTCAAAGCTAGATTGTGAAGGGTGGGTTGCTACTGGTAACAAGAATGCACTACAAGGGGGTTGTGCAGAAGCTTCAACCTAGGGCTGAGTGAACTCCATGAACAACAGATATGTTATTTATTTTTAATTAGATTTTTTTAAATATCATACTAAAAATCAATGTTTTGTTGATACGTTCAAACTTATCTATTAGAAGTGTTTTGGTTAAAATATTAGACTTTCAAGATTGGAAGGTAGCCTCCTTTTCTAAATTTTTGATGACCACTCTTGATGATTCTTCTTCAGCACAAGAATCTAGTGTATTTAGGGAGTCTACCTCCAATTTTTGAACTATCTAAGATAGAATATGTCAATTAAACATTTTGAATTTTAATACAATTTTCTCTGGCCTGGTGGTATACCAATAAAAAAAATTATTTTCACTATATTATTTAATAATCTTATTTATTTTAAAATTATAGACTATATTATATATGAAATTAATATTATAATTATGTGTTGGAGATATTAATCCCAACTACCCAACCATGTAGTCAACTATGTATAATCCAGTTTGAAAGCATATCTCCAACACAAGTTCTTAATTGTGGAAGTTTCTTCCAACTACCTCCAACACATTTCTACATGTGATGAAGTCTAGAAACATCTCCATAAAAAGGAGGCACTTTTAATCACATCAAAATGAATGAAAAATATGGATTGATGAATAAAAATTCATCTTTCTTTCATTCTTCTCTTTTTTTGTGTTTTGTGCTATCCCATTTCTAACAATTATATCAGTGCTAATGGTAAAGAATGTCTAGAGAGTAAGATGAATCTAAAGGAGTGTTGTTTTTTAATACAAGTTGCTTAGAAGATGCCCAAGTTATAGGATATGTTGAAGTTGCTAAAGGTGATTCTAGTGGTGTAGACCAGATATAGATCATATTTTCAATGGGAGGCAGAGTTTGATTAGCTACATGACAATTATAAGACCCAATTTTAGAGGAATGTTCGCTATGGAGATTGTTGGATCCGACTTGTTTTCTCTGTGTTTTTTATGGTAGTTTTAGGGAGCACTGATCCTTGGCCATTTTATAGAACAACATAAATCTTCTCTTACAAGGACCACATCTTCCTTTAATGATCCATAAGCTTGTCATTTGTTTGGTTTTAGTTATTAATTTTTATAGGAAAGGGTGCTCTCGATTGGTAATTCCATGTTGTTCTTTGTTTCATTTTGTGTAATTATGTGAGGATTGAGAAACTGTGTGACTTGTATAAAAAGAGATTTGCAATGGTCTGCACTGCTTTGACATCTATGTGTGATATTTTGAATTTGAAAGTTGAAGCCATAGAATCAAATTGGAAAGATTAAGATTCACTTGAAGGATTGGATAAATAAAATCAAAGAGTGAGGATAATTGGTCTTGTCTAAATCATAGAAGTTGGCCTAATAAGGTAAATTGTTAAAACATTGTAAATCTAGTGTGAAGGTAAGGTAAATATAATCTCAATGGGAAAAATTTATATAGTAAAGAAAGAGAAAATGAATGATTTGGAAGAAGAATTCAATGAAATAAACAAAATGCTCATAAATGAAATCTTTTTTAAAAGATAAACAATTAGGAAAATGTAAACTTTGGGATACAAATTGTGAGCTTGAAAAAAAAATTAACAAAGTAAAAGAGAAAAATGAAGTTATAGAGAAATATTTAAAGTTATTTGACGAAATTAAAAATGAAAATCTAAATCTGAAAGAAAAGTTAGAGTTGATGAAAAAAGGGAATGAATGTTTAAAATTGAAGCCATCTATTTATGAAGTCTCATGTGGGACAAAATATTTAAAATGTTCTTTTGATCAATCAATTAATTTATGTGAAGCTGTTATTGGAAAAAAATGAGGTTGAGGGGCATAGTATGTCTAAAAATAAAAAGGTTGCTGATTGTGTTATTGGTAACAAAGCTTATTTTAAAAACAATGTTGTTTTCTAAATCATAAATAAAATGGGTTATGAAGGTAAAGGATTGGGAATGTATGGAGAAGGAATCAAAGTTCCCATTCATCCAATAGAAAGGCCAAAATATGTAGGCTTTGGATATAGAAAAGGTAAAAATAGAGTTCAACATGATACATGTTTAAACAAATTAGTCCAAAGAAAGAGAGAAAATTGTTGTTATGGAGCATAATCAGATTGGAGGTTAAAATATCCCCACTTTTATCATTTTGTTTCCCCCCAAATTATTTAACGGGGGTTTGGGGATAGTACCCCAAGGCGGGGTCAAGTGGCAATGCTCCTTGCGCGTTCCCTATCACAATACAGGGCAGGATCGTGGGGTAGTGTCCCACGTTCCTGAATGACTTATTATTTTATAATGGGATCGATTATTTTTTTTCTATTGGCTGACATATTGTAACACTAATTTTGTAATTGACATGTCTTTATAAAATGGTTAAGGGTTAGGGGTTTCTAGAAAAAAAATTGTAGAATTTTGCAACAGTATTCAGTTGCAAGGGATTGCTAGTTGTAATTGATTTGATAATAATATTGGACTCTCTGTTTGGTGGGCATAGCCCAAGTTTTGGTGAACCACGTTATAATTGTCTCCTCTCTTCTATTATTTTTGTGGTTTTTTATTCATTTCTTTAATCTTTATTTGCATATAATTGATATTTTTTGCAATTCCTAACAAAAATCAATGTTCTCATTTTAACAGAGAAGGTCACAAAATATAATTAAGAATGGAAGAAAGAATCTTTGGTAGGTTATATAAAAATAGATTGTGGATGGACTTATGCACCTAATTGGAAAAGTATTATAGATGTGTTCAAAAGGTTCTACAAATTTTCATGTGTGAAGACTAATAGGAATCATGAAAGTTTTGGATGTTCAAAAGCAATAAATAGTGTTTTGAGTAAAATTAAATCATTGTCTAGCAAGATATTTACATATTGTGTAGATGTATTAAGTTTCATGATGTTTTTGATAACTTGAAAGCAAAGAGTTTGGGATATTTCCGCAGCAATTAAGGAACCCCAACAAACGATAAAAGACCATTGCAAAGAAATAATTTGGGAAAGTCTGTAGGCATCGTTAAAGACAAAAGAAAAATTGACAAATGAATCAAAGAATTATGAGTGCTACAACATCCATGGTAGTTTTGATTAAGGGAAAGTGTTGGAGATAGTAATCCCAACTACCCCAACCATATAGTTATCTCCATATCATGCACTTTGCAAGAATATATGCATCATTAAAGAAAAGTTCATAATTTTGGAAGTTTCTTTCAGCTACCTCCAACACATTTCTACATGTGATGAAGTCTAGAAACATTGAAGACCTCCATAAAAAAGAGGCACTTGTAATCAAACTAGAATGAATGAAAAATATGGATTCATGCATAAAAATTTGTCTTTCTTTTATTCTATTCTATTTTTCTCCTTGCTTTATTTTTTTGTACACTTCTATCCCATTTCTAATATTATGAATATTATATGTAAAAGTAACGATTTAACATTTATAATAGACATTAGATTTTATAAAATTGAGATGCTTGAATAACCATTAATTTAATTAATTGAAATATATGAAATTCCTTATTATTAGAGGTCAACTATTTTGAATGATGAAGAGACATGCTATTGAAAATTCCCAAATCATACTTAATATTTATTCTATAGATTAAATTTCTAACTAATTTTTTTCTTAAAAAAGTCATTTCATTAACTTTTTTTTTTTTAAATAAGGGGTAAACGATTTTGAGCACAAAGGCCCAGTAGGGATTTGAACCATGGTGGCCACTTCACCAATGAAGTGTTTTAACTGCGACACTACATAAGACTCATTTTATTACTTAATTTTTATTATGAAGAATTGATTTATTTTGATTTAGAACTATTTATTTTTAGTTTAAATAAATTTTCACTAATATATATTTTAATTTTGTTGGTAATTGACACTCTATTGGTTGGTTTCACTATGTTGTCATTAATGACAACTTGATTTTGGGTTCCGGCTTCATATGGTGTACCAATAGGAACTTCATAGACTCTACACCGACACTGACAGACAAAATATTTCTTTGGTCACTGGCAATGCAGACCAACATGGTATAGTAAAGGTTATCAATATTGGAGGCCAACATATCTTGGATCCAGCATCATCAATTCATTTTAATACTTATATATTTATGTTATCAATTTAGGAGGCCGACATATCTTGCATCCAACATTGTCAATTAGTTTTAATACTTATATATTTATGTTATATAGCCAACATGTAATCTGATATTGTATATATCTTTGTAAGCCGACATAAGGCATAAAAAATTGTATAGGGTATATAAGGCAGATTGATTAGATCATTTTGATCGAATAAGGATATGGATGTAATGGATCATAATGCGAATTTAATCTAATGTGAAATATATCAAACAAATTTTGTATGTGAGGAATTTATTGTAAGGGTTATTTCGGTAAAGGGGTTTAGGGTTTCAGACCGGAACAAATAGAGCTTAAACCAGAACTGTATTCTAGCATAGGAGATGCTATCTTAGAAGTTAACACTTCTTCGGGTTGTTGTCTAAAATATTATGTAGTAAGTGAACTTCCTATTGTGATTATGATTCTCATTTATGTGTTTTGCTTATTGGTTGCATTACTTCTTTCAATTCAGTTTATATTGGTATACTGGTTGGTGTATGAATATTTTGTTAAGGACAAAATCTACTATTCTGGTATAACAATGATTCAGCCCTGCCCTCCTCCCAATGTTATTGGTTTCCAGCAATTAGTATGAGAGCCTTGTGCCTTGTAGGAAGTTTAATAGCTCGAGGAAGATCATGAAACCAAAATCATTGAATATGGCTTTGGAGAAGCAGCTTGAAATGGCGCTTGAAGATTATGATGCTGAAAGGTTGAAGTACTCAAAGCTACAAGTTGAATTGAATTATGCCAAGGAATTCATTCTTGTCCTACAAGAGAGGCTATCATCTGTTCAAGATAGAAGGAAAGAACTTTTACAAAATCAGGATGATGAAGAGAAAAATGCACTTAAGGAACAATGTTAGAAATTAAGTTTGGAGAACAAGGTTATGAAGAATGAAATGCAAACTGACTATGAGAATTTCTAAGGAGATTGAGGACAGAAAGAAAAAGGAAGAAAATCTTGTTGTATCCCTAAAGAACAAGTTTGAAGAATGTGGTAGGTTGATTCATGAAAATGATATGTTGAGAACTAATTTGGTACAATCCTAGAGAAATGAGCAAGATCTTATGAGATGAATGATGATACTAAGAGAAGATTTAACTACTGCAAGTGAATACAAATAAAAATTCAAGACTAGCTCAGCACAATTTGATGAGTTATTGAAGACACAGAGGAAAATTTGAGGTTCCAATGGACTTGGATTTGAGAATGGATAGAGTTTCGGTATTGCTAATGATAATCAAAGCCATAAGGCACCTGGAAGACAATTCAATTCTTATAAATTCAATGATAGATATTTTTTTTTATAATAGATTTGGTCACATGGCTAGACAATGTAGAAACAGAGCAAATCAGAACCCTGATTCTGCTCCCAATAAATGTTCTAAATGCAATAACTTTGGTCATAAGATAGAGGAATGTAGAATGAATGTAAAATGCTATGCTTGTGGAAAATTTGGACATATGGCTAATCATTACAAGTCAAACAATTTCCCTAGTTTTAGCAAAGTGATTCAAAAGAACAATGTTACATGTTATGCATGCAATGAAGTTGGACATATTGCTAAGTTTCATAGAAATAGAAATCCATCGATTAGTAATGGGAGATCAAATAAAAAAGGGAAAGAGAAGGTTAGTGAAATCTGGCATGATCACACTCAGAGATGGGTTAGGAAGACTGAAGATCAATCATCAGATGGGAATGTCCTGGTTACCTATCCAGCAGAAGAGGTTGTTGCTGCACTGACAGTGAGCTCTTCTGGTAACTAAGATAGATGCCTTAGATGTAGGAAAAATTCATGAAGATGATGCATATGCCCTGAGAAGAGGTTCTAGAAGATGTTCCGGATATTGGAGAGGATTATCCAGCATGGATATGTTCTGAGAGAGATCCGGTATCTTTAACTGGCATATCAACACATTGAAGAACTAGGGTTTACAGATATTATGGATATTCTAGAATTCGAGGATGAAATAATCATATATGTATTGAACAAAGTTTTTGGGGAATTCATATGATTGGACAGACCTTATAAAATCACTAACAAAGCCATCTAGGCAATTACTAGTTTGTCATTGGTAGGGCAACATCCGGATAAGAAAGTGTCAAATGACTTTGTGAGGAAAATCACTAGTGTGACATCTAACAAGAGATTGATGAAGGTGAGCACTATCACTGACACTGACATCAAGTTCGGCAACATGGTTATAAGATACAAGGTAACTCAGTCAAACCGATTGAATTTTGTTTCCAGTTCATGTATTTTGGCTGCATATAAGATGATGAGAGAAAATGTAAAGTTAGATATTTTCAGTTGGATGCTTGATGAATTATTAATCAACTTACGAAAGATTAAAGCTGAGAAGAAGGGTACCTTCCAATATGGGAATTTATTAGTTTGCTTGATGCTATATTTTCTAAATGATACACATAGTTCTGGTAGGAAACAATGGGCTTTTGACATTCCGGTAGGAAGACAATTAAAACAATCAATTGGTGCAATAGGAAGTCAAAGAGATGATAAGATATGGGGTTATTTTCAGGATTTTAAAAAATATATTCGGTCTAGAGTAAGAATACCTAAGCATATAGTAGAGAAATACTCCGCCGACATATGCTTCATGGTTAAGAAGGATCTAACTCTCATGGAAGCAGTCAAGCCCTGAAAGATTTGGATAGAGGAAATGGTCTATGAGGTAGATAAATTAATCTTTGATGCCTATACAAAAAATTTGATTGATGCAGAAATTGATAAGGCGGAGAAGCTCTATGGAACTGCACAACAAAAAACTCAAAAGGTTGAAATAGAATTAAACCAGAAGAAAAGGGAAAAACAAGAAGGAAAGGCAAGAAAATTTGTACAGGAGGTCTCAAAGGACATAAAGGTACTTATTGATGTTGTCCCAGAGAAAGGGAGGAAGAGGAAGGATCTGGTAGTTTATATTGAACTTGTTATTGAGTCAGAGGATGACACACCATTAGTCTTCAAGAGGGTTGTTAGGAAGAAACCAGAAGAAGCTAAGGTGGAAGAAAAGAAGCAACCGGTTAGAAAGGTCATAATCAAGTTACCAGCTCAGAAGCAAGCACCTAAGGTCACACCTACAGTTGTATCTAGTACTACCAAGAGGAAGAAGAAGAGTGAAATTGATTTAGCACTTGGGACTGGTAAAGTAAATATCATACCATTTGCTGGTGCTCGAAAATAGGTTTACACTGACTCAAAGGTAGAGACCAAGTTGTTTTCTCTTGAAAATATTTATGGAAATCCACTTCCAAATGTTTAATATTCCTCAGAATTGGACGAACAATGAAACGGATGCTAGATCCTTCTACGCTTTAGGGTTTGAAATAACAGGGAGGGTCATCCCTATGCTCATTTTTTATTTTATGCCACACTCACAAATCATTCATAAAATAAAGTAGATAATCTCATATAAGGACTCAACAATAAGGGAGAATGCTCAGGAATGGCCAATTCCTTAGTGATCCTCAACCCGTTTGGAGCATGAGATGACTAACACATGATAAAATTCATATAAAATGAAAGTATCCTGATACTCAACAAGTCATAGCAAACTAGTGGTGATTTTGAATAGTAAATAAATACCCAGCCATTCATTTAACTATGATCAGTGCCTTATTCCATTGGGTACATGAATTCATACTGCATTAGACTATACGTCTGATAGAATTTATCTAACAACATTTAACCAAACATAATCTTACAATATACTGTATTTGTAATCCCCACCCAAAACTACTTATCAAAATCCCTATAAAGACCTATATCACTCTCCAATTTTATTCAAGCATTTAATTGACCTATCAGACCAAAGCATGAACAAAAAGTTACATACACCACAATAGTGCAATGAATGATAAAATCCTTGATAATACACATTCAAAACATGATAGAACAATACTTTGGAGAGAAATGAGTTTGAATCATATATTCATTGATTAATTTTTTTGTCTCTGTAAGAATACAATCCATACATAACTCCTTCAAGAACCTGCAAAAATCATAGATTCAAGACTCTTTTCTATTTTTTTCTCTCTAACATGACCTCTTACAATCCTTTTGTTTCACCTAGACTTTTCTATTTAGAAACTAAAATTTGGAACATATAAGGGACCAAAATTCCAAACTCCATCTCATAGCCCAAAATTCCCTTTTATAAAAACAAGGGAGAAAAACAAGCCTTGGGCTAGAAGAGACACCTGTCATTTAAGAATGATTATGCATAACTGCATTCTATTATACAAAATAATCACCCTAGAACTTGCCTATACTCGATCAAAATTTACATCTGCCTTCTTCAAAACTCATGATGAAAATTACCCCCATCTTGTCTTACAGGTTGCAAAATATCTGTCACTAGAAAACAAAAATAGTTATTCAAACAATTTATGGCTTTCTATTCATCATTCAAATTCATGCCACTCCACATGTCATAGTCTTCATCGGATGGCCAATTGAAATTCATTACTTCATCTACTTTTTCCCTATATGGAATATACTTAACAACTACTTGGTTTTCCTCTCTTTCAAAAGTTTCAAAAAATAGCTCTGTAGCAATTGCCTTATCCATACTATCTTCCAGCATATTTATATTTATCCCATCAGAAATGATTTCTACTTAGGTGTTGATGACTTTCACCACCTCTTATTTCCAGGACTACAAAGGCTTAGCTTCCCCTTCTCTATCTTCAATATCTGGAAAAAGAGTTTGTTCTAATTCACTAAAACTTTTCATCAACTCCCTTATCTTTCTTTCTATATTTTCTGGCAGAATTTGGGATTCGTTCATTGATTTCACCAACAAATATGTTGGTTGGAGTGTATGTGGCCTTTCATTATGAAATTTAGAGGCCATAGATATCACTCTAATCTTATTTCCCCTTTGTAACCACTCTGTAAACAAGGGAATTGCCACTTCTTTATAATCATTAAACTTTTGAATAACATCAAAAAGTAAAGAATATAAAGCATGAATCTTGTTTAACCTACTTTCAATTTTCTCATTTAAATGAGTTAGCATAGAGCTAACTATATCCTTCTGCTCCTCAGCTGATTTTTTTTCTGATTCTTTTAATTCATTCTCTAATTCAACAATCTTCTCCTAAAGCTGAGACTCATTTGGTTCAGTCGATCTTGAAGTATCAGGCTCATCATCATCATCGTAATGGACTAATACCATGACAAGGATATTAGTACTTATATTTAATTGAGTTGTTTCTTCTTTCTGGATCATAGGTGGCGACCTGGATGTTTATAGCTCAGACAGTCCTGCAAGGGTGGGAAATGAAATCTTTATTTGTCCTTGCTCTAGGAGTTGCACTCTCATTTGCAACTCCACACATTTTTTCTAGAGATGCATTATAGTCATTAAAAGGTTTAGCAAATTTCTTCATCAACTCAACCCTCTCTGAAGCTTTCTTTTTTGCACTCTCATGTGCCAGCTCAGCAACATCAACATTCAATTTTGTAGCCTCTACACTTGATGTATCAGCTTCTCTCTTTATAATTAAACTTCCTCTCAAGTTGGGGTTTAAATCACTGATATCAGGCTTCCTAGGTCCTTCCTCTAATGCCCATATAGCCAAGGTTGCATAATTGTTTGCAAAGTCTAATCCTCTTAATGCTAACCCTCCTTCTTCTTCCTTTGATTTCCTAATAGTGTCAAATGATACTGCATCTACTATATCCCATTTTGAAAATATCAAGACTCCAGCTTGACTTATAATTTTCCTTCCCTCATAAGTAGTGATTTCCTTGAACTTTTCCTTCATTTAACTTTTTACTTCCTCTTGGATTTCTTGGTCCAATCTATCTAGCCTTTGGGCCTTCCTCTCAACAATCGTTCCTTTGTATTCTTCAACCTTTGTTTTCCATACTAATTGCAAAAAGGATGGGCTTTTTACAAATGCATCATCCTCAAAGAAGCTATCACATGCCTCGTTTCTTGCATATTTGAAGGCTTTACCCTAAATATTCAAGGGAGTAAGATTCAATTCCAAATTAGGAGGAAATACAAGAATTACCCATTTGCATTTCAGCACTTGTTGCAACAAACCTGTCTCCCTCCACCTAAGCTTCATCTTGCCTTACTGGTGAGACAGATATAGCTGATGGCAAGGGGCTTCTATTAGAATCTTCAAGATCAATGATCCTGACTCCTTTAAGAGGTTTACTTGGTATCTTGGGGAAAGGCTCTGAATTCATTATTTTCTTACCCTTTCTCCTTATCAATCTCCCACTATCATTGCTACTATACTCTTCCTCACTTATTTCTTCTCTAACTCTTTTGTGAGGAGATTCCTGAATAGGCCTCTCTGCTACCACACCACTTGCTCTCTGGGATATAGGATGTTGTGAGCTTAATAGTTGTCGGCCATGAACTTCTTCAAGTCTAGCTAGCTTCTCCCTTAAGACCTTCATTAATTCATCAAAACATTTCATAAAATATTCAATCTTGGTATAGAATGGAGAAAAATCCTTTAATGGATCATATTCTATATCCATCTTTTGAATAGTAGCCCATGATTTTCTAAAAGTTAACCATTTCTCCTTTCTTCATTCCCTCATCGTGGGGTCAAATTCATTCCTAATTAAGTCCTCAAGAAAATTATGCACATGGGGAAACATAGATCCTCTTATTCTCTTTCTAAAAATGTTGTAAAAACCTTCAGGATTATTGTTTTTAGCTATACTTACCCCTAAATGGTATGGAGCAAATAGTTTGTCAAAGTGCTCATGTCCTCCCTTTATAATCACAAAGTAAGGGATAATGGTGTAATCCGGGAAAAGTGACCCCTTTCCCTTATTTTTCAATTCTTTATCCCAAATACATCCAATTTGCCACATTACCTCAACAAAACCCATTCTTAGAGGAAAATTGAAAGGCAGTACAAGAGGTTGTCCAGAAAAACCATAAATTCTGATTATAGTACTAACAGAGTATGAGATAAAGTGTTCCCAATCATGTTCAATTCTGGGAAGAGGCACCCTTTCCTTGGGTCTCACAAAATCATGCAATTCTTTAGGAATCCTTGGTGAATTCACTGTCAACCTTTGTCCTAACCTAGAGGTAAAGTTGTTATCAAATCTTATATAGATAGCCTCTTGTTTATCCCATGATATGTCTGTTCTCCAGAGCTATATTGGAATCTCTTGATTATCTATTGTCCTTCTAAGGTTCACGGTACCCTCAAAATAATTTGAATTCTTTGAAAGGAACATATGCATAAGTAAATAATACTAAGAGAATTTAACACCAACAACCCGACTCTAAATGTCTAATAACCCCTCATGGATCTTTTCCTCAAGATAAGGGGCAAAGTCAAAAACTATTGTAAAATTTGGATGTTGTATCTGCATAGACATGTACATGAAATTAGGCGACATCACTGTAATGGGACTAAAACCCAATACTTGGCATAAAGAGAAGAATGTATCCTAGAAGTAAGGAGCGAAAGCACCAATTGGGAACAACTCTTCTGAACTAGGACCAATATGGTATGTTGTACTTCCCACTCTGGCTAAGCGCATTGGAAGGAAACTATTTCTAATGAATTCCTTCATCGTGTTATATTCTTCCTTTTTTTCATTTAAATCTACTCATACTGGGCTAGGGGATGGTTCATATAAGTCAAAAATCTCTTTAAACTCCTCCCTTCTGATTGTTAACAGAATCTCACCATCATTTCCCCTGATAACCCTTGAAACTAGGTCATATCCGTCTACAACAACCTTAAGCAAATCGACATCCATGAAAATACCCGGTACTACTAACTTGCCCAAGTCATACTGCCAAGGACTAGATAATGGGGAATTTAATTTCCTTTGTCCATACCACAATTTTAAAATCTCTAACCCGGTTACCGGTATATTAATATCTGCTAAATGGATTTTTTGTCAGTTAACCCTTACCCTAGTGTTTTCCCATCAACAAACCTTTGCCCCTATTTCTTATCATTTGTAGAAGGCTTTAATTGGTCCAAGAAATCATCATAAAGATTTATTTTCATATAATCCACCTTCACTAAATTTTTCCATGAGGGATCCATATTCTACTACTAGGGCTTTCTAATATATTTCCAAGTGTGGGAAAGCGAACTAGGTCTTATCACAAGTTTTTTTAAATATTTAGAGTAAATTCAAACAAATATCACTATTTGTTGCTTAGCCTCTTAACCCTAGAGAAAATTGAATTTTCCTTTTGTAATGTTTTACAATTTGTAATATAAATTTGTTTCAAGAACATATGGAGAGCTCAGATATATTTACTTCTTTTGATTTTTGCTAGAAATGACAATTCTGTGTTGTAGAGGGTCGCTTCAGTCTCCTTTAGCAACAAGAAATTCTTCAGAATTTCTATAAAATCTTTTGTGAATGAAAAACCTTTAAGAGTCTTTTAATTATCATCCAGGAAAGGACACAAATGTCTTGTCCACCATTAATATTCATGCGAGCAAGACAATGACTCCTAGCTTTGTAATTAAGACATTTGAAAAGTACTAGTTGATCGTCCTCCTAGTTGGCCAATCCAACGATCATCTCCTTGTTGACTCATCACTTGAAAATTTCATCTATATCAGTGGCCCCATAAAATTGTGATACATTAGAATCACCTCATCTTCCTGTCAAACTCCATCAGTGGCCCCAATGTAGGTCTTTCTGGCAAAATCAAGACATGTGGCATCATCGCGTGATGCCATGGTCCGTAACCACCCTGCAACTTCCATTGCGGGAATACAAGGGTCATCCGATCTACTCAAATTTTACCACCTAGCATACTTCCCATTGACTCTTCTTGGAATTAAAAATTGCACACCTTTTTCCTTAGGATAAAACATCCTCGTCCATTCTGAGCATGTGCAAATTGATGGGACTATTAGTAGACCAACCTTTACCACCTGCAAACCGGTATTAAAATGCCTTCAACCGATTGTGCTGCTAACTCTACTGGTTTTCGCTGATAACAAACGACACAATCTTGTGATGTTGAGGTCATGAAAATCCTTGCATCTTTGATCATAGGGAAGCACTAGCCGTTCGATCTATCCTTTCTTTAACAGACGATCAGGGTATTTAGTATTTGTCAGACTTAGGAAAATATAAGCGTGGGCATAAATGTTTGCAATGGGATTGGCAGTAGGAAATTTATGCACTTGACTTAGGAAAATATATTTTATGAACCGTTTAACCAACATTTTTCCTAGAGAATAAGATGGCCCCACTCATAGAAAGGGTACCCTCGATTTTAAGTGAGAAAAAGGTAATAGCAACATATATCAAGGACCAAAAACTCACTTTCAAACCACCTTTTAATCATATAATACACAAGCCGTAAAGCCCTAAACCCTGATAACTTGACCAAGGGTGAAATAAAACTAGGATGACCAAATTTTGCAAGACATAAATTGAAGGTCCTATCATGACCCAAAACTTCTATAGAAATTGTTGATTAAATAACTAAAGATGGCATGTTGAAGAACGCTAAGTTTTATTATGATAAATTAGAGGTTGATGAACAAAGACAGGTAGAGGAAGCAGTCATTTATACTTACATATCTATAAGAAAGCATTAATAGAGATAGAAAATCAAATACCGGTTGAGTTATATAAAATGTTAGATGCTAGAAGATTATCTGCTATGCAAGAAGATAAACACATTAAAATGTAAGAACTTTTAGCTATCTATGTTACTATAGCTTTAGATGAGATGGAAAAGCCAAATGAGGCTGCAGATAGAAAGGTTTTCAATAGTAAACATAGAGTAACTAGCTTGATGCTAGAGAGAATGAATGAAATAATAAAGGAAAGATAGAAAGAATGGATCAATTTTTTGGGAGAACATAGAGGACTCTTTACTTCACCAGAGACCAAAACTGATACTGTAGATACACTGGTTGAAGGTAAAGAAAAAGGGATTATGGGTACTCCATCCTTAGTTTTGAAAAATATCAAGATAGTGGAAATTGAGCCACCAGTAAACACAATTATATAGACAAACACTGAGACACTACTTAATACTAGGAATGAACAAGATAACATTGTATAGGATAGTAATGTACAAGTTGAGGATACTGTTCCTAGAGAGAAACTAATAGTTGCACAGATTGCACCAGGTGATGAAGCCACCAGTGCAAGTGAGGAGGTAATAAAGGATAAACAATCTGAGGAGATTCAAAACCAACTGGGATACTTATGTGGAATTACTAGAGAAAGGTTATCTGGAAATTTTGAAATTGGGCAAGCTCCGCTAAGACAATTTTGGAGGTATTCAATGTATAGTTCTTATTCTTTGACATTGTTTTTAAATTTTTTGGCATTGATGTCAAAGGGGGAATAGTATAGATGTGAAAAAGAATTGCATACATTAGGGGGAGTTACAGAGTATTTTGAGTTTTGGAAATAAGGAGTATTTTACAAATTCAGCTCAGGGGGAGTAGGGCTCGATGAAACCGACAGATTAGACCATGACCACTTTTTTGCATGAGTGTTGCCATCAATGCCAAAGGGGGAGATTGTTGGCAATTCACATTCTATTTATTGGTTTCACTATGTTTTCATTGATGGCAACATGATTTTGGGTTCTGGCTTCATATGGTGTACCAGCAGGCACTTCACAGACTCTACATCGGCACTGACACTGGTAGATAGAAGATTTCTTTGGTCACCGACAATGCAGGCCGACATGATATAGTAAAGGTTATTGGTATTGGAGGCTAACATATCTTAGATCCGGCATCGGAAGTTTGTTTTTATCCTTACATATTTATGTTGTCTGGTCAACATGTAAACTAATATTGTATATATATTTATCAGCTAACATAAGGCATAAAAATTGTATAGGGTATATAGGGCAAATTTATTAGATCATTTTGATACATTAAGGATATCGATGTAATGGATCATGATGTGAATGTAATGTAATGTGAAATATATCAGAAATTTTGTATGTGAGGAATGTATTGTAAGGATTGTTCCGGTAAAGGGGTTTAGGGTTTCAGACCAAAAGAGACAGAGCTTAAATCAAAACTTTATTCTGGCATAGGAGATGCTATCTTAGCATTTCACACTTCTCTGGATTGTTGTCTGGAATTTTATGTAGTCAGTGAGACTCTTATTGTGATTGAGTAGTGTACTCTAGGTTTTAAGTCTCCCTACAAGTGTAGGCCCCTCATATATTGTAATATCTCTTCATATGGCCAGTGAATTGATATTGTGAGTCACAAATCCCACTGTGGTTTTTCCTCTTTGAGGTTTTCCACATATAAATCTGTGTGTTATGATTCTCATTTATGTGTTTGGCTTATTTTTTTCATTACTTCTTTCAATTTTGTTTATATTGGTACACCGGTTGGTGTATGATTGTTTTGTTAAGGCTAAAATCTACTATTTCGATATAACACTGAATCACCCCCCGCATCTCAGTGTTATTGGTTTCCAACAAATTTATATAGAAACTATATTATAAAATACTTTTCTACTAATTATTTAAATTTTTAAGGTTTGAAATACAAATGTATTTTTACATCTTGCAATTGTTCATAATACGTCAATATAACCTTTATCATTTATAACTTCTACTACGATGTGCACCTTGAAATTTGATATAGAAATTACCCCATGTTTGAAAAATATAATTTTTCATGTTAGTGATTATTTTTACTTTATCATGGATTTATATATTAAATCATAGGCACATAAAATCTAGGGAGAATATAATGGTGAAAAATATATAAATATATTAGATCAAAAGATTGTAAGGTACTTGTGAGCTTGTCCTAGCAGTCATTTATTTGTTTGTCAATATCAAAGGTGAATTTAGGAAAAATGAGAGAAGATTTATATAGTTTACCATCTTTTGACAATGTGTTTGAAATGGTCTGCAGTCTCTTATTCAATGTCACCATTTCATCTTCGATCATTTTCAAGAATGTCTATTTTCCCACTTCCTTAAATTTGTCCAAAACTTTATGTGTAGCCATTTTCTCCAAAGAGTCAAAATTGTTGTTTACATTGTTAATCAACTAAATCAATTTATGGAAGGGGCTATCATCTGAATCTAGTTGTACATTTGTAGCCACCTTCTTTGAAACATCAATAGACATCAAAATTAGCTTTTTATCTTCAATTAAAGATTTCACCTAGTCTTGGCTAGCTTGAGCTTGGACTGTAGCAGCAAGCATAAGCTTCTCTAAAAGAGATAACTTAGCAGGATCAACTAGCCCATCAAGATTGATCTGGGGTGAAATCCCTATTACTAGAGGAGTGGCAATTTCTGGATCGACTATACCTTTTCCTTTGTCCACCTTAGCTATCTCAGCTTCTCCTAACCTAGCATCCATCTGTTGAATTTGAAGGCCTGTAGTGTTGTCAGTCACCAAAGAATTGTCACCAGTCTCAACATCAACTATGGTGTTACCTTGGTCTTTTGGTTGATCCTCAAGATAAGTTTCAACCTTCTGACTTCTGGAATCACCTTGTTTGTAATTCGAATGAGATGATTTAAAGGCATCCTTATATAGAGGGTCATTCTCAATTATCTTCTTCCAAATTTTCTCTCTCTTTTCTCACCTCCTCAACATTACCAATCATTATCCTATTTATTATATTTTAACTTTTGAATTCCTTTTTATTGGCTTCTTCAAGCAATTTGTTAACTTCATCATGAGTTATACATGTATATCTATTAACAAGTGCTCTCTCCTTCATCTCTTTAGCCATTTTACTTGTATTCATACTTCTAGCATCTATAATATTATATAGGTCCTTCAGAGTGGACATCTCTAAGTCAATCAATGTCTTACTATAACTATGTAAATACAATACTATGGCTTCCTCTACCTTTCTTTGATGACCGCCATCAAAACTGTCAAAATTTGCATGAAGATTCTTCAAATTTCCATCCACTGATATCTCATCTATCAACCAGTTTGCTGATAGTGGAGGAATTATTGTATTCTTACCTTCTATATTTCCAAATTCGAGGTCCTTGTCCAATTGACTTTTGACCTGTCTACTTCTTTAGGGTCTTCCAGAGGGAGCAGGATTTGACTTGATCTTTTTGGTGGGCTAAGCTCCACCGAATTGGGCATTTCTCACCTATTCAACAAAATTACCTCTTTTCTTTTCTTTTCCTGCCTCTTCCTTAGAATTTAATTAGTTGCCTCCTTTTGAGAATATCTCTATCTAGCCTTCTTCACTTCCTCCTTGGTGAATCTCATCTAAGTAGCTACTTCTTCTACAATCTTTGATACCTTTCTCTTCCGGGCAAGAGTAGTGAATTGCTGGTGCAAACTAAGGTCATTTTCTTTAAATGTCCCAAATCTCCCTTCCTTGGGATACACCGGTTGACTCAAGAGATTTTTTTCATAACCTTCAAGTATAACAGAGTCAACTTCATACCCCATGGACATGATCCAGACAATTGGGGGCTCCACTACTTCAATCAAGCATTGATCCTTATCCATCATAAATAAAATGGTTTGCTCATACTTCTCAACAACCTGCTTAGGAATCATTTCCCTATTTTTCATTGAGGCTTGGGAGGTTTGGAAGTATCCCCAGAGGGAAGATATTCTCATAGTACCATCACCAATTCCCCACAGACCTTCCTTGATCTGCATGGCCAATGGTCTATCATAGGCCCATTGGACCTTGCCATTTATACTCGATATCTCTTGAAAGAAGTATTGTGCCAGGAAAATAAAGAGTGGACCATATTTAAAAGTATGCTTTTTTTCCTTCTTTATCTTCTTTAGATTCCTTAATAATTCATTTAGAAGTGTCGTGCACATGTCATACCTAGAAAGAGAGGGGGAAAGAGAGATGGATAAAGAGAGAGAGATGGAAAGGGGGAGATAGAGGGAGATATAGAGGGAGAGATAGAGATAGAGGGCAGAATGGAGAAGGGGACTCAGAGAGAGACAGGATGGGATAAAGACACCTAAGAGAGGGGGAGAGAGAGAGAGATAAAGATAGAGACCAAAGAGGTAGATAGAGGGGAGGTGAGAGAGAGAGAAAGATAGTGTGAGAGATAGAGAGAGTCTGAGTGAGAGGAAGGGATGGAAGGATAGTATAAGAGACTAGAGAGAGAAGTGCAAAGAGAGGGACAAAGAGAGAGAGTGAGAAAGAAAGGTAATGAGAAAGGGAGAGGAGGGGGAGGAGAGAGGGAGAGAGGGAGAGAGAGAGAGAAAGATACACCTAAAATAAAGGGAGATTGAGATAGAGAGATAAAGAATGAGAGGGAGAGAGAGAGAAAGAGAGAGAGAGAGAGAGAGAGAGAGAGAGAGAGAGAGAGAGACACACACAGAGTTAAGTGAAAAATAGAAAGGGAGGGGTGGAGGTAGGGAGAGATTGGAAAAGAGATACACTTGACAAAGGAGGAGAACGAGAGAGAGAGAGAGAGAGAGAGAGAGAGATGATAAAAGAGGAGAGATAGATAGATAAAGGTTGATAGCCAGAGAATTAATAGAGGGGAGAGAGACTTGAGAGAAATAGAAATGGAGTGAGAGGGGGAGAGAGAAAGAGATGTAGAGGGAACAAAATACTTGATAGAGGAAGAGAAAGGGAGGGGGAGGGAGAGGGAGAGAACGAAAGAGATAGAGAGACACCAAAGAGAGGGGGAGAGAGTGAGATATAGATATTTGAGAGAGGGAGAGAAAGAGAGAAAGAGGGTGAGGGAGATGAGAAAGAGAGGGAGAGATACCTAAGAGACGAAATAAAGTAGAGAGGGAGAGGCCAAAGAGACAAAATGATAGGGGTTAAGGAAGATAGAGGGAGAATCTAGGGAAGAGATGAGAGAGATAATACTAATACGAGCATGCTGATTACTGAAATTTGACTAAGTTTGAAATTTATAAGAATACTTAAAAAACTAGAATCTTCATTATAACTCTTAGAGATTTGGAACCACTCTCAAACATCTTGATAATATATAAGAAAGATAAAAGACAAATAGAAATTCCACTTATACTGAAATGTTTATTTTATGTATATATCCTACTGAAAAACCTAATGGAATGCTAAATGAATTTCACACAAGTCTATATTACTAATTTAAGTTTTATTGACAGACAAAAGCATATGTGGTTTACAAACTAAAATTGCGTACGGGGTTTTAGTTTCTAAACCGCATACGCGATTAGTATACTTTAAAACCCATACATGGTTTAGCTTATGTTAGGCTAGACAAAACAAGCCTAAACGCCTATATTGGGTTTTTTAAATTTGAAGATCGAGATGGGGAGGGAGAATGAGAGTTATAGGGAACAAAATACTTGATAGAGGAAGAGAAAGGGAGGTGGAGGGAGAGAGAGATAATGGGAGAGAGAGACACCAAAGAGAGGGGAAGAGAGTGAGAGATGGAGATATTTGAGAGAGGGAGAGAAAGAGAGAGATAGACAAAAGAGAGAAAGAGGGTGAGGGAGATGAGAAAGAGAGGGAGAGATACATAAGATAGGTAAGAAAGTAGAGAGCAATAGGTTTAAGAGACAAATAGGTAGGGGTTGAGGAAGAGAGAGGGACAATGTAGGGAAGAGACGAGAGAGATAATACTGATATGAGCATGCTGATTACTAAAATTTGACTAAGTTTGAAATTTATAAGAATACTCAAAAAACTAGAATCTTCATTCTAACTCTTAGAAATCTGGAACCACTCTCAAACATCTTGACAATATCTAAGAAACATAAAAGACAAAGAGAAATGCCACTTATACTGAAATACTATATTTTATGTATATGTCCTACCGAAAATCCTAATGGAACGCTAAATGAACTACATACAAGTCCATATTACTAATTTAAATTTTATTGATATACAAATGCGTATGTATTTTACAAACTAAAACTGCGTACGGGGTTTTAGTTTCTAAAACACATACACGATTATTATACTTTAAACCCCATACACAGTTTAGCTTTAGTCAGGCTTGGCAAAAAGAGCCTAAACTTCTATAAGGAGTTTTTTAAATTTGAAATACCCCATCTGCGTTTTGTGTTTTTTCATATTTTTTGGGGGTGTGTCCACTTTTCTGCATACCATCTTGGTGCACACACCCAATATTGATATTGAAAATGATTGAAAATAACTATCTTGACATCAAATAGGGTTAAAATGATGTCCAATTAAATTAAGAGTTGATCACGATCATGAAACAACAATTGAGATTGATGTCAAGAAGACCTAATTCAAAATTGAGAAAACGAGATCAAATAGGAAAAGAATTCGAAAGAATGACACAATTACAACAATTACACGTCATCCCCAATTTACTGCTCGTTAAATTATTATTTTTTTCTTTTATAACATTCTATCTTTTTAAAATTGAAATAATGGGGCTTCATTTCATATGGAATCCTTTCTTTTCTGCCACGTCATCCCCAATTTACTACTGGTTAATATAAATGTGTTTTCTTTTGATAACGTTCTATCTTTTTAAAACTAAAATAATGGGGCCTCATTTCTGCTATTTAAATAAATGTGTTTTTCTTTTGATTACATTCTATCTTTTTAAAACTGAAATAATGGGGCTTCATTTCTGTCCCGCCTCATTAATAAAAAAATTAGTTTTATAAATTTAATTTATTATATCTTTCAATCTATTAATATAACTAATGTTATTTTTATTATAAGCCTTCTACAATCTATTAAATCTAATAATTCTATCATCTTAATTCCATTTTAAGATTAACAAATCTATTTTAAAGTAACATAAAATGAATATCATTATATTTCAAAGATTCTAACATTTCTTCAAATTATTTAAATTATAAAAAAATTAATTAAATTTAATTTTATAATACTTAAATCTCAAAACTAATAAACATTTTTATAATAAACCAAAATAACTTCAAAAATGATCAACTAAGCATGTGCAATTAAAAAAATTTAAAATGAAATTATAATAAATAACATAAATTACTTAATGAAAAGTATAATGCTAGGTTCCTGGAGGGGGCCTTCCTAAAAAATAGAGCTTGAGTTGGAGGGGGCCTTCCTAAAAAATAGAGCTTCCTAAAAAATAGAGCTTGAGTTGGAGAAGGAGCTGCTGAGATTTAACTCCCAAACGAAGCTGTTAAACTCTAAAATTTAAGGAAACCATTGATCTCATGAATATAAGATTTTTGTATGTGCATAATAAAAACAAGTAAAAATAATTTATTTCCCTCCAAAACTATTTTTCTAATAGAAATTAAATTAACAAAAGATTTTGTATGTGCATAATAAAAACAAGAAAAAATTATTTCCATCTAAAACTATTTCTTAATAAAAATTAAATTTAGATGTTTAACAAGTAGGATGGCTCTATTTTTGAAAAATATCTCAAATAATCTTAGAACACAATTTTTTTTAATTCATAAAACCCCATCTTCTTTAAAATAGAGCTTAAACCCCTCTCATGTAAATCATTCCATGATATCTTCTCACTCTCTTATTCTCTAAATAAAGCCAGATAAAATACTAGGAATACTAAGATTACCTCCTAGAGAAGAAATAAGAACAATTGGCAAGAAAAACAAGTGCAACGTAGTGGCGAGTACTTGCCTTATTATATTGATATAAGAATAATTGTGAATATAAATTTTATATATTAATATAAAAATATAAGAAAATTAGCATTAATCATAACTAAATAAATCTAGTTAATTATTATAGAATTGATTTAATATTATGATATAACATTGATATAATATGATAATTATTAACATTAATATTTAAAAATTAAAAAATAATAATTTAAAGCATTAATAATAAAATAAATAAATCTAATTAATTATTCATTAATTTAATATTTAATAATTAAGAATATATCTCAATAATAAATAATAAATATAATTATATAATAAATTTATTAACATAAAATATATTATATAAATAACAAATATGTCAATTTCAATTGATTATTAATAAATTAATATATAGATGGAATTATCAATTATAATTACATAATATTAATAAGAAATTATTATTATTTTTTTATATTAGAAATCGAGAGTTCAAAATATAGACAGAGAGTTTATACAAAACTAGGGAGCGGGGGGCAGGGCCTCAACTGCCAATCAGAGGTATATATACAGTTATCTAACTATCCAAAAAGAGGGGGCATAGTAGAATAAATTAGAATTGGAGGCTCTCATCCTGATCCTCCAGTCATGTGGTCCAACCCTGTTTGCCTTCCATCCAAACCACCTTCTTTCTAGCAAGGATCTGGGAGCACATCTCAATCCTGTTGAAGGGAGGAGGCCTGCTGTACTGTAGATCCTTTATCATCTTCTGCACTACCTTATCGAAGGAGGTCTGGTTCTCTGTGATCCTAGCCCATTCGTACCCATCTTGCATCTCGTAAACAAACATGGTTGCCCTACCATCTCTTATGAACCACAATAGCTTATTTCTCTCAAGGTTCATCACAAAACAGACCTGCACAACAATTTTGTAATGTGTGAGTTTTTTAAAAAAATCAGTACGTTCCCTTGTAATACCTTGGAACTTCTCCTCATTTCTGAGTTTCCAAATAAACCAATGAATATACGAAGATAAGATTTGCCAAACAAGATTAGTATCCTTTCTCAGTTCATGAATAAAACTAGTAACTATATCAAGAGGAAACACAAATTCTACAATAGAAATTCCAAACAAAAGCCAAATATCTCTAGCAAAGGGGCAATCGAAGAAGATGTGGTGCGCAGTCTCAGGTTTTTTGCAGATAGAGCACTGGTCATATTCAACTGATATCCTAATAGGTAATCTGTCCAACATAAGTTTCCATATGAAGCACTAAATCTTAGGAGGAATGGGGGATCACCAGAGTTTCACAAAAGATTGCTACCAAGTGTGGGGGCTAAGATTAACATACCATAGTTTGTTGACGTGCTCAATCACCAACGGATCACTGTTTAACAAGGCATAGATAGATTTGGCTTTGATTTTAGGGAGGGTAGAGCCATCCTTCCATATGAATGAAAGGTACCTCTGGGCATCTACATGGGTGTTCTTAGGGAGGTTAAAGGGAACACAAGCAGTTTTAATCATATTGTATGTCTTCTTATGAGATATAGGGAGGTCATATTTAGTGCCAAGGGCTTCCCAGCTAATAAGGTGATCATGTTCAAGAATATCCATAATGTACTTGATTCCTTTATTATGCCAATTCTTAGCTAAGCAGCCTTGGGTTAGGGCAAGGGGTTTGGAGTTGTGATGCAAGTTCCACCATATTGACCTTTCACCGTGTAGGGACTTATCAGAGTTGATGCTTGAGTTGCTGATTAGACCATGCACATGCTCCGAGACTTTCCAGATAGATTTGAACACCCAGGTGCCTTGGACAAACATGGGAAAGCTGCCAGCAATTAGGTCACTGAGCGGAAGAGCTTTCCAAGTTTTGGCTATTTTGGGAAAACCATTTTGTATGTTGTTCCTAATGAGGATTTTCCAAGGTTCTTGCCCTTCCAAAGAGTGGAATATCCATTTGGCTGCAAGTGAGATGCCTTGCAATCTAAGATCCTTAAGGCCTAGCCCACCAAGTTTTTAATCCAAGTGGCACCAGGTCCATTTGACCGTGTGGGCTTTCCTTTTACCCTTCCCATCCGACCAAAGCAACCCTCTGATAGACTTTTGGATTTCAAAGATTTGGTAGTTGCTAAACATCCAAACCGAGTAGTAGATACTATATGAGGATAGGATTTTTTGGCAGACTTGAATCCTGCCAGCAAGGGAGAGAATCTTATTGTCCCACTTGTTGAGTTTACTGTCTATCTTTCCCTTCACCCAACCCCACATGTCCTTAAGAGAGGGAGATAAAGAAAAGGGGATGCCAAGATAACGGACTAGTTTAGTGGGTCCTCCCCACGCATAGCCAAACTATTGAAGCCAGTCCATGGGATTCTCTTTCCAACCAAGTAGAATGGATTTGGTGTTGGATACCATGGCTCCGGTGCCCTTACCAAAAATGTCAAGTTTTTGATTGAGGGAATCAATATTGTGTGTTGAGAGCTTCAGGAAGAATGAGGTATCATCAACAAATTGGATGTTGATCAGCTCAGAGTCATTCGGCAGGGTAATGCCTTGGACATGGGGGGACAGGGTGTCATCTCTAAGGAGATAATATAGGGCATCAGAAGCAATGACAAACAGAGTAGGGGCAAGGGGGCAGCCCTGTTTAATTGATCTAGAGAGGGGAATCGACTGGGAGAGGGTCCCATTGATCTCAAGCAGGGCAGATGCATCTTTAAGGAGGATTCAAACATAGTCACATAATTCGCTAGGAAAGCCAAAGGTAGATAGCATCATGAGGATGAAGTTCCATTCCACCTTGTCATATGCTTTCTCAAAGTCGACAAGGAATATGGAAGCATCTTGGTTGGAGGTCCTAGCCCATTCCATGGATTCCCAACTCGTTACAAGATTTTCCAGGATGTACCTACCTTTGATGAAGCCTATTTGGGTGGAACATATGAACTTGGGGAGGATCTTCTCAAGTCGGGAGGCTAAGCTTTGGCTAGGATCTTGTAGGAGATGTTAAGGAGGGTGATTGGCCTCCAATTTTTAATCAGGCCTTTGTCCCCTTCTTTTGGGATAAGCTTAATGATACCCCTATTTATGAATTCCCCCAGGGTGCCTGTGGCAAGGGCTTCATTATAGATATCATAAAGGTCATCGGCAATCCAGTCAATGTTAGTTTTGTATAATTTAGTAGGAAGTCCATCAGGGCCTGGGGCTTTGTTATCCTTAAGAGCCTTAATGGCATCCTTGATTTTGTGCATGGTTAGCTTAGCTTTGAGGAGGCTGGATTCATCCTCAGAGATTCTATTAGGGATAATGGTCCTACATCTGGTGCGGGCATTTGCCGAAGCCTCATTATCCTCAGAGGTAAACAGAGTCTTGTAAAATACTTCAAAGGCTTCTTTGATGTCATAGATATCAAGGAGTTCTTTATTGTCTATAGATATTCTATCAATTTTTTCCTTGATCTGTTTTTGTTTGAGCAGATTAAAGAATATTTTGGAGCCCTTATCACCAAACTGGAGCCAATGGTTACGAGCTCTAAAGAAAGCACCTCTGATCTTAACCTGCTAGTGCTTTCTGATGATATCTCTAGCCTTAGAGACCTACCTAGCCAAGGTAGGGGAAAAGAGCTACAGTTGAATTTCATGCTCAAGGGAGTGAAGGCGGAAAGTAAGATTTTTTTCTATGAACCTGAAGTGCTTGGCTTTCTTCTAGCCAATTGTTTGGAGAAGAATCTGCCAGGAAGAAATGTTCATCTACCATCTACTCAAGGGGGATTCAGGGAGATGCGGTTGTAGATTGAAGAGTCTAATTAATTTGATGGCAATAAGGACATCCTCATCTTGCAGCAAGGAGGTATTAAGAAAGAATTTCTTATTGCGGGAGTGGTAAGGGGTGATGGAGTTTCTGATGTTGATAATGGCTAAGATGGGGAAGTGGTTAGACAGGGTAGTTGGTAGGACTGTAACCACATTCCCAAACTAGTTGGGGGAAAGGGAGAATAAGTCTTTATTAGCATAGAACCTATCTAACCTAGAGTAGATCCGATTGGTGCTTTGCTGAAAGTTGCACCAGGTGTGCCATAGGTTAGGGTTGTTAGGTTTAGTGGCTTCCAAGGGGTCAAAGAGTTGTAGATGTTGTTTGAATCTATCCCAATGAGGCTTTTCTAATTTTTTCCATTCAAATGGGAGACCCCCAGCCTTGTCATTCTGGGATTCAGTCATATTAAAGTCCCCGACCATGACCCAGGGAATATTTGGGAGGGAAGTTAACCAATTCCAGAGGGATATTCGTTCCTTATAATCGTTAGAAGCATAAATGGAGCATATGTCAAAGCAAGAACCCTTCATCTCTAAGGTAGCCCAAGCTACTCTATTACAAGGAGAGGTTCCTTTATCTTTGAGGTGCATAGCCCATTTAGGGGTGAAAAAAAGCCCAACACCTCCTTTACCTTTTGGGTGGTTGGTACAGATTTTGATTGCATCTCGCCAAATGAAGTCAAGCGATGCATCGAGGGAGAACCCAACAAATTTAAGTTCTTGTAACATAAAAAAATCTAAGTTTTTGTACGAATCCAAAAACCTTTTGATAACAAATTTTCTGTCAGGCGACTCAAGGCCACAAATGTTCCATGATATGTATTTCATCAAGGTAAAGGGTTTATGGGGGGCTGGTAGGGAGATCGTTTTTGATCGCTAGATTTCTACTTGTTTTTGGAGCCCATAGGCCTACCTTTTTTTTTTTTTAAGGGAGTGTCCTTTCATAGATTCCTCATCATCTTCATTTGTTTCAGGAGGCTCCACTCTAGTATTGACATTTCCTCCTATGTCGGACCTAGACAACTGGGAGCCTAGAAAGTCAGGGAGCATAGTGCTAGATCTAATTTCTTCTAGACATTTATTGGCATATATAACCTCTATTATATGATTGTCCTCTATTTCTTTGAGTGAATTTAAAGCCAAGGGATTAATGGTGCTAGTGTCAGAAGTAAGTCCTGCAAGTGAAGAGGAGACCGAATGAACGAGGGTTCCAGATCTGAGGATCATTGCAGGGTTATTGCTAATGCTAGCATCATCATCACGACTAGGGTTTTCCAACTTATTAAGCATATTTCTAACCACAGATTTGACAGGGGACTGCTTAGGGACTAGGGATTTAAGAGAAGAGGCCAATTGGTTGGAGGAGGAATGGCTAGGTTTTAAGGCTTTGAGAGGGGTAAGTTTACGCCTCTATTTCCTAGATGTAACAAGCTGGAAACCATCAGTGGGCGAGTCAATGAGGTTGTGAGAGGGGAAGGAAACAGGGATGAGGGGCTCGGAGGCCAAGGGTGTGCGATCGGGCATTAGAGGGTTAGCGACAATAGGAGAGGGACCAGGATCTATGGACAACATGTCTTTAGGGATCTCAATAATAGGAGGGGGAGGTTGCGTATTATTAACATTTTTAGGGTTTATAGAAGTTTCACTTGAATTATGCATTTGCTTCCTATGACTGATAATTGGGCAATTTTTGCGAAGGTGCCCTTCTTTTTTGCAGAGAAAACAAGCATTTAATCCTTGAAGTATTTCAATCGGGCAGACAAATGTGTCTCCATTAGTATCTAGGTTTAAAGATGGTGGAATTTCGATTCCAGGCTTGATTGAGACAAGCATTCTTGCATCTAGGTTGGGCACCAATCTAGTAGTTTCATCAACCCTAATGATTTTACCAAAAGGTGCCATTATTTGGGGAAGAAAATGCCACAAAAAGGGGGGGACATCCTTGAGGATGACCTATCTGGGAGAGGATAGCACAAGGAATTCCTCATTAACCACCTCTGGAGACCACGCTAGGGCTCGAAAAGATGTATTTCCAACCGTCCAGTATTGGCATTGAAAAGCTTCCAACTGGGCTTCATGTGTGTTGAAGAAAATGAGAAAGAGACCTCTCTGAACTTGTCTACAGAATGTAATTTTAAGCCCTAGTTTAAGATTCCATAAATTATGAAACCAGTCATCTATGAATTTTCTAGGTGGGCATTTTTGAGCATCAACATAGGCAAAAAAGATAGCAGTGTCACTTAATCTATGTTTTTCTGACATAATTTCATCCAACATTTCAGAGTTCGGAGAAATGCAGAAAGAGCCTAAGGAATTGCAAGGGAGCTTACCATCATGACTGGGTCCTTCACCTACTGGAGTCTTAAGGAAGTGCGTCGTTGAGCGGACTCCATCTGCAGTCTAGGAGATGGTCTCGGCGAAGGACTTAGATAGGGCTGGTAATGTCTGTGGTGAGGGTTTAGGATTACTAATATCTCCATCTGACTTCGGCTCCATTGGAAACCAAGGTTAGATCTGCGTGGGGGAGGGCAAGTGGGTGAAGTTAGTCGCAGAGTAGAATAAATGAAAACATGAAATGCAATAGCAAGTGGGTGAATAAGGATATGCAAACCGAGTGGAGGAGATTAACTCCTCCACATAGACATCGTGGAAGTCACGTCAACCCCTGTGAACCTCAATCTGACTTCCACCCTCAGCGCTTTTCTTTTCTCACAGAAGTAGTTCTCAGAAATCTGGTGCTGTTTGAAGCTTCTGTGGCTCCTGGTGCTTGATTTTCACTCGGAGGAGTACTGGATCGACTGTAGCATCTTCGGTTTCAAACCTTGCCTCCACAGGGAACTGCAACTACTCACCTTCCACGGCCTATTGAAAAGATTTTTGCGCACCTCCCGCACTTTGGGTTGTCTCTTATCTATGTTGAATCGAAACAGAAAGTCCTAACTTCCCCCAAAATTGCCAGCTTCATAAAGTATGCAATGTGCATAATTAAATCCTATTTGAAAATTCCTCTATATCGGCTCCCTCAGCCGCTCCGTCTGTTCTTTTATCTGAATGTTGGGTCATCCATTTTAACTGTTCAAATTACTAGTCGAATCTTAAATTATTAGTCTCATGGAAGACAGAAAAGTGTTTGTACAGGTGAAATGACCGCCCGCCATGTAGAACCAGTTCAGATGTCCTATGTACAGATAAGCAATTGGACGCCATTAATTGCAGCTCTAAAAAAAATTCACGCACTCAGAACTGGTTTCACATCCCTCTTAAATGCTTAAGCATGGCAAAGACACTAAAATGATGGATAAAAAGGGAGATTGCTGCTGGATTCACTTTCCTTCCAAGTGATATTCAAAAGGGGGTCAAAAGCTTTAGGTATGCACCTCAGGTTTGCCTTTGCAGATTTAGACCTTGACCAGCCTTCCTAGATCATAAATTCGTCTACACTTGTTGCGATTTGCTCCTCCAGTTCTGCTCCTCCGAAAATGTTTTCTTACTTTCTTATTAGAAATATTAATCACCAAGAGAAATATTTTTCAATATAAATATGATTTTTAGTTGAGCAATTATTACAATATTTCCATGTTAGTATTTATAGAGAGTAATGAAAAAAGTTGAAAGTTTATAATTTATAATTAATTTTATTTATATAATTTGAATTGTCATAAAAATAGAGATAAAAAAATATTATATTATTTTAAGAAATTTGTGTTGAAAAATTAATTATCATTCACTAAATCAAATAATTAATTTTTTTTTAATTTCATAATAATTAATATGTAATGTATATTATAATTTAATTAACATATTATTTTAATATTTATAACAATTAATAATAATTTTTTAAATAAATATAATTATTAATCTATTTATTATTTAACAATATAATATAAATATTGATATTAATCTTATGATGATATTATTATAATAATTGAATTATAATTAAAAAATTATTTACCAAAATGGGTTTGAAATAGTTTTATTTGCAAGTACTAGAAGATTGGAACCTAGGTCTTTATAAAATAGAGGATGGTATTTTTGATAAATAAATATAGACTCTCTTAGTTATGGGTAAATCATTGAAGTATGCAGTTCTCAAATTAATTGTCACATAACAATGTAATGGAAGTGTCCACGGAATTAGCAAGCCTCCAAAAAATCCATCTATAACAAGTAAAACAATATTGTCTAATGGTTGATAAGAAAAATAATTTTTCTAATTTGTAAACATAAAAAATATGCATGTAGACTTTAAGAAAAGTAACAAAGTTTAAAAAAATAAAAAAATACTTGTTTACAATTGGTCTAATTAATTTTTTTTAATAACCATTTAAGCGTAGAATTTTTTTTATTATTACAATAGTATTGCCTAACGAAAAGTACTAATAAGAAGAATAAGAATGCAAGCATACAATGAAGAGCCCATCACAACTCCTTTGCCTACCATTTGTTTTGAAATTACAAAATTATATGCAATGATAATAAAAACAAGTATTTATATATTTAAAGTGAATTATTTAGGGATGTTTCTACATTTTCTCTCAAGACATTGGAAACTTTCTTGTTTGAAATTTGTAGAGATTGAAATGCATTTAATTGGTAAGGTTGTCAAATATTCAAGGAGATGTTTCTATTGTTGTAAAATAGTATTGAATCTTGATATTAGATATACAAATGATGACCATGCATCAGTTGCCTACTTTATTTTGTAGGTTGCGGTTAAATAATTATTTGTTTTGCAAGGGTCCAGTGAGAAAGCTCTTCCAAATTTGACGTTGCGTAATTCCTTTTCATTATATTATTTAATAATCTTATTTATTTTGAAATTAGAGACTATATTACATATGAATATTGATATTATAATTTTGAAAATTATATGTAAAAATAAATATTTAAGATTTATAATAGACATGACCGTTTATAAAATTGAGACATTTGAATAACCATTGTTTTAATTATTTGAAATACATGAAATTTATTGTTTTTGATTAAGTGAAAACATGTTTTGAAGAGGCCCAAATCCCTTTACATCGGATTAAAATAAAGATGAAGCTTGAAAGCTTGACTAGATAGATCAAGCGAGAACAAAGATAGAGACTGCCCAAAAAGACAACAAGGCCAGTAAAACCAGCCAAACAACCAACTACAAAGACCCTCATTTTGCCTTGTGGGAACGAAGAGTCATATCAAAAGAGGGATTGGATGTCTTTGAATTATTTTCCTTAACAATAATCCAACCATCTTCAAATTTAGCTTCCGCAACAAACCAATGCGAAGGGCACAACACCGATCTTTCTGGAGTGGAGAAAAGGGTGCCAAAAGAGGGAGCAACAATCGTCGTAGGCATAAAGCCGCAACCAATAAAAGTTGTGCCAGCACCCTTTGAAGAAGTTGGCGATATTATTTTTCATGTTAATGATTCTTTTTACTTTTTCATGGAATTATATATTAGATCATAGGCACATCAAATCTAAGGGAGAATATAATGGAGAAAAATATATAAATGTGTGATTTTTTCTATTGTTTTGGTCTAAAATAAATTAGAATATCAATGGAATAACATATTTTCAACTAGCATGTTCTTACATAAATTTGTCTATTAAATCATATTCTTCTAATCCAAAATGTAAATATTTAGCATACTAATAATTTCACTATTAATTATGGTTGATAAATAAATTAAGGCTTTTGGGGATCCTATGTTGAGATGGCTACATTTGAAGATGATTTTATAGGAAATACAAGGGATCCTACCCATGATAATGGATGTGAACTCATTTTGGACCTAACTTGAGAAGGTTATCATTTATTGTAAGCTTTTATTACTTGGTGTTTTATATACATAATAATCTTGTATGCCACTCTTGGTGTACATGATAAGTGAAGGATCCAATAAGTACTTACAACCTAATATTATATGTATTATTTTATTTTGTGTCTTATCTTCTAATATGATTTAGTCTTGAATATTGAAATTCCAGGAATTCTCATGAAATAGATCCTAGGGTATTCTCCTTGTTTTGATCTTGAGATATGGATCTAGTTATGAGGACTTATTTCAAGAAGTTCAAAAAATGATTTGCAGCTTATGGCATATTCCGCTTGTTGCAAGAATGATTATTTTAATTGATCTACCTTTAGTATGAGAGGTTTCAATCTAGTACTATCGTATTTGCATTTGATTTGAATGTTACATGTTAATATCATTTTACTTCAGGAATGGTGGAGGATATCTTACTTTAGAGAGCTTGGTACATGTTAGTGTTGAAAAAGGATATGGTTTAATTTGTCGGTTCTATTGTTGTTCTTATCCTTCTTGTTCTTCTTTTTATATGTTTGTATTTACATTGTTGAGTATGCAGAACTTGTGAGAGCTATGGAAACTACTGTTAAGATATGTATTACAAATGTTTTATAGGATTTGCATATTATAGTATGTTTCTTTCACCCTTTGTATTAGAGGAGTTAAAGCCTTATTCTCTGTGAATTACTATAGATATACTTGATATGTTTTAATCTATTTTATTATCTTACATTACTTATGTGGTGGGATTTATTGGACATATGTCTAGTGATCCTCTTGGGTATCTTACATTGTTCATTACTAATGCGATGATGAGATTTGATGTTTAATTGGTTTTGGATTGATGAGTTACGTAGGTTGTCGATCAGCTACCTATTTTATTGTAGTGAGATAACTTCGATGTGAAGTACCTATATCCACAGGAACATATTAGAGTTAATGCAAACCTTGTTATTTTTCCTTGGGTTGGTAATTTACGCATTGGTATGTTACCTTGTGATAGGAGGATGGATATATAGGTCGACTCAATTATAATTTTGCGCTGACATGTTGATGTCATGAAGTTATATCTACGATGGTGTACCTTGGTTTAATGTATGGTTATCCTGGATAAGTTAGAATTTGTTGTGGTTTCTATTCTATATGATATGAGAAAGGTATTTACTTACAACCTTTGTTATCATTTGCATTTGATGTTTCTATTTATAGAAAGATTGTATTGTATATTCTAGTGATAGTTGATATAAATCACTTTATTATGTTCCTTTGTCTTCCATAAGTGGCATGTTGAAGGATGTAATGATCTTTGTTCTTGATAGTAGTTATCATGGATGCTTTTGCAAGTGTCTTGGAGTATGAGAGCATGGAGAAGATTCAAGTAGTACATATTGGTAAAGCAATTATTTTACCTTGTTTGTGATTCCTATGGGTGTATTTATAATGTATGATGTCAAGTAGGATAATGTTACAATTAAAAATCAATTTAACATATAAATTATATTCCATATTTAATGGTTTGAACATCCTTTGATAGTGTACCAAGGCACTTATTATTATTGTTTTCCCCAAATTTGATGCCTAGAATGGAATCGTTAATGACAAGTGAAGAGGTCACTCTAATGTCTCTCAATATTTTATTGTTTATTACATTTAGTATAATTCTTATCTTCCAAGTTTGGTCACCCAAGTCAAAAGGAATGTATTGGAGTCAAAAAAAATTTCATTGTACAATTAAGAAGGAAATCCACGTATTTGGTAATTTTATAATGAAAAGTCCTTTTTAGAGACCTTATTTTGTATTTTAGAGCTCTCACAATGCCAATATAAACTACTCCTTGGATGTAGAAATTATGAGGAACATTTGAATGCAGAGTTACTAAATAAGAATATGAATAGGTTGAGGCATAAAGAGTTTGTTCAAACGTACAAAGGTGCTGAAATTTAAGAAGGATAAGAGGGAAATGAAAGTAAATGTGTTGGAATCTCGTTTATTTCAAAATAATGCATTGTTTACCTTTCTTCTTGGTAGATTTTTTTGTTGCAATATTTTCTCCACATAAATAATGTGCTATGTAATGTTCTAATATTTTGAATTTTTTGTTTTTGTTGCTATCTTATGATGATGTGATGCATTATTTATTTCTCTTATAAGATGACATTAAGTAGTGTTCTTAGGAATCATATGTTAATTAACTCTTAGAATCATAAAGTAGATGGATCTAATTATGGAAATTACACCTATTTATTATTTAGATAGTTTTGAACCTCTATTATTAGATCCTAAATATTTTTCATTAATTTAAAAGATAACCAAGATCTTACCCAAATATTTTCATATATTATTATTATAAGAAAAGCTATGTTACTAAGTCTTAAAGAGAAATTTTAGATTGTGTTTTTTTTTGTTTGAATGATGTACAATTATTTAGGTTTTATAAAAATGAATTATTGTGTAAGAGGTAAATTAAGTATGTTGGATGCTAATATAATATTTTTGGACTTTTTTGTGTAATCCCATTCATGTAATAGAAATATTAGTTAGGGGCCACATGCATTAAATGATAAATCACTAGAAGGTGTTGGTAGGCTCATATAATCATCATGTTAACTAAGTCTAAAAAAATGAGTGATAATAATGTAAGCCCTAGTTGTAAAGGAATTGTAAAAGAAATAAGATAAATCAAACAATTGAAAACCTCTACCAATCAGTTATATTTCTAATTATCTCACCATATAATACATAATCATCACATTTTTTATAATTAACAAGTAAAAATTATTTCACATATGAAAAAGAGTATGTAGAACCATCATAATCATCTTGTAATTTTTTTTTTATAAGGATCATGATGTTATGATGTAATGAATAAGAGGGTGTATGAAAATCTTCCACTTAATTATGTCATGATCATGATAATTATAATTGAAGAAAACTTGTGATGTAGAATATTTTTTACCATGACTTGCATCATCATATATAAAAATAGATATACAATTTATAAATCATACTTCTATGGATGTGACAGTAATATTAAATGTATAAGAAACATCATTGTGATGTACAATGATGTAATGAATAATTAATGGAGGTAGAACCATGCCATTCATATCAAAGTGTATCACTAGGTGAAAACTAATTATGTATATAAACTATTGTTGAACTCATTGGAAAATGAGTCTATGTAATAGGAAATGTTATCTTTGAGCCGTCTTTGCTGCGCTGGCTTGTTCCCTGAATGCCTCGGTGAAATCTGCCAATTATCAATCAATTTGCTCTTCATATGCGAAGATATGAAAACTCCTCTGCCATTTCTTTTCTTTCTGTTCTTACCAACGTTGTTTAATGCGTTAGATAACTCAAACATCAATCAATTTACTGTTCATAAGCCCAAATATGTAATACTTTCTTTTCTGCCACGTCATCACCAATTTAGTGCTTGTTAGGCGTAACCTACAATGCCACCCACCCATTTGTAACGGTGTATCGTATTCCTACAGTTACTAATGAAATGAAATTAATAAATTATAAAACAGCATTCGCTGAAGGATGGGAAACGCCAATGGCTGAAGGATAGGAAACGCCAATCGCTGAAGGATAGGAAATGCCAATGGCTGAAGAATAAGAATAAGGATGCCGACAAGGAATATGAAGGATTAGGATTTATGATTATGGTCAATTTTATGTTTAAAGGTAAGGTTTATATAACAATGTTAGGGTTAGGGTTAGGATTATAGTTAGGGTTTCATCATTGTTAAGGTTAGGTTAGGTTAATGGTTAGGAATTAGATTTATATCATGGTTATGATTAAGGTTAGGGAAAGAGTTAAGATTATGGTTAGGCTTAGGATTTAGGGTTATATTTAGGATTGTGTCTAGGGTTAGGGTTTATATTTATAATTATGGTTATGGTTTGGATTTATAGTTATGGTTTGCATCACTTTTAGGGTTAGGTTAATGATTAGGGTTAGGATTGCAGTAAGGGTTTACATCATTGTTAGGGTTAGGTTAATGGTTAGATTTTGGATTTAGGGTTAAGGTTAGGGTTAGGCTTACAATTGTTGTTAGGATTAGGATTTAGTGTTATTGTTATGATTATTTCTAGGGTTAGACTTTATATCATGGGATTAGGATTAGGGTTAGGATTTACAATTATGGTTAGTTTTGTGTTTAGGGTTAGGGTTTATATCACAACGTTAAGATTGGGGTTAAGGGGTTAAGGTTTATATTAGAGGGTTAGAGTTAAAGTTAAGGGTTAGGCTTAGGATTGTAGTTAGGGTTTACATCATTGTTAGGGTTAGGCTAATGGTTAGGGTTAAGGTTAGGGATAGGGTTAAGATTATGGTTAGGCTTACGATTAGCATTACGTTTAGGATTATTTCAAGGGTTAGGGTTTATATCATAGGTTAAGTGTTAGTGTTAAGGGTTAGGTTTAGGATTATAGTAAGGGTGAAGTTAGGGTTATATTTAAGTTTAGGGTCAAGTTATGGTTTAGAGTTCAATCAGGTCTAGATTAGAGATATTTTCAAGGTGAGGATTTGATTATGATAAGGTTTTCATTATAGTTAGGGTTTTTATTTTTTTTATGTTGTTAAATGAAGCAACAATTAGTTTTAGAATAAAATTAAAACTAAAACTTAGATAACTTTAAATGATTAGAGTATGCTTTTGAATGTTTATCAAATCCTGATGGTAATAGCTATTGTAGGATAATGCATTTATTTTCATTTTTTATAACATATTAAAAGAATCTTTATTATTATGTACTTTTATTATGAATATTTTCTTTCTTATTTCAATATTGTTATGTAATAATTACCTTGAAACTTTGTTATGAAATTAAGACATTTTAAAATAGCTTAAACTCTCTTTTTAATTGAAATGATATTTTTACTAACAATTTAAAATGTAGACATTTTAAAATAGTTTAAAGTTTCTTATAATTAAAATCATATTATTCTTATCAAACCCTAATGATAATAAAATCAAATACTTAATTAAGGGTTTAAGCTTTATGAAATAATTTGAAACATTAATAAAATATTTTAAAATTATTTGAATAATAATAAAATTAACAAAGGTTGTATCAAAATATACTTTATTAATAAATATATTAGATAAATAACAATAAATGAATATTATCAATAGTTATTTGATATTTCTATTTTTTTATTATACTTATTTATGTAATATATAATATTTATATATTTTTAAATAAAAGTTAAACTTATACTCTAGAGACATTAGTAAAAATTAATTGATATTATATTTTTAATTGATATTAATTGATATTAATTCATTTAACAACATTTCTATTCAACCTTTTTTGGTTTTGCATGAAAATCAATTCACATTTTAAAATTAAAATAGTTTTTTTTTTAATGTTGTTAAATGAATCAACAATTAATTTTATAATATATTTAAAAATACACGTCAAATTATTTGAAAACCCCCAAATGTTAACACATAAATTTGTTGCCATTATAAAGCCTCTCGGCTTAATAGCTTGTACGTTGACATCTTTTATTGAACAAAAATGGTATGTATGATTTGTATGATAGTGTCACGATTATAAATCTAAAAAATCAATTTAACAACTATTAAAAAAAAGCTATTTTAAATTTAGAAGTTGAATTCATTTGCATGCAAAAGGGGAATAGAAGAGAAATTTTTCATAGAAAGATTCTATTTATATTTGGATTCTTCTTTTAAATTAACTCAAACTACCATTTATTTTAAAACTAATTGATATTTAGAACTTGAAATAATTTGCTTGTAAAAAGTGAAAATAAAATAGAAATGATAATTGTTTTTTTTAGAAAATCTCAATTTATATATAATTTTTTGTTTTAAATTTATTCTTTAACTAACTCTTGATTTATTTAACAATTTAAAAATATTATAGTTATTTTCAGTTTAGAATTTCAATGAATTAAAACTAATTGATATTTAAAACTTGAAATGATTTTCTTGTAAAAAGTGAAACAAAATAGAAATGTTGATTATTTTTTAGAAAATCTCAATTTATAAATAATTTTTTGTTTTAAATTTATTCTTTAACAAAACTCTTGATTTATTTAACAATTTAAAAATATTATAGTTATTTTAAGTTTAGAATTTGTATTAAAAATTATTTTGTCGACTATATTTATTAATAAAATATGTATTGATATAAGGTTTGTTATTTTTATAATTATTCAAATAATTTTAAATATTTTAAATTATTTTATAAAGGTTAAACAGATAAGATTTTAACTTAAGTAGCATTAGGGTGAAACTTTAACTTGTTTTAAATTTATATTAATAATATTGTTTGAATTAAAAGAAATTTTAAGCTATTTTAAAATGTCTTTACTTTATCAAAACAAATTTTAAAGGTATTTATTTCATTAAAGTACTGAAATAAAGAAAAAGTATTCATAGGAAAAGTATATAATAATCAACATTTGTTTTAATATTAACTATAACCTTAATATAATGCTAATTTAACCCTAACCTAATCCAAACCCTAAAACTTACTGAACCCTAATCCTAATTGAATTATATCCCAAAGCCTAACCCTAATTAAACTTTAATCCTAATTTAAATTTAACCCTAACATAATCTAATCATAAAGTTAATTCTTAACCCTAATTGAACTCTTATACAAACCTTAAATATAATTTTAAACTTACCATAATCAAATCCTAACCTTGACAATATCCGTAATCTAGATCTAATTGAACCATAAACCAGATCAACCTTAATCTAAGCATAATTGAATCCTAACCATAACCTAACCCTAAATTTAATTCTAACCCTAGAAATAGACCCTAAAGTTAACTCTAACCATAGAAATAGACCCTACCTACAACTTAAACCTTAATCTAACCTTAATATGTTCTCTAAGCCTCATTGGATTCTAATTCTAATTCAATACTAACTCTCACCCTCATGATGCGTTATCCTAAATACAACCCTAATTAAACCTTAACGTTGACCTTAAAATCAAGCTTTATTATATAACCCTAACCCTTACACCATGCTTTATCCTTAAACCATAACACTATAAATGAATACTAATTCTAACTCTAACCATAATTAAAACCTAAATAAATTATATTTTAACCCCACTCAAGATGTAAATCCTAAACCTAACAATAACCATAATTATAACCCCATTCCTAATCATAACCCAAGCCCTAAAGCTAACCCTAATCCTAAAAATTATGTAAACCGAAACTTTGATCCCAATCCTCATCCTAAACCCTACCCCAAAACATAACCCTAACCCTGACCATGATTTTAACACTAAACCTAACCATTATCATCACAATAACCCTATTCATGGTGTTAATCCTAACCATAACACTAACCTTAAATCTAGCCCAAACCTAAGCTTTACCATACTCCTAACTATAACTCTAAACCATTACCCTAATCCTAATCCTAACCCTAACCCTAACCTAACCTAATCATAACCCTAAACCCTAACCCTAAAAATGGCGAATGGGTCTACAACTCTTAAGATGCACCAAGCATCTATTACAATGCATTAATAATATATGAAGGGTATTAATATCTTGGTGCATCCTAAGGGCTCGATGGCCATTTCCCTAAAAATAACTTTAAACCTAACCCTACCAATGATGTACACCCTAAACCTATCCATAATTTAAACCATGATGTAAACCCTAATCCTAATCATGATGAAAATCCTAACCTTAATCATAACCATTACCATAATTATAACCCTAAAACTAACTATAATACAAACCTTAGACCCTAACCCTAACATGATACAAATCCTAACTCTAACCATAACCATGATATAAACATTAACATTAATCCTACTACTTACCCTTGACCTTAACCCTAACCATGATGTAAACCTTAACCCTAGCTATAATACTAACAATAACTGTAACCCTAAGCCTAACCATAAACCTTACTCCAACCCCAACCATGATGTAAACCATAACCCTTACCATAATCCTAGCTATAACTCTAAACCCTAACCCTAACCTAACCATAACCATAAACCCTAACCCTAACAATAATCCTTAGCCCTAACCGTAAAACCTAATCTAACCCTAACCCTAACCTTATCCATAACTAAAAACCTATATGTAATCCTATCCATAATCCTAATCCTAATCTTAAACCCTAACCCTAATCTTAATCCTAAACCTTAACCTAACCATAGTCATCACCCTAACCCTAAGCCTAATCTTAAACCTAAAAACAATGTTAATCATCACCCTAACCCTAACCCTAACACTAACCCAAAATTTAACCCTAGCTAATATGTAAACCCTAACCCTAGCCATAATCCTAACTACGACCCTAACCATAATCCTAAACCTAACCTTAACCCCAACCATGATGTAAATAATAAACCTAACCATAACCCCAAACCATAACCCTAATCATAATCCTAACCTTAACCCTAACCTTAGCCATATTTGAATACTAATAATAAATCTAACTACAATTAAACCCTGAATAAATTATAATACTAACCCTAATCCTAACCCTAATCAAGATGTAAATCCTAACCCGAATAATAACCATACTTATAACCCTAAACGTAACCATAACCCAAACCCTCAAACTAACCCTAATCCAAACAATAATGTAAACCCTACAACTATGAGCCTAAACCTAATCTTAAACCCTATCACAAACCATAACCCTAGCCCTAAACCTAACCATTATCATAATCCTAACCTTAAACCCTAACCTAATCATAACCCTAACTATGATGTAAACCTTAACCTTGACCATAATACTGACTTTAACTCTTATCCAAAACATAACTATCAACGAAATCCTAATCCTAACCATACCCCTAATTATAATTCTAACCCTTATCCTACCTTTGACATAAACCCTAAACATAATTCTAACAATTTCACTATACCCTAACCCGAACCATAAGTTTAAACCTAATATTAAACTACAACCATAACGTAACCCTAATGATTATCCTAAACCAAAACCAAACCCTAACGTTGAAGCTAACCCTAACCATTACCATAACCCTAACCCTAATCATAACCCTAACTAGAACCATGATCATAACCCTAACAGGAACCATGATGTAAATGTTATCCTCAACCATAACACTAACCTTAACCCTAACGCTAATTATAACCATAATACTTGCCATTAAATAAATTTTAATATATCTTAGATTTTGGTATTTTCTTTGATCCTACAACACATATATATTGATTTGTTTTATGTTTTCCATGTTGGGCCGTGACACTGCCACTAGCATATATACCTTAAATTTTAATTTATTCTATATAAAATACACAAAGAGGTATCATTCTGAAGGCACCTATTTCAATTTAGGGTATACAATTGATTAAAAATAGGCAGCTCAAGAAGGATATCTATTATATATAGATTAAATTAAAATTTAAGGTATATATGCTAGTTAAATAGATTTGTTTTTTCTTTTGATAACATTTTATCTTTTTTAAAACTGAAATAATTCTACAAATCTGATAATTCTATTAATTCTATCATCTTAATTCAATTTTTAGATTAACAAATCTATTTTTAAGTAACATAAAATGAATATCATTATATTTTAAAGATTCTAACATTTCTTAAAATTATTTAAAATATAAAAAAATTAATTAAATTTAATTTATAATACTTAAATCTCACAACTAATAAACTATTTAATAATAAACCAAAATACTTTCAAAACAATCAATTAAGCATGTACATTTTAAAAAATTTAAAATAAAAATTATAAAAAATTACTTAAATTACTTATTGAAAAGTATAATGCTAGGTCCCTAAGATTTTAATTTTAAAACTGGTGGTCCCATGAATTTTGTAGTAGTTCAACTTACAAGTTTAAACTCAAAAAAGAAACTGTTAAACTCCGACATTTAAGGAAACTAGTGATCTCATGAATATAAGATTTTTGTATGTGCATAATAAAAACAAATAAAAAATGAACAAGTAAAAATAATTTATTTTCCTCCAAAACTATTTTTTGGTTAGAATTTAAATTAATAGAATATTTTGTATGTGCATAATAAAAACAAGAAGTAAAAATAATTTATTTCCATCCAAAACTATCTTTTAATAAAAATTAAATTTAGATGTTTAACAAGTAGGATACTTCTATTTTTTTTAAAGATTTCAAATAATCTCAAAGCACAATTTGTATTTATTCATAAGACCACATCTTCTATCATTCCATTCCATGATATCTTCTCAGTCTCTTATTCTCTAAATAAAGAGAGAGAAAATACTAAGAATACTAAGAATACCTACTATAGAAGAAAGAAGAATGATTGGGTACAATAGTAATGTTTATTCTCTAAATAAAGAGAGAGAAAATACTAGGAATACTAAGAATACCTCCTATAGAAGAAAGAAGAATGATTGGTACAATAGTAATGTTTATGGTGATGTGTAGGCAGAGCAGCACATAAAGCTATTATCAGTTTGCTCACAACACTTTTGGGTAGGGGTGATAAGGCATTGTGAACAATTCGGCATGCTGTTTTTACTGCATCCCGTACAACTGCCACATGCTTGCGCAGTGACTGAAGACCCTGCATTTCAATTAAAAGAAGAAATATTTCATGAAGAAAAAGATTACATTTAAACTGACCATTCCCATTAGATGTTTCTAAGAAAACTTATGACAAAGAAAAATTGTATGAATATATCTCACCCATCACTGTAATTGGTGAAAGAAAAATAAGAAGAACAAGAATGCAAGCATATAATGAAGAGCCCATCACAATTCCTTTGCCTTCCATTTGTTTTGAAATTACAAAATTATATGCAATGATAATAAAGGCAAGTATTTATATATTAAAAGCGTGAATTATTTAGGGAAGTTCTTCGTTTTCTCTCAACACATTGGTAACTTTTTTGTTTGAAATTCAATTGTGTAGAGATTGAAATGCACACATTGGAAACTTTGTTGTTTGAAATTCAATTGTGTAAAGATTGAAATACATTTAATTTGCAAGGTTGTCAAATACTCTAAGAGATGTTTCTATTGTTTTAAAATAGTATTGAATCTTGATATTAGATATACAAATGATGAACATGCATCAGTTCTCATTTTTTTTTTTAGGTTGCATTTAAATTGAAATACATTTAATTTGCAAGGTTGTCAAATACTCTAAGAGATGTTTCTATTGTTTCTATTGTTTTAAAATAGTATTGAATCTTGATATTAGATATACAAATGATGAACATGCATCAGTTCTCATTTTTTTTTTTTTTAGGTTGCATTTAAATAATTATTTGTTTGGTGGTAAACTATTTTGAATGATGAAGATACATAATATTCAAAATATCCCAATCATACTTAATATTTCATTCTATAGATAAAATTTCTAATTAATTTTTTCCTTTAAAAAGTTATTTTATTAACTTAATTATTATTATTAAGAATTAATTTATTTTACTTTAGAACTGTTTTTTTTTAGTTAAAATAAATTTTGACTAATATATATTTAAACATATATACCAACTATATTATAAAATGCCTATTTATTAAATATTTAAATTTTTAATGTTTTAAATAAATAATATATGTTTACATATTATAATTGTTCTTTATACTTTCATATAGCTTTTATCATTTACCAATTCTAATTCCACATTGCTAAATAAGTTTTCCTTTTAAAAAAAATATATTTCAATTTGTGAGTTATCTCTTTGTGCGTTTTGTTTCCATCGAGTCATTTGTTCTCTTCGTACTTGAACCGTTGAACTCTTTTTTCAAAAGGTTTAAAGGGTTCAAGGTTCAAAGCACAGTTTTAAAAAGGAAAAAAGTTAGTTGTTCTGGTCTTTGTCACCAAATTTTCAAACGCGTTCACTTAGTCTTCGGTCATTGAATTTTTGAACCCATTGAACCTCGTGTTCAAGTGGTTCAAGGGTTCAAGGTTCAAAAATGCCTTTTTAGTGGGTCGCGACAATGTATTGTTATATGACGAGCGCGAGTCTTTCTTTTTATGTTAACTCGATATGCGGTCTTGAACTTTGAACCAAATTTCAAGTGGTTCAAGAGGTTCAAGGTTCATTTTAATTAATCCTTTTCTTTGTCGCTCGTTCCCAGTGTTGTTTATGTGCTGACCGTTACTGTTTTATTGCTTAAATGAACTTGAACCATTGAACCTCGTGTTCAAGTGGTTCAAGGTTCATAAGTTCTTTTCAAACTAATCAGAAAAGCTTTTTGGTGGAAATAAAAGCAGCGTGACAAGAAGGAATATTCCCTTATTCGGCTTTTTGAAATTATAAATGTGGAAAGTAATCATGAAAATATCAAATTTCCTGTGCAGAAGTGATGGCTAATTAAGAAGGTGTCAAGTTTGTCATTTCACCATTACTTCGCATGCTTGAAGTAAATCATGATGAAGTGTGTGCAACCCTATTGATATTTTGCCATCTGATTAAAGGAAGATGTATAAGTTTATTTCCATATTTAAGAAAGTCACAGTTGCCTGACTTGAATTAATTGGAGGCGCCGAAGGTAAATCCAGCACTGTTCTCCAGAAGAATTTCCAGTTTTCATGGTGTTATCAGGTAAGTTCAGTTGTCTTCTCCTATGTTGTGTTTCTTTGTGCACTGAAGTTTTATTAGTATAGAAAAGGGGAAGATCTAAAAAAAATTGTTGGGGTAGCATATTGTATTGTTGTTAGAATTTCTTGGTTAATGGAATACATAGTTAAAATGAGGCCTGTGTTGCCCAAGCTTGACCGAACCTCATGTTTAGTGAGTATCTTGCCGGAAATGGAAGACACCTCCTTAGTTCATGCAGATTTGAGGAATTTCCTTGAAAGAACTAAGAATCCTCAGGCTGGGTCGCTAATGGAGAAGATAGTTAAGAGTGGTCTTGTGGAAGCTATTGCATTTCCATTAGTCACGCCGTGTCTAGATTTAGTGTTGTCTTGTACGAACAGATATGATTCTGAGAACATGTTAGTTAACAGGTTTGCCTTTTATACATTGTATTCTTTAAATCTCTGTATGCCCATTAATTAAAAGACAAAGCAACTAATAGTTGGATAATTCTAGAAATAATTATCCTCTACATACGGGTACAACTCCCCAACAAAGAATGATTTTCAATCACCTCTAATTTATAGTAATTTTGTTTGCATACTTTTTACTTGAAAGTACTTAAAGGAAGATCAATATTCATTTGTCAGCACACAATGAATATACTCTTAATTAATAACACGAATTCTGTTATGAAGTTCACAGACTTCAATCATTTATTTTTTAGAGAAAAATGCATTCTATGTGCATTCACATATAATGAGAAGAAAAGTAACAAATTCTTGATTCAAACTAAATCCACACAGAGATTATCATCCAAATCTATTAAACTCACAGATTTAATACTACAGAATTTGTAACAATTTTATTCATAAAAACTATTCTTTTCTTTCCCAAAATATCATGAAAAACAGATGTTATCTATTGCATTAATTTCCCCCAAAAATATTTCAGACTAGAATGGAGTCTTATTCATCCCTTATATAGCCACAACAGGGCTTACAATAAAAGCGGGAAACACAAAAAAACTAACTTTTCCACCCCGTGAAGTTCGGCAAAATTATCAAATGAAACTATCTTATCAAATTCCCAGAAAACAGAGCCTATTGTCTAGAAAACATGAAACAATTTTAAGAAACAGATTCTTTCTTCCAATCAAAATACGCCATAATGAAGTGTTGGATAACAGTATTATGTGGAAGCCCCACGTGTGCTATACACTATTTCCACACCTCCTTTTCCTTGTGAACCTGCGCAACCTTATCGGAGTGGCTATCCAGATGTCCAATGCATAGGAAGAGAAGCAACTCAATTTTAGCGATAATAGTTAGGTCGTCTAAGACCAAGCCTTTAGCGTCCTTCACATAGTTAATCTTTTTCTCAAAAGATTTTGTTATTGCTTCAACCGTTTCTAGTGTCCCGTCACTTTTTAGGCACTTAATTCCAATGCATAGGAGCTCATTTTTGCATGGACATGGTTAACTCTACAAGTTGGTCTGCTAATTTCGTGAATTCTTCATATGCCTATTTTATCAGAGAATTCCTCCATTCAATGTTCATTTGGTAGACATACAAGATGCTATCATCCAGTCCTGGCACTGGTTTTTCAACCAGGAATTTCATAACTTCGTAAGTCTATACCTCTCTCATCTGTGCAACCCTTATTGCCTTCAACTGTAGAATTTTCTATCTTAGCATCTGTCAATGGATGTGCAATTTCTGCCACCCAATTTCCACTGTCAATGTCAAAATCAATTTTTGACATAGTCTTTGATTTCTTGGCTTTGGGAGTATTTCCCAAGCACTTACTCACCATATCCTCTATCGGAATGGAGGCAGGGACTATATTTGTCTTTTTACTGCCAAGCATATTATCCAACCAAATTAGGCCTGTGGAAGCTGGATTCTTTCCAAAATCAGTTCCTACATCTTTTCCATTTTTTATTATTATGGTAGAGCCCACCTAAAAGGCTTCCTGTTCTTGTTGGTTGGTGTCCTCATCATCTCGATTTTGTTTCTCTAAACCTAGATTTTTTTGAATGGCATCCATTTCAAGATCAACCACTACTGTGTCTGGAGGTGAGGGTTTTCTTTTACTCCTAGCTTTAGAGTGGGTAACCCTAACAGGAGTCAATTGCCCTTTGCTTTGTAATGCCTTGCTTTTCTGCTCACCTTTATCCTTTTTGTGAGAATGACCTACATCACAAGGTTGAATAAATGTATTAGAAACCAGGCTCTTAGAGGATGAAGTTGAACCCCTCTGCTGACTTTTTCTCAATCTGTGTTGCTTAAGCCATTTCTCCATTCTTAGTATGACCATGACGGATCTAGTTTGAATATCTTCCTCCTCATTTTTCTCCCAATTTATCTATGAGATTACCTCGGGCTTCCTATCTTCAACAAATAGTGAATCAATTAAATCTTTTCAATTATCCACAACATGAGTAGTGTCCATTTCCAGGCCATACTCTCTTACTTGTTGCACAGTGAACCTTAGGTGGGCTCTTCTCCAAACTTCATACTCACAGTCTACCCAGAAGTCTTCTAGATTCGGCATATGCTAAAAATGTTTCCTAATTGTAAGATGAGCCATTGCAAAGCCTTTAATATCAAAGGAAGTGCGAGGAACATACAGTTTGAAATTGAACTGTTTGAACTCTAGTTCAAGGTTCAAGGCATCTGAAACACTATTGCAAGTGTAATATGTTAGTTCAATAGGGAAAGAAACCCTTGTTTGATGCTTTTCTCTGTATTTATTTTCTATATAGGCAAGCTGTCTACTTAGTTCGATTAGCACCTGTGTATCAAAGACATACCTCAGCAATTTATAGGGTTCTCCTTCAAAGCCACCAACCCTCAGATAAGTGAATCTAGAAAATTGAATGTAGAAACGTCATAGGTACTTATAAATTGCATAGCTTCCCCGGTCAATCTTTTATGCATGTCTCCTCTTAATTCAAATACTATCCTGCCCAGAAAAATATTTTGAACTTCATAATAATTTTCTACTACCCTGTGCTGTTGTAAATGTGGATAGTACTCATAAATTCTCATATCATCTTGCCAAATTTCATGGAATAAACCTGTCCATTGGCGTATACAAGCTAATAAATATATAAGATAGGAAGACATATAAAAATTATTGTTTCCAAAGTAGCTTAAGCCCTCATGCATACTCTCTACAATTAGCTCGGCCCAGTCTATATATCTTTTCTCAACAAAAATAACCTAAACAAAGAATTACATCCAATCTTCCCAGTAATAGGCAATCTAATTTCCCCGCACCCTATGTAAGAGAATGATTATATCCCTTACTTCTTGAATCATGTGATCACGGGTTAATGGGCTTGGCAACCTAGAACCCCCTTTTTGGAATTTCAACAGCCAATTCTTGGCAATAACACTTTGGTAATAGGCCCTTTTTTCTAAGCAAAGCCCTTGTGACTTGTAAACCATCCAGTCCTTGTATTTTTCTTTCTCAGGAATTCTCATTACTGTGGCAATGGTCTACTGACTAATTACCAGCAAACTTTTCCCCTTTACATCCCTAATACACCTCTCGATAGGGTCATATCTTCTCATACATTCTATTAAAACTAATTCTGGACATGATACGCTAGGGGGAAATGCTACAACTTCAATCAACCCACTGTCTAGAATTTTTTGCATTATAGGGGTATTGGCATAATTACGTGTTCTTTCATGAAATTCCTCTAAATTTACTGACAGCAAGAAGGTGTCTCCTATGTTAGGCAAGGAATAGACTAAGCTAGATTTTGGGTCCGGCTAAGGTGATTTCGGTCTCATCTTTACTCAATAACCAGGAAAAGTGTACAACAAGAAGAATTGACTGAACTAACTGAAATACTGAACAACACTTTTCAATTTATGCAATGTAATAGGGAGGAAAGAAGAACTTGACCTCACCTTTCATGTAGAACCAAAAATTCACACAAAGTTGAGAAAAGAAACTACCACCGCCACTATTCCCCTACTGACTGATTTGAACAAACAACAGAGGCCAATAACTTATTTTCAAAGAAACAGACTCATAACATAACCTAAAATGTTGGTTGCATGACTCTTTATGATTCCTGCTAGCATGATTATCTGTGCCAATTGTGCCGAAAGGATTTGATCCTGACACTTTATTAATTCCCGCATACTTTCTCCTCCATGCCAATTGTGCCAAAAGGATTCGATCCTGACACCTTATTAATTCCCACTTACCTTCTCCCTTCATATCTTTTCTCAACATGATTATCTCTAGTACGGATGTCATTATCATTCATTACTTTTGAGGTTCATCATTCAAATCCGGAATATTCCTTTATATGCCGATACTTCATTACTTTGTCTACAAAATTATCTATCTTCAAACCTTGAAACCTGAACCATTAAAAAAAGTAGTTCACAGGTTCAAGTTCAAGACTGCACTAGAGAACAAAACATTCAGTCAAATAAGGACTCACACTTTACAAACATAACTCACAAGGACTTAATACAACGTGTTTGAACCTTGAACCCTGAACCTCCTTTTAAAAGGTTCAAAGGTTCAAGTTCAACAACAACTATTTACAAAGTCTATTGATGCCCTACTTAACACAAATCCATTACTTCATACACCGACTTTGAACTTTGAATTTTGAACCACTTTTTGAAAGGTTCAAAGGTTCAAGTTCAAGAAAGACCACAAAACGTAAACTTTCATTGGATGCAGACAACTTAAAGGAGCAGACTAACATTGGCTCTGACTATGGACTAGGACGGTAATGGACTAAGAAATGAACCCAAAAATCTCTGGTTTCACAAAATAAGACTCATAGGGAAAGGATCTAAACCTCAACGAACTAAACCTATGATTAATCACAACAAAATTTAATATACAAGACCTGCAAGGGACTCTTGCTTACAATTTATATAATTTCAAATCCTACCCATTATAGGTCAAGGGAAGCACAGTTCCATCTGGGTATGCAAGTATAAATGAATTTGGTCCTTTTACTTCATGGATGTAGAATGACCCCTTCCAAAGCGATTCAAATATTCCATGTGCTCCTTTTGGTGCCTTTCTGTTGTCCCAAAGTAAAACTTGATCACCCGACATGAATTTCCGTGGTCTGGCTCTCCTGTCAAATATTTTCTTGACTCTCATCTGATGTTCTATAATCCGATCAACCAATTTCTCTCTTTCCTCTTCAACTTTCATTAAATGCATAATTCTCCTCTCCAGAGAATCCTAAGAATGTACATCATCTATTACTATTTGTAACTTTGAAGCCGCAAGTTCTAGAGCAAGTGATAACTGAGCTCCTACACTATAGACTAACTCGAAAGGTGACATGCCAATTTCTCTCTTTGGAGTAGTACGGTCTACCCAGAGAGCTTCATATAACTTCTTATGCCAATCTTTGAAATTTTCACTAACTAATTTATTCATAATATTTATCAGGTTTTTATTACTTTACTCTGCTTGGTCGTTACCCTATGGGTAATAATCTGAGGAATGAGCAAGAGAAATCCCATAATCATAGAAAAACATAGAAATTTCAGTGGAGGAGAAACTAGTTGCATTATCAGCCACAAGTTTATGAGGAACTCCAAAACGAACCAAAATATTTTCCTTTAGAAAATTACAGACAACCTCTGATGTAGTCTTTCTTTCAAGAATAGCTTCAACCCATTTTGTGAAGTAGTCAGTAGCAGTCAGAATATGAGTGTGTCCTGCACTTGATGTAGGCAACAATGGCCCTATGAAATCTAAACCCCACTGTTTAAATGGTTCATCAATACTTACAGGTCTGAGAGGCAATGCTGCAAGTTGAGGCTTTCCAGTGAACATTTTACATTTTTCACATCTGGCTACCCAAGCATAAGCATCTTTGAACATACTTGGCCAATAATAACAATTCCTCAGGATTTTATAAGCAGTTACTATTGATGAAAAATGACTGCCACAGGCTTCATCATGAAAAATTTTCAACAATGATTCTTCGAGTGGTTTATCTACACAGCGTAAGAAAGTTCCATCCAACCCTTTTTTGTATAGCACATCATTAAAAATGACATACTTGGCAGCCTTCAATCTTAGGTTTCACCTTTCTCTCAAAGATAGATGTGTCGGACAATCTCCATAAGTTAGATAATAGGCAACATCTGCAAACCAAGTATCTTGAAGTCCAACAAACAGAACCAAGGGAAATTCCTTATTATTTTCATGTTCATTTTCTGCAAGTAACTTAAATAGACCTTGTCCTCTCACCAATTTGGTTGGCTTTATATCTAAGTTAAATTCCTGAATCTTAGAAACCCATGAGGCTATATTATTCATTCCAATATCCTGTTGTGTTAGAATGCTTTTAACAGCAGAATGAGGCACATATACTACTGCATGGGAATGGAGAATATAATACCTAAACTGCTTTACAACTTTCACAACAACAAATGCCTACTTTTCCATCAGCGAATATTTTAATTCATGCTTTTTCAATGCCACACTCATGAACGCTATCGGAACTTCTTCAGCTTCTTCATTTTTCTGAAGCAATATTCCTGACATAGTATGTTCTGAAGCATAACAATAAATAATTAAATCTTTCTTAAAATCAGGATTAACAAGGGTAGGAGCATGTGCTATAGCTTTCTTAATTGCTTCAAAGGCTTTCTTTCCCTCTTCATTCCACTTAAACACTAATTTTTCACTCATTAAGTTCAAAATATATCGGGTGGTCTCTGCAAAATCTGGAATAAACCTCCTTAAAAATTTTACCTACTCAAAGAAGGATTTGACTCCATTCTTATTAGATGGAAAGCTTAGTTATTGAATTGCCCTTTCCCTTTCAGGATCCACTTTGACACCTTCCTTTGAGACAATATGACCTAATAATTTACCCTCGGTGACACCAAACACTGATTTCTTAGGGTTTAAAGACACTGCATGTTCCCGACACCTTTGTAGTACCTGTCTTAAGTCTCTTAAGTGGTACTATCTCCTTTCTAAAAATATCGTTAAATCATCAAGATATACAACTATTATTTTATCCTTCAGATGACCAAAAGACAAGTCCATGGCTCTCTGAAAGGTTGCTCTAGCATTAATCAAACCAAAAGGCATTCTATTGTATGCAAAGGTACCCCAGGGATTAATAAAGGTTGTTTTATGTTGATCCTGTTCTTGAACACTGGTCTGATTATAACTAGAAAAGCCATCCAACATAGACATCATTTCTGAGCCTAAGACTGTCTGCAAAATATGATCCATTGAGGGTAAAGGATAATTATCGTTCAAACTGGCCTGATTCAAATTTTTGAAATCTACACATATCCTTATTTCCCCATTTTTCTTACAAACAGGAAGTATGTTTGCAATCCAAGTAGAATGATGAATAGGATAAATAATCCTTTCTTTCAACATCTTATCTACCTCTCTAAAAATAGCCTCCGCAACTTTAGGGTTGAAACCACTTAGCTTCTGTCTAAAAGGACTTGCTCCAGGCTTTAAAGGAATATGATGTTGAAAATGTCCATCCCTAAAGTTTTTCAGATCATCATAGCACTAGGCAAACACATCTCGAAACTCCATTAAGAGACTTATGAATCTCTGCTTTTTCTCAGACATACAATATTTTCCTAAGTTAACATACTTAGGATCTTCCTCTATTCCAATGTTGACTCTTACATATTCTCTTGTATCCTGAGCTATAGGAATTTGCTCATCCTTCCTTTGCCTTAAAGCATCATGATGATCAAAAAGACATTCCAAAGAAACCAAACCTTTAGGAATCCTATTTCCCTTTAACTGCACTATCCCTTCATTTGCCTCTTGTTTTAAATCTAGAGAGAACACTTTGCACTCTGAGGTTGAACCTTCAAAGAAAGTAGTTGTAAACATCTATGCACATTGCAAGAAATTCTTGATCTGCTGATCATTTTCAAACACCTGCCAAAATGCTGAGTTATCAGGCACACTTCGTCGATAAATTAGTTCTACTCGATAAGTATCATCTATAAATTCTGGATGTGGAACTAGAAGGGAAGCTGATACTGCTAAAGAATCAACTTTAGAATTTTGCTCTCTAGGAATAGCTTCAATAAATAATGCATCAAACCCTTCAATTTCATCCCATACTCTATTCCTGTAATGCCTCAATCTCTCATTCTTGACATTGAATAACCCCTTGACTTGCTTCACAATCAACTCTGCATCCCCTTTAACTTGTAGCAGCCTTATTCCCAATTTCTTTGCTTCAGACCGTCTTAACAATAAAGATTCATACTCGATTGTATTATTTGTATTCATAAATTGTAACTTAAAGGAAAATGGAGTGATATTTTCAGAAGGAGGAATTAAAACAACCCTTGCCCCTGAACCAGATGCTAAACAACTACCATCAAACTCCATACCCCAAAGGTCATTGGCTCTTTGTGACTGATGAGTTGAAGCTATGATGTCATTGTCAGACAAAATCATATAGTTGCCAAAATTACATTCTTGATACAAAATTTGTGCTTTAGGATCATCCGTTGGGAAAACAGTAAATTTAGACTTTGGTTTTGGTTGCAAAATAACTTGTCTTTTCCCAATAGGAATGGTGACTTGGGACCAATCCATCTTAATTTCACCACCTAGGTCTTTGCAAAAGGTCCGACTAAGTAGCATGCCATAACTTGCTGGAATATCAACTACTAAAATAGTCAACTTAACATGTTTATCAGGGTGTACAACAAGAGTCACTTGTGCATCTTTAATCTATCCTACAAGAGGAATTTGTTTGGAATCCATGGAATAGCATCTACCAAAGGTTTTTGTTAAAGATAACCCTAAGGCCTTAGCTACAGTGGATGGCATAATATTATCTGAGGCAATAGAATCAATAATACAGTTATTCAATCTATGTCCATTTATGAAGAGAGACACATAAAAAGGGCCAGGTTTAGGCTCAAAAATAGGTATCATTTCATCAGTTTGATTACCAACAATATCAGATGAAGTTTCAGAACTGACTGGACATGTTAACTCTTGATATTGTGGCATTGAGGCAAGATTAACTGATAGCTGAGTTGTCCCAATTCACATAGAAGCATTGTTCCCTTTAACAAATTTAACAATCCTATCAAGTTCTTTAGGGTTTGATTTTAGATATTCTGCTAGTGAGATTTGAATTCTAGAGGATTTACAAAATTCTATTCTATCAAAAGGACTGACTATGTCTACAGGCTTTAACAATGGAATTTCTTGTACCTATAAATCATTGTTGTGAGAATGAGAGAAGATTTCTTTACCTTTGAAACTTCCAACTAGGGATGAAGAAGCCCCTTGAGACTTAATATTGTGCTGGTTTTTGGTTAATACTGCACATGAAGGATCTTCTAAGGTAACCAAAATGTCGCCTCCTCTTTCTAAATCTGACTCATACTCTAGGAAGTGTATTTCAAAGTCACTAAGTTGCCCTAAAGATTCTTCTTCGCTTACTTCCCTCAACATCTCTTTTGAACCCATCAATTGTGTATAGCATACCATTTCAGGACAAGAATTTCCATCATGATCATCAGTAAGATGAAAGATACACATATTAGCTTTTGGTGGAGGTGCCTCAATGGCTAACCTCTATTGAACAAGAGGTAATGATTGATTTCAAAATATTCTAGGAACATCTTGATAGGGCTGAGGATATGTCATATTAGACTTAGGCAATTGTCTCTTAAGTGTTATGATATCATTCATCAACCTTTGAATCACAAGATTTGATGTAGTAGTTGATGTTGAGGCTTGTGTAGTAGAGGTTTGAACCTCTCTTTTCCACTTCCTTGCTGTAATTAAATCATCCTCCAATTCAATTGCTAAGGTCTTGGTAGCTTCTAGGTTTTGTACTCTCTGCCTATGGATCAAGAAACTTATTTCTAAGGGCATTGAGTTGATAAAGAAACACTTCAAATTATCAGCAGAGGGTCTTTGATTAACAAGGATTTTATGAACTATCTTGTTAAATCTAGCCACAAAATCTCTCATAGTTTCAGGAATCTTTTTTTTAAGCTGCACTAACTGAGCCAAAAGAAAATGCTCATCCTCAGCTAACTTGAACCTGGCTTCAAATTTTGTCTTAATATCTTGCCAGTTCATAATATCACCATTCGGTAAATGGTAGAACCAATCTACAGCTGCATCAGTAAATGTTCAAACAAAAAGTCTGACAGCTACATCCTCATGCTGAATTGCTAACACACCACATGCCACATGAAAAGCATTCAAATGCTCACTAGTTGTGACTTTTCCATCTCCAGTAAATTTAGGCAGGTGATCTCGCGAGCGTTTTGGTAAAGGGTTTAAATTAGCTCCTAAAGCGAGTGGTCCTACAGTTGGTCCCCAGGGATTATTCACAACCATTGGTAAGATAATGTTTAAAGGCATAGGGTTGAAAACCGTAGGAAGGGAAACACCATAAAACATCAGGGCATGACAAGTAGAAGATACGAGTATATGAGAAAAAGCACTAGGAGGTCTACTCCTTGCTCTTCTTTGTGGCATAAAGGAAGTAGAAAAATTCAAATTCTGCAATTCTTGAGAAATTGAATCAATAACTCCTTCATGCCTCTGGGACCTCGTATACCTTCTGGACTCCAGCCTGGTTACAAAGTATATCTCTAATGTTTCACCAGAATGAATTCTAAAGCTAATCACAGGATAGCCCTATACATCTCATGATTTTATTTCTGATCTCTTATTCGACTCCCCAACAGAGTCGCCAAAAATCTACTAGTTAACAGGTTTGCCTTTTATACATTGTATTATTTAAATCTCTGTATGCCCATTAATTAAAAGACAAAGAAACTAACAGTTGGATAATTCTAGAAATAATTATCCTTTGCATATGGGTACAACTCCCCAACAAAGATTTTCAATCAGCTCTAATTTATAGTGATTTTGTTTGCATACTTTTTACCCGAAAGTACTTAAAGGCAGATCAATATTCATTTGTCAGCACACAATGAATATACTCTTAATTAATAACACGAATTCTATTATGAAGTTCACAAACTTCAATCATTTATTTTTTAGAGAAAAATGCATTCTATGTGCATTAACATATAAAGAGAAGAAAAGTAACAAATTCCTAATTCAAACTAAATCCACAAAGAGATTATCATCCAAATCTATTAAACTCACAGATTTAATACTATAGAATCTATAACAATTTTATTGATAAAAGCTATTCTATTCTTTCCCAAAATATCTTGAAAAATAGATGTTATCTATTGCATTCCTTTCCCCCAAAAATATTTCAGACTAGAATAGAGTCTTTTTTATCCCTTATATAGCCATAGTAGGGCTTACAATAAAAGCGAGAAACACGAAAAAACTAACTTTTTCGCCCCGTGAAGTTCGGCAAAATTATCAAATGAAACTATCTTTTGAAATTCCCAAAAAATAGAGCCTATTGTCTAGAAAGCATGAAATAGTTTTAAGAAATAGATTCTTTCTTCCAATCAGAATATGCTGTAATGAAGTGCTGGATAACAGTATTATGTGGAAGCCCCACGTGTGCTATACGTTGTTTCCACACCTCCTTTTCCTTGTGAACCAATGCAACCTTATCAGAGTGGCTATCCAGATGTCCAATGCATAGGAAGACAAGCGACTCAATTTTAGCAATAATAGTTAGGTCATCTGAGACCAAGCCTTTAGCCTCCTTCACATAGTTAATATTTTCTCAAAAGATTTTGTTATTGCTTCAACCATTTCTAGTGTCCTGTCACTTTTTAGGCACTTAATTCCAATGCATAGGAGCTCATTTCACATGGAGGTGGTTAACTTTGGAAGTTGGTCTACCAATTTCGTGAATTCTTCATATGCCTTTTTTATTAGAGAATTCCTCCATTCAATGTTCTTTTGGCAGACATACAAGATGCTATCATCTAGTCCTGGCATTGGTTTTTCAACCAAGAATTTCATAACTCCATAAGTCTGTACCTCTCACATCTATGCAGCCCTTGTTGTTCATTCCACCTCTTCATTTTTCTAATTACTTATTTATGTCTCCAATTCTTTCATTACCTATATTGCCTTATTATGGACTTTACTCAGGTTCCCAAAATACTCAGCTCCAAATTTCTGTATCTGCTCCTACCACTCCATTACGGTCTCTGTTATCAGTCTACATTTCTATATTTATTCCAAGGTTTTCTGATTGGCCAAGGACTTTGGATCAAATGACGTAGGCAGATGTGACAAGGGTTGAGGATTCGGACTATTTATTGCCTCAATGTACTCTTCCATTCTGTGCAACATTTCCTTCATTCGATGTTTGTCCCTTTCATCTTTTCAAGTCCTTGTGATAATCTTCTTAGTTGAATCTTTGAGATGAAGGACGTCTGTGGCATGAGTAGCAGGCCCTATGTTCACCTTTTCAATGGCAAAATCCTAAACTGTAGGATTTTCTATCTTAGCATCTGTCAATGGATGTACAATTTCTGCCACCCAATTTCCACTGTAAACGTCAAAATCAATTTTTGACAAAGTTTTTGATTTCTTGGCTTTGGGAGTCTTTCCCAGGCACTTACTCACCATATCCTCTATCCGAATGGAGGTAGGGACTATATTTCTCTTTTTACTGCCAAGAATATTATCCAACCAGACTGGGCCTGTGGAGGCTGGATTCTTTCCAAAATCAGTTCCTACATCTTTTTCATTTCTTATTATTATGGTAGAGTCCACCTAAAAGGTTTCTTGTTATTGTTGGGTGGTGTCCTCATCATCTAGATTTTGTTGCTCTGAACCTGGATTATTTTGAATGGCATCCATTTAAAGATCAACCACTACTGCATCTGGAGGTGAGAGTTTTCTTTTACTCCTAGCTTTAGAGCGGGTAACCCTAATAGGAGTCAATTGCCCTTTGATTTGTAATGCCTTGCTTTTCTGCTCACCTTTATCCTTTTTGTGAGAATGACCTGCATCACAAGATTGAATAAATGTATTAGAAACTAGGCTCTTAGAGGATGAAGTTGAACCCCTCTGCTGACTTTTTCTCAATCTGTGTTGCTTAAGCCATTTCTCCATTCTTAGTATGACCATGAGGGATCTAGTCTGAATATCTTCCTCCTCATTTTTCTCTCAATTTATCTCTGAGATTACCTCAGGCTGCCTATCTTCAACAAACCGTGAATCAATTAAATCTTTTCCATTATCCACAACATGAGCAGTGTCCATTTCCAGGCCATACTCTCTTACTTGTTGCACAGTGAACCTTAGGTGGGCTCTTCTCTGGACTTCATACTCATCCTCATAGTCTACCCAGAAGTCTTCTAGATTCGGCATATGCTAAAAATGTTTCCTAATTGTAAGATGAGCCATTGCAAAGCCTTTAATATCAAAGTTAGTGCGAGGAACATACAGTTTGAAATTGAACTATTTGAACTCTAGTTCGAGGTTCAAGGCATCTGAAACACTATTGTAAGTGTAATAGGTTAGTTCAATAGGGAAAGAAACCCTTGTTTAATTCTTTTCTCTGTATTTCTTTTCTATATAGACAAGTTGTCTACTTAGTTCCATTAGCATCTGTCTATCGAAGACATACCTCGACAATTTATAGGGTTCTCCTTCAAAGCCACCAACCCTCAGATAAGTGAATCTAGAAAACTGAATGTAGAAACTGCCATAGGTACTTATAAATTGCATAGCTTCCTCAATCAATATTTTATGCATGTCTCCTCTTAATTCAAATACTATCCTGCCCAGAAAAATATTTTGAACTTAATAATTATTTTTTGCTACCCTGTGTTGCTGTAAATGTGGATAGTACTCATAAATTCTCATATCATCCTGCCAAATTTCATGGAATAAACCTGTCCATTGGCGTATACAAGATAAGAAATATATAATATAGGAAGACATATAAAAATTCTTGTTTCCAAAGCATCTTAAGCCCTCATGCATTCTCTCTGCAATTAACTCGGCCCAATCTATATATCTTTTCTCACCAAAAATAACTTGAACAAAGAAATACATTCAATCTTCCCAGTAATAGGCAATCTGATTTCCCTGCACCCTATGTAAGAGAATGATTATATCCCTTAATTCTTGAATCATGTGATCACAAGTTAAAGGGCTTGGCAACCTAGAACTCCCTTTTTGGAATTTCAACAGCCAATGCCTGGCAATAACACTTCGGTAATAGGCCCTTTTTTCTGAGAAAAGCCCTTGTGACTTGCAAACTGTCCAGTCCTCGTATTGTTCTTTCTCAGGAATTCTCATTACTATGGCAATGGTCTGCTGACTAACTACCAACAAACTTTTCCCCTTTACATCCCTAATACACCTCTCGATAGGGTCATATCTGCTCATACATTCTAAAACTAATTCTGGACATGATACGGCAGGGGGAAATGTTGAAGCTTCAATTAACCCACTATCTAGAATTTTCTGCATTAAAGGGGTATTGGCAGAATTACATGTTCTATCATGAAATTCCTCTAAATTTATTGATGGCAAGAAGGTGTCTCCTATGTCAGGTAGGGAACAGACTAAGCCAGATTTTGGGTCCGACTGAGGTGATTTCGGTCTCATCTTTACTCAATAACTAGGAAAAGTGTATAGCAAGAAGAATTGATTGAACTAACTGAAATACTAAACAACACTTTTCAATTTATGCAATGTAATAGGGAGGAAAGAAGAACTTGAGCTCACCTTTCATGCAGAAACAAAAATTCACACAAAGTTGAGAAAAGAAACTACCATCGGCGCTATTCCCCTACTGACTGATTTGAACAAACAATAGAGGCCAATAACTTATTTTCAAAGAAACAGACTCATTACATAACCTGAAATGTCTGTTACATGACTCTTTATGATTCATGCATGCATGATTATCCGTGCCAATTGTGCCGATAGGATTTGATCCTGACACTTTATTAATTCCCGCATACCTTCTCCTTCGTGCCAATTGTGCCGAAAGGATCTGATCCTGACACCTTATTAATTCCCGCTTACCTTCTCCCTTCATATATTTTCTCAACATGATTATCTCTAGTATGGATGTCATTATCGTTCATTACTTTTGAGGTTCATCATTCAAATCCGGAATATTCCTTTATATGTCGATACTTCATTACTTTGTCTTCAAAATTATCTATCTTTGAACCTTGAACCCTGAACCATTAAAAAAAGTAGTTCAGAGGTTAAAGTTCAAGACTGCACTAGAGAACAAAACATTTAGGTAAACAAGGACTCACACTTTACGAACATAACTCACAAGGACTTAATACAACATGTTTGAACCTTGAACCCTGAACCTCCTTTTAAAAGGTTCAAAGGTTCAAGTTCAACAACAACTATTTATAAAGTCTATTGACGCCCTATTGAACAGAAAGACATTACTTCATACACCAACTTTGAACTTTGAACTTTGAACCACTTTTTGAAAGGTTCAAAGGTTCATGTTCAAGAAAGACCACAAAACGTAAACTTTCTTTGGTTGCAGAAAACTTAAAGGAGCAGACTAACAGAACATATGTATCAGAACTAGTGATGGTGAAGTGTTAGTCCATATTAACTGGGAAATGGTGATGGGGCCAATGGGTATTTTGCATAAAGAGGATTATGAGGATTGGACCATTGGAAATCCATACACCTATTTCTCAGAGAAGAAGAGCAAGTACATAAGTACAATTGCAAGAAATTGTCTCTTGAGGATTTAGAAAGGAGGATCACGACTACCCAAAACATTACCTAGAGAATACCTCATCACTGAGTTGCGGGAAATTGTTGTGCTTTTAAACAAAGTAAAAGGGAATTCACATTCCTTCTATTGGGAAGATTGGATGTACATTTTTGTCCAAGTGGTTCTATCTGGTGATAGATTTCTGGATTGGTCTCAGGTGATTGCGGAGAGGATTCAAGAGGGGCTAAGCAACTTTGTGGGTATGACTGCATTATACATGTCTTCTTACCTATTTTATATTTTGGCCTACACATAGGATTGGCCTGGATTACCCAATGAACATTGGATTGATGGAATGAGGGTTTATGATTTTTACCCTTTGCTGTGATAACAGAGATATGCTGAACAAATTGACAGATGGAATGGAGTCTTTGCGGGAAGACTGGCCTTTGAACACCAGGGTGATGCCAACAAGTGAATGTCCACAGAGGCTATGGAGTTTGTGAGTATTTATGGAAGCTTTTTTAACTAGTTTCCATGGTTTACTTTCATATGGGTAGGTGGTTTTGAAGGCCAACCATTCAAATTACCCAGGTACACCTTTGATAGCTTCATACTTACAGAGGTGAGTAGGCAACTAGCCCATAGAGATAAAAGACTAGGGGCAAAGGGATAATCCGAGGTGGCTTTTCTCATTTATCTTGGGTATTACAGCTGCAAATCAGTATCAGATGCTTTGAATCTAGAATTGGAGTTTAAAAGGATGAATTTGCAGCTATATGTAGCTAGGCGAAGTTTTGATAGCAAAGGTTATGCAAGGGAGAACCTTAACATACATAGTTGTTTCTGCCATGAACCCCAGATGGAAGATTATAGGGAAAATTGCAAGGATGAGCATGAAGTGATAAAGAGGTTGTGGTGAAGATTCACTTGCGACAGATAGTTGTCTTGAGGCTCCCAATTAATACATCAGGTGTGTTGGAAGATACGGAGGAACATGTCCTCGATCCTGAGTTTGGTACTGAGATTGAAGGGAAACCGATTCCAGAAATTGACTGGAACAAAAAAGAAGATGATAGCATTCAAACAAGGACCTTCAATGTTGTTAGGAGAATAAAGAGAGGGTTGAGAAAACTAAAATTCAAGGAGGGTCCTTCCATGTCCCCACATGAATCAATAAGTGATTCACACATCCTGTTTCAATCTCTAATTTTTGCCACTAATAAAATTACTGATATTGTAGGTGTCTCAAAGCTCGTTGCAGAGAAAATATTGCCAAGAAGGTCAGGAAGGTTGCCATCTAGTCTTATAGCTGCCCGAGTAACTTGGTCAAGAACAAAGAAGAAGAGTAGAGAGCCTGTTCTGCAATAGGTCATAGTGGATTTAGACCCCAGTGAAGACACTGAACAAATAATGGACCCATAGGATCAAAGTAAACCTGGGATACAAGAAGTGGATACAAATGAAGGAGTAGGAACTCAACAGGATCCCATGAATGCCCTGGTAATCGTTACTTCCCCAGATACACAGGTCACCCCGCCACCTAAAGGATCTATCAATGCTCCAAAATGGCTGGAAGCCACCATTGGAAAGAAAAGGAGTGTGGTGCCGGTCACCATCCCATTGGAGGACATGGTTAGTAAATGCTTAGGAAAAGCATTAAAGCCCAAAAAGCTTGAAACACAAGCAATGCTTGATGTGGATGACACAACAGGACACTGGACAGGTAAAGTGGCCAAGCCCATTCCCAGGAGAGATGTAGATAAGGCTACAGAGGAAGATTTTATTGTGGAGAAAATAGATTTGAGCATCGCATCAAGGGTCGTGGATGTAAAACATTTGGAATCTTCTACAAAGAGGATAATCTCCAGGACTTGGAAAGATGAAAAAGACAAGAGAGAAATAAAACAAATGGTCACATAGATGGCAGAGTACTTCAATGCTATTCAGAATCCAAATCCTCAACCATTGTCACAGATACCAGTGTCATTTGACCCCAAGTCTCCAACAAACCAGAAGATGCTTAATCAAGTTCAAAGGAACAGGGTAGTGAAAGAGATGTTCAACAAATGGTTGGATCTAATAATTCAACAAGGATCGGAATATATTACTAATCTGGTCAAGGTTTATAAAGATGCAGAAACTGTGAGTAAAGAACTTGAACTGGAGATAGTCGCTTGGGAAAAGGAAAGGGTTAAGTGGGTAGTGGTCCTCACACAAATGAATGATGTTCAGAAGTATGTAGTTGCAAAGTTCTTAGCTGAGAAACCAATGGATAACCTAGATGATAATGTGCTATATGTGTCAAAGAAAAATGTGGAATGGTGCAACTCAATAATCGGGTAGGGCCATGAAGAATCCACTAAGCTACTCAGGGGACTGACTGATTTGATTGACACTATACAGAAGGACCTCAAATGTATTGATATTTAACTCATGAAGGAGAGAGCAAAAGTGATTGAGGAAGTTCTAGACATGATTAAAGTCTTTAAAGATAGAGTTCATTCCATTCAGACCACAAAATCTTTGACTACCGATGACTTTTCAAAAGTAGCAAGGATTGAATCAATACTCATTGTCTGTTTGGATCACTTGGAGGTTCACAAAGTAAAGGTCACGTAGGTGAATATGGACAAGGAAGTGTGGAAGCAGAGGATTATACACATTGGCCTACCCTATTTCCATGTTATCCTGAACTTTTCGACCACACACCTATAATGGCAAGGATCCGCAACAAAACAGGACAAGCCTGTAACTTCCTAGGTTGCGGTAGACGCTTAGTTATGCTACAATGAAATGTCGGTCTTTCAGTGGCTACTAGTTTAGATTTCTTTTTGTGTCATCTAAACAGTTTCTTTCATTGAAGTGAAAGTAATGTTATTTGTCAATTATGTAAAAACTATGGCCCGGTGGCTATTTAAGCTGAAAAGCTTGCTTTTGAAAGGGTTTTGAAACTGTGATTTTAGAAACAATAGAAGAGTTTTTGATACGAATTGTGGAAAATGAAGTAATAATTGATTATTAATGGAATGTTGAAACATCTTTGAATCTGTGCATTCTGAGATTCATAATTCTTCTTAGGTTGTTATGTGGGCATAATTTAATCTAATAATCAGTTATCTCTGCATTTCTTTTTGGTTCATAGTTATTATAGATTGTTGGATGACCTGCATATTGTAAATCAGCTTAATCCCCCTTGCCCTATGAGGCATGAGAGCGTCTCTATTAAGCTGCTAGTTTCTCATGTTGAGTTTCCATTTTGTTTCAAATGTATGCAGTAAACATATGTTAATCGGAGTCTGTGAACTCCTCATTGAGCAATTTTTGAGAAAAATTTAGGCATTTATTTTTGCAGATGGATAAATTCTGAAGCCTTTTCAATACTTTTTGGTTAAAAGTGTTACAAAAAAAAAAAATCAATTGTACAGTTAATTCATTGTAAATCATATGAGAAGCTGCCCTCTAATGCAGAGGTTGAATTATTACTAATTCTTCCAATTGTTGGTATTTTTTGTTTCTTTCTAAAGTGTAAAACAGAGTCACATTTTGCTTAAGAAGATAATAACTAAAATTTCAAGAAGGAGACAAATCTGTTAACCAACACACATGAACCTTGAACTTTAATATATAAGCTATCCCATGTTTGAAAAATATTATTTTTCATGTTAATGATTATTTTTACTTCTTCATGGATTTATATATTAGATCATAGGAACATCAAATCTAGGGAGAATATAATGGTGAAAAATATATAAATATGTGATTTTCTCTTATGTTTTGGTCTAAAATAAATTATAATATCGTCTAAAATAAATTAGAATATCAATGGAATAACATATTTTTAAGTACCATGTTCTTACATAAATTTGGCTATGAGATCACACTCTTCTAATGCACAATATAAATATGTACCATACTAATAATTTAACTATTATTTATGATAGATAAAAAATTTAAGGCTTTTGGAGATCCTATGTTCAGATGGCTACATTTTAAGATGATTTTATTTTAAAATACAAGGGATCATACCCTTGATAATGGATGCAAACTCTTTTTGGACCTAACTTGAGAGGATTATCATTTATTGTAAGCTTTTATTACTTGGTGTTTTATATACATGATAATCTTGTATGCCACTCTAAGCTTTTATGTACTTGATAAGTGAAGGATCTAATAAGTACTATGTTATCCTAGTTTTGATCTTGAGATTTGGATGTAGTAATGAGGACTTATTTGGAGAAGTGAAAAACCTAATTTGTAGCTTATGGCATATTCCCTTGTTGCAAGAATGACTATTTTAATTGATCTACTTTGGTATGAGAGGTTTCAATCTATTACTATTATATTTGCATTTGATTTGAATGTTACATGTTAATATCATTTTACTTTGGTTATGGTGGATGAGATCTTACTTTAGAGATCTTGGTACATGTTATTGTTGAACAAAGATATGGTTTAATTTGTAGGTTCTTTTTTTGTTCTTGTTCTTCTTTTTAGATGTTTGTATTGTCATTGTTGAGTATAAAGAACTTGTGAGAGCTATGGAAACTACTACTAAGATATGTATGGCAAATGTTTTATGATAAGGTAAAATGGTATGAATATATCTCCCAACATTGTAATTGGTGAAAGAAAAATAAGAAGAATAAGAGTGCAAGCATACAATGATGAGCCCATCACAACTACTTTTCCTACCATTCGTTTTGAATTTATGAAATTATATGCAATGACAATAAAGACAAGTATTTATATAAATGTGTGAATTATTTAAGGAAGTTTTTGGATTTCCTCTTATGCATTGGAAAGTTTCTTGTTTTGAAATTCAATTATGTAGAGATTAAAATTCATTTAATTAGTAAGGTTGTGAAATACTCTAGGAGATTATTCTATTGTAAAATATTGTTGAATCTTCATATTAGATATCCAAATGATAAAGATGCATCATTTTCGTGCATTTTTTTTTTTGTGTGTTTAGGTTGCATTTAAATAATTATTTATTTCACAATTTTTTTACATCAAGTTCTGTTAGATAGATCATCAAGAGGGTCAAGTGAGAAAACTCTTCCAAATTTAATGTTGCATCAAAAATCTTTTGAAATAATAAATTATATTAAAATTTTTGTAGATGGTATAAAAATATGATAGACTTATAAAGCACTGAGAGGGGAGGGTGAATCAGTGACACAAAAAAAAATACTACTTTAAACACTGATCGGTGGATATACTTAACAAGTTTGTTAAACACTATGTATGCTGTCCAAAATGATATTAAAGCATACACAATAAGTAAAACATCCACCAAACACAAAGTGTTTATACATAGAAAACCCAAATGGGAAAAACCACGGTGAGATGGGACTCACAAGTTAACTATCTGCAGGTAATAGGTAACTGACTGCTTAAGGTCTACAAAAGTGCTCTGTTAGGAGCAAATCCTATTAAAGATCCCAAAGCTCTTTTAAAAGCTATACCCTATTAAAGGTAGTAATTTGTTAGGACTAACCTCGATAGAGGATTTCTGAATCGAAACTAATGGATCACCTCGTTAGAGGATTTGTACAATGAAGCTTGTTGGAGCTTACCTGGTTAGGGGATTTGACTATTCTAGTGATTAGAAAATAATAGGTGGTGTGATCTAGAAGTAGCACAACTTGCTTGAATAGATCCTTTTCTATGCATTCAAAACTTCATTACCAACATACTCTGCAATTATCTCAACACCTTAACACTTCTATCTTCACATCAAATCATCTCATATCATATCTCATCATATGTCATTATATAGAAATTTAGATTTCATGTCCGTCTTAGTAATTATATCACAATTTCCTAGGTGTAGTGTATCTAGACAATCAAACATAACTCATCACAAATTACTACCAAAAATTGTCTATTAGGGTAACTCATCATGATTGGTGATAACTCATCACACAATCAATGAATACCGACTGGAACAACAATACCGGCTGGAGATAACCATATCAACATGTAAACCGATTGTCCTTCATTGTTCTTTTGATAATCTCCACTGGATCTTCAGGTTGGTGTCGGGTCATTCCTGTATAGACATATATACCAGTTTTCTCCATATATCGGTTTGATACTCTCTAAGAAAAACTTCTAATCCCGGATATTGTCAACAATTATTAATTATTGTTATAACAGTATACAATATTGAGAAACCTTCGTAAAAAATAGTACAAAAATGATGGGTAAGTACACTATTGGAAAACCTCAAAAGAAAATATTGTTGTTCTCTTTACCAGTTTTGAAACCCAGTAAACATAACATCAATGTTTTCAAGACAATCTCTCTCTCTCGCTATATATATATATATATATATATATAATTCATTTAACGTACTCTGCAAACAAAATAATTATAAATAAATAACAATTTAACAATTCTTTTTAGTATGTTAATTAATATTTTGTATTTTAAAATAATAGATTATAATTATATCTGAATTTAAATTGTCGTCACAATGTTTTTATTATACAGTACAATTTATGAGCATTGAAAAGTGCAAGAATGTTGGGAAGTTTCTTTAGCCTTTGTCTAGTCTTATAGTTGTCATTCTGTGTGCTCTAGAAGTTTTCGGCTTCTAGTTTTCTTAGTTGCATAGAGAATTTTTCAAACAGGTTTTTGTGATAAAAATGGAAGAATATCCCTTTGGCTTCATAATTAGAGATTACCCAGAGCCAATTTCTTGCTTTGGGGTGGATACTCCAATAAACCTCTTGTGCATTAGTCTGAAATTTTCCTTAGAGAAATCACGGATTTAAGGCTCAAAAGAATCCTTCAAATCTTAGAGCCGTCAATAATCTTGGTAGTCAAGTTAATCACGGATTTAAGGTTCAAAAGAATCCTTCAAATCTTAGAGTCGTCAATATTCTTGGTAGTCAAGTTAATTGTTGGTCATGATAATTGAGCAAGAAAGAATATCTCAGGGATAATTCTAACATTTCTTCAAGATTTGTAGTGTCCCTCCTTGATAAAAAGGTTCCAAAGTTAAAGGTGTTGGCGTTAATGTCATTGTTGTTTGATCAGGATGTGTTGGAGAGCCTAGATATTGTTCTTAATCATGCTATCCTTGGCACTGGAATTCCTCACCCTAGAGATATGATAGTATTTTCTATTCCATGATACACCATTAACTATTACCCTTTCTTTTCAGATCTTAAGGAACCTGCCTTAAGGCGTCATAGGGAATTTGTTACAATGGTGGTCAGATTTCTTGATTAGAGGCTATTGGGAGATGAACCAGATAATGATGACAGGGAGGATGAATTTCTAGATTTTGCTAGATTGAATGGTCTCCTTCTGCCAAAGCTAGAATGGGAAGGGTGGGTTGGTACTGGTGATATGAATGCACTGCAAGGGGGTTATGGTCAAGAGCGTTTGGCTGCGCCAAGAAGGGCCTCAGGTTGTCTGAGAGGTAGGGTACGTATTCATGTTGAAGCTTCAACCTAGGACTGAGTGAATTCCATGAATAACAGATATGATATTTGTTTTTAATGAAAAGTTTTTAAATCTGATAATGAAAATCAATGTTTTGTTGATACATTCAAACTTATCGGTTAGAAGTGTTTTGGTTAAAATATTAGACTTTGGAGACTGGAACATAGCCTCCTTTTCTATATTTTTGATGACCACTCTTGATGATTCTTCTTCAGTAGAAGAATCTGGTGTATTTAGGGAGTCTACCTCCAATTTTTGAACTATCTAAGCTAGAATATGTCATGTAAAAATTTTGAATTTTAATACCATTTCCTTCGGTCTGGTGGTTTACCAATTAAAAAAAATAAAATTTCATTATATTACTTAATAATCTTATTTATTTTAAAATTATAGACTATATTATATATGAAATTAATATTATAATTATGTGTTGGAGATAGTAATCCCCACTACCCAGCCATGGATTCAAATGTGCATCATCCAGTTTGAAAGCATATCTGTAATAGTAAAGACAAGTTTCTTTCAGATACCCTCAACACATTTCTACATGTGATGAAGTTTAGAAACATCTAAGACCTCCATTAAAAAGAGGCACTTGTAATCAAATCAAAATGAATGAAAAATATGGATTGAAGAATAAAAATTCGTCTTTCTTTCATTCTTCTCTTATTTTGTGTTTTGTTCTATCCCAGTTCTAACAATGATATTAGTGCTAATGGTAAACAATGCTTGGAGAGTAAGATGAATCTAAATGAGTGTTATTTTTAATACAAGCTGCTTAGGAGCCGCCCAAGTTATATGATATGTTGAAGCTGTTGAAGGTGATTCCATTGTTGTAGACCAGGTAGAGATCATATTTTTAATGGGAGGCAGAGTTTGATTAGCTACATGACAATCAGAAGATCCAATCTCAGAGGAATGTTCGCTATGGAGATTGTTGGATCAGAGTTGTTTTCTCTGTGGTTTTTATGGTAGTTTTAGGGAGCACTGATCCTTGGCCATTTTATAAAACAACATAAATGTTCTCTTACAAGGACCACATCTTCCTTTAATGATCCATAATCCTGTCATTTATTTGGTTTTAGTTATTATTAATTTTTATAGGAAAGGGTGCTCTCGATTCAGATTTTGGATTTAGTGCCTCGATTCGTAATTCCACGTCCTTTGTTTCATTTTGTGTTATTATGTGAGGATTGAGAAACTGTGTGACTTGCATAAAAAGAGATTTGTAATGGTCCACTCTGCTTTGACATCTCTGTGTGATATTTTGAATTTGAAAGTTGAAGACATAGAATCAAGTTGGAAAGATTAAGATTCAGTTGAAGGATTGGTTAAATAAAATCAAAGAGTGAGGATAACTGGTCTTGTCTAAATCATAGAAGCTGGCCTAATAAGGTAAATTGTTGAAACATTGTAAATCGAGTGTGAAGGAAAGGTAAATATAATCTCAATGGGAAAATTTGATATAGTAAAGAAAGAGAAAACGAATGATTTGGAAGAAGAATTGAACGAAATAGGAAAAAATGTTCATAAATGATATCTCTTTTAAAAGATAAATAATTAGAAAAATGTAAACTTTGGGATAAAAATTGTGAGCTTGAAATATAATTTAACAAATTAAAAGAAAAAAATTTATGTGAAGCTGTTATTGGAAAATGGAGAAGGAATCAAAGTTCCCATTCATCCAACAAAGAGCCCAAAGAGCCCAAAATACGAAGGCCTTGGATATAGAAAAGGTGAAAATAGAGTTCAACATGATACATGTTTAAATAAATTAGTCCAAAGAAAGAGAAAAAAATATTGTTATATGGAACCTAATCAGATTCATGGTTAAAATATCCCCAATTTTATCAGCTCTGTTTCCCCTCAAATTATTTAACGGGGGTTTGGGGGCAGCGCCCCAAGATAGGGTCAAGAGGTAACTCCCCTTGCATTCTCCCTGTCACAATACAGGGCAAGGTCGAGGGGTAGTGTCCCATGTTCCTGAATAAATTATTATTTAATAATGGCATCAATTATTATTTTCTATGTCTTAATATATTGTAACACTAATTTTGTAACTTACATGTCTTTATAAAATGCCTAAGGGTTAGGGTTTTCTACAAAAAAAATTGTAGCATTTTGCAATGGTATTGAGTTGCAAGGGATTGGTAGTTGTAATCGATTAGATTTACTGGATAATAATATTGGAATATCTATTTGGTGAGCATAGCCCAAGTTTGAGCGAACCACATTAAAATTGTTTCCTCTCTCATATTATTTCTGTTATTTTTTATTCATTTGTTTTATCTTTATCTACATATAATTGATATTTTCTACATGTAATTCCTAAAAAAAATTAGTGTTCTCATTGTAACAGAGAAGGTAACAAAAAATAAATGTATTGGGATTTGCATCCATTTAAAATTTGTGGTTTAAAAAATCATTCTAAAAATATGTGTTCGAAGAAAGAATGGAAGAAAGAATCTATGGCAGGTTATGTAATAATGGTTTGTGAATGGACCTATGGATCTAGTTGGAAAAAGCTTATAGGTTTATTCAAAAGGTTGTACAAATGTTAATGTGTGAAGACTAATAGGAGTCATGAAATTTTTGGATGTTCAAAAGAAATAACAAGTGATTTGAGTAAAAAGAAATCATTGTCTAGCAAGATATTTACATATTGTGAAGATGCATTAAGATGCATTAAGTTTCAGGATGTTTTTGAAGACTTAGAAGCAAAGAGTTTGAGAGATTTCCGTAGAAATTAAGGAATCCCAACTAATGATAAAAGACCTTTGCGAAGAAATAATTTGGGAAAGTCTGTAGGCATCATTACAGACAAAAGAAAAATTAACAAATGAATCTAAGAATTATGAGTGCTACAATATCCATGGTAGTTGTGATTAAGGGAAAGTGGTTGAGATAGTAAAACCAGCTACCCAACCATATAGTTATCTCCATATCATCCACTTTGAAATTATATCTGCATCATTAAAGAAAAGTTCAGAATTTTAGAAGTTTCTTTCAACTACTTCCAACATATTTCTACATTGGATGAAGTCTAGAAACATTTAGGACCTCAATAAAAAAAGAGGCACTTGTAATCAAACTAGAATGAATGAAATATATGGATTGATGAATAAAAAATTGTCTTTCTTTTATTCTATTCTATTTTTCTCCTTGCTCTATATCTGCGTACACTTCTATCCCATTTCTAACATTATGAACATTATATGTAAAAATATCGATTTAACATTTATAATAGACATTAAATTTTATAAAATTGAGATACTTTAATAACCATTGTTTTAATTAATTGAAATATACGAAATTCATTATTATTAGAGGTAAACTATTTTGAATTATGAAGAGACATGCTATTGAAAATTCCCAAATCATACTTAATATTTAATCTATAGATAAAATTTCTAATTAATTTTTTACTTAAAAAAATTCATTTTATTAACTTGATTATTATTATGAAGAATTGATCTATTTTAACTTAGAATTATTTATTTTTAGTTTAAATAAATTTGGACTAATATATATTTTAATTTGTACACCAACGATATTATAAAATACATTTCTACTAATTATTTAAATTGTTAAGGTTTTAAATAAAAAAAATATGTTTACATGTTGCAATTGTTCATAATACTTCAATATAACCTTTATCATTTATAAATTCTACTCTGATGTGCACCTTGAAATTTAATATATAAGTTATCCCATGTTTGAAAAATATTATTTTTCAGGTTAATGATTATCTTTACTTTATCATGGATTTACATATTAGATCATAGGCACATCAAATCTAGGAAGAATATAATGGTGAAAAATATATAAATATATTAGATCAAAAGATTGTGAGATACTTGTGAGCTTGTCCTGGCAGTCATTTATTTGTTTGTCAATATCAAAGGTGAATTTAGGGAAAATGGGACAAGATTTATATAGTTTACCATCTTCTAACAATGTGTTCGAAATGGTTTGCAGTCCCTTATTCAATGTCACCCTATCATCTTCAATCATTTTCAAGAATGTTTGTTTTCCCACTTCCTTAAATCTGTCTTAAACTTAATGTGTAGCCATTTTCTCCAAAGAGTCAAAATTGTTGTTTACATTGTTAATCAATTGAGTCAATTTACGGAAGGAGCTATTATTTGAATCTAGTTGTACATTTTTAGCCACCTTCTATGAAACATCAATGGACATCAAATTTAAATTTTTCTCTTCAATCTCATATTTCACCTAGTCTTGCCTGGCTTAAGCTTGGACTCTAGCAACAAGAATAAGCTTCTATAAAAGAGATAACTTTCCAAGATCATCTGACCCATCAATATTGATCTAGGGTGAAATCCCTATTACCGAAGGAGTGGCAATTATTGGATCGGTTATACCTTTGCCTCTATCTACCTTAGCTATCTCAGCTTCTCCTAACCCAACATCCTTATACTGAATCTCAGGGCCTGCAGTACTGTCAGTCATCAGAGAATTCTCACCAATCTCAACATCAACTGTGGTGTTACCTTGGTCTTTTTGTTGATCCTCGGGCTAAGTTTCAACCTTCTGACTTCTAGAATCACCTTGTTTGTCATTCGACTCAAATGATTTAAAGGCATCCTTATACATTATGAGTGATCTTATTCCAAATTATGGAATAAGATCACTCATAATGAATGATCTTATTCTCACCTCCTCAACATTAACAATCATTATCCCATTTATTCTATTTTAACTTCTGAATTCCTTTTTATTGGCTTCTTCAATCAATCCATTAACTTCATCATGAGTTATACATGTATATCTATTAACAAGTTCTCTCTCATTCATCTCTCTATCTATTTTGCTTGCATTCATCCTTCTAGCATCTATAATACTATACAAGTCATTTGGAGTAGACTTCTCTAAGTCAATCAATGTCTTACTAAAATTGTGTAAATACAATACTACAACTTCCTCTACCTTTCTTTGATCACCATCATCAAAACTATCAAAACTTGTATGAATATTCTTCAAATTTCTATCCACTGATATCTCATCTATCGACTAGTCTGCTGATAGTGGAGTAATTATTGTATGCTTACCTTCTATATTTCCACATTCAAGGTCCTTGTCCAATTGACTTTTTACCTGTCTACTTCTTTGGGGTCTTTCGGAGGGAGCAGGATTTGACTTTGATCATTTTTTGTGGGCTAAGCTCCATTGGATAGGGGATTTATAACCTATTTTCTTTTCTCTTCCTTCCTCTTCCTTAGATTCCATTTTTTAGTCTACCGAAGATACAACTATATAAGTTCTTTTAGGTTTTTCTTTTTGTTTCCACACACCTTTTTCAAATGGGGTAGGCATGCAGATTGTGCCATCGAAGAAGGAATAATTAGTTGCCTCCTTTTGAGAATATTTCTATCTGCCCTTCTTCACCTCCTCCTTGGTGAACCTCATGTAAGCAGCTACTTTTTCGTCCATTTTTGATACCTTTCTCTTTTAGGCAAGAGTAGTGAATTTTTGGTGCAAACTAAGGTCCTCTTCTTTAAATGTCCTGAATCTCCCTTCCTTGGGAACCACCAGTTGAATCAAAAGATGTTTTGCATAAGCTTCAAGTGTAATGGAGTCAAATTCATACCCCATGGGCATGATCCAGATTATTTAGGGCTCCACTACTTCTAACAAGCATTGATCCTTATCCACCATAAAGAAAATGGTTTGCTCATACTTCTCAACCACCTCCTTAGGAATCCTTTCCCTATTCTTCATTGAGGATTGGAAGGTCTGGAAGTATCCCCAAAGGGAAGATATTCTCATAGTACCATCACCAATTCCCCACAAACCTTCCTTGATCTACATGGCCACTAGTCTATCATAGGCCCATTGGACCTTGCCATTTATACCGGGTATCTCTTGAAAGAAGTATTGTACAAGGAAAATAAGGAGTGTACCATATTTAAAAGTATAATTTTTTTCCTCCTTTATCTTCTTTAGATTGCTCAATAATTCATTTAGAAGTATCATGCATATGTCATACATGGAAAGAGAGGGGGAGAGAGACAGATGGAGAGAGAGAGAGAGAGAGAGAGAGAGAGAGAGAGAAAGAGATAGAGGGCAACACGGAGAAGGGGATTCGGAGAGAAAGATAATGGGATAGAGACATGTAAGCGAGGGGGAGATAGAGAGAGGGAGAGAGATAGAGACCTAAGAGGTAGATGGAGGGGAGGTGAGAGAGAGAAAGAAAGATAGGGTGAGAGATAGAGAGAGTCTATGTGAGAGGAAGGAATGGAAGGAGAGTATAAGAGACTAGAGAGAGAGGTGCAAAGAGAGGGAAAGAGGAGAGAGATGGAGGGGGAGGAGAGAGGGAGAGAATGAGAGAGAGATAAAGACACACCTAAAAGAAGGGAAGAGTGAGACAGAGAGCTAAAGAATGAGAGGGAGAGACTTTAGAGATAAATAATGTGTTTGTGTGTTTGTGTGTGTGTGTGTGTGTGTGTGTGTGTGTGTGTGTGTGTGTGTGTGTGTGTGTGTGTGTGAGAGAGAGAGAGAGAGAGAGAGAGAGAGAGAGAGAGAGAGAATTAAGTGAAAAATAGAAAGGGAGGGGTGGAGGTAGGGAGAGAGTGGAAAAGAGGTACACTTGACAAAGGAGGAGAGTGAGATAGAGAGATAGAGGCAAAGAGGGAGAGAGACTTAAGAGAGAATGAATGGGAGAGAGAGAGAGAGAGAGAGAGAGAGAGAGAGAGAGAGAGAGAGAGATGATAAAAGAGGAGAGATAGATAGATAAAGGTTGATAGCCAGAGACTTAATAGAGGGGAGAGAGACTTGAGAGAAATAGAAATGGAGTGAGAGGGGGAGAGAGAAAGAGATGTAGAGGGAACAAAATACTTGATAGAGGAAGAGAAAGGGAGGGGGAGGGAGAGGGAGAGAACGAAAGAGATAGAGAGACACCAAAGAGAGGGGGAGAGAGTGAGATATAGATATTTGAGAGAGGGAGAGAAAGAGAGAAAGAGGGTGAGGGAGATGAGAAAGAGAGGGAGAGATACCTAAGAGACGAAATAAAGTAGAGAGGGAGAGGCCAAAGAGACAAAATGATAGGGGTTAAGGAAGATAGAGGGAGAATCTAGGGAAGAGATGAGAGAGATAATACTAATACGAGCATGCTGATTACTGAAATTTGACTAAGTTTGAAATTTATAAGAATACTTAAAAAACTAGAATCTTCATTATAACTCTTAGAGATTTGGAACCACTCTCAAACATCTTGATAATATATAAGAAAGATAAAAGACAAATAGAAATTCCACTTATACTGAAATGTTTATTTTATGTATATATCCTACTGAAAAACCTAATGGAATGCTAAATGAATTTCACACAAGTCTATATTACTAATTTAAGTTTTATTGACAGACAAAAGCATATGTGGTTTACAAACTAAAATTGCGTACGGGGTTTTAGTTTCTAAACCGCATACGCGATTAGTATACTTTAAAACCCATACACGGTTTAGCTTATGTTAGGCTAGACAAAACAAGCCTAAACGCCTATATCGGGTTTTTTAAATTTGAAATATCCTATGCATGTTTTGTGTTTTTTCATGTTTTTTGGTGTGTGTCCACTTTTTTGCACACCATCTTGGTGCACACACCCACGATTGATATAGAAAATGATTGAAAACAACTATCTTGACATCGCTTAGGATTAAAATGATGTCCAATTAAATTAAGAGTTGATCATGATCATGAAACAACAATTGAGATTTATGTCAAGAAGACCTAATTCAAATTTTAGAAAATGGGATCAAATAGGAAAAGAATGACACAATGTTAACAATGATAAAGATCAAATGTGCAATATAGAGGAAGTGTCAGTAAGTGTAAAACCTAATAATAGAAAGTATGTACATGTTAAAGTATGGCACCACAAGCATTATCTAATTTTAAATGTCTATAGCATGCATTGACATCACATCACACATAATCTCATCTTTATAATTTCCAACTTGAAAACTTATCAAACTGTGCTCATTTATTAAAAGATGGCACTTCTTTTGCAACAAAGAAACTTAATATAGACTAGGGTGCTTGTATCTCTACAATTTTAACTTATCTACCATTTCTTTAGACATAATATTATTAGTTCTACTATTGTCCATAATAGCTATGTAACATTTCCCATTCATTTTACACCTTTTTTCTAAATAAATTTCTTCTTTGAACTAGTTCTGATTTCGTTTTCTCTAAAAAATATTCATAGCAAATAAGATTCTCCATCCCTAGTGTCTTCTCCACTCATCTGCTGATTAACACTTTCTTCATTAGCTTGTTCTAGGTGAATGATACTCCCCCATGTCTCCCATATCTTCTCCACACTTTTTCAGATTGACACTTTCTTCATTGGCTTGATCTAAGTTAATGCTCCTCCTTTCTTGTATTTTAAGTCATTTAAAACACCCAATTTATAGTTTCTACACATTAGAAATGTGTCAGCAAATCCTCTTTCTCTACCTTGACAAAAAGACCCTCTACCATGAGAATAATCCCCTCTCCCACTGTCTTGTTACATACATTATATTTACTTGATTCCTCTGATAACGTCTACTATTGCTGGACTATTCTCTACCTCTGACATTCTTACCTCTTCTCTAGTTATTAATGTTTATTTTATTTTTTAATCTTTCTGTCTACTCAATCTATCTTTTACCTCTAAAGCATACTAATATTATTTATGCTTCTTTTGCATTATATGTAGTTATGAAACTCATTTCATCATAAACTGATGCTCTTTTATTTTCGTCTTCTACATGACCAACTCTTATACTTAACCAATAGAATTCTGCAGTGTATTAAGAGTGGTTTATTTTTGTTTCAAATTATAAAATTTTCTTAATAGGTTTATGACATAATTTTTAATTTTCTCCTTTCCCATCTTTTTTGTATAGATCTGCAAATGATCCAACCATAGAAATTCATGACCTCTCAATTTTGTCAGTGTATATTTTGCTAGGATAACTAGTGGGCAACTGAGATGGGGGGGGAGGCATGAATCAGTTATCAATAGATTATATCAATTAATCCACTTGAAAACCTTAAATTGGAGCACATAAACATTAAATACTGGAATAGAAAAAATAGATACCGGTAGAGATAAATACCAGTAGAAATAGATACCCATAAGTAATACAACTTAACAATGAAACAAATAATCAACACAATGCAACCATACCACATAACACCATGATTTGTACATGAAAAAACCAGAAAAGGGAAAAAGCACGGTGGTGTGTGTGTGAAAAGTGGACCATATCTATATCTAGAATACATAACACTTCAATAAGTCATTAGATGCATGGTTAGTGAATCAATACTCAACAATGAACAATAAACCATCACAAAGTGACCTATTGCCTTCTAGTAGATGTGAGTTTAGTTTTTTTGTCAGATTTCATATGCAACACCAGTGACTAGATGACACATAAATGAAGGATTTAATCTATATGAGCATGGAATTGAGCTGAATGAATGCAAGATTAAGCTAACATGATTTAAGCAATATTAAGCTAGATTATTTACAACTATGCAATAACTAATATGCAATATCTCAATGCACAAATCTCAATGAACCTATAGCGAAAACAACATAATAACAATATATTCTCCAGGATCCTTGAATGAGAGATTAGAGTCTAAATTTTTAGAAAATTCAGAAAGAAACCAACAGCTGAGATCAAATGATGATGAGCGGTCAAAATTTTCTGAGAGGAAGCACAATCCAAGTGAATTGATGTGATTGGCTGCTTTTCTCAATTTTAAAGGAAATTGAACTAAAATTAAGATAAAATCAGAAAAAACTAATTTATTCTCTATTTCATTCAATTTTGAGATTAAATTGTTTTAATTTCTTTCTCTGAGATTTTTCTTCAATTTTTAATTTGATTTTCCAATTAATTTCCTTTTTTTTCAATTAATTCCTTTATGATGATTTAATGGAAAATTGATTTATTTAATTAACTATAGTAGGATATTTAATAAAATAAATAAGATAATTATTTAAAAATGATTTACTTGGAATGATTTAATTAATTAAATTAATATTTAATTAATTCTGAGTGATTAATTTTCCATGTGACATTGATGATTTTAGAAATTAATTGTGTGCTCAATATTAATTTAATTGCCTTTGGTTAGGATCTTGCTGATGTTTGTTGAGATTAAGGGACCATGGTTTAGGTGACCATTTTTAGTGTATTACATTTCCCCTTTTTGAATTAATGTGTGAGTGTTGGCATTTTGAGTTTGTTGATATTTTGCATAGAGATTGCATTAATGATATGTTGTCATTGATTTCAATTGATCTGGTAATGGTATTCATGTTATTGTTGATATTGTTGTTTTTGATATTGGCTAGTAACCAGTAAGAAGAGCTTTGTGAAAGATGTTGTAAACCGGTATGTAAAGTTTGTGGGTTGAACCAGTGAATCAATGTAAAGGGTTAAACCTTTCTATGTGATGTAACTGGTAAACCCTATCAACTGTTAAACCCTAACCCATCAAGTTTGTTGGTTTATTATCTTATAAGTGGTAATGATGGAGACACATGTGATCATTGTACGAGGATATGTTCAAATTGTTTTAGCGTGTTTGTTTTTTGTCTAGAGAAGGAACAAAGTGGATTGCATTTAATGCACAACACATGATGAGTTACAAAGTCCAATGGGGCAGTGATCATGGAGCGGTTGGAATTTTCTTGAAGAATGTGAAGAGATGGGCATGATTTTTAATGGTCAAGATTGTACCAACTTGTTTGTAATCTCGATGATGAGAACTAGGTTTTTGTTGTGTTACCAACCTAATTGATTTGTATTTAAGGTATATGAAGTTGTTTGTAAATTTTTTTTGGCAAGATTGATAGAAACCTTTTGAGTGTGTAGTTACCTAACTAGTGAATGGATCTGCACCTTTGAGTGAAGACAGGTTGAAGCGTTGAAGGATCTGATCAAGCAAATGTAGTGCTACTTAGACAGATCAAGAAAACCTATTCTTTCCTAACAATTACAACAAAAGTGAAATCCCTTAACCGAGTAAGCTCTAACAAGATTGGTTACTCATTAAATCCTCTAACAAGGTGGTACATTATCTTGGATTCTTAAATGCTCCAACAAGGTTACTCCTAATAGGGTATTGTGCTTTTTATCAAGGCATATTTGTAAATCCCTTAACTGGGTGATTCCTAACCGGAATTAGTTCTTAAAAGGACTTATTGTAAAGCTTTAATAGGCTTGGCTCCTTATAGGATGAACTTCAGAAGAGTTCAAATAGCTATCCTTTTGAGTCTCATCTCACTGTGGCTTTTACCTATTTGGGTTTTCCATGTATAAACATTTGTGTCAAGTGGTGAATGCTTTTGTGGTTGTGATCTTATTTATTGATGTGGTTAATTTTTTATAAGGCATGATAAGTGGAAGCATTGAGAGATGAATATATTAAGTTATGATTAAGCATTGTTTATGTTTACAAGATTGAAGTTGTCTACTATTAAAGTTGTCATTACTGTTAAACCGGTTGATGTCAAGTATTCTTATGAATATTGATCTTGACAGAGACATGTTTACTTTGTTTGACTAAGTTTGAGTTTGGGAACTTTGTCTTAGTTTTTCAGTATATTGATTTACCCCCCCTCTCAGTATTCTACCAAATGAGTAGTCTTTCATCATACCATCAATTGGTATCGGAGCATCTCAGATCCTCTTAATCTAAAAGACTAACAACTTGAGGAAAAGATCTTGTAGATTGTGATGAAGAAAGAAGGTCCGAAGTTAACCAAAGATAACTATAGAATATGGAGTGACAAAATGAAGATTTACATTAAGAGTCTTGGTAGTTAGTATTGGGATCATATAGAAAATAAGTATACTACACCTACTGGATCCCTGACTAATGATTAGAAGAAAGAACAACAAGAAAATCACCAGGCATTAGAAGCTATTATTACTTCCCTGTTTGATGTTCAGGGTCTTGAAACTGCATATGAAGTATTGGAGAAATTAGAAGAAGTTTATAGTGGTGATGAACATGTTAAGATTGCTAAAGAGAAGAGTTTAAGAGGCAAGTTTGACGACATGATAATGTATGAAGGTGAGAATATCTAGTAGTATGGTCAAAGGATTAAAGAGATAATTGGTGAAATAAAGAGTGCATGAGGGAAAGTGGAATATGCCATAGTAATCAGTAAGGTACTCAAAACCCTTCTACAAATCTATGCTATCCGAGTTGGAGCTATTCAGGAGCTGAAATCCATTGACAAGACAAAGGTAACTGTTGACTCTATTATTGGAAAACTTATTTCTTTTGAACTAAATGGATATGATGGTAGTGTATAGAAATCAAAATCTGCATTCAGAGCTTCTGTCTCTAACTCATTCGTGAGAAGAAGTAGAGATAACGGCCATAATTATGAATCTAGATCTAGCAAAGATGCTGAAGATGAAGACAACTTAGTGGAACTTGAAGCTTTGTTGGCAAAACGACTACCTAGAGGCACTGGTAAATATAGAGGTAAGCTACCTTTAAAATAGAAGCTAGCCTAATAAGGTAAATTGTTAAAACAATGTAAATCTAGTGTGAAGGCAAGGTAAATATAATCTCAATGGGAAAAATTGATATAGTAAAGAAAGAGAAAACGAAAGATTTGGAAGAAGAATTCAATGAAATAAACAAAATGCTCATAAATGAAATCTCCTTTAAAAGATAAACAATTAGGAAAATGTAAACTTTGGGATACAAATTGTGAGCCTGAAAAAAAAAATTAACAAAGTAAAAGAGAAAAATGAAGTTATAGAGAAATATTTAAAGTTATTTGATGAAATTAAAAAGGAAAATCTAAATCTGAAAGAAAAGCTAGAGTTGATGAAAAAAGAGAATGAATGTTTAAAATTGAAGCCATCTATTTATGAAGTCTCATGTGGGACAAAACATTTAATTTGTTCTTTTGATCAATCAATTAATTTATGTGAAGTTGTTATTGGAAAAAAAACTGAGGTTGAGGGGCACATTATGTCTAAAAATACAAAGGTTGTAGATTGTGTTATTGGTAACCAAGCTTATTTTAAATTTAGTGTTGGTTTCTAAATCATAAATAAAATGGGTTATGAAGGTAAAGGATTGGGAATGTATGGAGAAGGAATCAAAGTGCCCATTCATCCAATAGAAAGGCCAAAACATGTAGGCATTGGATATAGAAAAGGTGAAAATAGAATTCAACATGATACATGTTTAAACAAATTAGTCCAAAGAAAGAGAGAAAATTGTTGTTATGGAGCATAATCAGATTGGAGGTTAAAATATCCCCACTTTTATCATTTTGTTTCCCCCCAAATTATTTAACCGGGGTTTGGGGATAGTGCCCCAAGGCAAGGTCAAGTGGCAATGCCCCTTGCGTGCTCCCTATCACAATGCAGGGCAAGGTCGTGGGGCAATGTCCCATGTTCTTGAATGACTTATTATTTTATAATGGCATCGATTGTTATTTTTCTATTGGCTGACATATTGTAACACTAATTTTGTAATTGACATGTCTTTATAAAATTGTTAAGGGTTACGGTTTTCTACAAAATAAATTGTAGAATTTTGCAATAGTATTGAGTTGCAAGGGATTGCTAGTTGTAATTGATTTGATAATAATATTGGACTCTCTGTTTGGTGGGCATAGCCCAAGTTTGGGTGAACCACGTTAAAATTGTCTCCTCTCTCGTATTATTTCTATGGTTTTTTATTCATTTGTTTAATCTTTATTTGCATATAATTGATATTTTTTGCATGCAATTCCTAACAAAAATCAATGTTCTCATTTTAGCAGAGAAGGTCACCAAAAATAATTAACAATGGAAGAAAGAATCTATGGTAGGTTATATAAAAGAATTTATGGCAGGTTATATAAAAAGGGATTGTGGATGGACTTATGGACCTAATTGGAAAAATATTATAGGTGTGTTCAAAATGTTCTACAAATTTTCATGTGTGAAGACTAATAGGAGTCATTAAAGTTTTGGATTTTCAAAAGCAATAACTAGTGTTTTGAGTAAAAAGAAATCATTGTCTAGCAAGATATTTACATATTGTGAAGATGCATTAAGTTTCATGATGTTTTTGACAACTTGAAAGCAAAGAGTCTGGGATATTTCCACAACAATTAAGGAACCCCAACAAACGATAAAAGACCATTGCAAATAAATAATTTGGGAAAGTCTGTAGGCATCATTAAAGACAAGAAAAATTGACAAATAAATCTAAGAATTATGAGTGCTACAATATCCATGGTAGTTGTGATTAAGGGAAAGTGTTGGAGATAGTAATCCCAACTACCCTAACCATATAGTTATCTCCATATCACGCACTTTGCAAGAATATATGCATCATTAAAGAAAAGTTCATAATTTTGGAAGTTTCTTTCAGCTACCTCCAACACATTTCTACATGTGATGAAGTCTAGAAACATTTAAGACCTCCATAAAAAATAGGCACTTGTAATCAAACTAGAATGAATGAAAAATATGGATTGATGAATAAAAATTTGTCTTTCTTTTATTCTATTCTATTTTTCTCCTTGCTTTATTTTTTTGTACACTTCTATCCCATTTCTAATATTATGAACATTATATGTAAACGTAATGATTTAACATTTATAATAGACATTAGATTTTATAAAATTGAGATACTTGAATAATCATTAATTTAATTAATTGAAATACATGAAATTCCTTATTATTAGAGGTCAACTATTTTGAATGATGAAGAGACATGCTATTGGAAATTCCCAAATCATACTTAATATTTATTCTATAGATTAAATTTCTAACTAATTTGTTACTTTAAAAAGTCATTTTATTATCTTTTTTTTTTTAAATAAGGGGTAAACGCTTTTGAGCACAAAGGCCCAACAGGGATCTAAACCATGGTGGCCGCTTCACCAAATAAGTGTTTTAACTGTGACACTACATGTCCAAAGACTCATTTTATTAGCTTAATTTTTATTATGAAGAATTGATTTATTTTAATTTAGAACTATTTATTTTTAGTTTAAATGAATTTTGACTAATATATATTTTAATTTTGTTGGCAATTGATAGTCTATTGGTTGGTTTCACTATGTTGTCATTGATGACAACTTGATTTCGGGTTCCGGCTTCATATGGTGTACCAACAGGAACTTCACAGACTCTACACCGACACCGATAGACAAAATATTTCTTCGGTCACCGGCAATGCAGACCAACATGGTATAGTAAATGTTATCAATATTGGAGGCCAACATATCTTGGATCCAGCATTGTCAATTCATTTTAATACTTATATATTTATGTTATCTAGCTGACATGTAATTTGATATTGAATATATCTTTGTAAGCCGACAGAAGGCATCAAAAATTGTATAGGGTATATAAGGAAGATTGATTAGATCATTTTGATAGAATAAGGATATGGATGTAATGGATCATAATGCAAATGTAATCTAATGTGAAATATATCAAACAAATTTTGTATGTGAGGAATTTATTGTAAAGGTTATTCCGATAAAGGGGTTTAGGGTTTCAGACCGAAATAGATAGACCTTAAACCAGAACTATATTTTGGCATAGGAGATGCTATCTTAGAAGTTCACACTTCTCTGGATTGTTGTCTAAAATTTTATGTAGTCAGTGAGCTTCCTATTGTGATTGAGTAGTGTGCTCTAGGCTGGAAGCCTTCCTTAAAGTGCATGCCCCTCATATATTGTAATATCTCTTCATATGGCTAGTGAATTGATATTGTCGGTCACAAATCCCATCATGGATATTCTTCTATGAGGTTTCCCACATATAAATTTGTGTGTTATGATTCTCATTTATGTGTTTTGCATATTGGTTGCATTACTTCTTTCAATTCGGTTTATATTGGTATACTGGTTGGTTCCTTGTAGGAAGTTTAATAGCTTGAGGAAGATCATGAAACCAAAATCATTGAATATGGCTTTGGAGAAGCAGCTTGAAATGGCACTTGAAGATTAGGATGCTGAAAGGTTGAAGAAGCTACAAGATGAATTGAATTATGCCAAGGAATTCATTCTTGTCCTACAAGAGAGGCTATAATCTGTTCAAGATAGAAGGAAAGAACTTTTACAAAATTAGGATGATGAAGAGAAAAATGCACTTAAGGAACAATGTCAGAAATTAAGTTTGGAGATCACAGTTATGAAGAATGAAATGCAAATTGACTATGAGAATTTCTAAGGAGATTGAGGTCAGAAAGAAAAAGGAAGAAAATCTTGTTGTATCCCTAAAGAACAAGTTTGAAGAATGTGGTAGGTTGATTCATGAAAATGATATGTTGAGAACTGATTTGGTACAATCCAAGAGAAATGAGAAAGATCTTGTGAGATGAATGATGATACTAAGAGAATATTTAACTGCTGCAAGTGAATACAAATAAAAATTCAAGACTAGCTTAGCACAATTTGATGAGTTCTTGAAGACAAAAGAGGAAAATTTGAGGTTCCAGTGGACTTGGATTTGAGAATGGAAAGAGTTTTGGTATTGCTAATGATAATCAAAGCCATAAGGTATCGGTAAGATAATTCAATGCTTATAAATTCAATGGTAGATATTTTGTTTATAATAGATTTGGTCACATGGCTAGACAATGTAGAAATAGAGCAAATCAGAACCCTAATTCTGCTCCCAGTAAATGTTCTAAATGCAATAAGTTTGGTCATAAGAAAGAGGATTGTAGAATGAATGTAAAATGCTATACTTGTGGAAAATTTGGACATATGGCTAATCATTACAGGTCAAGCAATTTCCCTGGTTTTAGCAAAGCGATTCAAAATAACAATGTTACATATTATGCATGCAATGAAGTTGGACATATTGCTAAGTTTCATAGAAACAAAAATCCATTAGTTAGTAATGGAAGGTCAAATAAAAAAGGGAAAGAGAAGGTTAGTGAAATCTTGCATGATCACACTCAGAGATGGGTTAGGAAGACTAAAGATCAATCATCAGATGGGAATGTCTCGGTTACCTATCCAGCAGAAGAGGTTGTTGTTGCACCGACAGTGAGCTCATCTAGTAACTAAGACAGATGCCTTAGGGGTAGGAAAAATTCATGAAGATGATGCATATGCCCCAAGAAGAGGTTCTATAAGATGTTCTAGATATTAAAGAGGATTATCCTGCATGGATATGTTCTAAGAGAGATCCGGTATCTTTCACTGGCATATCAACACATTGAAGAACTAGGGTTTACAGATATTATGGATATTCAAGACTTCAAGGATTAAATAATCGTATATGTATTGAGAAGAGTTTATGGGGAAATCATATGGTTGGATAGACCTTATAAAATCACTAAGGAAGCCATCTTGGCAATTACTAGCTTGTCATTGGTAGAGCAACATCTGGATAAGAAAGTGTCAAATGACTTTGTGAGGAAAATCACCAGTGCAACATCTAACAAGAGATTGATGAAGGTGAGCACTATCACTGACACCGACATCAAGTTTGGCAACATGGTTATAAGATTCAAGGTAATTCAGTTAAACCGATTCAATTTTATTTTCAGTTCATTTATTTTGGCTTCATATAATATGATGAGAGAAAATGTAAAGTTAGATATTTGCAGTTGGATGCTTGATGGATTATTAATCAAATTAGGAAAGATTAAAGGTGAGAAGAAGGGCACCTTCTAGTATGGGAATTTGTTAGTTTGCTTGATGCTATATTTTCTAAATGATACACCTAGTTCTAGTAGGAAACAATGGGCTTTTGACATTCTGGTAGGAAGACAATTAAAACAATCAATTGGTGCAATACGAAGTCAAAGAGATGATAAGATATGGGATTATTTCAAGGATTTTAAAAAATCTATTAGGTCTACAGTAAGAATACCTGAGCATATAGTAGAGAAATACTCTGCCGACATATGTTTCATGGTTAAGAAGGATGTGACTCTCATGGAAGCAGTCAAGCCCCGAAAGATTTGGATAGAGGAAATGGTCTATGAGGTAGATGTATTACTCTTTGATGCCTATGCAAAAATTTTGATTGATGCAGAAATTGATAAGGTAGAGAAGCCCTGTGGAACTACACAACAAAAAACTCAAGAGGCTGAAATAGAGTTAAACCGGAAGAAAAGGGAAAAACAAGAAGGCAAGAAAATTTGTGCAGGAGGTCTCAAAGGACATAAAGGAACTTATTGATGTTGTCCTAGAGAAAGAGAGGAAGAGGAAGGATCCGGTAGTTTATATTCAACTTGTTACTGAGTTAGAGGATGACACACCATTAGTCTTCAAGAGGGTTGTTAGGAAGAAACTGAAAGAACCTAAGGTGGAAGAAAAGAGGAAACCGGTTAGAAAGGTCACAATCAAGCTACCGGCTCAGAAGCAAGCATCTAAGGTCACACCTATAGTTGTATCCAGTACTACCAAGAGGAAGAAGAAGAGTGAAACTGATTTAGAACTTGAGACTGGTAATTTAAATATCATACCATTTGGTGGTACCCAAAAATAGGTTTACACTAACTCAAAGGTAGAGACCAAGTTGTTTTCTCCTGAAAATATTTATGGAAAGCCACTTCCAACTGTTTAATATTCCTCAAACTTGGACCAACAATGAAAAGGATGCTATATCCTTCTATGCTTTAGGGTCTGAAATAACAGGGAGGGTCATCCCTATGCTTATTTTTTATTTTATGCCACACTCACAAATCATTCATAAAATAAAGCAGATAATCTCATATAAGGACTCAACAATAAGGGAGAATGCTTGGGAATGGCCAATTCCTCAGTGATCCTCAACCCGTTTGGAGCATGAGATGACTAACACATGATAAAATTCATATAAAATGAAAGTATCCTGATACTCAACAAGTCATAGCAAACTAGTGGTGATTTTGAATAGTAAATAAATACCCAGGCATTCATTTAACTATGATCAGTGCCTTATTCCATTGGGTACATGTATTCATACTGCATTAGACTGTACTTCTAATAGAATTTATCTAACAACATTTAACCAGAGATAATATTACCTTACAATATACCGTATTTGTAATCCCCACCCAAAACTACTTATCAAAATCTCTATAAAGACCTCTATCACTCTACAATTTTATTCAAGCATTTAATTGACCTATCAGACCAAAGCATGAACAAAAAGTTACATACACCATAGTAGTGCAATGAATGATAAAATTGTTGATAATACACATTCAAAACATGATAGAACAATACTTTGGAGAGAAATGAGTTTGAATCAATATTCATTGATTAATTTTGTTGTCTCTATAAGAATACAATCCATACATAACTCCTTCATGAACCTGCAAAAATCATAGATACAAGACTCTTTTCTATTTTTTGCTCTCTAAAATGACCTCTTACAATCATTTTGTTTCACCTAGACTTTTCTATTTGGAAACAAAAATTTGGAACATATAAGGGACCAAAATTCCAAACCCCGTCTCATAGCCTTGAATTCCCTTTTATAAAAACAAGGGAGAAAAACAAGCCTCGGGCTAGAGGAGACACCTGTCATCTAAGAATGACTATGCATAGCTGCATTCTATTATACAAAATAATCATCCTTGAACTTGCCTATACTGGATCAAAATTTGCATCCGCCTTCTTCCAAACTAATAATAAAAATTACCCCCATCCTGTCTTACGGGTTGCAAAATATTTGTCGCTAGAAAACAAAAATAGTTATTCAAACAATTTATGGCTTTCTATTCATCATTCAAATACATGCCACTCCACATGTCATAGTCTTCATCAGATGGCCAATTGAAATTCATTACTCCATCTACTTTTTCCCTATATGGAATATACTTAATGACTACTTGGTTTTCCTCTCTTTCAAAAGTTTCAAAAAATTGCTATGTAGCAATTATCTTATCCATACTATCTTCCAGCATATTTATATTTATCCCATCAGAAATAATTTCTACCTAGGTGTTGATGACTCTCACTACCTCTTATTTCCAAGACTGGAAAGGCTTAGCTACCCCTTCTCTATCTTCAATATTTGGCAAAAGAGTTTGTTCTAATTCACTAAAACTTTTCACCAACTCCCTTATCTTTCTTTCTATATTTTCTAGTAGAATTTGGGATTCATGCATTGATTTCACCAACAAATATATTGGTTGGAGTGTATGTGGACATTTGGTATGAAATTTAGAGGCCATAGACATCATTCTAAGCTCATTTCCCCTTTTTAACCACTCTATAAACAAGGGAATTGCCACTTCTTTATCATCATTAAACTTTTCAATAGCATAAAAAAGTAAAGAATATAAAGCATGAATCTTGTTTAACCTGATTTCAATTTTCTCATTTAAATGAGTTAGCACAGAGCTAACTATATCCTTTTGCTCCTTAGCTAATTTTTTTTCTGATTCTTTTAATTCATTCTCTAATTCAACAATCTTCTCCTAAAGCTAACACTCATTTGGTTCAGTTGATCTTGACGTATCAGGCTCATCATCATCATCGTAAGGGATTGATACCATGGCAGGGATATTAGTAATTATATTTAATTGAGTTGTTTCTTCTTTCTGGATCATAGGTGGTGACCTAGATGTTGATAGCTCAGACAGTCCTGCAAGGGCAGGATATGAAACCTTTATTTGTCCTTTCTCTAGGAGTTGCACTCTCATTTGCAACTCCACACATTTTTTCTGAGAATTTTGTCAAATTTCTTCATCAACTCAACCCTCTCTGAAGCTTTCTTTTTTGCACTCTCATGTGCCAGCTTAGCAACATCAACATTCAATTTTCTAGCCTCTACACTTGATGTACTGACTGCTCTCTTTATAATTAAACTTCCTCTCAAGTTGGGGTTTAAATAACTAATATCAGGCTTCCTAGGTCCTTCCTCTAATGCCCATATAGCCAAGGTTCCATAATCATCTGCAAAGTCTAATCCTCTTAATGCTAACCCTACTTATTCTTCCTTTCATTTCCTAATAGCATCAAATGACACTGCATATACTATATCCCAGTTTGGCAATATCAAGACTCCAGCTTGACTTATAATTTTCCTGCCCTCATCAGCAGTGATTTCCTTGAACTTTTCCTTCATTTAACTTTTTACTTCCTCTTGGATTTCTTGGTCCAATCTATCTAGCCTTTGGGCCTTCATCTCAACAATCCTTCCTTTGTATTCTTCAACCTTTGTTTTCCATACTAATTGCAAAAAGGCTGGGCTTTTTACAAATGCATCATCCTTAAAGAAGCTATCACATGCCTCCTTTCTTGCATATTTGAAGACTTTACCTTGAATATTCAAGGGAGTAAGATCCAACTCCAAATTAGGAGGAAATACAGGAATTACCCATTTGCATTTCTGCACATGTTGCAACAAACTTGTCTACCTCCACCTAAGCTTCATCTTGCCTTACTGGTGAGACAGATATAGCTGATGGCGAGGGGCTTCTATTAGAATCTTCAAGATCAATGATCCTGACTCCTTGAAGAGGTTTAGTTGGTATCTTGGGGAAAGGCTCTAAACTCATTATTTTCTTACCCTTTCTCCTTATCAATCTCCCACTATCATTGCTACTATACTCTTTGTCACTTATTTCTTCTCTAACTCTTTTGTGAGGAGATTCCTGAATAGGCCTCTCTGCCACCACACCACTTTCTCTCTGGGATATAGGATGTTGTGAGCTTAATAGTTTTCAGCCATGAACTTCTTCAAGTATAGCTAGCTTCTCCCTTAAGACCTTCATTAATTCATCAAAAAATTTCATAAAATATTCAATCTTGGTATAGAATGGAGAAAAATCCTTTAATGGATCATATTCTATATCCATGTTCTAAATAGTAGAACATGATTTTCTAAAAGTTATCCATTTCTCCTTTCTCCATTCCCACATCGTGCGGTCAAATTCATTCTTGATTAAGTCCTCAGAAAAATTATGCACATGGGGCAACATAGATCCTCTTATTCCTTTCTAAAAATATTGTAAAATCCTTCAGCATCATTTTTTTTAGTGATACTTACCCCTAAATGGTATGGAGAAAATAGTTTATCAAAGTGCTCATGTACTCTCTTTATAATCACAAAGTAAGGGATAATGGTGTAATCTGGGAAAAGTGACCCCTTTCCTTTATTTTTCAATTCTTTATCCCGAATACATCCAATTTGCCACATTATCTTAGCAAAACCCATTCTTAGAGGAAAATTGAAAGGCAGTACATGAGGTTGTCCGAAAAAACCATAAATTCTGATTATAGTACTAACAGAGTATGAGATTAAGTGTTCCCAATCATGTTCAATTCTGGGAAGAGGCACCCTTTCCTTGGGTCTCACAAAATCATGCAATTCTTTAGGAATCCTTGGTTAGTTCACTGTCAACCTTTGTCCTAACCTAGAGGCAAAGTTGTTATCAAATCTTATATAACTAGCCTCTTGTTTATCCCATGACATGTCTGTGCTGCAGAGCTATATTGGAATCTCCTGATTATCTATTGTCCTTCTGAGGTTCACAGTACCCTCAAAATAATTTGAATTCTTTGAAACGAACATATGAGTAAGTAAATAATACCAGGAGAAATTAACACCAACAACCTGGCTCTAAATGTCTAATAACCCCTCATGTATCTTTTCCTCAAGATAAGGGGCAAAGTCAAAAACTACCATAAAATCTAGATGTTGTATCTACATAGAAATGTACATGAAATTGGGCGGCATCACTGTAATGGGACTAAAATCCCCATACTTGGCATAAAGAGAAGAACGTAGCCTAGAAGTAAGGAGTGAAAGCACCAATTGGGAACAACTCTTTTGAACTAGGACCGATATGGTATGTTGTACTTCCCACTTTGGCTAAGCACATTGGAAGGAAACTCTTTCTCATGAATTCCTTCATCCTGTTATATTCTTCCCTTTTTTCATTTAAATCTACTGGTACTGGGATAGGGGATGGTTCATATAAGTCAAAAATATCTTGAAAGTCCTCCCTTCTGATGGTTAACAGAATCTCCCCATCATTTCCCCTAATAACCCTTGAAACCGGGTCATATCTATCTACAACAACCTGAAGCAAATCAACATCCATAAAAACACCTGGTACTACTAACTTGCCCAAGTCATACTGCCAAGGACTAGATAATGGGAAATTTAATTTCCTTTGTCCATACCACAATTTCAAAATCTCTAACCTAGTTATCGGTATATTAGTATCTACTAAATGGAATGTTTTTCCAGTTAACCCTTACCCCAGTGTTTTCCCATCAACAAACCTCTGCCCTTGTTTCTTATCATTTGTAGAAGGCTTTAATTGGTCCAAGAAATCATCATAAAGATTTCTTTTCATATAATCCACCTCCACTAAATGTTTCCATGAGGGATCCATATTCTGCAACTAGGGCTTTCTAATATATTACCAAGTGTGGGAAAGAGAACTAAGTCTTATCATAAGTTTTTTAAATATTTAGAGTAAATTCAAACAAATATCACTATTTGCTGCTTAGCCTCTTAACCCTAGAGAAAATTCAATTTTTCTTTTGTAATGTTTTACAATTTGTAATATAAATCTATTTCAAGAACATATGGAGAGCTCAGATAAACTTACTACTTTTAATTTTTGCTAGAAATGACAATTCTGTGTTGCAGAGGGTCGCTTCAGTCTCCTTTAGCAGCAGGAAATTCTTCAGAATTTCTATAAAATCTTTTGTGAATGAAAAATCTTTAAGAGTCTTTTAATTATCATTTGGGAAAGGACGCAATTGTCTTTTCTACCATTAATATTCATGCGAGCCAGACAATGACTCCTAGCTTTGTAATTAAGATGTTTGAAAAGTAGCAGTTGATCGTCCTCCTAGTTGGCCAATCCAATGATCATCTACTTGTTGACTCATCACTTGTTCTTTCATCTGTATCAGTGGCCCCACAAAATTGTGATACATCAGGATCACCTCATCTTCCTGTCAAACTCCGTCAGTGGCCCTACTGTAGGTCTTTCTGGCAAATTCAAGACCTGTTTCATCATCGTACGATGCCACGGTCCGTAACTACCCTGCAACTTCCATTGTGGGAATACAAGGGTCATCTGATCTACTCAAATTTTACCACCTAGCATACTTCCCATTGACTCTTCTTGGAATTAAAAATTGAGCACCTTTTTCCTCAAGATAAAACATCCTCATTCATTCTACACATGTTCAAATTGATGGGACTATTAGTAGACCGACCTTTACCGCCTGTGAACCAGTATTAAAATGCCTTCAATCGGCTGTGCTGCTAACTCTGCTGGTTTTTGTTGATAACATAGGACACAATCTTGTGATGTTGCGGTCATGAAAATCCTCACATCTTTGATCACAGGGAAGCACTAGTTGTTCGATCTATCCTTTCTTTAACAGACGGTCAGGGTATTTAGTATTTGTCAGACTTAGGAAAATATAAGTGCGGGCATAAATGTTTAGAACAAGATCGGCAGTAGGAAATTTATGTAGTTGACTTAGGGAAATATATTTTATGAACCAGTTAACCAACATTTTGCCTAGAGAATAAGATGGCCCCGCTCATGGAAAGGGTACTCTTGATTTTAAGTGAGAAAAAGGTAACAACAACATATATCAAGGACCAAAAACTCACTTTCAAACCACCTTTTAATCATGAAATACACAAGCCTTAAAGCCCTAAACCCTGATAACTTGAGCAAGGGCAAAATAAAACTAGGATGACCAAATTTTGCAAGACATAAATTGAATGTCCTATCACCACCCAAAACTTTTGTAGAAATTGTTGATGAAATAACTAAAGATGGCATGTTGAAGAATGTTGAGTTTTATTAAGATAAATCAGAGGTTGATGAACAAAGATAGGTAGAGGAAGCAGTCATGTTATACTTACATATCTATAAGAAAGCATTAATAGAGATAGAAAATCAAATACCGACTGAGTTATATAAAATGTTAGATGGTAGAAGATTATCTGCTATGCAAGAAGATAAATGCATTAAAATTTAAGAACTTATAGCTATTTGTGTTACTATAGCTTTAGATGAGATGGAAAAGACAATTGAGGCTATAGATAGAAAGGTTTTCAATAGCAAACATAGAGTAACTAGTTTGATGCTAGAGAGAATGAATGAAGTAATAAAGGAAACACAGAAAGCATGGATCAATTTTTTGGGAGCACACAGAGGACACTTTACGTCACGAGAGACCAAAACTAATACTGTAGATACACCAGTTGAAGGGAAAGAAAAAGGGATTATGGTTACTCCATCCTTAGTTTTGAAAAATATCAAGATAGTGGAAATTGAGCCACCAGTAAACACAATTGTATAGACAAACACTGAGACACTTCTTAATACTGGGAATGAACAAGATAATATTGTACAATATAGTAATGTACAGGTTGAGGATACTGTTCCTAGAGAGAAACCGATAGTTGCACATAATGCACTAGGTGGCGAAGCCACTGGTGCAAGTGAGGAGGTAATAAAGGATAAATAATCGAAGGAGATTCAAAACCGACTGGGATACTTATGTGGAATTACTGGAGAAAGTTTATCCAAAAATTTTGAAATTGGTCAAGCTCCAGTAAGATAATTTTTGAGGTATTCAATGTATAGTTCTTATTCTTTGACATTGTTTTTAAATTTTTTGGCATTGATGTCAAAGGGAGAATAGTACATATGTGAAAAAGAATTGCATACATTAGGGGAGTTACATAGTTTTTTGAGTTTTGGAAATAAGGAGTATTTTGCAAATTCAGCTCAAGGGGAGTAGGGCTCGATGAAACTGATAGATTAAACCATGACCACTTTTTTGCATGAGTGTTGCAATCAATGCCAAAGGGGGAGATTGTTGGAAATTCACACTCTACTTATTAGTTTCACTATGTTTTCATTGATGGCAACATGATTTTGGGTTCCGGCTTCATATGGTGTACCAGCAGGCACTTCACAGACTCTACACCAGCACCGGCACCAATAGACATAAGATTTATTTGGTCACTAGCAATGTAGGCTGACATGGTATATTAAAGGTTATTGGTATTGGAGGCTAACATATCTTAGATCCGGCACTGGAAATTTGTTTTAATCCTTATATATTTATGTTATCTGGTCGACATGTAAATTAATATTGTACATATCTTTGTAAGCTAACATAAGGCATAAGAGTTGTAAAGGGTATATAGGGCAGATTAATTATATCATTTTGATAGATTCAAGATATGGATGTAATGGATCATGATGCGAATGTAATGTAATATGAAATATATCAGAGATTTTGTATGTGAGGAATTTATTGTAAGGATTGTTTCGGTAAAGGGGTTTAGGGTTTCAGACCGAAAGAGACAGAGCTTAAACCAAAACTTTATTCTGGCATAGGAGATGCTATCTTAGCAGTCCACAATTCTCCGGATTGTTGTCTGGAATTTTATGTAGTCAGTGAGACTCTTATTGTGATTGAGTATTGTTCTCTAGGTTGTAAGTCTTCCTACAAGTGCAGGCCCCTCATATATTGTAATATCTCTTCATATGGCCAGTGAATTGATATTGTGGGTCACAAATCCCACCGTAGTTTTTCCTCTTTGAGGCTTTCAACGTATAAATCTGTGTGTTATGATTCTCATTTATGTGTTTGGCTTATTTTTTGCATTACTTCTTTCAATTCTGTTTATACCGATTTACTGTTTGGTGTATGATTATTTTGTTAAGGCTTAAATCTACTATTTCGGTATAACACTGAATGACCCACCCCAACTCACTGTTATTGGTTTCCAACAAATTTATATAGAAACTATATTATAAATTATTTTTCTACTAATTATTTAAATTTTTAAGGTTTGAAATACAAATATATTTTTAAATCTTGCAATTGTTCATAATACTTCAATATAACCTTTATCATTTATAAATTCTACTTTGATGTGCACCTTGAAATTTTTTATATAAATTACCCCATATTTAAAAAATATTATTTTTCATGATAGTGATTATTTTTACTTTATCATGGATTTATATATTAAATCATAGGCACATCAAATCTAGGGAGAATATAATGGTGAAAAATATATAACTATATTAGATCAAAAGATTGTAAGATAATTGTGAGCTTGTCCTAGTAGTCATTTATTTGTTTGTCAATATGAAAGGTGAATTTAGGAAAAATGAGACAAGATTTATATAGTTTACCGTCTTTTGACAATGTGTTCGAAATGGTCTGCAGTCTCTTATTCAATTTCACCATTTTATCTTCAATCATTTTCAAGAATGTATGTTTTCCCACTTCCTTAAATCTATCCAAAACTTTATGTGTAGTCATTTTCTTTAAAGAGTCAAAATTGTTGTTTACATTGTTAATCAACTGAATCAGTTTACAGAAGGGGTTATTATCTAAATCTAGTTGTACATTTGTAGCCACCTTCTGTGAAACATCAATAGACACCAAAATTAGATTTTTATCTTCAATTTCAGATTTCACCTAGTCTTGGCTGGCTTGAGCTTGGACTGTAGCAGCAAGCATAAGCTTCTCTAAAAGAGATAACTTACCAGGATCAACTAGCCCATCAAGATTGATCTGGGGTGAAATCCCTATTACTAGAGGAGTGGCAATTGTCAGATTGACTATATCTTTGTCTGTGTCCACCTTAGCTATCTCAGCTTCTCCTAACCTAGCATCCTTCTATTGAATATCAGGGCCTGCAGTGCTATCAATCACTAGAGAATTGTCACCAGTCTCAACATCAACTGTGGTGTTACCTTGTTCTTTTAGTTGATCCTTAGGATAAGTTTCAACCTTCTGACTTCTGGAATCACCTTGTTTGGCATTCAAATGAGATGATTTAAAGGCATCCTTATACAAAGGGTCATTCTAAATTATCTTCTTCCAAATTTCCTCTCTTTTCTCACCTCCTCAACATTACCAATCATTATCCTATTTATTCTATTTTAACTTTTGAATTCCTTTTTATTGGCTTCTTCAAGCAATTTGTTAACTTCATCATGAGTTATACATGTATATCTATTAACAAGTGCTCTCTCCTTCATCTCTTTATCAATTTTACTTGCATTCATCCTTCTATAATCTATAATACTATATAGGTCCTTCGAAGTGGACTTCTCTAACTCAATCAATGTCTTACTAAAACTGTGTAAATACAATACTATGACTTCCTCTACCTTTCTTTGATGACTACCATCAAAACTGTCAAAATTTGCATGAAGATTCTTCAAATTTCCATCCACTGATATCTCATCTATCAACCAGTTTGCTGATAGTGGAGGAATTATTGTATTCTTACCTTCTATATTTCCAAATTTGAGGTCCTTGTCCAGTTTACATTTGACCTATCTACTTCTTTGGGGTCTTTCGAAGGGAGCAGGATTTGACTTGATCTTTTTGGTGGGCTAAGCTCCATCGGATTGGGCATTTCTCACCTATTCAACAAAATTACCTCTTTTCTTTTCTTTTCCTGCCTCTTCCTTAGATTACATTTTTGAGTCCACCAAAGATACAACAACATATGTTCTTTTAGGTTTTTCTTTTTGTTTTGACACACCTTATCCGAATGGGGTAAGCTTTGCAGGTTGTGCCATTGAAGAAAGAATTTAATTAGTTGCCTGCTTTTGAGAATATTTCTATCTATCCTTCTTCACCTCCTCCTTGGTGAATCTCATCTAAATAGCTACTTCTTCTGCCATCTTTGATACCTTTCTCTTTCGGGCAAGAGTAGTGAATTGCTGGTGTAAACTAAGGTCCTTTTCTTTAAATGTCCCAAATCTCCCTTCCTTGGGATACATTGGTTGACTCAAGAGATGTTCTGCATAACCTTCAAGTATAAAGGAGTCAACTTCATACCCCATGGACATGATCCAGACAATTTGGGGCTCCACTAATTCCATCAAGCATTAATCCTTATCCACCATAAATAAAATGGTTTGCTCATACTTCTCAACAACTTGCTTAGGAATCATTTCCCTATTTTTCATTAAGGATTGGGAGGTTTGGAAGTATCCCCAGAGGGAAAATATTCTCATAGTACCATCACCAATTCCCCACAGACCTTCCTTGATCTGCATGGCCAATGGTCTATCATAGGCCCATTGGATCTTGCCATTTATATTGGGCATCTCTTGAAAGAAGTATTGTACCAGGAAAATAAAGAGTGTACCATATTTAAAAGTATGCTTTTTGTCCTCCTTTATCTTCTTTAGATTGCTTAATAATTCATTTAGAAGTGTTGTGCACATGTCATACATGGAAAGAGAGGGGGAGAGAGAGATGGATAAAGAGAGAGAGATGGAAAGGGGGAGATAGAGGGAGGGATAGAGGGAGAGATAGACATAGAGGGAAAAATGGAGAAGGGGACTCAGAGAGAGAGAGGATGGGATAGAGACACCTAAGAGAGGGGGAGAGAGAGAGAGAGAGAGAAAGCTAGATACCAAAGAGGTAGAAGGAGGGGAGGTGAGAGAGAGAGAAAGATAGTGTGAGAGATTGAAAGAGTCTGAGTGAGAGGAAGGGATGGACTAGAGAGAGAAGTGCAAAAAGAGGGACAAAGAGAGAGAGTGAGAAAGAAAGGTAATGAGAAAGAGAGAGAAGGAGGGGGAGGAGAGAGGGAGAGAGTGAGAGAGTGAGAGAGTGAGAGAGAGAGAGAAAGATACACTTGAAATAAAGGGAGATTGAGATAGAGAGATAAAGAATGTGTGTGTGTGTGTGTGTGTGTGTGTGAGAGAGAGAGAGAGAGAGAGAGAGAGAGTTAAGTGAAAAATAGAAAGGGAGGGGTGGAGGTAGGGAGAGAGTGGAAAAGAGATAAACTTGACAAAGAAGGAGAGAGAGAGAGGCAGAGAGAGAGAGAGAGAGAGAGAGAGAGAGACTTGAGAGAAAGAGGAATGGATCGAGACAAGGAGAGAGGATGGGATAGAGACACCTAAGAGAGGGGGAGAGAGAGAGAGAGAAAGATAGATACCAAAGAGGTAGAAGGAGGGGAGGTGAGAGAGAGAGAAAGATAGTGTGAGAGATTGAAAGAGTCTGAGTGAGAGGAAGGGATGGACTAGAGAGAGAAGTGCAAAGAGAGGGACAAAGAGAGAGAGTGAGAAAGAAAGGTAATGAGAAAGAGAGAGAAGGAGGGGGGGGAGAGAGGGAGAGAGTGAAAGAGTGAGAGAGTGAGAGAGAGAAAGATACACCTGAAATAAAGGGAGATTGAGATAGAGAGATAAAGAATGTGTGTGTGTGTGAGGGAGAGAGAGAGAGAGAGAGAGAGAGAGAGTGTTAAGTGAAAAATAGAAAGGGAGGGGTGGAGGTAGGGAGAGAGTGGAAAAGAGATAAACTTGGCAAAGAAGGAGAGAGAGAGAGGCAGAGAGAGAGAGAGAGAGAGAGAGAGACAGAGAGAGAGAGAGAGAGAGAGAGAGAGTTGAGAGAAAGAGGAATGGATCGAGACAAGGAGAGAGAATGAGAGTTATAGGGAACAAAATACTTGATAGAGGAAGAGAAAGGGAGGGGGAGGGAGAGAGAGATAATGGGAGAGAGAGACACCAAAGAGAGGGGGAGAGAGTGAGAGATAGAGATATTTGAGAGAGGGAGAGAAAGAGATAGATAGACAAAAGAGAGAAAGAGGGTGAGGGAGATGAGAAAGAGAGGGAGAGATACATAAGATAGGTAAGAAAGTAGATATGGACAGGTTTAAGAGACAAATAGGTAGGGGTTGAGGAAGAGAGAGGGAGAATGTAGGGAATAGATCAGAAAGATAATACTGATATGAGCATGTTGATTACTAAAATTTGACTAAGTTTGAAATTAATAAGAATACTCAAAAAACTAGAATCCTCATTATAACTCTTAGAGATCTGGAACCACTCTCAAACATCTTGACAATATCTAAGAAACATAAAAGACAAAAAGAAATACCACTTATACTGAAATATTATATTTTATGTATATATCCTATCGAAAAACCTAATGGAATGCTAAATGAATTTCATACAAGTCCATATTACTAATTTAAATTTTATTGATATACAAATGCGTATGTATTTTACAAACTAAAACTGCATACAGGGTTTTAGTTTCTAAACTACGTACGCGATTAGTATACTTTAAACCCCATACATAGTTTACCTTCGGTCAGGCTTGGGAAAAAGAGCCTAAACTTCTATAAGGAGTTTTTAAATTTGAAATACCTCGTCTGCGTTTTGTGTTTTTTCATGTTTTTTTGGGGTGTGTCCACTTTTTTGCATACCATCTTGGTGCACACACCCAATATTGATATTGAAAACGATTGAAAACAACTATCTTGACATTGGTTAGGGTTAAAATGATGTCCAATTAAATTAAGAGTTGATCAGGATCATGAAACGACAATTGAGATCGATGTCAAGAAGACCTAATTCAAATTTGAGAAAACGGGATCGAATAAGAAAAGAATGTGAAAGAATGACACAATTACAACAATTACACATCATCCCCAATTTACTCCTCATTAAATAAATTTGTTTCTCTTTTATAACATTCTATCTTTTTAAAAATGAAATAATGGGGTCATATGGAATCCTTTCTTTTTTGCCACGTCATCCCCAATTTATTGCTAGTTAAAATAAATGTGTTTTCTTTTGATAACGTTCTATCTTTTTAAAACTGAAATAATGGGGCCTCATTTCTGCTATTTAAATAAATGTGTTTTTCTTTTGATTACATTCTATCTTTTTAAAATTGAATTAATGGGCCTTCATTTCTATCCGCCTCATTAATAAAAAAATTAGTTTTATAAATTTTATTTATTATATTTTTCAATCTATTAATATAACTAATGTTGTTTTTATTATAAGCCTTCTACAATCTATCAAATCTAATAATTTTATCATCTTAATTCCATTTTAAGATCAACAAATCTATTTTTAAGTAACATAAAATGAATATCATTATATTTCAAAGATTCTAACATTTCTTCATATTATTTAAATTATAAAAAAATTAATTAAATTTAATTTTATAATACTTAAATCTCAAAACTAATAAATTTTTTTATAATAAACCAAAATAACTTAAAAAATGATCAACTAAGCATGTACAATTTAAAATTTTTTAAAATGAAATTATAATAAATAACATAAATTACTTAATGAAAACTTTAATGCTAGGTTGTTGGAGGGGGCCTTCCTAAAAAATAGAGCTTGAGTTGGAGAAGGAGCTGCTGAGATTTAACTCCCAAAAGAAGGAAACCACTGATCTCATGAATATAAGATTTTTGTATGTGCATAATAAAAACAAGTAAAAATAATTTATTTCCCCCCAAAACTAGTTTTCTAATAGAAATTAAATTAACAAAAGATTTTGTATGTGCATAATAATAACAAGAAAAAATTATTTCCATCTAAAACTATTTCTTAATAAAAATTAAATTTAGATGTTTAACAAGTAGGATGCCTCTATTTTTGAAAAAGATCTCAAATAGTCTTAGAACACAATTTTTTTAATTCATAAAACCCCATCTTCTTTAAAATAGAGCTTAAACCCCTCTCATGTAAATCATTCGGTGATATCTTCTCACTCTCTTATTCTCTAAATAAAGCCATATAAAATACTAGGAATACTAAAATTGCCTCCTAGAGAAGAAATAAGAACCTCCTAGAGAAGAAATAAGAACGATTGGCAAGAAAAACAAGTGCCACGTAGTGACGAGTACTTGCCCTATAATATTGATATAAGAATAATTGTGAATATAAATTTTATATATTAATATAAAATATAAGAAATTAGCATTAATCATAACTAAATAAATCTAGTTAATTATTATAGAATTGATTTAATATTATGATATAGCATTGATATAATATGATAATTATTAACATTAATATTTAAAAATTAAAAAATAATAATTTGGCATTAATAATTAAATAATTAAATCTAATTAATTATTCATTAATTTAATATTTAATAATTAAGAATATATCTCAATAATAAATAATAAATATAATTATATAATAAATTTATTAACATATAATATATATTATATAAAGAACAAATATGCCAATTTCAATTGATTATTAACAAATTAATATATAGATGGAATTATCAATTATAATTACATAATATTAATAAGAAATATTTTTCAATATAAATATGATTTTTAGTTGAACAATTATTACAATATTTCCATGTTAGTATTTATAGAGAGTAATGAAAAAGAGTTGAAAGTTTATAATTTATAATTAATTTTATTTATATAATTTGAATTGTCATAAATATAGAGATAAAAAAATATTATATTATTTTAAGAAATTTATGTTGAAAAATTAATTATTGTTCACTAAATCAAAATTTAATTTTTTTAATTTCATAATAATTAATATGTAATGTACATTATAATTTAATTAACATATTATTTTAATATTTATAACAATTAATAATAATTTTTTAAATAAATATAATTATTAATATATTTATTATTTAACAATATAATATAAATATTGATATTAATCTTATGATGATATTATTATAATAATTGAATTATAATTGAAAAATTATTTACCAAAATGGGTTTGAAATAGTTTTATTTGCAAGTACTACAAGATTGGAACCGTAGGTCTTTATAAAATAGAGGATGGTATTTTTAATTAAAAAAAATAAAAATATAGACTCTTTTAGTTATGGGTAAATCATTGAAGTATGTAGTTCTCAAATTAATTGTCACATAACAATGTAACGAAAGTGTCCACAGAATTAGCAAGTCTCCAAAAAACCTGTCTATAACAAGTAAAACAATATTGTCCAATGGTTGATAAGAAAAATAATTTTTCTAATTTGTAAACTTAAAAAATATGCATGTAGACTTTAGGAAAAGTAACAAAGTTTAAAAAAAAATAAAAATACTTGTTTACAATTGGTCTAATTAATTTTTTTTAATAACCATTTAAGCACAAAAAAAAAAATTCATTACAATAGTATTGCCTAACAACAAGTACTAATAAGAAGAATAAGAATGCAAGCATACAATGAAGAGCCCATCACAACTCCTTTGCCTACCATTTGTTTTGAAATTACAAAATTATATGCAATGATAATAAAGACAAGTATTTATATATTAAAAGTGTGAATTATTTAGGGATGTTTCTGCGTTTTCTCTCAAGACATTGGAAACTTTCTTCTTTGAAATTTGTAGAGATTGAAATGCATTTAATTGGTAAGGTTGTTGAATATTCAAGGAGATGTTTCTATTGTTGTAAAATAGTATTGAATCTTGATATTAGATATACAAATGATGACCATGCATCAGTTGCGTACTTTATTTTTTAGGTTGCGGTTAAATAATTATTTGTTTTGCAAGGGTCCAGTGAGCAAGCTCTTCCAAATTTGACGTTGTGTAATTCCTTTTCATTATATTATTTAATAATCTTATTTATTTTGAAATTAGAGACTATATTACATATGAATATTCATATTATAATTTTGGAAATTATATGTAAAAATAAATATGTAACATTTATAATAGACATTAACGTTTATAAAATGAGACATTTGAATAACCATTGTTTGAATTAATTGAAATACATGAAATTTATTATTTTTGATTAAGTGAAAACATGTTTTGAAGGGGCCCAAAACCCTTTAAATCGGATTAAAATAAAGATGAAGCTTGAAAGCTTGACTAGATAGATCAAGCGAGAACAAAGATAGGGACTGCCCAAACAAGGCCAGTAAAACCAACCCAAACAACTAGCTACAAAGACCCTCATTTTTCCTTGTGGGAACGAAGAGTCATATCAAAAGAGGGCTTGGACGTCTTTGAATTCTTTTCCTTAATAGTAATCAAACCATCTTCAAATTTAGCTACCGCAATAGACCAATGCAAAGGGCACAACACCGATCTTTCTGGAGTGGAAAAAAGGGTGCCAGAAGAGGGAGCAACAACCATCGTAGGCATAGAGTCACAACCAGCAAAAGTTGTGCCAGCACCCTTTGAAGAAGTTGGCGATATTATTTTTCATGTTAATGATTCTTTTTACTTTTTCATGGAATTATATATTAGATCATAGGCACATCAAATCTAGGCAGAATATATTGGAGAAAAATATATATATATGTGATTTTTTCTATTGTTTTGGTCTACAATAAATTAGAATATCAATGGAATAACTTATTTTCAACTAGCATGTTCTTACATAAATTTATCTATTAAATAATATTCTTCTAATCCAAAATGTAAATATGTAGCATACTAATAATTTCACTATTAATTATGGTTGATAAAAAATTTAAGGCTTTTGGGGATCCTATGTTGAGATGGCTACATTTGAAGATGATTTTATAGGAAATACAAGGGATCCTACCCATGATAATGGATGTGAACTCATTTTGGACCTAACTTGAGAAGGTTATCATTTATTGTAAGCTTTTATTACTTAGTGTTTTATATACATAATAATCTTGTATGCCACTCTTGGTGTACATGATAAGTGAAGGATCCAATAAGTACTTCCAACCTAATATTATATGCATTATTTTATTTTGTGTCTTGTCTTCTAATATGATTTAGTCTTGAATATTGAAATTCCAGAAATTCTCATGAAATAGATCCTAGGGTATTCTCCTTGTTTTGATCTTGAGATATGGATCTAGCTATGAGGACTTATTTCGAGAAGTGCAAAAAATGATTTGTAGCTTATGACATATTCCCCTTGTTGCAAGAATGATTATTTTAATTTATCTACCTTTAGTACGAGAGGTTTCAATCTATTACTATCATATTTACATTTGATTTGAATGTTACATGTTAGTATCATTTTACTTCAGGAATGGTGGAGGATATCTTACTTTAGAGAGCTTGGTACATGTTAGTGTTGAAAAAGGATATGGTTTAATTTGTCAGTTCTCTTGTTGTTCTTGTCCTTCTTTTTCTTCTTTTTATATGTTTGTATTTACATTGTTGAGTATGTAGAACTTGTGAGAGATATGGAAACTACTGCTAAGATATGTATTGCAAATTTTTTTTAGGATTTGCATATTATAGTATGTTTCTTTCACCCTATGTATTAGAGGAGTTAAAGCCTTATTCTCTGTGAATTACTATAGATATACTTGATATGTTCTAATCTATTTTAATATCTTACATTACTTATGTGATGGGATTTATTAGATATATGTCTAGTGATCTTCTTGGGTATCTTACATTGTTCATTACTAATGTGATGATGAGTTTTGATGTTTAATTGGTTTTGGATTGATGAGTTATGTGGGTTGTCAATCAGCTACCTATTTTATTGTTGTGAGATAACTTTGATGTGAAGTACTATATCCACAGGAACATATTAGAGTTAATGCAAGCCTTGTTATTTTTCCTTGTTTTGGTAATTTACACATTGGTATGTTACCTTGTGATAGGAGGATGGATATATTGCTCGACTCAATTATAATTTTGAGCTGACATGTTGATGTCTTGAAGTTATATCTATGATGGTGTACCTTGGTTTAATGTATGGTTATCCTGGATAAGTTATAATTTTTTGTGGTTTCTATTCTATATGATATGAGAAAGGTATCTACTTACAACCTTTTTTATCATTTGCATTTGATGTTTCTATTTATAGAAAGATTGTAGTGTATATTCTAGTGATAGTTGATATAAATCACTTTATTATGTTCCTTTGTCTTCAATAAGTGGCATGTTGGAGGATATATGTCTAGTGATCTTCTTGGGTATCTTACATTGTTCATTACTAATGTGATGATGACTTTTGATGTTTAATTGGTTTTGGATTGATGAGTTATGTGGGTTGTTGATTAGGTACCTATTTTATTGTAGTGAGATAACTTCGATGTGAAGTACCTATATCCACAAGAACATTTTAGAGTTAATGCAAACCTTGTTATTTTTCCTTGTTTTGGTAATTTATGCACTGGTATGTTACCTTGTGATAGGAGGATGGATATATAGCTCGACTCAATTATAATTTTGAGATGACATGTTGATGTCATGAAGTTATATCTATGATGGTGTACCTTGGTTTAATGTATGGTTATCCTGGATAGGTTACAATTTGTTGTGGTTTCTAATCTATATGATATGAGAAAGGTATCTACTTACAACCTTTGTTATCATTTGCATTTGATGTTTCTATTTATACAAAGATTGTAGTGTATATTCTAGTGATAGTTGATATAAATCACTTTATTATGTTCCTTTGGCTTCCATAAGTGGCATGTTGGAGGATGTAATGATCTTTGTTCTTGATGGTAGTTATCATGGATGCTTTTGCAAGTGTCTTGGAGTATGAGAGCATGGAGAAGATTCAAGTAGTACATATTGGTAAAGCAATTATTTTACCTTGTTTGTGATTCCTATGGGTGTATTTATAATGTATGATGTCAAGTAGGATAATGTTACAATTAACAATTAATTTAACATATAAATTATATTCCATATTTAATGGTTCAAACATCCTTGGATAGTGTACTAAGGCACTTAGGATGTAATGGGAAAATAAATTGTAATATTTATTCTCACTAAATGACTTGTAATATATTCATAGTAGATGATGGGCTCCACTATCAATAATAAATGTGAGTTGTGGACATGAATATTATTATTGTTTTCCCCACATTTGATGCCTAGAATGGAATGGTTAATGACAAGTGAAGAGGTCACTCTAGTGACTCTCAATATTTTATTTTTTATTACATTTAATATAATTCTTATCTTCCAAGTTTTGTCACCCAAGTCAAAAGGAATGTATTGGAGTCAAAACTAATGTCATTCTACAATTAAGAAGGAAATCCATGAATTTGGTAATTTTATAATGAAAAGTCTTTTTTAGAGACCTTATTTTGTATTTTAGAGCTCTCACAATGCCTATATAAACTACTCCTTGGATGTAGAAATTATGAGGAACATTTGAATGCAGAGTTACTATATAAGAATAGGAATAGGTTGAGGCATAAAGAGTTTGTTCAAACGTACAAAGGTGCTGAAATTTAAGAGGGAAATGAAAGTAAATGTGTTGGAATCTCATTTATTTCAAGATAATGCATTGTTTACCTTTCTTCTTGGTAGATTTTTTTGTTGCAATATTTTCTCCACTTAAATAATGTGCTATGTAATGCTCTAATATATTGAATTTTTTATTTTTGTTGCTATCTTATGATGATGTGATGCATTATTTATTTCTGTTATAAGATGACATTTAGTAGTGTTCTTAGGAATCATATGTTAACTAACTCTTATAATCATGAAGTAGATGGATCTAATTATGGAAATTACACGTATTTATTATTTAGATAGTTTTGAACCTCTATTATTAGATCCTAAATATTTTTCATTAATTTAAAAGATAACAAAGATCTTACCCAAATATTTTCATATATTATTACTATAAGAAAATCTATGTTACTAAGTCTTAAAGAGAAATTTTAGATTGTGTTTTTTTCTGTTTGAATGATGTACAATTATTTAGGTTTTATAAATACAAATTATTGTGTAAGAGGTAAATTAAGTATGTTGGATGCTAATATAATATTTTTGGACTTTTTTGTGTAATCCCATTCATGTAATAGAAATATTAGTTAGGGGCCACATGCATCAAATGATAAATCATGAGAAGGTGTTGGTAAGCTCATATAATCATCATGTTAACTAAGTCTAAAAAAATGAGTGATAATAATGTAAGCCCTAGTTGTAAAGGAATTGTATAAGAAATAAGATAAATCAAACAATTGAAAACCTCTACCAATCAGTTATATTTCTGAATTATCTCACCATATAATACATAATCATCACATTTTTTATAATTAACAAGTAAAAATTATTTCACATAATAAAAAGAATATGTAGAACCATCATAATCATCTTGTAATTTTTTTTTTCTAAAGATCGTGATGTTATGATGTAATGAATAAGAGGGTGTATGAAAATCTTCCACTTAGTTATGTCATGATCATGATAATTATAATTGAAGAAAACTTGTGATGTAGAATATTTTTTATCATGATTTGCATCATCATATATAAAAGTAGATATACAATTTATAAATCATACTTCTATGGATGTGACAGTAATATTAAATGTATAAGAAACATCATTGTGATGTACAATGATGTAATGAATAATTAATGGAGGTAGAACCATGCCATTCATATCAAAGTGTATCACTAGGCAAAAACTAATTATGTATATAAACTATTGCTGAACTCATTGGAAAATGAGTCTATGTAATAGGAAATGTTATCTTTGAGCCACCTTTGCCTCGGTGAAATCTACCAATTGTCAGTCAATTTGCTCTTCATATGCGAAGATATGAAAACTCCTCTGCCATTTCTTTTCATAAGCTCAAATGTTTAATACGTTAGATAACTCAAACATCAATCAATTTGCTGTTCATAAGCCCAAATATGTAATACTTTCTTTTCTGCCACGTCATCACTAATTTACTGCTTGTTAGGCATAGCCTACAATGCCACCCAGTACCCACCCATTTGTAACGGTGTAAACAAAAAAGAATTGTATCGTATTCCTACAGTTACTAATGAAATGAAATTAATAAATTATAAAACAGCATTCGCTGAAGGATGGGAAACGCCAATGGCTGAAGGATAGGAAACGCCAATCGCTGAAGGATAGGAAATGCCAATGGCTGAAGAATAAGAATAAGGATGTCGACAAGGAATATGAAGGATTAGGATTTATGATTATGGTTAATTTTATGTTTAGGGGTAGGGTTTATATCACAATGTTAGGGTTAGGGTTTATATTAGAGGGTTAGAGTTAGGGTTAGGATTATAGTTAGGGTTTCATCATTGTTAAGGTTAAGCTAATGGTTAGGAATTAGATTTATATCATGGTTATGATTAAGGTTAGGGAAAGAGTTGAGATTATGGTTAGGCTTAGGATTTAGGGTTATATTTAGGATTGTGTCTAGGGTTAGGGTTTATATTTATAATTATGGTTATGGTTTGGATTTATAGTTATGGTTTGCATCACTTTTAGGGTTAGGTTAATGGTTAGGGTTAGGATTGTCGTAAGGGTTTACATCATTGTTAGAGTTAGGTTAATGGTTAGATTTTGGATTTAGTGTTAAGGTTAGGGTTAGGCTTATAATTGTTGATAGGATTAGGATTTAGTGTTATTGTTATGATTATTTCTAGGATTAGACTTTATATCATGGGATTAGGATTAAGGTTAGGATTTACAATTATGGTTAGTTTTGTGTTTAGGGTTAGGGTTTGTTAACAATCCGGCATGCTGTTTTTACCGCATCCCATACAACTGCAAGCATACAATGAAGAGCCCATCACAACTCCTTTGCCTGCCATTTGTTTTGAAATTACAAAATTATATGCAATGATAATAAAGAAAGCTTGAATTATTTAGGGAAGTTCTCCGTTTTCTCTCAACACATTGGAAAATTTCTTGTTTGAAGACAAGTATTTATATATTAAAAGCTTCATTTTCTCTCAACACATTGGAAACTTTATTGTTTGAAATTCAATTGTTTAGAGATTGAAATGCACACATTGGAAACTTTGTTGTTTGAAATTCAATTGTGTAGAGATTGAAATACATTTAATTGGCAAGGTTGTCAAATACTTTGAGAGATGTTTCTATTGTTGTAAAATAGTATTGAATCTTGATATTAGATATACAAATGATAAACATGCATCAGTTCTCATTTTTTTTTTTTAGGTTGCATTTAAATAATTATTTTTTTTGCGGTAAACTATTTTGAATGATGAAGATATGTAACATTCAAAATATCCCAATCATAATTAATATTTCATTCTATAGATAAAATTTCTAATTAATTTTTTCCTTTAAAAACTTATTTTATTAACTTAATTATTATTATTAAGAATTAATTTATTTTACTTTAGATCTATTTTTTTTAGTTAAAATAAATTTTGACTAATATATATTTAAACATATATACCAACTATATTATAAAATGCCTATTTATTAAATATTTAAATTTTTAATGTTTTAAATAAATAATATATGTTTACATCTTATAATTGTTCATTATACTTTCATATAGCCTTTATGATTTATCAATTCTAATTCCACATTGTTAGTCCACCCGTAAGTTTTCCTTTTAAAAAAATATATTCCAATTTGTGGGTTATCTTTTTGTGCCTTTTTTTTCCATCGGTTCATTTATTCTCTTCTTACTTGAATGGTTGAACTCTTTTTTCAAAAGGTTTAAAGGGTTCAAGGTTCAAAGTGCAGTTTTAAAAAGGAAAAAAGTCAGTTGTTCAGGTCTTTGTCACCAAATTTTCAAACGTGTTCACTTGGTCTTTGGTCATTGAATTTTTGAACCCATTGAACCTCGTGTTCAAGTGGTTCAAGGGTTCAAGGTTCAAAAATGCCTTTTTAGTGGGTCACAACAATGTATTGTTATATGACTAGTGCGAGTCTTTCTTTTTATGCTAAATCGATATGTGGTCTTGAACTCTGAACCAAATTTCAAGCGGTTCAAGAGGTTCAAGGTTCACTTTAATTATTCCTTTTCTTTGTCACTCGTTCCCAATGTTTTTTATAGCCGACCGTTACTATTTTATTGCTTAAATGAACTTGAACCATTGAACCTCGTGTTCAAGTGGTTCAAGGTTCATAAGTTCTTTTCAAACTAATCCGAAAAGCTTTTTGGTGGAAATAAAAGCGGCATGACAAGAAGGAATATTCCCTTATTTGGCTTTTTGAAATTCTAAATCTGAAAAGTAATCATGAAAATATCAAATTTCTTGTGTGGAAGTGATGGTTAATTAAGAAGGTGTCAGGTTTGTCATTTCACGATTACTTCGCACGCTTGAAGTAAATCATGATGAAGCATGTGCAACCCTATTGATATTTTCTCATTTGATTAAAGGAAGATGTATAAGTTCATTTCCATATTTAAGAAAGTCGCACTTGCCTAACTTCAATTAATTGGAGGCACCGAAGGTAAATCTAGCACTATTCTCCAGAAGAATTTCCAGTTTTCATGGTGTTATCAGTTAAGTTCAGTTGTCTTCTCCTATGTTGTGTTTCTTTGTGCACTGAAGTTTTATCAGTATAGAAAAGGGGAAGATCTGAAAAAATTGTTGGGGTAGCATATTGTATTATTGTTAGAATTTCTTGGTTTGGGGAATACATAGTTAAAATGAGGCCTGTGCTACCAAAGCTTGACTGAACCTCATGTTTAGTGAGTATCTTGCCAGAAATGCAAGACACCTCCTTAGTTCATGCAGATTTGTGGAATTTCCTTGAAAGGACTAAGAATCCTCAGGCTAGGTCGCTAATGGAGAAGATAGTTAAGAGTGGTCTTGTGGAAGCTGCTGTATTTCCATTAGTCGCATCGTGTCTAGATTTAGTGTTGGCTTGTATGAACAAATATGATTTTGAGAACAGATGTATCAGAACTAGTGATGGTGAAGTGTTAGTCCATATTAATAGGGAAATGGTGATGGCGACAATGGGTATTTTGCATAAAGAGGATTATGAGGAATGGGCCATTGGAAATTCATACGCCTATTTCTCGGAGAAGAAGAGCAAGTACAAAATTATAATTGCAAGAAATTGGCTCTTGAGGGTTTAAAAAGGAGGACCACGACTACCCAAACCGTTAACTAGAGAATACCTCATCATTGAGGTGCGGGAAATTGTTGTGCTTTTAAACAGAGTAAAAGGGAATTCACATTCCTTCTATTGGGAAGATTGGATGTACTTTTTCATTTAAGTGGTTCTATCTGGTGACAGATTTCTCGATTGGTCTCAGGTGATTGCAGAGAGGCTTCACAAGGGGCTAAGCAACTTTGTGGGTATGACTGGGTTTTACATATCTTCTTACCTAATTTATATTTTGGCCTGCACAAAGGATTGGCCTGGATTACACAATGAACATTGGATTGATGGTGTATATGGTGAAAATGGATAATAACAATAACGATATTGAAAGGCTAAATGAATTCAACCACAAAACCCTAGCCTAACAACAACAAAGATCCACCATAACATATGAAGATTACCTAAGACAATGCAAATCAAACGAAATCACAAAGATTATAACATCACATGTCCAATAGGGTTTGGATCTCCATTCTTCCTATCTCCATTGATCTTGTTTGATGTATTTGCTCTCAGATTTTATGTGCACAAGAGCTCAACAAAGAACAGAATGTGGTTGCAAGTAGGATCGCATATGCCAAGTAGTCAATTGATCAAGTAGTTAGAATGAATGATTAGGATGATTGATTAGGGTTTGATAATGAAGGAAGCATCTCCTTATATAGAAGACACTATATGAAATGGAGGGATAAGATTGAGAGGTGTAAAAGGAGGTCGGCTATGATTATAGGGTAGGTAAAAGAAATAATAAAATAATGAAAGGGGTAGGTAGTGTATGAATTAAGAGATGAATGACATGTGTCATGGGTAGAAAAGGTTAATGAATTAATTAAATAAATAAAGATTTATTTAATTAATAGAAGAAGTGGGATTAATTAAATAAATAAGATATTTATTTAATTTAGGAAAAGGATAATTTAAATAAATAAATGTATTTATTTAAATGAGAAATAAGGCTAGAAGAGGATAAATGAATTAATTAAATAAATAAAGATTTATTTAATTAATAGAAGAATTAAGCGTAGATAATTAAATAAATAAAATGACTGGATAATTTTGGGTGTCTACATTTTGCCCCTCTTTGAGACAATGCGGCTTGTCACGTTGTTTCAAAGAAGATAAGATGAACTGATACAAAGTTGCCCGAAGATGGGAATGATATGCCCCCTCGAGAGATTGGATGAAAATGCCTGAAAAGATTGCAGACAATCTCTCGATAAGAAAGAGAGGCTAGAATGGACTGACCGGATAAAGTGACAGAGTCACAGGATAATGAAGACTGACTCGGGAGACGAGGGCTAGGGGTAAGGTAGTCTATAAGATAGACCATGAGGGGAATACATCCTCATTGTCATCTACACATTCACAAGAATAGAGTGCAGAGAGAGAAAAGAGCAGCAGCAGTCAGCAGCAATGGCTTTCATTCAAAGATTTGATCACGTTCACCAATTTTAGAGGCCAGGGTCAGTGCAAGAAGATGAGTCCACTTTTTGGCCAAAAAGTGGAAGTGTTTTCCCTGTTTTTCAGATTTTGTCTCACTTGAGCTTAAATTTTGAAACACTTAGAGATTGAATCTTGAAAAAAGTCAGTAATATAAAAGATAGCTCTCTGAGTGTACTTTTCAAATATGTAATTTATTTTAATACCCACATAATAAAAAATAACTTTTTGAATGAAGTTCTAAAAACTATGTTTTAAAAATGCCTGTTTCAGGGCCATACCATGCATGTGTACGACCCACACTTTTTGACACAATTAAAATTATTTTCTCAAACCATTTTGGGAAATGGTTTGTAACACACTGAAGATTGATGAGCATATTTTTCTGTATTTTTTTTTCAAATATTTTTTTTTTAATTAATTTTTTAATGACCGTAATTATCTTTTTAAAAATTTGACGTGTACGACCCACATAATTTGACGTAAACTTAGTATTTTTTGAAATTTTTTTTTTTTAAATTGAAAAGAATTTTGTGTAGATTGATGACATATAATTTTTTTTTCAAAATTCATTAAAATAAATAAGTTATTAAATTAAGAAAATTAGTCAATATTTCAAATTTATGACCCTGATTTAGTATAAATTAAATGAAAAATATTTAAAATAATCAATTTTTAAATTAATTTACATATTTAGAATCTAGACAGTATAATCTGAAATGGGTTTCAATTTCGTATAAAAATTCTTTGATTAAAGGCACGTAAACTATTTCATTTCATCATATTTGTGCTTTCATTCATGGACCTTTGAATTTGCAGGTTCATGTCTCAGGTGTGGCCATCCCAGGCCTATCCCGGGCCTAATCCCGAGGCAAGTGGCGGGTTGTGAATTCAAATTTTACATAACGGGCCCCCGTTTTATAAACGGGGGCCCGTTTCATTTTCTGCCCGTTGGATTTAACAATGGGCCCCCGTTTTAATAACGGGCCCCCGTTATTTAAATAACGGGCCCCCGTTTTATAAACGGGGGCCCGTTGTTAAAATAACGGGGGCCCGTTATTAAAATAACCGTTGCTATAAAAAAAAAAAAGATTGCATCGATTTACTACAATATCATTGAAATCCGTACTGACAGATTTTTTACATCATTTGGCAGTACTTTTTAATATTTTTTACGCGATTTTTTGAAGACAAGTTTGTAAAAATGGGTTCTAAGCAACGTCAAAAGGAAAAAAAGAAGACAATGACAGTGGACGAAATTCAAGCACAAAGAGAGAAGGAGGCAAAACGCCAAAGAGATCGAAGATCACAACAACGGCAATTGAATAACACTTTTGAAGCATCTAGTTCAGTGCCCGTTGTAGATGAGACCATTGAAGACATCATGATGGATGCAAAAAATATAGAACCACACACGGGTATGACTGTTGATGCAAATGTTGATGTGGATGCGAATCCTGGTATGTTTTTAAATCCTGATGACTATGATGCCAATCAAATTGCTGATTTAAATGAAGCTGGATATAAATTTCATACACCAATACGAAAAGAAATAAAAATTGAAAATATTACACCACCATCTCTAAAAGAAAATGAATGTAATTTGTTTACTATTGATAGCAATGTGCTAGATAATCTTAATGGGTTAGTTTCTTGGAGACAAATCAGAACACATCCAAACAGATTATATAAACAATTTTTCTATAATAAAAAGTTAGGATTCCAATGTTAATTAATGCTATAATTAATAAAAATGTTAAAAATGCGTAAAGTCATGAAAAAAATAGGTATTTATGCAAAACCAAAAAGAAAAGATGAATCATATAAGCAAGTTGTATCTACTGTTGCCAGTGCCATCGATTCTATAGGAAAAACAAGTCGATCTAAAGATAAGAATGCAGCACGTAGAGTTATAACGACTGCTATAGTTGACAAAATGATTGTTAATAAAAGAATGTTAAGTGATATAAGTGGCTATTTGAACTTACATCGTAGAACCTTGTCAAGAGCGGCCAAAAGAAGAGACACAATTGAAATTGATCCACTAAACCATTGTTGGAGTTTTAGTGGTAGACTTCAAAGGTCAGACATGAAATTAAATGATGAAACTAAACAATTAATTACAAAATTTTGGCATGATAACACTAGAGTTTCATCAAATGTTAGAGATGTTTTAAAGTTAAGGGTGGGATCAAAAATTCGTGATCCTCATCCAAAACATCTTCTTGACATGACTCAAACTGAATTCTTTAAAAAATTTAGTGATGAATCTGTGTTAATGAATTTACGAATTAGTCAAAGATCATTTGAAAAATGCAAACCCTGGTATGTTAAAATCAATAAACAAAGAATATCTTGTTGTTGTAAAACTCATGTCCAGTTTCGTTACTATTATGATGTTTTTCGATATATTCGTTGTATGTTGCATGGTAATGATCTTGTGCAGGATTGTGGTGTTTATGTTCCACCTGAAACTATAAAAGATTTTATTGGAAGTTTATTTTGTAAACCACCTAATGAACAATTATTTCTTTCCAGTTCATGCATTTATGGTCTTTGCAATTTATGTGGGAACTATTCTTCGATAGGTGAATGTTTGCATGAACATGTTTCATCTGAGTTTGGACAAAAAATGGTTGATGTTAGGAGATTTAAAAATATAGAATAGCCTCTAAAGGATGGAAAGATGGGGAAACGTTTAGAATTGATTACAAAACAGAATAGTGTGAATGCATTTATTAGTGAGTTTAAAACTCATATTGTTCCAAAATATGTGAAACATTCCCAACATGCCCGATGGCTTGATGGACAGTTTCGCATATGCAAGAACACATTTCCAATTGGAACAATAGTATCAGTTGTGGATTTTGCAGAAAATTATACTCTAAAACCACAAGAGGAAACTCAATCACAATACTACAACTCAGTGCAAGTGGCCATATTTGTGCACATTATATATAGACATGACCATGACAGTACAGAAGATAACAGAAAATTTTTGAGGGAGTATCATTTCTATGTTAGTGATAATCGATTACACTCTTCAGAGTTTGTCCAACATTGTTTCGAGGTATTTTATGATAATCTTAAGGAAAGAGAAATTGACATGAAACAACATATGATATGGTCAGATAACTGCACTGGACAATTCAAAAATGCAAGAATGTTTTATTGGCTATGCAAAGTTCACAAGATAACCAATGTCCAACATTTATGGAGTTTTTTTGAAGCGGGACATGGTAAGGGGGAACACGATGGAGCCGGTGCCTGTATAAAAAGAGCTCTTGCTAGAGAACAATTGAAATTCGAGGATGCAGTGAAATTCAGAGATGCTCGTGCAGTTGTAGATTGGTGCAATTCAAAGTTGTCAAAAGGATCAACTGAAAACTCTGCAATTCGACGTTTCTTCTGGTTGATAGAGGAAGATAGTATTCCTATTCGGCATGATTGTAATACCATCATTGGATCAACTAAATGGCATTCGTTTAAGAGTTCTAATTCAAACACATGGACTATATTCACAAGGCAACTTGCTTGCTTTTGTCAGTTTTGTGTTTCCGGAGATTGGGAATTTTGTGAGAATAAAGAATGGGTTGAAGAATGGCAACAAAGATCATTGACACCCATAGATGCAAATGATCCGCATGAAAGAACTGATGAAGATATGGATCAAATGTTTGCATCAAATGACTATGATCGCATTTCAGATCTTATACAACAAGGTAAAATTATTTTTGAAATTTGTTTTGATTTATTAAATAGTACATAAATTTATGAAATCTTACAGTGTATATTTTTGTTTTTATTTCTCATTAAATATTAAAATAAAATTGTTTTGTGCACAGGACATGTCTATGCTGTTGTTGCACCAGAGGACAATGAAGAGGGGACAGAGTATTGGTTGGCTCGATGTGTAGAGCCAAAACATAAGCTAACTACTCCTCGAGTAGATGATGATGGTTATGACTATCCAACAGGATCTGTGGTTGTTGTTGGCACTTGGCTACGCAAATATCTAACAAGAAAGAATGGATTGCCCGCATTTGAAGATTATGAATTAGAGAAAAAGATTATACATTACTCACATTTGGTAGTGGCAACTAATATAAAATTGGATAGATATCGTGGCAGGCCTGCTAATAAACAATTATGGACTCTCTCTATGGAAGAGCACGAGACAATTATAGATGCTTTGCAAAAGAGAGAGGATGCAGATGGTATAATAGAATGAATATCAAGTAAGTTATAATTTGAACCCTTAATCCACCTCCCTTTTAAAAGTCGCGATGCATATTATATATAGTATTTTAAATCATGAATCATAATTACAAAATCTAATCTACTAAAATTTTGTTTCAGGTCTACCACAAGTAGAAGGCATCAATGAAAACAAAGTTATTTGTGCATACTTTATGTTTCATTTTGAATAATTACAAGTAAGTTAAATTTTTGTACCCTTAAGGCAAATCCATTTGTATTTTAAATTCAATGTATTCTGATTATAAAAACTAATCATATGTATTTACTTTTTCTAGGTCTCTCAGAGTAGACTTGGCCTCAATGACTACTATATTGTTTGTGCATACTTTATGTTGTATTTTAAATTCAATGCATCCTGATTATAAAAACTAATCATATGTATTTTTTTTTCTAGGTCTCTCAGAGTAGACTTGCCCTCAATGACTACTATTGTTTGTGCATACTTTATGTTGTATTTTGAGAGATATAAATCCTTATTATTATAATTTAAATAGACTATTTATTTTATTTTAGATATGTCTTCTTGATTACATTTTGTGTACAATATACATAAATGAGAGACTACTGGTCAAATTTATGAATGAGATAATTATGTTTTAATCAAGTTCTATTCATTATATTTGTTAAATGATACTTTTTGATTTAGAATATGTTATAATTATAAGATATGTTTCGATACTTAGTTCAAGATGTGTGCACATGTAGTTTATCTAATCACAAGAACTATTTAAATAAAATTCCAAAAATAAAATTACAAGTCCACATAATGCCTATAAAGTTGTTTAAGCACAACTTCCATAAATAAAATTTCAAGTCCACATAATATATAAAGTATGCGCAAAATTTCAAGTCCACATAATTTCAAGTCAATATATATGATCTAATGTGCACATAATTTCAAGTCCACATAATATCTAATGCGCACAATACACATAAAGTATGCACATAATATATATGATCTAATCCTATTATGAAACTATCCATATATATAAAGTATGGGTGTGCACGTGTAAACAAATATGTAAAGCCCGTAAAATAGTACATATCAGAGCCAAATAAATAGTAAAATTTCAAGTCCACATAATCCATATAATATCTAATCCATATATATGTCTAGATGGTAACATGATGTTCACTCCACATAATATCTAATGTGCACAAAATATATAAAGTATGCACAAAATATATATGATCTAATCCTATTATGCAACTATCCATATATATAAAGTATGTGCACGTGTAAACAAATGTGTAAAGTCCATAAAAAAGTACATATCAAAGCCAAATAAATAGTAAAATCTAAGTGCTATCATCAATAACATCTTGTGGTCTCTTGTCCCCAGGACGTGGTCCAGATCCACCTGTCTCATGCTGTACAATAAAAAAATAATATTAAAATATTACTTGAAATTAACTATTAAAAGAATCATTTATCAAATATAGTAGAATTCGTAAATTAAGTTACAAACTTACCATATGCTCATCAGATCCTGTAGCAGTATCTCTCTTGTCCCCAGGACGTGGTCCAGATCCACCTGTCTCATGCTGTACAATAAAAAAATAATATTAAAATATTACTTGAAATTAACTATTAAAAGAATCATTTATCAAATATAGTAGAATTCGTAAATTAAGTTACAAACTTACCATATGCTCATCAGATCCTATAGCAGTATCTCTCTTGTCCTCGGGACGTGGTCCAGATCCACCTGTCTCATGCTGTACAATAAAAAAATAATATTAAAATATTACTTGAAATTAACTATTAAAAGAATCATTTATCAAATATAGTAGAATTCATAAATTAAGTTACAAACTTACCATATGCTCATCAGATCCTGTAGCAGTATCTCCTCTAGCAGTATCTTGTGCAGTATCAACACCAAATGCAGTGCTAGCTAACTCCTGTACAAGGTCAAATTCAAAGTGTCCAATTAAATCTTAAATTAAGAGTAAAAATAAGATCAAATTAAGTATTACATATTAATACCTCAAAGGATGTCGATGTGCGTTCAAATTGGCTCTGATCAAAATTATGAGGATAACCTATCCTAATGGTAGTGTCCACCTGCATACATGCATTTAATGAAATCATATTTAGTGAACATATATATGTGTACTAAATAATTTCAAGTAAAGTTACAATATTGTAAGAGTTCATATTTAAGTTAAGAATTATAAGATACATACCATAGATGGTGTCACAATAGTCAGACCCTCTTCTTGATGTGATGTAGAGGGTCCCTCATGACCTGAATCCTGGAGAAAGAAGCATTCAATGTATCAACATGAAAATTTATATAATATACGACGATAGCATATTAACTTAAAAAGATCTAGTACAATGTCTAGATAGAAATTTATACTATACCCCATAAGGTGTGCCAAGTTGTCTTCCAGTAGATGCAATATTAACTCTAATATTAGGCGTAGTCCTTATCTACATAAACAAAATTTATTTAATGAAGTATTAGATTGTATAAAAAAAGAGATGCACTTAGTTTATACCTATATTTAATAAAGTACATAAAAACATTGACATGTACATGTATATTATATATATCTATACCTGGTCAAGATGAACATCCGAGCAAAGAAAATCCATATAAGATGTCATCATACTATCATCTGCTACATCATGCTCATCTGGAACTGAAGTAGATCCTGCAGCAGTAGTAGGACCTACACACGTCTCATGACAACTCGAACACATATGTGGCATCCATCGAGGAGCAGATGCCATGTGAGCAGCTTGCTCACTCAGGTTCCCTGTGAGGGAAGTCAAAGCATCTAATGTCGAAATGAATGATGTATTTTGGACATCTGCAGGAATCGATGGAGCAACAAGTGGAACTATGGGTGGATCCGGTAGGGGATTATTACTCCGTGCCCCTAATCTATGCTGTGGCATTCCACGACCAACACCCTGGAATGACTTAATATCAAAATAATTTGGTTTTTGGTTCATTACAAACTCACAGTATAATTTCTTCAAAAAATAAAAAGGGACCTCATAATTACGATGTGGTGGATAATCAAAAACCATCCACCATCTATCCCAAAAGTATCTAGCCATTTCTGGATGCACACACCACCTAATTGAAATTCTTTTCTGGTTAGGTTGCATTGGTTCTCTTGTTTTTGGGTTGGTAAAATATGGACATAAATGAGCTTTGGTTATTTTCAAATCTGTGATTTGTCTATAAGTTAAACCATCGGCATAAAAATCACGCAACTCTTGTCGTCGTCTATGAAATTGATCTAATTGAGAATCAACAGATCTAACTGACTCGACAACAGTTTGCATTGATTTTGCAAACTCTACAAGATGGGGTGGCGTGACTTGCTCATTTTGGATAGCAGCAATGTTTTGTTCAATCACTTGTAGGTTTTCATTAATTCGTTCTCTTAAACGAATTTCATCCAATCTAGGGGGTTGTGGTGGTGGTGGTGGTGGTGGTGGTGGTGGTGGTGGTGGTGGAGGAGGAGGAGGAGGAGGAGGAGGAGGAGGGGGTTGTGGTGGGGGATTTTCACCTAATAGTTCATCTATGTCAAAAACATCCATGATGGCAAAGAACTCCTGCATATATAAAGATATACATGAATTATATACAACTCTATGTCAAAGAAGAATCTATTTTACTAAATTAAAAAAAAACATTTATAAATAGTAACATTTCTATGTTGTTGAATGAGAAACACATGAAATATATAATATAATATTGAACTTAAAAAAATATACATGTACATACTATTGAATCTTGAAATATAAAATTTGCGCATAAAACTTAATAAAAACTTTCAATGAAACATCATAAATCTATTAGAATTCAATTACGTAGTTTTGAGATAATTGTCATCAATTCATATTACATTGATTAGTCTTCAAACAATCTTAAAAAAAAACTAATCTCCCATGACTATAAATGACATACTTAAAACATATTATATTCTAAGTGGTTGTCATGTAAAGACAAAACATCAAAACTTTTGAAGAGTTAAGCATATTTCACCATTAAATTTCTCCCATAATCAAATCTACACAAGATTATAATTTACAAAAGGTCTTCAAAAAATATTATTTCCTATAAATCATTTATTATAAAACTCCGCAATCATTTGTTTTCATATATAATCTTTCTATAAAATTTAAGATATCAATCCATACACAAATTCTCTTACAAAGTTCAATAAGAAATGAAGGATAGAGGATTAAATACTAAGATTGTTTTGAGAGATCAATGGAGTAGATTGATTGAAAGGATTGTGTGCATTAGAAGCTTCCAAGTGGCAACTTAAATGTTTGGTGCACATGAGGAGTTCATGATCCAAGAAAGTTTTGAGGAAAAGGTCTTCTTAGGGGCGTATACACCAAGATGTTGTAAAAAAAGGTAGCCAAATGACCAAAAAAAGATAAACACGAGTGCGTTATTGGGAAATTCATTTAACGCATTTGAGGTCTTTTTTGTAGTGTTTTTTTCTTACACTATACTAGGCTTGTTTACACTATCGTAGGTTCATTAGGACTATCCTAGGTTCATTAGGATTGTCCCAAGTTCATTATTGCTTTCTTAGGCTCATTAGGACTTTCTTAGGTTCATTAAGACTGCCCTACATTCATTAGGATCATTTGAGGCTCATTGGGACTTTCAAAGAAATGTTGCTCTCTCATTAGGCAAGGAGGATATAGACCCTTTAGGTTCTCTCATGTTTTATAGACATTTGATAGGTTTTAAATTCGAAATATTCATTAATGGAGTTAGTCTAGTGTTTCTTGGTTAGTGAGGAGGATCAGTAGATGTACATCATTAAAGTTTACATAAGGGTTGCATTCAAGTCTTGAAATATTCCATCTCTTGTTCAAATATATGTAAGAAGGGGAGAACATTGGATATATTACATCATTAGATAGTGGATATAACCATTGAGTTTTAAAATTAATTAGCCTCAATAAAAAAATCTCAATTTCTATATATTTCATAAATGCATAATTAGATAAATTATTACTTATAAATAAATCAATATGCATTTCTTTCAAAGAAACAAGAAACATACAAATAATAATAAGTTGTGATCTATATATCTAAATATGAAAATAATTCCATTAAAACTTTTACCTAGGTTAAGCATAAAAGTGATAATAAAACATAATCACCATGTTTTATTTCAACCTTAAAAGTAAAAGAACTCTACATATCCTAAAATTAGGACTTAATCACATCAAATAATTCTAATATAACTCAAAATACTCCTTCAACATATAAGATGATCTATGCTAGATGGCCATGTCTTACTTTCATTCCATTTATGGATTTCTTACATAGTAATACAAAAAATAACTTTCATCGAAATTAAGCATCTTTAACCATGAGATTATATATATCCTCAATTGTATATTCAAAATACTTCTTGGGAATTATATTTTTCAAATCTTTCAGATGTATATATAATTAGCACCCCATTTAGAAAACTCATTATCAATCAACATTATAAATCAAGAATATTTTTTATTTTGTATTAATGAATTATATATTTGGCATATTAGCTTCCTTTATGAACCTATGTAAACCAAACTCCAATTTTAGTAACTTATCTAGTTTTGCTCTAAAATTGTGTCCATAATTGATCCTTTTATACCATCACATGACATAATAGGACCTTTATGCCATGACATGGCATAAACCTAAGCCTAAACTTTCATATCTAAAATTTGAAAAACTTAATGTTAATTACTTTTAAGGTTATACTAATTTAGTGGTAACTTTTGTATTGCCTAATGAGGATTAAGAACAATTTAGGTACATATGTTCGGTTTTATGTCAATTTCATTTTCGAACATTTTTGTTTTTGTTTCCATTTCATTTTTGGTTTTTTGTTTGTGTTGATTTCATTTTCAAACGTTTTTGTTTTTGTTTCCATTTCATTTTCAGTTTTTTGTTTGTGTTGATTTCATTTTCGAACGTTTTTGTTTTTGTTCCCATTTCATTTTTGGTTTTTTGTTTGTGTCGATTTCATTTTGTTAATTATCTAGGTTTGGTTTTGGTTTCTAAATTTGTTGATTACGGTTTAGGGTTAACTGTTCAAAAATATTTTACATCAAAATAAAGAATTTACAAATATAAAAAATAATTTATTTATATGCTACTATTAAAAAAAACTAAAATAATAAAAAAAAAACTAAATAATACACCAAAAAAAGAGAAAAATATACAAGAAAATTATGAACTGTGAAAATAGGTGACAGAATGTGCACCTGGGATAGTGGTGGAGGTTTGAAGTGGAAACCACAACACAGGGGCCCGTTTTCGATATCTTCTTGTGCAACAGTAAAATGAAAAATTATCCCCAAAAAAGGGTAAAAATAGCTTTTCAAAATGGGCCCCCATTTTTTAAAAACGGGCCCCCGTTTTGTTTAAAAACGGGCCCCCGTTTTGTTTAAAAACGGGGGCCCGTTTATTAAAAAACGGGGGCCCGTTTTATCTGGCTTCGGCACCCCGTGACCTTTCGGCTCGGGAGCCCGAACCATTAACGGGCCCCCGTTTTTTAAAAACGGGGGCCCGTTTTGCGGAGCGCATTTTCCAACGCGTAGACTTCCGCGAATTTGTGACTCATTAGCTTGCACATACCCGCCAGTAGAGGCAGGAGAGCCGGTAAGTACCACCAATCTTCCTCATACTTTGATGAATTTATTGTTGTCATTAATGCATGCTAGGTAGAGCAATAAATGTGCTTAGAATAGGGTCCAAAAAATGTCCAAAATGTCTAGGTGCGTCTGCGTTGGTGCCAGGCGCGTCTATGCTCACAAGGCACGTCTATGTTTGTGCCAGGCGCGTCTGTGCTTGAAACCGCGTCTGTGTCAAATGCAGCCGCGTTTGTGATGTTTAGGCGTGTCTGTGCCAAGAAAGCACATCTATGTCGCCCAAGCGCATCTGTGCAGAGCATAGGCACGTTTGTGTTGGTCAGGCGCGTCTATGTTTTTCAGGCGCGTCTATGCAGTCTTTAAGTGCGTTTATGTCAAGAAAGCGCATTTGTGTTTGAAAAAAAGTGAATTTGTGTCTTCTAGGTCAAATCGGCAATTCTGTGATGAACATACGCTATCGATTGGATAAGCTGCTGAGAGGATACACTCAAGTAGGTCCTCTAGGGAAGACTAGAATAGATCAAGGCACTTTGTGATGAACAGTGAGTACCAAGATAGAGTACTTTGTGATGAACAGGGAGTACTAATGTAAGCAGAGCTTTGTGATGAACAGTGAGTGCAAATGTGAGTAACACTTTGTGATGAATAGGGAGTGTCACACACATAGTACTTTCTGATGAATAGGGAGTACCACTAGGATAGACGCAACACTTTGTGATGAACAGTGAGTGTCACTAGGATAGATAGCCATATGCATTCAGATAAAAAGTAGCATTTTGTGATAAACAGGGAATGCCACTATGACTGACATGATTGATTTGCTTGATTGGAGGAGTATTTGTCGATGCTGGAGTCATGAGAGAGATTCCCGTCTACTCAGAGATTGCAACCTGAGCTGACCTTCGAAGACCGAGCAGCTATTGAGGCTATGGGTCTGAGACATGTTCTATATGTGCCTGAGTTTCGAGTGAACATGGGATTGTTGACTGCACTGGTGGAGAGATGGCACTCCGAGACATGTACTTTTTATTTGCCGATGGGTGAGATGACAGTCACCCTTGAGGATGTATATAGGATCCTGCGGATACCGATTGATGGGGAGCTGATCCCATACGATCGAGATGGAGATAGGGAGGATCTGAGATGAGTGTTCCAGGACCCAGGACTAGAGATGAGGGCTGGACATGTGGCATGGGATACGATGATAGCTACAGGGCTAGCGCTGCTAGCAGTGGTAGGAGGAATGATCAGTGGGTTCCTGTGTCCGGATAGAGCGACACAGGGGTTGGCTATAGGCTGGGGAGGAGTGCTAGAGACACTGGTGACACAGCACACCAGATATGCCTGGGGACCATGTGTGCTAGCACACCTCTACTATGAGCTACATCAGTTCGTATATCATGGATCAGTGGGATTGGGTTGCGGGGTGACATTGCTACAGGTGTGGGCTTACGAGCATCTACCAGTGACGAGGCCGATACAATTCAGAGGTAGGGGTCATGGACGTAGTTTTGTGCACTTATATGACATGATCACATCGCAGCCACGGATTGGCAGGTTGGAGCACTAGCGGTGGGTGATAGATGATATTGATGTGGTCATATGGAGGCCATATCTGGGATGTGAACAGTGGGAGGATGATGCTATTGAGCTTCCCTACACTTTCCAAAGTAGGTATCTGATTGGGTGGATGCCCTATGTGCTAGAGAGGCAGCTAGTGGACAGGGTTGGCAGGTAGTTTGGCAGGATCTAGCGGATGCCACGGGGCTCATGCATGTATGCACGGACTATGAGAGATCAAGCGCAGTTTAGGCCCTTGTTATCATATGATCAGGCTATTACGTAGCTGGTAGAGATGATGCCACTACCCTGGGACATGTGGCCAGAGATTGAGGATGCGAGCATGGATGCCGAGTACACAGCATACTGGGCAGAGCATCCATTCCCACGCCTAACGGATCCAGGAGAGCCATTGGATGGAGATGGGGGTGGGGATGATGATGATGGTGGAGGTAATGGGGGCAAAGGCCGATGGAGGAGGAGGGGAGCAGTTGGAGAGCAGAGGGTTGCACCACGGAGCGAGGGTGGAGAGGAGAGACAGGCTCGGGTGGTGAGGGGTCACGGTGGATTGCTGCTATAGGTGCCAGCAGCAAAGGGTCCCAGATAGGTATAGGTATAGGGACAGGGATAGGTACCAGTACAGGCACCCGTACAGGTATAGGTATAGGCACAGGGGCAGGCACCCATATAGGGGCAGCCACAGGCAGAGCCGGAGGGGGCTGATGCAGAGGAGGATGAGCTGATAGAGCTGAGGGAGATCTGCCAGGGACAGGCATATGAGATCCAGGAGCTGGAGAGGGAGAGGGATAGGCTCAGGAGGAGGCTTAGAGATACTGAGCGGGAGTGGGATCAGGCTATTCAGCATTATACAGAGGCTGAGACAACACTGAGGGCTGGGAGACAGGTAGCAGAGGACACAGGGGCAGGATATGCTTATGTCCTGCAGGCAGGGGAGGAGATTGCCTATTGGTAGGATCTCTATTATGGTGCAGTGCCAGCGGATCAGTGGGTGAGGAGCTTCCATAGACCGTCGCGTACAGCGATAGCTACGGGAGGGAGCCGGAGGAGACAGGCATCGAGTGGTGGGGTTATGGGTCCTCCACCACCACTAGATAGAGGGGACAGGAGCGATGATCCTGGGGCGGGTCCTTCAGGGGCTCAGATTCCATCGAGGCCAGGCGGCTCTGAAGGAGGGAGTTCATCCTAGTCGTAGAGGGCTCCCTATGTATCAGTATTGTACCATTTTTGTATGATGATGTAGATACCTGCGGGTGCATTGTAGTCATATGATTTTTTGACATCATTGTATCATGACACTTTATGATTATATATATATGAGATGATTCACCTTTGCGGCAGCTATATGCATGTGTACCTATATGATGAGATGTTCTTATGTGATGTTTGTTTTATGTTTATGGATGCAAATATGTATATGATGTAATGCAATATATTTTTTGGTTCTTTTATGTTTTATATGTGTATACATGATGCAAATGTGAATGTATGTAATGTAGATGAATATGATAATGCAAATGTAAATTGTGCTAACACGTGTTATGTGCAGGATGTGATATCTATATGTATGTATGAAATGCTAACATATGATAATGCAGGTGCAACTACATGAAATGCAAATGTTTTTGGTGCGTCATTATACTCAGTCATGTGATAGCAGGCTATGTGGACTCGAGAAGGACGATGAAAGTCAATTAGGAAAGGGGAATGAAAGATAGAAGATATGAAAGTGAAAGAGCTTCTTGTGCGTTATCATCATTGAGCTTTATTATGGCAAGTAGGTTATGACAATCGAGGCATATGTTCAACCCAGAAAGTCATTGTACCTATTTGCATGGAGATAAGATAGTCACAAACAAGGAATGCCCCAGTTCATACTAGACTCATAGTGTCCTCATATCCTTGGACAAGTCATAGCATTACTAAGAGACAATCCATAGACAACAAAAGAAAATAGGTGACGATACCCCATCCTCGCCTTTCTAGTCAAAGACATCCTGGAGATAGAATCTCTAGTCAGAGACATCTTGGAAAAGCTAAAAGACATGTCACCAAAAGATAAAATCAAAAGAAAACCAAGACTCGACACCATCCACTGTAATCCTCAATTTTAGTGTCTCTTGTCACTTGTATAAGTCTTATTTGATTGTGGTCACAATGTTTACTTTCACAGAAAGGATAGATAGCACTGAACCATATGTTGTCTGAGTCTGTTGAAAGATTTGATTTGTTGAAGCCCATTGTTGCTGTTGTGTCTCATCTGAAACTGACTGAGTCCATGAAACTGATACGTTATTGTGGAGAAGATGAAACTTTATTGCGGATCTATGATGCAAATGGTGCTTTATTGCAAATTGTGCGTAGATAGACTGAAGAAAACTAAAAGAAACTGTACTCCTCGAAACATGTGATGCTATCAGTTCCACACCCATCACTAGACGTAGGATTTGCCTTAGCCACAGATAGGAGCTGATTTATTATGGATGGAAAAGGAGGGAAAAGGGAGGTTTATTACAAATGGCTAACCAATCTTGGGTAGATCAATAACAAGCCATGATGGGAATGTGTAAGTTTATTACAAATGAATAGGTTGTGAGTGTGTGCAAAGTGAAAAGATGAAAATGAATCCTAAAGGAGGGAGGAGAAATGTCTCTACGCATGGCGCTGGTGACCTAGTTTTCACCATGGTACTTGCCCAGGGCACCACCAAAGTGGTTTTCACCGTTGGACGAAATTATTTCTCTTTACTTTTTTTGATTTTTCAAATTTTTTTTTGTGTCACAAGGCACCTGTTTGCCAGGTTTTCGCCAAGTAACGATTTTTTGTTTTATAATTTTTTTTTGTTTTTTTGAATATTTTTTTGATTTTTTTGTATTTTTTGAATTAGGATACTCTGAAGAGCTATGTGTAAAACCTGCGAAGGTGCATAATGTTGATAGGATCCTCCAAAGGTTCACCTTCTATAGTTGAGAGCTGATATGCCCCAGATCCTTATGCTGCTGTAATGATGTAAGGACCAAGCCAATTTGGTTCGAACTTGCCCTTCTTCTCTCTGTCTTGCTGATTTTTGGGGTTTTCTTTGAGAACCAAATCACCTACCTCAAATGTGCGAGGCTTGACCTTGTGATTGTAGCTCTGACTCATTCATTGTTGGTAAGCCTTGAGATGATTAAAAGCAGTTTGTCTTCGTTCATCCAGTAGTTCCAGCTCTTGTAAGCGAGAGACCCTATAGTCTTCATCACTGATGATGTTTTGCAAAGAGACCCGTAAAGAGGGTAGCTCGACCTCAATAGGCAAGATAGCTTTAGCACCATAGACAAGTGAATAAGGTGTAGCTCCTGTAGGTGTGCGGACACTTGTGCGGTAAGCCCAAAGTGCAAGATTAAGTTGGATATGTCAATTACGGCCAGCATCGTCGACTGTCTTCTTTAGGATTTTATGGATTGTTTTATTAGATGCCTCAGCTTGGCCATTACCTTGGGGATAATATGGTGTGGAGAAATGATGGGAAATATGGAAGTGGTCACAGAGTTCACGAACATCCTGATTTTTGAAAGGATGCCCATTATCAGTGATAATGGAAACAGGAATACCGTATCGGCAAATGATATAGTTGAGGATGAATGTAGCAATCTATTTTCCAGTGACCTGTGTGAGAGGCACGGCTTCAATCCATTTTGTGAAATACTCTGTGGCAGTGATAATGAATTTATGCCCATTGGAAGAAGGAGGGTGAATCTTGCCTATGAGATCGAGTCCCCACTGACAAAAGGGCCAAGGAGATGCAATTGGTTGAATTTCTTGTGCTGGCGCATGTATGAGGTCTCCATGAATTTGACATTGCTTACACTTTTTGACAAACTAATATGAGTCTTTATCCATATTGGGCCAATAATATCTAGTCCTGATGAGTTTCTTGGCCAAGGTAGAACCACTATCATGTGGACCACATAACCCTTCATGCACTTCATGGAACACAATCTGAGCTTCGTCGCTTTCTAAACATCTAAGAAGAGTGCCATCTAGACCTTGCCGGTATAGGATATAAGCTAAAATGACATATCGAGAGGATTGGCGAATAAAAGTGTGACGTTGGTTATTTGTTAGATCAGGAGGTAGGGTATTGTCACAAAGGTATGTGAAAATGGAACCATATAACTGGGACTCAGGACCGACGACACATATCGTCTCAGTAGGCATGATCTCATATGAAGGAACCAAAAGGTTATCCACCAAGAACTCATAGCGGGGCTCGTTTGGAGGTAGATCAATCAGTGAAGCAATTGTAGCCATGGCATCTGCGGCACGATTCTGCTCTCTTGGTATCTGCTCAAAGCCTATCTTTGTGAAGTGTTGTTTCAGTTCATCCACCATTTGTTTATAAGGAATTAGTTTTTCATCTTTTGTTTGGTAATCATTAGTTGCTTGATGGATTACAAGTTGAGAGTCCCCAAAAACACGAAGTTCCTAGATCTTCCACTGAACTGCAATTCGTAATCCTGTTGTTAATGCCTCATATTCCGCTATATTGTTAGTGCAAGGAAATGATAAGCAGTATGATTTTGGTATAGAATCCCCTTGAGGAGTTATAAAGAGGATGCCAGCTCCTGCCCCATGTTGTGTGTATGAGTCGTTGAAGTACAGTTGCCATGGCTTTGTATGCGACATTGTCAAAATAGATTCATCTGGAAATTCTGAACTTAGAGGAACATCCTCTATCATGGGGGCATCTGCTAATTGATCTATGATGGCTTGTCCTTTTATTGCTTTTCTGTCCACATACTCGATGTCAAATTCACTCAGGTTCATTACCCATTTGGCTAGTCACCCAGTAAGTGTTGCTTTATTGAGAAGGTATTTCAATGGATCGATCCTTGCAACTAACTTAGTCTTATGAGTGAGCATGTAATGTCATAATTTTTGCAAAGAAAAGACAACGGTGAGACATGCACGCTCAATTGGTGTGTAGTTTAGCTCATATCCTACCAATGTGCGACTGATATAGTATACTGCTTTTTCTTTGCCCTCAGCAATTTGTTGTGCTAAGAGTGCCCCCAGTGCTGTTGGAGTAGCTGATATGTATAGTAACAGAGGTTGATCTGGAACTGGTGGCATCAGAACTGGCGGATTTAGAAGATAATCTTTGAGCATCTGGAAAGCCTATTGATAGTTATCATCCCATTTGAATTTGATGTTTTTATGTAGCAGGTGCTGAAAAGGATTACACTTATCTGCAAGTTGCGCTATGAATCTTTGGATGGACTGGAGTCTGCCTTGTAAGGAGCGAAGTTGACTGATATTTCTTGGTGGTTGCATCTCTAAGATGGCCTTGACTTTTGCTGGATTAGCTTCAATTCCTCTTTTGGATACAATGAATCCTAGGAGCTTCTCGGAGGTTACTCCAAAGACACATTTCTTGGGGTTTAATCTTACTTTGTATTTTTCCAACCGATCAAAGATGACTGAAAGTATGTCCAAATGTGTATTTTTGTCTATTGATTTTCCCAAGAGGTCATCGACATAATCTTCCATGGTTATGTGCATGAGATCATGAAAGATGGTAGTCATGGCTTTTTGATATGTAGCACCTGCATTCTTTAGTCCGAAGGGCATGACGTTCCAGCAGAAAGTTCCCCATGAACAAGTGAATGATGTTTTGTGTTGATCCTCGTGCATGATCCTTATTTGATTATAACCAGAGAATCCATCCATTAATGATAACATTTCATGACCTGCTATAAGATCAACAATCAAGTCAATATTTGGTAATGGGAAGTCATCCTTTGGACAAGCTTTGTTGATGTCTCTGAAATCTATAAAAATTCGAATGCTGCGATCTGGTTTACTGACAGGCACTTAGAGATCCATTCAGGATAATCAATTGGGCATATGAATCCAACATCTAATAATTTCTCAAGTTCTGCTTTGACTAGTAATGCCACTTATGGATGCATCTTTCTTAATTTTTGTTTCACTGGTTTCGCCCTCGGTTTAACTGTCAAATGATGCATTACTAAATCCGGGTCTAATCTAGGCATATCAACATATGACCAGGCAAAGTTGATTTGTTGTTCTTTGAAGAAACTTATGAATTTTGACCTTTCTGACTCTGTCAACGATTGAGCTAGGAATATGTTGTGTGGAACCTCTTTTGTACCAATGTTTGTCTTGATACTTCTCCTCTACCAACATAGATGACCTTTCCTCATATGATGCTGGGAGAATGTTGAGCCTTCCATCTTTGAGTGCCTCAGAGAGGTTTTCACCCTCAGATACAGCCTTTCTTTTTACTTTTTTAGAGTCAGACAGCACCACAGTGTGGTTTTCACCATAAGACCCTTGATTTGTTCTTATTTTCACATTTTTGCGACTTGAAGGTTCGACACCCTCACCAAAATATGCCATGCTATTGAGTTCTATAGTGTATCCCGCCTTATGGTCCCCAGGAGGAAGATCATCTCGTATGCCCAGATAGTTAATAAAAGCTTCATCATTTTGGAATGTGTCAAACTATGCAGGTCCTTCATGATCCCAGTCAATGAGTTGGTGGTGAACAAGGGAAAGGTCGTTAATGTCTTTGAAGTTAGTGGGGCTAAGAGTGAAGATGTAGTTATATTTGGGTATGTCAAGGTAATTATCGAGGTCATCGATGACACTCTCCTCATCAGTCTCGATCGCAAACAAATCCAAATTATCATCACTAGTAGCGCATTTTGGTTCAAGTGTTCTCATCCTATGTGATTTCAACCTAGGACCTTGAGACAAAGACTGTGTGGAATCCTCATGGGTTGTTTCTTGACCAAGTCTAAACTTGTTATAGAATTCCTCTTCTTCTGTGGGTTCTTCTGGCTCTCTGAATATCTCGGTAAGCTCATAGTCACTGAAAGACTTGTCTGAACCCCATTCCCATTCATTGGAATCTGTGGAATAGCGATCCTCTTATTGAATTTTGGCAGCTTTGATTTGTAAGGCTTCTTTTGTCCTTTGGGTGTGGACCTTGGAAGTTAAGAAACCAAGTCCTTTTGAGTGTTCCTTTTTGAAAGTCAATTCAGGTTGTAAAGGTTCAATGATGCCTTCCTTTCGTAACCCAAGAGGGGTTTTTCCATCATACCCGAATTTTTGTAGAATTTTGAAGCCTTTGCCATATTTCTCACATGGTAGACTAATGTGGTCTTGTGTGTCATCTTCAATGTCTTTGTAAAACATTTTGTATAAATCTTCCTCTTCTAGTTCACCCCATCTTTGAAAGGTAGTAGGGTCCCATTTGAGTATCATGATGGATACTTGCTTGTTAGGATGTGGTCTTCCATATTCTTTTGGGGAACTCATGACTTGTCGTAAGTACATGATCTGATTTAAAGTGTATTCCCCCATGACCTTGTCTTGAAACTTGCCTTTAAGCTCACCTTGTTTTGATGTCGATGGTTTTAATGACTCGGGATCAATGTATGTTGAGGAAGGAACAGCTTCACGATTACTGGGAATGATGGTCTCAATCTTTGATCTCAAGTTATTGCAGTATATGAATGGATTAGGATCACCGTTAACTATTACTTATATTCCATTGTGAGGAAACTTAATGCATTGGTGATAAGTGGATGGGACTACCCTCATTTCATGAATCCAAGGATGTCCTAGTAATATGTTATAAGTGAGATCCAGGTCTAGGACTTGACAAACCACATCCTTTGTAACTGGCCCAACTCTGAGAGGTAGGGTGACCGTGCTCTTGGATGAACGCTCTTCGTCATCATATGCCTTGATGGTGATTTGATTTGTAGAATTCACAGCCTTATCAGAATATCCCAATTGTTTAATAGTGCTCAATGTACAAATGTTTAGACCTGCTCCTCCATCTATCAGGACTCATTTTATTCGATGTTTGTCTATGAAGGCTTCAACGTGTAACGGTGCATTATGTTGCTGACTTACGGAGGCATCATCGGCTTTTGTGAATGTAAGGGAATGTGGAACGGAAAGGTATCCCACCATGGCTTGAAACTGGTCCACGTTCAGATCAGTAGGAATGACAGTTTCTATCAAGATTTTGTCAAGAATAGCTTTATGAGCGGGGGATATGCGTAATAGCTCAAGGATGGAGATGAGCACGGGTGTCTTCCCTAGCTATTCTACAAGGTCATACTCAAGCTTGGTTGATGAGGAGGTGGTGTTCTTGGCTAGAGCACCTTGCAAAGTGAATTTACCTCAGCGGGTTGTGACATGACGTTCAGAGGTAGATTCGGAAGAAGATCCAACACCTTTTAGGACAATCTTGGGTCTCCAGTTAGAATTCTCAAACATTTTGTCCTTGATGATAATGGTAGAGACATAATTGTCCATTGAGATGTGATTGATAGTTGAATCATAGTTGTAGGATGCTCTGGTATAGTTGGTTTGGTCATCTATGGCTTTAGCTTTTCCCTTGTCATGCTTTGGGAATGGTTCCTTAAACATCTCATGTTCTTGATTAGAGGAATGTCCCTCAATCTCAATGTCACCTCTATCAATGAGATCTTGTATGATGTTCTTCAGTCGATGGCAATTTCCTATCTTATGATCCTTTCTCTTATGAAATTCATAATACTCATCATCATTCCACCAATTTGGTTTAACCTTTGGTTCATATGGAGGAAAATCTGGAACTGTGATTACCTTGTTTGCCACTAGCTTCTTGAAGACTGACTCAAGTGGTTCTCCCAATGGGGTGTACTTCCTTCATGATCTGGAAGTTGTTTGAGTATTCACTTGATTGTTTGTAGAACTTGATCTCGAAAAGATGAATTTGGGTCGCACTGTGTTGGCGTCAACAACACCATCATTGATTGTGTTCTTGTTTTTATTCCAAAATCTCGACTTGTCTTTTCCTATAAAGTCATCTTTGTTTTCCTTGAATATCTTAATGACTCCTTGTTCAATTAGGACCTTTTCTATCACTAATCCTTTTTCAATAACGTCCTTGAAGGTGGACAAACAAGCTTTTCCTAGGTCATAACCAATCTCTTTCTTAACATTTTGTGTGAACATCTCTACCATTTGTTTTTGTGGAATTTCACAAGAGCATCTGCTGGCTAGATTTCTCCATCTTTGTAAGAATGATGCAAAAGACTCTCCCTCTTTTTTCTTAGTGTTGCACAAAGTAGTGACTGATATGTCTGTCTCTATGTTGTAGGAGAAATGCTGGATAAATGCCTCTGCTAGTTCACCCCATGACTTAATTCCAGGTGGAAGTGTGGAGAACCATTCCATAGCTTGATCACCTAAGCTTTGTGGGAATAATCTCATCAAATATGTTTCTTTTGCTGCTACCTCAATGCAAGTTGTGAAAAACTGTCTTATGTGTGCCTTAAGATCTCCTTTTCCTCTATACTTCTCAAATTTAGGCGTCACAAAGTGTGTAGGAAATGGAGGCATTGGAATGCTCTTGTCAAATGGATAAGGACACATGTCTCTCATTGTGTATGTTGGCTTCGGTGTATTTATGTCCTCCACTTTCTTTTTTAAGTCCCTGATTTGTTGTTCCAAATTGCTCTTAGGTGGAGATCGACTTCTTGGACCATACCCCATGCTTGAGGCACCAATTGGAGGAGGAGCATGTTGCATATATGGATGATATTGATCATACACATGTTCATATGGAGGAGGTCTATAATGATGCTACGTATGTGGACCACTTGGTATAGATTCATGTTGAGGAACACCATATCTATTTTGTGCATGTATACCATACTCTACAGGCATGTCATGTTCTAATGTGTTGCCCCCAAATTTGACATGGGGTTTCCTTGTGTCCAAATTTCGAGCATGCCTTTGAATATCCAATTGCTTTGGTGGTTGATCCTTAGTGTTGACATGTGATTGAGCATATTTCTCTCCATAAGACTTCCATAATGGTCTACAAAGGTGAGTATCATATGCTTGACCATGTGTGTATGGGACATCTGGTTTTTGAAACAAAGATGATGGTGATTCAGGTACCATATGTGGTCCTCTATTGCCTCCACTATTAGGTCTCCTTTGATCCATGTTGGAGTGAGGTTGTTGCAAAGTTCTATGTTCCATTATTTGAGACATGTCAAAATCATGAGGTATCTTGGCTCCACTTTGTGCCATCATTTGTAAGAAGAATTGTCTATCCCTTCTCATTATTTCTTCAACCAATCGATTGAAATGGGGATTCATAATGGATTCTTCCACATCTGCTGAATGTACGGAAAAGTTGTCCATGTTGTCATTATGTGTAGCATTGTTGTTTGTAGTGTCCATGTTCTCAACATTTGGAATGTTTCTATAGGCATCCATGTCAGGTAATGTAGTATGATCGGAATTGAAAAAGATATCATTGTCATACTCATAAGAACTCATGTTTGCAGACTCTTGAGCCTCTTTAGTTTCTCTCCTAGATTTTTGAAGACGGGTTTCAACCATGAACTAGGTATTGACCGAGATGTGTGAGACTAGATGAAAAATGGAAAAAGTATGGAAGACCAAGGGTTGAATGGAATGTAAATGAATCTGAGGTGTACTTGCAATGTCCAAAGTGTGAGACCAAGTATGTATGTAGTAGAGTAGGTGTGACTTCCAAAGAGAGGATAGTTTCTCTTGATGAGGTAAGTTGACCTTGACTCTAAGTAAGACCAAATGAGACCCAAAGGTAAGAAACCTTGATGAGGGACCACTTAGCAAAGTGTTGTTGTATGTAGTGTGTTGACAAAGTATAGTGAGGACAAGCAAGTGACCTTTTGACTCAAGTTTAGACAATTGTGAATGTAAAGTGAGATGTGAAGCAATGATGGACTTTGTGAGACCCAAAGATAGGTTGAATGCTAGATGAAAACCTGGAGAAACAACCTAGGAAGCTCAAGAATTCTGAAACTGACTGTGTTTGTTTGCTGGATTGTAACAATTTTTTTCAATTCTGAACATAGATGCGCCTGTACACTTCACAAACGTGGTTTCCTGACACAGAAGCAGCTCTATTAAACACAAACATGCTTCTGAGATTCTTTGCAAAGTGCAATGTTGATTCTGGGAACACAGATGCATTTCTGTCCTTCACAGATGCGGTTATACAACATACACGCTATTATGTCAAACACAGATGCGTTTCTGCAAAATTTGTGAAATTTTTTCCAGTCTGTGAAGTTGCTTTGTGGTGACCAAATCTGACTGTTTGACTATTTTTCGTGATAAGAGGACACAGTATTGATGAAGACCCAATGTTTGCAAGTGTCTAGACTCAAAATGACTTCAAGAAAAGTGTGTTGTTTGATGTAAAAATGTTTTGCATACACTTGAAGACATAAAAGACACAATGTTTTGCTGTTTGGTCTTGAATGTTTTGAATGTTAAAAAAAAGTCGAGCACAATTCTTATGGCTGGCCAAGACAATAGTTGTTGATCCCACATGGGGTTTTACCCCCGAGGCTACGCTATTCAGAGTAGATACTTAGATGTTTGACCTCACTAGCTCCACCCTCGGCACTCACTTCTCGGGTCAGCCAAGCATCAGTCCCCACAAAAACTCCCTGTGGCGAACTTTGTATCTCTACTAAGAATCGTATGTGTGTGGGCCACTACCAGAGGTCCGACCTCCTGCCCCAATAACTAGAAGGATTTGGGCTTCTAAAACAAAAAGGTTCTAGTAAGGGCATCCGCTCATGTGGCCATACATGCAGCACTTTCAGTTCTGTAAATACAGAAGGCTCCCAGCCGGTAGGGGTTACACCCTACAAATGATCAAATAAATTTGATCAAACGGGTTTATGGGGAGACATAGTGTCGGTATGAACTAATCAACACACGTTATCCATAGTTTTCACCATGAATACAGTTGTTTATAGTGGTTCAGAAGAGGTGGGTTTTCCTCACTACCACTTGGGTCGTTCTCTTCTCACTAGTAGTCTTAATGACCACACAGGAAGACAGGCCCTCTAGAGATTAAACCAAAAGAGCCTATTGCTCAAGACACAAAAGACAATGATTCAATTTTAGTGCACAAATTGAAGTGTTTGCTAGTCTATGAAAACAAGGCACACAATAAAAATCCAAAAACCCTTGCCAAGGACTTGCAACAAAGAGTTGTTAGTAGTTTGGATTGTTTCAAATAATCACCCCTTCCTGCAAGCACACAAGTTAGGTAAATTTTAAACCCAAATGACTTTGTGAAAATAGGCGCCTTCAACCAAACGATTTTTCTTTCAAGACAAGCTGCACCAATTTTCTTAGCTAGATCTGAAAATGTTAGCTCAAAATAAACTAGATCTGAAACCCTAAATGCAAAATCCCAAAACTGAATCAATAAAACCCAAAATTTGAAATTGGTGAACACAGACATGATTACCCTCAACACAGATGCGACTTGGTGACACAAATGCGGTTCTGTGAGACACAGACGTGGCTACAGAACGCAGACGTGACTTCTAGACACAGACGCGGCTAAAAACAACGTAGACGCGACTTAATAACACAAACGCGCTTTCCCGAACCTGCAAAATAAAAAAAATGCCAGTAACACAAATGCGATTCGAGATGTCGCAGACGCGCCTGGAAAACAAAAATGCGATCCGAAAGTGCGCAGACACGGGAATATTAAAATGCTGCCAAAAACGTCAGATCTGCAACTTCAAAATACAAAATCTGCAACAAGGATGTTAAATGCAAAAGGGACAAGAGTCCCACCAGGTGTGCCAAAATGTATATGGTGAAAATGGATAACAACAATAACGATATTGAAAGGCTAAATGAATTCAATCACAAAACCCTAGCCTAACAACAACAAAGATCCACCATAACATATGAAGATTACCTAAGACAATGCAAATCAAATGAAATCACAAAGATTATACCATCACATGTCCAATAGGGTTTGGATCTCCATTCTTCCTATCTCCATTGATCTTGTTTGATGTATTTGCTCTCAGATTTTATGTGCACAAGAGCTCAACAAAGAATGAAATGTGATTGCAAGTAGGATCGCATATGCCAAGTAGTCAATTGATCAAGTAGTTAGAATGATTGATTAGGATGATTGATTAGGGTTTGATAATGAAGGAAGCATCTCCTTATATAGAAGACACTATATGAAATGGAGGGATAAGATTGAGAGGTGTAAAAGGAGGTCGTTTATGATTAGAGGGTAGGTAAAAGAAATAATAAAATAATGAAAGGGGTAGGTAGTGTATGAATTAAGAGATGAATGACATGTGTCATGGGTAGAAAAGGTTAATGAATTAATTAAATAAATAAAGATTTATTTAATTAATAGAAGAAGTGGGATTAATTAAATAAATAAGATATTTATTTAATTTAGGAAAAGGATAATTTAAATAAATAAATGTATTTATTTAAATGAGAAATAAGGCTAGAAGAGGATAAATGAATTAATTAAATAAATAAAGATTTATTTAATTAATAGAAAAATTAAGCCTAGATAATTAAATAAATAAAATATTTATTTAATTAGACTGGACAATTTTGGGTGTCTACAGATGGAATGAGGGTTTATGATTTTTACCCTTTTCTATGATAATAGAGATATGTTAAACAAATTGACAGATGGAATAGAGTCTTTGCGGGAAGACTGGCCTTTGAACTCTAGGGTGATGCCAACAAGAGAATGTCCACAGAGGCTATGGAGTTTGTGAGTATTTATGGAAGCTTCTTTATCTAGTTTCTATGGTTTACTTACATACGGGTAGGTGGTTTTGAAGGCCAACCATTCAAATTACCTAGGTACACCTTTGATAGCTTCATACTTACAGAGGTGAGCAGGTAGCTAGCCCATATAGATAAAAGACTAGGGGCAAAGGGATAATCTGAGGTGTCTTTTCTCATTGATCTTGGGTATTACAGCTGCAAATCAGTATCAGATCCTTTGAATCTGCAACTAGAGTTTAAAAGGATGAATCTAGAACTATATGTAGCTAGGCAAAGTTTTGATAGCAAACGCTATGCAAGGAAGAACCTTAACATAGACAGTCCTTTCTACCATGAACCCTAGATGGAAGATTATAGGGAAAATTGCAAGGATGAGCATGAAGTGAGAAAGAGGTTGTGGTCAAGATTCACTTGCAATAGATAGTTGTCTTGAGGCTCCCATTCAATACATTAGGTGTGTTGAAAGATACAGAGGAAGATGTCCTAGACCCTGAGTTTGGTACTGAGATTGAAGGGAAACCGATTCTAGAAATTGACTGGAACAAAAAAGAAGATGATAGCATTCAAACAAGGACCTTCAATGTTGTTAGGAGAACAGAGAGATGGTCGAGGAAACTGAAATTAAAGGAGGGTCCTTCCATGTCCCCACATGAATCAATAAGTGATTCACACATCCTGGTTCAATCTCCTATTTTTGCCACTAATAAAATTACTGATATTGCAGGTGTCTCAAAGCTTATTGTAGAGAAAATACCACCAAGAAGGTTAGGCAGGTCACCATCCAGTCTTACAGTTGTCCGAGTAACCCAGTCAAGAACAGAGAAGAAGAGTAGAGAGCCTGTTTTGCAATAGGTCGTAGTGGATTTAGACCCCAGTGAAGAGCCTGAACAAATAATTGACCCATAGGATCAAAGTGAACCTAGGATACAATAAGTGGATACAAATGAAGGAGTAGGAACTCAACAGGATCCCATGAATGCCCTGGTAATCATTACTTCCCCAAATACACAGGTCACCCCACCACCTAAAGGATCTACCAATGCTCCAAAATGGTTGGAAGCCGCCATCAGAAAGAAAAGGAGTGTGGTGCTGGTCACCATCCCATTGGAGGACATGGTTAGTAAATGCTTAGGAAAAGTATTAAAGCCCAAAAAGCTCAAAAAAGAAGCGATGCTTGATGTGGATGACACAACAGGACACTGGATAGCTGAAGTGGCCAAGCCCATTCCTGGGAGAGATGCAGATAGGCTACGGAGGAAGATTTTATTGTGCAGAAAATAGATTTGGGCATCACATAAAGGGCCATGGATGTAAAACATTTGGAATCTTGTACAAAGAGGATAATCTCCAGGACTTGGAAAGATAAAAAAGACAAGAGAGAAATGAAACAAATGGTCGCATAGATGGCAGAGTACATCAATGCTATTCATAATCCAAATCCTCAACCATTGTCACAGATACCAATGTCATTTGACCCCAAGTCTCCAACAAATAAGAAGATGCTTAATCAAGTTCAAAGGAACAGGGTAGTGACGAAGATGTTCAACAAATGGCTGGATTTAATAATTCAACAAGAATTAGAATATATTACTGATCTAGTCAAGGTTTATAAAGATGCAAAAACTGTGAGTAAAGAACTTGAGGTGGAAACAGTCACGTGGGAAAAGGAAAGGGTTAAGTGGGTAGCAGTCCTCGCACAAATGAATGATGTTTAGAAGTATGGAGTTGCAAAGTTCTTAGCTGAGAAACCTATGGAGAACCTAGATGATAATGTGCTATATGTGTCAAAGAAAAAAGTGGAATGATGCAACTCAATCATCGGGCAGGGCCATGAAGAATCCACTAAGCTACTCAGGGGACTGACTGATTTGATTGACACTATACAGAAGGACCTCAAATGTATTGATATTCAACTCATGAAGGAGGGAGCTAAAGTGATTGAGGAAGTTGCAGACATTATTAAAGTCTTTCAAGATAGAATTCATTCCATTCAGACCACAAAATCTTTGACTGTCAATGACTTTTCAAAAGTAGCAAGGATTGAATTAATACTCATTGTCTGTTCGGATCACTTGCAGGTTCACAAAGTAAAGGTCACGTAGGTGAATATGGACAAGGAAGTGTGGAAGCAGAGGATCATACACATTGGCCTGCCCTATTTCCAAGTTATCCTGAACTTTTTGACCACACACCTAGAATGGCAAGGATCCACGACAAACAGGACAAGCTCATAAATTCCTCAGTTGCGTTAGACACTTAGTTATGCTACAATTAAATGTCGATCTTTCAGCAGCTATTAGTTTAGCTTTCTTTTTGTGTCATCTGAATGGTTTCTTTCACTGAAGTGAAAATAAATTTTTTTTGTCAATTATGTTAAAACTATGGCCTGGTGGCTATTTAAGCTAAAAAGCTTGCTTTTGAAAGGGTTCTGAAACTGTGATTTTAGAAACAATAGAAGAGTTTCTGATATGAATTGTGCAAAATGAAGTAATTATTGATTATGAATGGAATGTTGAGACATCTTTGAATCTGTGCATTCTGAGATTCATAATTCTTCTTAGGTTGTTATGTGGACATAATTTAATCTGATAATTAGTTATCTTTGCATTTCTATTTGGTTCATATTTATTATAGATTGTTCGATGACCTGCATGTTGTAAATCAGCTTGATCTCGCTTGCCCTATGAGGCATGAGAGAGCCTTAGGTAAGGTGATAGTTTCTCGTGTTGAGTTTCCATTTTGTTTCAAATGTATGCAGTAAACATATGTTAATCGGAGTCTGTGAACTCCTCTTTGAGCAATTTCTTAGAAAAATTTAGGCGTTTATTTGTGCAAATGGATAAATGCTGAAGCCTTTTCAACACTTTCTGATAAAAAGTGTTACAAAAAAATAAATCAATTGTACTGTTAATTCATTGTAAATCATATGAGGAGCTGCCCTCTAATGTAGAGGTTGAATTATTATTAATTCTTCCAACTGTTGGTATTTTTTGTTTCCTTCTAAAGGGTAAAACGGAGTCACATTTTTCTTAAGAAGATAATAACTAAAATTTCAAGAAGGAGACAAATCTATTAACCAACACACATGAACCTTGAACTTTAATATATAAGCTATCCCATGTTTGAAAAATATTATTTTTCATGTTAATGATTATTTTTACTTCTTCATGGATTTATATATTAGATCATAGGAACATCAAATCTAGGGAGAATATAATGGTGAAAAATATATAAATATGTGATTTTCTCTTATGTTTTAGTCTAAAATAAATTATAATATCGTCTAAAATAAATTAGAATATCAATGGAATAACATATTTTTAAGTACCATGTTCTCACATAAATTTGGCTATGAGATCACACTCTTCTAATGCAGAATGTAAATATGTACCATACTAATAATTTCACTATTATTTATGGCAGATAAAATTTGAAGGCTTTTGGAGATCCTATGTTCAGATGGCTACATTTTATGATGATTTTATTTGAAAATACAAGGGATCATACCCTTCATAATGGATGCAAACTCTTTTTGGACCTAACTTGAGAGGATTATCATTTATTGTAAGCTTTTATTACTTGGTGTTTTATATACATGATAATCTTGTATGCCACTCTAAGCTTTTATGTACCTGATAAGTGAAGGATCTAATAAGTACTCTATTATCCTATTTTTGATCTTGAGATTTGGATGTAGTAATGAGGACAAATTTGGAGAAGTGAAAAACCTGATTTGTAGCTTATGGCATATTCCCTTGTTGCAAGAATGACTATTTTAATTTATCTACTTTGGTATGAGAGGTTTCAATTTATTACTATCATATTTGCATTTGATTTGAATGTTACATGTTAATATCATTTTACTTTGGTTATGGTGGATGAGATCTTACTTTAGAGATCCTGGTACATGTTATTGTCGAACAAGGATATGGTTTAATTTGTAGGTTCTTTTGTTGTTCTTGTTCTTCTTTTTAGATGTTTGTATTGTCATTGCTGAGTATAAAGAACTTGTGAGAGATATGGAAACTAATACTAAGATATGTATGGAAAATGTTTTATGATAAGGTAAAATGGTATGAATATATCTCCCAACATTGTAATTGGTGAAAGAAAAATGAGACGAATAAGAATGCAAGCATACAATGACGAGCCCATCACAACTCCTTTTCCTACCATTCATTTTGAAATTACTAAATTATATGCAATGACAATAAAGAGAAGTATTTATATAAATGTGTGAATTATTTAAGGAAGTTTCTGCGTTTCCTCTTATGCATTGGAAAGTTTCTTGTTTTGAAATTCAATTATGTAGAGATTAAAATTCATTTAATTAGTAAGGTTGTGAAATACTCTAGAAGATTATTCTATTGCAAAATATAGTTGAATCTTCATATTAGATATACAAATGATAAACATGCATCATTTTCATTCATTTTTTTTTTGTGTGTGCGTGTTTAGGTTGCATTTAAATAATTACTTACTTCACAATTTTTTTACATCAGGTTCTGCAAGATAGATCATCAAGAGGGTCGAGTGAGCAAGCTCTTCCAAATTTAATGTTGCATAAAAAAGATTTTGAAATAATAAATTATATTAAAAATTTTGTAGACGGTATAAAAATATGATAGACTTATAAAGCACTAAGAGGGGAGGGTGAATCAGTGACACCAAAAAAAATAGTACTTTAAACACTGACCAGTAGATATACTTAACAAGTTTGGTAAACACTATGCAGAGTATCAAAAATGATATTAAAGAATAAACAATAAGTAAAACATCCACCAAACACAAAGTGTTTATACGTAGAAAAACCAAATGGGAAAAACCACGGTGAGATGGGACTCACAAGTTAACTATCTGCAGTAATAGGTAACTGACTGGTTAAGGTCTACAAAAGTGCTCTGCTAGGAGCGAATCCTATTAAAGATCCCAAAGCTCTTTTAAAAGTTATACCCTGTTAAAGGTAGTACTTTGTTAGGAGTAACCTTGGTAGAGGATTTCTGAATCCAAACTAATGGATCACCTCGTTAGAGGATTTGTACAATGAAGCTTTTTGGAGCTTACCCGATTAGGGGATTTGCCTATTCTAGTGATTAGAAAATAATAGGTGGTGTGATCTAGAAGTACCACAACTTGCTTGAATAGATTCTTTTCTGCACACTCAAAACTTCATTATCAACATACTCTACAATTATCTCAACATCTTAACACTTCTATCTTCGCATCAAATCATCTCATATCATATCTCATCATATGTCATTATATAGACATTTAGATTTCATGTCGGTCTTAGTAATTATATCATAATTTCCTAGGTGTAGTGTATCTAGACAATCAAACATAACTCATCACAAATTACTGCCAAAAATTGTCGGTTAGGGTAACTCATCATGATTGGTGACAACTCATCACACAATCAATGAATACTGGTTGGAACAACAATACCGATTGGAGATAACCATATCAACATGTAAACCGATTGCCCTTCATTGTTCTTTTGATAATCTCCACTGGATCTTCAATTTGGTGTCGAGTCATTCCTGTATATACATATATACCGGTTTCCTCCATGTACCGGTTCGATACTCTCTAAGAAAAACTTCTAATACCAGCATAAATACAATATAAATAACTTTGAAGTAACACTAGTAGATAATGTGATCATATGTGTGTGTACATGTTCCATCAATGACAACATATGACTTCATTCATTACAATCATCATCAAGCCAACAAAATATGTTTGGCATGCCTCTTGAAAAATGGCTCCTAAATACCATATTGTCAACAATTATTAATTATTGTTATAAAAGTATAGAATACTGAGAAACCTTTGTAAAAAATAGTACAAAAATGATGGGTACGTACACTATTGGGAAACCTCAAAAGAAAATATTGTTGTTCTCTTTACCAGTTTGGAAGCCCTGTAGACATAACATCAATGTTTTCAAGACAATATCTCTCTCTCTCTATATATATATATATATATAACAACAATTATTTTAGGTTGTTTTTAATTATTCATTTAACATACTCTGCAAACAAAATAATTATAAATAAATAACAATTTAACAATTCTTTTTAGTATGTTAATTAATATTTTTTATTTTAAAATAATAGCTTATAATTATATCTGAATTTAAATTGTCGTCACAATGTTTTTATTATATAGTACAATTTATGAGCATTGAAAAGTGCAAGAATGTTGGGAAGTTTCTTTAGCCTTTGTCTAGCCTTATAGTTGTCATTTTGTGTGCTCTAGAAGTTTTCGGCTTCTAGATTTCTTAGTTGCATAGAGAATCTTTCAAACAGGTTTTTGTGATAAAAATGGAAGAACATCCCTTTGGCTTCATAATTAGAGATTTCCCAGAGCCAATTTCTTGCTTTGGGGTGGATACTCCAATAAACCTCTTGTGCATTAGTCTAAAAGTTTCCTTAGAGAAATCATGGATTTAAGGCTCAAAAGAATCCTTCAAATCTTAGAGCCGTCAATAATCTTGGTAGTCAAGTTAATCACAAATTTAAGGTTCAAAAGAATCCTTCAAATCTTAGAGTCATCAATAATCTTGGTAGTCAAGTTAATTGTTGGTCATGATAATTGAGGAAGAAAGAATATCTCAGTGATAATTCTAACATTTCTTCAAGATTTGTAGTGTCCATCCTTGATAAAAAGGTTCCAAAGTTAAAGGTGTTGGCATTAATGTCATTGTTGTTTGATCAGGATGTGTTGGAGAGCCTAGATATTGTTCTCAATCATGCTATGCTTGGCACTGGAATTCCTCACCCTAGAGATATGATAGTATTTTCTATTCCATCATACACCATTAACTATTACCCTTTCTTTTTAGATCTTAAGGAACCTACCTTAAGGCATCATAGGGAATTTGTTACAATTATGGTCAGATTTCTTGATTAGAGGCTATTGGGAGATGAACCAGATAATGATGACAGGGAGGATGAATTTCTAGATTTTGCTAGATTGAATGGTCTCCTTCTGCCAAAGCTAGAATGGGAAGGGTGGGTTGCTACTGGTAATATGAATGCACTGCAAGGGGGTTGTGGTCATGGGCGTTTGGCTGCGCCAAGAAGGGCCCCAGATTGTCTGAGAGGTAGGGTACGTATTCATGTTGAAGCTTCAACCTAGGACTGAGTGAATTCCATGAATAACAGATATGATATTTGTTTTTAATGAAAAGTTTTTAAATCTGATAATGAAAATCAATGTTTTGTTGATACATTCAAACTTATCGGTTAGAAGTGTTTTGGTTAAAATATCAGACTTTGGAGACTGGAACATAGCCTCCTTTTCTATATTTTTGATGACCACTCTTGATGATCCTCTTCAGTAGAATAATCTGGTGTATTTAGGGAGTCTGCCTCAAATTTTTGAAATATCTAAGCTAGAATATGTCATGTAAAAATTTTGAATTTTAATACAATTTCCTTCAGTCTGTTGATTTACCAATAAAAAAAAAAATCTTTTCACTATATTACTTAATAATCTTATTTATTTTAAAATTATAGACCATATTATATATGAAATTAATATTATAATTATGTGTTGGAGATAGTAATCCCCACTACCCAGTCATGGATTCAAATGTGCATCATCCAGTTCGAAAGCATATCAGTAATAGTAAAGACAAGTTGCTAATTCTAGAAGTTTCTTCTAGCTACCCTCAACACATTTCTACATGTGATGAAGTTTAGAAACATCTAAGACCTCCATTAAAAAGAGGCACTTGTAATCAAATCAAAATGAATGAAAAATATGGATTGATGAATAAAAATTCGTCTTTCTTTCATTCTTCTCTTATTTTGTGTTTTGTTCTATCCCAGTTCTAACAATGATATTAGTGCTAATGGTAAACAATGCTTGGAGAGTAAGATGAATCTAAAGGAGTGTTATTTTGAATACAAGCTGCTTAGGAGCCGCCCAAGTTATATGATATGTTCAAGCTGCTGAAGGTGATTCCAATGTTGTAGACTAGATAGAGATCATATTTTTAATGGGAGGTAGAATTTGATTAGCTACATGACAATTAGAAGAGCCAATCTCCGAGGAATGTTTGCTATGGAGATTGTTGGATCAGAGTTGTTTTCTCTATGGTTTCTATGGTAGTTTTAGGGAGCACTGATCCTTGGCCATTTTATAGCATAACATAAATCTTCTCTTACAAGGACCACATCTTCCTTTAATCATCCATAATCCTGTCATTTATTTGGTTTTAGTTATTATTAATTTTTATAGGAAAGGATGCTCTCGATTCAAATTTTGGATTTAGTGCCTCGATTCGTAATTCCACGTCCTTTGTTTCATTTTGTGTTATTATGTGAGGATTGAGAAACTGTGTGACTTGCATAAAAAGAGACTTGTAATGGTCCACTCTGCTTTCATATCTCTATGTGATATTTCAAATTTGAAAGTTGAAGACATAGAATCAAGTTGGAAATATTAAGATTTAGTTGAAGGATTGGTTAAATAAAATCAAAGAGTGAGGATAACTGGTCTTGTCTAAATCATAGAAGCTAGCCTAATTAGGTAAATTGTTGAAACATTGTAAATCGAGTGTGAAGGAAAGGTAAATATAATCTCAATGGGAAAATTTGATATAGCAAAGAAAGAGAAAATGAATGATTTGGAAGAAGAATTGAACAAAATAGGAAAAAATGTTCATAAATGATATCTCTTTTAAAAGATAAACAATTAGGAAAATGTAAACTTTGGGATAAAAATGTTGAGCTTGAAAAATAATTTAACAAATTAAAAGAAAAAAAATTATGTGAAGCTGTTATTGGAAAATGGAGAAGGAATCAAAGTTCCCATTCATCCAACAAAGAGCCCAAAATATGAAGGCCTTGGATATAGAAAAGGTGAAAATAGAGTTCATCATGATACATGTTTAAACAAATTAGTCCAAAGAAAGAGAAAAAAATATTGTTATATGGAGCCTAACCAGATTGGTGGTTAAAATATCCCCAATTCTATCAGCTCTGTTTCCCCCCAAATTATTTAATGGGGATTTGGGGGCAGCGCCCCAAGGTGTGGTCAAGTGGTAATTCCCCTTGCGTGCTCCCTGTCATAATACAGGGCAAGGTTGAGGGGCAGTGTCCCATGTTCCTGAATGAATTATTATTTAATAATGGCATCAATTGCTATTTTCTATTTCCTAATATATTGTAACACTAATTTTGTAACTTACATGTCTTTATAAAATGGCTAAGGGTTAGGGTTTTCTACAAAAAAAATTGTAGCATTTTGCAATGGTAATGAGTTGCAAGGGATTGCTAGTTGTAATCGATTCGATTTGCTGGATAATAATATTGGAATCTCTGTTTGGTGAGCATAGCCAAAGTTTGAGCAAACCACACTAAAATTGTCTCCTCTCTCATATTATTTCTGTTATTTTTTATTCATTTGTTTTATATCTTTATCTACATATAATTGATATTTTCTACATGCAATTCCTAACAAAAATTAGTGTTCTCATTTTAACAGAGAAGGTCACAAAAAATAAATGTATTGGGATTTGCATCCATTTAAAATTTGTGGTTTAAAAAATCATTCTAAAAATATGTGTTCGAAGAAAGAATGGAAGAAAGAATCTATGGCAGGTTATGTAATAATGGATTGTGAATGGACCTATGGATCTAGTTGGAAAAAGCTTATAGGTGTATTCAAAAGGTTGTACAAATGTTCATGTGTGAAGACTAATAGGAGTCATGAAATATTTGTATGTTCAAAGGAAATAACAAATGTTTTGACTAGAAAGAAATCATTGTCGAGCAAGATATTTACATATTGTGAAGATGCATTAAGTTTTAGGATGTTTTTGAAGACTTAGAAGCAAAGAGTTTGAGAGATTTCTGTAGAAATTAAGGAATCCCAACAAATGATAAAAGACCTTTGCAAAGAAATAATTTGGGAAAGTCTGTAGGCATCGTTACAAACAAAAGAAAAATTAACAAATGAATCTAAGAATTATGAGTGCTACAATACCCATGGTAGTTGTGATTAAGGGAAAGTGGTTGAGATAGTACAACCAACTACCCAACCATATAGTTATCTCCATATCATCCACTTCGAAATTATATCTGCATCATTATGAAGAATTGATCTATTTTAATTTAGAATTATTTAGTTTTAGTTTAAATAAATTTGGACTAATATATATTTAAATTTGTATACCAACGATATTATAAAATACATATCTATTAATTATTTAAATTCTTAAGGTTTTAAATAAAAAATATATTTTTACATGTTCCAATTGTTCATAATACTTCAATATAACCTTTATCATTTATAAATTCTACTCCGATGTGCACCTTGAAATTTAATATATAAGTTATCCCATGTTTTTTCAGGTTAATGATTATTTTTACTTTATCATGGATTTACATATTAGATCATAGGCACATCAAATCTGGGGAGAATATAATGGTGAAAAATATATAAATATATTAGATCAAAATATTGTGAGATACTTGTGAGCTTGTCCTGGCAGTCATTTATTTGTTTGTCAATATCAAACGTGAATTTAGGGAAAATGGGAGAAGATTTATATAGTTTACCGTCTTCTGACACTGTGTTCGAAATGGTTTGTAGTCCCTTATTCAATGTCACCCTGTCATCTTCAATCAATTGAGTCAATTTAGAGAAGGAGCTATTATTTGAATCTAATTGTACATTTGTAGCCACCTTCTATGAAAAATCAATGGACATCAAATTTAAATTTTTCTCTTCAATCTCAAATTTCACCTAGTCTTGCCTGGCTTGAGCTTGGACTCTAGCAGCAAGAATAAGCTTCTATAAAAGAGATAACTTTCCAAGATCATCCAACCCATCAATATTGATCTAGGGTGAAATCCCTATTACCGAAGGAGTGGTAATTGCTAGATCGGTTATATCTTTGCCTCTATCTACCTTAGCTATCTGAGATATCCTAACCCAACATCCTTCTATTGAATCTCAGGGCCTGCAGTACTATCAATCATTAGAGAATTGTCACCAATCTCAACATCAACTATGGTGTTACCTTGGTCTTTTTGTTGATCCTTGGGCTAAGTTTCAACCTTTTGACTTCTAGAATCACCTTGTTTGTCATTCGACTGAGATGATTTAAAGGCATCCTTATACATTATGAGTGATCTTATTCCAAATTATGGAATAAGATCACTCATAATGAATGATCTTATTCTCACCTCCTCAACATTAACAATCATTATCCCATTTATTCTATTTAAACTTTTGAATTCCTTTTTATTGGCTTCTTCAATCAATCTATTAACTTCATTAGGAGTTATACATGTATATATATTAACAAGTTCTCTCTCCTTCATCTCTCAATCTATTTTGCTTGCATTCATCCTTCTAGCATCTATAATACTATACAAGTCATTTGGAGTAGACTTCTCTAGGTCAATCAATGTCTTACTAAAATTGTGTAAATACAATACTACAACTTCCTCTACCTTTCTTTGATCACCATCATCAAAATTGTCAAAACTTGCATGAATATTCTTCAAATTTCTATCCACTGATATCTCATCTATCAACTAGTCTATTGACAGTGGAGGAATTATTGTATGCTTACCTTCTATATTTCCAGATTCAAGGTCCTTGTCCAATTGACTTTTTACCTATCTACTTCTTTGGGGTCTTTTGGAGGGAGAGAGATTTGACTTTGATCTTTTTTTTTGGGATAACCTCCATTGCATAGAGGATTTATCCCCTATTTTCTTTTCTCTTCCTTCCTCTTCCTTAGATTCCATTTTTTAGTCTACCAAAGATACAACAATATAAGTTCTTTTAGGTTTTTCTTTTTGTTTCCACTCACCTTTTTCGAATCGGGTAGGCATGCAGGTTGTGCCATTGAAGAAGGAATATAATTAGTTGCCTCATTTTGAGAATATTTCTATCTGGCCTTCTTCACCTCCTCCTTCATGAATCTCATGTAAGCAGCTACTTTTTCATCCATCTTTGATACCTTTCTCTTTCGGGCAAGAGTAGTGAATTTTTTGTGCAAACTAAGGTTCTTTTCTTTAAATGTCCCAAATATCCCTTCCTTGGGATCCACCAGTTGAATCAAAAGATGTTTTGCATAAGCTTCAAGTTTAATGGAGTCAAATTCATACCCCATGGGTATGATCCAGATTATTTAGGGCTCCACTACTTCTAGCAAGCATTGATCCTTATCCACCATAAAGAAAATGGTTTGCTCATACTTCTCAAACACCTCCTTAGGAATCCTTTCCCTATTCTTCATTGAGGATTGGAAGGTTTGGAAGTATTCCTAGAGGGAAGATATTCTCATAGTACCATCACCAATTCCCCACAGACCTTCTTTGATCTGCATGGGCACTAGTCTATCATAGGCCCATTGGACCTTGTCATTTATACGAGGTATCTCTTGAAAGAAGTATTGTACCAAGAAAATAAGAAGTGTACCATATTTAAAAGTATAATTTTTTTCCTCCTTTATCTTCTTTAGATTGCTCAATAATTCATTTAGAAGTGTCATGCATATGTCATACATGGAAAGAGGGGAGAGAGAGAGAGAGAGAGAGAGAGAGAGAGAGAGAGAGAGAGAGAGAGAGATGATAAAAGAGGAGAGATAGATAGATAAAGGTTGATAGCTAGAGACTTAATAGAGGGGAGAGAGACTTGAGAGAAATTGAAATGGATCGAGAGGGGGAGAGAGAAAGAGAGGTAGAGGGAACAAAATACTTGGCAAAGGAAGAGAAAGGGAGGGGGAGGGAGAGGGGGAGAATGAAAGAGATAGAGAGACACCGAAGAGAGGGGGAGAGAGTGAGAGATATAGATATTTGAGAGAGGGACAGAAAGAGAGAAAGAGAGAGATAGATGAAAGAGAGAAAGAGGGTAAGGGAGATGAGAAAGAGAGGGAGAGATACCTAAGAGAGGGAATAAAGTAGAGAGGGAGAGGCCTAAGGGACAAAAGGATAGGTGTTAAGGAAGATAGAGGGAGAATATAGGGAAGAGATAAGAGAGATAATACTGATACGAGCATGCTGATTACTGAAATTTGAATAAGTTTGAAATTTATAAGAATACTAAAAAAACTAGAATCTTCATTATAACTCTTAGAGATTTGGAACCACTCTCAAACATCCTGATAATATATAAGAAAGATAAAAGACAAAGAGAAATTCCACTTATACTGAAATGTTATATTTTATGTATATATCCTACTGAAAAACCTAATGGAATGCTAAATGAATTTCACAAAAGTCCATATTACTAATTTAAGTTTTATTGACAGACAAACGCATATGTGGTTTACAAACTAAAATTGCATATGGGGTTTTAGTTTCTGAACCGCGTATGCGATTAGGATACTTTAAAAGCCATACATGATTTAGCTTATGCTAGGCTAGACAAAACAAGCCTAAACGCCTATACGGGGTTTTTTAAATTTTAAATATCCCGTGCACATTTTGTGTTTTTTCATGTTTTTTTGGGGTGTGTCAACTTTTTTGGACACCATCTTGGTGCACACACCCAAGATTGATATTGAAAATGATTGAAAACAACTATCCTAACATCGCTTAGGATTAAAATGATGTCCAATTAAATTAAGAGTTGATCATGATCATGAAACAACAATTGAGATTGATGTCAAAAAGACCTAATTCAAATTTTAGAAAATGGGATCAAATAGGAAAAGAATGACACAATGTTAACAATGATAAAGATCAAATGTGTAATATAGAGGAAGTGTCAGTAAGTGTAAAACCTCATAATAGAAAGTATGTACATGTTAAAGTATGGCACCACAAGCATTATCTAATTTTAAATATCTATAACATGCATTGACATCATATCACACATAATCTCATCTTTATAATTTTCAACTTGAAAACTTATCAAACTGTGTTCATTTATTAAAAGATGGCACTTCTTTTACAACAAAGAAACTTAATATAGACTAGGGTGCTTGTATCTCTACAATTTTAACTTATCTACCATTTCTTTAGACATAATATTATTAGTTATACTATTGTCCATAATAGCTATGTAACATTTCCCATTCATTTTACACCTTTTTTCTAAATAAATTTCTTCTTTGAACTTGTTCTGACTTCGTTTTCTCTATAAAATATTCATAGCAAATAAGATTCTCCATCCCTAGTGTCTTCTCCACTCCTCCGATGATTAACACTTTCTTCATTAGCTTGTTCTAGGTGAATGATACTCCCCCATGTCTCTAATGTCTTCTCCACACTTTTTCAGATTGACACTTTCTTCTTTGGCTTGTTCTAAGTTAATGCTCCTCCTTTCTTGTATTTTAAGCCATTTCAAATACCCAATTTATGGTTTCTACACATTAGAAATGTGTCAGCAAATCCTCTTTCTCTACCTTGACCAAAAGACCCTCTACCATGAGAATAATCCCCTCTCCCACTATCTTGTTACATACATTATATGTACTTGATTCCTCTGATAACCTCTACTATTGTTGGACTATTCTCTACCTTGACATTCTTACCTCTTCTCTAGTTATTAATGTTTATTAATTTTTTTAATCTTTCCAACTACTCAATCTATCTTTTACCTTTAAAGCATACTAAAATGATTTATGCTTCTTTTACATTATATGTAGTTATGAAACTCATTTCATCATAAACTAATGCTCTTTTATTTTCATCTTCTACATGACCAACTCTTATACTTAACCAATAGAATTTTGCAGTGTATACTTTAAGAGTGGTTTATTTTTGTTTCAAATTATAAAGTTTTCTTAATAGGTTTATGACATAATTTTTAATTTTCTCCTTTCCCATCTTTTTTGTATATATCTACAAATGATCCAACCATAGAAATTCATGAACTCTCAATTTTGTCAGTGTATATTTTGTTAGGATAACTAGTGGGCAACTGAGACGGGGGGGCGGGGAGGCGTGAATCAGTTATCAATAGATTATATCAATTAATCCACTTGAAAACCTTAAACTGGAGCACATAAACATTAAATACTGGAATAGAAAAAATAGATACCGGTAGAAATAAATACCATTACAAACAGATACCGATAAGAAAAACAACTTAACAATGAAACAAATAATCAACACAATGCAACCATACCACATAACACCATAATTTGTACATGTAAAAACTGGAAAAGGGAAAAACCACGGTGGCGTGTGTGTGAAAAGTGGACCATATCTATATCTGGAATACACAACACTTCAATAAGTCATTAGATGTATGGTTAGTGAATCAATAATCGACAATGAACAATAAACCATCACAAAGTGACCTATTGCCTTCTAGTAGATGTGAGTTTAGTTTTTCTCTCAGATTTCATATGCAACACCAGTGACTAGATGACACATAAATGAAGGATTTAATCTATATGAGCATGGAATTGAGCTGAATGAATGGAAGATTAAGCTAACATGATTTAAGCAATATTAAGCTAGATTATTTACAACTATGCAATAACTAATATGCAATATCTCAATGCACAAATCTCAATGAACGTAGAGCGAAAACAACATAATAACAATATATTCTCCAGGATCCTTGAATGAGAGATTAGAGTCTGAATTTTTAGAAAATTCAGAAAGAAACCAATAGCTGAGATCAAATGATGATGAGCGGTCAAGATTTTCTAAGAGGAAGCACAATCCAAGTGAATTGATGTGATTGGCTGCTTTTCTCAATTTTAAAGGAAATTGAACTAAAATTAAGATAAAATCAGAAAAAACTGATTTATTCTCTATTTCATTCAATTTTGAGATTAAATTGTTTTAATTTCTTTCTTTGAGATTTTTCTTCAATTTTTAATTTGATTTTCCAATTAATTTCCTTTTTTTTCAATTAATTCCTTTATGATGATTTAATGGAAAATTGATTTATTTAATTAACTATACTAGGATATTTAATTAACTATACTAGGATATTTAATAAAATAAATAAGATAATTATTTTAAAATGATTTACTTGGAATGATTTAATTAATTAAATTAATATTTAATTAATTTTGAGTGATTAATTTTCCATGTGACATTGATAATTTTAGAAATTAATTGTATGCTGAATATTAATTTTATTGCCTTTGCCTAGAACCTTGGTGACCATTTTTATTATATTACATTTTCCCCTTTTTCAATTAATGTGCGAGTGTTGGCATTTTGAGTTTTTTGGTATTTTGTATAGAGATTGCATTAATGATATGTTGTCATTGATTTCAATTGAACCGGTAATGGTATTCATGTTATTGTTGATATTGTTGTTTTTGATATTGGCTAGTAACCGGTAAGAAGAGATTTGTGAAAGATGTTGTAAATCGGTATGTAATGTTTGTGAGTTGAACCAATGAACCGATGTAAAGGGTTAAACCTTTCTATGTGATGTAACCGGTAAACACTATCAGCTGTTAAACCCTAACCCATCAACTTTATTGGTTTATTATCTGATAAGTGGTAATGATGGAGACACATGTGATCATTGTATGAGGATATGTTCAAATTGTTTTGGTGTGTTTGTTTTTTGTCTAGAGAAGGAACAAAGTGGATTTCATTTAATGCATAGCGCACGATGAGTTACAAATTCCAATGGAGCGGTGATCATGGAGCGGTTGGAATTTTCTTGAAGAATGTGAAGAGATTGGCATGATTTTTAATGGTCAAGATTGTATAGAATTGTTTGTAATCTCGATGATGAGAATTAGGTTTTTGTTCTGTTACCAACCTAACTGATTTGTATTTAAGGTCGATGAAGTTGTTTGTAAATTTTTTTGGCAAGATTGATAGAAACCTTTTGAGTGTGTAGTTGCCTAACCAGTGAATGGACCTACACTTTGAGTGAAGACAGATTGAAGCTTTGAAGGATTTGATCAAGCAAATGTAGTGCAACTCAGATAGATGAAGAAAACCTGTTCTTTTCTAATAATTATAGCAAAAGTGAAATCCCTTAATTGGGTAAGCTCTAACAAGCTTGGTTACTCATTAAATCCTCTAACAAGGTGGTACATTAGTTTGGATTCTTAAATCCTCCAATGAGGTTACTCCTAACAGGGTATTGTGCTTTTTATGAAGCATATTTGTAAATCCCTTAACTGGGTGATTCCTAACTAGAATTAGTTCTTAAAAGGACTTATTTTAAAGCTTTAACAGGCTTGGCTCCTTATAGGGTGAACTTCAGAAGAGTTCAGATAGCTATCCTTTTGAGTCTCATCTCACCGTGCTTTTTACCTATTTGGGTTTTCCACATATAAACATTTGTGTCAAGTGGTGAATGCTTTTGTGGTTGTGATCTTATTTATTGATGTGGTTAATTTTTGATAAGGCATGATAAGTGGAAGCATTGAGAGATGAATATATCAAGTTATGATTAAGCATTGTTGATGTTTACAAGATTGAAGTTGTTTGCTATTAAAGTTGTCATTATAGTTAAACCAGTTGATGTCAAGTATTCTTATGAATATTGATCTTGATAGAGATATGTTTACTTTGTTTGATTGAGTTTGAGTTTGGAAACTTTGTATTGGTTTTTCAATATATGGATTCACCCCCGCTCTCAATATTCTACCAAATACTTATTCTTTCATCATACCATCAATTGGTATCAGACCATCTTAGGTCCTCTTAATCTAAAAGCCTAACAACTTGAGGAAAAGATCTTGTAGATCATGATGAAGAAAGAAGGTCTGAAGTTAAACAAAGATAACTATAGAATATGGAGTGATAAAATGAAGATTTACATTAAGAGTCTTGGTAGTCAGTATTGGGATCATATAGAAAATAAGTATACTACACCTACTGGACCCTTGACTAATGATTAGAAGAAAGAACAACAAGAAAATCATGAGGCATTAGAAGCTATTATTAGTTCCCTGTTTGATGTTGAATATGTAGATGTTCATGGTCTTGAAACTACATATGAAGTATGGGAGAAATTAAAAGAGATTTATTGCGGTGATGAACATGTTAAGATTGCTAAAGAGGAGAGTTTAAGAGGCAAGTTTGATGAGATGATAATGTATGAAGGTGAGAATATCCAGCAGTACAGTCAAAGGATTAAAGAGATAATTGGTGAAATAAAGAGTGCAGGAGGGAAAGTGGAAGATGCCATGGTAATCAGTAAGGTACTCAAAACCCTTCTACCAATCTATGTTATCCGAGTTGCAACTATTCAGGAGCTGAAATCCATTGACAAAACAAAGGTAACTCTTGACTCTATTATTGGAAAACTTATTTCTTTTGAACTAAATGGATATGATGGTAGTTTATAGAATCAGAATCTGCATTTAGAGCTTCTGTCTCTAACCCATCTGTGAAAAGAAGTAGAGATATCGGCCATAATTATGAATCTAGATCTAGCAGAGATGTTGAAGATGGAGACAACTTAGTGGAACTTGAAGCATTGTTGGCAAAACAATTGCCTAGAGGCGTGCTGGTAAATATAGAGGTAAGCTACCTTTAAAATGTTTTGCATGAAACAAGATTGGTCATATAGCAGCAAATTTCCCTAATGGTGAAAATAAATACAAGAGAGACAAAATTAAGAAGTAAAAGGGTAAAGGAAAGAGAGATTGTCTTGTAGCTATTGACAGTGGTATTATTGATGAAGAATCTGATGATGATGCTAGTGAATATATTGTGTTTGTAGCTATTAAGGAAGAAATATCAAATCAGAAGACACTAGTATCCAGAATGGATAACTCTAATGATTGGATCATTAGTAGTGGTTGTTCACATCACATGACCAGTGATCGGAGAAAATTTCTTTCCCTGAAGGAATTTGATGGTGGTGTTGTCAGATTTGGAAATGACTCACCCTATATGGTTAAACGTAAGGGAGTTATTTCTCATAATGAGAAGAGCAGTGCTGAGGATGTCTATTGGGTTGAAGTCCTAAAGCACAATCTTTTAAGTTGGGCACAACTTAACAATAAAGGATACCCACTAGAGTTTCAACATGGAATGTGCAAAATCTTTGACAACAAAGCTTAACTGATTGCAACTAGGAAATAGATCGGAGGTAATCTATTTGATCTCAATCCTAAAGTTAGCAACTATTTGATTGCAAAAATAGATGATAGTTGGCTTTGGCATAGGAGATTTTTTCATATAAATTTTGACAATATTGTTAAAGTAAGAAAGTCTAAGATAGTAAGAGGTCTGCCTCAGCTAGACAAACCGGTGAATGCTCTTTGTAAAGAATGTCAACTAGGAAAGATGACTTCTTCAACTTTCAAGAGGAAGTCCTTCTTAGCATAGCACTTGTTAGATTTGGTTCATACAAATCTATGTGGACCAATAAGAACAAGAAGCAATCAAGGTGACAGATACTTTATAATCTTCACTGATGATTGTTCAAGGATGATGTTGGTCACATTCTTGAAGGAAAAGAATGAATCTTTTGGTAAATTCAAGGCATTCAGAGCCTTAGCAAAGAAAGAGAGTGGCAAAAAGATAAAATGTCTAAGAATAGATCAAGGTGGTGAATTCACTTATGTGAAGTTCACTAATTATTGTGATGATAATGGTATCAAGCAACAACTTTCTGCACTAAGGACACCGCAACAAAATGGTATAGAAGAGAGGAACAACCGGTCAGTGGTTGAAGCTGCTAGGACTATGTTGATATAAGGAGGTGTAACAAAAGTTTTTTGGAAAGAAGTTGTAACTACAACTGTCTACACAATGAACCGAGTTCTGGTGAAAAGAGGTAGGGACAAGACCCCATATGAGTACTGGTATGGGAGATCACCTAATGTTAGCTATACAACTGTCTACACAATGAACCGAGCTCTGGTGAAAAGAGGTAAGGACAAGACCCCATATGAGTACTGGTATGGGAGATCACCTTATGTTAGCTATTTTAAGATATTTGGAAGCAAATGTTTAATTAAAAGAGGTTATTACATAAGCAAGTTTGAAGCTAAGAGTGATGAAGGCATATTTCTTGGCTATTCCACCAAGAGTAAGGCCTATAAATGCTTCAACAATCGGACATAGAGAATTGTTGAGAGTCCTGATGTTCATGTAGATGAATGTCCTGAAAATTTCAGAAGGAACCAATTCAGAGAAAAAGGGTGAAGATCCTTGCATTTTTATTTTGGAGCCTAAAACTGTTAAATTAGAAACTGATAAAGCAAATACTGATGTACTTATTCAAATGGAATAAATAAATTCAGAGGAAGATGATAGTGAAGAAGCTGAACCTGAAGAGAATGATCATGTTATTCCTAGGTATGTGAGACTGAATCACAGTCCTGAATAGATAATTGGTGATAAGGATGTCGGTGTACTAACTAGAAGGAGAATAAGAGAGAACTCTTACATGATATCCACATTTGAACCTAGAGGTGCTAAGGAGGCATTTGGTGATGATCATTGTGTGAAAGCTATGGACGAGGAGTTAGATCAAATTGAGAAGAACAACACTTGGACCCTAGTACCTCGATCAGTAAACAAGAATGTTATAGATACTAAATGGGTGTTCAAAAACAAATTAAATGAATATGGTGTTGTAGTTTGCAACAAGGCAAGATTAGTATGCAAAGGTTATGAGAAAGAAGAAGGAGAGGATTATGAAGAAAATTTTGCACTAGTATCAAGACTGGAAGGTGTTAGAACATTGCTTGCATTTGTAGCTCATAAGAAGTTCAAGGTATACCAGATGGATGTTAAGTCTCCATTCTTGAATGGGATACTAGAAGAAGAGGTTTATATAGAGTAGCCTAATGGTTATGCATTGACAGATAAGGAAGACATGGTATACAAATTGCATAAAGATTTGTATGGATTAAAGAAGGCACCCAAAGCATGGTATGAAAGGCTTCATACTCATCTAATGAAGATAAGATTTTCTAGAACCAGTGATGACAACAACATTTATCTCAAGTCTGAAGGAGATGAAATACTGATCAGTGAAGTTTTTGTATATGACATTATATTTGGAGGTAATGATGACATGAGTAATTGTTTTGCAGATGAAATGAAGAATGAATTTGAGATGTCATTAGTAGGGGAAATAAAAAATTTCATAGTCTTACAGGGACAACAGATGAAGAAAGGTATTTTCATTACTCAATCCAAGTATGTAAAAGAGGTTTTGAAGACTTTCGGTAGGAGTGACTGCAAACCAGTTGGAACCCCAATTGTTACAAGTTGTAAATTGTCCAAGGAAGATGCATCTAAGTTTGTACATGAAAAGGAATACAGGTCAATGATTGGCAAATTACACTATGTTATTCATAGTTGACTCGATATTGGCCATACAGTTGTTATTGTTGCTAGATTTCAAAAGAATCCAAAGGAGGCACATCTCATGGCAACCAAGAGAATTTTTAGATATCTGAAAGGTATTGTTGACTATGGATTATGGTATCCATATGGTGGAAATTTTGACTTGAAGACATACACAGATGCTGATTGGGAAGGAAATATTGATGACCGAAAGAGTACTACCGGTGGAGCCTTCTTTCTAGGAGGAAGACTAACTTTTCATGGAGTAGTAAAAAGAAAAGTTGCACTTCACAATCTACTGCTGAAGCTGAGTATGTAGTAGCTTATATGAATTGCACACAAGCTATGTGGATGAGGCACATTTTGGAAGGTTTGAAGATGGAAATATAAGAACCAATAAATATTTTGTGTGATAATACAAGTGCAATAAACATTTCTAAAAATCATGTTTTGCATGCAAGGACTAAGCACATTGAATTGAAACATCACTTCTTGAGGGAAAAAGTTCAAATTAAAGATGATATCTTGGAGCATGTTTCTACCAAGGAGCAGCTTGCATATATCTTTACCAAACCCCTACCTAAGACCACTTTCGAATATCTTAGAAGTCAATTGGGGGTTGTCCCTCTTCATGAAGTTAGTTGAGCATGATGCTAATTGCATCAGTCCCTAAATTACTTGCAGAATTTTACGTTGATTGATGAATAAGTTGATGTATTCCATAGGGGGAGCATCAAGTTGCGGAATGATGTTAATTCATAGTGAGAGCAGAATTACATCTTTTACTTTCACTTTGGCATTGTTGTCAAAGGGGGAGAAGAATTATGTGATTGAGGAGAATAATTAAGTGTCTGATTAGGTGAACCAGCAGTAGGTTGAAGACAGACAGAGCAAGGTGAATACCTGGTAATGCAAACCAGGATTCCTATTCACCAATCTCAGCAGCAATCAGAGGCGTTGATATTAGTATTGCCATCAATGCCAAAGGGGGAGATTGTTGGTATTATGATTTTGTTGGCATTTTGCATAGAGATTGCATTAATGATATGTTGTCATTGATGTTAATTGAACCAGTAATGGTATTCATGCTATTTTTGATATTGTTGTTTTTGATATTAGCTAGTAACCAGTAAGAAGAGCTTTGTGGAAGATGTTGTAAACCGATATGTAAAGTTTGTGAGTTGAACCGGTGAATTGGTGTAAAGGGTTAAACCTTTCTATGTAATGTGACTAGCAAACCCTATTAGCTCTTAAACCCTAACCGATCAAGTTTGTTGATTTATTATCTGATAAGAGGTAATGATGGAGACAAGTGTGATCATCGTATGAGGATATGTTCAACTTGTTTTTGTACGTCTATTTTTTGTCTAGGGAAGGAGGAAAGTGGATTGCATTTAATGCACAACGCATGATGAGATACAAAGTCCAATGAAGTGGTGATCATGGAGCGGTTGGAATTTTCTTGAAGAATGTGAAGAGATTGTCATGATTTCTAACGGTCAAGATTGTACCAACTTGTTGGTAATCTCAATGATGAGAATTAGGTTTTTGTTGTGTTACCGACCTAATTGATTTGTATTTTAGGTCGATGAAGTTGTTTGTAAAGTTTTTTGGCAAGATTGATAGAAACCTATTGAGTGTGTAGTTGCCTAACCAGTGAATAGATCTGCACTTTGAGTGAAGGTAGGTTGAAGCTTAGAAGGATCCAATCAAACAAATATAGTGCTACTCAGACAAATCAAGAAAACTTGTTGTTTTCTAACAATTACAACAGAAGTTAAATCCCTTAACCAGGTAAGCTCTAACAAGCTGGTCAATTAGTTTGGATTTTTAAATCCTCCAGTGAAGTTACTCCTAACGGGGTATTGTGGTTTTTATCAAGGCATATTTGTAAATCCCTTAACCAGGTGATTCCTAACTGAAATTAGTTCTTAACATGACTTATTGTAAAGCTTTAACATGCTTGGCTCCTAACAGGGTGAACTTTATAAGAGCTCAGATAGCTATCCTTGTGAGTCTCATCTCATCGTGGTTGTTACCTATTTGGGTTTTCGACGTATAAACATTTGTGTCAAGTGGTGAATGCTTTTGTGGTTAATTTCTAATAAGGCATGATAAGTAGAAGCATTGAGAGATGAAAATGTTGAGTTATGATTAAGCATTGTTGATGTTTACAAGATTGAAGTTGTTTACTATTAAAGTTGTCATAATAGTTAAACTGGTTGATGTCAAGTATTCTTATGAATATTGATCTTGACTGAGATATGTTTACTTTGTTTGACTGAGTTTGAGTTTGGGAACTTTGTATCAATTTTTCAATATACTAATTCACCCCCCTCTTAGTATTCAACCAGATACTTATTCTTTCATCATACGATCAATGAGCAGCACGTTGGTTCAAAGAATAGTTGATGTCTAGGAGATACCAGTTTGAACTTGATTGATCACAAACCAGATGAAGAGTGACGTATTCAATTTGTTTTGAAGTGATGAATCTAAAAAAAGTTGATTGAAAGTGATACCGATCCCGAACTTGATTGAACTAGGACTGATGAAGAGCAAAGATAATGAACTTGAACTTGATTGATCAAGAAGTGTATCTTACTGATCTAGAACTTGATTGAAATAGACACAGTGAGCGAAGGTAAAATTGATCTTGAACTTGATGGATCACGACATGATGAGAGAAGATAACCTATCCAACTTGATTCAATGCAATGAAACTGAACACCTGCTTAGTTTGAGCGTGTGATTAAAGATACACTTTAAACCCTTGATTGAGCTTAGACGAATAATCAGTTTGATGAAACTAATTAACATTAAGAGACTAATTTAGATGAAGACAATATCATCTTGATTTGATGCGATGAAAGTAGTATGCCCCTAGAGATTGATTTGATTCAAATGATCGAGAAATCTCAACTTGATATGAAGCAGTGAAGTTGAGATGCCCCTTGCGATAAGGTCTTGTTTGATGTTTTGTAAAGATTAGCTACTCGACTTGTAATGAAGATTTTGAAAGAAAATCTTGACTTGAAGGATGATAATCACTGATGATGATGATGATGATGTTGTCATGAGTATGCCCCCTTGGGAGCAAAATCAAAAGATAAGTAGGTTGTGTAGTGATTTAAGGAAATTTGATAAAAAGATCAAGTAGTTAATGATTTGAGCACCAAGAACGATTCAGAGGGTGATTTGAAGATTTTAGTGTTGATTTATGAAAAATTGAGCAAAAATTCAAGAAAGAATGAGAATTTGATGAAAGTGCTAAGTGGTCTCAGTTTGTGCAAAATTAACTAGGAAGATGATCTCAGATTTCAATTTCGAACCCAAAAATGGAATCAGGATGGTCAAATTAGACTAGGGTATAGTTTTCACATCCATCGGAGCAAGTTTGAAAGTTAGGGTTTAGGCTATATAAGGGGTTGATGTGTCATTTTCAATTCATTTTCACCTCCCAAAGTTTGCAATTTAAAAAAAAGCGCTTTGCAAAAAAAAAACCTATTCCGATCTAGGAGCATCGATTTGAGCGCTAGAGACGTCAAAATTGACCGTGAAACTATGACCCAGCGGTTAGTGACTAATCTTAATCCTGTTTGATTTCTTAAATTTTGAATTTTGATTGATTTTTTTGAATTATTAGGTTTTTTAAAGTCATGTCTTATAGTTTATCATGTGGGAGAAGACCATTTATTGTACGATAAACTATCGCCTTAGTGATTTATCATATGGGCATATAGGGTTTGTCGTCTGAGGTGGCCCACATCTCGTACAAACGTGTGCTTGACTGCACATTTTGTCATGTGATGTATAATGTTGATTTGTATTGTGATAGTTTTCATGCTATGTATAATCTTGATTCGTACGAAATTTTGCCCTTCTGTGAAAACTCGTATGAAAAACAACAAGCATGTTTGAGGGTCAAAACGTCAATTTTTAATTTTGCATTTTGTATATGTGGATTTGCAAGGATGCTTAGCATATTTGTAGCACAATTTGGATCATGTGCTGACAATGTTTATGTTTGATTTTGTAGGTTCGGTTGCCAGATAGCTTGTTTCGATGTATTTATCTACCTACAATGGGATTAGTTCGCAATTTATCAAATGCAGATAGGGCACATATTGATTTGTGCAATTTTGGATACCTTCTTTAGATGTAGGATATCCATGTGAATTACCGAATGTTGACTGCATTAGTAGAGCAATTTCATTTGGAGCATACTACTTTCCATTTACTTGTAGGAGAGATGACGATCACACTCGAGGATGTCTACCAAATTCTCAAGATTCCATTTGCTGGCAACAAGGTTGATTATGATTCTTCTCAATGACTAGGTATCTTAGCTTTGAGATGGATATTCCATGATGAGACTATCCATGATTGTGACATCACATGGGACATTTTGATGAATAGGTATAGTAAGCAATTTCCACTAGCATGCATGTTAGCAGGTATCATTGGGTATTTCATTATATCAAACAGGGGACAATATGGTTTTCTATGTGGCAAGGCTAGGATGCTCGAGAGACTATTGACTCATCCTGAGAGATTAGGGTGGGGATCTTGTTTGTTAGCCCATATGTATCATGATATGCATGAGGTTACATATAGGGAGGGGAAGAGCATGGAAACAGGAGTCTTAGTTTTGCAGATATGGGCATGGGAGCACATCCCAATATGCAGGCCAATAGTAGATGATACTAGACAACCAAACAAGCCTATTGTATATTTATTTTTGGGTTATATCACTCTGCCCCATATGGGAAAGATAGATTAGTGAAGGAGACAGCTCGATGATCTAATTGTGGTAGTATGGAGACCATATAGGGGTCTGGAGCTATGGGATGATTGGAGAGGGCAGACAAAGGAGATGTTTATAAATCACCCTCTTATTGGCAGGTCAGTGTCCATCATTGAGCAGTTCATAGTTTCTAGGGTTATGAGGAAGTATGGCAGACCACAGGGTATCTGTCAGGAGTTTATAGCCTATGTTTGGTATGAAAATGAGGAGAGATAAGGATGGGCTCAGAGGTTATCCTACGTGATGAGCATCTAGGAGCTAGTAGGTTTACAATGACATTGATCAAACTATTTGGATGATGTTGCAGATGCGAGGGTATTGCCTCGGTATAGGGATTGGTTCCACAAATATCCATTTCCAAGATTCACTGATCATGTAGAGCATGCACCTCTCATAGAGGAGGCTGAGGATGAGGCACCAACATAGGAATAGGTACCAGGTTAGGTAAACAGATAGGGATAGGTGCAGGGACAAGGATAGGTGCTAGGACCGAGAGTAGATTCACCTAGGTGGGAAGAAGGTGATCATGGGGCTAGTAGCAACAGGATACTAGCTGCAGTGAGACAACAACAAAGAGGGGAGGGTGGATCTCTAGGGGCTTTTGGGATTGATGCTAGTGGTGCTAGGGTGACTGATAGTGGAGGTGAAGAGGAGAGAGAAGCTCCTAGGCAGGTTAGACAACGGAGAGAGGAGAAGGGAGGAAGAGAGGAAGGTAGAGAGCCTGTGAGAGAGCAGGGGGCACCAGATGTAGTATGGTTTATGAGGGCTAGATTGGCAGGTTTGTAGTCATAGTTGATATTGGCATAGACACAACTTGTAGAGCGGGACCAACAACTTGCGAAGGTCAAAGCAGAGCAGGATACTCTCCAGCAAGAAGTTTTGCATCACACAAGCCAGGAAGCCTATTATGTTGTAGCTTACAGTGTAGCAATACCAGTGGCACAACAGGTTGGTCCATATTCTCAGTATATGGCTTGATCTGAGGGAGCTAGCATACCTAGACAGGATGCTGGTCAGCAAGCACCACCTCCTCCTCCACTTGGCGATGAGGGAGTGGTAGAGAGATAGCTTGTTATATCTCTTAGATTTTGTTATATACCCCATTTTTGTAGCCTATACGATTCTTTCTTCGATGAGACATTGTATTTGACAGTTGATAATTTTGTACTCTGGAAAACTGAGATCATGATGATATATACGAGATCTTGATTTGATTTCATCGTACTTGTGTTGATTGATTATGAAATGTCTTTCTATATGCTTTATTCTATATGTATGCATATCTCTTTCTGTATGGAGGTATGCAATGCAGATGAATATGGATGTTGTTGTTTTTTTTTTTTCATATGCAAATAAATGATGAAAATGAGTAACTAGTAATGCAAATGTTTATGTTTTATGCAATAATATGATTGCAAACAAATATATAACAAAATGTATGGATCTATATAAGATGGTCATGTATGCAGCTAACATCTCAATACACAAGTACTCGATAAGAAAAATGATGATAAAAAGGAGACCACTTAGCTCATAAATGATGATGCTTCAAACTCTCATTCAGAAGATAAAGAGATCATTGATATCATGTCGAAAACATAGCAGGAAAAATATAGTTCCTTCCTTTTCATATGCAATATTAATTATCTTGTCTGCAATGACCCTTTTTTTTCGTTCATATCCTTCGAAAAATTACGCATGCATCCAGATTGCAAATTAAAGAAATTCCCTCAAAATAGTCAAAGAAATGAGGCCAACCTCCTTGTAGCATAAAAATAAGTGGAGTCATGGTATGTGTGGTTATTTGAACTTGATGTGAAGGCACTTATCACAGACACCCACCTGATTAGATGTTTCGAGATCATCGGATTCATTCCTACAAGCATAAAACAAAGAAAAGTATTATGCTCCCAATCCTTGCTCCTCTTAGTCAAGATAGACTTCCTTGAGTTATTCAGAGGGAATAATAATTGAAAGCCAATGTAAAGGATATCACACAAAGAAAATTTCATGCATATCTCAAACTGTTTAGTGATTGTTTGTAGTAATCTTGTTTTGCTTGTTTACTCAGTGATAAAACTCTTCAGTAGTTTGCAGATGGATGACTGACTTAGAGTGGATGATCGGGTACCACTGACTAAAAGATAACTTGGTTGATACTACTTAGGAAATATAGTTTGATCAGTTGATTACCCTAAGACTAGGATGTTTGATCATTTTCAAGCCAGTGGGTTCAAAAGAACTAGGATGTCACAAAACTGACTAAAAGATATGCACAAGCGAAAGCGTAGATGCTAGAAAGTGGGAATGAAAATGGGAAATGCCAACTGTACATTGATAGATGGATTGTTTGAGTACAAGAGGCACCTGTGTACTAGGTTTTCACCTGCTTGGCAAAGAATTTTTTTTTCAGGACTTTTTATGATTTTTAAGGTTTTCTTCACGACATTTTCTGATATTTAGAATTTCTTCAAGAAATTTTAGTAGTACAATTTGCTGGAGCAAAGAATACTAATTGAATAATTTCTTCAAGTGGATGGTGTTGATTAGTTCATGGAGCTCTTCTGCTTCCAATTTTGAGAGTTGATAGGCACCAGAGCCAAAGACCATAGTAACAATGTAGGGACCCAGCCAATTGTGTTCAAACTTCCCTTTGTTGTCTCAAAACTGTTGATTTTTAGGATTTTATCTTAGAACAAGGTCACCAACTTTAAATTCTCATTGTCAAACTTTCTTGTTATAACCTCTAGACATTCTCTTTTTATATGCTCTTAGATGATTAAACTCCACTGGCTGACGTTCATCCAGCAACTTGAGTTTTCGCAATCTAGATATTCTGTAGTCTTCATCAATAACAAGACCTTGCAAAGAAACTCTCAAAGATGGTATTTCCACCTAAATATGTAAGACTTCTTCGGACCCATACACCAAAGAAAATGGCGTAGCCCCAGTAGGTGTTTTGATACTTGTCCTATAAGCCCATAGTGCAGGATTGAGCTGTAGATGCCAATCCTTTTGAGATTTATTTACTATCCTATGTAAGATAGTCAACAGATTCTTGTTAGATGCTTTAGCTTGTCCATTACCTTAAGGGTAGTATATGGATGACCGGTGCTATTTTATTTTGAATTTTTCACAGAGTTCATCTAGATCTTTGTTCTTGAACTGTCCTCCATTATTAGTCACAATGGATGAAAGTATCCCATAGCTGTAAATAATATAGTTAAGGATGAACAGAGCTACTTGTTTACCGGTTGCTTTAATGAGTGTAACCACTTCTACCCACTTAGTGAAGTACTCAGTGGTAGTTATAATAAATTTGTGACTGTTAGATGATGTAGGATATATTTGGCCAATGAGGTCAAATGCCCATTGTTGAAAAGGTCAATCTGAAATGAATGGTATGAGATCCCTTGCTAGAGCGTGTATGAGGTTCCCACATAGCTGACACTTCTCACAAGTTTTAGCAAATTTTATAGCATCTTTCTCCATGTCGGGCCAGTAGTAGCCAGTCCTTAGTAGTGTTCATGCTAAAGTTAGACTGTTTGAATGATATCCACAAATATCTTCATGGGCTGCGGATAATGTGCATTGGGACTCTTCAGTTTCTAGACACCTAAGCAAACTACTATCCAAACCTTGCCTAAATAGGTCATAAGTGATGATGACGTACCATGAAGCATTTTAGATTAGTTTCCTTTTCTCATTACGGGTAAGATTATCAGGGATAACTTGATCACGCAAGTAAGAGTAAATGTGGCTGTAGCGAGATGAGTCATGTCCAATAATAGAACAGACTCCAGAGAATCATATGCAGAATAATGTAACTCTTCCACTAGGAATTAAAAGTGAAAATTAGATTCCTGTAGCTATGGTATAGATGCCAAGGTGGCCATAGCATCTATTTCTCTATTTGTTGATCTGGGAATCCGTTGGAATGATATAAAGGTAAATTATTTCTTGAGATCATCCACCATTCTCTTATAAGGCATCAGTTTCTCATATCTAGTTTGATACATATCATTGATTTGGTTGATAATTAGCTGAGAATATCCATATATATATAAGTCAACAACCTTCCATTCGATAGCCAGCTTGATCCCATTTACCAAGACTTCATATTTTTCAATGTTGTCTATACAAGGGAAGATAATATTTTAATCTTTTTGGATTGAATATTTTTGAGGAGTAATAAAAAGTATTCTGACACTAGAACCATGTTGAGTGAAAGACCCATCAAAGAACATCTTCCATGATCATTGAGTAAGGTGCATGATTGATTCATCCATAAATTATATGTGCAAAGGTTGACTATCTTCAAGTGGAGCATCAACAAGTTGGTTTGCAATGACATGTCCTTTGATGGCTTTGTGTTCTACATATTCAATATCAAATTTCGTAAGAACCATGACCCATTTAGCCAATCTTCCTGTAACTGTGGCTTTGCTAAGAAGATATTTGAGAAGATCAATCTTAGCCACCAGCTTAATAAAGTGTGCTAATATATAGTGTCTTAATTTCTATGATGCAAAGACTAATGCCAAACAAGCTTTTTCTACGATAGTATAGTTCATTTCATAGGAAACCAAGGTTCTGCTGATATAATATATGGCTCTTTCCTTTTTATTTTCATCCTGTTGTGCTAAAAGTGCCCCCGATGATATATCAGTATCTGATATGTATAGAATCCATGGTTTAAATTGAATTGGAGCCATCAATATGGGTGTATTAGAAAGATAATCTTTGATTTCTTTTAAGTGTTTCTCACAATATTCATCCCAGTTGTATTGCACTCCTTTTCATAATGCCTTGGTGAATGGTTGAGCTTTGTCTGCTAGCTTAGATATAAAGTGCCTTATTGGTTGGAGATGTACTTGTAAACTTCTCATTTGACTGATATTCTTGAGTGGAGGCACTTACATTATGGCTTGGAACTTTTCAGGATCAACCTCAATTCCTTTCTTTAAAATAATGTAACCAAGCAATTTCCCTGATGTTACTCCAAATGTACACTCTATAGAATTTAGCCGGAGCTTGAATCTTTCCATTCTATCCAGTATGAGGCTTAGCTCTTGAATATGTGTGGATCTCTTCATGGTTTTTACTAGGGTGTCATCAACATAATCTTCTATGTTTTTGTGCATCATATCGTGGAAGATAGTGGTCTTTGGTAAGTTGTTTCTGTATTCTTTAGTCCAAATGGCATGACATTCCAGCAGAAGGTTTCCCATGCACATGTGAAGGCTATTTTTTCTTGATCCTCAGGAGCTATCTTGATCTGATTATAACCAGAGAATCCATCCATTAATGAGTACATCTCATATCCAATAGTCATATCCACTATCATATCACTGTTGGGCAATGAAAAATTGTCTTTCAAACATGCTTTGTTGAGATCCCTGAATTTTGTGCAAACCCTAATAGATTTATCTACCTTTGATACTGGTACTATGTTTGATATCCATTTTGCATAGTCTATAGCTCTGATAAATCCATCTTTTAGCAATTTTTCTAGCTCAGCCTTGACTAGCAGTGCCACATGAGGATGCATCTTATGGAGTTTTTGTTTGATTGGTTTAACTCCTAGTGTAATAGAGAGATGGTGGATGATGAGATCAGGATCTAGGTTTGGCATATCAGAGTATGTCCATGCAAATTTGATCTTCTTTTCTTTAAAGAGGTTGCTAAAATCTTTTAACTCCTCTGCTGATAGTGATTGAGATAGATGGATGATATGTGGTGTCTCTTGACTTCCAATATTTATTGGTTGAGTTGGTTCAATAAATATTGAAGACCTTTCTTGGAGGTGACTTGGCAGCATATCAAGTATCTCACCCTCAGATGCCTTAGAGAGGTTTTCACCCTTAGATACATCCTTTATTTTCACTATTTTTTATTTTGACACTACCACAATGTGGTTTTCGCTATCAGATCTCTTATTTTTCTTTTTTCTTTTTATTTTTGTGACTGAGATAATTGATGTTTGTTTCAGTCATGTTCTGACTTTTCTCACTAGTGGAAGAGTCCATTAGTTCAATTGCATGAAGATAGCAGGCTAATGTGTAATCATTGGCGAAGGTAGGTATAGTCAAAGGTTGGTTGTAAAGAGTACAGTCAATCAGTTCCAGATGTACCAAGGATAAATTTGAATAGGTTCAAGGGAGTTCACAGTATTATCATCATAACTTTGGACCGATAAGTCGAATTTCATAAAACTACCTTGCCCAGGTGTCTCGAGACTAGGAAGAGTTACAACATGATTATCAAAGTGCATGTTAATATTTAGTGGACCTAACCAACCAAACCTACTCCTACCATCATCCCCTATGTCAAACTAGAATACATATCGTGGTGTGACAATAACAGGGTCATCAGACAAAATCTCGACATTCTTGACAGAGTAGTCATAGTGTGATGCCGAATAGGTAATGTCATAAATAGAGCTTATGTCAAAGTTATCAGAGTCATAAGAGGAGGTTTCTGACTCTTCTTCAAGTGATTGAGTAAAAGTATGTATAGTGTCAACATCTACATCTTTAATGCTGCAAGTTCCTTCATGATTCGGGTCATTGATCACTTGTATTTGACATACCTGTTGGCATAACCTTGATGGCTCTGTGAGTCTTCGTCGTCTACTCCATTCAACTTGTTCTGGACTAATGACTGGTTTTTCTTCTATAGCTTCTAATTCTTCTTGTGTTGTTCCATACGTGATTTGTTCTATCTTATTAGAGGGAGATATACTAGGTGAATAATTTTCTTGTGTTCTTTCTTCCTTCAGTTGTTGTTCATAGCCTTCTTGTCTTTTTAGTTTGATTTCTTCTATTTTCTTTTGCCATTTTAAGCATATCAGCTCTTGTGCATCATCTATGATATCAATATATTCTTCAGGGGTTTTTGTAGTAGATATATCTAAGAGATGATCTAGACCCCATTCATACTCATTTGAATAAGTTTTTGAATCATCTACTTGTTGTCTACCAGTATATGTGATCGAAATGTTTAGTGGTACAAAAATTCTCTGATTCTTTCTAACTCTTCTCTCATATCATCTGGGAGTTCTACTTCTTGTATTGTTATAGCTGATACAATCGGAACTTGATTACCATCTATTTCCTCTCTCTGGGTTGCCAATTATTTTTGTTCATCATCATACTCTTCCTGAGTTTGTTGAGTATTGATTTCCTGTGATGTTGAAGGTAGTACCTTTTTCCTCCACTTAGGTTGATGGTGAAAAGTATGTTTTTGATCTGATAACTTTCTTGGGTTGTATTTGAGTCTAGCTTTATCATTTGCAAACTTAGTTTGTATCTGAATGGGTTCAACAATACCTTCTTGACGCTTGCCCAAAGGACCAGTACCTAAATATCCCATACGTTGAATCATCTTATAGCCTGGACCATATTGTGTCGAGGAGATTTCACAATGTTGTATCTCAGTGGTTTTACTATCTTCTTTGAAAATCCATTTGAGAACAACATGCTCTTCTATTTCATCTGCAAGGGAGGTAGAAGACTGTATAAAGGTACCATCATAAATGATATTTGGAGTTGAATTTTGTGGCTTCATGACCTATGATGGTTTGCCAAACTATCTTAGTGATGGAGGATGATACAATAGTGAAAGTACAGGTTCTATTTTGTATCCATCCATGCCAATATTTGTGATTTTTAATTTCTTTTCTAAATCTTTCATCAAAGTTTCTAAACTTTTAGCTGTAGAAGTTGCTCTATTATGAGGAATAAAAGCATTATCATTTTGCATTAATGCATTACAGGTATAGCTTGTATTAGTAGGAATACTGACTTCAACTCCGTTACAAGGAAATTTCAACCACTGATGATATGTAGATGGTACTGCCTTCATTTCATGAATCTGTGGTCTCCCTAGTATGATGTTGTATGAAAGAGGAAGATCAAGCACCTGAAAGATAACATCTCTTTCCACAGGTCCTACCCTGATCGATAATCATACTAGACCTTTAGAGATTATTTATTCTTCATCATAAGCTTTGATTGTTATTTTCTTTGTTGGATCAATGAAATTTTCAGAAAAGCCTAGCCGTGTCAGTAAATTATAGGTATAAATATTCAACCCAGTGCTTCCATCTATCAAAACACATTTAACTCGATGTTTATGGATCATAGCTTGGATGTGCAATGGATGGTTATGTAGGTGATTCAGTGAATTGTCATCTTCTTCAGAGAATGTGAGGTAATGAGGGGAAGTCAGGTGACCCAGCATGGATTGAAACAGATCCATATCTAAATCTTTAGGGACATTAGTAGTAAGAAAATCTTTGTCTAGGATCTCTCTATGAGCAGAAGAGATCTTAAGTAGTTCCAAAATGGAGATTTGAGCGTTAATTATTTTCAGTTATTCGATAATGCTATAGCCAAGAGATGATGATGAAGCCAGTTATTTATACTTAGCCATGATTGTTTGTTTGAGGAAGTTGGTAGGTTTGATGTTGTTTGAGCAGGAGTTGAGGAACTAGCTCCTTGGAGAGTAACCTTCTTTTGAGTGTGGGTCATAGCATTTCCAATTTGTGTGTTATTTTGTTTATCTTTGATGATGATCATATTGCAATACTCAGATTGGGAAGATTCAATCATGTTGATCACATTGTCATTGTTAGTGTAGGTGCAATTGACTTTGGCACCTCCCTTGGATTTTGAAGAATCTCCTTATTCATAAGCAGGTAAGGGATCTTTAAAAGCTTTGTGATTAGTATTAGTTGTGCAATTTCCAACAACAATTTTGTCAGTGTCGATGAGTTCTTGAATTTGATGTTTGAGATTCATGCAGTCGTTTGTTGTATGACCCATATTTTGATGATATTCACAGTATTCGTTTTCTCTCCACCATTTGGGTTTACTTTTTGGGTCATATGGTTTAGAATTGTTTGGCAATGTTATCAAGTCATTTTCCAATAAATTTTTAAAAGTTGATTCATATGATTCGTCCAGAGGAGTGAAATCGTGCTTAGGCTTTAAAAGCCAAGGTTTCTCTTTAAACCATTCTTTTAATTTTTTTGGAGGATTTTCTGCCATAGTTTTAGCTGCTTTGAGTGGTTGTGTGCCACTAGCCAGATTAATTATTGTGTCTTTTGATTTTTCTTTAACAACGTCTACCACTCATCATTAACAATGTTTCTGTTGTTATCCTTGCCGTATTTCTAGTATTTGTTCTTTTCTTTAGAACTAGAAACTTGCAATGTTTCTTTCCAAAGTGATATATCTCCTTTCTTTATGAGCACATCTTCCATTATGAGGGCACTATCTACCATTTTATTGAATGAAGGGTACACTTACATTTGGATACTATATTTCAATTAAGGGATTAGGTTATTGATGAAGATATCCATCTTTTCAAAATCTGGAAGAGGTCGTGAATATCTAGAGAACATCTTTCTCCAACATTAAAGAAAAGTGAGAAAAGGTTCTCCTGTTTTCTGTTTAGTGTTGCAAATCTCGTTCATAATGACTAGATGATGAATGTTATAGGAGTATTATTGTAGAAACAATTAGATTAATTCTCTGACATGGTCTTGAGGATCTGCATTTCCATCATATTTGTCAAGCTTAGGTATCTCTACTTTTGAGGGAAATGTAGGCATGTAAAGGTTTTTGTTAAATGGAAATGTAGGCATGTAAAGGTCTTTGTTTCTCAATTCTATGATTTCAGTCTGTAATGCTTGCAATTGTTTATTTACTATGCATAAAGGTATATCTTCGTCTTTAGTCATGAGGGTTTCAACGTTATAATTAAAAGGAAGTTTGGAACCTTTCTTTGCTAGCTCTAGAAAATGTTCTTCCTTTTCTCTAGACATAATGATCTTCATCAATTTTTGAAAATGTTTATCATTTAGACAATTATTTATAATAGCTTTTGTAGGTTCGAAGGCTTTAGAATCGCTTGATGACAAATCACTGTTAGTAGCATGGGTACTGAGGTTGTCATAAGTATCATTTTTAGTAGCTTGTCATTATTGCCTTTCTCTAGACATGATGGGAAATAAGGGGTGATAAAAAATTGGTAAATTTGATGATGAATGTTTATTAGAGATGGGCTCTTCTACAAAGAATGGATTGTATTGTGGTGAAAAGGATGCCCCTTTACCTTTGTTAGTTTTGTTGCAAGAAATTCTAGTTTGAACATGCATTTATGACTAATATGACCAAGGGTTGGATATGATGTAGAAATCAAGATCAAATTGCAGCTAGTTTTTCGTTTAACATAGTGATTGAGGGAAGTAACTAAGATCTGATCTGGATTGAGGAATGATCTATCCTGTATAAGATGTTATCTAAGTTAACCTAGGTTTGATAAGTAGTTGATTTAACTAGCTAAGAGATGATCAACAAAATCGTGCAACACAATGGCAGGGGTACGCTATCAAGATTGTTGATGCTTAGGATTATGACGACTAGTTTTATGATTGATGTAGACTGAGCTGGGCAAATTTGACTATTTTGACTGACAAGTTCAGGAATTCGTATGACAAATTTCTCAGACCTAGACAATAGTTTAATTGTTTCCAGCTGATAAAGAGAGTTTTTCATACGAGTTACTGCTTGCTTTCACATGATAGTTGGGCAGACTCGAGATGATAATCTAATGAATGTGATGTATATTCGTATGACAAATTGTAAAAAAGCTAGACAATAGTTGTGCAGTTTCATATGATAGGTTTTACAGAGCCAGATGAAAAACTATTAAGATCAATGAAGACTCATACGATAATAGATGTCTAGTAGGATGATAATTCAATAGACTTCTACAACAGAGGATTGAATAGAGATGAGATTTTGATAGGCACAGTTTCCATGGCTAACAAAGACCATTTTTTGATAAGGACTGATGTTTACGATGATAGACAAAGACATTGTTTTGACTAGAACAAAGTTTTGATTAATGAGTTGTTGATGTTGTTGATTTGTTTTCTCTAGTTTCAGTATTTTCATTTCAATTTCAGGGATGAAAACACAGAAAATAGGAAAGATATATATAATAATTACAAGCACAACACGTTAACCCTATGAAAGTTGGCTGAGAGAAGAAAACATTTGCTTGCTGACTTAGGTGCACACCCAGTAGCTAATAAGAATATGGTCACTGAGTCTCACGCAATAGATTCTCAATGTCGTATTAGCTGACTCCAAATGCTAATGGGGGCACAATATGGCAAGTGTCTTGGGAGAGTTACTATCTCTCTTGCACAAAGATTATCCCTCTTTCGGAGGTGAATTGGGTACCTTCTATCTTATAGTTCTTAGTCAAGAATTCTGTTTGAAATTGCCCCTTAAAGTCATGCAAGCATGATTGAGGCCTATAGCCTGACAAGGTACCGAAACAAGTTGTAGTCATGTAGACATGATTGAGACCGTGAGGCCCTCCAAAATGCCTAATATGAGAGATCTCAAAGAGAAAACTCAAATAATTCCATCCTCTCAGACTTTAATCACCAGAGGCCTATTTATTATAGGGAGTTGGAATGCTCAAGTCTAGCTATACTCACTTGGGTCTAGGTACACAAATCACAAAATTTAGAAAAATCTTCGAGGGTCTAGATTTTTGATTGTCCATAAAAGACAAGAGAATACTCTCCTACCTCTCTGACTTTTCTGAAAACAAAAAAGACAGATTTGTTCTTTAGCTAGATAGCAATTTAAGTGCCTAAAAAAATTTGAATTTTAAAGAATATAGGATGTTTGATCAATTTTCTTTAGGCAACCTACAATAATAACGCATCAGTAGTCATGTTGTTTTTTATTCTTTGATAGGCGTATGCTCGATTGATAGATTCTTTGACAAGAGTTCTACAGACAATTAGTTAGGCTGTTAAAATCTCAGGCAAACAAAAGACATGCCAGGGTTAGGATCAACGTTATTAAAATCCCAAATTAATTCATAAAAAACCCTAGAAAGCTATACTGTTTTTGAAATGATAAAGAAAAAATTCATATGACAAAGTATAGCTTCTCGCACGAGTATTCTTAGAGGCCTGAATGATAAAACACAAAGCCAAATTGTCAAAGTAGAAACTCGTATGAGTTCCTTCTTTGATCCACACGATAAAACATAAGTCTTGACAAAATGTCGTACGATGAGGTATGTATACTCGTATGATATTTCGCAGAGGCTGTACGGAGGAGACCTGAAAGATAAAGAAGTGATTTTGAGGCCAAAGGATTGAATTTTGAGCCCCATGGTGGGCACCAAAGATGTGTTTGTGAAAAGTGGACCATATCTGTATCTGGAATACACAACACTTCAATAAGTCATTAGACGCATGGTTAGTGAATCAATAATCAACAATGAACAATAAACCATCACAAAGCGACCCATTGCCTTGTAGTAGATGTGACTTTAGTTTTTCTCTCAGATTTCATATGCAACACTAGTGACTAGATGACACCTAAACAAAGAATTTAATCTATATGAGCATGAAATTGAGCTGAATGAATGCAAGATTAAGCTAGATGGATGCAAGATTAATCTAACATGATTTAAGCAATATTAAGCTAGATGATTTAACAAATATGTAATAACTAATGCGCAATATCTCAATACACAAATCTCAATGAACCTAGAGCAAAAATAGCATAATAACAATATAATTGAGGATCCTTTAATGATAGACGAGAGCTTGAATTTATAGAAAATTCAGAAAGAAATCAACGACTGAGATCAAATGATGATGAGTGGTCAAGATTTTTCAAGGGGAAGCACAATCCACGTGAATTGATGTGATTGACTTCTTTTCTCAATTTTAAAGGAAATTAAACTAAAATTAAGATAAAATCAGAAAAAAACTTATTTATTCTCTATTTCATTCAATTTTAAGATTTAATTGTTTTAATTGCTTTCTTTGAGATTTTTCTTCAATTTTTAATTTGATTTTTCAATTAATTTCCTTTTTTCTCAATTAATTCTTTATTGATGATATAATGACAAATTTATTTATTTAATTAAATATACTAGGATATTTAATAAAATAAATAAGATAATTGTTTAAAAATGATTTACTTGGAATGATTTAATTAATTAAATAAATATTTAATTAATTTTGAGTGATTAATTTGCCATGTGACATTGATGATTTTAGAAATTAATTGTGTGCTCAAGATTAATTTAATTTCCTTTGGTTAGGACCTTGGTGATGTTTGTTGAGATTAGGGGCCCATGGTTTAGGTGACCATTTTTAGGGTATTACAGGTGGGAAGCCTGCCCATAGTCAGATGATACTTCTGCAGAAAGTATGTGATACAATGAGGGGCTTGCATATGCCGGAAGGAAACTGCCTAAAGCATACTACTCATTACAAAAGAGTCTCACTGACTACAAAGAGCTTATAACCACCTCAAGATAATTGGACAACAATCCAGTAGAATGAACTACCAGAGATAGAATCTACTATGCCTAATTACAGTCCAAGTTAAGCTCAATATCGGAGGCCTTTCACCTCTTACATAAACCCAATTTGATCTTCAATAATCGACCAAATCCTCTACCTAAATGATATTACATTATTCATACATTACATTCCTTTTCCCATATCCATGATCTACAATGAGATCTTAGATCAATTTATACAAACCCTAAGGCCTAAACCAATTGGGTCAGCCACCTAAAAGATATTACAATCAGATCATTACATACATGCATATTATGGTGATATGCCATGTCATCTTTAGAACAAAACAACATTAAGCAATCCATAAATTATCCTGGTAACGTGTAGAGAACACGTTAACATGATATCGGTCCATAACCTAGATAGGTACCGGACCTATTCTGGGTCCACCATGCCAAAGAGATGTCACAAACTAGTTGAGGCATGATCAAGGATCACCTTTTGTATCCTAAATTCTATCTAGAAGTCGCACCAACACCACTTATGCATCCTCTCAAAGATTCTCCATAATAGCTCTGCCAGTAAAACCAAGTAAACCATTACCGATATATGCTTACTAGAGTGTATGATAGCATCCGATCACCAAGTCAATACCAACTGACCAAAACATGCTCCAGGAACATGTAACACATAAAACCAAACATACTCCATTGATCCAAACATGTTGGAAGTGTCCAACAGATAGTCCCTTCTATCAGTAACACTAGATCTTTTGTCGGTAACAAAAACCTATCTGTCGGTAACCAACCATAATAGCTAGTGTTGACATTAATGAAAAAACATCAATGCAACAAATAATCAATCTCCCCATAATCAATTCTTCCATATTGCCAACAATCTCCCCATTTGGCATTGATGGAAACTCTAGATGTGAAAAAGAAAACATCTAAGTGCCAAGAAGTGCCAAACATTTCTTATGAAAAACTGACTCCCCCTAAGGAGTGCAGTCCAATCTGCATCTCTCCCACAAACATTATTTTTCACATATTACTCCTCCCCTTTGACATCAATACCAAAGATATGACATAGATATCAAAATTTTGTTAGCCTCAAAGCTAACTACTCCCTCTGAGTAGTAGCACCATTACATCAATTCTGAGAAAAGGATAAAGCTATTGATCCATATCGGAATGATGCACTGCACAATCAGCTAAGCTTCTATCAAAGGGGTAAATACCCTAACCTATCTCTAAAATATTCAAATGATTCTTTAGACAATGGTTTAGTGAATATATCTGCAATCTTCTCTTTAGTGTTCACATAAATTGATTTGAATTTCTTTTCTTCCACTTTGTCCTTCAAAAAGTTATACTTTATTGATATGTGTTTAGTCTTAGAGTGAAATACCAGATTCTTAGACATTTCAATAGGTACAAATTTATCACAATAGATAACTATCAATTCACTACAATTCACCCTAATGTCCTTCAACATTTTCTTCATCCACAGGACTTGTGTACAATTAGTTGTTTTTGCAACATATTCAGCTTCTGCAGTAGATTAAAAAATCCATGACGTTTTTTGTTGATCCATGAAACCAGTTTCTTTCCAAGAAAGAAAGCTCCACCAAAACTGCTCTTCCTATCATTAGTATGTCCTGCCCAATCTGAATCTATATATGCACATGTAAAGTGAAGTTATCATCTCTATAATACCATAATCCATATTTTGTTGTTCCTTGCAAATACCGAAATATTCTCTTTACTACACATTCATGATTTTCTTTAGGATTACCTTGATATCTTGAAATAATACTCACTACATTCATAATATCTGGTCTAGTCTGAGTTAGATATAACAAGCCACCAATCATAGACTTATACCTTGTTGAATTTATCAGTGTAGATGTGTCTTTGATAGATAATTTCTCACTTGTCATTATAGGAGTACTTACCGATATTAAATTATCCATACCAAACATCTTCAACAATTCCCTTAGATACTTAGTTTCATAGATAAAGATGCCTTTGTCAGTTTGAGTAATCAACAAACCTAAAAAAAATCTCATTTCAACAATCATGGGCATTTCAAATTCATTCTTCATATTGTTAGGAAATTTCATGCACAATTTATCTTCTCCTCCAAAAATGATATGATCAACAAATAATTCAATAATCAGAATATCATCATCAGTGATCTTGTAATATAAATTACTATCAGCACTTCCTTTAGTAAAACCAAGTTTCAAAAGATATTTATCCAACCTTGCATACAAGGCTCTAGGAGCTTGTTTCAATCTATATAATGCTTTCCTTAACCTACAAACCATATCCTTACTATCTGTTAGTGAAAATCCACCAGGCTGCTCAATGTATACTTCTTCCTCAAGTTCACCACTCAAGAATGCACATTTTACATCCATTTGATAGACCTTATAGTTCCTATATGTTGCATAGGCAAGAAATAGTCTAACAACTTCAATTCTAGCTACAGGTGCAAATGTCTCACCATAATCAATTCCTTCCATTTGATAATATCCTTTACAAACTGGTCTCGCTTTATTTCTTATTACTTGACCATCCTCATAAAAAACTCATTTAGTTCCAATAACATTCTTATTTTTAGGTCGGGGAACTAAAGTCCAAGTCTCATTCTTCTCTATTTGATCTAATTCATATTTCATAGCTTTTAACCAGTGTTTATCTTTACAATCTTCAATAACAGATGTCAATTCAACTTGAGAAATAAGACATACCTCTCCATTTGCCAATCTTCTTCTTGTCATAACTCCCTTGTTCCCATCTCCAATGATTTGATCTTAAGAATGATTTAATCTTACATATGTTGGAGTCTTCTGAACTTCAGGTTCACTGATTTGATCATCAGTTACAGTTAAATTACTATCTCAGTGTCTTGTACTAGTTGAGGCATTGCTGGTTTAGTTATGACCATTTCCACTATCAGTTCCTTGTCATATGATATAGATTTATTTTTGTATTGTTCATCCACTTTCACATTTGCACTCTCCATAATTTTTTGTAATCTTGCCATTTGAATCATCCCTTTTGATATAACATTTACTTCCAAAAATTTTGAAATATTTAACAGTAGGTGTATGTCCAAACTATAATTCATAATGAGTCTTACCGATGTCACCTTTGATATGAACTCTATTGAATGTGTAGAGTGTTGTACTCACTGCTTCTCTACAGTAGATGTTAGGCAACTTGGCTTCCATCATCATGGTTCTTGTTGCATCTAAAATGGTTCTATTCTTCCTTTCCACTACTCCATTTTGCTGAGTTGTCAGAGGTGCAGATAACTATCTCCTAATTCCATTTGTCTCATAATAACTGTTAGATTCATGAGAAGTGAACCCACAACCTTGATATGATCTTAGACATTTGATTTTTAGTCTAGTTTTAGTTTCTACCTTTGCTTTAAAGATCTTGAATTTCTCAAAAGCTTCAGAATTTTCCCTTAGAAAACTCACTCACATCATTCTAGAATAATCATCAATTATTTGCATGAAGTACCTATCACCTTGAAAGCTTCTAGTCCTTGGTGGACCACATAAGTTAGTATGAATTAAATTAAGAACATCATTATATTTATCATGTATCCTTGTAAAAGAAGTTCTAAATTGCTTTCCCAATTGACATTCCTTACATACTGGATTATGAGGCTTCATAATCTTAGGTATATCTCTATCTGGCTTTGTTGAACTGATCTCAACAATACAATCACAATTAACATGACACAACCTCTTATGCCATAGCCAACTCTCATCATTATGAGCAATCAAAAATGTCTTATTACTAGTGTTCAGGTGAAATATATTACCTCCAGTCTGAGTACTATTTGTAATCTCCAAACTAGTCTTGTTGATGATTTTGTATTTTCTATCTTTTAATTGAAGTTGGAATCACTTGTCTACCATTTGAACAAGACTCAAAAGATTATTCTTTAAACCTTCTACATAATAGACATTGTCAGTATTATGCTTACCATCAAGAGAAATAGTACCTCTACCTTTGACCATACATGCTTTGTCATCTCCAAATCTTACTTGACCACCATTGTATTCATGCAGGGAATTTTTTTTTTTTTATCTCCAGTCATATGATGTGAGCATCCACTATCAATTACCCATTCATCCTTGTCTTCAACGTTTGCTACCAGGGCCTTTTCTTCATTCTTGATAGCCGGTTTTGGTTCATCTTCCTTTAAGGCATAAAACATCCATTCCTTTCCATTGTCAAATTCACTAGTAGAGTCTTCTATCAGTTCATCCTCAGAGTGATCACTTACTCGTTCGTCATCCACTATGTAGCATTGTTAGTTTCTCTTGAATCTATATATGTTTTGATTAGGCTTGAATGATTTCTTAATTCTTTCTTCAAATGTTGCATTCCTTTTAGGACATCTACATGCAAAATGACCAATCTTATTACAAGAAAAATATTTAAAAGGTGCTTTTATTTCATACTACTTCCTATCGGTCCTTTAGGTACTCTTCTAGCAAACAAGGCTTCAAGTTTCTCAAGTTCTTCATCCTCTTTCCTCATATCTTCCAATTCTTTTGCATATAGGGCTTTCCAATCACTCTTGCCAGTAGATGATGATGATGCATGAAAATTAGGTTCAAACTTTGTAGCTCCAGAAGGTCCAAATTATTCAAGCTCAAAAGAAAATAATTTCCCAATCAGAATGTCTCTATTAACTGAAGTGTTTGCCATTGTTCTCAATTCATTAATTGCAATTGCCTTCATCTTGTAAGCCATTGGAAGGGATATCAAGACTTGGAAACTATTTCATTTTCACTCAGAGATCCTCCACAATATTGAATTCTCATGACAATCTCATTTACTCTTTCGATAAATATAGCAATTCTTTCATTGTCATCCATCTTCATGTTCTCATATCTTACCAAGTAACGATCAAGTTTAGAAATTTTGATAGTATGGTCACCTTCATTAAGAGTTTGCAATTTATCCCACATAACCTTTGCAGATGATTTATCAGTCAATCCCATGATCTACTGATCAGTAAGTGCACACCAGAGGCCTTCTGTAGCTCTACAATCATTCTCAATATTTTTGTCCAAGTCTGCAGGAGCAGGATTGCCAGATGTCAGATCATAAGGTGTGTATCCTTTCTCAATGATCTCCCAAATATCCTTGCCAAGACATCTAAGATGAGTCTCCATTCAGATTTTCCATATCCCATAATTTGTTCCATCAAGCTTAGGGATTTCTCTTCTGAAAATAGTTGTCGGTGGATTAGTTGCCATAGGATCTACCTCAAGCGGTTAAGCTTCTGCAAAAGAGGATCAAATCTCTAATACCAATTGTTATGATAACTAGTGGACAACTAAGAGGGGGGGGGGGGGACTGAATCACTTGTCAATAGATTATATCAATTAATCCACTTTACAACCTTAAAGTAGAGCACATAAACATTAAATACCAGAATAGCAAAAATAGATACCTATAGAAATAGATACCGGTAAGCAATACAAATTAACAATGAAATAGATAATCAACACAATGCAACCATACCACATAACATGATGATTTGTACTTGGAAAACTTTGTAATGGGAAAAACCATGGTGGGAAGCCTACCCACAGTTAGATGATACTTTTGTAGAAAGTATGTGATACAATGAGGGGCCCGCATATGCAGAAAGGCACACTGCCTAGAGAATACTGGTCATTATAAAAGAGTCTCACTGACTACAAAGAGATTATAACCATCTCAATATAATTGGACAATAATCCAGTAGAATGATCTGCTAGAGGTAGCATCTACCATGCCTGATTACAATCCCGGTTAAGCTCAATAACAGAGGCCTTTGACCTCTTACATAAACCCAATTCAATCATCAATGATCAACAAAATCCTTTGCTTGAATGATATTACATTATTCACATATTACATTCCTTTTCCCATATCCACGATCTACAATGAGATCTTACATCAATTTATACAAACCCTAAGGCCTAAACAAATTAGGTCGGCCACCTAAAAGATATTACAATAAGATCATTACATACATCCATATTACAATGATATGCGATGTCATCTTTAGACCAAATCAACATTAACCAATCCATAAATTATCCCGGTATCGTGTAGAGAACACGTTAACATGATACCGGTCCATAACCTAGATAGGTACTAGACCTATTCTGGGTCCACCATGCCAAAGCAATGTCACCAACCAGTCGAGGCACAATTAGGGATGACCTTCTGCATCCTTAATTCTATCTAGAAGCCATACCAACACCACTTATGCATCTTGTCAAACATTCTCAGTAAAAGCTCTACCGGTAAAACGTTAAACCCTTACCGGTATAGGCTTACTAGAGTGTATGCTAGCATCCGATCACCAAGTCAATACCAACTAACCAAAACATGCTCCAAGAAAATGTAACACATAAAACCAAACATACTCCATTAATCCAAACATGCCAGAACTGTCCAACAGATAGTCCCTTCTCTCAGTAACCAGCCATAACAGCTAGTGTTGACATCAATAACAAAACATCAATGCAACACATAATCAATCTCCCCATAATCAATTCTTCCATATTGCCAACATATCTAAGTTTTTGATATTCTTTAGTATTGTCATACTCAAAATACTTCTCCATTTAAGAGATCCAATATACGGACTCGTCTACATCCAAACCTCCTTCATAATGTAGGGAATCAAATCGAGATCGGTAATTAATTATTGTTATGTCTTTAGTGAATTTCTCTTACCATGTATGGTTTACTTAATTGCCTATTTGAGTAGTTTGTTCTTCTTCATTATCAATTTTTTTTTTTCCTGTGAACTACCCTCTTTCAAGGTGTCTCCATTGCATCCAACATGATTCTAATACAACTTATTGCCTGTATAATTTTAGGTTCCTTGCCTCTAGGTCCTCTACATCTATGGCCACATTCTCTTAGGCCATGTTAATTCACCATTTGTTGTTGTGGGTCTTCTACTCTCTTCATTCATCAACAATTACATGTCATCCCCAATTTAATACTCGTTAGGTAAATGTGTTTTTCTTTTATAACATCCTATCTTTTTAAAACTAAAATAATGGAACCTCATTCATATGGAATCATTTCTTCTCTGCCACATAATCTCCAATTTACTGTTAGTTAAATAAACGTGTTTTTCTTTTTATAACATTCTATCTTTTTAAAACTAAAATAATGGGGCTTCATTTTTGTTAATGTTGGATGTCCTGCCTCATTAATCAAAAATTTAGTTTTATAAATTTTATTTATTATATTTTTCAATCTATTAAGATAACAAGTGTTATTTATAAGTTTAACAAATAATATGCCTCTATTTTTTTAAAAGATTTCAAATAATCTTAGAACATAATTTTTTTTATTCATAAGACCACATCTTCTTTAAAATAGAACTTAAACCCCTCTCATGTAAATCATTCCATGATATCTTATCCCTCTCTTATCCTCGAAATAAAGCCAGATAAAATACTAGGAATACTATGAATACCTCCTATAGAAGAAAGAAGAATGATTGGCTACAAAAGAAGAATGATTGGCTACAATAGTAATGTTTATGGTGATGTGCAGCTAGAGGAACACACAAAGCTATTATCAGGTTGCTGACAACACTTTTGGGTAGGGGTGATAAGGCATTGTGAACAATCTGGCATTATGTCTTTACTACATCCAGTACAACTGTCACATGGTTGCACAGTGACTGAAGAGCCTGCATTTCAATTAAAAAAAGAAATATTTCATGACGAAAAAGATTACATTTAAACTGACCATTCCCATTAGATGTTTCTAAGAAAATTTATGATAAAATAAAATGTTATGAATATATCTTACCCATCACTGTAATTGGTGAAATAAAAATAAGAAGAACAAGAATGCAAGGATACAATGAAGAGCCCATCATAACTCCTTTGTCTGCCTTCTGTTTTGAAATTATAAATTATATGCAATGATAATAAAGACAAGTATTTAAATATTAAAAGTGTGAATTATTTAGGGAAGTTCTCTGTTTTCTCTCATCACATTGGGAACTTTCTTGTTTAAAATTTAATTGTGTAGATATTGAAATGCACACATTGGAAACTTTCATGTTTAAAATTCAATTATGTAGATATTGAAATGCATTTAATTGGTAAGGTTGTCAAATACTCTAGGAGATGTTTCTATTGTTTCTATTGTGTAATTCCTTTGCATTATATTATTGAATAATCTTTTCTATTTTTAAATTAGAGACTATATTACATATGAATATTGATAATATAATTTTGAAAATTATATGTAAAAATAAAGATTTAACATTTATAATAGACATTAAATATTATAAAATTGAGATGTTTGAATAACCACTGTTTTAATTAATTGAAATACATGAAATTCATTTTTATTATACGTAAACCATTTTGAATGATGAAAAGACATAATATTGAAAATGTTCCAATCATACTTAATATTTCATTTTATAGATAAAATTTCTAATTAATTTTTTCCTTTAAAAAGTTATTTTATTAACTTAATTATTATTATTATTAAGAATTAATTTATTTTACTTTAGAACTATTTATTTTTATTTAAAATAAATTTTGACTTATATATTTAAACATATATACCAACTATATTATTAAATGCCTATTTATTAAATATTTAAATTTTTAATATTTTAAATAAATAATATATGTTTACATCTTACAATTGTTTATTATACTTTCATATGACCTTTATCATTTATGAGTTATAATTCCACATGCACCTTGAACTTTAATATAAAATCTATCCCATATTTGAAAAATATTATTTTTCATGTTAATGATTCTTTTTACTTCTTCATGGATTTATATATTAGATCATAGGCATGTCACATCTAGGGAGAATATAATGGAAAACAATATATAAATACGTGATTTTCTCTTATGTTTCGGTGTAAAATAAATTAGAATATCATTGGAATAACATATTTTCAAGTAGCGTGTTCTTACATAAATTTGGCTATGAAATCACACTCTTCTAATGCACAATGTAAATATGTACCATACTAATAATTTCACTATTATTTATGATGGATAAAAAATTTAAGGCTTCTGGGGATCCTATGTTCAGATGGCTACATTTGAAGATGATTTTATTTGAAAATACAAGAGATCGTACCCTTGATAATGGATGCAAACTCTTTTTGGACCTAACTTGAGAGGATTATCATTTATTGTAAGCTTTTATTACCTGGTATTTTATATACATGATAATCTTGTATGCCACTCTTGGTGTGCATGATAAGTAAAGGATCTAATAAGTACTTCCAACCTAATATTATATGCATTGTTTATTTTGTGTCTTGTCTTCTATTATGATTTAGTCTTGAATAATGAAATTATGAGGAATTTTCAAGAAAAAGATCGTAGGGTATTATCCTTGTTTTGATCTTGAGATATGGATGTAGTTATGAGGATTTATTTGAAGAAGTACAAAACCTGATTTGTAGCTTATGGCATATTCCCTTGTTGCAAGAATGATTATTTTAATTGATCTACTTTAGTATGAGAGGTTTCAATCTATTACTATCATATTTGTATTTGATTTGAATATTACATGTTAATATCATTTTACTTTGGTTATGGTGGATGAGATATTACTTTAGAGAGGTTGGTACATGTGTTAGTGTTCAATAAGGATATGGTTTAATTTGTAGGTTATTTTGTTGTTCTTGTTCTTCTATTTAGATGTTTGTATTGTCATTGTTAAGTATAAATAACTTGTGAGAGATATAGAAACTACTGCTAAGATATGTATTGCAAATGTTTTATGATAAGGTAAAATGGTATGAATATATCTCACCCAGCACTATAATTGGTGAAAGAAAAATAAGAATAATGAGAATGCAATCATACAATGACCACCCCATCGCAACTCCTTTGCTTGCCATTCGTTTTGAAATTATGAAATTATATGCAATGAGAATAATTATACATTAAAAGTGTGAATTATTTAAGGAAGTTTCTGTATTTTCTCTTATGCATTGGAAAGTTTCTTGTTTGATATTTAATTGTGTAGAGATTGAAATGCATTTAATAGTAAGGTTATCAAATACTCTAGGAGATGTTTCTTTTGTAAAATACAGTTGAATCTTGATATTAGATATACAAATGATAAACATGCATCATTTCCATGCTCCTTTTTTTTTGTGTGTGTGTATGTGTTTAGGTTGCATTTAAATAATTATTTGTTTCACAATTTTTTTACATCAGGTTCTGCTAGATAGATCATCAAGAGGTTCGATTGGGGAAGCTCTTCCAAATTTAATGTTGCATTAAAAATATTTTGAAATAATAAATGATATTAAAATTTTGTACACAGTATAAAAATATGTTTGGCTTGCCTCTTGAAAAATGGCTCCTGAATACCATACTGTCAACAATTATTAATTATTGTTATAATGGTATAGAATACTAAGAAACCTTAATAAAAAATAGTACATAAATGATGGGTAAGTACACTATTGGGAAACCTCACAAGAAAACAATGTTGTTCTCTTTACCAGTTTGGAAGTCCTCTAGACATAACATCAATATTTTCAAGACAATCTCTCTCTCTATGTATATATATATATTAAACAATAATTATCTTAGGTTATTTTTAATTAACTATTTAATATTTCAAAAAAAATAATTACAAACAAATAATAGTTTAGAAATTCTTTTAAAGTATGTTAATTAATATTTTTAATTTTAAAATTATAAATTATAATTAAATATCTAAATTTAAATTGTCATAACAATGTTTTTATTATACAATACAATTTATGAGCATTGAAAAATGCAAGAATGTTGGGAAGTTTATTTACCCTTTGTTTAGCATTCTACCTATCATTTTGTGTGCTCTAGAAATTTTTTGGCATCTGGTTTTCATAGCTATAGTGAGAATTTTTCAAGCAGGTTTTTGTGATAAAAATTTAAGAATATCCCTTTGGCTTCATAGTTAGAGCTTTCCCAGAGTCAATTTATTGCTCTGGGGTGGATACTCCACACTAGTACATTTGGGGCTAATTTTTGACGGACTATTGTCAAAATTTTGACTACTTTTCATCGGATGGCAAACAAATGAAGCTGTCAAAAACTCATCGTCAGACTTTTCAATGATCCCATTTAACATAAGAATTCTAACAATATCATGAACTCTTCCGACGGCAGCCATTATCTCTCCTCCGGCCAAAAAAGTCATCGAATGGGCGTTAGAATTCTGATGCTCCCCATGAATATGCATCGATGACTGTCCGACAAGAAAGTATCATCGGACATACAACATCCTCATCAAATGTTTCTTCAGTTGGCGTCGCAATTTTGATGGTTGTCAAAAACTTTGCACCGAAAAGGATGTTGTTGGTCCGACGGTTTGGTCATCGGTGCAAATTTTAGTTTCCATTAGAATTTCGAAGGATATTTATTTTTAAAAAAAAAAGAATATGCATATGAGGGTCACTGGTTTCAAACTAATATGAGGGGCACCATGGTTGAGATGGTCCAACTCCTAAGATGATTGTATCAACCACTGAGTACTGGTAAACCTATTAAAAATGGGATCAAAGGGAGTATCTCTAGTGTTGATATGGAATTAGCTAACCCAAATACAAGAGCCTTTAAAGCTAATTTTCTAGAAAAGGAAGGGACAACACCAATGGAAGAAGAGAAACCAAATCAAGGAGATGAAATGACAAGACTTCATGATAATTATAATGCCCTAAGTGTTGGCATATGAAGAGACACTTCCTTTAAAAAATGGTATGAGATGAAGACAATGAGTGGGCATAGGAGGAGAAGATGTGATTAGCAGCCCTAGAAGGACATTCAACACTACTTTGGAAAGATCACCATTCCCATCTTTATTGTATCTGATAGCTCTTCAACAAGAGCTTCGTTGAAAAAACTAGATGCATGTTTCCTTTTGAATCCTAAGTTTGAAGAAGAGGCCATCAAGTTTTCCAACTTGCATCTTTAGGGGATGACTCACAAATGGCAGTATCATGGCATGATGGCCCAAGGGAAAGACTCAATCACTACCTTAGAATATTTCAGTGAGACATTGATAAAGCAATTCGATAGAAAGGATAGAGAAATTCATTTCAAAAAGATAGCACAACTGAATCAAGAGGACATAGATAAATAGAGAATACATAAGATTTTGAAGGAGTGGCGAGACTAAACCAAACTTAGAATTACAAAACCTAAGGGCCAGACCTAGTATCAGGGGCTCATCACGGATGGCCTTGCCTATGTGAGGGCATAGAGACTTCGTAGTTCTTGAAACTGTTTAAAAACCATCTAACATGATGGTATATAAAGGAGTGGGTATGCAACCCTTTCTAGGGTCCCTTTACCCGAGACAGTTTTCTCATCGGCTATCACCCACTTAGGTGAAACATAGACGATAACCTAGCTAAAATAAAAGGTCCATCTATAACCCATAAACCAATGTTGATTGTAAAATAGTGATAAAAGTAAAACCAGTCTATATGCTTCATCAATGGATTATCTCTACCACACTTATGTAATCTCCCAAGAGTTATAAATATAATTTTGATTCTTACAACTCTCATGATAAGAATGACTCTTAAATCATACAATTTTCAAGTGATATAAAGTACATGATTATGCTCATATCTATAAAACATGATCATTAAGCAATACTAGTTACCCCCTAATGAATACCCCACTCAATTTGCATCATGGCATCATATAATAATGTTGATAATGAAAACAAGATCAATATAATATACCTAAATTTGACATCATTTCAATCATCTAATAGGAAGCAATGGTCCTAAAAGCATCATAATAAATCAGCATATGACATTACGAATCTACTACTTAGGAACCTCAAGAAGAATGAGAGTTATTAAGGATCTCAAACTTGGAATAAAAGCTTATTATAATAGAGACAAAGAATGATAATGTGTCAGGATTTAATAAGAATTAATTTCTACGACTTTAAATATTAGTCCAATCGAATGTGAACTATTGTGTACTTTTCTTTCTTTCTCAAATACAAAATCAATATTGTTTGAGATCATATTAAATGTGGTTTCAATTCTCAGTAGATAATAGAATTTTAACCAGAAGTATGGAAGGTTCTGTAGCAATAGTGCCACTGATTGTCATAACATCTTAACTAACAACACAGTGAGGGTTCTTAAGCAACGATGTCTATGATCAAGCTGATATTTAATGGTTGCCAGAAATGTTCGTCAAGCAGCACTAACCAATGTCAAGATATATGGCAGTGTGATATGCTTCTCATTTCTTAGAGCCCATTATATATTTTTTTAGACAACTATTGAATTAATTAGTTTCACCCACACATTTATTCTAACTCCACACTACATAATTTATTTTCTGGACATGATCATTTCAAACATTCTTCCAATTATGTCCAACTGGTGATACACAATTTTTTAGTCTCGTTTTGTTGATAAATTCTGGGCTAGGACCCATATGATCCAATGTTGTTATAAACACACTTTCCATTAATAACCATAATAGGTACTAATAAATCAATTTTATTAAAAGCTTAGTTTTTTTATTTTACTTTTTTAATTGTACATGAGTAGCTTGTGATATTAACAGAGAATAAGGTTTTCCAGACAAAGCCTACCTCGTAAATTTGAAGGGGTCACCTGATGACGGCTCCAAAGTCCTCTTTTGTTTGAAATCTTTGAATATGGACCTGAATGATACACAAACATGAGATGACACTCTCAACGTACCCACCCCTAAAACTAATAGCTGTTGTCACCTCATGAAACATTACGATTGCAAGATAAGCATACGGTGGGTTTGTTAAAAAGGCTTTAGAATTTTTCAAGAAAATGTGATTGGCAGGTATAAAACTAGATTCAACAACCCTCGCCAGCACTGTTCCTATTTCTTGACAGAACATGTATGCAAAACATGGAAGCATAGGCAGGGAAATGTGATCTATTTAGCCGATGCCCCTAGTGGAAAGTCATCTCCTTCCCCTACACTTCTCTATTTGTATCCCCTCAAATTAAGAAGACCATACTAAGTTATAGCGCACCCATCCCCTGCATTCTCATTATTAGTCTCCTTAGTCCTTGGCCTGAAAAAGTCCCCCTATCCCAATCCTGGGACTCCATGCCTCATAAATGCCTTTTGTCTGCCCAATGGAATCGAGGAAATTGATTTCCTTAAATGCCTATTTATTTCCTTCTCTCTTAGTTGTCCATCGCTACTACATTAACCACATTTCAACCTTACCTACTCCATGGCATTTCAACATAACAACCTATGCGTAGCAAGGATTTAGGCTTTACTTATTTTGACAAGACCATCACCTCTGTAGGCGTTGGACTGTAATAAATTTATGGCCTATCTATGACCATGAGTAGCTGAAATGTAATGGCACATTGATGTGCTCCACCCTTGTACCTAATAATGTGTAATTTTTATATAGTCATGAAGTCTTGACTTGAGAAGAGTCATAGCTCTATGCCGCATCATTAAATTTGACCAACTCTACATCTTTATCATCTTTAAATATTTACTCTACCTTTTATATATATATATATATATATATATATATATAATTCTTATTTTTTCATATCTTATATATCCCTAAAAATATGAGGTAGAATAATATAACTTATATTATATAATCATTTATAAATTATAATATTGAAACAATTAGTTGAGTGCACAATAAAGGTCATATATCATGTTATACTTGATAGATCACTACATGATCATTCTATTAATTTGTTCATAATTATTTCATGCCCTCCTAATAATATACTCACTAATTAAGAATTATCTAGTGAGGACTTATAGGATACAAAGCCTATCTAGTTTTGATGCCAAGTCTTTTATACTAAGAAGAGATTATCACATAACTTTGCCACATGAGTTAGATGTTTATGGTTATCTAACTTTAAACTACTCTATTTATTGAATTTCTAGATAATGTAATATCATTATAACTCTAATGTCCCAATCTACTTGTATATATTTTCACAAAACAATGAACAACCCAACCATAGCTATTAATAATATTTCCCCATAAAATGCATGCAAAATGTATCATCATTGATAGGATAAATGACTTGCATCTAGTAATAGACCTCACTGAGTGGAGTTTCATGTTGAAAAGAGTACTTGAAATAAATATATTGAAATCAACGAGATATTATGAATTCAAAAATCCACAAGGAAGATCTAATATTTATGAATGCAATTGCAAATCAATCTAAGTTACATGTTTGATATCTTACTTATATAATGGTAACGTAAAATGTATATATGTAGTCAACATACCTCTTTGCTTATTTATTTGAGAATGTTGCTAGGGATTAATAGGTGAATGATACATTGATCTACACATGAATCACTTGTACTTTCTTGATACTTTCATCCCTTGGTCAAGGCTGTGTACCCCCTAACACTTGAAAATTATTTCCACCCTCTTGATTACTTGAAGTCCATGCTTAAATCACACTAAATCACAATAGTTAGTAGAAAATAGTGACCCTAACCAAGGAAGCCCAAATTTACTCATACTCAACATAATAAGAAATAACTAAATCATCTAGACCATTATTCATAACATAACCTCTTTTCACATCATGGAAGGCCAAAATTACAAGGATCACGTTTCTTCAAAGGAGCCATTGTTCAGAGCCACCAAACTATCAACAAGAGTAGAAGCTATTATGCTCATACAATTTTAGGACATATAAAAAGTCACCTTAAAAAACCCACACTAATTGCAAAAGATCAAAAGCTTTCCTAGAACAAAAGTACAATATAACATAAGAATTGTGATAGACTATCAAATAGAAGAATGATCTCTTTATCCTTAACTACTCCCAAAATATTAATTATCATATAGAAAATATATATTAAAAAATATTTAACATCTAAAATATAATGGTGTTATTCTTTTCCTCTGTCAATTTTGTTCCATCAATTTTTTTATCTAATACTCTTTTAAAAATAGTGAACCTTACCAACATTAGAAATGAGGTGGATGTTGATTATAAATTTTAAAATAAAAAGTGGTGACTATGATCAATGATGCTAAGGTTCTATTTATATTGTGTAACAAGGTACAATAGGCTAGGGATAGGAAAGATTGACTTGCTACTCTTCAATTTCATATGGTAGTTTAATATATATTGTGGACTTTTTTAGACCATACATCTTAATATATATTGTATTAAATGTCCCTTTGTGGGAGTATGTGCCCACCATCCATCCTCTCTTTTATACATGATAATACATTTCTTTTCATTGACCAAAGGTGGACAAAAAAATTTCATCGAAATGATATCTTAACTAATTCTCGTTGAATCAGAAGCAAGAAAAAACTAAATAAAAAATTGTTGAAATATAATCTTCACAATTTTTTCATCACAAGTGCAAACAATCAGGCGAGGACAAACTTGAATGGTGTGATGAGGATCAGAGCCATCCAATCTAGGAGGCATAATATGAGACTCTTTCTGAACCAATGCTAAGGGTTGTTATGATTTAAAGCTTCTTTTAAATCCTCACATTTTGTTGTCACATAAGAGAAATGTGAAGCAGAAGTGGGCAGAGCAGATTCAAAGTCCTAGAATGAGGTCGATATATATATATATATATATATGGATGGTAATACTTGAAAGGATATATGAAGGATATATGAAGGCCATGGTAGAAGAGAATATTTACTTCACACTAAGTGAAGTTATGGAGGTAGTTGCCATGGATGTAAAGTGGGGAGTGTAAAGGAGTCTTTGGATTCATGAAGAACATTAAGGAGAAAAGGCTAGTTATATGAAGGAAAAATAAACAAAAATGGAAGTGATAAAGAATGGAGGAACAAAATAGGGAAGAAAGTGAGGAAATAAAGAGGGAGATCTATTTTATTTTGGTATGTATCCTCTACTACTCTTTTTCTTGTTGAATGATTTTAGAATATTTTGAGAAGACTGCAAAGCATGAAGTAATGCTCATAAGGCATGAAGGATCTATGTAAAGCACAAACCATACATATGAATACATGCAAGGAATGAATCAAACATGTAAACCATGAAGCAATAAATAAATACACATAAGGTACAAGCATATATGAGAAAGGTTCTCATGGCGTGGACATGTTGAAGACACATCAATCATGAAGCATAGAAGAGAGAGGTATTCATGGAATAGACATCTGAAAACATCTCATTCATAAATTAATGAAATGCTAAAGAAAATGTCAAGTAATAAAAAAACTTACAAGGATGAGGCATATTCATAACTTTTGCATTCCCGCCATGGATATCAACACTAGAAGCAACTCATACTATTAGTTTACATACAAAACAATATGGGAGTTCATTATACCCAACAACTTCTAGTGTTGTTGTTCGTGTTGGCTCTGTTGGACGCTGCAATTAAGATTTAACATATATTATTCAATAATATTAACTATGAAACATAATAAAATAATGAAAAGTGTGTTATCTTATTGAGCTTCGCTTGGTTTTGAGAATAGCTTAATATTATCTACTTAATAGGGCAAACCACATGAAGGTAGAAGCTCATTTGCACCCCCCCTAACATCACTCTAAATTCCCCGTTAACATCTAACATTCATTCATTCATTCTTTCTACCATTAATAAAATATAATATTCATTCATTAATATCACATAACATTCATTAACACATAACATTGATTAACATTAATTAACATGCAAAATTTATCAAGATTAATTAACACATATCATTCATAACCATTCATTAGCACATAATTACATTCATTAACACATACAAATCAGTCATTATCAAATAAGGATGATTACAATCATTTATTTTTTTGTTTTTTCTTTGAAGCTATGAAAAGGCTAAGTGGAACATCATTTTCTTCATCATTTCCCCCCTCTTCAGTTGTTCTGCCCTCTTCTTGTGATCTTGATGTATGCCTAGTCGTATACTGAGGACGAGGACATTGAAGTGAAGGGGGGTCCTCTGCAATAACAAAGAAATGGGTTAAATTAGAAACATTTTATATTATTGTTACAAGTATTTCATTAATTTAGAGAACATAACTATTGCGCTCTTTACCTAATGGGGCCACATCATTTTGTCTAGCCTCAACCTCAACATGTTGAACACCCTCTAGATCCTCTAGAGTTGAAATACTAAAGGTTGCATTGATGCTGAACACCAATTGCAATTAATTTTATTTAAAGGAATAATAGTGGTCCTCTTTACCTAACTGGGGAACATCACGTTCCTGATGTTGTGTACCCAGATCATGCTCCACTTGGTCACCACTAACTACATGCTCTAAAATATTAACAAAAAGGGTTACATTAATTACTAATCTAATTACAAATTAAGATGTTTAATTTTATTAATAATTATATAAATAAATTTGAATAGAAAATGAATACCTCCACTACTGGGATGCACATCCAGACCTTCATGCGCAAGTGGTGTTTCATGACTACTAGGCTGCATTCCAATGTCTCTAATAATCTTTCTTATCTTTTTTTATTATAATTCTTCTAGTCTTTAACCCCTTACAAATTTTGTAGGGACAATAAAATTTTCCATCACCTTTTCTTTTCAAGTTAGACCACAATCTAGCAGTTATCTCCTTACTTTGTTGTTCACTGATATTGTCTGACATGGTCTTTCTTCATGGGAAAAAAATTTGGGCTATAGATATATAGAAGTTGAAATGTTAGTTATAAAATCACGTTTGAATATAATATACCAAATTAAATTACTTGAACATAGAAATTATGCAAATTGAACCAAAACCATTTAACTCTTCTTTTTCATCTGAAAAACATATCTAACGGCTTTGTGGTGATTTAGAGTAGGTGATATGCCCATTGAGAGTCATAGACCCAAGTTAGTCTAAAAGGAAAGTTACTATCCATTCCCATGCTCATGCATACTTACATGACTAATGCTGCCCTTGTGTATCTTAAACATTGGAGAGACCTTATTTGACTTCCCTAATCAATATTGTTGCTATCCTAATATGAAATACTGAGTTCTACCCTTGCTCACATCATGTTTCTTCACCAAAACACACTATTCCCAATCTTCCTCAATACCCTCAATGGAGGGGCATGTATAATGGTTTCAACATACAAATTCAATGATCATACACTCCATTCTTCTAAACACCCTTGGATACATTAATTGGCTTCTAGGCTTGCGGAAACTAATATGAATTGAGCTAACACCATGAGGATAGGGTCAGGTTTCATTGCAACTGATCATAATTTGTGAAGATGGGGTTCACACCTAAGTGTTGGCTATCAACAATGCCACACTTCGAAAATTGTCAGTCTCAAGATATCTCCTATTCGGTCAACACTCATTGATGGCCACGAGGCCAAATAAATGTATCTACACTTGAAACTCCTTACTCTAGGCTTGGAGGACCCTACAACAGGTCTATTAATTTTACCATTATAATTATTTTTTAATGGATGAGGATCTATACTATCATTTCCAAAATAGTGTTATGCATATTCACAAAAAAAAAAGGTAATTGGAAAGAGTGACATCATATTATGATGTATTCACACATCGACCCATTGCAAATGGGTACTCCCACTTTTTCACTTTCTAGGTGAGTTGTCTTAGCTTAGTTGGTTGTTGTCGAGTCTTTTCTATTAACCTTTTGTTCGTAGTTGATCGGGAGCTAGACAAGTCTCTCTCTTTGGAATGAAGTAAGGTTTAACATTCCCTTTGTCTCGACAAGGCATAATGCCTTCCACTTCTGTTGATCCTATCAGTGGGTGCCCAAAACCAATCACTCCCATTCCATTTCCTCCCATTTCCACCTCCCCTAACACTCTTTACTTCCATTTACCATACCTTTTAACTCACCTACCTTCCTATCCTCTATCCTTTATCCACCTTTCATACCCCATGCCTTAACCTCCTTCACATCTTAACTTAAACCTACCCTTCCATCCACTAGTACATTTGGGCCTAATTTTTGACGGCTAATTATTGGATTTATGATGATCAAACGTCGGTCTTCCGACAAACTTTACCATTGAAAACTTATCATCGGAATTTTCGACAATGCCATTTCCATCGGATTTCTAATGGATGTTATGATTGCTCCTCAACGACCGTCTGACATGGCAGTGACATCGAATATACAACATCGTCGTCAAACATTCCATTAGTTTTCATCAGAATTCCGATGGCGAGAGATGATGTGGGTCAAATGGCTTTGCCCTCGGTGAACGAAAGCATTGAATGAGTTCTATTTTTAGAAATTGCATTAAACATTTTAATTTATTTGTTTCAGTGTTATTTGCAAAAATGATTATCAATGATGTTTCCTTTCTCCAAGAAATGTCTAGGATCTTTCCATCAGATAATATGTAACATCGAATGACTAAATTTTTCTTTACAAATGCTTATTTTATTTAATTATTATCTGAGAGTGAATTAAAATTTATATCTGTACGGAAGCAAAACATACAAGTTGAAGAGTCATGTGCAAGCAAATTTCCTAAAAGAAAGCAAGTAGGCATTATCTTGAATGACATGGAAATAGGCTCATCAGTTGCCTAGAAGAGAGCAATTGGAGAATGGCAGAGGAAAGTGTTTAAGGGTGTTAAATAGATAGATAGTATGCAATACAAACAAACAATGTCTGGAGTGTCTGATGTGATGTCTCTAATTTATGTCTAGAGGGACTAACTGGTTTTAGAGTTCCTGTGAAACCTATTGGGCCATGCTTGGACAAAATCAATGTGTTCATGCAAGAAGCACCTTTTTTCTATTATGAGAATGATACTTTTGCACCGAGGGATATTTGGAAGTCAATATCCAAAAATTTTTATAGTGTGGAACCAAAGTTGGCAGACTCGAAGTAATTTTCAGCTTTCAGAAGACCAAGAGGTTATGTACACAATCTCCCAATAGAAGGGCAATTTCAAGCATTACCTCTCCCCCCCATGACTATTCAGGAAGCACTTCCTTAGATAAAGGACTATTGGCCTCCATGGGATCAAAGAAAAAAATTAAAGCATAGACTGTAGACGATGTGGTGGTGTCCTTTGTGAAGAACTCTACACTATAATTGAAAATTCATGAGGGAAACTGCAAGATAGTGAAGAGAAATACAATCTTGAAAAGTGGGAAGAATGGATCTTGGTTTGGGTGGGGCCAAGTCAGGTGGCTCCTCTAGAGGTTGATTAGATAGAAATCATATTAGGATTTGAAAAAGATGATACTCATGGAACTTCATGTGCGAGTGATCGATTGTGGTGTTTGGGTAATGCATTCCAAATAGGTACAATTGCATTCCAAATGGGTAATGTCTTGATTAAAGACTTTTATCCTGATGGCATGCAACTGTATCTATTTGGAATGCATTATCCAAACACCGCAATCAATCACTCGCACATGAAGTTCCACGAGTGTGATCTTTTTCAAATCCTAATATGATTTCTATCTAGTCAACCTCTAGAGGAGCCACCTTACTTAGCCCCACCCAAACCAAGATCCATTCTTCCCACTTTTCAACATTGTATTTCTCTTCACTATCTTGCAGTTTTCCTCGTGAATTTTCAATTATAGTGTAGAGTTCTTCACAAAGGACACCACCACATCGTCTAGAGTCTATGCTTTAATTTTTTTCTTTGATCCCATGGAGGCCAATAGTCCTTTGTCTGAGGAAGTGCTTCCTGAATAGTCATGGGGGGGAGAGGTAATGCTTGAAATTGCCCTTCTATTGGGAGATTGTGTACATAACCTCTTGGTCTTCTGAAAGCTGAAAATTACTTCGAGTCTGCCAACTCTAGTTCCACACTATAGAAATTTTTGGATATTGACTTCCAAATATCCCTCGGTGCAAAAGTATCATTCTCATAATAGAAAAAAGGTGCTTCTTGCATGAACACATTGATTTTGTCCAAGCGTGGCCCAATAGGTTTCACAGGAACTCTAAAACCAGTTAGTCCCTCTGGACATAAATTAGAGACATCACATCAGACACTCCAGACATTGTTTGTTTGTATTGCATACTATCTATCTATTTAACACCCTTAAACACTTTCCTCTACCATTCTCCAATTGCTCTCTTCTAGGTAGCTGATGAGCTTGTTTCCATGTCATTCAAGATAATGCCTACTTGCTTTCTTTTAGGAAATTTGCTTGCACATGACTCTTCAACTTGTATGTTTTGCTTCCATACAGATATAAATTTTAATTCACGCTTAGATAATAATTAAATATAATAAGCATTTGTAATGAAAAGATTTAATCATTCGATGTTCCATATTATCTGGTGGAAAGATCCTAGACAATTCTTGGAGAAAGGAAACATCATTGATAATCATTTTTTGCAAATAACACTGAAACAAATAAATTAAAAATATTTCATGTAATTTTTAAAAGTAGAACTCGTTCAATGCTTTCATGCATCATTGACAAAGTCGTTTGACCCACACCATTATGCATAATAGAACAAATCAATATAATAGGCTATTATAAAGAATATATACAAAAATATGAAAGAACATTAAATTACCATTACAAACCCATAAACCATTAAATAGTGAAAATAGATATAAATTTGTAAATGTCTCCCTATAAACACCACAACCATAACCAAAACAAAAAAAATTCTTACCCGCAAAAACTTAGCTAGTGAGTTGCAAGTCTACAACATCTCTCAGATGATCAAACCATTTCTTAATTTTGTTCTTCTGGTTAGTCAATGGATTTAGTTGCATGTTCATGTTTTCTATTTGAAGCCTTTTGTGTCCCTATATTTGAGACATAATAAAATTCTTGTGAGTAGGAAATTGAATCGGGAATTATGTGTGAAGAATTTGGCAAAGTAAATGATAACAATAAAACTCAAATTTTATCTATCTTGATTAAAGAATTTTATCTCAATGACATTAAATTAAAGTTATTTCTCTATTTTTTGGTGATCTTTGGAGCAGAGGTTGCTTTGCAATGACCTGGGATACATTTAACTTGTGTTGTATCTATGGAAATATGTATCCTAGGATGATACAGTGCAACCTCTACTCCACCAATACCAGATAGAAGAGAAAGTACTTTAATTTAAAGCCATCGGGATAAAATGCTTTCAAGACATATATAAGGTATAAAACGAAGCCTACCCTGTCATTTGAAGGGGTCTACCTACAATTCAAGTGATCTCTTAGTTATAAAATCAATTCAATTCCAAGTGAACAAGCAATCAAGCATTGAAGGAGAATTCAAGTTGGTGCAGGTGCATTTGGAAGACAAAAGGACTCAATGAAGCCATTAAAGACTTTTGAAGGTCTTAGGAGTGAAGAGCCAATCAATTATGATGTCTTAAGGGGGTAGCCTTAAACAACACACTCTAAGCTTTGAGTGCTTAGGTGTGTTGTGGGCCCATTCCTTCCCTTGACGTCCCTTCCCGTCTGTTTCCATTAAAAAGACAATCACCATTAGCATTTGAATTCAAACAATGTTCTTGCTTTTGACTACATAGAACAAAGAAAATGGCATAAGAAACTCTCATCTACCTCGCAACTGTCATAGAATACCTCCCCGAGGAGATATTCTCATGTCCTTTCCTACTTTATGCATGAAAGAAACGGGATCTAATGGAATGCTATGATTGCAAGATATGCACAAGATGTGTTTGAAATAGATTTAGAAACTTCCAACCAAATGTGATTAGTGAGTATAGATGTTGTATTGCAACTGCCCAGGTACACATGCATGCAAAATATGTAAGCTTAGATAAGGCACATGAACTATTTGACGTAATGCCTTAAAGATCACCCAATATCCAATGACGGTTGGTAGAAAGAAAACATCAATTTTTTGATAATCTTAAATATTTCTTTATTCATCACTATAAATATATTATGAATTTAGTCTCAATATTGCAAAAATTTATTCTATTATGAATGCAATATTTAGGGATGCAATCTTTATATATTTTTTTTAATTAGGAAAAGGTCCTAATAGAATCCCCAACTAATTAATCCAGAGAAAGATACCACTAAAGAAAGAAATTCAATCCTCACCACTATGGTCTTGAAGACTTTTAAGACACTTGGATTCTTATTTTGGCCCACTTTTCCTTGACCCTATGTTAAGATAGTAAACTAGTTTAAGAGAATCTATTGGGTGGGAAATTGTGTATGGTTGCAATTATTTTCATGCATGGAAAGTGATTTAAAGTTTGGACCAATAGAGGATAAGTATTTCTTGAACCTTCAAGGACATGTGAGAGCAACTCATGGATGTTTCTCCATTATTGAACTCTTTGAATATGTAGGTAAATGATTTTTGGTTGATGACATAGTAAGTGTGGTATTTGTCTTTTCGATATGTTGTGGATAATATTAATCAAATATGGAATTTTTTTGATGCTATATACACTATGTTTTGGATTGAATTTAGGTAAGCAAAGAGGTAATGGAAGAATAAAAGAGGTATGAAAAGTAAGAAGAGTGAAATAGGTGGTTTGGGATGGAGGTTACAAGTATATATGATAATTTGTATGGATAATTTGTTGTCTATAAAGAGGCAAATAAGCTATCACAACTTCAACATGAATGAATGCATCATCTACAGAAGAAAAAGGTACCTCTAATGGTTTCAAAATTTGTCAAAATAGTTATGATATACCAAATAATCAAGTGGAATATCCTTTAGGTAACTAATATTATCTTCAAACTATTTATTTTGATTTTCATCATATCCTTTCCATGTACATTTCCCTTCGTTTTAGTCCCATTTTTTCTTTATTTTATTCAAAACAAAATTTATAGATGCCTCTACTTGTCTCACCACTAATTAATTGTTTGGGATTTTCATTCCATTCACCAAGGTTGGAATCTATTCTAAGACTATGTGTCATGGCCAAGCTAAATTATTTTCCACTAGTTTCTCTCTAATCTAGTCACCTAGTACCATGTGAAATCTATCTCTTCCTAATTATTATTCTCTCCATCTTGTTAATGACCATTTTATTAATGAATCCTTCCTCATAATTTGGATAAGTGAGACAATGTTAGCTCAAGGAATCTTTTCAATCCTCTTTCAAGATTCTTTCCCAAGTAATAATCTTGCATATTGGAAAATAAATTACGCTTCTATTTTTCCAAGCTACTCTTCCTTATAATGTTTAGATTTATTCTAAAGTGCTCATTGTGACTCATATTTACTACTCTTCCTATTAGTCTCATTCCAATATCACCTATAAAATAATGGAATGATTACATTTATATTTTATTTGTGTCTCCTAAATATCCACAAAATTTGGAACAATAATACAATTTTTTAATAATATTTAATTGTAAAAGAAAGGATTAAAATGGAACTAAACACTCTAAATAAATTAATCAGGGTTAAAGGGATAAACTAGGATCAATTCATGAAGGTAAGATCTATTATCTCAAAATTAATAGATTCATGCGAGAAAAGAAATACTAAATCTAGAGATAAAATTCTTGAAAAATTTAGCTAGCTAAAAGTGAAAGAATGTTGTCAAGCTCTCATTTTCGCACAGACTGACAAAGGTTGTAGAGGAGAAATCACTATTGAACTTACCCCTATCTCATATAACCCTATGTTGGCTAGGCCCCACAATAATTAGAAGATCCTAATTACTACTGTCCTAAACCTTGCATTGTTCATCACAATTTCACAATGAATTGAGTTAATTAGTCCACTAGAGAGATTGGGAAACAATTTGGTATTGAGTTAGGTGTTGGTGGAAGGTTTAAGGAGGTACACTATCATCATAATTAATGTTAGAGAGTGTTGTGTGAAGAAGAATGGCCATGAAAGGAGTGACTATCCTAAGTGCTTGAGACTATCAAAATAAGTGAGTGTTGTAGCACTAAATCTTCCTTTGACCTTTGTGTGTTTGCGAGGGTAAAGACCCATGGTGGTATATGTTGAGTGGTTGGGAGGGTAAAGACCCACATATCAAATATCTACTTTGACATCCTAGCATGGTGTCCACCTACTCTAAAACCTTTTGGGCACTCTCTATCTAATACTAACATATACATAACATGTGCCTCTCATATAACCCTATGTTGGCTAGGCCCCACCATAATTAGAAGATCCTAATTACTAAAAACACTAGATTCTCCCCTAAAAGGTTGTTAAGTCATAGAAGGTCTAACTTGATAGCCCTATAGTCTCTCATACCTAAAATATCCTTGTGTCTATGATGGTCAAATGTGACTACCCTATGGTCTCTACTATGCTCTAGTAGACCTATGTCCCTAATATTGATACTATTGGGTTTTTCTTTGTAAATCATATAGTAAGTCTAAATTATTCTTTGAAGGATGGGGAGGCCTATAGACACTTTAGTCCCTTAATCAAGGTTACAAACTTCTCTCATGCCTCTTGTGTCCTTCCATGTACCTCCTTTTCCATAAGAGACTTTTCCATAGCAACCCTAAAGTCACTTGGATTGGCCATGTGTAGGAAAACTAAAATTTTGGGCTTTCCACCCCTAATGAAATAATTGACAAGTAACTAAGATACCTTGGGAGGGCCTTTAGGTAGGCACTCATTCGCTCGACTGAGAAGGGATGCTTACGCGAATAGTTGTGGTTGAAGCTAGCAAAGATGGATAGAGATTCGATAGTGTGGTATATGTGTTTGCAAAATGTGGAAGCATCCGCAAAGCTGGTGAGCTATTTGATAGAATGCCTCAAAGAGATGTCATTTCGTGGAACACAATGATGGGAATGGTGAATACTCAATGCTAAAGGAAAAGAACCATAAAATTCATTTATCTACTTGATATTGGAGCACAAGTCTTAGGATAAAAATCTATCAAGAGCCTAGAATTGAGGGTTAATCATTTTGCCAAATCACTTGGAGTTGTGATCCAAGCTTCCTCTATTTTGAACTATTTTGATATTAGGGCCTTTCTCTTAGCCTCATCAAAATACTTGATCCCAAATAGACTCATTCACCTCTAAACCAAAAACCCAATAACACTTCCAACATCATTAAATATTTAATAAACTTTTCAAAAGATCTTTTTGTTATTTATGGGAATTTTTTAACAATTACATAATTCTCATATAGATTGGAATAGAACAATAAACATATGTAAAAGATTTGTCCACAAAAACATCTACTACTGAAAGTTTGCACCATTACATGCACTTGCAAATTCATATTTTAACATAAACTCGATACAGGACAATAATAATTTGAAATAAATGTCCACCACACATCCGATCTCCTTCAAGATAAGCATTAAAATATGAAGTACACAACCTATCTTCCCTACAATGAGGAAAATACAAATCATCTAACACCAGAAGATGCAATCAACTTCACTCCAATGGCTTTCTTGAAAACCAAAGAAGGATCTATCTAGCCATAGTTGGAAATTTTTCATACCATTTAAAATAATGTCTCCCATTACGAGCGACTGATTGATCAATGTCGGCTAGTGTCCACCTCCACTTCCACCGAATCATACTCCATCACCACTTCCAGCCTGACATGGTAGTGACGTCGGATATACAACATAGAGGAAGCTCTTATTGCGGGTGAACTTCTTCCTCCATCCGTAGCTCTTATTGTTGTTGATGGAGGCCCGGGCGTCGCCATTTACATAGCCCATTTTGGGCTCCCTTGCAGTCATCCTCGCTGGTTATGTGCCAGCCCTTGGCACTTTGTGCCCCCATTCCCCGCTGCGGCCATGTTTGTCACACTAATGATCTTCCCCATCTTGATTAAACCCATAGGTTCACTATAGAGGCAGGATGAATGAGAGGCGGGATTTATGAAATGACTTGGTCTTTTCTTTTTTTTTTAAGTAATGCACGCGGTCGTCAAAATTTCGATGAATGTGGGCACTTTTTCTAAAAAGGCCCAAATGTCATTTCCAATTCCTTCTCCATCAAAACCAAATGTTGCATTTTTTCAAAAAAAAATCAAGTTTGATCACAATATACCTTCTCCATCGGAATTTTAGGCTAAATGTATTAGTGATCTTACACCCTCACCTATTCTAACCCACATCCCATAAGTCTTACTTCTTTTATTTCCCTAAGCTTACCTCTACAACACACCTATTAAGCTACCCTTTCCATCTAATCACCTACCCCCATCCTAGCCTACCCATATCCTATCCCTATCCTAACCTACCACCCTACCCCCTTACCCTTTTTCCTTGCCCCTTATAACTACCATTATAACCTACATCCCCTTTACCCTTTCATTACCCTCTTATACCTCCTGCTCCACTTTATTCCCCAGCTTATCCTAAACCTCTTTCCCCCCCATGTATCTCCTTCTTCCATAATTTATATCCCTTATTTCCCCCTTTCCCCACACATCTCATTCCCTCCTCTTTCTCCACGTAGCAGCTACCCTTAACATTTCCTACCACTCACCCCTCATATTTCTCTCCACCATATCATATCATCCTTTTGGGGAAGAGCACCTTGCACAACATGGCCACCTTGAAGCCAATTTAGTAATAAGTCAAGTCTTTTGATTTTGGTTATGAATAAGGTCTTATAATACCATATTTCATGTAATAAATGTTATTAAGACCATTAGATGGTGTATCGAGTCCTAGTGGCGGTCATGATGATCAATATTGTCAAAATTATGACTATGTTGCAAATATGTCTCAATGGGTCAAATGTGATGTTTATTTGAACCTATTTCTATCACTTTTGAGTCATAGTGGTCTTGGGTTGAGTCTAGGAATAATTTTTAATAAAGTTGCTAATATTTTCAACATTGTTAAAGCAACGTTTTGTGCATTTTATGAGCAATTAGGTGTTAGTTTGTTGAGACAAGTTTAAAAGGTGGCTCTAACCATTTAGGGAGGATTTGGAGTTATTTAATAAGGCACTCTACATGACCAAGGTTCAGTTGAGCATTGTAACTAAGCACAATTAATGAATATCTCAGTTTTATCCTACAATTTATGAGTTCTTTAACATTGCAAACTGCTATATTGGAGTTTGGCATTCCTTAGTATGTTATTTTGCTTGAAAAATCTCTTTAATGTGTTATAGGGTTCAATTCTCTTCAATCTCCCTTTGGTTTCATCTTGTTTCATTCTGTATTACGATAGTTATTTCTAAATTGGTGAAAACTGTCAAAAACCTAGATTACGGTAGCCCGAGGCAAACTAAAATGCATACTAAAGTGAAGGGTTGACACCTAATTGAATAGGTGAGTTGGGAGAAATATCTCCCTAGTTGGTTGATTTTATTGGATTCTCTACATCACCATGCCTTTTTGCTATCAATCCATTCAAACTTCCACCCAAAGATTCAATCTTGTCAAAGTTCAAAATTAATTTCCTTGTTGTCCTTACTATCTTGTATCAACTTTCATATCACTAGGTGGACTTTTTCTTAAAACTATCATCTTTCATGGTAGGATACAATCTAAGTCCCTTGAGTTAAGTTATCTTACCTTTATAATTTATCATTTCCTAGGAAGCCATACCTCCCAAGGTAACAATGATACAAGATAACAAAGTGTTCCTGTGGCCAGTTTGTTCAAGGGGAAAATGTCACTAATCAAGTTGAAATGTTGATTTCTCAATCTCTCTAAGATAAAAGGTTAAAATAAATTACAAAAGATAGAACAAGGCTACAAGAAAATGAATCACTAGTATTACCTAAGCCCACATTATCAACAAAATCTAGAAATAACCTCGTATGTAAATAATTTATCATGCCAAAATTGCCAATTCTAACATGAAAATGAGACCAAGGAAAGCTCTAGAACAACTATTTCTATTCATTCGCATGTTCATTATTAACCTCAATCACCATGAAAGATGCACAAATTGATTATAACAAAGAAGATTTTTCTCACATATACCTTCACACAATACTTTTTCGTAGTCCACACTTGATCTTACAAATAAGATCTTACATTTATACCATAACCCAGGACCAATTTTAGTAGGTTAGCTCTACAAGATATTACAATAAAAACATTTTACAAACAATACTATACTGATGCAATAACCAATTCAACATGTCAGCTTAGTGAATTTACAACAATAATTAATCATTTCCATAGCGTGTCGTGTTGATCTGGAAAAGATAAACCTGCCAGTGTAACTTGGACCTATTTGCTGGTAACAACAAATGTGCAAATATGAATATACCAAAAAACCATTCTCCAAGACAAGATGTCCAAACAATGTCTTTGACATTACCAATTGTTTTCCATATCATTCCAAGTGTCGATGATCATTATATCTTGCCGGTGTACCAGATATCGGTGACTATGCATGAGTCATTTGCTTGCTAGTGAATGTTGCTGATTCTCCAAAGTGCCAGAGTTGATAAGTGTTTAGTAGGTGTTGACATCAATGACAAAACCATACCAAAATACCAACAATCTCTCCCTTTGGCATTCATGGCAACACAAGATTGAAAAACCATCAAAGTGCCAAAACAGAAATGCCAAGTACCAAAAACCAACAATCTCCAAAAAGAGATCATAACTAGAAATCAAAATACAGATACAGAGAGTAATAATCTCTCCCAAACAACAATCTCTCCCCTTGGGAGCAACATGTGTTTTCCTTGTGTTTTTCCATACCAATCTCTCCCCCTTTGACATCAAATTCCAAAGTTACAATAAAACCAAGTTCATATAAAATACCAATCAATTTAGTATACCAACTACTCCCCCTGAGAAGTAGCTTCCCATCAAAGCAGAAAAAAAATTTCTCTGTTAGTTTTGTCGTTTGATGACAATCATCAACTTCCTAAGTCTCTACCGGTGGGGGTATGACCCCAAGCTGATCTCTGAGATATTCATAAGTCTCCTTAGGTAGAGGTTTAGTAAAGGTATCTACAATCTGCTCTTTAGTATTCACATAAACCAGTTTTATTTCCTTTGCTTCAACATTTTCCCTTACAAAATTTAGTTTGATAGAAACATGTTTGGTTTTAGAATGTAATACCAGATTCTTAGATATATCAATTGTTGTAGGGTTATCACAATAGATAGTAATAGGTTCCTTGCATTTTACATTTATGTCTTTTAGCATTTTCTTAAGCCATAGTACCTGTGTACAGTTAGTTGCTATTGCAACATATTCTGATTCTGTTGTTGATAAAGGTGTACAACTTTGTTTCTTACTCAGCCAAGAAACTAGTCTGTTTCCAAGAAAGAATGCTCCATCGATGGTGCTTCTTCTATCATCCACATCTCTTGCCCAATTTGTATCTATGTATGCATATAATTCAAAGTTTGCATCTCTAGGATACCATAATCAAGGATTTATAGTGCCTTGCAAGTACTAGAAAATCCTTTTTACGGCTGACTTATGATTTTCTCTAGGATTAGTTTGAAATCTTGAAACAATACATACTGCATTCATAATATCAGGTCTAGTTTGTGTTAAATACAGTAAACCTCCTATCATAGATTTGTATCTAGTTGGATTAATAGGTGTACATTCATCCCTTAGTGATAATTTGTCATTTGTTATCATAGGTGTGCTTACCGATTTAGAGTTCTCCATCCCAAATTTCTTTAGTAACTCTTTTAAGTAATTGGATTGACTCAAGAATATACCTTAATCAGTCTGTGAAATCTGGAATCCTAAAAAGAATTATATTTCTCCAATCATAGACATTTCAAATTCTTGCTGCATCTTAATAGAAAATTCTTTACATAATCCATCTTCTCCTCCAAAGATTATATCCTCAACAAATACTTCTATAGTCAAGATATCATCATTAGTCACTTTATAATATAAATTATTGTCTGGGTTTCCTTTAGTAAAACCAATCTTCAAAAGATACTTATCCAATCTTGCATACAAAGCTTTTCTTAACCTGTAAACCATATCATTGTCATTTGTCAAAGAAAATCCATCAGGTTGTTCAATGTAGACTTCCTCTTCAATATCTCCATTCAAAAATGCACATTTATATCCATTTGATATACTTTGTAGTTCTTATGTGCTGCAAAAGCCAAAAATAATCTGACTGCCTCAATTCTAGCTACCAATGCAAAGGTTTCATTGTAATCAACTCCTTCCTTCTAAGAATATCCCTTACACACTAGTCTTTCTTTATTCCTGACAACCTTACCATCTTTATTAAGTTTGTTTCTGAATACCCATTTGGTTCCAATTACATTTTTATCTTTAGTCCGGGGAACTAATATCCAGGTGTTATTTTTCTCAATTTGTTCTAATTCGTCTTCCATAGCTTTAATCCAAAATTTATTTTCAAATGCCTCATTAACTGATGATGGTTCAATTTGACAAATAAGACATACCTAGATTTATTTGCCAATCTTCCTCTTGTCATAACTCCTTTAAACTTGTTTCCAATTATCTGATGTTCAGAATGATTCAGTCTTACATACCGGGGTGTCTTTGTTTGTTGTTCCTCAGTTACTATGGAATCCTCAGATGATACCGGGGTAACTAGATCTTCATCATGTACTGGTGGATTTAGAGTAGGTTCATTTGTCAAAATTTCTATTGCCGGTTCAACGTTTATATACCTTGAAGTTCCTCTGAATTGTTCATCAATCTTTACATTTGTACTTTCAACAATTTTCTGCAATCTTTTGTTAAAACATCTATATGCCTTTCTCTTAGATGAATAACCAAGAAATATTCCTTCATCACTTCTAGGATCAAATTTCCCAATATACTCATCTCTTCTAATGTAATATTTGCTTCAAAATATTCTGAAATATTTAAGAGTAGGAGTATTACCAAACCATAGTTCATGAGGGGTCTTACCGGTTTCACCTTTAATGTGAACTGTGTTGAATGTATAGACCGTTGTACTGACTGCCTCTCTCCAATATACATGTGGTAAGTTTTCTTCTGATAACATACTTCTTGTTGCATCCAAGATAGTTCTATTTTTCCTTTCAACAACTCCATTCTATTATGGTGTCCAAGGTGCTGATAGCTGTCTTCTTATTCCATTTACTTCATAGAATGTACTAAATTCCTTATATGTAAATTCACCTCCTTGATCTGATCTTAAACATTTGATTTTATTACCGGTTTCATTTTCAACCATTTCTTTGAACAATTTAAACTTTCCAAGTGCTTCTGATTTTTCTCTAAGAAAAGTAACCCAACACATTCTAGAGTAGTCATCAATGATTAGCATGAAATATCTATTACCTTGTAAGCTTTTAGTTCTAGCTGGACCACATAAATCAGTGTGAATTAAATCAAGAGCATTATTGGATTTTTCTGGAATACTTTTGAAACTAGCTCTAACTTGTTTTCCAAATCGACATTCCTTACATACTGTATTGTGAGGTTTGACAATTTTAGGTAAATCTCTAACTGCCTTAGTAGTACTGATTTTCACCATGCAATCAAAGTTTACATGACAAAGTCTCTTATGCCATAACCAACTTTCATCAATATGTGCAATTAAGAATGTCTTTTCACTGTTATTCAAATGAAAGATATTACCTCTAGTCGGTTTACCGGTTGCAATTTCCAAAGCAGTTCTATTCATGATTTTGCATTTTCCATTTTTAAATTGTAATTGAAATCTTTTCTCAACTAATTGACCAACACTCAAAATATTATGCTTTAATCCTTCAACATAGTAAACATTGTCAGTGTTATGCTTACCATCAAGAGATATTGTATTCAACAAGCTTTGTCATCTCCAAATCTCACTAAGCCTCCATTGTATTCTTGAAAGTTCAAGAATTTACCTTTGTCTCCTGTCATATGATGTGAGCATCCTGAATCCATGATTAATTCATCCTTTACTTCAACTTTAGCTGCCAAGGCCTATTCTACCAGTTGAGCAGTAGCTATCAGTTGATCTTCTGTTATAGCAACAAAAACCCATCCATTGTCTGTCAGATCCTCATCAAAATCATTAGTCACACCTTCATCAACAATGTAACAAGATTCATCTTTATTCTTCTTAAATCTATATCTCTGATATTCAGGGTTAGGCATGTATGTTCTTCTAGCTTCTTCTCTTAGTCTAGCATGTCTATAAGGGCATCTTGAAGCCATATGACCAATCTTATTGCAATTAAAACATTTAAAGGGTGCTTAACCTTCATACTTACTTCCAACAGGACCTTTAAGCATTTTCCTTCCAAATAGTGCTTCAATTTCTTCAAGTTCTCTTGCATAAAAGGATTTCCAATCAGATTTGTCAATTGATGGAGTAGATGATGTTGATGCTTTAAAGGCCAAATCTGTCTTTATAGTAGCAATAGGACCAAATTCTTCAATTTCAAAAGCTGAAAGTTTCCCAATCAATGTATCCCTAGTTACTGATGTATTAGGCATTGTTCTTAACTCATTTATAGTAGTGACTTTCATTTTATATGCCGGTGGCAATCCTCTTAAGACTTTTGAAACAATTTCATCCTCACTTAAGGTTCCTCCACAACATTTAATACCCAAAACAATCTATTTACTCTTTCCATAAAAGCAGAAATCCTTTCATCTTCTTCCATTTTCAGATGTTCATACCTGACGCAAAAGCTTTCAAGTTTTGCAATTTTGACTGTGGAATCTCCTTCATTTAGTGTTTCCAAATGATCCCAAATAGCTTTATCAATAGACCTATCTGATAGTCCCATGATTTGTTGATCTGATAATACGCTGAAAAGTGCTTCTCTTGCTTTGCAATCATTTTCTTCATCTTTAGTCAAGTTGGGTGGAGTGGGCTGACTCTGAGTAGGAGCACTATAACCATTCTTTGTAACATCCTAGATGTCCTTTCCAAGGCAATTTAGATGTGTCTCCATTCTGATCTTCCATATGACATAGTTGGTTCCATCAAGTTCAGGATTGTCCTTCCTAAAATAGTTAGTAGATATTGGATCTCCTCAAGCTGTTAAACTTCTGCAAAAGAGGACTAGGCTCTGATACTAATTGTTAGGTCCCAGAGACAACTGAGAGGGGGGCGTGAATCAGTTGTCAAATAAATTCAAACAAAAAACAACTTAACCAACTTAATGCCTAATACCGGTAAACCAGTTCAATATGTCGGTAGACAGTTTTAATAGTTAATTGCTATATCGGTAAGGATTAGTGCATGAAGAATAAAGACAAAGTCATCCACAACATATAACAACAATATTTGTATGTGGAAACCCTGTAAGGGGGAAAACCACGGTGGGAAACCTTACCCACAATCAGATGATACTATTGCAGATAGTAAGTGTACATAAATGGGGTCTGTACATGCAGAAAGGTCGAGCACCTAGAGCTCACTGCTCAAACACAAAATGGGAGTCACACTGACTACAGTTGGATAGTTAAATCCAATAAGAATGTACTGCACAAATTAGCATCTTCATATGCTAGATTCAGTACAATTGTAGTTTTGATTGTCTTCACAAAAACCCTCCTTCAATCTTCCAATGATGTCTGCATGTATAGTTCTGCTTATTCTCACATATACCTTCACACAATCCTTTTTCACATTCCACACTTGATCTTATGAATAAGATCTTACATTTATAGCATAAACTAGGACCAATTTTAGTAGGTTGGCTCTACAAGATATTACAATAAAAACATTTTACAAACAATAATATATCTGATGCAATAACTGATTCAACATGTCGGCTTAATGCATTTACAACAATAATTAATCATCTCCATAGTGTGCCATGTTGATAAGGAAAAGATAAACCTATCGGTGTAACTTGGACCTATTTGCCGATAACTGCAAATATGCAAATATGAATATACCAAAAAACAATTCTCCAAGACAAGATGTCCAAACGATGTCTTCAACATTACCAAGTGTTTTCCATATCATTCCAAGTGTTGGTGATCATTATATCTTGCCAGTGTACGAGATACCAGTGACTGTGTATGATTCATTTGCTTGCTGGTGAATGTTACTAATTCTCCAAAGTGCCAGAGTTGATAAGTGTTTAGTAGGTGTTGACATCAATGACAAAACCATACCAAAATACCAACACTATGCACCCCTGAAATCATAATCATCATGTCATGATCATCAAAAGACTTAGTCACCTTATAGATACAATCAACCATAGTCTAATGTGCATGAAGCCAATCCTTGTTGAATACTATGTTGTAAGATCCCAAGGGTGTAGTTCATATATACACTAATACATGGTGATGCCCTTGAAAGACAATTGGAAAACCCTAAGCACTAAATCTACAACCACCTTGTGATCCCTTGAGAACAAATCAACCTTCCACCTATTATCCTATCTAGATGCCCACTAGCTTGCAACACTCCATTATAGATGGAAAAATAAAAGAATAAGATACCCTAAAATCAAATGTTACACTAACTCATTCACTATTAATCATACCTACAACCTCGATGATCATGGACTAATGGTCAATTTCCTAGTTCTCAATCATTGAAAAAACTCTATGGGTTTTGCCCACATATCAACTATCTACTTTGACATCCTAGGATGGTGTCCACCTACTCTAAAAACTTGTGGGCCCTCTCTGTCTGATACTAACATTTACATAACATGTTCCTCTCATATAACCCTATGTTGGCTAGGCCCCACCATAATTAGAAGATCCTAACTACTAAAAACATTAGATTCTCCCCTAGAAGGTTGCTGAGTCATAGAAGGCCTAGCTTGATAGCCCTAGAGTATCTCATACCTAAAATATCCTTGTGTCCATGATGGTCACATGTGACTACCCTATGGCCCCTACTATTCTCTAGACCTTTGTCCCTAATATTGATACTATTGGGTTTTTCTTTGGAATCCTATAGTAAGTCTAAATTCTCCTTTGAAGGATGGGGAGGCCTATGGACACTTTAGTCCCTTGATCAAGGTTAAAAATCTCTTTCATGCCTCTTCTGTCCTCCCATGTACCTCCTTTTCCATAAGAGACTTTTCCATAGCAACCCTAAAGTCATTTGGATTGGCCATGTGTAGAAATACTTAAATTTTGGCCTTTCCATCCCTAATAAAATAATTGACAAGTAACTTGTCTTGAATGTAATCTACAAACTAAAAGAACTCCAAAAACTAACTCTCATGTTGAGAAACTATGAAACCTCATTATGTAAATTGTGAAACTCATCTATGCATCTCTATCAAAAATATTTTGAAATAGAACACACTTTGAAGCACTCCAAAATGGTATTCCATGAGAAGGTTTCAAATGTGAGTTGGTGCATTTTATCCTCCTAGTACCACAAGCTAGAAGTAAGTTCTCTCAAAAATTGCATTGCAAATTATGTGTTTAGGTTGCTCACATATAGATGCAACCCAAAGAATAAGTCCAAGCTAAGTAACCAAGACTTAGCCTCAACCCCATCTGTGGATCTTAAAAATGTAAAGGATTGGAGATGAAGCAACTCTCAAATATGATCCTTTGTCTCATGATATGTGCTTTCTATTGTCTATACCTCTTGTATCTATGCATGATGAGGCTAGGTAATGTATATTGATCAATATTCTATCTCCTCTATGTGTATTTCCCAAATTCAAGGAGAACTCCTAATAAGCTCCCAAGATGCAAGTATATGCTCCTCTACTACAAGTGGGTCCTCATGAGGTAACTCTATTGTGGGTGAAAACCTATTTTGTATCACACCTATCAAATTCTATAAGGCTTGTATGATTTGAGGTCCATACTCGGGCTACTCATCTTGGTGAAAACTCTCAAAGTGATATGACTCTTCTTGTCCCTCACATGAATGTGCTCCTCTTGAAGTACTAGGGGATGGATATCAACTCTATTGAGTTCCAAATCCAATGCAGCTATCGATCCATATGTCTTTATATTGGCCACATGATGAATCAGAGAACAAATATTTAGACTTGGAGTGCACCCCCAAGGGAGTGGGGGGTGGAACTTGAAGTCCTATTATTGTAGAGAGCCTTACCCAGTTCCAGGTATAGCTTTCTCGAAGCACCCCTCAACTAATCTAGGAGTTATAACCGTCGAGAATATAATATTGATTCTTGGAAGGAAGGTCTGGAAGGTCTAATTGGCCCCTTCATTAGATCATAGTTTCTCGGATCCCTACAATTCTATGGGTGGAATTCCCCTTCAATAAATAATGGTTTATTCGAAGGGATTGCTCCGAGAAACTTGAACACTCACTCCTCAATCACAGATCTATGGTTTTATGAGGAGTGGATTCCTATAGGGATTATGCATTCAGGGAACCACACCTTTGACGAGGAGCCATTCGATCTGAGATTGGATAATCAATCTGAATACGAGATTGACCAGTTTGCATCTAAAACTTGGGCAATTAACCAACACATGTCTCATTTCCTAACATCTTTTGCATCAAAAAGGAAGCTCTCATATTCCAAGAGTTGCTTCCACAATTGGTCAATATCACACAAGAATGCATGAATAGCTAGCATGTATAAAAGCAAAAGTTGTAGAATCTCTTGAATAGTGTAATTTTTTGCATGATGAAATTAAGGTGAAGAATCTATCTCCTCTGTGGGATTGCAATGCAACACAAGTCGAGGGTTGAAGTTGTTGCGGATGCCTGCACAGGATTGCAATGTACAAATGACTTGCCCTCTTTTTTCTTTTATTTAAGTGATGCTCGTTGTTGAAATTTTTTTGACGAATGCAGACACTTTTTTGAAAAAAATAAATATTCATTACTAATGCCTTCTCCATTGAGACCAGATGTCAAATTACTATTGGAATTCTGTTGAATATGGGTATTGTTTCAAAAAAAAGAAAAAATTGGTCACAATATACCTTCTCCATTAGAAACCTCTGTTAGAATTGTAGACCAAATGTATTAGTGCCAATATCCTTTTCGAGCATTAGTCTCAAAGTTTCATTAAAGAAATCATGGATTTAAGGCTCAAAAGACACCTTGGAATCTTACTATCGTCAATAATCTTGGTAGTCAAGTTAATTGTTGGCCATGATAATTGAGAAAGAAAGAATATCTCAGGGACAGTTCCAATATTTCTTCAAGCTTTGTAGTGTCCCTCCCTGATAAAAAGGTTCCAAAAGAAAAGGTGCTGGCATTAATGTCATTGTTGTTCGAGCAGGATATGTTGTAGGGCCTAGATATTATTCTCAATCATGCTATCCTTGGTACTGGAATGACTCACCCTAGAGATGTGATAGTATTTACTATTTTTTGAGATACCATTAACTATTACCCTTTCCTTTCGGATCTTAAGGGACTAGCCTTAAGGCGTCATAGGGAATCCGTTACAATGACGGTCAAATTTATTGATTAGGGGCTATTGGGAGATGAACCAAATAATTATGACAAGGAGGATGAATTTCTAGATTTTGCCAGATTGAATGATCTCCTTCTGCTAAAGCTAGAATGCAAAGGGTGGGTTGCTGCTAGTAACAAGAATGTGCTACAAGGGGATTGTGGTTGAGGGTGTTCAATTGTGCCAAGTAGGGGCCCACGTCGTTCAAGAGGTAGGGTACCTATTCATGCTGAAGCTTCAACTTAGGTCAGAGTGATTTCCATGAACAACAAATATGATATTTGTTTTTAATGAATTTTTTAAAAATTTGATACTGAAAATTAATATTTTGTTTATACGTTCAAACTTATCAGTTAGAAGTGTTTTGGTTAAAATATTAGACTTTCAAGATTGGAAGGTATCCTCCTTTTCTATATTTTTGATGACCACTCTTGATTATTCTTCTTCAGTAGAAGAATCTGGTGTATCTAGGGAGTCTGCCTCCTGTTTTTGAATGATCTAAGCTAGAATATGTCATGTAAATATTTTGAATTTTAATACAATTTCCTCTGGCATTGTGGTTTACAAATTAAAAAATATATTTTCACTATGTTGGTGAGAATAATTATTCATCATGGATATTATTACACTTACTTAAGTTTACTTAGGAAATGCATTTCATAGTAGTTTGGGTATGAGACACTTGGATGTTTGTACCACATTGGGATAGTGTGTGTAGGAGAATTCCACCTTTTATGGTGTGATCTTGTTGTTACACTCCACATTCAGTGGGTGATCCACCTCATGTGGACTATTATATTGTTTCTCCTACCTACCCACACCTATTTTCCTACCTACCCTTGTTTCTTATTGAGCCACATGTCATGTTTGTGTGCTCACATATCCATATAGCGTTGCCTATATAAGTAGGCTTATATTCATTGTATATAATGCTTAATGATCCAGTTGATCATATTTTTCATCTTGAGAGAATGCAGTTTATTTCTATCATCTATTTTGTTCTCTCTTATTTGTGCTTTCCATTGCCTCTTGATCTTGGCAAAATCTCACACACTATATTATTTAATAATCTTATTTATTTTAAAATTATAGACTATATTATATATGAAATTAATATTATAATTATGTGTTTGAGATAGTAATCACAACTACCCCAACCATGTAGTCAACTATGTATCATCTAGTTTGAAAGCATATCTGTAATAGTAAAGACAAGTTCTTAATTCTGGAAGTTTCTTCTAACTACCTCCAAAACATTTCTACATGTGATGAAGTCTAGAAACATCTTAGACATCCATAAAAAAGAGGCACTTGTAATCAAATCAAAATGAATGAAAAATATGGATTCATGAATAAAAATTCATCTTTCTTTCACTCTTCTCTTTTTTGAGTTTTGTTCTATCCCATTTCTAACAATGATATCAATGCTAATGGTAAACAATGTATGGAGAGTAAGATGAATCTAAAGGAGTGTTGTTGTTAATACAAGATGCTTAGGAGCTGCCCAAGTTATAGGATATGTTGAAGCTATTGAAAGTGATTCCAGTGGTGTAGACTAGATAGAGATCATATTTTCAATGGGAGATAGAGTTTGATTAGCTACATGACAACTAGAAGAGGCAATCTTGGAGGAATGTTTGCTATGGAGATTGTTGCATGGGATTTTTTTTCTCTATGTTTTTTATGGTAGTTTTAGGGAGCACTGATCCTTGGCCATTTTATACAACAACATAAATCTTGTCTTACAAGGACCACATCTTCCTTTAATGATCCATAAGCTTGTCATTTATATTGTTTTAGTTATTAATTTTTATAGGAAAGGGTTCTCTTGATTCAGATTTTGGTTTTAGTGCCTCGATTCGTAATTCCATGTCCTTCTTTGTTTCATTTTGTATTATTGTGTGAGGATTGAGAAACTGTGTGACTTGCATAAAAAGAGCTTTGTAATGGTCCGCTCTGCTTTGACATCTCTGTGTGATATTCTAAATTTGAAAGTTGAAGCCATAGAATCAAGTTGGAAAGATTAAGATTCGGTTGAAGGATTGTTTAAATAAAATCAAAGAGTGAGGATAATTGGCCTTGTCTAAATCATAGAAGCTAGCCTAATAAGGTAAATTGTTAAAACATTGTAAATCTAGTGTGAAGCCAAGGTAAATATAATCTCAATGGGAAAATTTGATATAGTAAAGAAAGAGAAAATGAATGATTTGGAAGATAATTGAACGAAATAAAAAAAATGCTCATAAATGAAATCTCTTTAAAAGATAAACAATTAGGAAAATGTAAACTTTGGGATACAAATTGTGAGCTTGAAAAAAAATTAACAAAGTAAAAGAGAAAAATGAAGTTATAGAGAAATATTTAGAGTTATTTGATGAAATTAAAAGAGAAAATCTATATAATGTCCCTTAGTCTTATAGGTTTAGAATTTGCTTGTGAGACACAAGGAATATTGTCAAACACTTGTTAGACAGTCCTCCAATTTGCTATTCTTATAAAATCAGTCTGATATATACTTATATAATGACTTCCTAAACTTGAAAAGTCAACACTATCATGCATAATGCATCATCTAGGACAATGTAAGCCTTTATCCACACATATACATGAGTTTACAATGAATACATATGCACTTACAGCCAAGTGTCAATTTGTCAAACATTTAACATGGAACCACAGATAAACAGGTATTCAAGAACACTCTTATTCCTCCTTAAATTCAATTGCAAATGATCATACAAGTCCATAAGTAATTTTCTCGCAATGACCATACACTTGACACTAATTTCCGAGGACAATGGCAGCCATTAAAGTCTGAATACATAACTGAAAATATAATGAAATGAACCTGATAAATCTGCAGTGGAGTAGGAAGCAATATGGTGATCTACAAGCTCACCCAAGTGCCAAAAAGTCCTTCTAAAGGTGACTGTCTTACTACTGTAAGTGTAAATGTCTACTGTAGTCTGAAGACATGAGATGTGATGCTGATAACATCTCACACACCTCCGCCAAAGTGCCCGATTCATCCACAAAAGGATATCGATGAACATCTAGACAAGCTTTGTTCCAAGATCGTTGTGAAACAGGTTCATGTCTAATGCCGTGCTGCTGCTGATAAAGATGACTCAGACAAAACCACTGTTGCTGCTGTTAATAGCCTCCCATATTCACCCACATCTGATTGGAATTTGCCTCCTTGACAATGCCTACCCTTTCATAAGGATTTCAAACTATACTTGGGCACTATAGGTAAGCTCGATGGGTTTAGGGGGTGGCGGAACTGCTACAACTTGGCCCCTCTCAAACAATTAATTTATGCACTTTTAACACTAATAAAGTCCCTTGATGGAATCTCCCATGCTCTCCCTTCAATCAGCTATCAACAAATGGAAGAATCGATGCTCCAAGTGAGAGATATGAGTGAAAATGTGGTTCGAAGAGGTCTGCAACCTTTTTTTAACAGCAAGTTATAAGTCCTTTGATCTGTCTCCAATTTGTCTCCGAAATATCCAATGAAGTCTATAGGCATTGCCAAGGTTTAAGAATGAATATTGCTGATGTAGAATACCTTGAAAAAAGTGGTCTCTAAATCTGAAAGTCTGAAGCACCACCACCATAAAACTGATCAAAATCTTCAATAAACTCAAGTGAAAGGACTGATTGTCCTTCCCAATCACCATAACCTGCTATGCACAATGTGAGAAACTGAATATCTCCCACCCCCACATGAAGAACTAGGGTTTCGTCTAGCCCTTCTACAATCTACTGAAGGTTTGCCTCCTTGGAGATTTCACCAATGCCACCCATTAGTCATTTCTTCATAACCAAATCTCTAATCTTCAATTTTTTTTTCTTCTCTTACCCTCCTCTATTTATCTTTTTCCATAACCCATCATGAGAGGCTTCTAGAAGAGGGTAGGTACACTTTATTTATTTTATTAAGGGACTATTTAATTAATATTTTATTTTTATACTTTAGCCACTTTTAGTTAAATTAATTAAATATAAAGTCACTTTTTAATAAATAATTTATTTTAATGACTTTATAAGAAATTAATTTAAATAATTTCTCCTTATAACGGTTATTAGCCTAAAGGCTAAATTTGGGGACACTACAATCTAAATCTAAAAGAAAAGATAGAGCTGATGAAAAAGGAGAATGAATGTTTAAAATTGAAGCCATCTATTTATGAAGTCTCATGTGGAACAAAAGATTTAATTTGTTCTTTTGATCAAACAATTAATTTATGTGAAGTTGTTATTGAAAAAGAAACTGAGGTTGAGGGGCAAAGTATGTCTAAAAATACAAAGTTTGCAAATTGTGTTATTGGTAACAAAGCTTCTTTTAAAAATAATGTTGGTTTCCAAATCATGAATAAAATGGGTTATGAAGGTAAAGGATTGAGAAGGTATGGAGAAGGAATCAAAGTGTTCATTCATCGAATAGAGAGGCCAAAATATGAAGGCCTTGGATATAGAAAAGGTAAAAATAGAGTTCAACATGATACATGTTTAAAAAAATTAGTCCAAAGGAAGAGAGAAAATTGTTGTTATATAGAGCCTAATCAGATTGGAGGATAAAATATCCTTACTTTTATCGGCTTTGTTTCCCACCAAATTATTTAATGGGGGTTTGGGTGTAGCACCCCAAGGCGGGGTCAAGTGGCAACGCCCCTTGCGCACCCCCTGTCACAATATAGGGCAGGGTCGAGGACCAATGTCCCACGTTCCCAAATGATTTATTATTTTATACTGACATCAATTGTTATTTTCTATTGGCTGATATATTGTAACACTAATTTTGTAACTCACATGTCTTTATAAAATGGCTAAGGGTTAGGGTTTTCTAAAAAAAAATTGTAGCATTTTGCAACGGTATTGAGTTGCAAGGGATTCCTAGTTGTAATCGATTTGATTTACTAGATAATAAAATTGGACTCTATGTTTGGTGGGCATAGCCCAAGTTTGAGCGAACCACATTAAAATTGTCTCCTCTCTGGTATTATTTTTGTGGTTTTTATTCATTTGTTTAATCTTTATCTGCATATGATTGATACTTTATGCATGTAATTCCTAACAAAAATCAATTTTCTTATTGTAACAAAGAAGGTAACAAAAAATAAATGTATTGGGATTTACATCCATTTAAAATTTGTGGTTTAAAAAATCATTCTAAAAATATGTGTTCAAAGAAAGAATGGAAGAAATCATTTATGGCAGGTTATATTAAAATCGATTGTGGATGGACCTATGGATCTAGTTGGAAAAATCTTATAGGTGTGTTCAAAAGGTTGTACAAATGTTCATGTGTGAAGACTAATAGGAGTCATGAAAGTTTTGGATGTTCAAAAGCAATAACAAGTGTTTTGAGTAAAAATAAATCATTGTCTAGTAAGATATTTACATATTGTAAACTGTTGGCATTTTGATGATGTTGTGATTGTCATTGATGGACACACACTTGTTTTATGATCACTTCCCTATGTATGAGTTATGCTAAACTAGTAATTGTTCCAACCAGTATTATGAATTATAGTCTTTAGACTATTGGTGTTTTGCAGAAGATGTTTGCCAGTCACAAAGCAGTATGAAGACCCAAAGCGGTATGAAGACCTCAAGCGGTTTGAGGATCCCAAAGTGGTACAAAGGAACAAAGCGGTTGTTAACATTTTCCCAGTCTTCATTTTGACAAACCGGTAATTAGTAAAATGTATGAACCGGTAATTGGTAATGAACCGGTATTACTCTGTGATGAGTTGCCAACCGGTATTTTCTGTGATGAGTTATCATCCACCGACACTTTGGCGGTGATTTTGTGTCATGTTACCAAATGTGTCTAAATGCACTGAACCTAGGAACTTGCAATGTAATCCTATTGGAATGACATGAAATCAGATTCCTTTATAAGGACATCATGTCTAGGGTTTTACGGGTTCATAGGGTTTTAGCAGTGCATGAGGTTTTTGTATGTGCGATCATAGAAGAGAAGATGAGGTCTGTGTAAAGAAACAGAGTATGGAGATACTGAAGACTGAAGTAATGCTAAATGTGCATTAACAATGAGATATCAAGGATCTAACCAAGCATACTGTGCTAGTATCTAGATCACTCACTTGTTGATTACTCACATCTTTGACAAGTCTGAAACCCTTAACCAGGTAGGCCTGGCAAAGCCTTTGTAAATCATCTAACAAGGTGGTTCACAACTGTGAATCTGAAATCTTCTCACAAGGTAGTCTTTAATAGGACTTATCTCCTAACAGAGATCTAGATTCCTAACAGGATCTGTTATGGTGAAAAACATTGTATGACCTTAACCGGTCTAGTTACTATTCTACAGATAGTTACTTGTGAGTTTTAGCTTCACTGTGGTTTTTCCCATTTGGGTTTCCACATCAAAATCTCTTGTGTTATAGTGATTGTTCTTTTGTGGGTGAATGCATTATTTGCTATTTAGTTTGCATGTGTGCTAACCGGTTTGTTTGCTAAATTGTTTTACCGGTTTACTACTAGACTAGTCAGCTACCTCCAACATATTTGTACATGTGATGAAGTCTAGAAACATTTAAGACCTCCATAAAAAAAGAGGCACTTGTAATCAAACTAGAATGAATGAAAAATATGGATTGATGAATAAAAATTTGTCTTTCTTTTATTCTATTATATTTTTCTTCTTCATGTGTTTTTGTTTACACTTCTATCCCATTTCTAACATTATGAACATTATATGTAAAAATAATGATTTAATGTTTATGATAGACATTAAATTTTATAAAATCGAGATACTTGAATAACCATTGTTTTAATTAATTGAAATATATGAAATTCAATATTATTAGAGGTAAACTATTTTGAATGATGAAGAGACATGTTATTGAAAATTCCCAAATCATACTTAATATTTATTCTATAGATAAAATTTCTAATTAATTTTTTACTTTAAAAAGTCATTTTGTTAACTTAATTATTATTATGAAGAATTGATTTATTTTAATTTAGAAATATTTATTTTTAGTTTAAATGAATTTTGACTAATATATATTTGAATTTATATACCACCTATATTATAAAATACTTTTCTACTAATTATTTAAATTTTTAAGGCTCTCAATAAAATATATATTTTTACATCTTGCAATTGTTCAAAATACTTATATATAACCTTTATCATTTATAAATTCTACTTTGATGTGCACCTTGAAATTTAATATATAAGTTATCCCATGTTTGAAAAATATTATTTTTCATGTTAATGATTATTTTTACTTTATCATGGATTTATTTATTAGATCATAGGCATGTCAAATCTAGGTAGAATATAATGGTGAAAAATATATAAATATATTAGATCAAAAGATTGTGAGATACTTCGGAGCTTGTCCTGGCTGTCATTTATTTGTTTGTCAATATTAAAGGTGAATTTAGGTGAAATCAGACAAGATTTATACAATTTATCTTCTTCTGACAACATGTTTGAAATGTTCTATAGTCTATCAATGTCACCCTATCATCTTCAATCATTTTAAAGAATGTTTGTTCTCCCACTTCCTTAAATCTGTCCAAAACTTTATGTGTAGTCGTTTTCTCCAAAGAGTCAAAATTGTTGTTTACATTGTTAATCAATTGAATCAATTTACCAAAGGGGGTATTATTCAAATCTAGTTGTACATTTTTAGCCACCTTCTGTGAAATGTCAATGGACATCAAAATTAACTTTTTATCTTCAATTTCAGATTTCACCTAGTCTTGGTTGGCATGAGCTTGGACTGTAGCAACAAGCATAAGCTTCTCTAAAAGAGATAACTTGCCAAGATCAATTGACCCATCAAGATTGATCTGGGGTGAAATCCCTATTACCAGAGGAGTGGTAATTGCCGAATCGGCTATACCTTTGCCTCTATTCACCTTAGCTATCTCAGCTTCTCCTAACCTAGCATCCTTTTCTGGAATCTCAGGGGCTATAGTGTTGTCAAGCACTGGAGAATTGTCACCAATCTCAACATCAATTGTGGTATTACCTTGGTCTTTTGGTTGATCCTCATGCTAAGTTTCAACCTTTTGACTTCTGGAATCACCTTGTTTGTCATTCGACTGAGATGATTTAAAGGCATCTTTATACAGGGTTATTCTGAATGAGCTTATTCTAAACTTCCTCTCTCTTTTCTCACCTCCTCACCATTACCAACTATTATCCTATTTATTCTATTTTAACTTCTGAATTCCTTTTTATTGGCTTCTTCAATCAATCTGTTAACTTCATCATGAGTTATACATGTATATCTATTAATAAGTTCTCTCTCCTTCATCTCTCTATCCATTTTACTTGCATTCATCCTTCTAGAATCTATAATACTATATAGATCATTCGGAGTGGACTTCTCTAAATCAATCAATGTCTTATTAAATTTGTATAAATACAATACTACAGCTTACTCTACCTTTCTTTGATCACCATCATCAAAACTGTCAAGATTTGTATGAAGATTCTTCAATTTTCCATCCACTGATATCTCATCTATCAACTAGTCAACTGGCAGTGGAGGAATTATTCTATACTTACCTTCTATATTTCCAGATTCAAGGTCCTTGTCCAATTGACTTTTGACCTATCTACTTCTTTGGGGTCTTCTTGAGTGAGCAGGATTTGACTTGATCTTTTTGGTGGGCTAAGCTCCATTGGATTGGGGATTTCTAACTTGTTTGACAAACTCATCTCTTTTCTTGTCTCTTCCTACCTCTTTCTTAGATTCCATGTTTTATTCCACCAAAGATAAAACAACATAAGTTCTTGTAGGTTTTTATTTTTGTTTCGGCACACATTTTCTGGATGGGGTAGGCTTTGCAGGTTGTACCATTGAACAAGGAATAAAATTAGTTGCTTCCTTTTGATAATATTTCTATCTGGCCTCCTCCATGTCCTCCTTGATGAATCTCATCTAAGAAGCTACTTCATCTTCCATCTTTGATACCTTTCTCTTTCAAGCAAGAGTAGTGAATTGTTGGTGCAAACAAATGTCATTTTATTTAAATATCAGAAATATCCCTTTTGTTGTTCACCAAAAGTGATAACCCAAGTATACCTGCAAATCTATCTATGAGATAGCCAATCTCAATCAATGAAACACCTCAGGGCTTGGACAACATGACAAGGATATGAATCCTGCTACTCTTCAGGCTCTGCAAAACCTAGGCAGGTATACCTTTGATGCATTTAATCAGACCTATTACACACAAGACTACATCAATCAAAAGCAGATGGATCTCAAAAGGTTCAAAAACTCAGAGATAACTACAGATGGGCTAGATCCATACTTGCAACTCAACATTTTGAATCATGAGATGGAGGGACACTTCCACATAACATAAAATATAAAAGATATTCTGATTTTGGATTTTTAAACGGTGTTCTGACAACCTTTCAATATTACAAGAGACCAGTGCCTTATCCAAGCCACAGAGTCATGCATAAAACTGGATGAGAAATCTCAGATGCAAGTTCTTTTCAACATTAAATTTTCATGTATCAATGCCTTACATTAATACAATACTCTTCTCTATCACAAAACCATACTTATATGTATATATCCAATATGCATTCAAAATCATTAATGCTGGGTTTTAGGATTTAAATCCTTCCTTGAAGAATACCCAAAAGACAACATTACACTCTTAGATGAATCTAAAAGAGACAACTCAAATTATCCTTGATAATATGAAATTATATGAATATGAGTACATTTTGGAGACAATTTCATGGAAACTCACACATGCCTTGCATATGCGTGAACCTACAAACTGAAACTAAACCTAGAGTAAAGACATCACTGAAAACATAGACGAACACACTGTCATTTGCATTGATAAAAGGATGCCATCACTAGAACCTGCAATTTCGGATTTCTCCCTTGGAGCAAATCTCTCAAAAATTGGAACCCTTACAACTGAGAAGAATGGGGAATAAGAAGAGGAGGGAAGAAAATCAAATCTACAATTGAAAATATCAAATATCTCCTCTCTAACTAAATTTTGTTCCCGTGGAAACTGCTTCCAAAACATCCCACATTTGTCAAAATTAACTTCATAATCAGATTCTTCATTCCGGGAGCTTTCCGAAAATATATAACACTTTATACCTTGGCCAAAAATTGAGTCCTGGGCGAATTAATTCCCCAATGTGCACCATCATTTAAATTTTTCATTTATTAATATAGTCTAAACTATATAATAAACAATTTTAATTTTAATTCTTTGCCTCTGATGTGCTCTTACGCCTTGGCACGTGGTGGCCTCTGATTGGCTAATGGGGTCCACTAGGTGCCACCTGGGACGACACCTGATCACTGCCACATCATCTGCTATGTCACTACCACTTGGCCACCACGTGTACACCACCTCAGCACCACGTCATTGCCACCTCACTAGGACCCACCTACTGGACATCTAACTGTACCTGCCACTTGGCTTTCACAACTTCACGGGGTCTAACTCGCGTGCATCTTCCTTTTGATAAATAGCGTGCACCGTTGATGCATCTCGAACTTGCTCACTCGTTAAGTCGGCCTTCCTCTGCAAAATTTTGCCTATCTGCCTCGAGAAGCATGCCTACGTGGGGTCCACCTAGTCCCCGCTCAGTCAACTCCTCCATCACCTCGGGATCCATGCTCGCGTGTGGGCCCACCTTGGGTGCCATCAAGCACCATCCGTCAAAAGCCTTTAAGGCTTTGACATTATAGTATGGTGGAGCCTTATACTTAAATACCAAAAAGTTACACTTCCTAGCCAATGTGGGATAAAACGTTTTGCCTGTAGCTACATTTTTGAAGCTTCTCTGAGACTTTAATGGAATTTTTTGGTGAAAGCTAACACCTCCTCCATCCATATTCAAACTCATGGTGGGGAGGGCTTTTGGAAAGGGGTGTTGAAATGGTCTTACCCCCTCCACTTGCATTTATTTGAAAATATTTATAAATGCCTTCACATTTTGCCATGGCTGGGAACGTTGGAATTACACATGTTCTTGCACTTGCTTGAGGTTTTTATTGTTGCTGCTAGAAGGAGGCCATGTGAGAAAGGAGGATGGATGCCATAGCATTTGCTGACGTTTTGCTTGGTGGAGAAAAAAAAAACTCTTTATAACCCCCCCTAAACATGCCACGTGAGGATTTGAAAAATGTTTTTTGGCCATCCATGTAGAGGGAGGGGGAGTGTTGTTGTTTTTATTTTGGAACATTATCCATGGCCCCTTATTCACTACACAATCTGCCATGCTGCACTCACCTTTATATTGACCAAGGATTTAACATGGGGGATGAAGTGGCTCTACAGCCAGCCAACTGCAATTGTTTTTAAAAAACTTCTAACCCCTCACAACACCACGTCTAGCCAGCAGTACCACATGAGGGAGGAAAACATTACTATGTTTTCAATTTGCATTTGTTTGAATGTTATTTGCTGCTGCAAACTACATCTTGCCCGAAGACTTCGTCAGAATTACCTTCACCACACCACATTCCAAAGGGGGAAAAGTGACATTCAGATTTTGTATAAAGTTTTAAACACTTTCTCCACTCTTGCAAACAAATTAGTGTTTGCATTAGCTTGGGAAAAAGGAGGCCCCAGACCATGCTACAACAGAGAGCTACTGGTTTTACACTTGCCAATTGAATTTGGCTGAAGATTTAATGCTGAAGGTTTTAACTTGCACTCCCCAGCCATTGTTGAAATCTTTTGAGGGCTGCCAACACGTGGGAGAAGGAAGGAGCATCTTCACCTATCAATGGTATTGTTGGAGTTTTAATTCCCTTCTCCAAAAACTGCACATAAGACTGCCATTTCATTTTGCTAAAAAGCTTTTAAGCTTCCTGTTGAACTGCCACATTGGGCGAAGAGGCCAGTTCTGAATTGTCAACATACACTTGTTTGAAGTTTTAAAACTTCCAAAACTCTGCAAATCTCTTCTTTTCAACAATATAAATACCATTCCTTCATATTTAAATCATATAAACATATGATTGCAAAAATAACAATTTAACTTTGCCTGAAAAGATGCATGAAGCGGTAAGCCAGGTCAGGCCCCAAAGTAGGTTCGACTTAAAAAAATTTTGTTTTCATGCAACTGACCTTTGGAATGCTTTGGGGAGCTTACCCATACCTCTGGAAATGATCGGCATCGTTTTCAGATCATCAGACTGAAATTTACAACTTTCAGGCAATTACGCCACAATTTTCGCATTTAATCGCGAAGACGTAATTTTCAAACCTGTCAAAACCTATTTTTGGAGCTCGCCATCTGACAGGCATGTACTCTGGTATACAAGGATGACTTCTACCAAACGGTTTCTCAAGAAGAGTCCCGAGCGAAGAGATATTAATTTTTGAAAATGCCCAACTGGCTTTGTCGACACTGCGGACCTGATGAAGTCAATGTCCTGGCAACACATGACGCCTTTCTCAAAAATATCAAACGACCTCTGTAGGCCCTCAAATTTGAAACATAGGTACCTTAAAGTACATATTAAATCTTTCAATTCTCAGTTCAATCACCAGACTGACAGGATACAAATGGCGCACTCACCAAAACGGCTACATTAACTGATATAACACTGGAGTGCGGATAACTGAATTTGATGGTAAAATGAGCTCTTTTGAAAACCGATCAAACGGATTGATAAAGGCTTGAAATTTGAAACGTAGCTCATCATTTATACCAACATTATCCTGGAACAAACATTATGGCATGACACTTAATGAGGCAACTTTTACACTTATGCCAAACAGGGCTCCGACTAGCTGTCGAAACAAGGACTTGCCAAAACACACAAACTACAAACGGATTCGGCTTTGAAAACTGAGCAAATGGATTCATGAAGACTTGAAATTTTGTAGGGTAACTCACTTTTATGCATATAATTGAATCCATTTTTAATTTCTCCATGAAAATCAACAGGGAAAAAGATGTAATCGCTCAAAGAAGGGTACTCAATAAAATCTGCATTTGTGCCTAAAATGCACTTCCAACTCACCCCTCAAAATGGGTACCTCATAAACTTATCCAAATTGAATTCTGAAAGTTGCACATAACTGAATAGGCCAAATTAAAGGTGTACATGAATCCCGAGCCTTACCCCTTGAAAATCAACTGGCTCCACTTTACCCCCTCGCAAACTAGGCCTTTCAAACTGACTTATTTGAAGATGCTCGGAGATGAAAAGAAAAAATCTGAAATAGGCCTACAAACTTTGACTCAATTTTAATCAGTCCCAACAGTAGCTCTGACTAGGGATGGTTGATTGCGAGATCAACACAAGAATCCCGATATCTTTGGTTAAGCAGACCACCAAAAAATGGATCATTCTTCCCTCAATTCTTCTCTTCTCATTTCAAAAACAAGGCTTCCTTATTCTACCCAAACAGTAGGGCACTTTATTGAAAACCACACAACTGAAGCAAAGCAACTATACAATAGATACAAACATGCTTAAAACTGAATATATTCTGCTCAAACAATTCTAGAATTTACCTCTGTCAAAAATCTGATTTTCATCACTTGATACCATGATCCAAACAAAGGCACCTTCTAGTAACAACTGAGCATCATTCTTATAATCCACCTCTTTTGTCCCATTACTGAAATAACTAGTGTGCATACCTTTGGTCTAATTTTGAACTTTGTGATCACACATCATTCCAACACAAGTAAAATTATGAGACAAATCACCATAAGGGCTTTCCCACAAGCTGACATACCTTTCAATGTCCCACTCAACTCTATCATTTGCAAGGACATCATCATGCTGAACTTGAAAAGTAAAACACTCATTTTCAACATTGCAGTTCCTATCAGCACATGCCTTATTACCATTAAAATTAATAGAAGAAGGGACACTACTAACCAACTGATGCAAACAAGAAACATGAACATTACCATCCGGATGTGATACTTCAATACGCTGATCACACCTCATACTATCCTTGCTTATCAAACTGAAAACCTTTGCATTCTCAACATCCCATTCATGGAAAAGAATGCATACCTCCGGCTGAAGAAAATCCTCGGCTAACTCTTTCTCTTTCAGGCTTACATCCACCTGAAACACTTTCATTTGTGGTTTGAAAAAGTCATAACATAACCCATGCCTCTTACCTTCATCATGAAATAATTTTTTACAACCCATGCTATTGCTGTTCAGAGTTTCATCATTATTATGGACTGGTTCATCATCTATAACATTTGGCTGATCAGTTATCTCTTCATACAAAGGGTTAGAAACAAAATGAAGAATCCCCTCATGAACATTATGACACTGAAGTCGTTGGTCTGTATCTATATCAGCAATGAATAGAACATTAGCAAAATTGCTAAAGACACCATCCATTCGATCATCATAATCGTCTTCATCAGACAAAGAAGAAATTGAAACGTGGCTGGAACAATCATCAGTTTTCCATGTTTCACATCCATCAGATTTCATCCTATTACTATCATTCTGAAAATCAAGATAGTCATACTTATCTTGCCACGACTGATCTTCTTCACCAATTGAACACTCGTCATCAGCCAAAGAATGAACATGAACATCACTGCCATTTACTTCATCAGATGAGTTTTCAGCATGTTCACTAAAATTTTCTGTCATAAAACCATCCGTTAGATCAACATGTTGTTCATCAAGTGTACAAGCATTCAATTCGCAGTCCTTTTCTGAAGAATCCTCTTCACCATATTGCAGAAGGTCTTCATTAACAGCTCGAAGGCTCTCCAATATCTGAACTTTCTTATCCACAACTTTAAGAGCTTTCTTAAGTTCTGCAATCTTCTGGACTTGCATTGCACCTTTTTGTTCCATGTGAGATTCCGTAGACTTTTGTCCATCCATGTGTGCTATATCTTCATTGCAATTATGCATACCATCACAATTTGTTGAATTCACTTTGTGCATGACTTTCAAAATAGAAAGATCATCATCATGATTACAAGAAGTGAAATTTGAAGTGAAATCTTAAAATAGATTTACTTCATCCTCAAAACAATTAAGATTATCAATATCTAAATGAGGATCAACTATTGTTTGCACTAAACAATTTTGATTTTCATCATATGGCACATTTTCACTTGCACAAACAACAACACTTAGTAATCCCTCTATATTTGGTATTTCAACATCAAATACATTAGCAGCATGTAAAGATTGATGGTCATCACCATCATTATTTTCACCAATATTATCCTAGAGAGTGCATGATTCACTTGGTAGTTGGCAGCCACATAATCAGCATAACCGACATACAAATCAAATGGTACATATCCCTTGTATATATCTACCTCTGTATCAACATTTTCACAACACTTCCCACTGATCATTCCATCACTACTGCGAGAGACAACCAACATTAACAACAAAGGTTCTTGACTCTCATTTAAATTTGAAACACATGCATCAACAAAACCATTTGGAACTGGAAAGCTTGATGCACCTAGACACGGAATGGTTTGTTCAACTTCATATGGTATTCCACCATTGAAGGTGCTTTGGTATGAAACAACAACAGACATGAATCTCTTCGAGATTCCAAACTTCAAGTTATTTTCCATATCCCTAGCTGTGTTAAAGGCTTCATACAAGGTTTTGGGTTCTTTGTTTCTCAATAAGAAACCCATCTTCTCATCAAATGCATTCATATAAACATCCAAACATACTTTATCATCAAGTTTATACTTTCTGGAAATTTTGGACAAATCTTGTGAAAATCTGATATTAAATGTTGGTACCAATTCATCTTCCCTGATTTGTATATAGGTGAATTCTTTCAGCAAGTCGGAATCACTCACCTTCTCATCAAATTGATCCATGAAATCTGAAACTAATTCTTCCCATGAAGTAATAGAATTAACTGGCAAAAAAGAGAACCAATCTCTTGCATCTTCTTTCAATGACTGAATAAACAACTTCATGCATACATCTTCTTGGCAAATTTTGAATTCTCCTATCAAATCCAAAAATCTTTTAACATGTTGACATGCTGATTCTAATTTCTTCCCACTGAATATGGGCAAATACTTTCTAATTTCTATGGGTATGGGATTTGGGTAACCCAGAATATCTCTGAAATTTAGAGCAGCATAATAGTTCGTGATGAAACTTCTCCTATTATACGGTTGTGACACTTCACCAGGCATGGCTCTATGTGGAAATACACAAGGTTGAAAATCTTTACTATTCGTTTTCCTTCTTACTCCCACAAAATGATTATACAATCTTGGATAAAGAATGAAACACTTCAAGCACAAATCCTTATACTGAAACTATTCATAACATTGCTTGACACATAAATTTTCCAAATTTGCATACTATAACAGAAGAACATACACTCTAGACATTTCAGCAGAATAAATATGCAAATGGACTTTGAGATCCTCTCCTTCCCTCTAGACTAGTGTTGTTCACTAAATGGGAAAACTACATTATACATTTTAACTTTCAGAAGAGATGTCTTGCATTTAAGTCATCTGAAAATACCTGGATATTTGTAGCTGTAAAACTTGTAGATCGGAAGATTTACTTCACCTTTGGCACGGTCTTTTATCACAGAGTCGCCACCTCTTGCATAGAGGATATTTTGAACATTAGAACACCATTCAACACACATTCAAATTCTTTATTGTCTCCTTCAATCTCACTGCAACCAATTCACTCTTCCAGGCTATTACTGCACTTTTCTTCTCAAGCTTTTATGATGAAAGCACTTATGTGTGAATCTGCTAATTAAACCATCTGCACCTTAATATGATTCATAAGATTATCTACTAATCTTGTGAAAGTCTTGGAATACAAACTTCCTTCAAGCACCAGTACAGAGACTAGAGTCACCACCCAATAAGAAATTGGGGAAAAATTTGCATACAGCTGCAAGGACTTGCTCACAACTAAGCAATATAACTTTTATTTGTTACTCCTTCATACAATATATGACATGTAAAACATATCATGTTATAGATCCAGAACAAGAACTATTATCTTCATCATAAAACCACTTTCAACTCTATGCATATGCAATGGACTGACTGATTGGATGAAATTAAGCAATTTCTATTCAGCTTCCCCAGCAGAGTCACCATTTTTGTTGTGGTGACTCGGATGGGATAATCTCAACCTTATATGAATCAAATCTTTCTTAACAAGAGGCTCTTGACAGTTCATTTCTTCCCCAGCAGAGTCACCATTTTTGTTGTTCACCAAAAGTGATAACCAAAGTATACCTGCAAATCTATCTATGAGATAGCCAATCTCAATCAATGAAACACCTTAGGGCTTGGACAACATGACAAGGATATGAATCCTTCTACTCTTAAGGCTCTACAAAACCTAGGCAGGTATATCTTTGATGCATTTAATCAGACCTATTACACACAAGACTACATCAATCAAAAGTAGATGGATCTCAAAAGGTTCAAAAACTAAGAGATAACTACAGATGGGCTAGATCCACACTTGCAACTCAACATTTTGAATCATGAGATGGAGGGATACTGCCACATAACATAAAATATAAAAGATATTCTGATTTTGGATTTTTAAATGGTGTTCTGACAACCTTTCAATATTACAAGAGACCAGTGCCTTATCCAGGCCACAGAGTCATGGATAAAACTGGATGAGAAATCTCAGATGCAAGTTCTTTTCAACATTAAATTTTCATGTATCAATGCCTTACATTAATACAATCCTCTGCTCTATCACAAAACCATACTTATATGTATATATCCAATATGCATTCAAAATCATTAATGTTGGGTTCTAGGATTTAAATCCTTCCTTGAAGAATACCCAAAAGACAACATTACACTCTTAGACGAATCTAAAAGAGACAACTCAAATTATCCTTGATAATATGAAATTATATGAATCTGAGTACATTTTGGAGACAATTTCATGGAAACTCACACATGCCTTGCATATGCGTGAACCTGCAAACTGAAACTAAACCTACAGTAAAGGCATCACTGAAAACATAGACGAACACACTGTCATTTGCATTGATAAAAGGATGCCATCACTAGAACTTGCAATTTCGGATTTCTCCCTTTGAGCAAATCTCTCAAAAATTGGAACCCTTAAAACTGAGAAGAATGGGGAATAAGAAGAGGAGGGAAGAAAATCAAATCTGCAACTGAAAATATCAAATATCTCCTCTCGAACTGAATTTTGTTCCCATGGAAACTGCTTCCAAAATATCCCACATTTGTCAAAATTAACTTCATAATTAGATTCTTCATTCTGAGAACTTTCCGAAAATATATAACACTTTATACCTTGGCAAAAAATTGAGTCCTGGGCGAATTAATTCCCCAATGTGCACCATCATTTAAATTTTTCATTTATTAATATAGTCTAAACTATATAATAAACAATTTTAATTTTAATTTTTTTGCCTATGATGTGCTCTGACGCCTTGCCACGTGGCGGCCTCCGATTGGTTGATGGGGTCCACTGGGTGCCACCTGGGATGACTACTCATCATTGCCACATCATCTGCTATGTCACTGCCACTTGGCCGCCACGTGTACACCACCTCAACGCCACATCATTGCCACCACACTGGGACCCACCTGTTGGACATTTGACTGTACCCGCCACCTAGCTTTCGCAACTTCACAGGGTGTAACTCGCATGCATCTTCCTTTCACGAAATAGCGCGCACCGTTGATCCATCTCAAACTTGCTCACTCGTTAAGCCGACCTTCCTCTGCAAAATTTTGCCTGTCTACCTCAAGAAGCGTGCCTACGTGGGGTCCACCTGGACGCCGCTCAGTCATCTCCTCCATCACCTCGGGATCCATGCTCTCATGTGGGCCCACCTTGGGTGCCATCAAGCACCATCCGTCAAAAGCCTTTAAGGCTTTAACATTATAGTATGGTGGAGCCTTATACTTAAATACCAAAAAATTACACTTCCCAGCCAATGTGGGTTAAAACGTTTTGCCTGTAGCTGTGTTTTTGAAGCTTCTCTGAGACTTTAATGGCATTTTTTGGTGAAAGCTAACACCTCCTCCATCCATATTCAAACTCATGGCGGGGAGGGCTTCTGGAAAGGGGCGTTGAACTGGTCCTACCCCCTCCACTTGCATTTATTTGAAAATATTTATAAATGCCTTCACATTTTGCCATGGCTGGGAATGTTGGAATTACACATGTTCTTGCACTTGCTTGAGTTTTTTATTGTTGCTGCTAGAAGGAGGCCACATGAGAAAGGAGGATGGTTGCCATAGCATTTGCTGAGGTTTTGCTTGCTAGAGAAAAAAAAACATGCCACGTGAGGATTTGAAAAATGTTTTTTGGCCATCCACGCACAGGGAGGGGGAGTGTTGCTGTATTTATTTTGGAATATTATCCATGGCCCCTTATTCACTACACAATCTGTCATGCTGCACTCACCTTTATATTGACCAAGGATTTAACATGGGGGATGAAGTGGCTCTACAGCCAGCCAACTGCAATTGTTTTTAAAAAACTTCTACTCCCTCACAACACCATGTCTTGCCAGCAGTACCACGTGAGGGAGGAAAACATTACTATGTTTTCAATTTGCATTTGTTTGAGTGTTATTTGCTGCTGCAAACTACATCTTGCCTGAAGACTTCGTGAGAATTACCTTCACCACACCACATTCCAAAGGGGGAAAAGTGACATTCAGATTTTGTATAAAGTTTTAAACAATTTCTCCACTCTTGCAAAGAAATTAGTGTTTGCATTAGCTTGGGAAAAAGGAGGCCCTAGACCATGCTACAACAGAGAGCTACTGGTTTTACACTTGCCAATTGAATTTGGCTAAAGATTTAATGCTGAAGGTTTTAACTTGCACTCCACAGCCATTGTTGAAATCTTTTGAGGGCTGCCAACACGTGGGAGAAGGAAGGAGCATCTTCACCTATCAATGGTATTGTTGGAGTTTTAATTCCCTTCTCCAAACACTGCACATAAGACTGCCATTTCATTTTTCTAAAAAGCTTTTAAGCTTCCTGTTGAACTACCACATTGGGCGAAGAGGCCGGTTCTGAATTGTCAACATACACTTGTTTGAAGTTTTAAAACTTCCCAAACTCTGCAAATCTCTTCTTTTCAACAATATAAATACCATTCCTTCATATTTAAATCATATAAACATATGATTGCAAAAATAACAATTTAACTTTGCCTGAAAAGATGCATGAAGCGGTAAGCCAGGTCAGGCCCCAAAGTAGGTTCGACTTAAAAAAATTTCGTTTTCATGCAACTGACCTTCGGAATGCTTTGGGGAGCTTACCCATACCTTTGGAAATGATTGGCATCGTTTTCAGATCATCAAACCATTTGGAAATTTTGTTTTCAATTTGCATTTGTTTGAGTGTTATTTGCTGCAACAAACTCCATCTTGCCTGAAGACTTCGTGAGAATTACCTTCATCACACCACATTCCAAAGGGGGAAAAGTGACATTCAGATTTTGTATAAAGTTTTAAACACTTTCTCCACTCTTGCAAAGAAATTAGTATTTGCATTAGCTTGGGAAAAAGGAGGCCCCAGACCATGCTACAATAGAGAGCTACTGGTTTTACACTTGCCAATTGAATTTGGCTGAAGATTTAATGCTGAAGGTTTTAAATTGCACTCCCCAGCCATTGTTGAAATCTTTTGAGGGCTGCCAACACGTGGGAGAAGGAAGGAGGATCTTCACCTATCAATGGTATTGTTGGAGTTTTAATTCCCTTCCCCAAACACTGCACATAAGACTGCCATTTCATTTTGCTAAAAAGCTTTTAAGCTTCCTGTTGAACTGCCACATTGGGGGAAGAGGCTGGTTCTGAATTGTCAACATACACTTGTTTGAAGTTTTAAAACTTCCCAAACTCTGCAAATCTCTTCTTTTCAACAATATAAATACCATTCCTTCATATTTAAATCATATAAACATATGATTGCAAAAATAACAATTTAACTTTGCCTGAAAAGATGCATGAAGCGGCAAGCCAGGTCAGGCCCCAATGTAGGTTCGACTTAAAAAATTTTTGTTTTCATGCAACTGACCTTCAGAATGCTTCGAGAACCTTACCCATACCTTTGGAAATGATCAGCATCCTTTTTAGATCATCAGACTGAAATTTACAACTTTCAGGCAATTACGCCACAATTTTCGCATTTAATCGCGAAGACGTAATTTTCAAACCTGTCAAAACACCTTTTTGGAGCTTGCCATCTAACAGGTGTGTACTCTGATATACAAGGATGAATTCTACGAAAAATTTTCACAAGACAAGTCCCGAGCGAAGAGATATTAATTTTTGAAAATGCCCAACTGGCTTTGTTGACACTGCGGACCTAATGAAGTCAATGTCCTGGCAACACATGACGCCTTTCTCAAAAATAGCAAATGACCTCTGTAGGCCCTCAAATTTGAAACATAGGTACCTTAAAGTACATATTCAATCATTGAATTCTCAGTTCGATCACCAGACTAACAGGATGCAAACAGCACGCTCACCAAAACGGCTACATTAACTGATATAACACGAGTGCGGATAACTGAATTTGATGGTAAAATGAGCTCTTTTGAAAACTGATCAAACGGATTGATAAAGGCTTGAAATTTGAAACGTAGCTCATCATTTATACCAAATTAGCCTAGAACAAACATTATGGCATGACACTTACTAAGGCAACTTTTACACTTGTGCAAAATAGGGCTCTGACTAGCTGTTGAAACAAGGACTTGTCAAAACACACAAATTGCAAACGGATTCGGCTTTGAAAACTGAGCAAATGGATTCGTGAAGACTTGAAATTTTGTAGGGTAACTCACTTTTATGCATATAATTGAATCCATTTTGAATTTCTCCATGATGATCAACAGGGCAAAAGATGTAATCACTCAAAGAAGGGTACTCAATAAAATCTGCATTTGTGCCTAAAATGCACTTCCAACTCACCCCTCAAAATGGGTACCTCATAAACTTATCCAAATTGAATTCTGAAAGTTGCACATCATTGAATAGGCCAAATGAAAGGTGTAGGACATGAATCCTGAGCCTTACCCCTTGAAAATCAACTGGCTCCACTTTACCCCCTCGGAAACTAGGCCATTCAAACTGACTTATTTGAAGATGCTTGGAGATGAAAAGCAAAAATCTGAAATAGGCCTACAAACTTTGACTCAATTTTAATCAGTCCCAACACTTTCCTTCGGATCCATGGGTTGACTTAGAAGATGTCAACTTCATATCCCATGGGCATGATCTCGACAATTTGGGGCTCCACTGCTTACATCAAGCATTGATCCTTATCTACCATGAAGAAAATGGTTTGCTCATACTTTTCAACCACCTGCCTAGGAATCCTTTCCCTATTCTTCATTGAGGCTTGGAAGATTTGGAAGTGTCCGTAAAGAGAATATATTCTCATAGTACCATCACCAATTCACCATAGACCTTCCTTGACCTACATGGCCACTGGTGTATCATAGGCCCAATGGACCTTTCCATGTATACTAGGTATCTCTTGAAAGAAGAATTGTGCCAAGCAAATAAGGAGTGTACCATATTTAAAAGTATGCTTTTTGTCCTCCTTTATCTTCTTCAGATTGCTCAATAATTTATTAGAAGTGTCATGGATAGGTCATACATGGAAAGAGAGGGGGAGAGAGAGAGAGGGAAAGGGGGAGATAGAGGGAGAGATAGAGATAGAGGGCAAAATGAAGAAGGGGACTTAGAGAGAAAGAGAATGGGATGGAGACATCTAAGAGAGGGGGAGAGAGAGAGAGAGAGAGAGAAAGAGAGAGAGAGAGAGAGAGAGAGAGAGAGAGAGACTTAAGAGGTAGATGGAGGGGAGGTGAGAGAGAGAGAGAAAGAAAGATAGAGTGAGAGATAGAGAGAGTTTTAATGAGAGGAAGGGATGGAAGGAGAGTATAAGATACTAGAGAGAGAAGTACAAGGAGATGGAGAGAGTGAAAAAGAAAGGTAATAAGAAAGGGAGAGAGGGAGAGAATGAGAGCGATAAAGATACACCTCAAAGAAGGGGAGAGTGAGATAGAGAGAGATAAAGAATGTGTGAGAGAGAGAGAGAGTTGATAAAAGAGGAGAGGGAGAGCTGATAAAAGAGGAGAGAGAGATAGATAGATAAAGGTTGATAGCTAGACACTTGATAGAGGGGGGAGAGACTTGAGAGAAAGATAAATAGAGTGAGAGGGGGAGAGAGAAAGTGAGTTAGAGGGAATAAAATAATTGATAGAGGAAGAGAAAGGGAGGGAGAGGAAGAGGGAGAGAATGGGAGAGAGAGAGACACCAAAGAGATGAGGAGAGAGTGAGAGATAGATATATTTTAGAGAGGGAGAGAAAGCGAGAGATAGACAAAAGAGAGAAAGTGGGTGAGGGAGATGAGAAAGAGAGGGAGAGATACCTAAGAGAGGGAAGAAAGTAGAGAGGGAGAGGCCTAAGAGACAAAAAGGTAGGGATTAAGGAAGAGAGAGGGAGAATCTAGGGAAGAGATGAGAGAGATAATACTTATACGAGCATGTTGATTACTGAAATTTGACTAAGTTTGAAATTTATAACAATACTCAACAAACTAAAATCTTGATTATAAATCTTAGAGATCTGGAACCACTCTCAAACATCCTGACAATAATTAAGAAAGATAAAAGACAAAGAGAAATGCTACTAATATTGAAAAGTTATATTTTATGTATATATCCTGCCAAAAAACCTAGTGAAATGCTAAATGAAGTGCATACAAGTCCATATTACTAATTTAGATTTTATTGATAGACAAACACGTATGTGATTTACAAACTAAAACTGCGTACGTGGTTTTCATTTCTAAATTGAGTACATGATTAGTATACTTTAAACCCCTTACATGGTTTATCTTTGGTTAGGCTCGGCAAAATGAGCCTAAACACCTATACGGGGTTTTTTAAATTTGAAATACCCCATGTGTGGTTTGTGGTTTTTCATGTTTTTTTGGGGTGTGTCAACTTTTTTGCACACCATCTTGGTGCACACACCCAAGATTGATGTTAAAAATGATTGAAAACAACTATCTTGACATCGCTTAGGGTTAAAATGATGTCCAACCAAATTAAAAGTTGATCATGATCATGAAATGATTTATTTTTGTTCCAAATTCGAAAGTTTTCTTAAGAGGTTTATGACATAATTTTTTATTTTCTACTCTCTCATCTATTTTCTATAGATCTGCAAATGATCTAACCATAGAAATGCATGACCTCTCATTTTTTCAGTGTATATCTAACATTTTGATATTCTTTAGTATTGTCATACTCAAAATACTTCTCCATTTAAGAGAGCCAATCTAGGGACATAATTCAAAAATGATGTCAAGAAGACCTAATTCAAATTTGAGAAAATAGGATCAAATAGGAAAAGAATGCGAAAGAATTACACAATGTTAACTATGATAAAGATTAAATGTGTAACATAGAGGAAGTGTCAGTAAGTGTAAAACTTAATAATAGAAAGTGTGTACATCTTAAAGTATGACACCACAAGCATTATCCAATTTTAAATGTCTATAACATGCATTGACATCACATCACATATAATCTCATCTTTATAATTTCTAATTTTAAAACTTATCAAATTGTGCTCATTTATTAAAAGATGGCACTTCTTTTGGAACCAAGAAACTTAATATAGACTAGGGTTCTTGTATCTCTATAATTTTAACTTATATACAATTTCTTTAGACATAATATTATTAGTTCTACTATTGTCTATAATAGATCTGTAATATTTCCCATTCATTTTACACCTTTTTCTAAATAAATTTCTTGCTAGCTTTCATTTTGTTTTCTCTACAAACTCTTCATAGAAAATAAGATTCTCCATCCCTAGTGTCCTCTCCACTCATCTGCTGATTAACACTTTCTTCATTAGCTTGTTCTAGGTGAATGATACTCCCCTATGTCTCCAATGTCTTCTCCACACCTTTTCTTATTGACACTTTCTTCATTGGCTTATTGCCTCTATAATTTTAGGGTCGTTGCCTCTGGGTCCTCTACTTCTATGGCCACATTCTCTTAGGCCATATTAATTCACCATATGTTGTTGTGGGTCTTCTTCTTTTCGCTCATCAACAATTACATGTCATCTTCAATTTATTGTTCGTTAAACAGATGTGTTTTTCTTTTATAACATTCTCTCTTGTTAAAACTGAAATAATGGGGCGTCATTTCATATGGAATCCTTTCTTTTCTACCATGTCATCCCCAATTTATTGCTGGTTAAATAAATGTGTTTTCTTTTGATAACATTCTGTCTTTTTTAAACTGAAATAATGGGGCCTCATTTCATATAGAATCCTTTCTTTTATGCCAGGTCATCCCCAATTTAATGGTTGTTAAATAAATGTGTTTTTTATGATAACATTCTATCTTTTTAAAACTAAAATAATGGGGCTTCACTTCTGTTAATGTTGGATGTCCTACCTCATTAATTAAAAAATTAGTTTTATAAATCTTATTTATTATATTTTTCAATTTATTAAGATAACTAGTGTTATTTTTATTATAAGCCTTCGACAATATATTAAATCTAATAATTCTACAATCTTAATTCTATTTTAAGATTAACAAATCTATTTTTAGGTAACATAAAATGAATATCATTATATTTGATTGTAACATTTCTTCAAATTATTTAAATTATTAAATATTTAATTAAATTTAATTTTATAATACTTAAATCTCAAAACTAATAAACTATTTTATAATAAACCAAAATAACTTAAAAAATGATGAACTAAGCATGTACAATTTAAAATTTTTTAAAATGAAAATATAATAAATAACAAAAATTACTTAATGTAAAGTATAATGCTAGGTCCTTGGAGGGGCCTTCCTAAAAAATAGAGGCTAGAGTTGGAGAAGGAGGTGCTGAGATTTTAATTTTAAAACTGGTGGTCCCATGAATTTTGTAGTAGTTCAGCTCAAAAGTTTAAACTCCCAAAAGAAGTTGTTAAACTCTAAAATTTAAGGAAACCACTGATCTCATGAATGTAATATTTTTGTATGTGCATAATAAAAACAAGTAAAAAATGAACAAGTAAAAATAATTTATTTCCCTCCAAAACTATTTTTTTAATAGAAATTAAGTTAATAGAAGATTTTGTATGTGCATAATAAAAACAAGTAAAAATACTTTATTTCCATCTAAAACTATTTTTCAATAAAAAATAAATTTAGATGTTTAACAAGTAGGATGCGTCTATTTTTATTAAAGATCTCAAATAATCTCATAGCACAATTTTTATTTATTCATAAAACCACGTCTTCTTTAAAATAGAGCTTAAACCCCTCTCATTCAAATCATTCCATGATATCTTCTCACTCTCTTATTCTCTAAATAAATCCAGATAAAATACTAGGAATACTACGAATACCTCCTATAGAAGAAAGAAGAATGATTGGCTACAATAGTAATGTTTATGGTGATGTGCAGCTAGAGTAACACAGAAAGCTATTATCAGGTTCCTGACAACACTTTTGGGTAGGGGTGATAAGGCATTATGAACAAACTAACATGGTGTCTTTACTATATCTTGTACAACTGCCACATGGTTTAAACTGACCATACCCATTAGATATTTCTAAGCAAATTTATGATAAAGTAAAATGGTATGAATATATCTCTCCCATCACCATAATTGGTGAAAGAAAAATAAGAAGAATAAGAATGCAAGCATACAATAAACAGCCCATGACAACTTCTTTGCCTGCCATTTGTTTTGAAATTACAAAATTATATGCAATGATAATATAGACAAGTATTTATCTATTAAAGTGTGAATTATTTAGGGAAGTTTCTACATTTTCTCTCAACACATTGGAAACTTTCTTGTTTGACATTCAATTGTTTAGCGATTGAAATGCATTCAATTGGTAAGGTTGTCAAATATTCTAGCAGATGTTTCTATTGTTTCTATTGTTGTAAAATAGTATTGAATCCTAATTTTAGATATACAAATTATGAACATGCATCAGTTTCGTACTTTTTTCATTGTTTTTCTAGGTTGTGTTTAAATAATTATTTGTTTTGCAAGTGTCGAGTGAGCAAGCTCTTCCAAATTTGGCATTGCGTGTAATACCCCACCAAGAACCCCGAAGGAAAAACCCACAACAAGGGTGAAACAACTTTTTTTTTATAAAGTATAAACATATCAAGTGCATTAAACACCACAAAGAACAAAACAACACAAGCAGACATACACCATAATTCCTTAACAGTTACCAACGAAGAATTAACCAAAAGATAAATTCCACAACTATGATTAATCCAATAATCCATCATAAAACAATGAACATAAGAAGCCATATGCAATAACAGATACACCACTGAAAGATTGGAAGGATAAAACATAGATTCTCTTCAATAGGATTTACACATATCATAAAGGAAACTAATAAATAAAATCCCAAACTAGGATTGCATTGCTCTTCCAATACATGGCTCTCAATATACATATAAAGTTACAACTTAACCAAATACAAGGTTACATAAGATCATGATACAATGACTACATAGGTCTCCAAAGAATAATAATCTCCAACATGAGATAGAGCATGAGTCATGAACAAAAGGAACACCAGCGAAGCCAATCCCCGCATGAAGATATAAACAAGAAAATCTGATGGGAAGTGGCACTACCACCCAACCATGTGATCCTAAATGGGAAATCACCCTACCGTGCTAGGAGATAGTAGAGGACCCTTAAGCAAGCAAAAAATATGACATGACCAACAAAACAATACGACTCCATGACAGCAAAATACGACTCCACAATAATCCAGGTGACTCAACATCACACATACACAAGTGAATCGACATCACACACACAAGTGAATTGACATCACACAACCAAGTTAACCTAAAGAGAGAGTATCATCACATAGCTTATGATGGTTACCATGGTCGGTCTCCATAGGTCCCGACACACTATCCTAGTAACCTTTCTCGAACCTCCCACTCCAACTAAGTCTCATGCGGACCCTACCAGCCTTTCATGAAGATAAGGTGGTCGGTTTGCCATTCCAGGCCTTCTCACTAAATTATGAACCTTGTACAAGTACTCACCTATGCGTGAGGTACAATATCTTATTTAATGTTTATGAACTACCCACTAATCGATTAATTAGATTATCACTTGTTATCTGATCTTTTATGGGTCATCCTGCGAACCTCTTTGGGTGTAGCCCCCACTCGAAAGCCACTTTCTCAAAGGACACTTAAAAAACATGGTCATTCCACGAGGACCCTATGGCGAAGTAGACAGCCATAATACCACTATCCAAAAATAAGTGGTCAAAACAAGGACATACTGATCCTTGGTTAACCATAAGGCAAAGATACTACATGGTTAAGACAAGGAAGTCATCATATATCACTTGGTCAAAGATACCAAATATGCCACCGCACAGACCAGAAATAACACAATATAACTCTTTGCAAGGAAAGATAATTTCACGAAATCCACACTCAGACAATCTTTGAGAAAATCAGCATCGTAAGCACTTGCAACTTCAATGAATGAAAATTAAATAAAACACTCTTTTACAACATTCACATCTATTCAATTTCCAAAATAATATTCCATCAAGAATGAAATCCACATTAAATATTCAACCGAATAAAACATGATTTCCTAATAGTCATTTTAATCCATTTCCAGAATATATCCAAATTAACCAATTTGAATTACTAATTCATGCCTTGATTTCCATAGATAAATTTATTAAACCACATAATAAAAAACACTTTAAAATCACTATTTTATTTATAATATAAACAACTTTTTAAAAATATTTCATTTATAAAATTTAAGTTCATAGCGCATAAAAATTTGTACCACGAAAGGTACAAGGTCACGCACAGACCAAGGGCAACCCGTGGTAATGCCGCTATCGAGGCAGTAGACACTATCTGTCAGTAGTGCTGCTACCGCCGATAGCATCCTCTACCAACCAGTAGCACTGCTACCAACCGATAGCAATTCTATCGACTATTAGTGTTGCTACCATCTGTTAGTAATACTACCGATCGGTAGTACTGTTACCTGCGGGTAGCAAACACTACTAACCCACATGGTGGGACTAGCTTACCCTGGGGTAAGGTAAGGTCCACATTACAAATAAAATACATGCCTTCATAGCATATAAAACCACTTTTACGTGAACACTATTCATCTCTGGTTGATTTCACGAGCACACTCACACACAATGCCAAATTCAAATTTCAAAGGGATATTTACCAATAAGGTAAATGTTAAATTAAAATCACACCAAAACCCAATAAATAAAGATTTAGGCAACAATAGCAGTGAAGAGGGTAAAAGACTTGTGAGGTGGTTTAGGTAGCAAATATGCAAATCAAACATATAATCATATGAAATCCAAAGACATAATTTAAAATGCTCAAAACAAGAATGAAATGCATATACCTCACAACCAATACCTTCTCCTTCGGATGGAGCTTGATGAAGTGAAGACACCTTTGGATGATGCTCCACTTGATATTCTCCTCTTGCTTGCTTGATGTGGATGGCTCTCCAATGTTGTGCATAATATGAAATGGATTTTAGGAGGATGTTATGAATAAAATGGTTAAGTGTGGATGAGATATGATTTGGACATGATAAGGTTGCTAAGATGATTTCCTAGGCTCAAAATGGCAGCATAAGATTATTGAATTTGGAAATGAAAAATGAAGAGATGACATCCTCAATTTATAGGAAGAGGAGAGGAAAAATGGATGGCTAGGATGGATTCAAGATGAAGGGCTAGGATTGCTTGTGAGATCCCACAAGGCCCAAGAGAGGGTGTGGAGACTAAGAGATATGCCTTAAAGGCATTTCTTGTCTCCACACTCCTCAAGGTACATTGGAAAGACTTCCCAAGGTACCTTGAGAAGAGCAAAGTGCATTGGGAAGACTTCCCAATGTGCCTTGAGAGGAGCAAGGGATGTGACATTCCTTGAAGAATGGGGAGGAGGAATTTAAAATTCTCCAAAAAGGGATAATCATGGGGATTGGAGGAATAAGAAGGAATTGAAAATTCTTTGGGAGAGGAGATGCCTAGAGGATTGTGAGATTTTGAAAATCTCACATTCAACTAGGAAAAGAGCATTAAAAGCTAGTGGTTGGATGGAAGGGACAAGGAGCTGACTTGGTGGCTAATAATGATGATTAGCCATTAGTAACTCATTAGGAGGGGGATTAGAGGAAATGTTCGGTGGGATTAGGATTTGATGGAGGATTTGACTAGGAGAGAGAATGAGTGGAGGGAATAAAAAATTAGAAGAATAAGGTTAAATGAGTTTAAGGAATTTCTAGAGGACTTTATTAGGTTAATGATGAATTAAGAAGATGATTTGTAGGAATCATGTAGGTTAAATAATTAATTGAAATTAATTAGCCAAGAGGAAGATTTGTGAGAATTTAACCTTTTAGAAGAATAAAGAAAGAGATTGATTTATTAAATAAATCAGTCACATACTATAGTGACAATATTAATTATATTTAATTAATATTGAGGAGAATTTGAATTAACATAATTAATTAATTAATCATGCGAGGAGTTAAAAGTAATTAAAAATAATTACTTTTAGGTGTCTACAAGCAGAATTTAATAGATAAGAGAAGGGTTAAGATAAATTTCCTCACTTCCATACACAGGAAGAATTTCTTGCATCAAGCAAAAGGAAATAACCATTTTTTGTCGGCATAAACCCCAAATCTAGGGACATTGGATACTATAAAGACACAACAATCTAAATCTAATTCATTCTATTCTAAATAGAAGAGGTAAATCAAGAAGTTTATTTTCATGAACAAATAACAAACAACAAATAGAGAAATGAACCATTTCTTTCCTATAAGAAAACATAAGATATGAGTTTCACAAAATCAACAATAATAAACACTCTTTCTTCCATTCCAATCATTCCACAAGAATCTACAAGAAGATTTGCATTTTTTTTTCAACACATAGGAAGCAACTGAAAAATTCAAATTTAAATTTCAAGCAAGAAGAGATTATCCAACCTTGAAGCAAACTAGCAACCAAAATGATGGAAGAATCCCAATCCTTGCAAACCAAATCCAATTCCAGCTCCTCTTTCAGAATGGTTTTCCAAATTTGTCTTTCAAAATTTCTACTTCGTCATTCCCGTGAACTTTCAGTAATAAATGGGAAAAAAATTTCAACCTAAACTTTCTAGTTTAAAAGTCTTTCTCCACCAGTCAAATTAAAATATTTAAAAAGTAAAAAGCCATCAAATTTACTCATTTTTCAAAAAACAATAAAAATGCAAAAGTCAAATGGAAAGGTAAAAAGAAAATATTTTATTTATATTTTCTAGTTTCCATAATACTTTCTTTCAACATAAGCATTTATCATTTAAATGGCAAGGCAAATACTTATTTCCTTCCACAAAATATTAATACAATTATTCATAATAAACTAAATGAATTTAACCATTTAATTCTAGCAATTCATTAATTTAATTAAATCCATAACCTCAAGAGCATAATAATTAACTAATTATGCCAACATAAAAATAACATCATCCATTCAATTAAATAGCCATAAAATAAATGGAAACACGCAAATGAGGAATGATCAAATGACGACTCATAAATAAACAAACCTAGTACTATGACTCGCATACTGGCTAGACGAGAAAGACAACTGACTGACAACACTCACATGAGTGTAACTGCAGGTCAAGAAAGGGTCCAAAAACTATCTCATCCACTCCCATCAAACATATAAGGCATGTTTAAACCTGTGAAACCAAGTGGATTCGATACCCCGTGCCTACCTAGTACTAGTAGCTGCAATATCCTGCACCAAAGAACCACACGTGCATATAGGAAAGTATATATACAGACATGGCACACACACCGATGAAGGAGAATCATGACATTCCTTGTCTCACCAGAGTGAGTGAAGGAAAATCATCCCCTCGCATTCCATACACATGAAAACACGCAACATATAAATAATGCATCGCATATATAAGGTAAAAGTGTCAGTCCATGATAATGATCCACTAAAACAACATTAACCATAAACACTGAGATACTGCATGAAAGCATACACCACCAATCCAGATAAAGAATTCAATAACCACATAAAAATTGAATCAATATACACTAATGTTCCACTGAATAGTCAACTGAAGTCAATCAAAAACATACTTCAAGAGTCTGATCAAGGAGGGGTACTACATCCTCCCCCCCAAGCCTAGGCTTACTCTTGGAAGCTTAAAACAGATAAGAATAAAGCTCTGTCATCTTCACTACATCTTCCCACATCACTGAGGTCTCATCACTTGGGTCCCAAAGGTCCCTTACCTGATCGATGGTACGACCCCTAAGGGTCAAATCCCGATGTCGAAGAATGCGCACGGGCTCCATGGAAAGTTTCCTGTCCTAGACCTGCAAAGCATTCCAATCAAGAACATGAGTCATATTAGGATGATAAGGTCAAAGAACTTAAACACGAAAGGCATCGTGGATGTGGGATAGACTTAGTGGCAAGGTAAGATGGTAGGCTACAGGTCCTATCCTCTCAAGGATCTCAAAAGGGCCTACAAAATGAGGTGCCAACTTGGAACCCTTTCCATAACAGATCAGACTCTTCCATGGATGCACTCTTAAGAGAACATAGTCGCCAACTAAAAATTGATGATCCACTCTATGAGCATAGACATACTTCTTATGCCTATCTTGAGTAGCAACCAAATGCCCATGAATTTGTTCAACCTGCTTCTCCATCTCACAAAGCATATTCGGTCCTAAACGCACTCTATCCTCCAACCAATCCCAACTCAAAGGAGTACAGATAGGATGACCATACAATGCCTGGAAGGGAGACATGCCTATAGAGCTATGATATCTGTTATTATAAGCAAACTCCACAAGGCAAAGATACTCCTCCCAGTGCAACTGCTGATCTATAACATACATGCAAAGCATGTCCTCCAAAACCTAATTCACATGCTTAGTCTGACCATCGGTCTTTGGGTGATAAGTTGAACTAAATTTCAACTAGGTTCCCAAAGCATGCTGAAGTGAGGTCCATAATGCTGAAGTAAAGATAGGATCTCTATCAGAAATGATCTGCTTTGGGATCCCATGTAATCTCACCACGTCTTCTAAGAAGACTCGGGGCACCACTGCTACTGTATAAGAAGATCGAATAGGAACAAAATGAGCAACTTTTTTCAATCTATCAATAATGACCATGATGGCATCATGACGATGCAAAGAAACAGGCAACCCTACTATGAAATCCATGGAAATGATATACCATTTCCAATTAGGTATCAAATTAGGGTATTAAAGCCCTATAGGGTGCTGATGCTCTGCCTTCACCTACTGACTAGCCCAATGATATATCTATCCAAGATTTGCATGCATCTTTTTGACACCAGGGTGTGTCGAATAAGGTGCACGATGGGCCTCAGTCATGATCATAACACGAAGACCCTCCAAAGTAGCTACATAGATCTATCCAAGGTGTCAAAGAAGACCATCTGACCCAAGAGTATATCCAAAATATCTACCCTCCAATGGTCTTTTGGACTCTGCCATGGCTCTAACATCCTTATACCAGGTGTCCTAAGGAAGAACTCCAAGAATTCTCTCACTAAAGTCCACACCAAGGGACAATACTGCAACCTCATGCTGCCTACGGCTCAAAGCATCTACCACTACATTCTCTCTCCCCTGAATATAACAAACCCAAAAATCATAATCATAGAGGAATTCCATCCATCTTCACTATCGAGCATTCAAGTTAGGCTGTGTGAAAATATACTACAAACTTCGGTGATCACTATGCAGCTCAAACCGATGCCCCAACATGAAATGTCTCCATCTAACCAACACATGCACTATAGCTACCAGCTCCAAGTCATGAACTAGATAGTTCAACTCATGATCGTTGAGTTTGTGAGACTCATAGGCAACCACACATTCATCCTGCATAAGCACTGCACCTATATCTTCTAAAGAGGCATCTGTGCATACCATGATATCTCTGGATGGATTAGGAACTACCAAAATTGGAGCACTAACAAGGAGTTCCTTTAAGGTATGCAAAGCTAATTTGCATTGCTTTGACCAAAAGAACTTCTTCCCTTTCCTCTGAAGAGAAGTACTCAGGTGGCCTATCCGAGAACAACTCTGAACAAAGCAATGGTAATATCTGGTCAAACCCACAAAACTTTGAACCTCAGAAACATTGGTTGGCGCTGGCCAATTAACAATGGCTTGGATCCTAGAAGGATCCATGGATACACTTTCTCCGAAAAGTATATGACCAAGATAGCTCACCTCTGAATGGAAGAAGTCACACTTCTCCAAATTCACAAAAAGCTAATTCTCCCTCAAGCACTGCAATACCTGACGCAAGTGACCCTCATGTTCTTCCATAGATCTAGATTAAATCAATATGTCATCCAAGAACACAAGGAAAAAATGGTCCAGGTAGGTGAAAAGAACACCATTCATAAGACTCATGAAAACCAAAGGCGCGTTCATCAACCCAAATGGCACCACTGTGAACTCATAGTGACCATCACGAGTACAAAATACCGTCCTATGAATGTTTGCATCATGAATGTGCAACTGATCATACCCAGATTTCATATCAATCTTAAAGAACACCTTGGGGTGAACTCACAAAGCTGGTTCCCACTTTTTGGTACATCCTGATTTTTGTTGAAATCATACATTTTTTGGAAAATGTAATTATTTAAGCTTTAAGAGGTCCCATTTGAAGTAATTAATTGAAGAAAGTTAGATCAAAGGCTCTTAGATCAAAATTTCTTGGATAGAACCTCTCTACTTCTAAATCATACTTGCAATGGAGTCTCCTTTGCATCTATCAAATGCTGATAAAAAACCAATTTTACATTAGCTTTTGAGGGGTCAAACGAATTCATTTAGAAGTTTTGTTTTCTTGAGGATTTAGTCCTTATTATAAGCTTTCCAAATAGTATAATTTTTAATATATTTAAGTTTATTAATATATTTTTATTTTATTTTTTATGAATGTAGGTTTTTCACCAAACATGAACTTCTTTGTTCAATGCATTGGGAAAAATAACAAACTAATTCAAAAAAATTCTGAAAAATATCTATGCCCTAGGTATTGATGTCTTCTTTCTAACAAAAAAAATAAAACTTAATTTTGATAAATATAGAGCAAGTTATGTGTTCAAACGTACACCTATATCTAAATTATAATTAGTCGGACTTCAAAACTTAATAAAACAAAAAATATTCAACATATCACTATCAAACCAACTGCATGCCCTGGGTATTGATGTTACAAACCAAAATTTAAAAGAGATAAGTTTTTATCATTTATAGAAAAAAATTTATACGTTTCGGGATGCACATCACTCTTAAAAAATGTTGTTTCCTATAAAACACTACTTTTGAGAGAGATGGAAAAATCAATAAAATTTTATTCAAAAAAATTTGAAAAAAATATATTTAGAATCTACAAAAAGGATGTTACAAATCACTAGTTTACATCATCTTCAAATTCTTAACGATTTAAAAGTTATAGGTGTCAGAAAGTGAAGGTTTTTTGCAAAATGTTCATCTAAGTGTCAAAGTTGGTCAAAAAGTGGGAACCAGTATTGTGAGTTCACCCCTTGGCTCCCTTCAGTTGATCAAAAAGATCATCTATCTGAGGCAATGGATATCGATTTTGGATGGTTACCTTATTCAGCTATCAGTAATTAATGAATAACCAAAGATAACAATACTTTTTCTTAATGAAGATAACTAGCGCACCCCAAGGAGAAACACTAGGAAGAATGAACCCCTTGGCAAACAACTCCCCTACCTACAAATTCAACTCACTCAAATCTTGAGTAGTCATTCGATGGTTCTCTTGAAATAGGTTTCACACCAGGAACCAAGTCAATGCAAAAGTCTATGTCTTGCTTTGGAGGCATACTGAGAATATCCAAAGGAAACACATAAACATACTCTCGAAGAATAGGGTGACCATCAAGAGTGATTTATCGACTCTCTTCCTCATCCACATCCTCAAGAGCAACTGCAAAAATATGACACCCTTGACACATGCACCACCTAAGTTGCATAGCGGAAATCATATGTAAGGATATCGATCACTCAACTCCAACAATCCCCACTCTCCTGCCATGGTCATCTAAACACTCTATTGTCTTTAGATGATAGTCTAAATGAGCATTGTGAGATGATGACCAATCCATCCCCAACACAACTCCATAGAACCCAAAATGATAGACTCAAAGGTCAACTGAAGTGACAAAGGGTCCTAAGTCCAACTCACAACTGGGAATGAAGGCACCTACAAACACGTGCACACCGGTAGCCAACTCTACTTGCCACCTATCCACCTGCTTAGCAAACACAACCCCGCATCGCTCTACAATATATGAATAAATAAAAGAATTCGAAGCACCGGAATCAAAACTTTATTGGGTGGTTTTAGCCCATGGTTTTGTAATAGCGTTTGACAATTTCTTGCATTGTATCTCCTATCAGAGATAGGAATACCACACAACACACTTGTGATCTCAATCATGGTACTCTGATGCTCAGCCTGGTGGTCATCCACTGCTGCAAATACTCTATGGGATCTACCTGCATCCCCTAATGTTGGATCTAATGCGGCTGGTCTCTGGCTACCCATCTGGTCAGAATGTTGAGGGCACTGAGCGGCTTTGTGGCCAAACTGACCATGGGAGAAGCAAGCTCCTCTACCAGGTCCTCTACTCCCAGATGGTCCACTGGACTTTTAAAAGCTATCCCCACTAGGCACACAAGATGCACCCTAAGAGGACTACCCTGAAAAAGCCTGCCTACTCTTCTGCTAGTTCCTACTCTTCTGAAATTGAGAGTTACCACCCTGTTGTCCCTGAGACTGCTTCGGTCTCGGTGACTGTTGTTGTTGTCTTGATTAACAGACTAATCTCATTCCACACTCGCATGAGTGGGTGGTTGCAAAGGACTATGGCGGTTGTAACCTCGACCCTATCCTCCTCCTCTACCTCTAGTGCGGCCAACAACATGACCACCTCCCTTGCCTTTCCTAGCCATGACCTTACACTACACAAGAGAAAAAGGTTCAGCTCAAAGGCAAAGAAATAAGAAAGGAAGTCACACCACTAAGACCTACACAAAAGGTCTAGGTGAATGGTCTCACTACAAACCCAGAGTACCCAGTGTTGAACCATGGGCTCTGATACCAAATGTAATCCCCTGCCAGGAACCCCGAAGGAAAAACCCACAACAAGGGTGAAACAATTTTTATTTTTTTAAGAGTATAAACATATCAAGTGTATTAAACACCACAAAGCACAAAACAACACAAGCAGACATACACCAGAATTCCTTAACGGTTACCAACAGAGGATTAACCAAAAGATAAATTCCACAATTATGATTAATCCAATAATCTAGCATAACACAATGAACATAAAAGGCCATATGCAATAACATATACACTACTGAAAGATTGGAAGGATACAACATAGTTTCTCTTCAATAAGAATTTACACATATCACAAAGGAAACTGATAAATAACAGCCCACACTAGGATTACATTGCTCTTCCAAAACATGGCTCTCCATATACATACAAAGCCACAACTTAACCAAATACAAGGTACATAAGATCATGATACAATGACCACATAGGTCTCCAAAGAATAATAATCTACAACATGAGATAGAGCATTAGTCATGAACCAAAGGAACACCTGTGAAGCCAATCCCTGCATGAAGGTATGAACAACAACATCGATGGGAAGTGGCACTACCACCAGACCATGTGATCCTGAACTGGAAATCACCCCACCATGCTAAGAAATAGCAAAGGACCCTCAAGAAAGAAAAAAGTATGACATGGTCGACAAAACAATACAACTCCATGATAGCACAATATGACTCCATAATAATCCAAGTGACTCAACATCACAAATACACAAGTGAATCGACATCACACACACAAGTGAATCAACATCACACACCCAAGAGAACCTAAAGAGAGAGTGTCATCACATAGCTTATGATGGTTACCATGGTCGGTCTCCATAGGCCCCAACACACTGTCTTGGTAACCTTTCCCGAACCTCAAGCTCCAACTAAGTCTTATGCGGATGCTACCAGCCTTTTGTGAAGACAAGGTGGTTGGTTTGCCATTCAAGGCCTTCTCACTACATTATCAGCCCTGTACAAGCATTCACCTATGCGCGAGGTACAATATTTTATTTAATGTTTATGAACTACCCACCTAATCAATTAATTAGATTATCACTTTTTATTTGAATTTTGATGGATCATCCTTCCAACCTCTTTGGGCTCAGCCCCCACTTGAAAGAAACTCTTTCAAAGGACACTAAACTAACATGGTCACTCCATGATGACCCTATGGCGAAGAAGATAGCCATAACACCACTATCTAAAAATAAGTGATCAAAACAAGGACATACTGACTCTTGGTTAGCTATAAGGCAAAGCCACTACATGGTTAAGACAACGAAGTCATCATATATCACTTCATCAAAGGTACCTAATATGCCACCACAAGATGACTGAACCATAGACCAGAAATAACACAATATAACTCTTTGCAAGGAAAGCTAATTTCACTAAGTGCGCACTCAGAAAATCTTTCAGAAAATCAACATCATAAGCACTTGCAACTTCAATGAAGGGAAATTAAATAAAATATTCTTTTTCGACATTCACATCTATTCGATTTCCAAAACAATATTCCATCATGAATGAAATCCACATTAAATATTCAACCGAATAAAACATGAATTTGTAATAGAAATTGTAATCCATTTCCAGAATATATCTAAATTAACCAATTTGAATTACTAATTCATGCCTTGATTTCCATAGATAAATTTATTAAACCACACAATAAAAATCACTTGAAAATCACTATTTTATTTAACATATAAACCACTTTTTAAAAACATTTCATTTATAAAATTTAAGTTTATAGCACATAAAAATTTGTACTGCAAAGGGTACAAGGTTACGCAGGGACCAAGGCCAACCCGTGGTAGTGTTGTTGCCGAGGCAACAGACACTACCTGCAGGTAGTACTACTACTGCTGGTAGCAAGCCTATTGACCGATAGTGCTGCTACCGTCGGTAGCAGCCACTACCAACCGGTAGCAATCCTATCGATCAATAGTACTGCTACCATCTGGTAGCAGTCCTACCGACCGGTAGCACTGCTACCGTGTAGTAGTACTGTCGACCGTAGTACTGCTACCTATGGGTAGTAGACACTACTGACTCGCATGGTGGGACTAGCCCGCCACAGGATAAGGTAAGGTCCACGTTACAAATATAATGCATGCCTTCATTGCATATAAATCATTTTTACATGAACACGATTCATCTCTAGTTCACTTCACATGCACACACACAGTGCCAAATCCAAATTTCAAAGGGATATTTACCAATAAGATAAATGGTGAATTAAAATCACACTAGAACCCAATAAATAAAGATTTAGGCAACAATAGCAGAATTTAACAGATAAGAGAAAGGTTAAGATAAATTTATTCACTTCCATACATAGAAAGAATTCCTTGCATCAAGCAAAAGGAAATAACCAATTATTGCCAACATAAACCCCAAATCTAGGGCAATTGGATACTAGAAAGCACACAACAATCTAAATCTAATTCATTCTATTCCAAATAGAAGAGGTAAATCAAGAAGTTGATTTTCATGAACAAATAACAAACAACAAATAGAGAAATGAACCATTTCTTTCCTATAGGAAAACATATGATATGAGTTTCTTAAAATTAACAATAACAAACACTCTTTCTTCCATTCTAATCATTCCACAAGAATCTACAAGAGGATTTGCATTTTTTTTCAACACATAGCAAGCAACTGAAAAATTCAAATTTAAATTTCAAACAAGAAGAGATTATCCAACCTTGAAGCAAACTAGCAACCAAAATGATGAAAGAATCCCAATCCTTGCAAACCAAATCCAATTCCAGCTCCTGTTTTAAAATGGTTTTCCAAATTTCTCTTTCAAAATTTTTGCCTCCTCATTCACGTGAACTTCTAGGAATATATGGGAAAAAAATTTCAACCTAAACTTTGTAGGTTGAAAGTTTTTCTCCACCAATCAAATTAAAATATTTAAAAAGTAAAAAAAAATCAGATTTACTCTTTTTTCAAAAAATAATAAAATTACAAAAGTCAAATGGAAAGGTAAGAAAAATTTAATTTATATTTTCTATTTTCCATAATACTTTCTTTCAACATAAGCATTTATCATTTAAATGGAAACGAAAATACTTATTTCTTTCCACAAAATATTAATACAATTATTCACAATAAAGTAAATCAATTTAACCATTTAATTCTAGCAATTCATTAATTTAATTAAATCAATAACCTCAAGAGCATAATAATTAACTAATTATGCCAACATAAAAATAGTATCATCCATTCAATTAAATAGCCATAAAATAAACAAAGACATGCAAATGAGGAATGATCAAATGACGACTCACAAATGACCAAACCTAGCACTATGACTCGCATACCAGCCAGATGGGAAAGATAACCAACTGACAACACTCACACGAGTGTAATTGAAGGTCAAGATAGCATCCAACAACTATCTACTCCACTCCCATCGTACATATAAGGCATGCTCATATGTGTGAAACCAGGTGGAGTCGATACCCTGTACCTACCCGGTACTAGTACCCGCAATGTCCTGGACCAAAGAACCACACGTGCATATAGGCAAATATATATACAGTCACAGCACACACACCAATGAAGGTTAATCATGACGTTCCCTATCTCACTGAAGTGAGTGAAGGAAAATCGTCCCCTCACATCCCATACACATGAAAACATGCAACATATAAATAATGCATCACACATATAAGGTAAAAGTGTCAGTCGATGATAATGATCCATAAAAATAACATTAACCATAAGCACTGAGATATTGCATGAAAGCATACACCACCAATCCAGATAAAGCATGAAATAACAACACATTAAGTCTGAATTAATATACACTAATGTTCCACTGAATAGTCAGCTGAACTCAATCAAAAACATACAAAAAGAGTGTGATCAAGGAGGGGTACTACATTGCATAATTCCTTTTCATTATATTATTTAATAATCTTATTTATTTTGAAAGTAGAGACTATATTACATATGAATATTGATATCATAATTTTGAAAATTATATGTAAAAATAAAGATTTAACATTTATAATAGACATTAACTTTTCTAAAATTGAGGTATTTGAATAACCATTGTTTTAATTAATTGAAATAGATTAAATTCATTATTTTTTATTAAGTGAAAACATGTTTTTAAGGGGCCAATAACTGTTTACATCAGATTAAAGGAAAGAGGAAGCTTGAAAGCCTGGTTAGATAGATCAAGTGAAAACAATGACATGGACTGCCCCAAAAGATAGCAAGGCCTGTAAAACCAGCCCAAACAACCAACGACAAGGGCCCTCATTTTTCCTTGTGGGAATGAAGATTCATATCAAAAGAGGGCTTGGACATCTTTGAATGCTTTCCCTTAATAGTAATCAAACCATCTTCAACTTTAGCTTCCAGAACAGACTAATTCGGAGGGCACAACACCGATCTTTCAGAGTGGAAAAAAAGGATTCTAGAGGAGGGAGCAACAATCATTGCAAGAATATAGTCACAACTAGCAGAAGTTGTGCCAGCACCCTTTGAAGAAGTCGGCAAGGTAAGAGGTACCACCATCACAGACATAGGATCACCACTAACAGGAGGGACAAAAGTTGTATCAACGCACGAAGAAATCGGCGGGGTAAGAGGCAACAATCTATTTTCAGTAGAGGGGACAACAACATTCAGTATCACAATAACATTAATGACAACCAAAGAATATTTCATTGTCACTAAAGAGTCTATTCTAGACAAAATAGAAACCCCAGCACCAATAGGAAATTTCCTAGCCATATAATGTTGGTGAGAGGCTCCCGACCACCAAGAAGCTGAAGAATTTTTCTTCTCAATCCCACAATTCCCTACTGCATGAAAAGTTTTGAAACATCTATGACACTGGAATGGAATACCCTCATAATCCAAGGTTTTGACCTAGCTGCCAAAAAATGAGTTAACAACAATTTCTGCTGGTAGACCCTTAGAAACATCTAGACTAAAAAGAATGCGAGCAAATGTAGTATGATAAAGACCATAGGATTCATTATCCACCATAATGAGGCTCCTGATAGCATCAACAATATCCTCAAAGAGAGAATTAGCCCACAAGTGTATAGGAAGGTAAGGAAGCCTAACCCAGATCGAAATTTTGTTGAATATCTCTAAAAGGGGGTTAAAATTAGAGTTCCAAGGTTTGGCCAACAATGACATAGGATTTTTCTTCTATCACTAGCATCCTCAAATTTAGCGACAAAGAAATCTTTAGCCATAGGAAAAATGTGAACTGCACTAGAAATGAGGGGATCCCAATGTTGGGAAATCCACTTGTGTAGCTTCGGGAGGCTTGTGAAGATACCCTTGAATGTACATATAGAACTAGGTTCCATGAAGACCGTCATGTTGTTCACAATTTTCTATTCAGAATCCTTATTCCCATGAACAAAAGTGACACAAGAGACAGGGATAAATCCTCTCCCAACCCCTCTTAATGAAGAAGGAACCCTAGCAAAACAACATTCAGCTTCATGGTGAGGGCCCCCAGTGGCCATAGATGCCCATGAGGGACCAACATCCTTGTCAAAACTAGCACAACGATCACCAACAAGGGGGCCTGTAGGGGAATGCTCAGGAGAATCATGCGCGGGTCATTTCTAACATTCCATCTGAGGGGAACAGGAGGGAGACAACGTATTAGCTTTAAATGAAATTCATTTTTATTATAGGTAAACTATTTTGAATGATGAAGAGACATAATATTGAAAATGTTCCAATCATACTTAATATTTCATTCTATAAATAATACTTCTAATTAATTTTTTCCTTAAAAAGTTTATTTTATTAACTTAATTATTATTACTAAGAATTAATTTATTTTACTTTAGAACTATTTATTTTTAGTTAAAATAAATTTTGACTAATATATATTTAAAAATATATACCAACTATATTATAAAATACCTATCTATTAATTATTTAAATTTTTAATGTTCTAAATAAAAAATATATTCTTACATCTGATGATTGTTCATTATAATTTCATATAGCCTTTATCATTTATCAATTGTAATTCCACGTGCACCTTGAACTTTAATATATGAGTTATCTCATTTTTGAAAAATATTTATTTTCATGTTAATGATTCTTTTTACTTTTTCATGGATTTATATATTAGATCACAGGCACATCAAATCTAGAGAGAATATAATGAATAAAAATATATAAATATGTAATTTTTTCTATTGTTTTGGTCTAAAATACATTAGAATATCAATAGAATAACATATTTTTAAGTAGCACGTTCTTACATAAATTTGGCTATGATATCGTATGCTTCTAATTCAAAATGTAAATATGTAACATACTAATAATTTCACTATTAATTATGGTTGATACAAATTTATGGCTTTTGGGGATCCTATGTTGAGATGGCCAAATTTGAAGATGATTTTATATAAAATACAAGGGATCCTACCCATGATAATGGATGTGAACTCATTTTGGACATAACTTGAGAACAACATCATTTATTGTAAGCTTTTATTACTTGGTGTTTTATATACATAATAATACTGTATGCCACTCTTGGTGTACATGATAAGTGAAGGATCTAATAAGTACTTCCAGCCTAATATTATATGTATTATTTTATTTGTGTCTTGAGATATGGATCTAGTTATGAGGAGTTATTTCAAGAAGTGCAAAAAAAGATTTGTATCTTATGGCATATTCCCCTTGTTGTAGGAATGATTATTTTAATTGATCTACCTTTAGTATGAGAAGTTTCAATCTATTACTATCATATTTGCATTTGATTTGAATGTTACATGTTAATATCATTTTACTTCAAAAATGGTGGGGTAGATCTTACTTTAGAGAGATTGGTACATGTTAGTGTTGGACAAGGATATGATTTAATTTGTTGGTTCTCTTGTTGTTCTTGTCCTTCTTATTCTTCTTTTTAGATGTTTGTATTTACATTGTTAAGTATGAAGAACTTGTGAGAGCTATGGAAACTACTGCTAAGAAATGTATTGCAAATTTTTTATATGATTTGTATATTATTTTATGTTTCTTTCACCCTATGGATTAGAGGAGTTAAAGACTTATTATCTATAAATTACTATACATATGCTTGATATGTTTTGATCTATTTTAATATCTTACATTGCATGTGTGGTGGGATTTATTGGATATATGTCTAGTGATGCCCTTGGATATCTTACATTGTTCATTACTAATGTGATGACGAGTTTTGATGTTTTATTGGTTTTGGATTGATGAGTTATGAAGGTTGTCGATTAGCTACCTATTTTCTGGTAGTGAGATAACTTCGATGTGAAGTACCTATATGCATGAGAACATATTAGACTTTATGCAAACCTTGTTATTTTTCCTTGTTTTGGTAATTTATTCATTGGTATGTTACATTGTGATAGGATAATGGATATATAGCTGGACTCTATTCCAATTTTGAGTTGACATGTTGATGTCATGAATTTATATCTATGATGGTGTACCTTGGTTTAATGTATGGTTATCCTGGATAAGTTACAATTTGTTGTGGTTCTATTCTATATGATATGAGAAAGGTATCTACTTACAACCTTTGTTATCATTTGCATTTGATGTTTCTATTTATAGAAATATTGTAGTGTATATTTTAGTGATAGTTGATATATATCAGTTTATTATGTTCCTTTCTCTTCCATAACTGGCATGTTGGAGGATGTAATGATCTTTGTTCTTGATGGTAGTTATCATGGATTCTTTTGCAAGTGTCTTGGAGTATGAGAGCATGGAGAAGATTCAAGTAGTATATATTGGTTAAGCAATTATTTTACCTTGTTTTTTATTCCTATGGGTGTATTTATAATGTATGAAGTCATGTACGATAATGTTACAATTAAGAATTGATTTAACATATTAATTATATGCAATATTTCATGGTTTCAATATACTTTGATAGTGTACCAAGGCACTTAGGATGTAACGGGAAAATAAATTGTAATATGTATTCTCACTAGACTATTTGTAATACATTCATAATGGATGATGGGCTCCACTATCAACAATAAATGTGAGTTGTGGACATGAATATTATTATTTTTTTCAACATGTTGATGCCTAGAATGGAATGGTTAATGACAAGTGAAGAGGCCACTATAGGGTCTCTCAATATTTTATTGTTTATTACATTTAATATAATGGTTATCCTCCAAGTTTGGTCAGCCAAGTCAAAAGAAATGTATTGGAGTCAAAACTAATGTCATTCCACAATTAAGGAGGAAATCCAAGATTTGGTAATTTTGAAATGAAAATTCTTTTTTAGAGACCTTATTTTGTATTTTAGAGCTCTCACAATGCCTATATAAATTACTCCTTGGATGTAGAAATTATGAGGAACATTTGAATGCAGAGTTACTATATAAGAATAGGAATAGTTTGAGGCATAAAGAGATTGTTCAAACGTACAAAGGTGCTGAAATTTTAGAGGGATAAGAGAAGAATGGAAGTAAATGTATTGAGATCTCATTTATTTCAAGATAATGCATTGTTTATCTTTCTTCTTGGTAGATTTTCTTGTTGCAATATTTTCTCCACATAAATAATGTGCTATGTAATGATCTAATATTTTGAATTCTTCCTTTTTGTTGCTGTCTTATGGTGATGTGATGCATTATTTATTTCTCTTATAAGATTACATAGAGTAGTGTTCTTAGGATTGATATGTTAACTAACTCATAGAATCATGAAGTAGATGGATCTAGTTATGGTAGTTACACCTATTTATTATTTAGATAGTTTATTAGATCCTAAATATTTCTCATTAATTTCAAAGACAACCAAGATCTTACCCAAATATTTTCATATATTATTACTATAAGAAAAGCTATGCTACTAAGTCTTAAAGAGAAATTTTAGGCTGTGTTTTTTTTTTAATGATGTAAAATTATTTAGGTTTTATAAATATGAATTATTGTGTAAGAGGTAAATTAAGTATCTTGGATGTTGATATAATATTTTTGGACTCTTCTAGTTATTTTTGTGTAATCCCATTCATGTAATAGAGATATTAGTTAGGGGCCACATACATCAAATAATAAATCATGAGAAGGTATTAGTAAGCTCATATAGTCATCATGTTAACTAAGTCTAAAAAATTGAGTCATAATAATGCAAGCCCTAGTTGTAAAGGAATTGTAAGAGAAACAAGTGCCACATAGAAAAATAGGTTTGATTTTGTTTTCACTAATATTTTTAAGTAAATAATTTATTGTAGGTAAATAATATTTAATAATAAAAAATATTATTCAATTTATTTTATAAAATGATATAAATATTTTTTCAATTGAGATCTTATCAATATATGATAAATATTTTATATATAAATTTATATTTATTACTAAATATTAATATTATTGTTTAATTTATTATTAAATTTATTAATTTAATATTATTGTTTAAATGATTCTAAAAATTAAATTCTCCATTCTATTTATTTTATTTTAAAAACAATTATCTACTTAAAGAGATCAATTATTTTCTTGAAAATATTAATTAATATTATATTTAGGAATATTCTAAAAACTAAAATGTAAATCCTATTCATTTTCTTTTAAAAAATTACATAAGAGGTTTTAATTTTGATTATATCATTTAATAATAAATACAATATAATGAAAAAAAAAATTAAACTATGTAATTACTTAATTTAGAAATATAATATGTAAATTGGATGAAGTAGAAGTATATTTTGTTATCAAGTAAATTTTCAATGTGAATTTTTTATTTAATATTATAAATATATGATAAATTATATATATTAAAAAAATAAAATATAATTCCTAATAGATCATAGTTCAAGATTAATTAAAAAATAATTTTAATAATATGTAAACTTAAAAATTGAACAAGTAACTTTAGAAAATAAAAATATTTTTAAAAACAAAAATAAAACCTTGTTTGTAATTGTTTCAAATTAAATTTTTTAATAACTAGTTAACTGTAAAAAAGAAATACTCATTACAATAGTATTTGCCTAATGGAAAGTACTAATAAGATAAATCAAACTATTGAAATCCTCTACCAATCAGTTATATTTCTAAATTATGTAACCATATAATACATTATCATCACATTTTTTATGATTAACAAGTAAAAATTATTTCACATGTCAAAAAAAAAATGTAGAACCATCATAATTATCTTGTAAGAATTATTTTCTAAGGATCATGATGTTATGATGTTATGATGTAATGAATAAGAGGGTGTATGAAAATATTCCACTTAGTTATGTCATGATCATGGTAATTATAATTAAAGAAAACTTACTATCAATCCGATTAAATCCATCAAAGCAAATAGAAAATTATCCAACTCTGGTTAAATCCAAAGAAGTGTGCATTCAGAGTGACATCTGGTAAACTACTTGGCTATATCATTTCAAAGAAGGGAATTGAGGTTGATCCTGAGAAGGTTCAAGCTATAATGGATATGCCTCCTCCTTCCAATCTCCGTTAACTAAGAAGTCTGCAAGGAAAGCTACAGTCAATTCGCCACTTTATAGCTCAATTGGCAGACAAATGTCATCCATTCCAGCATTTATTGCATCAAGGAGTCACTTTTAAATGGACTGAGCAATGTCAATCGGCATTTCAAGCTCTTAAGGACTATTTGTTGTTGCCACCTATTCTAATGCCTCCTATAGAAGGAAAGCCATTTATATTGTATATTTCTGCAACTGAAATAGCACTAGTTCTCTTGGCCCAACAGGATGAGAACGACAAAGAGCGAGCTATTTATTATATCAGTCGGACACTAGTAGGCTATGAGCTGAATTATTCAACTATTGAACGGGCATGCTTAGCAGTGGTCTTTGCAACACAGAAACTCCGACACTATATGTTAAATCACCAAACATTGCTAGTTGCAAAAAATGATCCCTTGAAAAACTTGCTTAGAAGAGTAGCTTTGATGGGTCGCTTGGCAAAGTGGGTTATGATCCTCAGTGAATTTGATATTGAGTACATGGAGCGAAAGGAAATAAAAGGACAAGTCATAGCGGATCAACTTGCAGAGGCTCCTATTTATGATGATCATCCCATGTTGATAGATTTTCTGGATGAGTCAATCTTTTCTCTTACATCTTCTAATGAATGGAAGTTATACTTTGATGGGTCCTATACCAAGTTCGGATCTGGAGCAGGCATATTGTTTGTCACCCGTCAAGGTGATGCTATTCCCAAGTCCTACAGAACAACTTTTCATTGTACCAATAACATTGTAGAGTATGAAGCACTGGTCACAGGACTCCGAGTAGCGGTCCACTGGAGCATCACACATTTACAAGTCTATGGAGATTCTCAGTTAGTCATCTGTCAAGTGAATGATTACTATGAAACAAAAGATGAAAAGCTTATTCCCTACAAGCATATGGTAGATTTCTTCAAGACAAAATTCATGGCTATCCATTTTAGTCAAGTTCCAAGAATGCAAAACAAGTTGGCAGATGCGATGGCTATGATTGCTTCCATGTTAAATATGCCCCACAATATTGACAAATGTGAATTTTTGGTCGAACAGTTGCTTGTCCCTTCTTTTGACATTCTGACAGCAGATGTGATGTGCGTTCTTGTTGGTCCTAACTCCCCATGGTACAATGATGGATATCAATACTTGAAATCCCAAACCTTACCACCTAACCTTTCCGTTAACCAACGTCGAGCCTTCATCCGACAGATAGCTAAATATGTCATCATTGTTGATACCCTTTACCATCGTTCCTTTGACCATACCCTCCTCAGGTGTTTGGATTCTGACAAAGCACAAACAGCTTTACATGAGGTTCACGATGGTATATGTGGGGACCATTTAAATGGTCTGAGCTTAGCCAAAAAGTTGATTCGTGCTGGGTATTATTGGCCCACTCTGGAAAAGGATGTTCATGATTTTGTTAATAAGTGCTACAAATGCCAGATCCATGGAAATTACATTCATGCACCAGCCCAAGAGCTTCATTCTGTCATATCTACGTGGCCCTTTTCTCAATGGGGATTGGATCTTATTGGCAAGATTCACCCGACATCTACAAATGGACACAAGTTTATCATTACAGCCATAGAGTATTTTACAAAATGGATCAAGGCTATCCCCATGACCTATATCACTGGTCTGCAAATTTCAAAATTTCTATTGAATTATATCATATGTAGATATGGGGTTCCCCTTGCCATAGTCACAGATAATGGTCGTCCCTTCAAGAATAAAGATGTCAAGGAACTTTGTGAAAAGTTTCATATCCAACACCATTTCTCCAATCCATACTATCCACAGGGTAATGGTCAAGCCGAAGCATCAAATAAAACCATTATCAAGATCCTGAAAAAGGTTGTCAATGACGCTAGTCGAGATTGGCATGTACAGTTGAATCTAGCACTATGGGCTTATTGCACTTCTATCCGCACACCTACTGGCGCAACACCTTATTCCTCGGTGTATGGTGCGGAAGCCATTTTACCCTTGGAAGTGGAGATTTCTTCTTTGCATGTTTCCTTGCAACATCTGATTGATGATGAGACGCATACAGTGTCTCGATTGCATCAGCTTGAGATGTTAGATGAGAAATGTCAGACAGCCCTGACACATTTGCAAGCATATCAAAATTATCTCCGTCGCTCTTATAATAAGAAGGTCAAAGGGCGACAGTTCGAAGTGGGAGATCTGGTTTTAATGGAAAACCCCAAGAATGTACAATCTACTGACATCATCAAAGACAAGTTTGAACCTAATTGGGTTGGGCCTTTCATAGTGACTGCAGCCTATGGCTCAGGGGCATATCAGCTTGCCACCCCAGAAGGTGAACCTGTGTCTGATCTTGTAAATAGCATGCACCTTCACCAGTACTGGGCATAATTTTCTATCAGCGCTTCTTCTAGTATGATCCTGAAAAAATTTAAAAAAATTTAAAAAAAGCAAAAAATACAAAAAAAAAAAAGTGAAAAAAGAAGAAGTGAAAAATAGAGGAAAAGAACAAAAAAAAAAAAAGGAGTAAAGAAAAATGATTCGCCCTCTAGTGAAAACCTAGCAAATAGGCGCCAAGTGTAAAAACGATCATTGCTCTGTCATCTATCATGACCTCTAGCTATGCTTTCTCTCTAAAGATTTGTCGTGTCTATCCTTGTCCTGACCTAATGTTCTGTTTCAGGCCTGTAATTGGTCAGCATCATTGTCTTGCATACTCTATTTCTTATGCATATGTTTTGGTCCTAGCCTCTATATATGTCTTTCAGATGTGCATTGGGTGTGTTCCCCTTGTCTTGATCAATCACTGGAACTTTTAAATTTAAAATGTCCTGAAATAATCCAAAAAAATTGCAAAATGTCCTGAAATAAATCATAAAAAACTGAAATAATGTCCTGAAAAAAATCATAAAAATCAAATAATGTCCTGAAATAATCCAAAAAAAAAATTGAATAATGTCCTGAAAAAATCCAAAAAAATAAAAAACTGTCCTGAAATAAAACCCTAAAAAGTCAAATAAAGTCCTGAAAAAATGAACACAAAAAAATATCCCCTTTGTGCATAGACAGCTCACTATGTATACATCCAACGACTCACAATCACACATTGTGCTTTAATGGACTCATGTATTCACATATGAACTTTTTTAATCAAACCAGACATTCAAACTGATCAAAATTGTCATATCAATCAACCTCAAACTCATTTGTCCTTGTCACTACTATCATGGGTCTTATACTCGAAACTAGACTGTGTCCTGTCATAGACGGGGTACCGCATGTCCTAAAACCAGACAGCATGATCATCCTATCAACACTTTCAACTTTTGACAATGAAGATCAAGATGTTTGTTTGACTTGTTGGAATTAGCGAGTCTTATCATTTATTGATTTATCTTCGATCATGTTCCTATGTTGCTCGATGATGTCACTGAGTGATTTAGAGTGACCGGGATGGTTCATGGTCCCTTTCTTTTTTGTTGTGATTGTTGTTTGTGGAATGATTGTTACAAACTGGGGCAACTATATCCTTGGGTGTCTGTGATAAGTACATTCTCTTTGTGAACGCCGCACATACCTCGACCCTTGATGTATGCACCCTAGGATGCCTCACTCATTCCTTGTGTGCGATGTGTCTGTCTTTTGCAAAAAGGGTTACATTTCAGCTCTGGCCTTCAATGCCATGATGCTACACATCCATTTTGCTACATTAAATAAAGATTCTCACCTACAAAGTGCATTAGTGAAAGCAAATTTTTCCTCATCTCTAACTGTCCTCTGTCTAATTTCTTCTTACTAACATTTCTTTCGTCAGTCTTTGCAGTCCGTTCGAACCTATCATTTTCTATCATTCTTATCAATCAATTGGCCTCTTTTCTGGATGTTTCCAGCCAATTCCTCGAGGGGGCATGCATATGTCATTGTTATTGTCTGGGGCATTTTCATTATTGTTCTTTGTAACAACGCTTGAAATCGCATTGTCTCAAATAGGGGCAAAATGTAGACGTCTAAAACTGGTCAACGCTTGTGGAGTCGTATTTTAACATTAGCGCATTGCCTTATTTTAGGTTTTTGCGTTGCATTAACATTTATTCTATGTTGCGTACTTGGTCTTTATCATTTGCGAGCATCGAGTCCTCCTTCTACATTTTTCATCTGTCTCGCTTTTGAATTTGGTCTTGTTGATAACAATTTTCAGTCATGATTTTGGTCGATCCTTATCAACTTGTCAATCTTGTCATTTTGCGATCGATTTGTCATCGATCGTCGTCCTTCTCAATCATGTCAATTTGGATCAATTAGTCATTGTTCCTCGTCAATTGGCGCATTTATCAATCAAATCATTTATCAAGTCAGAATCATGATCAAATCGAATCTACATCAATTATCCTTTATCAAGACCTAATTGTTGTCCTTGCATTTCTAATTCATCTTCTAACGTTTTATGATTTATTCATTTAATCTTGTTTGTCATTTTCCCTCTAGGTTAAATAATTTATTTATTTATCCTAAGTCTTCTTGTCACAATTAAATGTTCCTCCCTCTTTGTGAATTAATTAATAAATGAAAAATTGTTAATTAATTCACTTAATTCCTAATTTCCTCAATTTCTAATTTCCTAATTTCCTAATTTCTAATTCATCTAATTTTCTATTTTCTCCTATTTTTCCCCTAATTTCATGGGAATGACATAGCAAATTTGTCATAATTTGTCATAATTGACAATCAATCAATCTTGCATATTAATTTGTCATAATTTGTCATAATTGTCATTCTTGATTTGAAATTTCCTTTCAAATCTACTCATGCTAATCTTGTCTTTTCTCCAATTTGTCTATAAATTGGATGAATTTCTTCAATCAAAGTCCCTAGTCAAATCAATCACGCTTCTAGTATTCTTGTGCTATCATCTTGTCTACTTGCTTTCACATCATGCTTATGCACTAGTAGGTGAGATCCACAAACAAAGCTATTTGAAGGAGAAAGAAGGACAATGGAGCCACATGAAGAAGACATATGCATTTGGTTTGCTTAGTTTTCAATCTTGAATGTCTTGTTTTCATGTTTTCATTGAGTGTAATTAGGATTGTTATCATTGCAATTGAGTTCTCGTGATTTAACTAGTCCAATTTTCTATTTGCTTTGATGACGAATCGATCGCAAGATGACAAGATTGAAAATGACAACGATTGATAACAAATCGATCGCCAAATGACAAGATTGAAAATAACAATGATTAATGACAAATCAATCGCAAAACGACAAGATTGAAAAGAGGACAAAACCCTAATTAAGATTGACGATGTCCAAAATGATGACAAATGAGCACGCACATTGATGTGATAGGACAAGATTGACCAAAATCATGACTGAAGATTGTTGTCGACAAGACCAAATTCGAGAGCGAGATAAATGAAGAATACAGAAGAAGAACTCGATGCTCGCAAATGATAAAAACCAAGTGCGTGACATAGAAGAAATGTTAATGCGATGCAAAAAACCCTAAAATAAGGCAATGCACCAATGTTAAAGTATGACTCCACAAGCATTGACCATTTTTAGATGTCTACATTTTGCCCCTCTTTGAGACGATGCGATATTAAGCATTGTTTCAAAGAACAATACTGAAAATGGCCCAGACAATAACAATGACATATGCATGCCCCCTCGAGGAATTGGCGGAAACATCCAGAAAAGAGGCCAATTGATCAATAAGAATGATAGAAAATGATAGGTTCGAATGGATGAAATGGACTGCCAAGACTGACAGAAGAAATGTTAGTAAGAAGAAATTAGACAGAGGACAATTAGAGATGAAGGAAAACTTGCTTTCACAAATTCACATAAGTAGGTGAGAACCTTTATTTATTGTAGCAAAGTGGATGTAGAGCATCATGGCATTGAAAGCCAGAGCTGAAACGCAACCCTTTTTGCAAAAGACAGACACATCACACACAAGGAATGAGTGAAGCATCCTAGGGTGCATACATCAAGGGTCGAGGTATGTGCGGTGTTCACAAAGTGAACGTACTTATCACAGACACCCAATGATATAGTTGCCCCAGTTTGTGACAAACATTCCACAAACAACAAACACAACAAAAAAGGAAAGGGACCATGATCCATCCCGGTCACTCTAAATCACTTAGTGACATCATTGAGCAACATAGGAACATGATCGAAAATCAATAAATGATAAGCCTCGCTAATTCCAACAAGTCAAACAAATATCTTGATCTTCATTGTCAAAAGTTGAAAGTGTTGATAGGACGATCATGCTGTCTAATTTTAGGGAATGCGGTACCCCGTCTAAGGTAGGACACAGTCTGGTTTCGAGTATACCACACCTTGTATAAGACCCATGATAGTGTGCCAAGGACGAATGATATTAATGTTGATGTTCGATTAACAAGACAATTTTGATCAGTTTGAATGTCTGATTTGATTGAAAAGTTCATCTGCTATTGCGTGATTTCATTGAAACACAATGTTGGATTGATTGTCGTTGGATGTATGCTTAGCGATCTGTCTATGCACAGAGGGAATATTTATTGACAAAATGCAAAATACCAAATAAATTGTTTTTGGATTTTAATGTTTTGAAATTTTTTTTTTTCGTTTTTCAAGTTTTTACAATTTTTTTGTGTTCATTTTTTTTTTAGGACTTTATATGACTTTTTAGGGAGTTTTTTCAGGATAGTATTTGATTTTTAGAGATTTTTTTTAGGACATTATTTGATTTTTTTGTTTGGATTTTTTTTCAGCACTTTATTTGACTTTTTAGGGATTTATTTCAAGACATTTTTCAATTTTTTTTGGATTATTTCAGGACTTTTTTCAATTTTTTATGATTTTGCCCCCAGTGTCTAGCAAGGAAAGGAATATGATAGGTGAATAAATAGGGTTGCTAAAATGTTGGTGGATAGAGGGAAGACAAAGGCCTTTTATTATGGAGACAATACGGATGCAATTTTCAAGGGCTATTGCGTGATGGGACAAGAGACTGGATATGACAATGTAAAGCAGTGACATGGCATGAGGGACATGTCAAGATGTTTTTGAAACCATGTTTAAATTTTGCGTCCTTATGTCAGATCAAGATCAAGGAATGAAAAAGAGTGTATGGATAGTGATAAGATATGGATAGGATAAGCAAGACCAAGAATGGATAAGGGACATGGACTAAAGGTCGGGATTGGCTAAGGGATAGTGGCAAAAAGTTGCAATAAGTTAGGGAATATGGATGAAAGATTATAATAAGAAAATGGATAAATGACCAAAAGCTATGATGGACTAAAAGCTGCAAACAAGATGCATGATGCTCATTATGATCCTCAACCTTATCAAGATCAAAGGTGGAAAGAGGAAATGGACATGAGGGACAATATGATAATGGAGGAGTATGACATGGGTTCGATAGGATAATGGAACAATGAAGGACAAAAGGATATGATAGGATAAAACCTGCCCCCAAGTACAGTATGCAAAAAGTTCATAGATTACGCATGACGCCTGTTTGCCAGGTTTTCATCACGGTACTTTCCCAAGGCGCCTGTTTGCTAGGTTTTCACGAGTGGACGAATTATTTTTGCTTTAATTTTTTTTTCTTTTGTCTTTTTTTTTCACTTTTTTTTTTTTTTTGATTTTTGACTTTTTCAATAGAAGATGGACACATGATAGGGGATGGAAGAAGGACTCAAGCATCTTTTTTTTTGTTTTGGATAGTAGCCTTGAAAAAAAATGGACCATGACCTTTAAAAGTATGCTCAAAGACGTTGGTAGGATAAGGACATGGAAAATAAGATGAAACTAAGGAAAGGATTTATGCAAAGGATTGGACCAAAGGGATGGAAGGATGGAAAATATGCATTGGATAATAGGTAGGGTATTGGAAGAATTGAGCTTGAGTGGATAGAAATGTTGGCAAGATAGACATTGGCACACACCTTGAGGGGTGATGGACTGATGGAGGAAAAATGGATCTCAGATTGTGAGATTTGGATGGAGGAAAGGCTATGGATTTTGGGACATAAGGGCCCAAAACGGATGAAGAAGGTGATGGAGGAACAAATTTGAGAGGGTTGGATGGAGGAATAGCAACTTTGGATGCCAAGTTGGATTTTTCTCTAGGCTTTTGTGCTTCAAGGAGCCGCTTAGGGATCCACATGGTTTTTGATTTTTCATGCTTTTGTGATTCCTTGGAGTGCATTGCTTGCACAAGGGATTTAGGAACCCATATATATTTTGACTTTTGTTTTTGAGCAATGGGCCATTGTGCCCTTTTGGATATTTCTTTTTCTTTATAGATAATATTGTTCTTTATTTTGACATGTCAATTATATTGGACATGTTGATCCTTGAATACATGTGGATTTCTAGACTTATGACTTTTATGCTTGGCATCCAAATTGCTTGGAGGGGGAAAGGAATGCATGGATGGATATGAATGAAATGGAGTTCTTTTGGATGGATGAAATTTACTCAAGGATGTGTACCTTTCCGGACCTTGCATAAAGGATGAAGGGATATAAGGACCTAAGATGGATGGAAGGTATGATGGGGAAGGGATATGTTTTGATTTTGATGGAGGGATACCAAAGTCTTGAGAGTGAGTTGTGTAGACATGACCCTTAACATTTTCTTTGATATGGAGGGGTTCTTTCTCATGAATGTCTACTCCTTTGCCTTTATGAATATCTTGACTTGTAGGATACTCTTTTCTTTGGGAAGAAGATGCGAGTCCATTATGAGGTGGATATGATATGAGAGAAATAATGAGATCTTGAAGTGGATTGGATTTCACCAAAGTGGAAGAACCCATTGTGCATGTCGAGGGTTCATGAACATCTTGCACTAACATGTTAGGATCATGAGTGGGATTAGGATCATGAGGGGGACTAGGATTGTGTTGTGGACATGGTTCAATGACAGGCTCTTCAAGAGATGGAATGGGAGGAATAATGGGATCATCACAAGAAATATGATCTTGGAGTGTATATGGAGCATTAAGACAAGGAGATGGAGGAACAAAAGGATCTTGTGGAGGATTTAAAGGAATAATTTGATCTTGACAAGGAGGAAGATCATTAGAATCCTCTTTAAAGGTGCTTTGCTCTTGACTTTTAATGGGATCATCGGAAAGGATGGAAGGGATATCTTGATCTTTCTTAGGAAGTGGAATGTCAATGGGATTTGAAAGGACATTTTGTTCATGAAATGGAAGGGGATCATTTGGGATTGGATGGACTAGGATATCTTGAGCTTGCTTGGGAAATGGAGTGTCAATAGGACTTTGGATAGGATGGACAAGAATAGGGGAATTGTCATGAGTGTTTGGGAAGATGGGGTTCTGGTCAACAATTGGATGGGATGATAAGGTTTCAAGATCTTGATCTTGATCTATTTTAACATGCATTTCTTTATGCTCTAAATTATCCTCTTGACATAGGGTTAGACTTTTGATATGAATGGGGGATTCTGACAAGGGATCAATGGTTTGGCATGAAGGAAATGCACTTTGAACATTTGTGATGGATTCTGGCAAGGAATCAATGCTTGAACATGAGGAAGAGGGACTTCGAATGGGGTCCTCTAAAATAGGTAATGACAATAAAGTGCATGGTGGCATTGGGTCTTGTATTTCTGAAACATGACAAGGATGTGCATCATGAATTGGATTATAGTGGCAATCAATTATGGATAGCCCTTGGGTAATTTCATCCTTGGGTGTATTGTTTGATGAGGACAATATGGAAGGTTCTTGTGAAACTTCTAGAGGTGTAGGGATAGATGCCACCGAAGAGTCAATTTGCTTGCAAGGGGATGAGGCATTGCTAGACATAAGTGTATTATTTTGATCTTCCTCAAAGTACTCACTTGGTAATTTCCTTAAGATCATTGCAATAAAGCCACCTTTCTTTCGAGGTTTTGACATAGTTGTATCTAGAATTTGAACTTGTTTGGCAAGGAGTTGGTTCTGATCTAATGTCCTGTTTTGATATTGGACTTGGTTCAATTGTTCTGACATGTTTGAAACTTGGGTTGGTGTGTGCTACAACCTTTGTTTTTGAATGTTTGGTTGTGGTTGTTGACATTGATATTCCACAATTGGTTGAACCATTTGTGGACATTGTATAGTTGGTTGGACATATTGTTGAAATTGGACCATTGGTTGTATTGGTTGTATATGTTGAACAATTGGTTGTATTGGTTGAAAATTTGATTGATAGTAAACACCTTCTTGTTCTTGTTGTGGAGGCACATAATGTTGAAATTGATGTTGTCTCTTTTCTTGAAATTGTTTCATCATCTCTATTTGTGAGAGGAGAGCTGGTATGTCTGATTGTTCAAGAAGAGATCTTACATCAATTGGCTCAATCTTTGGATTTCGACCTGGAAATTTTTGAAACATTTTGGACATTTGTGATCTATTCTTCTCAATATTTTTCACTCTTTGTTCCAAAATCTCATTTTCTTGGGCTAGTTTCTCCTCTAGTTTTTGTATTTGGACATTTACATCATCATGATAAGTTTGATCTAAGTTCTGAGACAAGTAGAGATTGGATTGACATGATTTATTGCTCAATTGTGATGACATGGCTTCGTAAGAAGGTTGAGACCTCATTTCAACAAACATGTCACTATGCAATGCAACTAATGGGATTGACAAATGCAACCTAAAAGGATGACAATGAAACTTAATGTTTTTGTTGTTTTTCAAGATTTTGACAAACTTATGAATGCAATTCTAAAAATGAGACCCTTAGGAAATTGAAATGATGTCTAGACCTCAAATGACAAAAGGACCAAGTGACAAAAGGACAAAATGATAATGTCTCCCCTATATGCTTGGATACTAAGCTAGGTTTGACCAAATGAAATTGATGACAAAAAAGACAAAAGTTTGATAAGGTCAAGACTTCCTAACAATAACTTAGGGTTTATCAAAGATTTGCATTACTCAAGTATGACAAACCAAAGTTTTGACACTATATGCAAAGGGACAATTACTATGCAAATAACCCTAATATGATATGATAATGACCTAAGATTGATGAAGAGACCTGGGGTATGCAAATGTGACCTAATGTTATGAGGACAAGGATACAAATGCAAATGTATGACAATGTCAACCTAAGGCAAAACCTAAGGTTGAATTATGAAATGGTATTACTCTAATGCAAGAGGACAAATGCAAATGGATGACCCTTATTGATATGAAAAGGAGTATGACCTAGGTGAAACCTAACCTTGTTACTTGACAATGAACTTTGCAAAATGCAAACCTAGGATGAACCTAAATCTAAGTGACATGAATGTTGAGACAAGATTTTGAACAATGTTTGACAACCATGTTTGAAGGTGTTTTGAACTTTGTTGGATGAAATATTCTTGTGTTTAACCTTGTTTTGAATCAATTTGTCTTAGTTTTGAAATGAGACACAACTCAACTTTTGACAAGTAAAGAAGACAAGATATTTTAACTTAGACTCTAGACAATCATGCTCATTCACACATTTCTTATGGTAGGCAAGGACAGTAGGTACTTGAGAGGTAGACTCGTTATGAGATTCAAGGAGAATACATAGATGGTTGACCCCACGGGCTCCCCTCCACGACACTCACTTCTCAGGGTAGCCAAGCATCAGTCCCCATGGAAATCTCCCCATGGCGAACTTAGAACCTCTTCCAAGTATCCGAACTCGTCCTTCTCAAGCAACTAGAAGGATTTTTGGCCTCTAAATACAAGGTGTTTAGTAAGGATTTCTGTTAAGCGTTACTCCTTGGTGTCATGCAAGCATGATTGAGACATTAAGCCCACCAAGATACCAAACAAATGTAGTCGCACAAGCATGATTTAGACCTTGAGGCCCTACTTAGATGTTGATATGAGAAAGAGTCCAAGGGTCATCACTTCCCAAGTAACTACAATTCCCACGTAACCCTTCCTTCAAAGCTTTCACCCATTAGGTATTTATTTATAGTGAGTTAGAATGCCAAGGTATTCTAGCTGTACTCACTTTGGGTCGTTCCCTTCTCACGATTGTCACTTGCTTGCAAAAGAAAGCCAATGGTCGGGAAGGCAGACCCTCTAAAGGTAACAGACAATCTGAGCCCTGAGAATGGTATCGAAGATCTGGATTTCTGATCACCCTAAGAAGGATGAGAGCATACTCTCCTACTCCAATGTCAAACTCAACAATCAAAGCAAACACACATTCATTCCATCCTATTTAGCAATCATACTAGGTGCCTAATTATGAATTACAAACACAAAGTTTAGTTGGAGTACAAAGCAACCTGCAAAACCACCAAGTCAGAAGTTTGATTTGTTTGATCTTTGACTAGGGAACCTGCATAAAATTCGTTAGTAGTTTCATTTTTATCTTTGCCATGCATAATGCCAAGGTGCTGCACAAAGAATCAGTACCAAAGAAAAACCAAAATGCAAAACAAAGCAATTTGCAAGTAAAAACAGTGCCTTTTACCTCTATTTCTGGCCTTACACAGGCGCAAAATGTCTTACACAGGTGCAGAATGCAGTAACATAGGCGCAAAATGCAGTAACACAGGCACAAAAGTCCTTGACATAGGCATAGAATGCTTGACACAGGCGCAAATTGCTCCTACACAAGCGCAGAAGTTCTCAGAAAGCCCTGCCTTACCCTGTTTCTTGGGTTTTTTACTTGCAAATCATCTCAAAAGCACTCAAAAGCATGGTTAGGGTGTTAGTTCACGTCGGGTTCACCAATTAATGTAGATAGGAATCTGGAAATCATCAAAGCAAATCAATATTAGCCTAGTTCAATCACGAAAACTCAATTGGAATGATAACAATCCTAATTACACTCAATGAAAACATGAAAACAAGACATTCAAGATTGAAAACTAAGCAAACCAAATGCAGATGTCTTCTTCATGTGGCTCCATTGTCCTTCTTTCTCCTTCAAATAGTTTTGTTTGTGGATCTCACCTACTAGTGCATAAGCATGATGTGAAAGCAAGTAGACAAGATGATAGTGCAAGAATACTAGAAGTGTGATTGATTCAACCAGGGACCTTGATTGAAGAAATTCATCCAATTTATAGATAAATTGGAAAAAAGACAAGATTAGCATGAATTTGATTCGAATGGAAATTTCAAATCAAGAATGACAAACATGACAAATTATGACAAATTTGCACTTTCTATGCAAAATTGATTGATTGATAATTTTGACAAAATTATGACAGATTTCTATGTCAAAATTGATTTATTGACAATTATGACAAATTATGACAAATTTGCTATGTCATTCCCATGAAATTAGAAGAAATATAGGAGAAAATTGAAATTAGATGAATTAGAAATTAGGAAATTAGAAGATGAGGAAATTAGGAATTAGGAAAATTAGAAAATGAGAAAATTAGGAATTAAGTGAATTAATTAACAATTTTTCATTTATTAATTAATTCACAAAGAGGGAGGAATTAGTTAACCAATTAAATAAACATTTAATTGTGACAAGAAGACTTAGGATAAATAAATAAATTATTTAACCTAGAGGGAGAAATGACAAACAAGGTTAAATGACTAAATCATGAAACCCTAGAAGATGAATTAGAAATGCAAGGATGACAATTAGGTCTTGTCGAAAGATAATTGATATCGATTCGATTTGATCATGATTCTAACTGACAAAGGACCAATGTTGACAAATGATTTGATTGATAAATGTGCCAATTGATGAGGAACAATGACTAATTGATCCAAATTGACATGATTGAGAAGGACGACGATCGATAACAAATCGATCGCAAGATTGAAAATGACAACGATTGATGACAAATCGATCGCAAAATGACAAGATTGATGACAAATTGATCGCAAAATGACAAGATTGACCAAAGGACAAGGATCGATGATGAATCAATCGCAAGATGACAAGATTCAAAATGACAACGATCGATGACAAATCGATCGCCAAATGACAAGATTGAAAATAACAACGATCAATGACAAATCGATCGCAAAATGACAAGATTGAAAAGAGGACAAAACCCTAATTAGGATTGACGATGTCCAAAATGATGACAAATGAGCATGCACATTGATGCGACAGGATAAGATTGACCAAAATCATGACTGAAGATTGTTGTTGACAAGACCAAATTCGAGAGTGAGATAAATGAAGAATGCAGAAGAAGGACTCGATGCTCGCAAATGATAAAAACCAAGTGCGTGACATAGAAGAAATGTTAATGCAACGCAAAAAACCCTAAAATAAGGCAATGCACCAATGTTAAAGTATGACTCCGCAAGCGTTGACCATTTTTAGATGTCTACACATGATAATTATAATTAAAGAAAACTTGTGATGTAGAATATTTTTTTATCATGATTTGCATCATCATATATAAAAATAGATACAATTTGTAAATCATACTTCTAAAGTTCTATGGATGTGACAGTAATATTAAATATATAAGAAACATCATTGTAATGCACAATGATATAATGAATAATTAATGGAGGTAGAACCATGCAATTCATATCAAAGTTTATCACTAGGTGAAAACTAATTATGTATATAAAATATCGTTGAACTCATTGGAAAATGAGTCTGTCTAATAGGAAATGTTATCTTTGTGCCGTCTTTGCTGCGCTGGCTTGTTCCCTGAATGCCTCGGTAAAATCTGCCAATTATCAATCAATTTGCTCTTCATATGCGAAGATATGAAAACTCCTCTGCCATTTCTTTTCTTTCTGTTCTTACCAACGTTGTTTAATGCGTTAGATAACCCAAACATCAATCAAATTTACTGTTCATAAGCCCAAATATGTAATACTTTCTTTTCTGCCACGTCATCACCAATTTAGTGCTCGTTAGGCGTAACCTACAATGCCACCCACCCATTTGTAACGGTGTAAATGAAATGAAATTAATAAATTATAAAACAGCATTCGCAATTGCATGACAGTTACAAACGCCAATCGCTGAAGGATAGGAAACGACCATCACTGGAGAATCAACTTGATAATATTTAAATATCACCACGGTATTCGAATAATCTGCACTGGCCTTACAATCGTCAGAACATTGATAACTGGATGCCAACAATAATGTATGTGCTGTTACAAACCAGAGCAGTAGAAGGAAAAGCAAAAATGTAAGGTAAAGAGGAAGGTGAGATAGATTAAAATACCATGCAGGTTATCGAGTTTGTCTTTAGCCTGGTGCATTTGCTTTGTAATTTTTTCGAAACTTTTCTAATTTGTAGTCAACGAAATCCATATAGAGGGCTTGCAGGGTCAATTCCTCTACTCCAGATAAAGTTGCTTTGATATTTCTTCATAAAATTTATACAATGTGCATTGTTTCTCTCATAGTTCAGTGCCATTATACTGAGTTTTGTTTCTCTCATAGTTCAGTGCCATTATACTGAGTTTAATTGTAAAAATAAAAAGACAAATTTGGAATATACAAATTATACACAATAGTTTTTAACGTGGTTTACCAATTTAGCTACATCTACGAGAAAGCAGAACAGAGATCTTTCTTATTATTGCAGCTTACATACATAGAGATTTACCCTCATAGTTATACAATAGTTTTCAATAGAAGATGGAGGCACAAAGATGGGGAAGATGAAATGAAGAGTCAGACTTCACATCCCAACAATCTCCCACTTGAAATCTGACTCACACTTCACATTTCAACAACCTCCCACTTGAAGTATATCCCTTGCTTTCGATTCTCAACCAATATCCGAATGCAATCACCAAATCTCATGGTAATAAACAAGCTGAGAATCAATCACCATAGTTGGAATAACAACCACAGCTAATTGCTAATCACATCCAACTAACCATACAACATTCTGACAAACATTCCTTCAAGCAGTACAAAGTTTGCTCACTCCTCTTCTTCCAATATGAATGGGGTCTCAATATTTGGATGCAACACAAAGAAAATTCTTGACCAATAAAAAGCCCAATCAATATGTATAGGGAATTCATTGGAAAACAAATTTTATCATACAGACAACCAATTAACAATGCACTGTCCTGTAGATTAAGAATCAAAAACATATGACAGGATTTATACCTCATTGCAAATAATTTCAAAAGATTTTTTTTCCTAACTAATAATTGAATTCATTAACTTATCCATATCTATATTGCCTCTAGCAAATTAAATTGCCTCTAGAATTTAACCACACCACGCTCCATTCTATGCCATTTCTCGCCCAATTACTCTTCTGAGTATCCCCAATTGCCAAGGCCTTCTCTTTGGGCTTCTTCACCATGGTTGTGGAAATCTTTTTCCCACTACTCTCTTTCAGAGCCTTATCTCTGATATCAATTGTTAAAACAAAAGACAAATTGGGAACACACAAATTACACACAACACAGTATTCAATGCCGTTCATCAATTTGATTACATCCACGAGAAAGCAGAGCAAAGATCTTTATTATTATTGCAACTCACATATAGAAATTTACCCTCATATTTATACAATAGTCTTCAACTAAAAAAAAGAAAAGATAAAAATAAAAAAAATGAAATGAAAAATCAGACTTCACATCCAACATTAATTTGCTAAAGGCGAGATGGGTAACTGAAGGGACAGCATGAGTTATATGTTCTTGAGCTACGATATTTCGATGTAAAGAAGTGCATTTCGATCTCACATCCATGCTGGAAAGAAAACTGATAATAACTCTGCAATAGTCAAGAATGTTTGAAGGAGAAGCGGCACAAGCTATTTTCTCCAGGTAGTGTTTTTTATTTATGAGGATAGCTTGCTTTTAAATTTTGTAATCACTGAAGGATATGGATAGTATCTATGCATTTTGTCAATGGATTTCGTATTAATGAAAAATCCAAAATCTCTAGGGCTGAGTATTTGTGTAATACTTCTATTCTATTAAATTCATTGTTTTGGGGAAATTATTGTTGCACAAACTGAATGAATTTATTATTTTCACAAATCAATTTGCACTAATCTTTTGGTTTGCAGAAGGCCAAGGGTTGTCAGATCACAAAACAAAAATACTGAAGGAACCCAAAATCAGAAAATACTGAAGAAACCGAGCCAATTGTAGAGATTATGAGAGTTTGAGGTCATTTTGATTCAATTAAGATACATGTTCATTTCTTGCTCTCTATATAAATTAATTACTTTTATTCTTCTTTTTCAATGTTAATATAAGCGGCCCAATAGCAATTGTGCAATCCCTGCATCATACAGAAAACATGTGGACAACAATTACATCTTCATTCAGAGATTATCGATATTCATTATCAATGTTACCTAATTTCATGAACGTTTGCAGAAAATTGTAGTAAAATTTTTGCTTTGCCGAAATATTAAGCAAATCAAATAATTCCATCATAAGCATTAAGTAAACACTATGATTTTTACGTCCGTTCATAAATAAATGAATTAAAAGTCGTAAGTAACAGCTTGTCCGTTGACATCTTTTATTGAACAAAAATGGTATGTATGATTTGTATGATAGTGTTTCTATTTCATAATTATAAATCTAAAAAAACAATTGCTGGTTCATTTAACAACTCTAAAAAAACCTATTTTAATTTTAGATTTTGAACTCATTTGCATCATATATATATATATATATTTTTTATATAGAAAATATAGAAAGATTCACTTATTTTAAACATGCACAGTTGCAAGGATAGTTATAACTATGGATTTGTGTGTTAGCTGCACAAATTCTTTTTTTTCAGTTTCTATATAACCCACGCAGTCCAGCCATATTTTGTTTGTTTATTCTCAAACTGATAGAGGGTTTTGTTTTTTTTGTTGTTTACATGGACAAGACATTGATTGTTGAAGACTTTCGAATCCTTTTTCTTGGATTTTCACAATGGGAATCTCACATCTTTTGGCTACCATATTATCAAACCTCCACCTCTAGAGTAAGTAATCTGGAACTTCATCAATGACCTTTGATTTTGATTTTTGCATACAGATGAGTCTTCATTTGATCGATTTTGTGGTGAAATAGTGCGAAACAAATTATTAAAGAATATCCTGTCAAGTATGGCTAGCACGAGGACAGCGAAATCGATACTTGAATGGAGTGAAACCTGGCAAGGACCTGGCTGCTAGAATTCGTAAATGATTTTCATGATTCAATAAATTATTCTATTTTTGCCTCACTTTACACTTTAAGTGTTGCAGAATACCAATAATCTATAATCTGTTGTTTTTTTAATTGGAATTTTAGTAGTAGTTGTTTCGGAATAAAATAGTTGTAAGAACATAGAATATTAATAGTTAGTATCTAAACAAAATCCCCATACCATTATGCATGCTTCCATGCATGCACACGCCTTATTTGAAAGCTCCCATTTTTTAAGACACTACCAAAGAATTCCCATTGCATTTGTCTGTTCTCCAACTCTTCACTTTTTTGCTTTTCACTTTTTTGCCCTTTCTAATTTGGGGCATGTTAGATCTATAATTATTTAATAGAATTTATATTTAAAATAATTTTGATTTGGTTCATGTCATAGCTTGAGGGAATGTATAAATATTTAGAAAGTCACAATATTTATATGTTATTTGAGGAAAATTAGACTATTCAAATGTAATCTTAATATTGAAGGACAAATAAAAATAATTCTATTTATCTCAGTAGCATTCAACATAGTTATTAAATGATATAAAAGATAGAATAAATTGAGTCTTAAGCAATTTTAGAATGTTTAGACATGGAAAGATGATTGGAGTAACTTGATTAAACATCATCTTATTCTAAAAATTCAATTATACGATTAATTTATTTTAAAATTAATTGTTGATTTATTTAACAATTGAAAAAAAAAAGTTTTATTTTGAAATTTAAAATGATTTACATGTGAAAATAAAAAATAGAATAGAAATATTGCTTATATCTACAAAAATATGGAAAGGTTTCATTTATATAATTTGAAATGATTTACAAAAATATAGAAAGGTAATTAGGAAAGATATAATTTATTTCAATTTTAACTAGAATAGAAATATTGATTTTATATACAAAAATATAGAAAGGTTTCATTTATATAATTTGAAATGATTTGAATGATAAAAAAACTTAAAATAGAATAGAAATGTTACTTAGGAAAAATATAGAAAAGTTCTATTTATATCTAGATTTTAGTTTTAAATTTATTCTATAGAAAGGTTCTATTTATATCTAGATTTTAGTTTTAAATTTATTCTAAAAGATTGATGATTCATTCAAAAATTAAAAAATATAAAATTTAGTTTAATTTAGAATGTTAGTTTAATTTAGAATTTTAAATAATTTACATGTCAAAAGGATTTTAGTTTTAAATTTATTCTAAAACAAGAGAGGTGGAAAAGGTGAAATATTTTTTTTAGTAATTACTATTATAATTTAGGGTTAAGTTAAGATTAGGGTTTAATTAAGGTTAGGTATAGTTTTTAATTATAATTACTATTAGAGCTATGATGATAATCTTATTAATCTTTGGAGATCCATAAAATGCTAGAAATATAATTGATATCTAAATAATTATTTTAGAAACATAATAATTAAAAATAAAAATCTATATTTTATTAATAATTCATCATCTAAAAGTTTAATCCACTATACTTAAATTTCTGTAAGTTTGTCTTTAATCATATATTTATGTATACTTTTAAAAAATAACCTTATAATAAACTAGAAAAATGTAACAATTATAATTTAGGGTTAATTTAGAATTAGGGTTTAATTAATGTTGGCTATAGTTTTTAATTATAATTATTATTAAACTTTTAGTTAAATTAGAATTTAGTTATGGTTAGGCTTCAGCTAAAGTTATATCAACCCTACCCTAACCCCAAGCTTTATCCTAGAAGAGTAACTTTAATCACAACCTAGAATTAATCCTATCCATAACCTAATCTTAACCATAACTCTGATCTAACCCTAATTGAATCCTAATAACCTAACCCTAAAATTAATCCTAACCTTAATTAAACCTTATCTTGAACAACCTAAACTTAACCCTATCCCTAATTAAACTCTAAATCTTATCTAACCCGAACCCTAATCTACACCAAACCAAGATCGTAATTGAACTCTAATCCTAATTTCTTAACCCTAATGTAATTGAATCATAATCCTCATTTAATTCTAATCCTAACCCTAACTATAATTAGACCCTTACCATAATTAAACTCTAATTATATATAATGCTAACCCTTAAACTTGATTGCTCTAATTGAATTCCAACCCTCACCTAACCCTAAACTTAATTTTAACCATAAAATTGAACCCTACCTACAACTTGAACCTTAATCTAACCTTAATTTAACCCTAAATATAATTTGAACCCCAATCCTAATTGAACCCCAATCATAATTGAATTTCAATCCTAATTTAACTCCAATCATAATGCAATTGAATAATAACCCTAATTCTAAGCCTAATTGAACTTTAATAATACCCCTACCAATAATTAAAACCTTGCCATAATCAAACCCTAACCTTGACAATATCCCTAAGCTAGATGTAGTAAACCCTAACCCTAATTGAACCTATATTCTAACATAACCATAACCTTAATTAAACCTTAAACATAACGTTAAAATCAAGCTTTATTATATAATCCTAACCATCATGTCATTCTTTATCCTCAAACTCTAACCCTATTTGAATCCAAACAATAACTCTAAACCTAAATGATTTGTAATACTAACCCTACTCTTGATTGAACACTAGCCCTTTCCCTAATACTAATTCTAATTCAACCTCAACCCTTACCCCAAGCATTCTCCTAGAATAGTAACCCTAATTGTTGTGTAATGTTAACCCTAAACCTTAGATGACCATGATTGAAACCTAACCATAACCTAACCCTAAACTTAACCTTAACCCTAATCCTAATTGGACTTTAATACTACTTTAACCCTAACACTAATGTCATTAAATTATAACAGTGATTAAACTCTTGTCCTAACTATAATTGAATCCTTATGATAACCTAACCCTATCTTGAACCTAAACTATAGCCCTAAAATAACCTTAACCTTAAATCCAACCTAACCTTGATACTATTCCTAATCTTTATGAAAACGTAATCCATAGCCCTAATTAAACCTTCATCCTAACCTTGAAACCATGCTTTATTATAGAGCCCTAACCTTAACACAAGGCTTTATCCTTAAACCTTGACCCTTTTTTTAATCATAACACTAACCCTAAACCTAATAAGACCCTAATTTAATTGTCATATTAACCCTAATCTTAACTGAACCCTATCCCTGACTCTAATACTAATTCTAATTGAACCTCAATCATTACCCCAACCATTCTTCTAGACTAATAACCTTAATTGTAGCCTAACCTTAACCCTAACCTTAACAATGATGTAAACCTTCTTTGAACACAATAGTAACCTTAACCCTAACCCTAGCCATAATCCTAACAGTAATCCTAAATCCTAACACTAACCATAATTCAAAACCTAAACCAAACCCTAACCTTGATGTGAACCCTAATCATAGCCCGAACAATAATGTAAACCTTAACTCTAACCATAATACTATCCTTAACCCTAACCCTATTCGTAACCATAATATTGATCATTAAATAATGTTTTATAAGTAATATCATTAAATAAAGTCTAATATATATCTTACATTTTAGTTCATGCTTTAATCTTGCAACACATATATATTTATTAAAAATAGTCTAAATGGATATATAAAATTTCATATATCTCTACATAATAATATAATAATATAATTCAATTCAAGAAAAAGATACTATATAATTATATGTTGCATTTATTTTATGTTTTTCATGTCACATGGCGCTATTGCCACTTGCATATATACCTTAAATTTTAATTTAATCCATATAAAATACACAGAGAGATATCCTTCTCGACCAGCCTATTTTACTTTAGGGTGTAAAATTGATTAAAAATAGGTGCCTAGAGAAGGATATCTCTAGGTGTATTTTATATGGATTAAATTAAAATTTAACGTATATATACTAGTTTAACCACAACGTAATCCAAACCCTAACAACCCTAATCCTAATTGAATTCTATCTGAAACCCTAACCCTAATTAAAATTTCATCCTAATTTAAATGTAAACCTTACATAATTGATTCATAACGTTAATTCTAAACCCTAATTGAACTCTTATACAAATCCTAACTATAATTATAACCTTACAATATCCCTAATCTAGATCTAATTGAACCCTAAACCATATCAACCTTAATCTAACCATAATTGAAACCTAACCATAACCTAACCCTAAATGTAACTCTAACCATAGAAATGGACCCTAAAGTTAACCCTAACCATAGAAATAGACCTTACCTACAACTTCAACCTTACTCTAACCTTAATATGAACTCTAAGCCTCATTGGATCCTAATTATAATTTAATACTAACCCTCACCATCACAATCCCTTATCCTAACTATAACCCTAACTAAACCTTAACCTTGACCTTAAAATCAAGCTTTATTATACAATCCTAACCCTCACACCATGCTTTATCCTTTAACCATAACACTATAAATGAATACTAATCTTAACTCTAACCATAATTGAACCCTAAATAAATTATAATACTAACTCTAATCCTACCCTTAACCCTATTCAAGATGTAAATCCTAACCTTAACAATAACCAAAATTATAACCCCATTCCTAATCATAACCCAAGCCCTAAAGCTAACCCTAATCCTAAAAAATGATGTAAACCCTAACTGTTATCCTAATCCTCATCCTAAACCCTATCACAAAACATAACCCTAACCTTGGCCATGATTTTAATACTCAACCTAAACATAATCCTAGGCCACAACCATATCCATAATCCTCACAATAACCCTAATCATGGTGTAAATCCTAACCGTAAGCTAACCCTAAATCTAACCCTAACTATGACATAAACACTAACATTAATCCTGACACTAACCCTTAACCCTAACCCTAATCATGATGTAAACCATAACCCTAACTATAATACTAATATTAACCCTAGCCCTAAGCCAAACCATGATGTAAACCCTAAGCTTTACCATAGTCCTAACTAGAAGTCTAAACCATTACCCTAATCATAGTCATAACCCTAACCCTAACCTAACCTAACCTAATCATAACCCTAAAACCTAACCCTGAAAATGGTGAATGGCTCGACAACTCTTAAGATTCACAAACCATCTATTACAATGCATTAATAATATATGAAGATTAATAATATATGAAGGGTATTAGTATCTTGGTGCATCTTATGGGTTGGATAGCCATTTCTATAAAAATAACTATAAACCTAACCCTACCCGTGATGTACACCCTAAACCTATCCATAATTTAAACCATGATGTAAACCCTAATCCTAACCATGATGAAAATTCTAACCTTAATCATAACCATAACCATAGTTATAAACCTAAACCTAACTATAACACAAACCCTAGACCCTAACCCAAGCAAAAAATGTATCCCTAACATGATAAAAATCCTAACTCTAACCATAACCATGATATAAACATCAACATTAATACTAATACTTACCCTTAACCTTAACCCTAACTATGATGTAAACCTTAACCCTAGCTATAATTCTAACCATAACTATAACCCTAAGCCTAACCATAAACCTAACCCTAACTCCAACCCCAACCATGATGTAAACCATAACCCTCACCATAATCCTAGCTATAACTGTAAACCCTAACCGTAACCTAGCCATAACCATAAACCGTAATCCTAACAATAATCATTAGCCCTGACCCTAAAACCTGATCATAACCATAACCATAACCATAACTATAACTCAAAACCTATATGTAATCCTATCCATAATCCTAATCCTAATCTTAAACCTGAACCAAAATAATAACCCTAACCCTAATGTTAATCTTAAACCATAAACCTAACCATAATCATCATGCTAACACTAAGCATGATGTAAACCCTAAGCCTAAGCCTAAGCCTAAGCTTAGCCCTAAACATAATGTTAATCATGACCCTAACCGTAACCCTAATGCTAACCCTAACCTTAACCCTAGCTATTATGTAAACCCTAACCCTAGCCATAATCCTAACTATGATCCTAACTATAATTCTAAACCTAACCTTAACCCCAACTATGATGGAAACAATAAACCTAAACATAACCCCAAACCATGACCCTAATCCTAATCCTAACCTTAACCCTTACCTTAATCATATTTGAATACTAATACTAACTCTAACTATAATTAAACCCTGAATAAATTTTAATACTAACCCTAATCCTAACCCTAATAATAACCATACTTATAACCCTAAACCTAACTATAACCCAAACCCTCAAAATAACCCTAATCCAAACAATGTTATAAAGCCTAGAACTATGAGCATAAACCTAATCTCAAACCCTATCGCAAACCATAACCCTAGCCCTAACCCTAACCATGATTTGGACCCTAAACCTAACCATTATCATAACCCTAACCTTAAACACTAACCCTAATCATAACCCTAACTATGATGTAAACCTTAACCTTGACAATAATACTAACTTTAACTTTGATCCCAAACATAACCATCAACAAAATCCTAATCCTAACCATACCTCGAATTATAATTCTAACCCTAACCCTAACTCTAAATATATCTACCCTAACCCTACCTATGACATAAACCCTAAGCACAATTGTAACCATTTCACTATACCCTAACCCTAACCATAAATTTAAACCTAATATTAAACTACACCAATAACCCTAACCCTAATTTCGTAAACCAAAATCAATTTCTGTTAAATATATTAGTTTTTCTTTTGATAACATTCTATGTTTTTAAAACTGAAATAATGGTGCCTCATTTCTGTTAATGTGGATGTCCTGCGTCATTAATAAAAAAATTAGTTTTACCTTCTACAATCTATTAAATCTAATAATTCTATCATCTTAATTAGAGTTTTAGATTAACAAATCTATTTTTAAGTAACATAAAATAATATAATCAGGTTATGGGTGCCTGGATAAACCCTTGGTTTTTGTTGAAGGTTATGGGAGCCTTGATAAAACCCTTGAGATAGTGAAAGGCTTTGGCCCCATCCACTTTCAGCTAGGTTTCATTGATATCTCTTTGCTGCTAGGCTGGTTTTAGGCTATTGTTTATCTTTGATGTATCATTTGCAGTGTCTGTTTTGGATTTCGGTCCCTTCAAAACCTATTGTATGGGGTTTCAGATCCCCTCAAAACCTGTTTACCTAATCAAAAACATAAAATGAATATAATTATATTTTAAAGTTTCTATTTACAGTTTCTAACATTTCTTCAACTAATTTAAATTATAAAAAATTTCATTAGATTAAATTTAATAATACTTAAATCTCAAAACTAATAAACTATTTTATAATAAACCAAAATAACTTCAATACAATCAACTAAGCATGTACAATTTAAAAAAAAAAAAAATTATAATAAAGAACATAAATTACTTATTGAAAAGTATAATGCTAGGTTTATGGAGGGGGGCTGCTGAGATTTTAATTTTAAAATTGAGGTCCAATGAATTTTGTCGTATTTAGCTTAAAAGTTTAAATTCTCATAACAAGTTTTTAAACTACCAAATTTAAGAAAACTGGTGATTTCATAAATATAAGATTTTTGTATGCCATAACAAAAACAAATAAAAAATGAATAATTAAAAATAATTGATTTTCTTTCAAAAAACTATTTTTTAATAGAAATTAAATTAATAGAATATTTACTATGTGCATAATAAAAACAAGTAAAAATAATTTATTTCTATCCAAAACTTTTTTTTAATAAAAATTAAATTTAGAAGTTTAAAAAATAAGATGACTCTATTTTTTTAAAAGATTTCAAATAATCTAAAGCACAATTTTTTTTAATTCATAAAACCACATGTTCTTTAAAATAGAACTTAAACCATCTCATGGAATATGTTCTTTAAAATAGAACTTAAACCATCTCATGTAAATTATTCCATGATATCTTCTCACTCTCTTATTCTCTAAATAAAGCCATATAGAAGAAAGAAGAATGATTGGGTACAATAGTAATGTTTATGGTGATGTTCAGGCAGAGCAGCACTCAAAGCTATTATCAGTTTGCTGACAACACTTTTGGGTAGGGGTGATAAGGCATTGTGAACAATCCGGCATGGTGTCTTTACTGCATCCCGTACAACTGCCACATGGTTGCGCAGTGACTGAAGACCGTGCATTTCAATTAAAAGAAATATTTCATGAAGAAAAAGATTACATTTAAACTGACCATTCCCATTAGATATTTCTAAGCAAACTTATGACAAAGAAAAATTGTATGAATATATCTCACCCATCAAGAAAAATAAAAAGAATAAGAATGGAAGCATACAATGAAGAGCCCATCACAACTCCTGTGCCTGCCATTTGTTTTGAGATTACAATATGCAATGATAATAAAGACAAGTATTTATATATTAAAAGCGTGAATTATTTAGGGAAGTTCTGTGAATTATATTGAAATGCATTTAATTGGCAAGGTTGTCAAATACTCTCGGAGATGTTTCTATTGTTTCTATTGTTGTAAAATAGTATTGAATTTTGATATTAGATATACAAATGATGAACATGCATCATTTGTCTTGTTTTGTCTTTAAATAATTATTTGTTCCCAAAGGTTAGCAAGCTCTTCCAAGTTTAACGTTGCATAATTCAATTTCATTATATTATTTAATAATCTTATTTATTTTGAAATTAGAGACTATATTACATATACATATTGATATTATAATTTTTTAAATTATATATAAAAATAAAGATTTAACATTTATAATAGACATTAACTTTTATAAAATTCAGACATCTGAATAACCATTGTTTTAATTAATTGAAATGCATGAAATTCATTGTTATTGTATGTAAACTATTTTAAATGATGAAGAGACATAATATTCAAAATGTCCCAATCATATTTAATATTTCATTTTATAGATAAAATTTCTAATTAAAATTGAGAACTATTTATGTTTAGTTAAAATAAATTTTGACTAACATATATTTAAAAATACATACTAACTATATTATAAAATAATTATTTATTAATTATTTAAATTTTTAATGTTCTATATAAAAATAATAGTTTTACATCTTATAATTGTTCATTATACTTTCATATAGCCTTTATTGTTCATTAGCCATCTATACGTAACATGCCTACAATTCTAGTAGTAATTTTGGCATCATTTATCAATTCAAATTTCACATGGACCTTGAACATTTTTTTTTTTTTAAAGCAAGTTCTGCAAGGGGCAGTACCCATTATATTTCCAAGAGAAAAACTTTACAAAGGGTGAAGGATATTCCACTCCTTATACTAACATCCATAGGGGATCAGTTATAACAATACTTGATCCCATTACCTATGACCACCAGCCTATCTCCTACTCCTTCTGGAAAGAGACCATCATTTTCCTGAAGGAAAGTTGCAAACCTATCCATACTGTTTTCCTTCATTATGCCAGCCTTCAAAATGGACCAAGCCTTCTGCATCTTCTTCTTCTTCCCTACTACTTGTAGATTGAAGTATCCCAACATACACCCATCCAAAGCTCTCATCACCTCCAAGTAAATCCTTTCCTCCACCATCCTATGCAAAATGACATTTTTCCATAGAGCATGGCCCAGCACCCGAATGATAGGTTGGAACAAGTCTTCCATCAGCCTTCCGTCATGGACATGACCACGAGACTAGTAATCAGGTCCAAGAATGTCAACCATGGTCTCTTTCTCCTATTCATTGGCTTGTTTGAAAATTTGCTCTACCTGCTCTTTGGGCGATTTCTCCAAACCAACCACCTTACTGCACTTACAAATAATGCCTAAATGCTCTATCATTATCCCTTATGCTAAAACAACATCGAATATGTGTCCATAAATAGACCTCCCCTTTGCTTGAGCATCAACGACACCCAAATCTATAAAGCTTGGGACAATCTGACTATTAGTCGCCTTGTTCCCAAGCATACTTCCTTGTGTAAAAAGTAAGCGATACTGGCCACATGATTTCCTCACACACGAGAGAACTCCAATCTAGGATTTCGTCACCCTCTGCCTATCACCGTCAATAGCTGCTATACTTATCCAATTGCAGACTTCGAGATTGAAAGAAAACCAAAGGATATGATCTCTTTAAGTCCAATCGACATCATGTCATCCCTGCCAAAATCTCTGGCAAGCTCCTCCTCAATCCCCATGTTTGCCAGATAATCTGTTGCTTTGTTGCCTTCTTGAAATATATGTTGAATATTGTAATCACCTAGAGAATTCAAAAGAAAATTAATCCTCGGGATCGAGCTCTGCAACCGCTAGTTTTGGAATATAGAATTGATCACTTTATTAAGGATAACCTAAGAGTCTCCTTCAATTATGAGTTTGACAATCCCATTATTAACACACCACCGAAGCCCTGCCTCAAGCGCAGATATCTCTGCCATATTGTTGGTAGCTACACCTACCGAACCCAATATGGCATGCACCACCTCACCAACTTCATTTCTAATGATATCTCCCAGACCACTCCAACCCGCATTCCCCCTACTTGCACCATCGAAGTTTAATTTCATCCACCCTGACGGTGGGGCCTGCCGCTTAGCATTTTTGCTTTTTGTTTTTCAATCATTTAATCTATGATCACCACCCTGCTTAAAAGTCCAAAGTTTCTCCATTTCAATGTTCCACTTCAAAAGGAATTTATAATTCTTCCCTTGAATTATTCCGTTTACAAATTCCTCTATCGTACCTTTAATTTTTGCCCTTAGGAACTGCACTTCCAATGCTTCTTCCTTGAAAATCCTTCTCTTGCATTTGTTCCAAACATGCCAGAACAAGAGAGAGGGAGAAACCAACTAGAGCATTCCCCATTTCGAGTGTCTCCCTTCAATCGGATAGGAAATGAGAAAATCCTTTAAAGTTTTATTTTTGACAATGAAGCTTTGCAACATTTCTAGGAGCCAATCCCAACAATCACTAGTGTATGGGCACTAATAGAGAAGATGATCAGTCAATTCCTCCTCCTGTTTGCATATGATACACCAATTTGGCCCTGAAATCCTGATCGATTTCAATCTGCTACCAGTAAGGATCCTGCAATGAATAGCAATCCATAGGAAAGCCCCTGCTTTCGGTAAAGTCCATTTACCCCAGCACAAGATCGAGGGCCAATCACTATTCCTCTCTCTCTTCTTTTGAAGCTCATATCCAAGATTGACTCTATAATCGCCCGATTTGGATGCACTCAAAAGTAGGTTGTCTTCCTTGTCTGTGGGAAACACCTTTTTTCTCTGAAGGATATTTGAGAGCCATCTATGATTGATTTGATGCCAATCCCCTTCACTCCTCCACGACAGAGAGGAGGAAGAATTGGGTAGTGTTTGAAAATAATCTAACACCCAGAGGCCTACAGATGATTCAATCTGGTTGACCCAGTCTTTGCCTTCGAATAAATCTTCTAATGGCTCATGAATCATGCCAAAACCTTGCTCTTTCGCCATTGCCAATCTTCCAAGTTAGGTGGTCTATGATGAGCTTGTTTACTCTCCCAAATGAACCTCCAAAAAGGAGACCCTCTGACTAAATTGGCCACCGTCAAGATTCTATCAGGGGAATTTGAATCTAAATATTTAGCAACCAATATTCTGGACCAAAGTTTCTTGGGGAATTTATACATTTTCAACACTACCTTAATGCCTAAAGATAGATTTTGCAAATTCATCTTTCTTAAGCCTGCCCCACCTTCTTCCTTGATCATACATGTAGTGTCCCAATTGATCAAAGGAATCTTCCTGTCCTCCTTAGAACCTTCCCATAAAAATTTCTTAAGAAAACTGTCAAGAGACAAGGAGGCTCTACCTGATAACCTGTAGCATGACATTTAATAAGTGGGCATCACCGATAAAAATGACTTAATCATTTGAATTCTCCTAGCTTGAGAAAGCCATCTATTTTTCCAGATGGCCTCTTTGAGGTGGCATCTTTTGATAACCACTTCCCACAACTTGTTGTCGACTCTTCCAGCAAAGAGAGCGATGCCAAGATAAGTTATGGGGAATTCACCCAGCTCAAACTCCAGAATTTCTGATATTCTAGAATAGAGTTTTCTGTCGGTGTTTAAAAAGAACACCATTGATTTGTTCTTGTTCATATTTTGGCTTGAATCTAACTCAAAACAATCAAGCACCTTTCCGATAGTTATTGCCTCCCTAACTGTAGCCTACCCAAAGAGAATGGTATCATCTACAAATTGTGAGTGTGAGATAGGCTCCGTATTTTCATGGATGGAGATCCCTCTCCAAAGACCCAGACTAACCTGCTTTTTGATGTTTCTCCCCAACACTTCTTCCATGAAAAAAAATTAAAAAGGGAGATAGCGGATCACCTTGTCTTAACCCATTAGTAGCATAGAAATAACCACAGACCGAACCATTTACAAGAATGAAGAAATTAACTAAAGACACACAATGCTAAATACATTTCACATAGCCTCTATCAAAACCAAAACGAAGGAGAACATCAAACAAAAAAGGGCCATTGAACTCTGTTATACATCTTGCTGACATCTAGTTTAACAATCATACCTTTTTTCTTATCTAAAAGCATAGAGTGAATGGTCTCCCCAGCCATGATGATGCTGTCCACAATTTCTCTCCTGTGAAAGAAACCATGTTGTTCCTCTGAGATAATTTTATTAAGCAATGACTTTAATCTGTTTACTAATGCCTTAGACACAATTTTGTACAAAGTATTGCATAGAGAGATCGGACGATAGTCCATCATGGACAAACAATCTTTCTTTTTAGGAATCAAGACAATAACCGTGTTGTTCATTTCTCTGACAAACTTCCCTTTCCTTCTGAATTCTTCCGCCACCTTGAAGATATCATCGCCCATAAATCCACAACATTTTTGGAAAAATTCTGATGTGACACCATCGGGCCCAAGCGCTTTGAAAGGATGGTTATCGAATGTGGCCTTTTTAATCTCCTACATTGAGAAGGGGCGCATCAACTGATCATTTTCTTCCACCATAACCACTCTATTAATGACATCTAGCATGGAGGAAGAAAGCTAAGAGGAATTGTTGAGGTAGTCCCACAACAAAGTTTTGAAATGATTCACTGCTATGTCTTCAATAACCTTTACCTCATCTTGCCATGCCCTGAAGTCATCTTGAATATGGCTAATAAGACTATTAGCTCTTTTGACCTTGACAGAATCATGGAAGAATTTTGAGTTCAAATTGTCTTCTTTGATCCAACACTCTCTCGATTTTTCCCACCAAAAGACTCCCTCTTTGAACAAGAGTTCCGCCAATTCTCTTTTTAGTTGTTTCTCTCTGGTAAATTTGTCATTGGACATTTCTTCTAAGATAACATTTTTATTAAGGTTATCTAGCTCTGCTTCCACTCTAATCTTTTTTGCAAATATATTCTTGAAAGAGATCTTGTTCTATTATTTTATTTTCTTCTTAACCATCTTCAGCCTTTTTACAAAGCAATAACTCGAAGTGCCTGAAAAAATATCACTTTCCTTCCACCAAGATTCCACATTTGGCAAAAAAATCCTTCTCTCTCCACCACATACCCTAAAACATAAAACTTCCTCTAGAAGTCTTATTGGCTTCCTGAAAGATTAATTGAACCGGGAAATGATCTGACAAAGATAAAGGAAAAATACAAGAGTCAAGGTTGATATTGGAATCCAACCAAAAGGGACCTACCAGAAATCTGTCCAACCTTTTTGAGATTCTTGCAAAGTTCTCTCTCCTATTGGTCCAAGTATATCTTCCATTCTTTGGAATGACATCAAACAAATGATTCGACATCATGAAATCCTTAAAATCCTCAATGACTTTGTTGGACATTTTCAAACCTCCTCTCTTTTACTCCAAATCAAGCAGAGCATTAAAGCCCACTACTACAATGACTCTATCATTGTTAAGAGAGCCAATCTTGATGGAAATGTCCTTCCAAACCTTCACTTTCTCTTCTGTCTTTATTGGACCATATACATTGACCAATGGAAAAACCATATTTTCCTTCAGGCTATGAACCACTCCAAACAACCAATATTCTGATATTTCCAACTCCATCACCTTTATGTTATGTGGGTTCCATAGGACTCCCAATCCCCCTACAGAGTGTCTGGCTTCTTGAAAAAAACCTTCCCAATTAGTGCAAGAATGAAGAAAACTGAGAGATTTGTTCATACATAATTTTGTTTCTTGAAATAATACAATGTCACTCTCTATTCTACGTAATGCTCTTTTTACCAAGCATTTCTTGGTAGAGGTAGAGAGGCCCCTGACATTCCAAGTGGTAATCTTCATCTCTCACCAAGGGAGGCCCCGGCTCCCTTGGCTTTTTTCATGAATTCTATAACATTGATGATGCCTTTCTCGTTGGCTCTGGCTTCTCTTGTCTACTTATTTAATCTTCTCCCCTGATTCCCATTGGCCTTGCCTATCAATATATTAGCAAACTAGATAATGCATCTCTGGTTAAGGTTGTCCAACACATCAGCCTGCAGAAAGTCTTCATCAGGAATCCCTATCGTATTCAATTTCTATGTTAGAACATCCTTTCTTTTATGGAGGGGACTCCTTCAATTGTGAATTATTCTCGACACCCTTTTCCATACTTCTGTTTGTTCCAGAACATTCTCTCGAAGTCCCTACACACTTAGACAACCTTGGTGAAGTAGGATTCTGTTGGATCTCCTTCTCTAGAGAAACATTTTTTGTAACTGATTTATGATCTTCCTCTTTCTGAATCCACTTTTTGGCCGATTTACCAAAATCAGAGCAATCTTCCACAACTTGATCCTTAGATACACTTTGCTCACGATATGGAGAGGGATGTTCCACTTCTATCTATTGCTTCTAACTTCTCTCACCAGCCTTGAGATATATGACGGCGAGAACTTTTTTGACCACTACAATCTTTATCCTACCATATAGGTAGGAATCATTTTCAATGATTTCTTCATCCACTACCAACAACGTACCTAACCATCTTCCCATACATTCCAAACTAGAATCACCCCAATACTCCATTGGTAGATTATATAGATGAATCCATATAGGCTCCTTATACCCTGCATGTGGAACAAGATAGAAATTAGGTTGCCATAGTTGGAGATACACATGCGCCGCACAAAAGACCCAATTTTGTTGGTTCAGAATCTTATTTCTTACCATTTCCTCTCTGAAACTGCAATGAAGAAACCTTTCGGGATGAACTTCAAGACAACATCCTGGCTCCAATTTTCTCTAACCCAATCCCTAGTTTGCATTCTAGTGATCCTAGCACCATTAAATCTCCTAATAATCGCCATGTCCCTCCACAAGGCGATGTCCTCTTCCATTTCCATAGGCAAATAAATATTAATGATTGATTCACTGCTATTTCTTTCAGCCCGAGGGGGAATATTTGAATCCACATTGCCCCTAAAACCTCTTCCATATCATCTTCTAGGTCTGTGATACTGATAGCCTTGCCTAAATCCTTCTTTTCTGAAACTTCCGCCATTGCCATGTTGGGGAAAACCTTGAAGTCTTCGCATACCTCTGCTCTGTCATGTGAATCTTTTTGTTTGGAATTATATTTTATTAAATTTACCAGAGAAGAGTAAATGATCTACTACTTGAAAGAGTAAAATACATGCACCTTGAACTTTAATATATAAGTCATCCCATGTTTGAAAAATATTATTTTTCATGTTAATGATTCTTTTTTCTTTTTCATGGATTTATATATTAGATCATAGACACATGAAATCTAGGGAGAATATAATGGTGAAAAATATATAAATATGTAATTTTTTTAATTTCTTGGTCTTAAATAAAGCATATTTTCAAGTAGCATGTGTGCCAATATACTCTTCCCATCCATATATACAATCTGATGCATCTCGCGATATATATGTAACAATATACATGTACCCCATCCTAACCTCTGGGGATTGTCCACTAGTCTCTCCAACATCCTACCCCACAGTGGGCGCCAGAAATGTGTGTGAAAAAGTGAAATAAGTCTGTAAGTTGCAGGACACAACACTTCAATTAAGTCATTACATGTATGGTTAGACAGATATAAGCATGAATAATAAAACCATAACAAATTAACCAATTGACTTCTAAAAGATGCGAGTATAAGATTCCTCTCAGAGTTGTATAAGCAATACCAGTGACTAGACTACACCAAGACAAAGGATTTAATCTATATGAGAATGATATTAAGCTAAATGGATGCAAGATGGATGAAAGATTCAAGAAATTATGGATTCAAGCAATCATAATTGAACTAAATATTGAAAAAGATAAACTAAGATGTAATTGATGGACTTTAAAAGAACTGAGAGGGGGGGGGTTGGTGAATCAGTGACTCTAAAACACACACTACTTTGAATACCAATCTATAGATGTTCTTAACCAAGTGGTTAAACAAAATACATGGTATTGAAAATGAAATAACAACATCCACAAAAAGTAGAACATCCACCATAACACAAGTGTTCATACATGGAAAACCCAAATAGGTAAAAACCACAGTGAGATGGAACTCAAAAGTTAACTATCTACAGTAATAGAAAACTGATCGATTAAGGCCTTACAAACAATTCTTCTAGGAGCGAATCTTGTGAGAGATTCGAAGCTTGATTAGATGCTTATACCATGTTAAGAGTACTACCTTGGTAAGAGTAACCTCATTGGAGGATTTTGAGAATCCAAACTAATGGATCACCTTGTTAGAGGATTTGTATAATGAAGCTTGTTAGAGCTTACCTGGTTAGGGGATTTGATTATGTTGTAATGATTAGAAAACAACAAGAATGGTTTGATATGTTCTGAGTAGCACAAAAATTGCTTGATCAGATCCTTCTAAGTACAAATAATATTGCTCTACATCTTAACACTTATCAATTCTCAACAAAAGGTTTTTCACTCTTTTCACATAACAACTCTCTATCTGTTATCATATCATATCATCCTTTAAATGACTTTGTACGATGTCTTTAAATAGACATACAATCCTTATGTCGGTCATAGGAACACAATTTCCTAGGAGCAGTGAATCTAGACATATAATCATAACTCATCACAAAAATTACCACCAAACAAACGATGCTGGTAACTCATCACAAAAATAGATGCCGGTTAGAATAGTTTAATATTGGCTGAAAATTAACCATTGTTATGGAATCTACACTAGATATTCTTCTACATCTTCATTCTGATTCTGATGTCGATCTGGTGGTATCTCAGGTTATCTCATAGGTACATACCGGTTGACACAAAGTACCAGTTTAGAGATAAACCTTAAACATGCTGGTTAGCAGTGTAAACCAATTGAAGTTACATTGGTAGTCAATGTAATCATATATGTGTGTGAGAGTGTTACATCAATGACAACAAGTGATGAATATATTACAATCATCATCAAGCCAACAATCTCCCCCTTTGGCATTGATGGCAACACTTAGAAAATTTTGAGTAATTTACAATACTACTAAGTGTGCATACAACATATCTACATATATATTCTCAAGCTCCCTTTTGAATGTAACATTATAGTACTCCCCCTTAGTGTATGCATAAATATAAAAAATTTCAAAAACAAAAACACATACATACATATAATTATTACTCCCCCTTTGACAACAATGCCAAAATGATAAAGAAAAATATATATATATAGAAATTTTGTATCAAAAATTTTAGTATATATGACTTTTGAAAACAAAGTCATGCATTAGGAATTTTCGTGAAAGCATGGTTTGAAATTTTGTTTCATCTAAGATAGATAATTTCGCCATGATTCTAGTATGTGATTCATATACTCTATTATAGACAGCAGCTGAGAATATTATTCCTTCGTTAAATCAAGTGAGCATGTTTCCGATGTAGCAAGAATATCTTCAGCACGAGAGTAGGCTCTCTAAAGAATGTCAATCTGTGAGGTGAGATGATTCTTGAGATCTCTTAGAGATTGGAATATCTTAGCTCTCTTTTATTACTATTCCAGATCAGTCTGTCATGCAGTTCATCTATAGACCGGTTAAAGACAGGAATGGAGTCCTGGAGTGGGACATATGCCTTACACAACCTTTCTATTTCCTACTCAATTTCAGCTTGATTTTTAGAAATATCAGAACAAAAGAAAGTAACATTGGAGGTAGATGCATGATACTTTCCTCACGATTCAATAGCTTTCTTCAATAAACTACCATTATGAGATAAGGCCATTTTTCTATTCTCGTTGTGCTTTTCTAGCTTATCTCCATATGCTTTCTTATGGCTCTTTTCAATAGACATTAGAGTAGCATCTTCAAGTGTTTTGATTTAATCAGATGCCTCTGCAACTAACTGTCTAAGTTTACTAATAGGAATGGGAAGATGTGTGACAGAGGTTTCCGATAGTAACCTAGATAAGATGTCTACAACATTCTGAATTGTCTCTACCTTAATTCCTTGTTCTTTCATACTTTTCTTATGTGCACGATCTTCCATCATACGCGTAAGCTTCATCATTTCAGAAGCACTCAAGGTATTCATATTAATAGGTTCTGAAATATTTAAAGAGTCATCATCATCATCATCATCATCATCATCATCATCATCATCATCATCATCATCAAGTAGTGTTTGCTTTCCCCTTTCAGAGGATATACGCTTAATGATGGCTCTTTCTGTGTTTGCTTCTGTTGTATCTTCTTCCTTCTGTGTAACAGCTTCCTTAGTGGTCTCTTTTTGAGTGATCTCAATGACTGCTGGAGATTGGGGTTTCTCCAGTTGTTCATTTCCTGGTCGAGGTTTCTCTTGTTGTTCAGTTGCCGGTATATTGACTTCCTCTATTTGAGTAGCCGGTTGATCACCTGTTGTATTCTGTACTTCTATGATCGAAGGAAGATCCATATCAGGTGCAGTAATTTCTTTAGATAGATCTACTGAATCCTTAATTTCCTCATCAATACGAATAACTGAGTCATTCTTCTTCTCGGTTGAGAAGACTATATCAGCTTGGAAAATTTCCTCTATGTCCATTTTTGGTAGAGAAACATCATCCGAGGTCTCATCCTTATTGAGAGATTGGATGCTATCTATCGTTTGTTTGATTAGACAGGATAGATGATGAGTTTCTGTCTCAATAACTGCTCTTTTTTCAGTAAGAAGCTTCAATCTTCTTATTTTAAAATCAAAATATACTTTGTATTCCTCAGTCAAAGCACTAATTCCATCTGATGACAATGTGGGAAAATACTGTACAAATATTTCATCAATAATTTCCTTCTCTAACTAAGTGGCTTCTTCCCATTTTTCTAACAAGGTATTATACAAGGATACTGCAATTTCTTTTTCTAATTCATGTGGATATCTACAGTAATGACTCAACAAGTTTATTACCTATTGGTGTATTTGCTTCTGCTCGTCTACAATAAAACAATCATAATACTATTTAACATTTTCAAACCTACTTCTTTCCAATGACTTCATTGTTCTTTCAAATGTTGTTGCAAGTTTGTAGGAGGCAATATCTAGTGGTGTAGTTGCCTTTGGCACTATGTTTGCCTTTTTAGACATTTTGTCGGTTGCCTTCTCCTTCTTAGGTTCTTCATCAGATTTTGTTCCCTCAGACTCTAGTTGCAAAATTAATTTCCCGTTCCTTCTCTTCTTTGGTACACTCTCCTTTTTCTTAGTTATTTTGGGTGCTTGTTCCTTCTTGCTTAGGAAACTTCGAGTCACCCTTGTAGTCTTCTTTTCAGGAGATTTTTCTTCACTTTTATTTTGCTTTCTTTTAGCTTTAGCTACAGATTCAATACTGGTTTCAACAGGTGAATCTTGGATTGCAAGAATATCTAATTTCACCTTCTTTTTGTCTACAAGCAATGCTAACAGAGTATTAGCATAACCAACTAGTAAGTCATCATTGAATTCATAGCTCACTTCTTCCATTTCTTCCTCTCTAGGTTCGCTTGCTTTCATTAGGAAAAAATTAGTAGTAACCGTGAAGATTATGTCTTTTTCAAAATGTCTTACTACATCTTCATGTAACCTTATTCTTATACTCATTTTCTTTTAAAATCCATTAAAATACCTGTTGGTGGCAGCCAAAAATGTATTCTTTACAACCTTGATGCTGTTTCTAATCTGAGAAATGATCAGTTGTTATTTGGACCATTCAATGTCACCTATACTAGGTAGGAAATTTTGAAAGTAGAAAAATAACCCAGCTAGAAGCTGACCAAATTTGAAATTTTTGGTATTGTCATTTTTGATAGACTTTAAATTTAGGAAAAGATGGTCTCTAATAGCTTCATAGATATCATAGTTTTTATCTTTAATAATCATACTATATGCTATATGAATTGCTGCGAATAGAACACTGTTAAGTCTACTGGAGTAAAATACTCTGTAGCTTATCACCATTGCTGCGATTTTCATTGCAGGATCTCGCATATTGTTAACAAAGAGCATGCCCATCAGAGGTGGAACCGGTTAGCTTGAAGATTGTATCTTTTGTGATTTTTCTCAACTTAGGAATTTCACCAGTTGAGCAATAACCCGTTACAGCCCTAATGGCTTCCTTGGTAATTATGTGAGTCCTTACCAGATACATATTCTCTCCATGTACTCAACTCAAAATTATTCTTATGTGTTCTTCTTCAAAATTTTCAAGAGGGTAGGCGACATTATGAAATCCTTTCTTAAAAATCTTAGAATATTCAGCTTCAATATTTCCTTCCTTGTCACAGAGTAATTTCATCTGAGTAAAGATGTGAAAAGTTCCCATATCTTCAATTTTCTAGTCTATATAGCTGGACAAATTGCCTTAGATAGCAAATCCACTTGGAACTTATGATAATGCATTATCAGACATAATTTTCTCTGCCTTTACATCTTCTTCAGGCTTAGTAGTAATCATCAACCTCCCTACAGATTTAGAAGTAGATGCCATTCTAGACAAATAAGTTTCAAGGTGGTAAGAAAGGAAATACCTAGAATTTAGCATGTCGCTTCGATTCCCAGTTGGATTATTCAAATGCACTCTCGTTCGCTTCTCTGCAGCTACCAATTCAGCTTGATTTCTCTTAATCACAAAGCAATTTGTTAATTCACACCAAAACTATCATCCTCTACTCTGCAATTACTTCAAATCTTTTTCAAAAAGATTAGGGTAAAAATGATAAGGTAAAACTAGTTTATATCCTTTTTACCAACCGTAATAAATGCTCGTACTTTTGGGTCCAAATTATGTTTTACTGTTACGCTCCCCTTAGCCATTTTAGACAGGCTTAAGTCACCCATGCTGGACTCTCTTCACTAGGAGAAGGAGTGATTTCTTCTGCAAGCACTTCTTCGCTCTTCTTTTTCCATGTCCGATTCATGTCTTCTCTTGTTTCCTCAACATCAACTTTTTTCTTGCCTTTCTGATCCTTAGTAGAGTTGACCGGTTTGCTATTTCTGGTTCTGCAAAAATTTGCTAGGTGTCCCGGTTTGTTGCAGTGATAGCAGACCATACCAAATGATCTCCAGGGTCCTGCATTTCATCTTCTTTTTCATCAGTTCATAGCCACTTGACCATTTTTATTACAAAAGGTACATAGAACATTTGTTTCCTTTTCCATCTTAAATGGACTAAAACTATCATTGTAGGATCTTTGCCAGTTCCTATTCATCCGGTTGTCATAGTTTCCTATTCGGCCACCATATGATCTAGGATGCATGTGTGGTACAAGATTTTTTGCACCTTATCTGCACTCAATATGTTTAAGCCCATACATTCCACAGGTGTAGCAATGTCCTTCAAACTTTCTAGATACATACCTAGTATTAGTATTATAACTTGCATTTCTCATAGGTTTGTTCCTACAAAAATTTGTAGTATGACCAGGCTTATGACAAACAAACTAGATAGGTTTGAAATATTTCTTGTCGGTAGTCTTATTGACTTTAGATGCATTTTTATTCTTTGGATAGTTTCTCTTTGTACCAGAGGATTCACCTTTCTCAGTTGTGTGAAAGCCAAGTCCAGAGATATCACCCTTCATTCTTTGTGATTGAATTTGTTCTTCCAGAATGGTAGAACTTTTGACAACGTTTTCCAATTTCTCATTAACTTCAGTAAGCTTAGTGACAAGATCTTCATTATGCTTAGATAGACTCTCTTTCAAAGATGATGCCAACTCAAGGTCTAATTTTAAGTTCTCCTTTTCTTCTGTTTCGGCTATTAAATGCTCATGCATGGTGTCTCTTTCTCATTTGTTTTTTAGGATCTCTTGATATTTTGCTTTGATAAGATCTTCAACAACTCTTCTCGATTCCAGCTCCTGACACATGCGAATAGTGAGACCTTCTAGTTCTTTTCTTAGATTCAGTTTCTCACCCTGCAACTATTGTCAGATATTTCTAATAGTTTTTCAGATATCTCTCTCCTTTTTACTTGAGAAGATTTCGGTTTACCCCTAAGAGTTTCAACTTCATTTCTATTGGCTTCTAGTTCTCTAACAATCTCAAAGTAGCTTATGTACCCCATGGTCATTTCAAGATTACCTTCTAAGCGGTTAGGCTTCAAAGAAGTTGAGCTCTAATACCAATTGATGGACTTGAAAAGCACTAAGAGGGGGGGTGAATCAGTGAATCCAAAACACGCACTACTTTGAATACTAATCTATAGATGCTCTTAACCAAGCAGTTAAACAAAATACATGCTATCCAAAATGAAATAACAACATCCACAAAAAGTAGACCGGTTAAGGCCTTACAAAGAGCTCTGCTAGGAGTGAACCTTGTTACAGATTCCAAGCTTGATTAGAAGCTTATACCCTGGTAAGAGTACTACCCTATTAGGAGTAACCTCGCTAAAGGATTTGAGAATCCAAACTAATGGATCACCTTGTTAGAGGATTTTTACAATGAAGCTTGTTAGAGCTTACCTGGTTAGGGGATTTGATTCTGTTGTAATGATTAGAAAACAACAAGAATGGTTTGATCTATTCTAAGTAGCACAAAACTTGCTTGATCAGATCCTTCTAAGTACAAATAATACTGCTCTACATCTTAACACTTATAATTTTTGAACAAAATCTTTTTCACTCTTTTCACATAACAACTCTCTATCTGTTATCATATCATATCATCCTTTAAATAACTCTCTACGATGTCTTTAAATAGACATACAATCCTTATGTTGGTCATAGGAACAAAATTTCTTAGGTGCAGTGAATCTAGACATACAATCATAACTCATCACAAAAATGACCGCCAAACAAACGGTGCTGGTAACTCATCACAAAAATAGATGTTGGGTAGCACAGTTTAATATCGGTTCAAAATTAACCGTTGTTATGGAATCTTCACTAGATCTTCTTCTACATCTTCATTCTGATTCTAATGCCAATCTGGTAGTATCTTAGGTTATCTCATAGGTACATACCAGTTGACACAAAGTATCGATTTAGAGATAAACCTTAAACATGTCGGTTAGCAGTGTAAACCAATTGAAGTTACACTGATAGTCAATGTAATCATATATGTCTGTGAGAGTGTTACATCAATGACAACAAGTGATGAATATATTACAATCATCATCAAGACAACAACAATAATCTCAAAAAGAAAGCACAATATATTTAATGACTCTAGAGGCAAAACTTATATAATAATAAATCTCCAGGGTGTTTTAAATGAGAGTTGAAGGCTGAATTTGAAGAGAATCACAAGAGAGATCAAGAGAAAGCATAATTTAGGATTAATTGAAATAATTGAGACATTAGATTCAGATAACCTTGAGATAGATTCCAATTATAGTTTAATTGAAATGCATTTAGATAAGAAGTTCAAGGTGCATTAGAAATAATATTTAATTAATTCCATGTATTTATGATAAAAATAGGTAATTCTTTTATTTATTCAAGAAAAGAGTCTTTTCAACGCAACTGAAGTTCTTTTTTCTCAAAAGATTTGAGTTCTAATTTTAGAGAATGATTAAATTCCTTTTAATTACTTTTCTGATTTCAAGTTCTTAATTTAGAAGAATATCTCAAGTTTGGTTTCTCTCAATTCAATTCTTTTATTTCATTTTCAATTTAACTCTTGCTTTGTGATTAATTCCTCTTTTGTGATAAATAAATTCCTTTTTTATTATTAATGGCCAATTTTTTAATTAATAAAATATGCTAGGATATTAAATAAATTAAAATAGGATAATTGATCAAAATGATTTTCTTGGAATGACTCAATTAATTAAAAAAATATTTAATTTATGTTGAGTTATTGATTTTCCATGTGACATTTGATGATTAAATAATTAATTAATTGTGTGCTCAAGATTGATTTAATTGCCTTTGGTTAGGACCTTGGTGATGTTGTCGAGATTAGGGGTCCATGGTTAAGATGACAATTTTTAGGGTATTACAAGAAATGTGTGTGTGAAAAAGTGAAATAAATCTGTAAGTTGTAGGACAAAACACGTCAATTAAGTCATTACATGTATGGTTAGACAGATATAAGTATGAATAATAAAACCATAACAAATCGACTAATTGCCTTCTAAAAGATGCGAGTATAAGATTGTTCTCAGATTTGTATAAGAAATACCAGTGACTAGACTAGACCAATACGAAGGATTTAATCTATATGATCATGATATTAAGCTAAATGGATGCAAGATGGATGAAAGATTCAAGCAATCATGGATTCAAGCAATCATAATTGAACTAAATATGCAAAAAGCTAAACTAAGATGCAACAATCTCAAAAAGAAAGCACAATATATTCAATGACTCCAGAGAAAAAAAGTGTATAATAATAAATCTCCAAGGTGTTTTGAATGAGAGTTGAACGCTGAATTTATAGAGAATCACACGAGAGATCAAGAAAAAGCACAATTTAGGATTAACTGAAATAATTGAGAAATCAAATTTAGTTAACCTTGAGATAGATTCCAATTATAGATTAATTGAAATGCGTTCAGATAAGAAGTTCAAGTTGCATTAGAAATAAGATTTAATTAATTTCATGCATTTATGATGAAAATAGGTAATTATTTGATTTATTCAAGATAAGAGGCTTTTCAACACAACTAAAGTTCTTTCTTCTCAAAAGCTTTAAGTTCTAATTTTAGAGTATGATTAAATTCCTTTTAATTGCTTTTCTAATTTCGAGTTCTTAATTTAGAATAATATCTCAAGTTTGATTTCTCTCAATTCAATTCTTTTATTTTATTTTCAATTTAACTCTTGCTTTGTGATTAATTCCTCTTTTGTGATAAATTAATTCTTTTTTAATGATTAATGGCAAATTTATTAATTAATTAAATATGCTAGGATATTTAATAAATTAAAATAGGATAATTGATCAAAATGATTTTCTTGGAATGATTCAGTTAATTAAATAAATATTTAATTAATATTGAGTTATTGATTTGCCATGTGACATTTGATGATTAAAGAATTAATTAATTGTGTGCTCAAGATTGATTTAATTGCCTTTGGTTAGGACCTTGGTGATGTTGTCGAGATTAGGGGTCCATGGTTTAGATAACCATTTTTAGGGTATTACATTTCCCCTCTTTGAATTTATGTGTGAGCAGCGCGTTGGTTCAAAGAATAGTTGATGTCTAGGAGATACCAGTTTTGAACTTGATTGATCACTAACTAGATGAAGAGTGAGGTTTTTTTGCTTGATTTGAAGCAATGAAGTTGAACAGAGTTCATTAAAGTGATACCGATCCCAAACTTGATTGAACTAGGAACGATAGAGGGCAAAAATACCAGACTTTAACTTGATTGATCAAGAAGCGGATCTTATTGACCTAGAACTTGATTGATCTAGACATAATGAGCAAAGATAAAATCAATCTTGAACTTGATGGATGAAGACACAATGAGAAAAGATAAAATGTCGAGCTTGATTCGATGTGATGAAACTGAACACCTACTTAAATTGAGCGTTATATCAAAGATAGTCTTTAAACTTTTGATTAAGTTTAAAAAAATAATCAGCTTGATGAAATGGGATGAAACTGATTAATGTTAAGAGATTGATTCAGTTGAAGGGAAATATCAGCTTGATTTGAAGCAATGAAACTGATATGCCCCTAGCGATTGATTCAATTCAGATGATTGAGAGATCTCAACTTGATATGAAGTGATGAAGCTTAGATGCCCCTTAGCAATAAGAATTTGATTGATTATCTTTAGTTGAAAAGATTTTTGCTTGAATTTTGATGAAGATTTGAATAATTTTCTCGACTGTGAAGTTGTGAGGTCATAAGGTCATGATTATGCCCCCTCAAGAGAGAAATCGAAAGATAGCGAGGGTACATGATTGTAGGGAATTGTTTAGCGATGATAAGTTACTTGAGCACAAATGATTTAGATGAATTTTTGAAAATTTGGCGTCGATTGACGAGAAATTAAGTGCAAAGTTGATTTGTAGAATAAAATTGAGATTTAGTGTTGATTCATTAGAAAATAAGCTCAATTTGAAGAAAGAATGAGCTTTTAATGAAAAGTGCTAAGTGGTCCAAATTGTGTTGAAATTGGCTAGTGGCATGCAAGAACTCAAAGAACCTGAAACCACAACAAAAAATCCTCTGAAGAAAGTAAAAGAGTGGTTTAAAGAGAAACCTTGGCTTCTGAAACCTAGACACAAATTCACTCCTTTGGAAGAATCATACGAATCCACTTTCAAAACTTTATTGGCAAATAACCTGATAATGTTACCAGATAATTCTAGGCCATATGATCTAGAAGTCAAACCAAAATAGTGGAGAGAAAATGAATACTGTAACTACCATCAGAATAAAGGTCATAACACAAACAACTACATGAAGCTCAAACATGAGATTCAAGATCTCATAGACACTGGTAAAATTGTTGTAGGGAATCACCCAACAAATCTTGATCACAAAGCATTTAAAGATCCTTTACCTATTTACGAACAAGGTGATTCCTCAAAAACAAAAGGAGGTGCCAGAGTAAATTACACTTATACCAGCAATGACAACATCATCAACATGATTGAGTCTTCCCAATCTAAATATTGCAATATTATTATAATCAAAGATAAACAAAATGAATCACGATATGCAAAGGCTATGACTCGTTCTCAAAAGAAAGTCACTCTCCAAGGAGCTAATTCTTCAACTCCTGCTCAAACAACATCAAACCTACCAACCTTGTCAAACAAATAAAAAGAATCAACATTTGACAAATTTAAATAGCTAAATTCATCATCCTCTAGATATAGTGTTGTTGAACAGTTGAAAAGGGCAAATGCGCAAATCTCCATCTTTGAATTGCTCAAAATATCTTCTGCTCACAACTAATGTTCCAAAATATTTAGATATTGATCGGTTTTAGTCTATGATGGGTCATCTAACTTCACCTCACTATCTGACCTTCTCTAAAGAAGATGACAACTCGCTAAATCATCCACATAACCAGCCATTGCATAGTGAAGCCATGATCCATAAACACAGAGTTAAATGTGTTTTGATAGATGGAGGCGCAGGGTTTAATATCTATACTTACAATATTCTTACACAACTAGGATTTTTTGAAAATGTCATTGATCCAACCAAGAAAATAACAATTAAAGCCTATGATGAAGAAGAAAGGACCTCTAAAGGTCTGATATCATTACCAATCAATGTGGGACTTGTAGAAAGAGATGTCATTTTCCAAGTACTTGATCTTCCACTATCATACAATATCTTACTGGGGAGGCCATGGATTCATGAAATGAAGGTAGTTACATCTACATACCATCAATGCTTAAAGGTCCCTTATAACGGAGTTGAAGTTAGTATTCTCGCTAATACAAATGTCCCCTGTAATGCATTGACAAAAGGTGCTCATACCTTTGTGCCTCATAATAATGCAACCTCTACCAATGAAAGTCCAGAAGTTTTGATGAAGGATTTAGAAAAGAAATTAAAGTTTACAAATACTGGCATGGATGGCTACAAGATATAACCAGTACTTTCATTAGTCTCTCCCCCTCCAACACCAAAACAGTTGGGCAAACCATCAGAGGAAATGAGAAAACAAACTTCAACTCCGAATATCATATATGATGGTATTTATGTATAGTCTTCTACTTCCCTGGTAGATGAAATAGAAGAGGATGCTTTTCTTAAGTGGCTTTGCAAGGAAGATAGTCAAAATGAGGAAGTACGACATTGTGAGATTTCCCCAAACCAATATGGTCCCAGCTACAAAATGATCAAATGCATGGGATTTTCAGGTACTGGTCCCCTCAGAAAACATCAAGAGGGTATTATTGAATTGATTTAGATACAAATAAAATCTTAAAATAATAAGGCTGGACTGGGATACGATCCAAAAAAGACATCATACCAAAAACATGCTTCTAAGTCTAAGTGGAAGAAAGGATATCGCCTTCAACATCACAGGAAATCAAGTGTCGAAAAGAACAAGAGGAACTACCAATCAAGATAGAAGAAATAGTAAATACTCAAGTTCCAATGGTATCATCTACAACACTATAGGGAGTTGAATTTTCTGAAGATAAGAGAGATGAAGTAGAAAGAATCAGAGAATTGTTTGCACCACTAGAAGTTCTAGTCACATACACTAGGAGGTAACAAGTAGAAGATTTAGAAATCGACTCAAACGAGTATGAATGGGGTCTAGACCACATCTCAGATACATCCAGTATAGAAACTCCAGAAGAGTCCAGTGATATCACAGATGACATTCAAGAGCTGATGCGCTTAAAGCTAGAAAAGGAGATACAGGAAATCAAACTAAAAAGACAACAAGACTATGAACAAAGGCTGAAAGAAGGAAGAATACCAGAAAATTTTCCATCTATTATATACTCCTCTAATAAAATAGAACAAATCAAGTATGGGACTACACAAGAAGAATTGGAAGCTACAGAAGTAGAACTAGTCATTAGTCCAAAGGAAGCTGAATGGAGTAGACAATAGGGACTCAGAGAACCATCAAGGTCATGTCAATACGGATGTCAGATACAAATGATAAATGAGCCAAATCTTGTAGGAACTTCCAACATTAAAGATCTTGGTGTTGATACCATACATACATTAACTCAACCACTTGAAGAAGACTCAGAAACTTCATCCTATGACTCTGATGATTCTAACAACAGTCATATTTATGACAATATCTGCTCAGCATCAAACTGTGAATCCTTTGATGTAAATGATGAGAATTTGTGTACTGATCTTGTTACTGTCGAACCACAACATGAAGTCTAGTCTAGCGTAGAGAATGATGCTACAAGTAGGTCTATTGGATTAGGTCAAATAACTATTAATGTGCACTTTAATAGTCATGTTCTAACTCTTCCTAGTCTCGAGACATTTATGCAAGGCAATCTTCTAGAACTCAACTTTTTGATTGGTAGTTGTGATGACAATAGCGTGAACTCCCTCAAACCTATCCACACTCTATCATTGGTACATCCTGAATTAATTGACTATAGTTATAAGACCAACCCATGAATGTACCTATTTTTGCCAATGACTATACACTAGCCTATTACCTTAATGTAGTTGAACCCATGGACTCTTCCACCAGTGAAAGAAGTGAAAACATAACTGAAATAGATATGAAGTATCTTAGTCACAAAAAATAGAAAAAAATAAATAAAAGATCAGATGGCGAAAACCACATTATGGGGGTGTTAGAATCTAAAAAGGAGAAAATAAAAAATGTATTTAAGGTGAAAACCTCTCTCAGGTGCCTGAAGGTGAGATACTTGATATACTGCCAAGTCATTATCGGGAAAGGTCTTCTATACTGATTGAGCCAACTTAGCCAGTGAACTTTGGGAGTCAAGAGACACCACACATCATTCGCTTAGCTCAATCACTATCTATAGAAGAATTAAAGGATTTCACTCATCTCTTTTCAGAAAAGAAGATCAATTTTGCATGGACGTACTCTGATATGCCAAGCCTGGATCCTGATCTTATCATGCACCATCTTTCTATCACATTAGGAGTTAAACCTATCAAGCAAAAACTCTGTAAGATGCACCCTCATGTGGCACTGCTAGTCAAGGCTGAGCTAGAAAAACTACTAAAAGATGGATTTATCAGAGCTATAGACTATGCAAAATGGATTTCAAAAATAGTACCTGTGTCAAAGGCAGACAAATCTATTAGGGTTTGCATAGACTTCCGAGATATCAACAAATCTTGTCCCAAGGATGACTTTCCATTGCCAAACATTGATATGATAGTCGATATGAATGTTGGGTATGATATGTACTCACTAATGGATGAATTCTCTGGCTATAATCAGATTAAAATAGTTTTTGGGGATCAAGAAAAGACAACTTTCACTAGTGCATGGGGAACCTTCTGTTGGACTGTCATGCTGTTTGGACTAAAAAATGAATGAGCAACTTACCAAAGAGCAGTAACAACTATATTTCATGATATGATGCATAAGAATATGGAATACTATGTTGATGACACTTTAGTGAAGACTATGAAGAGATCCATGCATATTCAAGAGTTAGGCGCTATACTAGATATAATGGAAAAATTCAAACTCTGGCTAAATCCAAAAAAGTGTGCATTTGGAGTGACATCTGGTAAACTTCTTGGTAATACCATTTCAAAGAAAGGAATTGAGGTTGATCCTGAGAAGGTCCAAGCTATAATAGAAATGCCGCCTTCAAAGAACATCAGTCAAATGAGAAGTTTACAGGGACGTCTCCAATCAATCAGACACTTTATTTCTCATATACCAGACAAAGCTCAACCTTTCACAAAAGTATTGAGGAAAGGAGTAATATACATTTGGGATCGAGAATGTAAAAAAAACCTTCAACAAATCAAATAATAACTATCCAATCCACTAATATTGATATCACCAATTCAGGGTAAACCATTGATCTTATACATATCAGCTACTGATTCATCACTGGGGGCACTTCTGGCACAACGGGATGAAAATAAAAAAGAGAGAGCTATATATTACATCAATAGAACATTAGTGTCTTATGAAATCAACTACACTATAATAGAAAAAGCATACTTGGCATTGGTCTTTGCATCACAAAAATTGAAAACTTACATGTTAGCACATTCCATGAAGCTAGTAGCTAAGATTGATCCTCTCAAATATCTTCTCAACAAAGCAACACTTATCGGAAGATTGGCAAAATGGGTCATTGTCCTTACAGACTTTGATATTGAAAATGTGGAATGCAAAGCCATCAAGGGATGGGTATTTATAGATCAACTTGTTGAAGCTCCACTTGAAGACACTCAACCACTGCATATAGGATTTCCAAATGAACTAATAATGCACCTTGCTCAACAATCCTGGAAGATGTTCTTTGATGGGTCTTTCACTCAAAATGCTTCCAGTGCTAGAATACTTTTTATTAATCCTCAAAAGTGTTTAATCTCGAAGGCTTACAAGATTATTTTCCCTTGCACAAATAACATTGCAGAGTATGAAGCTTTGGTAAATGATATCAAGCTAGCTATCGAATGGAAGGTTGTTAAATTACACATCTATGGAGATTCTCAGCTAATCATCAATCAAATAAATGATACATATCAGACTCGAGATGAGAAAATAATGCCTTATAAGAGAATGGTTGACAATCTCAAGAAGTATTTTTCTTTTGTATCATTCCTGCAGATTCCTAGATTAGCAAATAGAGCAGCAGATGCTACGGCCACCTTGGCATCCATACCAGAGTTACAAGAGTCTTATTTTCACTTTGAATTCCTGGTGGAAGAGTTATATTACCCTGCCTATGATTCCACTGAGTCCCAGATAGTTTATTCTATTACCAGACATGACTCATCCCTCTACAACCACATTTACTCTTATCTGTGTGACCAAATTATCCCAGAAAAGCTTACCCGTAATGAGAAAAGTAACTTAACCTGAAATGCTTCACGATACGCTATCATTGTTAACAATTCATTTAGGAGAGGTTTGGATAGTACATTCCTTAGGTGTCTAGAAAATGAAGAGTCTAAACGTGCATTATCAAAAGTCCATGAAGGTATTTGTGTATCTCATTCGAATGGTCTTACTTTAGCTCAGAAACTACTACGGGCTGGCTATTACTGGTCAGACATAGAGAAGGATGCTATAAAGTTTTTTAAAACTTGTGAGAAGTGTTAGCTACATAAGGAGATGCTTCCTTCATTATCGAACCCCCCGCTGACTACTCAACTATTCTTTCAAACTTTTATATGCGATCAAGCCTACTTGCAACCATATTTTCGTTCTTTGTTGAGCTCTTGTGCACACATAAAATCTGAGAGGAGATATATCAAGCAAGATCAATGGAGATAGGAATAATGGAGATTCAAACCCTATTGGACATGTGATGATATAATCTTTGTGATTTCATTTGATTTGCATTATCTTAGGCAATCTTCATATGTTATGGTGGATCTTTGTTTTTGTTAGGCTAGGGTTTGTGGTTGAATTCATTTAGTCTTTCAATATTGTTGTTTCCATTTTCACCATATACACCAAGAATTTGACATTTGGATAGGACAGGCTTAGACTTGTGAGACCAGGTCGAGTTTATGTGCAGTACCTATTTTCCTACAAGCACAACTAAACATGATATGACATATACATATATCATAAATAACTAGTAAAGTGATAAAAAATCACAATGTTAGACATTGTTTCTAATCACAAATACACTAGAAGAGAATTGCATACACCATAATATAAAATCCATCATCAAGATCATAGAATAGGGTTAGCATAGCCAAGATATGAACAAAATCCCATAAGCAATATAATCCATCATGAATACTGAGCACACATAAACCATCAAATATAGGTCCATCATCAATATAATATAAAATTTATCAATCATCCCTATGAACCATCAAATAGAATATATCCACATAAAGAACTTGGGTATGTGCACAAAGATGGTGGTCAGAAAAGTGGACACCACCCAAAAAACACATGGAAAAACAAGCAGCGTGTACGCGGTTTTAAAATTTGAAATTCCCGCGTACACGCTTAAGTTTGTTCTTCCCGAGCCTAGAGAGGATAGCGCATATGCACTGCTTTTAGGAAAATGAGAACGTATGCCCTACGCCTCAGAAAATGAGTGCATATGCACTACTCATAGGAAAATGAGCACGTACGCGCTAATAATCCAAATATAACCGCGTACATGGTGCCTGGTAAAAAAGTTTTAAAAAAAAAACTGGGTCTCATTTACCCGTGATAGCGCATTTTTTACTTTTTTTTTTTACCTATTTCTTCTCCTAAATTGTGAATGGGGTGCTATATTTTTCCTCCAAGCTATGGATCAAGGCTAGTTTTTGTTTATTTTTGTATTTCTTTCCCGTTTGTTCAATTTGTTTTACATTTTGAATTTAATTTCATTAATTTTGATTAGGTTTTTTCATTTTTTGTTTCCAAAATGAGATTCTTCTAATCCAGAACAAGAACAACCAAATGTACCTCCTGAAAACCCACAAGAACAACCAAATGCACCTCCTGAAAAACACATAAGAACAACCCCCAATTCCTCCTTTTGTCCGCACACCCAAAACACAAGAGCAATTAATTAATTAGTTAGGAAAAAATACGTCTAAAATCAGTAGACCGATTGTTAAATTGAAAAATTCTAGACTTGAGCATCATAAATCCCTCACCACTACCCTAGAAACATTAGCTAGTGGTGCCATAGTTGTTTCCACACAAATTACCAAATGGGGAAGCTTTAGGGATAGGTGTCGTCAATTCTATGCCGATGGGATATCATACGATGGAGTAAAAAACAAAAATATTAGTAAACAAAAAATATGTACCCTTTTCATTGATCCCAAAACTGGTCAGTCATTACCTCCTAACGCAAAGAGGTTTCCCATACATTGGTGTACCAATGTGAAAATGAAGAATTTTTTTTGGCAGAGGTGGTGGATGGTCTTTGATGATCCACCTTGTATTAATTATGACGTGCCATTATATTTTTTGAGAAAAGTATATTGTGAGTTTGTGTTCAATGTGCGCCCAAACTATTTTGACATGAGAGAGTTCCATGGTAGGGGTGGTGGCTCTGCCCAAGATAGACCTGGAGCCCGTAGGCGGTTACCCGCGGAGAGTCGCCGCCCCCTAGCACCCAAACCCAAGGTGGATTAGGCTGTCCTAGTAGAGTTGAAAGTGTTGATAGAGCTACAAACTCTTCAAAGGGCCACAACATTGACTAGTGCCATCATCCAGCATGGGACATAATTAGCACACCCTATTGAATTGGATGATGAGCCATTAGGTGGCGACAGAGACGCAATCCAGCATATGTGTGTTAGTTACTCGAGGGTAGATGATGCAACCAATGCAGATGGATCCTCATCTCATCTGTGCACAATTTCTAGGAGTAGATGTCAGGCCCACATGGTTGAGGATTTCACATTGATAGATGAGTTGATGGACATGGTGTTTGCCCATGAGCCATAGACACAAGTGTGTTGATTTTAATTCATAGCATTTTATTTATCAGTCACTTTAAATTTGTAATTACATAAATGAATTTTTATTTATACATCAATTGAAATTGAAACAAATAATATGCATTTCGGGATGTAGCAACAGTATCCCATACTCCTCCCCCAATTACTATAGCTGCAACTTCGATGCTTGAGGTATAAATTTTGTAACATGTTAAAATAGAGTAGTACACTTTGAATTCAAAAAAATACAATATATACTAACTATCTTTAATGTTTGGTCTAATTTCTGGTTTGTAGGTGTTGACAGGGGATGAAATGTCCCAGATTGATGACATCACACTCTCAGCAATTGATTTTGGCCTACAAGGCTATACGGTATCATATTTTCTACAACCCTTTTTATGCATTGTTTTGATGGAATATGCAAGTCATATCATTTTAGATTTTTAAAATTATGTTTAATTTATTATCTGTACTAATATCTCGTGTTAATTTTTTTTTTTTAGGGTACCCCCTCTGCATCTAGGACTCGTCCTAAGAAAAAGGTTTCCTCGAAGATGCCAAAACATAGGAAGAAGGTAATTGAACACATTTTTAGTTGTACAATTGTTTGAAAATATTTAAATCAAGTATTAGTTGGGGTTTGTAGATTGATTAGTGTTTTTTGTCTATTTTACATGTACAATGACCATTGAGCTATGTGGATTTGTTGAATGTACTTGATTCACCCGTGGATCAAGAGAGGGCAGAGGTGTGTATCTCTACTTTATTTTGTTGATTTCATGATTATATGCATGCGTACATGTGAACTTATGATATATTATAATCTTATAATTTTTTCATACAGGAAATATCCATACCTATTTCATCAATGGTGAACCCTCCTCCTTGGACTAGAGAAGCATCTCAGGATCCAGTACAGTTTTGTTTGATATTTAAAATTAATTATTTTTAACCTTCAATACTTATCATTATATTAATTGTATTTAATCTTTGAACATTTTTTGTATAGGTAATAGCAATAGTTTCTACATCGATGGTGAGCCATCCTCAATCCATTGGAGAAGCATCTCAGGCACAGGTACGTCATTGTTCTCTATATTATAACTTTTAAGTGTTTTTGATATATTTATGTTAGTACATTGTATTAATTGTACATTTAATCTGCAATAGACCCCTTCGCGGTACAGCCATAATGTGGATCCATTTAAGTATGTCTTCAAGAAAACTCCTAAGAGTGACAAGGAGAGGAGAGTGAAGACATTAGCTCCTAGATCAGCCAATGAGGTAATCTACATTTTAATTGCAAAGGAATTAAAGTTAAATGCATAGTTATGTTGCTAATTGTGAACTATTTTCTAGAAAAGAATTCTAACTTGGCTTTTGAATTATGATTTTGCAGCCATCTACAGAGTCGCGTACTGCATTGAAGAGGCTTGATTTTGATGATCCACCACATGTTTAGGATCATATAGTGTTAGTTTTGGTCATAGAATGACCAATACATGTAGATATATTCTACATTTTTATTGTATATTGATTTGGACATGGCATATGCCACATTTTTGTAATACTTGTATTCACTTGGCAGACATGCCTTTTATATATATATATATATATATAAATATCGATATTCTATCCAAAAAATGTAAACTGAGTTCATTATTTTATATTCATTGTATTTTGTGGTTGTCCTTTTATAAATTTAAATGAATATTTGCATATGTAATCAACAATATGAATATAAACAACAAAAATATATGATATAAAATATTGCAATCGTGGAATATGATTTGATAAAATTTCTAAAATGTCGAATTAACCATACCAAACTCCTTGTATTCAGTTCATTATTGTGTATTCGCTATATTTGGTGGCTGCCCTTTTATAAATTTAAATGAATATTTCCATATGTAATCACCAATATGAATATAAACAACAAAAATCGACAATATGAATATAAACAACAATATGTGTTTGGTGCGAGAGTACCCTCACACTCGCAATGGTCAAATTATGTTCGTAGTGTGCACAAGCCAATATCACGAGCGCGTTCGGGTGGATAGGTTTATGCTAGGCATACCCTTGTCATGCATCCCAAAGCATCAGAACATCGAGAGTCATACCATACCAGTGTGATCTCTCAAGTGCCTTGAGTGCAAAAAATTGTCAAAACTTGACGGACTGTTTCTTCAAATCCAGGACACATATGGCCGGTCCGTTTGAACTCATGGGGTTATGTGAGGATCCTCTACAATGTCCCATCTCTATTTTTTATGAGTCAGAGCCATTGTTGATTGGTAGCATTTTTTGTGCGCTGCAAAAACCATCAATTGCATTCAATGCAAAGTTGCCAAATTGGCTAGAATTAATTCGCTTTGTCATGTGCACAAACCATCATCACGAGTGCATCCAAGGAGGCAGGTTTATGCTAGGCATCCCCTTGTCATGCATCTCAAAGCATCAGAATGTCGAGAGTCATACCGTACTAGTGCGATCTCTCAAGTGCCCTCAGTCCAAAAAATTGTCAAAACTTGACAGATTGTTTCTTCAAATCTAGAACACATATGGTCGATTTGTTTGAATCCATGGGGTTGCATGAGGCTCCTCTACAATGGCCCATCTCGGTGTTTGATGATTCGGAGCCATTTTTTATTCGTAGCATTTTTTCGCCTGCTGCAAAAATCATCAGATGCATGCAATGCAAAGTTGCCAGATTGGCTAGAATTGATTTGGTTCATCATGTGCACAAACTAACATTACGAGCATGTCTAGGTGGGCAGGTTTATGCTAGTCATACCCCTGTCATGTGATAACTCAATGATGAACCACTAGTACCAAACCGGTACTGAGAGGGGGGTGGTGAATCAGTACCGACACAAATACAGTCAAAAAATGGTTTGACAGCAAGCATCCAGTATAGCTTAATCAGTCTTGAACCGGTCACTCACTAAGCTTTTCTCTTAGCTCAATACCACATTATCATAATATTCACATGCATGAACTAGTAGACTTTACCATCAAATCTTCACAATAGTGAGTTCAATATGTTTTATAGATAGGCATAAAACATAGAAACTTTCATGTGCATAATAGATAAAATAAACCATCACAAAACAAAAGCATTTCACATGACACACATATTTTTCACGTGGAAACCCAACTAGGAAAAACCACGGTGGGGATGAATACCCACAAGCTACTTTTTGAACTCTTTAGAAGTCCTCTCTATTAGGAGCCTTGTCCAGTTAAGAACATTACAATAGGTTCTGGTAGGAACCGATCCTGTTAGGGATCACTCGGTTAAGGGATACCCAGTTAAGGGTTAAACCCGGTAGGGTCACCTTGTTAGAGGATTTTAAGAACTCAATAGCTGAAAGGATCTCCTAAGCTTCTCCAGCTTCGAGTTACCCGGTTAAGGGATTTACAACAAGTCGGTTAAGACCACCCAATTTAAGGGATTTTGAATCAAGCTAGTTAAGGCTACCCTATTAGGGGATTTTACAACTATTGAAGTGGTTATAGATCAACAGGTATTACAATGATCTGTTAACAGCACTTAATACTAATACCGATCCATTTAGGCTCCTCTTTTCCTTCTGTACATACACTTTGCAGGTATCTCTTCTCTCCTATGGTCTAGCAAGAATCTTGTATCACTTTCATTGGATACACACTCACAACTTTTGCCAGCAACTTCAGACAGAAACCTAACATCGATCTTATAGGGAACATACAAGTCGGTAGCAAAAGCCTTAAACACTAAACCTATTAGGTTGAGCAATTCAAATGGTTTGATCCTGACCGTTGAAACATACTGCATTAAATGCACCAGTCTTGAGTCGATCTCAAGACATTCTCCATCGTCCATTATCTACCGTTTTCATGGCGACTGATAACCCATCACGTGTTATCACCATTTGATAGACTTCGCACATTCCCGAGGTAGATAGGAATAGTCTTCTTTATGCAAGATCCTTCACGCACATAGAGCTTACATGGCAACACAATCTGTCCTCCATCATACTGCTAACTCACCACACAAAGATCACCGATTGAGTCACATAGACTTGAGATACTCCAACTGGAAACCCCGAAGTGGAAGCTGCCTTACTATCCGGTAGTCATACAGTGCTTCCATGTGCTGGTTCCCATAACTGCATGCTAGTTCACTTTGAACAAATGTGCCACTTCACTTTGGCATATACCGGTTCACACATATGTTGGAACCTCTTTCTTCACTTATCTCATGTGCCGGTTCACACTATGTCTCATTTTAACATCAATGACAACATACAATATCATTATGTCTTCATGCCAGTTTACACAAGGCTCATGCTAGTTCACATAATGCTCATGCCAGTTCACATAATGCCAACATCATGCATCCCAAAGCGTCGGAATGTCGAGTCATACCGTACCAATGCGATCTCTCAAGTGCCTTGAGTCCAAAAAATTGTCAAAACGTGACAGATTATTTCTTCAAATCCAGGAAAGATATGGTCAATCCATTTGAACCCGTGGGGTTGTGTGTGGCTCCTCTATAATCACATGTCTCGGTTTTCTATGAGTTAGAGCCATTTTTGATTGGTAGCATTTTTTTGCCTGCTGCAAAAACCGTCCTTGCATACAATGCAAAGTTGTCAAATTGGATAGAATTGATTCAGTTCGTCATGTGCACAAACCAAAATAGTGAGTACATCCAATTGGGAAGGTTTACACTAGGAATGCCCCTGTTGTGCATCTCAAAGCATCAGAATATTGAGAGTCATACTGTACCAATGTGATCTCTCAAGTGCACTGAGTCCAAAAAATTGTCAAAACTTGACAGACTGTTTCTTCAAATCTAGGAAACATATGGTCAATCCATTTGAAATGATGGGGTTGCATGAGGCTCCTCTACAATGGCCTTTCTTAGTTTTTGATGAGTTAGAGCCATTTTCGATTGGTAGCATTTTTTTGCCTGGTGTAAAAACTGTCAGTTGCATGAAATGCAAAGTTGCCAGGGTGGCTAGAATTGATTCGGTTTGTCATGTGCACAAACCAACATCGTGAGAACATCCAGGTGGGAAGGTTTACACTAGGCATGCCCCTTTCATGCTTCCCAAAGAACTAAAATTTTGAGAGTCATACCGTACCGGTGCGATCTCTCGAGTGCCATGAGTCCAAAAAATTATCAAATTTTGATGGACTATTTCTTCCAATCAAGGACACATATGGTCAATCCATTTGAACCTGTGGGGTCAAGTGAGGCTCCTCTATAATTTCCTCTCTTGGTTTTTGATGACTTGGAGCCATTTTCGATTGGAAGCATTTTTTTGCCTGCTGCAAAAACTGTCAAACACATGCAATGCAAAGTTGCTAGATTGGCTAGAATTGATTTGGTTCGTTGTGTGCACAAAATGATGTCACAAGTGCATTCAGGTGAGTAGGTTTATGCTAGGCATGCCCTTGTCATGCATCCCAAAGCATCAAAACATTGAGAGTCATACTGTACCAGTGCGATCTTTCAAGTGCCCCGAGTCTAAAAAATTATCAAATTTTGATGGACTATTTCTTCCAATCCAGAACACATATTGTCAATCCTTTTGAACTCGTGGGGTTGCATGAGGCTCCTCTACAATTTCCTCTCTCAGTTTTTGATGACTCGGATCCATTTTCGATTGGTAGCATTTTTTCGCCTGCTGCAAAAGTCGTCAGTTGCATGCAATGCAAAGTTGCAGGATTGGCTAGAATTGATTCAGTTCATCGTGTGCAAAACCTGATGTCATGAGCATGTCTAGGTGGGCAGTTTTATGATAGGCATGCCCCTATCATGCATCCCAAAGTACCAGAACATTGATTGTCATACCCTACCGATGCAATGTAGAAGTTGCTTGACAACTTTTTTGACAACAATGACAATTTTTGCTCAAATTGTATCTAGTCTCAATCTATGACCCCTATGACTCGATAATGACTCAAATAATTCTCTGTGATTATACAAGAGTCAAGAATGCTCATGATTGACTAGGGACACATCACATGTACTCAAAACATAGTCACAAAACATTCACAGACAAAATAGTCACAAAACATTGTCACATATTATTCAAAAATTTGCCTCTAAATATGGTCAAATCAGCTCTTGGCTATTTGATTATACAAAAAAATGTCTTACAAATTATGTCATGGGATTTTATACAAAATTTGGCATTACAATATGTGCCATTCAACTCATCGCTATTTTAATAAACAAATCATCTCATAGGATTTTATACAAAATTTGGCATTACAATATGTGCGATTCAACTCATCGCCATTTTAATATACAAAATTTGGCATGTACATATGTACAAATCAGCTCATTTCCATTTAAATATACAAAATTATGCCTGCAAACTTATAAAAATCAGCTCATGGACATTTATATATACAAAAAATGAATATAGAACAATTCATCGATGATTTATACAAAATTCTCAAAATCATTATACTCTGAACTGTAGAATAAATCAAGTGAGCCTTCAGGATCAGCTCTAACCCGTATTGTGTCAAGTATTTCCTCATGGTCAGATTCACAAACTTTTCATAAAATATTGTTATGAGGTCTACCATGATACTTCATCAAATGAATATTTGTTGCAACAACAAGGTTAGAGAAATGAAGAATATGTCTGTGTGTTTCAAAGTCCTTGAACAACCAAACATCAGAATTCTTAATAGGGTATCTCCGAAGCCATGTTCCTATCATGACAATAGACCCTATTGGGTACTCAATACCCTCTCTATCAATGATTGTGGTTGTCAATTTTCTTTTAGGCTCAGCACAATGACACAAATAGTAATCTAATCCTTCTTCATTGTTCTCTTCTGCAACAATTGCATACACATGATTTGCATTTTATAAAGTGTTAATTAATACCAAAAATAAAGTATGATGTATAACAAAATGAACCGAAACGAATACTTAAAAAAAAATTAACTCAAAAAATCACCTGAATCCACTAGGTCGGATACATGGTCAAAATCCACTGATGTCTCCATCTAGCTTGATTGTAGTGCTTTAGGAATTTGATATGAATCAATGGGAACAAATGGTCTACAAGACCATTTGTCAACCCACTCTTGTGATTCACATTTTTTCCACAAATAATACATGCATGAAGAGAAAAAACATACCATCTGTCTTGTATAAATTACCAGTGAACTTGAATTTGAACTCATAAATGAGTGCATGTCACTCAATCCTACAACTGTATAACAATGTAGATAGTTTTCAATGTTAGATTCAGTGATCAACCAAAAATATCTATGAACCATTGACTTTCTTGGATTACCTGGACCCATCGTAGACTTACACCATCGCACAATTGTTTCTGCACCTATCAACTCAGCACCACCTTTGTACATCAATTCTTCCCTAGCTAGGGCTCTTTCCACACATTCTCATGCACCATCGTGCTCTCCCTTACCATGTCCAGCCTGAGTGAAATTCCAAAAATGTTGTACACCACTTGTCATATGCATCCTTGTCAACCAGTAAAACTTCCTTGCATTCTTGAATTGTGCGGTGCAATTATCTGACCATATTAAGTGTCGGTGTAATCATATATTCCTTTCCCTTAAAATATCATAGAAAACTTTAAAGCATCCTTGTACAAACTCTGATGAATGAGTACGATCATCACTTATGTAGAAGTGATACTCTCTTACAACCTTTCTATCCTCCTTTGTGCTATCATCTGCATGCATGAATGCTATGTGTACAAAAATAGAAACTTGTGTAGAGTGATAATACATGGATTCCACTTCATTTTGAGGTTGTAGTGTATAATTTTCAGCGAAATCAATGATAGAGACAATGGTGCCAAGAGGAAATGTGTTCTTACATAACTTGAATTTCTCATCTAACCATCAAGCTCTATGTGTATGAATTATGTACTCATAAACTAGTTTCTCTTGAAACATTTTCATAAATTGAGCTATACATATATCATTTTTCACTAGCTCACATCTCTTCAAATCTTTTTCATATTTAACTCCATATGTGACTATCATTTATTTTCCAAAAGAAACTAGTTTCATACCAATTTCATATGTGCTCTCCAAATGTACGCATCTTGGTAAATGTTGCAAACCACCACATATAGCACAAGAAACTTCCAAACAAGATATCTTATAACAAATGCAACCATCATGTCTATTACATAGCACACCTGAAATAAATTCTCTTGACTTGGGAGGTGCTTGTATATTACATTCCTGTAAAACATCATTAGTGTACAAAGTAGAACAAATATGACGAAAAATATCATAATTCATGGAAAATTCAATATGCATCCTACAACAACACGTGGTGTGTAAATAATTAATCTTAATATAAAAAGGTTTTGCCATTTCAAAAAATCTTTGAGAAATTCTTATTTGAGGAAACTTTTGAAGGAATATTTCATAAAATTTAGTTTGAGTCATATCCAAATAGTGTTTGGCATGTGGCTCACAAGTTCTAGACCCAATTCGCCTTCTAACAACATCTCTTTGGGTGGGTGAAACTCTTGTCTTGTCATGCCAAAAATTTTCAATTAATGTTTTTAGTGCATCAACAACAACCTTGTCTTTTTATGGTAGTCTACCCGAGAACGCCCAAAGAGAATTATTGTTAGGTTCCTCTATTTTTTCCCACCTCTTTAATTATTTACTTAGTGTTGTTCTACTAATGTTTAATGACTTACTTGTTTTTCTTATCAAACGATCTTTATTTTATTTTCTTGCTCATTATGGTTGATGTAATGACACATTGAGTAGCATTAGAATATTTAGTATGTGATTTTGAACCAATAGCTTGATATGCATCAAATAGATTTCTCACAATAGTTCTTTCAGTGTTACTTTCAGATGATCTTAGGCCTAGAATTTTCATTGTCTCTCTAAAATTCAAATTTTTAATCATTTGAACAATTAATTGACATCTTGTGGTTTGATTTAAGTTATTAAAATAAATTTGTCATATTCTTTTAACCATTCTCCTACAAGTTTGTTCATTCATTTTATTGGGCATTGACTTCAATATATTCTCATCAATGTCAATTAGATACTTTGGTTTCCTACAAATGATTCTAGGAGGTGTTAACATCAATGCATTATGTATATTCAATTCATCAAGTAGAGAAGGTGTAATATGTTCATTGTTTAATTGATTATTGAATGCGCTATCTTATTCAATTTCATTAGGTTCAAACGGTAAATCAAATGTCTCTTATTCAATTGCATTAGGTGCATTATATTCATTTGGTAAATTGAATTGAGATGTTGAGGATGACATAACTTCTTCTACCATTGTTCTTATGTCACACAATTTCTTCATATGCTACCTTTGTCTTTCCTTTTGAGCCTCTCATTGTTCCATCATTCCTCACTTGTCCTTTCCCATGGTTGATATCGGTTGTCCTAAATAGAATCATATTACATATATATGTAAACAAAAGTTCATAAACAAACAAATAAACATAAATATGCATCTTATCACTATTTTTTGGAATCAAACTATTAAAAAATCACAATATTGTTGACAAAAGCTAATAAGAACAACAATTTAATCATTTGAAATCATGAAAAAACAAAAAATTCACTTACTTCTATGTATAAAACAGTGATAGAAGTGTAGACACAGTTCCAGTGGGGCCTTTGACCACCTCAAAAACTTCTTTTGAGGCCATTGAGGCTCTTGGGAAACTAAAAATATGTCTATAAACCATGTACGCACTACATTAATAACTGTGTATGCGCTGTTAGTCCATAGAATGTTGACAAGCCCAACGGTATTCTTTTTTCCCATTCTAGATTAATAAGTAGCGCGTACATGCTCCTAAGCCTAAACAATGTTATCGCATGGTAACAAAAAATGGGCTCAGTAAAAGTAATATGTACTGCGTACGCGCTCCTTTGCCTTAAAAAAGTTATGGCAGGGCAGTGAACTAATAGTTTTAGTACCCCGTACGTGCTATTGGTAGTAGAAAAGATGTTAATGAAAAGGGAGAGAGAGAGAGAGAGAGGGGGGGGGGAGGGTAGGGTGGAGGGAGAGAGGAGGGGGGTAGAAGGGAAGGAGGGAGGGAGAGAGGGAGTGAAGAGGGGGGAGGGTGGGAGAGACTAAGGGGTATGAAGGAAGGGAGAGCGAGAGTAGGGGGGAGGGAGGGAGAGGAGAGGGGGGGAGGGAGGGAGAGGAGAGGGGATAGGGACAAAGAGACAGGGGGAGGGAGAGGGAGAGTAGGGGGAAGGGAGGGAGAGGAGAGAGGAGAGGGAGAGAGAGAGAGGGGGGGGAGGGAAATAGCGAGAGGGAGAGAGGGAGAGGGAGGGAGAGAGGGAGATAAGAGGAGGGAGAAAAGGAGGGAGGGGAGAGAGAGGGAGAGGGAGAGAGAGGGAAGGAGGGAGAGGGAGAGAGAGGGAGGGAGAGAGTGAGGGGGGAGGGAAGAGTGGGGGTGGGAGAGAAGAAGGGGTATGGAGGAAGAGAGAAGGAGAGGGGGAGAGGTAGAGGGAGGGAGAGAGGGAGAGAATAAGGGGGAGGGAAGGATGGAGAGGGAGAGAGAGGGAGAGGGAGAGGGAGAGAGGGAGAGGGAAGGAGGGAGAGGGAGAGAGAGGGAGAGAGAGAGGGGGAGGGAAGATAGAGAGAGAGGGAGAGAGGTAGAGGGAGGGAGAGAGGGAGAGAAGAGGGGGAAGGGTGGAAGAGAAGAAGGGGTATGGAGGAAGGGAGAGAGAGAGAGAGAGAGAGAGAGAGAGAGAGAGAGAGAGAGAGAGAGAGAGAGAGAGAGGGGGGGGAGAGTAGAGGGGAGGGAGAGAGTAGGGGGGCAGAAGGGAATGAGGGAGGAAGGGTGGGAGAGAAGAAGGGGTATGGAGGAAGGGAGAGAGAGAGTAGGGGGAGGGAGGGAGAGGAGAGGGAGAGGGAGAGAGAGAGGTGGGAGGGAGAGGGAGAGAGAGGGGGAGGGAGAGAGAGAGGGAAGGAGAGAGAGGGAGAGAGAGGGAGAGAGAGGGGAGAGGGAAGGTAGAGAGGGAGGGAAGGTAGAGAGGGAGAGAGGTAGAGGGAGGGAGAGAGGGAGAGGGGGGAGAGGTAGAGGGAGGGAGAGAGGGAGAGAAGAGGGGGGAGGGAAGGAGGGAGAGGGAGAGAGAGAGGGAATGAGGTAGAGGGAGAGAGAGGGAGAGGAAGAGAGAGGGAGAGAGAGAGAGAGGGGAGGGAAGGTAGAGAGAGGGAAAGAGGTAGAGGGAGGGAGAGAGGGAGAGGAGGGGAGAGGGTGGGAGAGAAGAAGGGGTATGGAGGAAGAGAGGGAGAGAGAGAGAGAGGGAGAGGGGGGAGAGGTAGAGGGAGGGAGAGAGGGAGGGAAGAGAGTTGAGGGAAGGATGGAGAGGGAGAGAGAGGGAGAGAGAGAGGGAGAGAGAGAGAGAGGGGGAGCGAAGGTAGAGAGAGGGAGAGAGGTTGAGGGGGGAGAGAGGGAGAGAATAGTGGGGAGGGAAGGAGGGAGAGGGAGAGAGAGGGAGGGGGAGAGAGAGGGAGAGAGAAAGAGAGAGAGGGGGGAGGGAAGGTAGAGAGAGGGAGAGAGGTAGAGGTAGGGAGAGAGGTAGAGGAGAGGGGGAAGGAAGGAGGGAGAGGGAGAGAGAAAGGACACAGGACACCATATGACTGATCTCAATTGTGACTATAGGAATTACAAAAGATGATAAAGAGGGAGGGAGAGAAGAAGAGAAAGAGGGAGGGAGAGAAGAAGAGAAAGACGGATGGGGTATGGATGAAGGGATAAGGGGAGAAAGCTAGAGAGAGAGGGATGGGGTATGGAGGAAGGGAGAAAGGGGGAGAGATAGAGAGGGAGGGAGATATGGAGAGAAGAAGGAGGGGGGACAGAGGGAGAGGAAGAGATATTAAATCTGGGACACAATATGACACTATATTATCCCTATAGAACACCATAGGACCTATAACGACACCAAATGGTGTCCTAAGGGGTCATAGAACACCATAGGACCCTTTAGAACACCATATGGTGTTGTTATAGGTCATTCGTGTCCTGAGGGGTCTTAAGGGGTCACATGACAACATATGACCTCTTAGGAAATAATACAACCTCTAATGACTTCTAAGGGGTCATATGGTGGGCTAATAAAATGATATATTAAATTTAAAGTTATGAATAGAACATCATACAATGAGACTCCAAGTAAACAAACAACGAGGCTTCGCTAAAAAGCAAGTGTAAGAGCTTGACCTAACCCTAAGACTACTTCCTAAGTTCATAAAAATATGATGCTATTAAATTTGCAAGGTTATAAGAATGATCTTGATTGTGACAATAGGAATTCCACACTTGATTTATTTCATTGGTATGTACCATTGCAAGCAGTTTGACAAGTGATGATCATCATATACTACCACTTCCATGCATACAACAAACTTTAATTTCTTTAGGTGACAGGTGTTGTGTAACAACATGGGAACTCTCGCATACCCACCACTATCATTCTACAGGACATCATCTATGTTACTCTCCCTCTTTCTCTTCCTACCTATTGTTTCCTTTTGAAAAACATATTGTAGGTACTCTGACTCATCATGTTGCTTTGTTGACACTATTTTCCACATCTGCTCTTCTCATTAAAAACACATTCAAGAAGAATATTGCTGCAATTTTCCTTGTTTGTCACGGTAATACACCCGTGGTTCAATTTCAAACCCTATTCCTCCTATTCAATATACACACTGAAATCCATCAGTCAATTTTCTTAGGAGAGCATACGTGATAAAAATCAAAGAGGAAGTTGCAGACAATAAATAAATTCGCTTGCTTCCATAGAAGTGCAGAAACAGTTGTAGTGGGGTATGGAGAGAGGAAGGGAGAGAAAAAGAGAAAGAGGGATGGGGTATGGAGGAAGGGAGAAGGGGAGAGAGCGAGAGAGAGAGGGATGGGGTATGGAGGAAGGGATAAGGGGAGAGAGGGAGGGATGGGGTATGGAGAAAGGGAGAAGGGGAGAGAGCGAGGGAGAGAGAGAGGGATAGGGTATGGAGGAAGGGAGGAAGGGAGAAGGGGAGAGAGAGAGAGAGTGAGGCACCTTGTATGCTTTTGAGAGGGGGAGACAATACACTTACATGTGTATATAAATGTTTAATATATTATATATGTATACATATATTATATATTATATGTATATACACATATTATATATACAATATCATATTTTACACATATTATATATAATATCATATTATACAATAGCATGTACACATTGTTTATTGTAAAAAGAGCACGTACGCACTGTTTATAGGAAAACAAGCATGTACACGCTGCTTACACCTTAAGTACCCTATACGCGGTTTTTAAACTTATAGTACCCCGTATGTGCTTTTGACTCTTTAGACTTTGAAATAGGTCTGGATGGCAAAGCTATGGTTTGGAAGTTTGATTTCCCTCCATTTCTCTCATTTTTGACATGTTTTATTTTATAAAATTAGTTTATCAACTTTGTCATCATCGGGTTTACACTTCATCAAGTTGGTATTTCTAAAATTGCCACCATATTTTCACCCATCTTCTAAGCTTTCTAACCATATAATTGTTTTTCAATTTGAACAACAATAACATATTATTATTGAGTTTTTTTTACCAGTGTCTCCATAGTTCTCACAGACATAGGTGCACCATTTTTTGAATAACTTTTGATATACTTATCAAAATTTAAAAAACTGTATATATTATTGTAGTGCACTTGATTCTTTACAATTTTTTTTTAAAAAATTGTATTTTCAATTTGTTTAGTGCAACTTATGCTTCGCGCACAAACAAGTACCTAATTTTTTAGGATATGCTCGATTGGAAAAATCATAAAAAACAAAATACTTAACAAAAAATTACAAAAAAATACGCATCTTCTAGTGCTCACTCTTAAATATCTTTCTGCCAAAGTATTTGTCAAAATACTAAATCTAACTATGACTTTTTTGATGTACACATCAGACACTATGTTATGTTTTTCAGAAAAAATCAGGGTAAATTTTTCGTGCGTGAAGGATTTGAACCCCTTAATATTATCCAATTTTGAAAATGTTTAGTAGTTTGGAAACTATATTTAGAGTACTACAATTTTTGTTCTTTGATTATCTTCATATCTTGAGTGGATGACTTTCAAATTTTGCCTCCAAGTTCAGGTCCACGTGATTTCAGAAAAAAATTGTCCACTTATACCCCCCTTTTTTTACAACCATCTTTGTGCACTTACCCACCTAGCATAATCAATATCAACTGAGATAAAGATAGATTCATAAGTAGTCATCAAAAGATTCACCATAAGCAATGAAAACATAAATGAAATCATAAGTATCGTTGAAAATACCATAAATAAGTCTAGCTAAGTCTATGAGGACACCAAAAGAAGAGATGAATTAGGGAGGAGCACTACATCCTCCCCCCTTGTCCCAGGATTAGTTTTGGAAGCCTAAAAATGAATAAATAACTCTCTCAACCATGTTGTATCATCCCAAAATGCTGAAAAATCATCACTTGGGTCTCATTGGACCCTTGCCTACTCCATGTCGTGACCCCTTAAGATCAACTCCTAATGTGGTAGAGTGTGCACGACCTACCAAAAAGGTTTCTCATCCATGACCATAAGTCTCCATAGGCACACCCTAATGCTTAACTTGATGATTATCTATTACTACAAATATGCCATGCGATCTATTTACATCACCAATGGTGGGATCTAAAGTTCTAGGTGTTTGAACTGAGATTTGAGTAGCTCACTAAGGACAACCCACTACGTAATGTCTGTGCTGAACACAAGTGAAACAAATCCCTCTACTAAAACCATGGGGAATTGGACTATTGAAAATTGTCCCTATTATAGTTTTGTTAAGAACTTAATGTCAATTGATGGGCATGAAAGTGAATAGCATGCTTCCTACTACGCTCCCTATATATTGATGACCTTTTCCTGTGAGAAATATTATGTCTCTAAGAGCTATCCTTTTGCAGAAAATATTCATCCTCGGATGATGGAGGATGACTCTTGGAAAATCCTAACGCCTAAGATTGTGCACCTCTCATCACTAATCCCAAAACTAGAGTACAAATAGTATACACACCTATCATAACTCTCAAATTCTAAATCAAGTACTCCTCATCCAATCATGCCTTCTCCATTGCTACCTCCATGGACTTGGGTTCAAGAAGACGAACACTACCACTAATATTGTTGTTAAGACCTCTAATAAAATTCTATATCAACATAGGCTCATCATCCGAAATCCAAGCATACTTCTTAAGTTCAAAGAACTTACACTAATACTATTCAACTGTCATATCCTCCTAACTCAAATTATGAAACTCATCATCCTTCCTCTGTCTCCGAAGATCAGATAAGAAATGAGAATGAAACCGCTCAAGAAAAAACTCCCATGAAATTATCACAATGTCCAAATGTAGTTTCTTCTCCTCCATACACCACCAAGTCAAAGCAAAATCCCTATGATACATAATCGCACACGTAGCCTTGGTGTTACAGCTATACAAATGCATAACAAACTCCTACCCATATCCAATAGCCAAGTCTCTGCCTCCATGCCACTATTAGAACCATTAAAAGAGGGAGGGTGAGACCTAAGAAGATCTCTTGTATGACCTGTTGCAATTGCATCCTGATCAAATACTATACAATTCTCCTCCGAGGTGAGTGTGAATGCTCCCTCATTGGCTCTTGATGAACCTCTTTATCCAAATGAATAGAATAATGAGATCTCTCATGCTGATTCTCCTCCTTCCTTGGTCCTAATCAATCAAGTACATACTAAATCACATTAACCAATTGCAGAATCACATCACCACCTTGCGCTCCTTCCACCTGTTGATCCTATTGTTTCTCCTCATCATGAGACTCTTCATAAACCTCAAGATCAAGATTCTGTCGAGTACCCATATGAACAACACAACCATAACCTCTACTTCTAGTAGGCATCTTGTGTAACCATGATGCAAAAGAAACTATAAGTTAAATCTAGGGAAAATAATGCAATAAAACAAGAAGCACAAATAAATTGTTGGGCTACCCCATGCTAAGTGCTAACATGCACAATGGTTTCATGTGAAACAAGAGTACCTAGTATATGGACATGGGCTCTAATACTAGATGTAATGTCTTCCAAAATACCCTAGAGAAATAAACATAAACTAACCACAAAAAAGATATTTAAAAAAAAAACCCACTAATTCAACATATACCATGATGGTCAACTATCATATACATATATCAAATGCCCCATTCACTATCTACAATAGAGTTTAGAACATCATGAAAATAATCATAGTAACTTATAACGCAAGTGGAATAAAGATCTTAATTATAAAAATTATATATCTACTCATTCTTTCCCTAGGGTATCTTAACATCACTACCTACTAGAAATATCACAATAATGCATTCATATCTTGAAATCAATAACATCTATTATGATAATTACATTCTTACTCAAGTAAAATACTATCCTTCTATCAAGAGATCATCATGTATCATCAATGCCTATCATCTAAACCTCAACAACCATTTAAGTACATTTTAAAGCACCAATTCAAATGTTCCCAATTCCCATATTATTATTCCATCATGAATCTACATGCATTTATCCTTCTCCTACATATGAAACTGGAATATTTTCTTAAACATGACCATTACACATTTCATCTATTGGCATTTCATCATTTTATCTTAACCAATAATTGTTTGTCTACTTGATACAATCGGTACATGTTTGTTTAGATTGTTGTGTGATGACTGTGTTGTATGTTATCATTGATAGAAACTATATGTTAATAGTCATCTAAGTCCTATAGGTCAACAGATAAGGCTTAACCGGTAGATAGAGATTGTTTCATCAAAACCAGCAATTAGGACTTTAACCGATAGAAGACAGACAAAGTTATATTCTGACAACCTAGTACAAGAAATCTATGGAGAATGATATGATGTGGTTTTAAAGCAGAAATGAAGGTTCATAGATGAAGTTATATTCATGACCGCACATGCTAATTTGATTAGGAGAATGAGATTTGATTGACAAAGAAGGTATTCTAACTGAGACTTAATCGGTAGTGATGAAAATCACTTAGATTGGTAAAACAACACAAAATTTGACTTCTTATATCAGTGGCCAACATAACTAAGGCATACAATGAAATAGTGTCTAGATGCATTGAACCTAGAGAATTGTAACAAGGTTCTTGCTGACCTAGTGTCGATTTTAAATGTGTGATTAGGTATGTAGGGATATATGTGTATGAGCTTGAAAGTGTGAAGGATCATTAGCGAATTTTGTATTTATGATAGTGCGGTGATCAGACAAGTTGAGAGATGGAATATATGTGATGTTGTAATATTCTAAAGAAAATCTTATCAGACACTGAAGGTGTAATACTGAGTTTATTTGTACGTGTTGTCTCCTTAAGAGTTGCAACAATAAAATCCTCTCAAAAGGTCACTCCTAATAGGGTGTAGTCAATTCCTAAAAGTTCTGATCATTAAATCTTCTCACTAGACCTCCCTGTAACTTGGGTAGTTCCTAGTAGAGCTAGTCCTTGCAGGCCTAATTATATATGTCTTAACCAGGCTTAGACACTCCTAATAGGGTGTGCCCTTAACTGGGTGTTGTAGACCTTAATCGATCAGATCTCTATATTGCAGATAGTGGATCTTGTGGGTACTAACTCCCACCATGGTTTTTTCCATTAGGTATTTCCACGTATAAACTCTTGTGTCATGTAGTTTAGGATTTTTGTGGTGATTGCATACTTGGTGTTATTTTAAGTATATACCTATTACATTTTAAGTTGGTGATATTGATAATCAAATTTGTATTGTTTTTACTTGCACTGATTCAACCCCCCTCTTAGTTCCTTATAAGTTCATCAATTTGTATCAAAGCTTAACTTCCCTAAGGATTAACCTCTTTGAAGGGATCTCTATTCCTAAGGTAAATATGGGTGAAGGACTGAGTTGTTGAGAGATGGCTAAGGAACTTGTAGAAACCAAGGAAGAGCTAAAAACCCTAAGAGGCAAGTATAAGACATAACTAGCTAAATGGAAGGAACTAACTGAGAAACTAAATGGTGGGAAGCTTAAACTAAGGAGATAACATGAATCCCTTACAATTTGCATGAGTCAAGAACTTGAAACTAGGAGGGCAACTGAAGACAAGATCAAAGAGAAAGATCATGAGATCTTGAAGATAAAATAGGAGAATAGCACTCTTTATGAACACTGACATGAGGAGAAAGAAGAGAAAGGTGATACATCTAGATTAGGATACAACACATTTGAGAAGGGAGAACCTTCAGGTACAAAGAGAAACATGCATGAAGGTAAAGAAAATTCTAAGACTCATAAGCCTACAGATAATAAATCTTAGAAACCTATTTATTTTAATTGTCATAAACCAAGACATACTGCCAATGTGTATAGAAGCAGACCTGACGATAATACTGGTTATAGATCTAATACTAGATATGTGCCTAGAAAATTTTATGGTTATTATTATACATGCAACATGTATGGGCATAGATCTACTGAATGCAGATATGGAGAAAATTATCCAACACTTCATATGAATCCAAGAACTAATGGTGATTAGAGAAGGAATTTCAATGATCGAAGGAACACAAATTGTCAAAGACCGTATCTTAGCCAGTCTAGTTCTTATTAGATGGAGAAAATAATTAATGTGATTTGTGCAATCTACAACAACTTTGGACATGTGGCAATGAACTATCAAAGAAGGATAGGTAGATGCAATGCAGGACTGTGGAAAGCATCTGAAATAACATGTTATCATTGTAACAAACCAGGGCACTTTGTTAAGTTTTACAGAACACAGAAGAACCAACTGGTGAATCATCGTGAAGACTGAAAAGGAAAGTAGAAAGTTGATATTGAAGAAACCAGAGCTAAGATGAATAGAATCTGGAAGAAGAAGAGTGATGTAAAACCATCTGAGGAATCATATTCTTCACCTAATTTGGAGAATCCATCACTGACAAAATAAGTTGTTTCTACAACTTGGGGTAAGATTATTGTCAAACCTTGATATGAATCCTTGAATGAAGTATTTTAAATTAAATTTGCATAATCTAATACATTTTGATGTTTATAAGTCTTTTTGAATCACAACCGGTAAATATCATTGAGTTTTTATTATCGATAATATGCTTTACAATGTTTTAAGGCATTTTAGGGTTTTTTCGGTTAAAGCATGTAATGTAGTAGTTTGAAAGAAACTAAAAGGAATATTGTGAATTTCATTTTATGCATTACAATATTGGGAGAATTTAGTGAGCAAACAGAGAAGAAGAAAGTGTGTTATTGCAACATTCAGTGTGTCTCGCAGATATCTGAGGTGATCGGAAGTGCATTCTGAATTAGTGAAAAGAGTGAAAACCTAGTTTAAAAGAAAGAAAGGTATTTATCAATGAATCTTACTCTCTACTTTGAATTTTTGCATATTATCAGTGAATCTTACTCTCTACGTTGAATTTTTGCATATTATAGTATGGATACTCTCTACCAAACTTTAAATGACATCCTTACAAATCAGAAGAAATGGACCCTATCGATGCCCTATCTGGTGTACCATATGGAGTTTTTCATGTCGAGGATGTTAGATCTTTTTATCACCACAAACTGGAGGATATGGGTGATTTAGTCAATCATGAATAATATAGATCATTGTATGATAACAAGGGCATATTGAAAGAAAAATTTAAAAGTGTCATTGAGAAAGGGTTCCATCATGTAGTTAACTTCATTGATTATTTTGATAATGAGTTAGTTAAATTTGTTTTGAGTTATATTTAGTATCATTTTATGTAGTTGGATTGACCGTATAAAATAACTAAGGAGGCCATTCATGCAGTAACTAGATTCTACTCAATCAGTGAAGTACCCTTACTTCCATTAGTACCCAAGAATGATGTTGAGAAGCTGACATGATAAAGATGGGATGGTAGAGCCATGACTGTAAACAACATCAATAATCCATCTATGAAATATGCCTCCATGGTGATCGGATACGAAATTCATTATTCTAGTAGAATGAACAGTATATCAGTAATAGGTATTCATACTACCTACCAGATGGTAAAGGAGAATATTGACTATGATTTGGTGGAGCCACTAAGAAGTCAAATGATGGTGAATCTACAAGCTATGAAGAAAGATAAGAAGCTAAGGTTCAAATTTGGACAATTGATTTTGGGATTGTTCTTCTATTTCCAAAGCCATTTCCCTAGTATTGGAGATGTTCAATGGATGGAAGGTACCCCTACACTACTTCAAATGAAGAACAGTACTAGGATACTAAAGGATAAGTTTGATAACATTTCATGGGGTTACTTCAAGGAATTTTAAAAGAAAATGCATGCTAGAGAGCATATACTTACAGAATTAGTCAACCGGTATGAGAAGACAATTTATTTTGTGGTGGATACCGACACTTGTATGATGAAAGTAGTTATCTCTAGAACCACATCAGTATTACCTATGGGATATGAGGTAGAAAAGGATCTACTCATTTCTTATTCTAACCATCTATTAGAGCAACCGACGGATACCACTACAAACAGATTTGGGATTCGTAGTGTCATAAATTGTACACCCTTGCTAGGGTGGTACAATTTCAAACTTAGGTTAGCACTCGCCTTAGTGTGATTTGCATCTTGCATTTCTCATTCCCTTTTAAGAATTTAATTAATTAATTAAATTAAATATAAGGTCATGTCTCATCACTTTACATATTATAATGTTGGGCTCTTTATCCTAAGTGTGCCCTTTTTCATTTTATTCCTCCAATGAATCATTTAATCATAAACCCTAATTATATCTTATTTTGATCATTTAGGCCTGATTTCACATATAAAAACACCTCAAAATCAGCTGTAACTTTGGGATGCACTCTAATAGAATCATATCTAAGGACCCTAAAAATTTGATGAAAAGTTGGTTGGACCGTGGCGGGAATGCACATGGTTAGCAACTTTTTTCCTGAAATTTCAGGAGTGCAATCCTATGATATGATAATTCTTAACCACAAAATATCCATGAGAAATTCAAATCCTAGGGTGGCATAAAAATTACATTAAGATCTAGGGTTTCATACTTAAGAGCTCTCTTTCTTCATTTGAAGGGGTCTTCTTTTGAGAATCTAAGAATGGGTTTTTGGAGCATTAGAGCCTTCTTTGCAGTGAAAGAGTAGATCTTTGAAGTCTTCAACAACATTCAACATTCATCCATCAAGTATTCATCAAGCATTATTTTATCAATTGGGGGATTTTGAAGATGTAGAAGAACAATAGAAGATCACTGACTGACAATTGACTTGTACCTCTCCCTTGGGGTTGGGTATGGTTTGATGTTGTTTTCATGTCTTTGCATAAGCTTCATTTTGATTAAAATTCATGCTTTAGATCACTTTGCATTGTAGATTTAGAGAATTTTATTTGTCAATTATAAGCAATTAGGGTTTACTCTTTAGGGTTGCTCTAGGTTGTTTACTTTCATTCTTAGGATCTTGCATATACATAGGGTTCTTGCACACACATTTTCAGTAGATTATCGGCTATTCGTGGAGGTGGAAATCACCAACATGGGGGTTTGACTAAGGTAAAACCCTATATAGGCACCCCAAACCTTCCCTTTTCAATTCCAGGTGCAGAAATAGGATTCCCAAAGTAGGTATAGATCTGGAACAACCATCAACACCATCTAGAATTCTCAGAAGTGCAAAAAAATGTCAAGGATAGGGGTGTGGTTCTCTAGTCCTGCCCAAGACAGTGGCATGGCACCATGTTCCTTCCCTCTATCAGTAGGATTTAATAGAAAATCGCCTTGCAAATCTTAGAACCCTCTCTATCAGTTTCAACTCTAGAATTGCAGAATTGGGATAGTGGCGTGGCACCCTGGTCCTAAACATTTATGCTCAGATTTCAGAAACAAGTGCACCTCTAATTTTACCTCCTGATCTGTACTTTTCTGCATTGTATCAATTATTCTTTGATTCACATTATTAGATTAGGATTTTCTTGCATATTTGTATTTTAGGTTGGATTAAATTTTGCATCATTCTTATCTCTCATTGACAACAAAGGAATATAAAACCTAAGAGGTAATCCATGGCTCTCTCTTTCTTATAAGAAGTAACCAACATGCATTATCTCCCTAGGCTCTTTCGTATTCCCTGAGTGTGTATGAGAGTGGGATTAGGGTTTCCATAGTTAGTCTCACATTTTCTCCTACACATCTTTGGTGAACCGGACGTTAAATTCAATTTCATTCACATTGCATTGTTATATCTAGATCTATTTTACTTCATTTGATTTCAAAACATAAAAATAAAAGAAGAAGAAAGAAGAAAAAAAATAGGTATATAGGTTTCTTTCATTTTCCTTGCATTGTGTGTTTAAGTTTCATGCAATTTTTATTTCAAAATGTCAGATTTCTATTTGCAAGAAGTTCATGCTTTTCATGATGTATGCAATTTTGTTGATTGTGAGTTTAGTAAGGATGAATTAGATGAAGCTCTAGATGAGTTTTGAACCCTAAGCCTTCTAAACCTTCATTTTGTCAAACATTAATCAACCTTGTTACTATGTCATTTCATGGTGATGAGAAAGATAAATTGAATTATCCCTCATGGGTATATTCCTATCAACTCCTCCACTAGATCTATTAACATAGCTGACTCCCATGATTCCCTCTATGATGTTATGGCTCCTTTTGAATCCAAGGATAAACCTTTCAATCACTATGACCATGCTTTATTGGATGATGCCCTTGATCCTTGTTTCCACATCTTAGCTAGGAGTTGATATAGTGGAAATGGATGTGGTACTCAAGAACAAGGGATTAAGGTTACCTTGGAAAAAAAATTCATAATATGACATTGATTAATAATGATGAACAGTAAATACCCAATAGATACTGAGAGGGGGGGTGAATCAGTATGGACAAAAACTTCTTAAACAACTTAAATTGCAAAGACTACACTAACTAGTAAACAATATAACCAATCTAAATCAAGGCACTACCGGTAAAACATAGTATGACTATAAAAGACATAAACTAGTAACATCTAGATCTTCTCAAAACCTAATATCTCATCTCAACTTCAACCATATGCTTAAGAAAGTAATACATAAAAATTACAATGACCATTGGATCAGCTTGCATTACCACTTAACATAAAACACTAAAACATCACATGAAAAAGCATCACACATAACACACTGATTTTTCACATGGAAACCCAACTGGGAAAAACCACAGTGCAAATGAATACTGACAAGCTGTTATTGAACTCTTCTGAAGTTTTCTCTGTTAGGATCCTTGTCCAGTTAAAGACTTTACCATAGGTTCTGCTAGGAACCGATCCTGCTAGGGATCACTCGGTTAAGGGATGGCTAAATACTTGGTTAGAGGTTAAAACCCTGTTAAAGGTTACCTTGTAAGAGGATTTGAAGAACTCAATGATTTCGAGTCACCTTGTTAAAGGTTTTACAAAAAGGCCTGTTAAAGCTACCTGGTAAAGGGATTTTCCATCTGCTGAAATGGTTAGAAGTCAACAGGTAATACACTAATTTGATAACAACACTTAATGCCAAGGCATATGCACTTCAATCTCTTTACATCTGCAATCACACTTTGCTTACTTCTTAGCTCTGGAAAGAATCACTTCATAGAAATTCATATGCCAACAACTTCAAATAAAAATCATCATCGACCTTATAGACAACAATTACGTCGGTGGACAAAACCTAAAACTCTAAGCATCTAGGTTAATAATATAGTGGTTTCCAATCCTGACCATTTAAACACATTACATGGGGTAAAACAATCTTGAACAAATCTTAAGATGTTCTGCATCGTTCATTCTTCACTGCTTCTGGAAGCTGATAACCCATCACACGCTCTCCACCATTTACTAAGATTTTGCACATTCCCAAAGGTAGATAGAATCAATCTTCTTCATACAAGATCCTCAAGGAGATCCTTCATGCACACAAGGTTGATGTGGCAAAGTGATCTAATCTTCATTTGAATGCTAACTCATCACAGGATGTCATCGGTCGAATCACACAGACTTGGAATGCATCAATCGGAAACCCTGAATCTGAGACTACCAACTGATAGTCATATCAAATGAAACCCCGATACAAACTTTACATATACCGGTTCACACTCCAACATACCAGTTCACTTTTTGCATATACCGATTCATACCATCATACCGGTTCACTTGCTAGTTTTCTTACTTCAATATACCAGTTCATACTTCAATATATTGACATTAATGACAACATACAATCCCATCATGTCATCAAACTTTGCACATATTGCAACAATCTCCCTCTTTGGCATTGATGGCAATACACAAAGATGTCTCTACATCTTCTTCCATATAATATATCTTCAATACTGTAGATATCTTCTCTGCTTCACATCTTCTCCCCCTTTGACAACAATGCCAAAGTGGAGGCACAAGCTTCAATGTTCCATTATGTTGCTCCCCCTGAGGAGTAGCATCCTTCAACACATCAATCCTGAAAAGATTTGATAATACAATACCTAACTGATGTGGATCACATACCTTTAGTTCACCGCTTGAAGGGGCAACACCCCTAATTCACCTCTTAAATAGGTAGCTATAGCCTTTGGTAGAGGCTTGGTGAATATATCTGCTAACTGCTACTTACTCGAAACATGTTCCAATACAACCTCTTTGTTCTGAACTTTCTCCCTCAAGAAATGATACTTGAGCTCGAAGTGCTTGGTTCTAGCATGCAATACCGAATTATTGGAAATATTAATTACATTTGTGTTATCTCAAAATATACTCATCAATTCAGATCTAGGGACTTTGAAACCAATTAATACATGCTTCATCCAAATTGTCTGAGTACAGTTAATAAATGTTTCTATATATTCTGCTTCTACTGTAGACTGAGAGATACAACTCTTCTTCTTGCTCATCCATGAGACTAGTCTACCACTGAGAAAGAATGCACCACCAGTTGTGCTCTTCCAGTTGTCCACATTACTAGCCCAATTGGCATCTGTAAATACTTTGAGATTGAAAAAATTATTGTATGAATACCACAATCCATAATCTATAGTTCCCTTTAGATATCTAAGAATCCACTTGACTGCTACCAAGTGGGATTCTCTTGGACTTTTCTGGAAAGGTGTAGCAATGCCCACTGCATTTGCAATGTCCAGTCTGTTGTGTATTACATAGTGCAACTTACCAATCATTGACTGATATTCCTTCTCATTCACCAAGGCTAAGTCATCTTCTTTTGACAATTTACAACTGGTCATCATCGGTGTACCAACTAGTTTGTTGTCTTCCATGCCAAAGGTCTTCAAAACCTCTTTAACATACTTGGACTAAGTGATAAAGATACCATCTTTCATTTGTTGAATCTGTAGTCTAATGAAGAATTTAATCTCTCTGATTAGTGATATCTCAAATTACTTCTTCATTTCATCTGCAAATGCATGGCTCATCTTGTCATCTCCACCAAAAATTATGTCATCAACAAACACTTCATAGATCATAATCTGATCTCCTTTTGTCATCAGATATATATTGCTACCTTCACTTGTTCTTTCAAATCCAATCTTCACAAGATGGGAGTGTAAACATTCATACCATGCTCTAGGTTCTTCCTTCAATCCATACAAGGCTTTATGTAGTCTACACATCATATCACTGTCTTTTGATAGGGAAAACCCATCTTGTTGCTCTATATACACTTCCTCTTCAAGTATTCCATTCAGGAATGTACATTTCACATCCATCTGATACACTTTGAATCCCTTGAAGGTTGCATATGCAAGTAGCATACAAACTCCTTCCAATCTAGCTACTAGAGCAAAGGTTTCTCCATAGTCTTCTCCTTCTTCTTGAGAATATCCCTTACATACCAATCTTGCTTTGTTTCTTTCAATTGTGCCATCTTCATTCAACTTTTTTCTAAAAACCCATTTGGTGCTAATAACATTTTTGTGCTCAGGTCTGGGTACCAAAGACCATGTACCATTCTTTTCTATCTAGTCAAGTTCCTCTTCCATAGCCTTAATCCAGTCTTCATCTTTGTGTGCCTCTTTAAATGTTTTGGGCTCAAATTTAGAAATCATGCAAGAATTCTCTCTGACCTTTCTTCTTTTAAGTATTCTTGCATCCTTATACCCTATGATCTTCTTTGGATCATTATGTAGCCTTACATACCTAGGAATGATCTTAACTAATTCCTCTTGCTTTTCCTCTTCAACCTCATCTTCATCTTCATCTACATCAGCATCTACTGGTGTAGGAGCATTGTTACTTGTACTTGGTTTTTTTGCAACCAGTTCCTAGAAGATTACATCTGATTCATCTACTACTTGCTCAATGCTGGTTTCCTCAAGTTTCTTAGAGGTTTCATCAACTCTAACATTGAAAATTTCAACAATTTTCAGAGTCCTATTGTTAAAACACTTGAGAGCTTTTCTCTTGGTGGAATACCCTAGGAATATTCCCTCATCACATTTTGCATCAAACTTGCTCTGGTATTCACTTCTCTTGATATAGCACTTGCTACCAAACACTCTAAAGTAGCTTACTACTGGAGTCTTACCGGTCCAATACTCATTAGGATTTTTATCCTTACCTTTCTTGATGAGTACCTGATTCATAGTGTATACTGTAGTGCTCACCGCTTCTCTCCAAAAAGTGTGAGAAACCTTCCTTTGAATCAACATCATTCTGGTTGCTTCAACTACAATCTGATTGTTCTTTCCTGCTAGGCCATTCTACTGTGGAGTTCAGGGGGCAAATAGTTGCCTCTTGATGTCGTTCTCTTCACAGTACTTATTGAATTCATTAGAAGTGAACCCACCACCTTGGTTAGTTCTATGGCATTTAATCCTCTTACAGCTTTCCTTTTCAACTAGTGCTCTGAAGGCTTTAAACTTTCCAAAAGCTTCAAACTTGTCTTTCAATTATGTGACCCACATCATTCTTGAGAAATCATCAGTGAGAATCATAAAGTACCTATCTCCTTGAACACTCTTAGTTTTCATAGGACCACACAAATCAATGTGCACAAGATCAAGTAAATTATCTGCTCTGAAAGATTTACCATTGAAGGTTGAGGAAGACATTTTCTCTAGTTGACATTCTCTACACAAAGGATTCTCTAGTTTGTTTAGCATAGGCAATCCTCTAACTACCTTGATCTTACTAGCCTTCACAATATTATCAAAATTTACATGACAGAGTCTCTTATGCCATATCCAACTGTCATCAAACTTAGCCATTAAACATTGACTGATATTTTTATTTAACTGAAATAAGTTACCTTTGGTCTGCATACCGGTGGCCATTAGTTCACCACTCTTTCCTTTTATTTTGCACACTCCATCTTTGAATTCAAGAGTGACTCCTTTATCATTTGGCTGGGAAACACTCAAAAGGTTATGTCTGAGACCTTCTACCCAATACACATTATCAACACTTCTTTTTCCGTTTAGAGAGATGGACCCTTTTCCTTTTACCATACATGGTGCATCATTACCAAATCAGACTATAACTCCATCATACTCTTCTAGAGACAGAAACTTCCTCCAGTCACCAATAATGTGGTGAGAACATCAACTATCAATAATCCACTCATTAGAATTATCAAAGTGAGAGACAAGAGCCTTCTTGTCTGACACATCTTCCTTGACAACTGAAAACACTATGTCTTCGCTTTATTCATCCTTTGATTCATCATTAGTGACACCTTCATCGACTGCAACAAGATAGTTTCTCCTATTTCCTCCTTTGAACTTTTTAAATTTCTGCGGTTTGTCCTTATTATCACTGTTGGGATAGTTGAAAGCAATGTGTCCTATCCTATTGCAAGAAAAACATTTCAAAGGGAGCTTACCTCTATATTTTCCAGTTCCTTTAGGAAGTCTCTTGGCAAGAAGAGCTTCAAACTCCATCAGGATCTCCTCATCATCCATATCCCTACTTTGTCTTGGTTCACAGCTGGTACCAACCTCTTTTCCCTTTCTAGATAGTGCAGTAGATGCTCTAAAGGTTGATTCAGTCTTGTGAACACTACCATCATAACTGTTTATCTCATATGTGGTCAATTTAGCAATGATGGAGTCAAGGGATACCTTTTTCTTGTCAATAGATCTCAACTCCTGAATAGCGACAACCCTTATTGCATAGAGCAATAATAAGGATCTCAAAAATTTGCTAACAATGGTGGGATCATTTATTTTGCCTCTTGCACTCTTGATGTCTCCTATAACAGTTAATTCTTATCCCATATTATTGAATGGTCTTTCCTTTAGCCATCTGCATGTGTTCAAATTTTCCTCTAAGGCTTTCTTCCTTAGCTTGCTTCACATGCTTATCACCACCATAGATAGTCTCTAGAGTATCCCATACATCTTTGGAATTGTCTTTATCCTGAACATCTATAAACTCAATATCAGATAGATTGCTGATAAGAGCTTCCATGACTTGTCCATTCTCCTGAATTTATCTTCTTTGATCATCGGTGAGAGTACTAGTAGGGACAACATAAGTATTCTCAACATAGTTCTAGTGTTGAGCACCTATGATTTTAATGTAGATCTTCATTTTGTCCATCCATATCTTAAATTTATCTCTGTTGAACTTAGGACCTTCCCTCTTCATCATTAGAATAGGATCTTTCCTCAAGGAGTTAAGCTTATAACACAGAGGACCTCGAGGACGCTCTGATACCAATTGATGAATAATGATGAACAATAAATACCCAATAGATACTAAGAGAGGGGGTGAATCAATATGGACAAAAAATTCTTAAACAACTTAAACTACAAAGACTACACTAATTGGTAAACATTATCACCAATCTAAATCAAGGCACTACAGGTAAAAACATAGTGTGACTATAAAAGACATAAACCGGTAACATCTAGATCTTCTCAAAACCTAATATCTCATCTCAACTTCACCCATATGCTTGAGCAAGTAATACATCAGAAATACAATGACCATTGGATCAACTTACATTACTGCTTAACAGAAAACACTAAAACATCACATGAAAAAACATCACACAAAACACACTAATTTTTCACGTGGAAACCCAGTTGGGAAAAACCATGGTGGGAATGAATACCCACAAGTTGTTCTTGAACTCTTTTGTAGTTCACTCTATTAGGAGCCTAGTTCGGTTAAATACTTTACAACAAGTTATGCTAGGAACCGATCCTGCTAGGGATCACCTGGTTAAGGGATGGCTAAATACCTGGTTAGAGGTTAAAACCCTGTTAAAGATTACCTTGTCAGAGGATTTGAAGAACTCAACGATTTTGAGTCACCCTGTTAAAGAATTTACAAAAAGCTTGCTAAAGCTACCGGTAAAGGTATTTCCATCTGCTGAAATGCTTAGAAGTCAACAGGTAATACACTGATCTTATAACAACACTTAATTCAAAGATAGATGCGCTTCAGTTTCTTTACATTTGCAATCACACTCTGCAAATCTCTGCTTACTCCTTAGGTCTGGCAAGAATCACCTCACATACATTCATTTGCCAACAACTTCAAATAAAAATCATCATTGACCTTATAGACAACAATTACGTCGGTGGCCAAAACCTAAAACCCTAAGCTTCTAGGTTAACAATACAATCATTTCCAATCCTAACCATTTAAACACATTACATGGGGTAAACAATCTTGAACAAATCTCAAGATGTTCTGCATCATTCGTTCTTCACTGCTTCTAGAAGCTGACAACCCATCATGCCCTCTCCATCATTTACTAAGATTTTGCACATTCCTAAGGTAGATAGAATCAATCTTCTTCATGCAAGATCCTCAAGGAGATCCTTCATGCGCACAAGGATAACATGGCAACACGATATAATCTTCATTTCAATGCTAACCCATCACAGGATGTCATCGGTCGAATCACAGAGACTTGGAATGCATCAAACAGAAACCCGAAAGCTGATACTACCAACCAGTAGTCATATCAATTGAAACCTTGATACAAAATTTGCATATAACAGTTCACATTCCAACATACCAGTTCACTTTTTGCATATACTAGTTCATACCATCATACTGGTTCACTTGCAAGTTTTCTTACTTCAATATATCGGTTCATACTTCAGCATATTGACATCAATGACAACATACAATCCCATCATGTCATCAAACTCTGCACATATGCCAACAAATATGTGGGATTGGTTATAATCCTTTCAAGCATACTAAAGCTACTAAGAGATCATCTATTAGTGTTAATATCATTTCTTCTTCTCTCTCACTAAAATATCTAGAATACATTAACTTTGACCCTTCTTGTGTCTTTGCTTTGGATGTTTTTTCTACCGATGATTCCTTAGCTGAATTCTTGGGAGTGTATGACAACCTTTCTCGTTATCACCATAATCATAGTTTTCCTTATTGTTTCAATGCAGAATCTTAATTTGGAAAAGAAAGAAATAATGATGAGATAGTTAAAGAGTTTCCTCAATTGAGAGATGCTTGTCAACAAAGTAATCTCCTAATAAACGATACCATTGATGTGAAGATGAATCCTTGTGTTGAATATAAGATCATCAAGATAGGGAAATGTGTTCACGAAGAAGAGAAAAAGCAATATGATGAGTTATTACATGAATTTCCTGAGAAACTTTGCTTGGATATATTTTTACATGCTTGGCGTAGATCCTAAGATTGTCACTCATAACATTATTCTAATTCTTGATGCTAAACCTGTGAAGCAAAAGATTTGAAAGATTCGCCCTAAAGTGGCCTTACTTGTTAAAGCTGAGATTGAAAAATTGTTGGATTCTAGATTCATTTGTCCTATCGATTATTCCCCAAGGATTTCAAACATCGTGCTGGTGGCTAAAGATCACAACAAGATTAGGATGTGTACTATTTTTTGTGATTTGGACAAGGCCTCTAAGGATGGCTTCCCTCTCCCAAATATTGATATGATAGTGGATTCGGTAGAAGGGCATGCTTTACTATCCTTCACAGATGGTTTCTCAGGATATAATCAAATCTTCATCAATGCCCAAGATCAATATAAAAGTGCCTTCACAACTCCTTGGTGTACATTCTATTGGATTGTAATTCCTTTTGGATTGCAAAACACAGGCACAACTTATCAACATGCTATGACCCTCAATTTCCATGATTATATGCATAAGACCATAGAAGATTATGTTGATGACATCTTAGATAAATGTTCTCTTCATATAGATCATGTTAAGATCCTTCATCAAATTTTTGATAGAATCTGTAAGTACAACATACATTTGAATCCTCGAATATGTGTTTTTGGTGTGGCTAGTGGAAAGCCATTAGGATTCATAGTTTCACATCGTGGTGTTGAGGTGGAGATGGAAAAGATAGATTCTATTGTTAACATGCCACCTCCCAAGAACATTTATCAACTAAAAAGTCTGCAAGGAAAGATCCAAGCTATTCATAGGTTCGTCTCTTAACTTGCAGATCATACCTTTCCCTTCACACAATTGCTTAAAAAGAATATCACTTTCCAATGGAATGAGGATTGTCATCAAGCATTTAAAGACCTAAAATTTAATTTGGCCAATTCTCCCATTCTTCAACCTACTGATCCTACTATAAGCCTTTTCTTCTATACACCACTACTTCCCCTCAAGCTCTTGCAACTTTATTGGCACAATGTTATAAGGATGGTAGAGAATGTTCTATTTATTACATAAGCCACACTCTACTCGATTATGAAGTCCGATATTTTAGGATAGAAAGATAGTGCCTTGCTTTAGTCTTTGCGTCTGAAAAGTTGAAGCGTTAACTCTTGAACGCTGAGATTCATGTTATCATTAAATTTTATCCTCTTAAACATCTTTTCTCTAAAACTAATCTTTTTGGACACTTAGCTAAGTGGGTTTTGATGTTGACCAAGTTTGAGATTAATTTTGTCTCACAAAAGGCAATAAAGGGTCAAGCATTGACTAATCATTTAGTTGATGCTCCTTCACCCTTCTCCCTAGCTAATGTAGAGTTTTTTCCTGTGAAGACATTCTTTCCATTGAGGTTGATGAGACTTGGGAACTGTACTTCGATGACTGTAAGTTTTGTACAAGATCGGGGGCAAGGGTGGTCTTAATTTCTCCTAAAAAGAAACCTATTCCTTTATCATATCATCTCAATTTCTTATGTACTGACAACATTCCTGAATATGAAGCTCTTACAACTAGAATTAAAGAAGCCTTGACATTAGGTGTGAAAAAACTACATATTTATGGAGATTATCAATTAATCATAAGATAAGCGATAGGAGTTTATCAAGCTAAACATGACAAACTATCACAATATAAAGATCTATCTTTATCCATGTTATGGAAATTTGAATCTTACACCATGGAGCCTATTCCTCAAAAATATAATCAACATGCTAATGCGATAGCATGTGTTTCCTCTCTTGTATCTCTAGAATACCCCATGAAGATTTTCAATTCACTATTCATAATGTTACTTCCTCGACTATTGCTGATAACCTCAATGATGTGACATATTATTACGTTATTGATTCTGATGAATGGTACTCACATGTCATAAGATATTTAAGTGGTGGTACCTTTCCTGACTCTGTGAATAAGAATACTAGGGCTAGGATTCACAAATTTTTTTCTAGATACATTATCCTTTCTAATGGTTTCTATAGGAGGGGTTATAATGGTCTTCATCTTTGATGCTTAAACAAGGCTGAGGTCCCTATCACTCTCAAAGAAACACATTCAAGTGCTTGCGGGGGCATTTTAGGGGTAGGTCTTTAGTTCAGAGATTGCTCTGAATGGGATATTATTGGCAAACCATAGAAAATTGTTCTTTTGCATTTTTTAAATGATGTCATCAGTGTCAGCAATATAGCAATTTCATCCATTCCCTTGCCCAAGAGCTTCGATGAGAGGTAGTGTCTTGGCCGTTTTCTACATGGGGTTTGGATCTCATTGGTAAAATATCTCCTCCTTCATCTCAAGGACATACTTTCATCATAACTACCACTGATTACTTTACGAAGTGGGTGGAAGTCGTTCCTCTTCGATCCACAACTGTAGAAGTAATTTGTCAATTCATTTTAGAAAAAATCATTTCTTGATTTGGGATACCTTCCGCCTTAGTTTCAGATAATGAAACGTCATTTAAAAATAAGGATGTGAAGAAGTTTCTCAAGAAATATCAAATTCAACATAAAATTTCTACACCTTATTATCCTCAATCAAACAGTCAAGGTAAGTCTTCTAATAGGATAATTGAACAAATTCTTCAAAAGACCATAAACAAGCATGGTAAGGATTGACATACTCAATTAACCTATGCTCTGTGGGCTTATCACATGAGTATACGCATTACTATGGGTTGTACTCCTTATAATCTTGTTTATGGTGTTGATGCCATTATGCCTTTGGAGTTAGAAATTCCTTCTTTGAGAGTTTCTCTTAGGGGGCATAGTGGATAATGACTCCTCTAGAGAGAAAAGACTTCAAAAAACTGAGATGCTCAATGAACGGTGTATCAATGCCCTTGAACATATTCAAGCATATCATAAAAATTTGCAACGAAGCTACAATGATAAGGTTATTCAACGTTCCTTCTTAGTAGGGGATTTAGTCCTTTGTGAGAATCAATGCAATTTGAATGCCTTACCCGAGGAGAGAGGGAAGTTTAGTCCTAATTAGCTTATACCATACATTGTTGTGGAGGTCTATGGATCAGTTTCTTACAGGATAGAAGATCTAGAAGGTACTCCTATCAAGGAACCTATAAATGCTATGCACCTTCGTAGACACTATGTCTAGTTCTATTTCTCTCTCTTTCTTTCTTTCTAGTCTTCTTTTTGTTATCTCTATATCTTTTTTTTCAAATTTAGGAAATATGTGTTAGGACCAAAAGGCAACTGAAAGGGGGAGTGAATCAATTGTCAATGAATTTCAACCCAAATATTACTTAATCAAACTCAAGACTTAATACCGGTAAACCAATCTCAATGTTGGTTAACAGATTAATAGTTAATATCAATACCAGTGAAACCTAAAGCATGAAATAGAAATAGAAACAATATCCATAACACATAACACAAAGATTTTTGACATTGAAACCCTATAAGGGGAAAAACGACAATGGGAAACCTTACCCACAATCAAATGATACTACTGCAGATAGTATGTGTACATAAATGGGGTTTGCACATGGAGAAAGGCTAACCGCCTAGAGCACACTACTCAAATGGGACTCACAATGACTATAGTAGGATGGTTAAATCCTATAATAATGTACTGCTCAAAGTAGCATCTCCAATGCTAGATTCAGTACAGGTTAAGCTCTAATAAACTCCTTCAAACTTTCCTTGAACCTTCAAATGATGTCTGTGTGAATATCTCTACTTATATTCGCATTTAACAAATACCACAACCTTAGCATACCATGTCCTAATCTCACAAATAAGATCTTAAATATATACCAAGCCTAAGACCAAATGTGTAGGTTGGTTTACTAAGAATATTCAAATAAATTATAAATGAGACAAGATGTGATGCATCATATCGGCTCAATACATTTACAATAATATTCAATCAATAAGTCATCTCCATAATGTGTTGTGCTGATAATGTGCACCGGTGCATAACTTAGACCAATTTGTCAGTAACAACAAATATGTCAACCCAATTAAACCAATAACCAAAACACCAAAACCAAATATCCAAACAATGTCTTCGACATAATAAAGTGATCTCTAGATGTTAACAATTCTTCATCAGTATCGGTGAACCATATAACCTATCGGTGACTATGCATAAGTCACTGAACTTTCCGATAAACACAATGCGCCGGTAACAAAACCATAGCTTTCCAGAAAGATAAGTGTTGATCTCAATGACAAAACTAATGCAACACATCCATAATACCAACAATATGTTAGTGTATCTTTGTTAAAGTATGTAATATTAAATGATGTTATATTATTTGGTCTACCTTACTTCATTCTTGACAAGCATGTTTCATTTGTTTGTCTCGGATTCTTTTTTATGTAAATTTTAATGGGTTTACATTTCATATGTTCTAGAATGTTATACAATTTCTCATGTGTTAAGAAGAATTATATCATGTTGTGTTAATTAGAGTTAATTAAATTACATTAGTCATATAGCTCTTATGCTTAATACATTCTTCTTTTATATCATCAAAGTAGCATTTGATTAAATAATTAGTTATATAATTAAATCACACATGTATCAATTTAATCACGAAGTATTGAGAAATCAATTACATGGAAATTAAATCAGATATACATGCTCATTACTCAATATGTTACTTTTAATCTAAGCAATTTCTACATTGTTTAAGCATTAAAAATAGTATAATCATGAGCACCATCATATACACATAAATACATCACAATTATCTCCTATCCCTAGGAGTAGTAGCAGGAGGATGGTGGCTAGATGTCCCCTCTTGATCTGGCCATGTGGGTGGCCCCATGGGGGTGTATCGTGATATGGACCATAAGTGACTCTGTGAGGAGCTCCTGTGATCTCTCTCCATCATGATTTCTCGATATGTGGCTGCATCTGTCTATGTCATTGCTAGGTCACGCTCTATATATCATAATCTATCCTGTAGGACCTCCACCTCCATTCAAATAGGGGAAAAAAGGTCACCAGGTCATCTTGCACTCCTCTGGGATCTATGTGGTATCTATGTGGAACTCAAAATGTGTGTAGTCATAATAAGGTTTGTCACTACATTTTGAATCATAGAATGCCACTCCTGGATGGTAGCTCCAAGATAAAGAGAAATTTTTCATTAGTAACACTCTATATCATCAAACTTATATCATGTAGGATGCATATGTTAATCAATAATAGAGCACATTACCTGGATCTCTCTCTTGCTAATGAGGATCTTGGACCACAACTACCTAAGACTGGGACCCGCTAGGCTCTCCCTACTTATACTGTCTCTATATAGTCGATGTGCGTTGATGAGGATCAAAATAAGGACCCCTAATGGGACCACTCTCTACCCATCATGAGAGACTCGGTGGATCTAAGGCTCTAGTATCCTCTCTAGAGTGATGAGCTACATTTGACTCATCTAGCTCCTCCTCCTCTTCTTTGTTCTCCTCCTCATCCTTATCATTATCATCATCTCCATCCTGATCTCCCTCTCTAGTACTAGGATCGCCTCCATCTCAGCCTTCCTCCTGTTCCTCCATGTCATCAGCTTGATTATCTGAATCCTCCTTGGATGCATTGGACCCCTCTCTGTCACCTCACTATCTCCATGGTTCAGGGTTCCCCCCAGAGAAGTCTACTAGGAAAATATCTCTACGGTATGTTCTCCTCCATAATGTGATTAATCTTCAGTGTGTTCCTGAATCATCTCTATAATCTATCGCTATCTTGATCTAACATGTCTCAATCTATGATGTTGATCTCATCATTTGTAGGCCTAGGAATGGATCCTAGCCTCAACATCACTCATGAGTGTTTGATTTATATAGGCACGTCAGTAGAAACACACTGCTCAAACCCAAACTACCACCAAACTCAGTCAAAGTAGAAAGGAACAATTATGTGGCTATACCATCCCTCTATTAGATAGTTCCTCTGCATGCTAAACATCTATTTGCATAGCCCTACCTGCATGGACATCCTCAGGTAGGGTCTCCATATGATCCTGCCCACTATCAATCTATCCATTCTCAAACTCCAGTACAGGAGATCACCATATTGCCACTCACAGGTAAGATGATAAGCATATACCCTAGGCTGCTCTGGGACAAGCTCTATGGGGGCTCCACCAGGTCTAGTGCATGTGATATGCTCAAACATCCACACTTGTAGTAGTGTGCATGTCATAAGGCTGCATCCCTATTCAAATGCATACTCTCCAAGGTCATGATAGAGATGCACAAGAATTCTTTGACCCCAAGAGTATAGTCTCCTATGTCTCTCCATAGCTCGCATACAATAGATGATTCCTCCATGCATATGTGTGTCGCACCCATTGGGGCACACAACTAATGAAAGGGTCGCAATCATGAGTCATCTCACTAATGGAACCATTCCTATAGGGTGTATGAGCCAACTGACCATAATGCGACCCCTCATCTCACTTTGTATTACTCTCCCCACAACATATACCTGTTGTCTCCTATAATCCTCCTACATGCAGTTGGATCAATATCTAATAGTCCCTCCTCTAATGGGTAGGTGCAAAATGCGGTATACATCCTCTAAGGTGATCGTCATCTCCCCCACAGGTACTGAGAATGTCGATGTATCTACATCCCACCTTTCCTTCAGCACCATCAGCATAGCAGAATGAAATAGGATGGCCGACATGGTCATCGCATCCCATAAACCCACAACATGTAGCAAATCTCTCTCTTCTGCTATCAGTCTTGGGATCTGCTCCCGAAGGATTCAAAAAGTGAGACCGACCATATGCTTGTGGATGTATGGTAGTGTCTACAAAATGCAAAGTAATCTCTCATCAGTACTTCATCAATCATCTATCATCATCTAATCAAAGCAATCATTTAGTCATTCCTAGCATTCATCGCTTAATCTAATGTCATTGTTGGTTGCTTTGAATAGGCACCAAGGTGCCCTATATGAACAATGGTGCTCAAAGGTTACTGTGAGGCCCCCTTGGGACCATGGCACCCTAGGAGGAACAGGGCACCCTAGGACCCCTAGGTGTCCGAAGGGTGGGCCCGGACCCGGACTAAGAGATGACATCATCACTTCTAAAAAGTATGAAAAACATGAAAAATTCAAATGCATTCAATGGAAAGTCAACTCACCTTATTGAACGAACACCTGGTGAGTACGGACTAGCCCAGGATCTCCATCCGCGTAGGTCACTCAGGTCAGCATCGAGGCATGATGGCTTGTATGTTTAAGTAATTTGAAGAAACTCATATTTCATTCAATAATAAGCGAAATGTTTAATTAGTAATAATCTATTTCATATGTTATTTGATCTCTTAACTACAATTCATCATCAGCATATTACTTATAAATACCTCCTTATCCATTTATATCCCAAATATAAGGATTATATAGCATTTAAATGATTTAAATGTAAAGTCCTCTTTTAATAATTAGAGTGCACATAATAAGGTTAAAAGCAAACTTTACCAGACAATTTCTCAAATATAAATAGCAATGAATTCTCTTTTTCTTTTATTTTTAATAAATTTTTCAAACACTTGAATTATGAATATTCTTTAATGAATATAATTTAACAACTGATTTTTAAAATTTATAGCTTTAATAGGGAAACTCAAATAAGAAATTTTTAAATCTTTTTAGATAACTTATTAATTATCAAAAACATAATTTTCAAAACAATTTAATCCCTTATCCTTCTAAATTTCAATCCTTAAGAAATTTAAATAACAAGTTTGGTTAAATCAATGGTTCAAAACAATTGGTGTAAATTAGAATTAAGGGTCTTAATATCTATAACAACCAACCAAATTAATGGTAAATTTACTAATTAATTGATTTTTCCTTATTTTATCTAATTTTATGTTTATCAACAAATATATTACTTAAAATTTGTCTTAAATAAAATTGTGCTACAAAATTGTTATCTTACATACCCTCATTACATCACACTCATTTAATAAGAAAAATAAAAGAATAACTTAAATTTATATTATTTTACCATAACAATTAATAATGGAATCCAAAAGATGGTAATTATGACGGAATTTATTGTCCTTTCTATTTTGAAATTAAATGGTCACAAATTACGTATTAATGGGTAAGAACTAATATTAAGTTTTCTAAGATGAATAAATTTGTTGATGTTTCTATTTTCGAACTTAATAATTTAAAATTTATATTAAATGATAATAACTAATATTAAAATCCATAAAATAGTAATGATACTAAAACTATTGATGTTTCTATTTTTCAACATAATCTATTATATATTTATACACTGTCATTATTAAGATAAGTTGTTCATATCTAATTAGCAACTTCAAACTAAGATAGTCAAATCTATACTCCTTACTTAAAAAAAAAGTATATCATTTAAATATTATTTAATTTTTTAGTGCTCTTGGATAAACTTTTAAAGAAAAAGGAAACTTACAAGTAAAATGTAATCTATAATTTTTTTTTAAAAAAAATTTCTCTACTATTGTAGCCTTCTCAATAGGGAAAGAATGCAGACAACACGGGAGGTGCAAAGAGGGCCAATGCCAGTAAAAGAAAATGGAAGTTCAGTAGGATGCAATATGCCAACGAAAGGAGGATGTAGAACAAATGTGATAGGTAACTAATGTAATGAGATTCAACTTTTCCTTATTTTTGTTTCCTTCTTTCTTTTTCTTTTTCTTTTACCTATCATACTCTATTATTGTTTTATGGCTGCTAATAGAAACAAGAAATAAGAAATCCATTGCCAGGTTGAGGGAAGTTATGTTTCTGCACAATTTTTTCTTTCCAAGAAGGTTGATTAAAATTTCCATTTATATTTTTCTTCATGAATACCCTAACCAGATCCACTATTGCAGGAAGAAAAACAAGGCACAATTCCCCAAAGGGTGTTTATTATTTGTGCCCCTTGCTATAGCGTTTGGCAGGAGATACATGACCTTCGGGGTCAGTCTTTGCTAGGAGAATTGTCTAACAACTTTTTTTAAATTTTTTTTAATGTTCATTCATTTACATTCAGTTATTATGTTTAATATTCCATTATTTACCATTTCACGTGTTTAGTTCTCAAACCATTACACCTATTTCCTCTATGCTATGCATTTGTTTATTTTTTAAACCTTGTGTCTACTAACAAAAAAGAACAAAATATTACATGGAAGTCCTCTATCAATTTTGTTGCAAGTATTTATGTAATTTACTAGAGAAAATGGTTACAGTCAATTGCACATAAAAACCCATCTAAAAACAAAATCGTGATCTAATGTAGTATAAGTCTAAATGCCTCTATTTCTGACCCTAGACCCATACTTAAACACTTCCAAACTTTTAGTTAATACTTTACTTGTTCATGTCTGAGTTGTTATGAAAATATTTATCATAATACAATATATAGATACCACGCCTCTTTTGCAAATAGATTCAACATTTGAATCATTTAAAAAAATTTCCAAACATAAATAAATTTAATCTTAAATAAATAAACCTAAATTCAAATAAATAAACTTAAATGTACAAATCAAATTTTCTTACTTTAACGAGATAGATAATTTTTAATTTTAATAAATTAATAAATTTATTCTTTTTTTTTAAACTTAACCAACAAATATATACATCTTTTATCTATTTCCCCTCTATTTTTCTTTCTTTTAACCTTTAAAATATAGGGAACAAAGGTTCCTACAATAATGAATTTAAATAATGTGTACATTTGTTTATATATAAAAAAAATTGGATAGAAAACTACTAACTAATTGATCAAAAGAAAAGTAAAATATACACATCTATTTGGTAAAAGTAGATAAGGTAAATATATATATATATATATATATATATATATATATATTTTGAATCAAAATTTGATTTAAGGAAATTTTTTTGAGAAAGATGAGAAATGTAACCCTTATATTATTTAACCCATATTTTTCAGATTTAAATAGAATATCAAAATCATAAAATATTTCATTAAAGAAAACAACATGCATGCAAATATAAACCTTCCTCTTCTTTTTGCATTTTTGAAAAAAAACATTAAAAATAAGAATAAAAAAAGGAAAGGAGAATGGAACCCAGGGGTGCTAAATGAATGAAATCATTGTTGTTGAATCGATTCTCATTCCTTTGAAATTTTCCTTCAATCTTCTTCCTGTAACCTTGTAAGATCTTCTCAAAACCCCTAAAATCCTATCTCATACCATGTAAAATGCTTACATAATATATCCTACAACTAACATAATTTTGTAATAACCCACTACACTTAAGCCAAAAGTTCAATTGATTTTTTCTATATAAAAATATCGATTTCCTATTCTTACTTATTCTTAATTTTGTTTGATTCAATCACATACTTAGGTACATCTATCGAGACAAGATAGGAATACATCAAACTAGAATGGGCATCTATCCACATGAGTTAAGAATCTAACCATACGAGTTAGGCATCTATCCATACGAGACTAGGCATCTAACCATACGGGTTAATCATGTCTAGATATGGGACATAAGGTTTCATCTATCTAGTTTGGGACAAGAATCTACCAAAATGGGGTAGGCATCTACTAATAAGAATAGGAAATGCTTTGGACAGAGACTTTAGACTCATCAGGACCATCCGGGTCCTGAGCCATTCTCTAAAGACTACACTCCCCTGCTAGGAGTGCACCGAGGTCATTATCCTTAGGAGTATAAAAATAATTACATAAACAAGCTTGAGTTTTGCCTCAAGAAGTCAAGAAAATTGATGCGGGATTCCTTCTTAGTGTGCATTGAATTAATTTTAACCTTTCAATTAGTATTTTCACCATTTGATTAAAAGAGAAAGGATCTTTGAGAACCAACTACTCACCATAACCAAATCCTAATCCCCATCCCTGAACACCTAAGTACAAGGGACAACTTCATCCTTAGATTGCCTACATACCCGTTTCAGCATGGGATCAAGGCGTAAAGTATGTGGTTCTAATTTCTAACTATGGTTTAATGTAAATTGTTCAGTGGGTATGCAACCCTTTCTAGGGTCAATGTACCTGATAGTTTCTCTACGGTTGCTACCCATGATTGTAGCTCTATAGAAAAAAGGCTCAAGATGGCCTTCTGCTTGTGGCCTAAAACAAATAAGTCCTATTTCTTATTAAATACGTCACCCTTCATCCTTTACTATCCATTGAAATCATCAAGATAAAATAGATTTCCAAATTTATAAAACACACGCAAACCCTAATGGGGTTTTCTAAAGTTTAACTGAGCCGATGTAAATTCATTTAAGATTTTTTTTTTTAGATTTTGAACCATACAACAATTATATGCAAGATGTTCCTATTGATACTGAACCGGTAGATATAACAAATGATAACACCAGAAATATTGTTGATAATATTGTTGATCATATAGATCTATCTGATGTTGATGTTGAAATATTTGAGCAACATCAGCAACAAAAGGAACAAGTGCAGATGCAAACTGAATAAAAGAGCTTTGATGAGCTACTGGTAAACACACAACCTACTAATAATCAAATTTGATCGGTAAGTATAAATGTTGATGATAGTCAAAAGGAAAATAATGGTGAAAATACTAATGAGGAAGTACCAGTGAATGAACAAAATGTGGAGATGCAACCACCATTAGTCAAGGACACTATTGAGGAAGAGAAGATAGAAGAATATAAGACCAATAAGGAGAAAATAGAGAGAGAAAAGGTAGAGAGAAAGGAGTCAAAGGAGAAGAAACTAATTGATAAAGATGATGATGATTCGATGAGAATTAAAGGACCTATTGATATGGACAATCTGAGTTCTTCTCAATTGTTGGAGATTGCAACAAGCATGCAATCTAGATCTCAAAAGAAAAGAACAAAGGAACAACAGAGAGAGGTAGAGACAATCAAGATAGCATTTGATATTTTTTCTAGTCTCCTACCAGAGACTAATAGTAAAATTTTTGTCACTCCCATTGACAAAATTGGATAGATGGTTATTGATGCCAGAGATCAACTCAAAGCTTTTGAAGATATAGTATATATATCAGTTGAAAAGGATTAGAAGAAGAAAAGGACATAAATCATGATGCTTGAGATAGATAAAGGTAAGGTAGCACTTGTGGTTAATGAAGACTTGATGAAGAAAGCACTAGAAAATGGGGTAAAGATTTTGGCTACTATTTCAAACTTTTCACTATTTTGTGCTCACTTGAAGGAGAAAAGGGAAGATGCTGAGAAAGAACTAGAAAATATTGAGTGAGACATTTAAGCCACTAAATGACTCAACTATTATTTTTTGTAGATCATTTGTAGACTTAAATCACAAACTTGAGATGTATGAACATGAGCAATTCAAACGTGTTAGATCACTGAAGGAGCTCCATACTCAACTGATTCCTAAATTTGAAATTTTATAGCGAGCATAGAAGGAGTCAAAAACTCTTTTGGCTACACTTGAGATGAGCATAGTTGATGCAATGGAGTAATTAGCCAGGAAGATAAAGACACATGTTGAGATTACCGACACACTATTAGAGACATGGGATAATGATCTCAAACAATTCAAGTTTCATTTCAGTGACACTTTTTCTAAAATTGCTTTGTTAACTATATATATGTTTCATGTATTTCACTTCTTTATTTGGCATTCTTATCAAAGGGAGAGTAATAGTTAAGAGTCCAGTCAAAATTTTGTATGTAATGTAAAGAGGGAATAATAGGAATAATTGATCAGGGGGAGTATAGTCAGTTTTTGTATTGCACACTTAGTTGATAATTTTTTTCCTAAGTGTTGTCATCAATGCCAAAGGGGGAGAGTGTTGGAATTTGATCATTTGATCTTAACGAGTAATTGTTTGTCTACTTGATACAACTGGTACATGTTTGATTAGATTTTTGTATGTTTTCATTGATGGAAAATATGTTTTTATAGTCATCTAAGTCCTATAGGTCAACCAACAAGGCTTAACTGGTAAGATAAGATATTTTCATCAGAACATGTAATTAGGACTTTAACCAGTAAAAGACAGAAACAAATATATTCAGACAACCAGTACAAGAAATCTATGGAGAATGAGATGATGCATTTTACAATAGCAATGAAGGCATATAGATGAAGTTATGTTTGTGACCGCAAGTGCTGATTCAATTAGTTGAATGAGATTTGATTGACAAAGCGAGTATATTGATCGAGACTTAACTGGTAGTGATGGAAATCACTTAGATCGGTAAAATGACACATAATTGGATTTTTTATGTCGGTCAACATAACTAAGGAGTACAATGCAAGATTGTGTAGATGCATTGAACTTAGGGAATTATAGCAAGGTTCTAGCTGACCTAATAATGATTTTAAATGTGTGATGAGGTATGAAGGGATACATGTGCATGATCTTGAAAGTGTGAAAGATCATTAGCAAATTTTGTATTTCTGATAGTGTGGTGATCAGAGGAGTTGAGAGATGGAGTATATGTGATGTTGTAATGTTCTTAAGAGGATCTTATTAGACACTGAACATGTTATACTCATATCATTTGTACTTGTTATCTCCCTAATAGTTGCAGCAAGAAAATCCTCTCACAAGGTCACTCCTAACAAGGTGCACTCATATCCTAATAGTTCTTATCATTAAATCCTCTAGCCAGGTGACACATTAACTTGTCTTTAAAAATACCAATAACTTGGGTAGCTTCTAGAAGGCCTGGTCCTCATAGGTCTTCTTGTATATCTCTTAACCAGTCTTCAACACTCCTAATATGGTGTTCCCCTAACTGGGTATTGTAGACCTTAATCGGTCAGATCTGTATATTCCAGATAATGGATGTTGTGGGTACTAGCTCCCACCGTGGTTTTTTCCATTTGGGTTTTCCATGTATAAACTCTTGGGTCATGTGGTTTATGCTTTATGTAGTGATTGCATACTTGGTGTTATTTCTTATATGCCTATAAGTTTTAAGTTGGTGAAATTGATAATTAGATTTGTATTATTTTTACTTGCACCGATTCACCCCCCCTCTCAATTCCTTATAAGTTCATCATCATCAAGATTACAACATATGCAATATTATAACAACATGCACTAAAGTAATTCCAATTAGGATCTCATGCAACATGACCAATAAAATAACCATATGATATACAAGAATGCATAAAATCTAGTTAATCAATTCCCTAATCCATCATAGAATTGAATTCTTATCATAATGCATATTTATAGAACATGAATCATATAACATTACATCATCGTATTTCATTACAAGATCATAGACTACATCATCAAGTTCTATTATATATGAATACATGATATAAGTTCGTATTCTTCTTTATATATATAATGTCATCATAAATACATTACACTATCTCAATTACATAGAAACTAGCTCCATAGGTCATCTGCATAGTCAAGAATCATAGAACCGATATACACACATGCTAGCATCCAATGAAGAACATCCCAATGCAAGAAGGCATCAAACCACCTAACCATGTGGAACCAAATAGGTACCAACCCTCATGCTAGGAGATGACACGGGGTTCCAACTCACACTCAAGACCTAGGTGAGCACCTAACAACCAAGGGACTCAACATGACAACCACAAGACAAGAACCATAATAATCAATCACATCACATCACAATATCAAATAAAAAATAAGAACTCCAGAGGCTTCACAACAGATTAATGCTTAAGGAACTAGGACTTACATGTAAGGAAGTGTAACCTACAATAGTGGCTTACAGTTTTTTGGATGAAGAAATTGCACTCATTTGTCCAAAGCATAATTTTTATCTCATTTGACCGAATGCCATGTTTGATCAAAAAAAAAAATTGATTTGATTGAACGTATTATTTTACATACATTTGATTGAATATAAAATAATTAAAAAAGGGTGTTCGATCGAACCCCTTTTTTAATGGTTTTTAAAAAACAACATGGTTGTTTAAAAAAATAATTCTCAAAGGGGTTTGATAGAACATGGGTTCGATTGATCCCTAGGGGGCTCAATAGAACCCCTTTCTATCGAGCCCACCTACTCAGGATCTCCCCCCCAAAACTCTCCTATTTCCTGCAAATTTTTGGCCTTCGAAGCTCAAATTGGGTGCTCAAATGGATGAATTTTAAAAAACCAAAATGCATAATAGTAGTACTCAAAGCGAGATTTTTGATGATTGTTATTTTAATATATATTGAGTTTATTAATATTTCTCTATTTAGGTTAACTTAACATATGTTTCACACCAAACATCAACTTTTGAGTTCAATGCTTATGTAAAAATAATAAACAGGTGAAACAAATTATGAAAAATATATACACACTAGGTATTGAAAATCTCTTCCCAACAAAAAAGAAAAGGAATTGCATTATGTACATAAAAAGTTATGAATGACCAAATGGACATATGTCAAAATTATAGTTAACTCAACTTGAAAACTTAATAAAATATGAAATATTGAAGATAATGTAATGAAATAGATATAGATGTTAAAAAAATAAATTCGAAAGTGAGTATCACTCTTTAAAAATGTAGTTTTTTTGTAAAAAACTAGTTTTAGAGGGAGATAGAAAAATGGAAGAAAATTGAGTTCAAAAATTTTTAAAAAAATATTTTTAGAGTCCACACACAAAATGAGATAAATTACTAGTTCACATCATGTACAAATTCTTTATGGTTTAGCAGTAATAGGTGTCTAAATGTGATGTTTTTTGTGAAAATGAATATTGCAGTGTCAAAGTTGCTAAAAAAGTGTAACCCACTATTGTGGGTTTACCCCAATATCACATGCTATAAAAGGATGTCCTAGAACTCAATCTCAACATCCATGATACAAATGCAGAGTCATCTCAACCTTTGAGGAAATCAAGGGAGTTTGGTTTATCTGGTTACTAGATCTTCCACCTCAATCTGGCTACATTAGAAATACAACCATGACATGGGGAAACACATTCACATTTCTTATCTTATTAAGATGAATTATTACTACCCAACCCACCTATTATTAATTTATTATGTTAGAACATGATTAATAAAATAACCTCCATTGAGATATCCAAATAGTGTAGACCCCGACTCCACAACAAAAGGAATCCTAGCAGTCCATTCCTCATGACCTCGATAAAATCATGAAATCCCACTCACCCTAACCATTCTCCTAGGACTTAGGGTGGAACATACATCCAAATAACATTATGTCCACATCATGAAGGCTCACAACTAACATAGAAACAATCACATAATTTCTAAGAACATATAGATCATTACAAACACATATGGCCACATATAAGGCAAGAGCCTTCACCAAAGAAAACACATATAGCCACTCATGTCACTAGAGCTTACAGATTCATTCCTCAACAATGAGGATTTCTTCCTCTTGCTGGAGCATACAAGAACAAAACCCTCAATGGTAAGACATAAAAACTCTTACTGGAGCACAAAATCATTATGCAAATATCAAATAACCTCATATACAACTCTTAGAAACCCAATAAAATCCAAAAAAGCCTCTAGAAAATGTAGGAAAACTAGTAAACCATTCAGAGTGACCAAACCAATAAATCCAACACTGTGAAAGCAGTCGACCGCTCTCACAATTCAAATCGGCACTTTTGGGAAGGAGATTAGATCTCCCAAACCATTTTTTAGTGCTCTTGATATTAGTATTAGCATTTTGGGTCTTTGAAATGCCATTTTGGGTCAAAATGCTCAAAAACACAAAAAAACAATGAAATTGGAGATGCTACTTGCCCTTTTTGGCATATAGACACTTAAATGGATAAAGGATACTCCCATGAAGTGCAGGAGGTTGAAATATCATAAAGAAAACAAAATATTAAATATATTATGAGCTATTAAGGAAACCCAACATCAAAATCATGACTCCATTTCACTCAGAATTGCACAGAGTTTTAGCAGAACTTGCACAACAACTAGGAAATAAGAAATAAGACCAAATGAGATATAGATTAACCACTTAAAGGAATGCCAATTACTATACAATAATAAATGACATCTATTTGATAGCCAAGACAAAAATGAAACACATACAACTGAGGAAGGACTCGCAAAAAGACACCATCACTCCCACTTCGCAAATAGATGCATCATGTTGAGAAAATACAATAGTCTCAAATGAGATAAACAAATAAAAATCCCAAGGCCTCTTAGACTTAGAAAAAATATAGGAAATAGAGAAAACACAAATTCAATGAAAAATACAAAGAAGTCATTCCCTTTAACACCATTTCCAAATTTTCATTGAATTCCATCATACATATCTATATTTACTCATAGCATCTTTCTCCAAAACAAAAATTGGAACCATTTAACATGAATTTATATCCCCAAAACAATATTTTAATAGTCATAGATGCAGACATTCTTTTTGAAATATAATTTGCAAAGAAGAGTCAAAAAACTCCAACCTAGAATCACATTACAAAGAAAAAATCAATTAGTGAAGAGTAGTTGATCAAGCAATTCCAAAATTCCAATCTTCAATCAAAATCTTCTAGCAATCCAATCCAAATTGATAAAAAATATCAAATCTTCAAACCAAATCGCAGAGATGCTAACCACGACAATGTACAAAAAGATTAAATAAATAGAAAATAAACTCTGAACTATAGAAAACTCTCAGCCGATCAGAAAAATCAAATAAACTAGATATTATACCTACCTTGCATAGTATTGAGGTAAATATTATTTTATACTATTATTTACTTACCCATTCAAAATCAACTAATAGAAATAAGGGGTAGGTAATCTTTAAATTATATCCAATTATTCAAATAATATTAACGTAGCAATACAAATATAAATGAGACAATATTAAGAAATCAAATCCCAATAATAAATAATAATTAAAGAAAAAGATTATATAAATAGAAATTAATAAATAAATATAAAACCATATCAACAATTGAGCATAAACATTAAATAATCAATAAATCAATAGATAGTAATTAAACAATAATAGCATTTTCATCAGTTGCTAATGGGAGATGTCATGCTTGGCATTTACAGTATTTGTTAGTAAAATATTACATAAAATCTCCATTTTTACATCTTTCACAATAAATCATTTCTATAGAGAGATTAATAAAATTGTTTTTTTTTAGCTAATATGGTCATTAATGTTCAAGTAGATCATTTGGAGGTTTCAGCTTCAGAGGTTCCTTCCAATGTTCGCAAAGGAATATGCTCCAATGTTATTTGATTAATTTCATGACCAAGGGAAAGCACATGGGTTCTTATTTTTGGTTATGGTTTTGTCTTTACTGGTGTTTATTATTGATGGCTTGCTCTTAGTTCTTTTCCACCGGTTCAAATTCTGAATCTGAATTACTTTATTGTTCATGGCAAGTGGTGAGATCTTGGATTGCATGGTAGGCAATGCTCTTATCTTATATGAGGCATTTATGGTATATATCCAATGCATTGAGCTTTCCCCATGGGGTGTGTACTATGTATGTCTTATGTGAAGGGGTGGTGACTGCTTCTTATCTCTGATGAGTTCGCACTTCTCTTTTCTTACATGGTTGTATGGTGATTTTTACATCATGTGTTTTCATTATGATTTTAGATAATCATTATTCTTTCCTTTGTTCGCCACTACTGTTTGTACTTGCACATGCAAGGAAATTGTTGGGGTACGAAAGATTTCATTTCTTGACCATTTCATTTATTTCACTCAGCTTGTTTTGATATGATAGGATGGTCCTGTATGATGTCTATCATCATGGAAGTATTACATTCTTTTACTTTCAAAAAATTTTAGCTCTACTCTGGCACATATTTAGCTCTTCGTATGTGTGAAGCATTTATTGCCACTAATCTTAACAAATGGTTAGTAATTTTATGGTATCATGGAGTTTGCATATTAATTCCTTCTGTAGGTGATTATTTTTTGCAATATTGTTTGTAGATTCTGCTCGGCTTTGGGTGTTCAAGTAATAATGGCACCTTCATATTATTTATATGATATCTTCTGGCCTCATATTATTCACTATTTTATATTTAAATTGCTTATTGTGATGTTATTTGTATCTATGTCTTGTTCTATTATCTCTAAGTATTACAAAATTCTGGTTCCACCAAGATTTGGTGATTTCCAAGATGACCCTTCTTTTGATGATGAAAAGCTTGGTAAAAATTTTAATCTCTACTCTCCTGAGGCTTCTCATTCAAGCAGAATGGTGGTTGGTATTAATTGGTTGGTGACAAATCTAAATTGTTGTATTTGTGAGATGGTGTCTCATTTCCTTACTATTTATATGGATTTTCTTTTCAATGCTCCTCTATTGCAGGCCTTGCCTAATACATTTTTGGTTCCCTCCCTCTATAATTCTCTTGCTTTGGATATTGCTTTGTTTGATTACTCATTTGGTTTTGGTGATTTTCCTTATGGTGGCTTTATGTCTCTTGATGAGTTACTACCTAATGACTGGTGTGCAGAGCTTCTTTCTATGATTAGGTGTGGCCTTATTTGTGATGAGTATGATGAAACTATACTATGGTTTGAGAGGCTCATTGATTTTGTTCCACAGACTCTCTTGAACCCTGTTCTGGATGCTTTCAAGGGTATTCACTCTCTTTTAGCTATGTCGGTTTCTCTATTGGATGCTCCTCAATTTTCTATTCTGCTGCAGATTATCTCCCGCTCATTGGCTATTGGGGATCCTCCTCTTGAGAGCTCGAGCTCCTAGTTTTTGGATTCTTAACTGTTGTGTTGATTAGGTCTCTATTTTGGGTTGCATCTGCATGGATGATTCTTTTTTTACTCAACTATTACTTGTATTGGGGTTGGTAATGATCTATATGTATTATACTTCTATATGTATTGGGATATCTAATGTATCTTGACTTGTAGGGCCTCTCATATGTAATGGGAGTTTTGGTATTTGGGGTAGCATTAGGCTTTTGTTTTCATGGGCTATAACCAGAGGTTTTCTTCCAGATTCTTTCCTGTTGGTATGCCTTTTTTAATGTGATAGTAAATAACTTAATATTAATAAAAGTTAAGCGACTTTTCCATTTCTATTGAAAAATAAATAAAATAAAAAATTAATTTAATTTAATTAAATAATAAATCAAATAAATTAATAAATTAAATAAGTCAAACTCAATAATATTAATCAAGCCTCAATAAATAATTAAATAATCTATATGATAAATCAATTTAAACATGAACAAATTGCATTAATCCAATTATTAATCAAATAATAATTACATACACACATCACGTCAAGCAATCTGACAAAAGGGCCAAAATCAACAAGAGACTCTAACAACTAATTTACATCACAACATGACTGACTAGGTGAACATCTAATCCTAGAGTATGATAGGGAAACACATGTCATCTCTGACAACTTATCATTGGGATAGGACAAGCTTTGACCTATGAGACTAGGTGGAGTCGATGTCAGGTACCTGCAATCATGCAACCACCACTAAACATGATACAACACATATAGCATAAACATATATCTTAAATAATAATGCAAATGATATAGAATAAAAATATCATATCATGCTCACAATGAGTGATATGACATCATCTCTGATCACAAATACACTAGAATACAATTGCATAGACCATGATATCAAATAAATCATCATGATCATAGAATGGGTTAGCACAGCCAAGATATCATTGAAATGCTATAAGAAATATAATCCATCATGAATTGTAATGGCCCTCCCTTGTTTAGACATTGTCTACTTTCCTAGTTGGACCTTTGGTGACCTTTTAGTTTTATATATGGGTGGATGATACTCCATGCTATTTTGACTCTTATCTGGACACTATGACGTGGTTTTGGATTTGATAAATGATGTTTATGTCTTATGTATTCATTTATGATTTGATGTTATATTTCATTATGAGCATTGTTTATAGATAGTAAAAGTTAGATGTTATGTATGAATATGAATAATGGATGTATATATGATGGATTTTATTTATATGTGCTAACCCATGGACTAACATATTAATGAGATGTATTATGATGTGTTTTACATTATGTACTTGTTTGACTCTATATGAGGTGGGAGGGGATGATTTTATGTGACTCACTATGGTGAGACATGGAGTGTCATGATTCTCCTCCACTGGTGTGTGTGTATATGCTGGATATATATGTATGCATGCTTCTCTCAATGATGCAGGTTTGCAGCTTTGAGCATGCTTATATAAACCTGATGGAAGTTGAGGGAGGTAGCATAAGGCCCAAAATCCATATCCTTAGCTCTACTCAGTCCTAGTGCAGTGTTATCTGTTAAGCATCAATCCTATCAGATTGCTACATAGGAAAAATATCTGACTCCCTAGTTTGTTATGTCCTTGTTGTTGTTTCTTGTGGTATAGTTGTGTTGTTGTGATAGTAGTAATTAGTTGTCAATGTATTTAAGTTTATTATTTAATCACTTATTAATATTATTAAGTTAAATATATGTGGGTTTGTACTAACATATATGTTTATAAATGTGTTTGTTCAGATATATATATTTATGTGTAAATGCATTCTTCCGTTGTAGGATCATTATGTTATAATGATTAATAAATTAGTGTACAGATATCTTTTATCAAACAATTATCCTTAGTTCTTAATAAAACTAATTAAATTAAAAATTATTATTGCGTCAAAAAAATTAATTGGCATCTAATGGATTTTATAAAATAAAAATTAATTTATGAATAATTAAATTAACATTAAAATTTTATTGCTTAATAAATGGATTGGCTTTAATTACTAAAGTAAATTTGTAAATAAAGCCTTATGGCTTTTCAAATTATTTAAAAGGGAAATTTATTATAAAAGCATAATGTATTAAAATATAATAAAAAAATAATAATAAAATTAAAAACACTGTTATTCTTTTCAATTAATAGGTGCTTTTTGGAAAGTTTGCCAGGGAGACCTTAGTGCTTCTTGTAGTAATTATGGGTGGAGTAATTGGAAGGGTTAAAAAGTTTGTCGAGGAAAAAACGTTGGGAGAAAAAAAAATGGTGATCTCTATGAATGAATTGGGGTGTGCTGGAGAAAAATGATTTTGGGAAATCTCACTCGAAGAATTTGAAGAATTTACTTCCTACAAAGTAGTTTGACTTTTTAATTTTTGGGGTTTGATAGATGCATGATTTGGAGGTTGGAAGAGAGGAGTAGCTTCAAACATGAGGCTTCATCAACAAGATACCCTTACTGGTTCAAACCAGTATCTGCTATGAAGTTAATTTTTACAAAATGAAATATTTTAAAGTGGTTTTCATCATTAATTAAATAGTGATTTTCATGTGATTTTTATAATGTGGTTTAATAAATTTATCTATGGAAATCAAGGCATGAATTAGTGATTCAGATTGGTTAATTTGGATATATTCTGGAAATGGATTAAAATGCGTATTAAGAATTCATGTTTTATTCTCTTGAATATTTAATGTGAATTTTATCGTTGATGGAATATTGATTTAAAAATTTAATAGATGTGAATGTCGTAAAGGAGGATTTTATTTAATTTTCAATCAATGAATTTGCAAGTGCTTATGATGCTAATTTTCTCAAAGATTGTTTGAGTGCGGACTTAGTGAAATTAGCTTTCCATCGCAAAGAGTTGTATTTTGTTATTTCTAGTATGTGGTTCAGTTGTCCTGTGGTGGTGTATTTGGTACCTTTGACCAAGTAATATACGATGACTTCATTTTCTTAACCATGTAGTGTCTTTTCCTTATGGTTAACCAAGAGTCAGCATGTCCTTGTTTTGACCACGTGTATTTAGATAGTAGTGTTATGGTTGCTTGCTTTGCCATAGGGTCCTCATGGAATAACCATGTTTTTTTAGTTAATTGACGCTTTGAAAGCAAGATAATAAGTGATAATCTAATTAATTTATTAGGTGGGTAGTTCTCAAACATTAATAAAGATATTGTACCTCGCGCATAGGTTAGTGCTTGTTTTGAGGCTTAGAATATAGTGAGAAGGCCTAGAATGGAAAACTGACCACCTTGTCTTCACGAAAGGCTACTAGGGTTTGAATGAGACTTAGTTGGAGCTGGAGGTTTGGCAAAGGTTACCAAGACAGTGAGTCGGGAACTATGGAGGTAGACCATGGTAACCATCGTAAGCTATGTGATGACACTCTCTCTTTAGGTTAACTTGTATTTTTTGATGTTGATTCACTTATGTGTGTGAAGTCATTTCATTGGTATATTGTGATGTTGAGTCACCTAGATTCTTGTGGAATCATATTGTGATGTCATGGAGTCATATTGTCTATCGACCATGTCATGCTTTTTCTTGCTTGAGGGTCCTCTGCAATATCTTAGCATGGTGGGGTGATTCTATTTTAGGAATTACATGGTTGGGTGGTAGTGCCACTTCCCATTGGATGTTCTTGTTCATAACTTCATGTGGGGATTGGCTTTGCAAGTGTTCCTATAGTTCATGACTCATGCTTATCTCATGCTTGGAGATTATTGTTATTTGGAGACCTATGTGGTCATTGTATCATAATCTTACTTAACCTTGTATTTGGTTAAGTTTTAACTTTATATATATATTGAGAGCCATGTATTGGAAGAGAAATGTAACCCTATGTTTGGGAATGTTATTTATCAGTTTCCCTTATGATATGTGTAAATTCTTATTGAAGAGAAAATATGATGTATCCTTTCAATATTTCAGTGTTGTATCTATTATTACATATGGCTTCTTACATTCATTATGTTATGATAGTTTTTTGGATTAGTCATAATTGTTGAATTTAACTTTTAGTTAATTCTTCATTGGTAATGCTTAAGGAATTATTGTGTAAGTCTTCTGCTTGTGTTGTTATTGTGCTATATGGTGATTAATGCACTTGATATGTTTATACTCTAAAAAATAAATTGTTTCACCCTTATTGTGGGTTTTCTTTCAGGGTTCCTAGCAGGGCATTACATTTGGTATCAGAGCCCATGTTTCAACACTGGGTACTCTGGGTTTGTAGTGAGCCCATTTGCCTAGACCTTTTGTATAGGTCTTCATGGTGTGACTTCCTTGCTTATTTCCTTACCATTGATCTGAATCTTTTTCACTTGTGCATTGTTAGGTCATGGCTAGGAAAGCCAAAGGAGGTGGCCATGTTGGTGGCCACACCAGAGGAAGAGGAGGAGGATGAGGTCAAGGTTTCGACCACCATAGTCCTTCACCACCACCCACTCATGTGAGTGTGGATTGGGATCAATCTTTTCATCAAGAGGAACAACATTCAAGAGAGGAGGTTCCCGAAAGGGAAGAGCTGAAACAAATGTTTTAGGAGGTGCTAGCTAGACTTGGCCCCAGACCTGAGGTGGATCACCCCATCCATGCCTAGGTAGAGGAGTCGCTTGAGCAGATTCTAGAGAGAGAGAGAGAAAGCGAGAGGTCTCCTAGAGGGAGAGAAATCCCAATGGACCAGGATCCAGCTAACATGGGGCACATGAGGGACTTGATAAGGTCCAATCCTCCTTTCTTTGGTGGTAAAGGTACTGGTCTTGAGGCAAAGACCTAGCTTATCATTTTAGATTGGTGTTTTTCCATGTACCCATATGGTAGCAACACCAAGGCGAGATGCACCACCATACGTCTTGAGAGCTTCACATCTATCTGGTAAAGATTAGAGGAGGAGAGGTTTGGTGTGAGCATTAACACCGTGTCATGGGAGATCTTTCTGGAGGTATTCGCGAGCAAATGAGTTCTACACTCTACTTTAGTTTGAGCACAGCTTCTATGAGATCAAACAATATGCCAGGATCAACAATGATAAGGCTATGCTTGTTCAGCACTTGTTGAGGGGTCTTAACGACCGTATCAGTGGGGGAGTGAGAGTTTTTGAGCCTGCTTCAGTAGAGGTAGCCATGGCAAAAGTCAGGTTGGTGGAGCAGAACCTTAACTGTGCTCATGGCGGCCAGTCTGGAGTTTAGATCGGGAGTGATCCTTTCTGTGGGTCTAGAGGGAGATGGAATCAGTCCCAGACTGTTGCACCTTTTAGGGGTACTCAAGCACCCACTAAGGGTGGTGGTAGCTCTTAGTTTCAGAAGAGCAGGAAGTGGTAGAAGAGTAGGCAGACTTTTCCAGGGCAGTCCTCTTAGGGTGCATCTCAGGCCCCTAGTGGGGAAAGCTTTCAGCAGTCCAGTGGGCCGTCTAGGAGTAGAGGACCTGTTAGAGGAGTTTGCATCTCTTATGGTTAGTTTGGCCACAAAGTCCCTCAGTGCCCTCAGTGTTCACACCAGATGGGCAGTCAAAGGGCAGAGGCATCATAGCTAATAGTGGGGGATGTAGGTAGATCCCATAGAGTATTTATAGTAGTGGATGACTGGCAAGATAAGCATCAGTGTACCATGATTGAGGCTACTGGTGTGTTGTGTGGTATTCCTATCTCTATACTTTTTGATTTTGGTTCTTCAGATTCCTTTATTTCTTCATCCTTCATGGAGCAGTGCAAGCTCGTGTCTTCTAAGCAGGCAGATAGGTGGGAAGTAGAGTTGGTTACCGATGTGCATGTGTTTGTATATGCCTTCATTCTTAGTTGCGAGTTGGACCTAAGACCCTTTGTCACTTCAATTGATCTTCAATTCATTCCTTTGGGGTCCTATGGAGTTGTGTTGGGGATGGATTGGTTATCATCTCACAATGCTAGTGTAGACTATCATCTCGAGATAGTAGAGTGTTGAGATGACCATGGTAGGAGAGTGGGGATCGTTGGAGTTCAGCGATCGATATCGTTACATATGATTTCGGCTATGGAACTTAGGCAGTGCATGCGTTAAGGGTGTCAAGTTTTTGTAGTTTCTCTTGAGGATGTGGATGAGGAAGAGAGTTGATAAATCCCTCTTTATGGTCACCCTATTCTTCGAGAGTATGCTGATGTGTTTCCTTTAGATATTCCCGATATGCCTTTGAAGTGAGACATAGATTTTTGCATTGACTTGGTTCCTGGTGTGGAACCTATTTCGAGAGCTCCATATTGGATGACTACTTAGGAGCTGAGTGATTTGAAGTTGCAGGTGGAGGAGTTGTTGGCCAAGGGGTTCATTCATCCTAGTGTTTCTTTTTGGGATGCACCGGTTATCTTCGTTAAGAAGAAGGATGGTTCTCTACGGTTCTGCATTGATTACATACAGCTGAATGAGGTAACCATCCGGAATCGATATCTATTGCCTCGAATAGATGATATTTTTGATCAATTGAAGGGAGCCAAGGTGTTCTCTAAGATAGATCTGAAATCTGGGTATCATCAATTGCGCATTCATGATGCAAACATTCATAGGATGGTATTTCGTACTCGTTATGGTCACTATGAGTTCACAGTGGTGACATTTGGGTTGACAAACGCATCTTTAGTATTCATGAGTCTTATGAATGTCATTTTTCACACCTACCTTGATCATTTTGTCCTTGGGTTCTTGGATGACATATTGATTTATTCTAGATCTATGGAAGAGCATGAGGGTCACTTGCATCAGGTTTTGCAGTTCTTGAGGGAGAATCAACTTTTTGCAAATTTGTCGAAGTGTGATTTCTTCCAGTCAAAGGTGAGCTATCTTGGTCATATAGTTGTAGGAGAAGGTGTATCCATGGATCCTTCTAAGATCCAATCCATTATTGATTGGCCAGCTCTGACCAATGTTTCTAAGGTTCGAAGTTTTATGGGTTTGGCAGGATATTATCGTCCCTTTGTTCAAAGATTTTCTCGGATAGGCCACCCAATTACTTCTCTTCAGAGGAAAGGGAAGATGTCTTTTTGGTCAGAGGAATGTGAGTCAAATTTTTTGTACCTTAAAGGAACTCCATGTTAGTGCTTCTATTTTGGCAGTTCCTGATCCATCCAGAGATTTTATGGTATGCACAAATTCCTCTCTCGAATGTATAGGTATGGTGCTTATGTAGGATGGATGAGTGGTTTCCTATGAGTCTCACAAACTCAAGGATCATGAGTTGAACTATCTAGTTCATGATATAGAGCTGGAAGCTGTAGTGCATGTGTTGGTTAGATGGAGACATTTCTGGTTGGGGCGTCAGTTTGACCTGCATAGTGATCACCACATTTTGCAGTATATTTTCACGCAGTCGAACTTGAATGCTCGACAACAAAGATGGATGGAATTCCTCTGCGAGTATGATTTTGAGGTTCATTATATTCAGGGCAAGGAGAATGTAGTGGCAGATGCTCTGAGCCATAGGTGGCATGGGGTTGCAACATTATCCCTTGGTGTGGACTTGAGTGAGAGAATTCTTGGAATTCTTCCTCAGGACATTGGTATCAGTATATTAGAGCCGTGGTGGAGTCCAGAAGACCATTGGAGGGTAGATATTTTGGATATACTCTTGATTCATATGGTCTTCTTCGACACCTTGGATGGATCTATGTACCTCCTTTAGAGGGTCTTCACATTTTGATCATGACTGAGGCCCATTGTGAACCTTATTCAGCACACCCTGGTGTCAGGAAGATGCACATAGATCTTAGATAGTTATATCATTGGGCTGGTATGAAACATAACATTGATGATTTTGTGTCAAAATGCTTGGAATTCTAGTGAGTGAAGGTAGAGCATCAACACCCTTCAGGGATTTTACAACCTAATTTGATACCGGATTGGAAATGGGATATCATTTCCATGGATTTTGTAGTGGGATTGCCTATTTCATCATGGTGTCATGATTCCATCATGGTCATTGTTGATAGATTGACCAAAGTTTCTCATTTTGTTCCTATTCGGTCTTCTTATACCACAGTAGTGGTGGCCCGAGTCTTCTTGGAAGGTGTGGTGAGGTTGCATGGGATCCCAATGTGGATCATTTCTGATAGAGACCCTATCTTTACTTCAGCATTATGGACCTCCCTTTAGCATACTTTGGGAACCCAGTTGAACTTTAGTTAATCTTATCACCTAGAGAGCAACGGTCACACTGAGCATGTGAATAAGGTTTTGGAGGACATGCTTCACATGTATGTTATGGATCAGCAGTCACGCTAGGAGGAGTATCTTTTCCTTGTGGAGTTTTCTTATAACAATGAATATCACAGGTCTATAGGCATGTCTCTCTTCTAGGCATTGTATGGTCGTCCTTTCCGTACTCCTTTGAGTTGGGATTGGTTGGAGGATAGGGTGTGTTTAGGATCGGATATGCTTCATGAGATGGACCAGTAGGTTGAACAGATTTGTGGGTATTTAGTTGTTTCTCAGGATAGGCAAAAGAAGTATGTCGATGCTCATAGAGTAGATCATCAATTTTCAGTTGGTGGCCATGTGTTATTGAGAGTGCATCTGTGGAAGAGTCTGATTCATTATGGAAAGGGTTCCAAGTTGGTGCCTCATTTTTTAGGCCTTTTTGAGATCCTTGAGAGGAAAAGACCTATAGCCTAGCATCTTGCCTTGCCGTCGAGTCTCTCCCACATCCACGATGTCTTTCATGTTTCAATTCTTTGACCTTATCATCCTGATGTGACTCATGTTCTTGATTGGAATGCTTTGTAGGTCAAGGATGGGCAGCTTTCCATGCAGCTCATGTGCATTCTTCAGCGTCGAGATTTGACCCTCAGCGGTCATACCATCGATCAGGTAAGGGTCCTATGGGACCCAAGTGATGAGACCTCAACGACATGGGAAGATGCAGAGAAGATGAGAGAACTTTATTCTTATCTATTTTAGGATTCCAGGAGTAAGCCTAGACTTGGTGGGGAGGATGTAGTACCGCTCCTCGTTCAGACTCTTTTTGTATGTTTTGATTGACTTAAGTTGACTGTTCAGTGGAACATTATTGTATGTTGATTCAGATTATATGCAATGTTACTTCATGCTTTATCTGGATTTGTGGTGTATGATTTTATGCAGTATCTCAGTGCTTATGATTAATGTTATTTTTATAGATCATTATCATGGACTGACACTTTTATCTTATATGTGCGATGTGTAATTTATATGTTGTATGTTTGTATGTGTATGGGATGCGAGGGGATGGTTTTCCTTCACTCACTCGGGTCAGACATGGAACATCATGATTCTCCTTCATCAGTGTGCGTGCCATGTCTGTATATATTTATCTTTGGTGGAGGAGATATTTGTTGGACCCTATCTTGACCCATAGTTACACTCGTGTGAGTGTTGTCAGTCGGTTGTCTTTCCCATCTGGCTATTATATTGATGATTGCTAGATTAAATGGTTAAATAGCTTATTTTTTTTGTCAGTAGTTACATTAATATATTTTGTGAAAGGAAATAAATAATTGCCTTGCCATTTAAGTTTTAAATGTTTATGTTGAAGAAAGTATTATAGAAGATAGAAAATATAAATAAAAAGTTTTTTCTTTTACCTTTCCATTTTACTTTTGCTTTGTAATTGATTGGAAAAGAATTATTTATGGATAATGAGTAAATTTGATTTCTTTTTAGTTTTTAAATAATTTAATCTGATTGGAGGAGAAAACTTTTAACCTAAAAAGTTTAGGTTGAAATCATTTTCCCATATAATTCTGGAAGTTCACTAGAATGAAGACAACAAAAAATTTGGAAGAAAAATTGGGAAAACCATTCTGAAGGAGGTGCTGGAAATTGATTTGGTTTGCAAGGACTATGATTCTTTCACCATTTTTCTTTCTAGTTTGCTTCAAGGTTGGATAACCTCTTCTTATTTTGAAATTTAAATTTTATTTTTCAGTTGCTTCCTGTGTATAAAAAAAAATGCAAATCTTTTTGTAGAATGTTGTTGAATGATTGGAATGGAAGAAAGAGTGTTTGATATTGTTGATTTTGTGAAACTCATATCATATGTTTCCATATAGGAAAGAAATGGATCATTTCTCTATTTGTTGTTTGTTTTTGTTCTGAAAATCAACTTCTTGATTTACCTCTTCTATTTGCAATAGAATGAATTAGATTTAGTTTGTTGTGTGCTTCCTAGTATCTAATTGCCCAAGATTTAGGGTTCTTGTGTGTTTTTATTTTACTAGTTACCTTATTGGTAAATATCCCTTTGAATTTTGGATCTTGGCACTGTGTGTGTGCACCCATGAAATGATCTGTGAATGAATTGTTTTCATGTTTAAATGATTTTATGGCATATTGGTTTTAATGCTTTGGGATGCATGTATTTTATTTTCTTCTCGTAGACCTTACCTTACCCTGTGGTGGGATAGTCCCACCACGTGGGTCGATAGTGTCTGCTACCGGTAGGTAGCAGTACTACTTGTCGGAAGTACCACTACCGGTCGGTAGTGGCTACTAGCAGTGGTAGCAGTACTACCAGTCGACAGTGCTACTGGTTGGTAGTAGCACTACCGATCGGTAGGCCTGCTACCAGTAGTAGCAGTACTACCAGAAGGTAGTGTTTGCTGCTTTGGCAACAGCACTACTGCGGGTTGGCTCTGAGCCCCGCTTGACTTTGTCCCCTTACCAGTTCAAATTGGTATGTGCTATGAAGTTAATTTTTATAAAATGAAATATTTTAAAGTGGTTTTCATGATGATTTAAATAGTGATTTTCATGTGATTTTTATTATGTGGTTTAATAAAATTATCTATGGAAATCAAGGCATGAATTAGTGATTCAGATTGGTTAATTTGGATATATTCTGGAAATGGATTAAAATTTCTATTAAGAATTCATGTTTTATTCGCTTGAATATTTAATGTGAATTTAATCCTTGATAGAATATTTATTTGGAAATTGAATAGATGTGAATGTCATAAAGGAGTGTTTTATTTAGTTTTCAATCAATGAATTTGCAAGTTCTTATGATGCTGATTTTCTCAAAGATTGTCTGAGTGCAAACTTAGTGGAATTAGCTTTTCATTGCGAAGAGTTATACTATGTTATTTCTGGTTTGTGGTTCAGTCATCCTGTGGTGGCGTATTTGGTACCTTTGACCAAGTGATATATGATTTCTTCATTATCTTAACCATGTAGTGTCTTTTCCTTATGGTTAACCAAGAGTCGGTATGTCCTTTTTTTGACCACTTGTATTTGGATAGTGGTGTTATGGTTGTCTGCTTCACCATAGGGTCCTCATGGAGTGGCCATGTTTTTTTAGTGTTCTTTGAGAGAGTGGCTTTCAAATGGGGGTTGTGCCCAAAGAGGTTGATAGGATGACCCTTCGAAAGTAAGATAATAAGTGATAATCTAATTAATTGATTAGGTGGGTAGTTCTTAAATATTAATAAATATATTGTACGTCCTGCATAGGTGAGTGCTTTTTTTGAGGCTCATAATGTATTGAGAAGGCTTGGAATGGCAAAATGACCACCTTGTCTTCCTGAAAGGCTGGTAGGGTCCACATGAGACTTAGTTGGAGCTAGAGGTTCAGGAAAGGTTACCAGGACAGTGAGCTGGGATCTATGGAGGCCAACCATGGTAACCATCATAAGCTATGTGATGACACTCTCTCTTTAGGTTCACTTGTGTTTTGTGACATCGATTCACTTGTGTGTGTGAAGTCATTTCAGTAGTATATTGTGATGTTGAGCCACCTGGATTATTGTGGAGTCATATTCTGATGTCATAGAGTCGCATTGTCTCTCGACCATGTCATGCTTTTTCTTTCTTAAGGATTGTCTGCCTTCTCCTAGCATAGTGGAGTGATTCCATTTTGGAAATTACATGGTCGGGTGGTATTGCAACTTCCCATCGAATGTTCTTGTTTGTATCTTCATGCGAGGATTGGCTTCGCAAGTGTTCCTATGTTTCATGACTCATGCTTATCTTACGTTTGGAGATTATTGTTATTTGGAGACCTATGTGGTCATTGTATCATGATCTTACTTAACCTTGTATTTGGTTAAGTTGTGACTTTATATGTATATTGAGAGCCATGTTTTGGAAGAGTAATATAAGTCTATGTATTGTGTTATGATGGATTTTTGGATTAGTCATAATTGTGGAATTTATGTTTTGGTTAATTCTTCGTTGGTAATCCTTAAGGAATTCTGGTGTAAGTCTTTCGCTTGTGTTGTTATTGTTCTATGTCATGATTAATGCACTTGATATGTTTATACTTTAAAAAAAAATTGTTTCACCGTTGTTGTGGGTTTTCCTTTGGGGTTTCTTGTGGGGCATTACAATTATTTTTGTGATCTTGATGTTTTGTAAGACCTTTAGTAAGTGTGTGGTCATTATATTTTAGTCTATTACTATGGTGTGTTTAAGATTGGAGTGGACTTGATGTACACTTATTGAAGCTGACTTGAAGGAGTTTATTTTTGTGGAAAAACCAATTATATAAGATTGTTTTGGTAGTTGATTTTTGGTACGTTAGAGAAATAGTGATCATTTTTTGTACAATTGAACATCGTTTCATGTGCACACTATACCTTCAGATCAAACGATAGTTTTCTAAGATCAAAACAGAGTATTTCGAAGAGCAGAGATAGTTAGTGATTTAGAGCCTAACGGGAACTCATTTTTCATATTTAGATGCTTTCGAAGATTTCATTTCATTGTATTTACATATTGTAAACAAATTGTAAGTTAGTGAGACTTCGTTGAGTGTTTTAGCCCTTCGAGCAACTTTAGTGAGTAGTGAGGTCTAGGTAGTGTGCCTAAATCCAAGGCATTCCTCATCTATGTAATATTTGTGTACTTCTAGCAATAGAAAATGAATATTATGGATTCTAGCCCCACCATGGTTTTTCCCTTTCTGGGTTTCCACATAAAAATTCCGGTATTATGGATTTGTGCTTTTTTTTTTGCTTGTTTATTTTCTTATCTATTATGCATTGTTAACCAATGGATAAAATATAAGTTTGTTATTTCAATTTCTTGTAGATCATTGATTGCCCCCCCCTCTCAGTGATCCCTAATTCTAATAATTGGTATCAGATCTTAGTTCCGGTAAGGAAGCTTAACCTCTTGAAGAAGATCTAAGAGATTGATTGAATGGAGGAGAAGGGGAGCTGGAGAGTGATAGGAAGAGAGATATATCTAGAGATGGAGAGAGACAAATAGACTGTAATATAGATAGATAGAGAATGATAATAGGATCTTAGTGATTACTAAAATTTGACTAACTTCGAGAAATTATAAGATCTAGAGCTTGGAGAGAGAGTAGAGAATAAGATAGAGAAAGGTAGAGAGGGATAAGGAGAGAGATAGAAAAATAGATAGGTTTAGATATTGGGGGAGACAAAGAGTGTGAGATAGAGAAACAGAATGATGATTTAAGTTCATAGATTACTATAATTTGATTGTCTAAAAATTATAAGATCTCCTAAAATCTAGAATTTGCAATATAACTTATACTTAATGTTATATTTTATGTATATATCTTGATGGAAGAAAAACTATGGAAAGGCAGGAGGAACCAACATCCAAGCCCATGTTTCATTTCTAGCTTAATGTAAGGAAAATACATAAGTGTTTTTATTGCTAACCAGAACATATGCACTCTATAATATATGTAAATTTATTTCTCATAAAACCACATACACATTTTTATTTTAAATAACACGTATGCATTTCTAATTCAAAATAACACATAAATGTATTTTGTTTATTTTTTTTGAGCCTTAACACGTGTTTTATCCATTTTATGCTTTTTTTCGACACTTTTTTGTTTTAAATAACATGTAGTACCCCTGCCCTAATCTATCTCTAACCTTGGTTTTATCTTGATTAGTTTATCATAATATTATGTTATAGTCAGATGTTGATTTAACGCATAGCTATTGATGTGATTTTCACACTAGTTGTATGCAAGTTTTCGGTGTTCCTATTTCGTGGTATTAATATTGAGCTAACGCTTTCATCAAGTTTATATATGTATGCATGTATGACTCTTGGTTGCAGGATATTTCAGGTACAAAGCCGCATGAGTGCGAGGTTCGTCTTCACCTGGATGTGCAGGTTTGAGTGTACCTCCTTTATCCTTAGAGTTGGATTAGGTGGTCGTAAGACCCTAGTTGACCTTAGTCATGCTCAGGTGAGCATCGTCAGTCGTCATCGGTAATCCCTTCTTGTTTGGGTTTGCGAGTCGTCTGTTTGGTTGACCTTCTCGTTTTGCATGCTTGGTGTGCATGGTTAAATGATTAATTAGTCTTTAGTAATTTTCTTTATTATTTATATGCGTTTGTGCATTGAGGATTAATGGGCTAGATTAATCGGGTTTTCGTTATGCGATTTTCGTTGATATTAGATTGCTCGTTTTTAATTGTGAGTAAATTCGATTAAATGACTGCTTTTGAATATTAAATGCATTTATATAAGCTGTTGAAAAGAAGTTTTATATTTTATCGCAATAGAGTTAATTGCATTCTGTTGGCTTTTAGAATTTGAAAGGTTAATTGAATTGATTGAGGAAATCGTTTTTTGAATTAAAAAGCAAGTTAAATTGTTGTTATAGTTGAAAAGAATTAAATTTTGTGAATTATTTTTAAATAAAGAATATTTATTCCAAAAATGGAATTTTTTGGGTCAACTCTTCCATATAACCCAAATTTGGGGAAAACTTGGAGGATGGACAAATTTGGAGAAGATTTTGGTTGGGAGGAAATTTTGGAGGTTTTGGGAAGGAATGATGCTGGATCTGGCAGGTGGGCTCTCCTTCAGCCATGCCAGGATTGCGTATGAAGGTAGGGTTTATCCAAATTTTTCTTCCTGGTTGTTGTGAAAATCGTTGCTTGTTGCCAAAATCCAATCTTTGATTTGCTTTCAGTTTTAAATTGGATTTGTGGGTTTAATTCCATGCTTTAGTTGTGTTCTTCAAGCAGATTTTATGGCTGTATCATTGTGCTTATATGAATTCTTTTTGCCATACCTGGTTTTGTTAATAAAAATCAATAGAATTATTGGAGGTGTATTATTCCTCCCAGCTAGTTGGGTGTTTGGAAAACTTGTTGTTTTTGGAAGAATGTATTTCACCAAAGAAATGGAATGCCAAAACCCAGTTCGTTTTAACCAAACTTTTTATATCGAAATTTATATTCATGATGAATTTGTGATGGGCATTCTTGTTTGTTTGCACCGAACTGTGTGTTCGAAGAAAATTTTTATCGCATTGTTACCAACTGGGCGTATTTTGTTTATTGTTTAAACCGTGCGTTTTTATTTGTTTAGCGGACTGTGTTTTGGGGTTGGAGGGCGGGGAGCGGAGCTCCACCCGCTCCTCCTCCCCTCTCCCCCGCACGTCCCCCTCTACCCTCCCTCGCAGACCGTTGCCTACGGCTCACGGCGGTGGCCGCAGGGGCCGCGGTGGCCGCAGGGCGCCGCGGCACCTGCGGGCACCGCCGTGGCGCCGCCTGCGCGAGGCCTTCCCCGGATAGGGTTTGGGCGCCCAGCCTTTGCCATTGGGAGGTGGGCCCGCCCTAGCACCCCTTTTTTTTTAAATGTTTGTTTTTTAAAATTAGTTTTTAACAATGTTTTTTTTTTATGTATTTTTTTTAAAAAGAAAAAAAAATATATAATGTTTTAATATTATTTAATGAAGATTTTTAATTAAGTCTTGATGATGAAAATGTGTCATGAATGTATTGGGTGATGAATTATTTTTTTTAGTAGTTATTATGCAAGGCATAATTTTAATGGCGTGTAGTTTGAGAAGATAAAATATGTTTATGTTGGATAATCCTTTTGGAGGTAAAACATACTTTATTCCTAGATTTATATTGTTTGAAGAGTTTAAGGGTATAAGTCATCTGGAAAGGTTAGAAATGAATAATTAACCATTGATCATTAGAAACTGAAACGATGTGCTTTTGGAAATGATTATCTTCCTTAGATTCTCTTTCTACATTTTTATTTTCGTAATCCGTATAATGCATCTGGGCTTGAGATATAATACGAAACTGTAGAGGTCGGTTTTAGACCAGTATGTTAATGACATTTTGATTGGAGATTAAATAGCTTATTTTAGTTGATTAATGGTTGTCTGAATTTTATTAATATAAATTGGTTTAAAAACTCTTTATGGCTTAATCTGCCTGTTCGATGCTTTGAACCTTAGGAGTTAGAAAACCAAGAACAACTTATCCCTTGATGAGGTAGATAACTGTAATCTGTTTTAGATCTTGTAGAAAACTTGATCGACTTGTAATGATTAAATCAATTTGAGAGAATATTGTCTTTTCTGATTATTGCCTTGCAATTTTAATTTCTGTATTTGCGTTTAATTATGAAATGGCATGTTTTGCTTTGTTTAGTAGGACCCTGTCGTATGGATTGACTTGGGGTACCTGTTTCAGTCCTCGATTCTGAGTTGACCGTTGTATTGTGGTAGTGTCATTTTGGTCATATCCTCGTTGTGTGAGTCGTATGATGATTGTGGTTGACCGTTGTTGGTCGGGTCTCTAGTTAGAGTACCGTCAGTAAGTGATTACCCTTGAGTCGTGTTTTACCAGATGATTGTTTTTCTCTTCTTGAACTCCGTTCGTCTGACCATGTGTATTCCTTGGTTTTTGAGTTCGTTTGAGTTTAGTCTAGTGTCGTATGGGAAAGTGGCTTTCGATTGGGGGCCGTGCCCAAAGTGGCTGCTAGATAACCCATCGAGAGTGAGTCTAATAAGTGATAACCTTTAAGTAGATTAGAATGTAATCTCTAAATAAGATAATGGGACGAGTGCTATCATAGATTCGACATGCTGTGAGAAGGCCTGAAATGGCAAACCATCTTCCTTGTCTTTGCGAGAGGATGTGTGGGTCCACATAAGGCTTGGATGGGCCAGAAGCTCAGATTAGGTTGCCAGGATGACACAGTGTATGGGTCGGGACCTATGAAGACTTGCCATGGTATCCATACCAGGTTGTGTGATGACACTTGTCCGTACGTTCGCTAGTGTGTTGTCGTTTTGTCCTGTTAGGAGTACCTTGGTGAGTCATCCTTTTGTCTCTGCCCTTGTGAGTGTCGGTTTCATGTTAGACCTTGGGTGGTGATGGCTTAGTTTTATGGATGCTCTCATGGACCTCTTGTATTAGCTTTGATTATGTTCAGCTGGATCCTGTTCTTTTCAAGGATCGTTTATGTATTTATTGACCGGTGCGGTCGCTTGTATATTGTTTATGTATCACCTTGATGGCAGGATTGTATGGTGTAACCTCTTGTACTCTTAACCTTATTATTTATCAGAGGGGTCTTGCAGTTGAGCAGACCCGGAGATGTAGCCCTTTAGGGGTGAACTCCGAGATCATTATGGTGTTATGTGATGTATTCTCTTATGTTTCCTTTATTCAGCTTTATCATGTATGATTAGCTTATGTTAAAATGGTTAAGTGAATAAATGGGAATTAACTATAAATGCTTTTATTCAGTCCTTCCTTGAATGTCGTGTTGATCGAATGCATAAGTGTTTAGATGAGATTTATCGTAGATGCTAGTATGCAATCGTCTTTTAAAATGCATTGAATTGGAGTATGAAAGAACGTAACTTAGAGTAATGAATTATACTCAGTTGTTGTTAAGGAATTTAAATATGCTTGGAAAGATCTCCTGTGTTATGATGAAATCCTAGTGTTTTAGAATGTTAGATGTATGGTTTGTAATTTTAAACGAAAAGCTTGAATGAAGATTATGAATGGGTCTTAATGATGAATCTTCGCTTGTGATTTATATTTCCCTTTTTTGAAAGAAATTATCCTGATTATGAATTATCTCATTATTAAGATATTCAGCTTATTAGATTAATTGTGTGAGCTAAGTGAATTGTGAAATTTAAGTAATCTCGTTGGGAAACTCTCTAGGTGTTAGTTGAAGTCTTCCGCTATGTGATCTGAATCTTTGATATCTTGTTGCATTTTATGTGTTGTAACTTTAAAAAAAAAAAAATTGCACTCCATTCTTGCGTTATGGCTTAATCCCTTCGGGGTTTCCTGGCAGGGCATTAGCTTTGGTATCAGAGTGCATGTTGCAAACATTGGGATCTCTGGTGTCGCGTGTGCCCTCTATTTGTGTGAGGTGTATCGACCTTATGTGTATGCTTGTCCTCCTTTTGCATGTGAGTGATTGAGCAGACCTTAGCTTGTGTGTAACATGTGTGTTCACACCTTGTTTTCGCCTTCTTGATGTTGGTGTTTGAGTGCTTAATTGTGCATTGTGTGCTTATTGATTTCTTGGTCTACGATTACTCTTATTTGGAAAGAGAGTCGTATGGACCTTCCCTTATTGAGTGTTGTACTATTTAGACTAATCCATTTGGATTGGTCCGTGCTTGTCTTGAATCTGAAAGTGCATATTGTGATTGTTTAAGATTATGATCTAGCTTAGTGTTGTTCGCTTGAAGGACTAGTATGGCAATTATCGAATGCTTATTTTGTAGGAAATTAAATGATTATCACCATTCCTCTCTTCTTTCTGGAAATTAAAATGGTTAAGATATGTGTAATTATCTTTGATTTGAGTTTCTTGTTTGCAAGAGAAAAGGGTGTGACTTCTTGAACCCTTGTATGAGCCTTATGTCGCTTATGTTTTTAGATTATTAAAAGGGCTATGGGTTTAAAAATTTATTTTGGGTGAATGGGAGAAAACTGTATGTGTACGTTTAAAAGAATTCTCCATGTGTATTTTGTAGGAGTAGCATGATTAAATTCTACCTTAGTAAGGTGCATTGCTATGCGAATAGTTGAATTATGTGAAACTACTTGGTTTGTAGAAGAAGTATTAAAAAGAGCATGTTATTGTAGCTTCGAGAGAGTATTAATGTGTTTTCCAAAAGATTGTCTTCTGTGTTTCTTTAAACCAGTCGATTGAAGTTTTATTTTAGCAAATGCTCCATTGAACTCACTTTTGGGTATATGTAATTACCTTGATGTGTTTAGAAAGTGCGAATGGAAAAGCTTGTTTGATGTGCATGCATTAATATGTTTTAATTGGGTTAATAGCTCTTTGCTTATCTTTGATCGTAATGTGATCTTCTCTAATAGGTTGCAGATTATGACATGTGTCTATATTGTATTATTATAAGTGAGTGTTCTTAAGAGGTCTTCCATTATCGAAAGGATTGCCTCTCTTGATCTCTGTTTTGTTTGGAAAACTAGAACCTCCTATTGCAGCCATAATTATTGAAAGTGTTTTGTTAGGCTGATTGTCATCCTTCTAAACGGTAGCGAAATGAAAACCATGTAATTGAAATGATAGGCTTATAGTGAGAAATTTAATATTATAGTGTGATCTTGTTTGATCTTGTGTCTTCGCAGGAAATAGTTTGGTTATCAAACTCTCTTTCCCTTCTCTTTGCCTAATCATAAGATTTTTAGAAATGGTATTAAAGAATGCATTGATTTAAATAGAATGCTTATAAAACATGTGAAATTGTGTGTTTGCTTTTTGGCTTCATAGTGATAGATGAAAGTCTTAAGCTTTAGAAATGAATTTGCTTAGCTAGTAATTTAGTTATGAATGCTTAGTGAGATTCGAGAAAGCTATAGGAATGATGTTAATTCCTTATATAATTGTAAATTGTTAATAATTTCAGTACTTGAATCTAGAGTAATCTTGATTCGGTTATATATGTAGAAAGCATAATTGGAATCTTCCTTGTATGGATGTTAGCGTACTAAAAATTACTCCCCGTAAATGTGACTAAACCAGTGCTGGTGTAATTATGTGTACTGTAAGAAACCAGTACTTATTATATGTGCCCATGGATTGGTGAAGTAATCAACCATGGAGGATATGTTGCTTATGAGTATGGGAAACCATACTGTTTATGTGATGTTGCTTATTTGTCTCCCTATTGAGTACCAAACCTCAGGTTGTGGGTAACTCAGTATGTTAAGGGGTAGTATTCGAAGCGACCGTTCCTTGAATAGTATGGATTGGCGTACGAGTAATATCGACGCGAAGTGACTTTAGCTTCTCTACTTAAAGGAATGATATAGTTGTACTACTAAACTGTGTCAAAGGTGTACTCAATACTTTCCCTTGTGATGAACCTATTTACGAGGTTCATGAGTGCCAGCCTTATTCCTATCCTTTATTTTGAGCATATAGATGGCAGTTTTTGAGCATATTGATGGAATTCTATTGGAGTATCTGTTGCCTTGTCTTCATGAGAGGCGTGTTATTGTTCTTACATAAGTTGCCAACTGACCAGTGTTGGTAGACTTGTGGGTAGACCTTAGCCATGTATACCTCTGGCTTACGAGGAGTATCCTGAGAGGAACATCGCTATGCGGAGTGTGACCAGCGCATGCCTTATCCGCGGGGTACACTACCATGCGGGATACGTCCATTGCGTGCTTTGTCCGCTTGGAGTATTGCCATGCCGTGCTGAGACACGATGCGGGATGTAGTAGACATTTCCATGCGCCCTGCTGCTAGGATTGGGTAGAGCCATGCCACGTGACGACCTGATGCGGGGTGATGTCGAGGTGCACACTGCCATGCCATGTGGTTGTGTGACTTGGCCACACCACATGATGAGCTACTAGGATAGCTAGACGATTGTTCCTTCCTTCCTCGTTGGTGGCTAGCTATTAGTCACGTAGTGATGTTATGTGCAGTTGTGCTATTCTTTATATTTCTTTGGGGATCAGCAGTTTATTTTACTTTGATTTTGAAGGTTTGGCCACGATCGTGTGATCTTTTGCACTTTGATTTGGTGTTGAGATTCTGGATTATTTTCTTGCTTTACTGTTGGAATTGAGGATTTATTATCTTTATTCTTCTGTACTTTGGTGGCTAAACCGGTTTATCCTTGATGTTTTCGTATGCTGGTCTTGTGTTGCAATGTGAATTCCTCTCCAAGAACGTAGGAGACGGGATTGGATGAGTGTATACGAGGAAGTAGACGCAAGGAACCTTGAGGATGGAGGTATGTGAGGCTGTGATGCAGCTAGTATCCACTACCTACCTATGTGTGGTGACTATCTCTTGGAGGCTAACCACCTTGCACAACAAGGGATATTCACAAAGGTCTTGAATGGAAGGTAGCACCACTATGGTGTGCCTAGCACCATCGAGCCTTTGAGTGAGATATTGGATTCTTATGATCATATTGTAGTTCTGAGATTAGGCATAGAGATGCTGATTGTGCATGTTACCTTTGACCAAGCATTAGACATGCTCACATGTGGCTTTTTTGTTATGCATTCCAGTTATGTGGATGGTTATTATTTGTATCATGGAGTAATTGTGTTAGCTTGTCACTATGTTATGGGACATAGTCTTTGGAAAGGTTTTCTTATGCCTGGCAAGTATAAACAATTGAGTTATTTATGTTGCTCTTATTTCATGGAAGTTAATTTGGTTTTAGAAATTGATATTTTGAGCTAATTCTATTCAATAAAATTTGATGATAAAGATGGATTGGTAAAGGATTTTGCAAGAATATTTTATTTATTTATGGAAAGATTTCTATGTGCAATTTGATCTTTGTTGAATGAGTTTTAGGGCTGATGCGTATGACATGTTCTTCATCTAGCCTTATGACTTCCAGGAGTAAGTCGGAACCTAGGGGGGGAGAATGTAGTACCCCTGCCCTAATCTATCTCTAACCTTGGTTTTATCTTGATTAGTTTATCGTAATATTATGTTATAGTCAGATGTTGATTTAACGTATAGCTATTGATGTGATTTTCACACTAGTTTTATGCAAGTTTTCGGTGTTCCTATTTCGTGGTATTAATATTGAGCTAACGCTTTCATCAAGTTTATATATGTATGCATGTATGACTCTTGGTTGCAGGATATTTCAGGTACAAAGCCGCATGAGTGCGAGGTTCATCTTCACCTGGATGTGCAGGTTTGAGTGTACCTCCTTTATCCTTAGAGTTGGATTAGGTGGTCGTAAGACCCTAGTTGACCTTAGTCGTGCTCAGGTGAGCATCGTCAGTCGTCGTCGGTAATCCCTTCTTGTTTGGGTTTGCGAGTCGTCTGTTTGGTTGACCTTCTCATTTTGCGTGCTTGGTGTGCATGGTTAAATGATTAATTAGTCCTTAGTAATTTTATTTATTATTTATATGCGTTTGTGCATTGAGGATTAATGGGCTAGATTAATCGGGTTTTCGTTATGCGATTTTCGTTGATATTAGATTGCTCGTTTTTAATTGTGAGTAAATTCGATTAAATGACTGCTTTTGAATATTAAATGCATTTATATAAGCTGTTGAGAAGAAGTTTTATATTTTATCGCAATAGAGTTAATTGCATTCTGTTGGCTTTTAGAATTTGAAAGGTTAATTGAATTGATTGAGGAAATCATTTTTTGAATTAAAAAGCAAGTTAAATTGTTGTTATAGTTGAAAAGAATTAAATTTTGTGAATTATTTTTAAATAAAGAATATTTATTCCAAAAATGGAATTTTTTGGGTCAACTCTTCCATATAACCCAAATTTGGGGAAAAATTGGAGGATGGACAAATTTGGAGAAGATTTTGGTTGGGAGGAAATTTTGGAGGTTTTGGGAAGGAATGATGCTGGATCTGGTAGGTGGGCTCTCCTTCAGCCATGCCAGGATTGCGTATGAAGGTAGGGTTTATCCAAATTGTTCTTCCTGGTTGTTGTGAAAATGGTTGCTTGTTGCCAAAATCCAATCTTTGATTTGCTTTCAGTTTTAAATTGGATTTGTGGGTTTAATTCCATGCTTTAGTTGTGTTCTTCAAGCAGATTTTATGGCTGTATCATTGTGCTTATATGAATTCTTTTTGCCATACCTGGTTTTGTTAATAAAAATCAATAGAATTATTGGAGGTGTATTATTCCTCCCAGCTGGTTGGGTGTTTGGAACTCTTGTTGTTTTTGGAAGAATGTATTTCACCAAAGAAATGGAATGCCAAAACCCAGTTCGTTTTAACCAAACTTTTTATATCGAAATTTATATTCATGATGAATTTGTGATGGGTGTTCTTGTTTGTTTGCACCGAACTGTGTGTTCGAAGAAATTTTTTATCGCATTCTTACCAACTGGGCGTATTTTGTTTATTGTTTAAACCGTGCGTTTTTATTTGTTTAGCGGACTGTGTTTTGGGGTTGGAGGGCGGGGAGCGAAGCTCCACCCGCTCCTCCTCCCCTCTCCCCCGCACGTCCCCCTCTACCCTCCCTCGCAGACCGTTGCCTGCGACTCACAGCGGTGGCCGCAGGGCGCCGCGGCACCTGCGGGCACCGCCGTGGCGCCGCCTGCGCGAGGCCTTCCCCGGCTAGGGTTTGGGCGCCCAGCCTTTGCCATTGGGAGGTGGGCCCGCCCTAGCACCCCTTTTTTTAAAAATGTTTGTTTTTTAAAATTATTTTTTAACAATGTTTTTTTTTTATGTATTTTTTTTTAGAAAGAAAAAAATATATATAATGTTTTAATATTATTTAATGAAGATTTTTAATTAAGTCTTGATGATGAAAATGTGTCATGAATGTATTGGGTGATGAATTATTTTTTTTAGTAGTTATTATGCAAGGCATAATTTTAATGGCGTGTAGTTTGAGAAGATAAAATATGTTTATGTTGGATAATCCTTTTGGAGGTAAAACATACTTTATTCCTAGATTTATATTGTTTGAAGAGTTTAAGGGTATAAGTCATCTGGAAAGGTTAGAAATGAATAATTAACCATTGATCATTAGAAACTGAAACGATGTGCTTTTGGAAATGATTATCTTCCTTAGATTCTCTTTCTACATTTTTATTTCCGTAATCCGTATAATGCATATGGGCTTGAGATATAATACGAAACTGTAGAGGTCGGTTTTAGACCAGTATGTTAATGACGTTTTGATTGGAGATTAAATAGCTTATTTTAGTTGATTAATGGTTGTCTGAATTTTATGAATATAAATTGGTTTAAAAACTCTTTATGGCTTAATCCGCCTATTTGATGCTTTGAACCTTAGGAGTTAGAAAACCAAGAACAACTTATCCCTTGATGAGGTAGATAACTGTAATCTGTTTTAGATCTTGTAGAAAACTTGATCGACTTGTAATGATTAAATCAATTTGAGAGAATATTGTCTTTTCTGATTATTGCCTTGCGAGTTTAATTTCTTTATTTGCCTTTAATTATGAAATGGCATGTTTTGCTTTGTTTAGTAGGACCTTGTCGTATGGATTGACTTGGGGTACCTATTTCAGTCCTCGATTCTGAGTTGACCGTTGTATTGTGGTAGTGTCGTTTTGGTCATATCCTCGTTGTGTGAGTCGTATGATGATTGTGGTTGACCGTTGTTGGTCGGGTCTCTAGTTAGAGTACCGTCAGTAAGTGATTACCCTTGAGTCGTGTTTGACCAGATGATTGTTTTTCTCTTCTTGAACTCCATTCATCTGACCATGTGTATTCCTTGGTTTTTGAGTTCGTTTGAGTTTAGTCTAGTGTCGTATGGGAAAGTGGCTTTCGATTGGGGGCCGCGCCCAAAGTGGCTGCTGGATAACCCGTCGAGAGTGAGTCTAATAAGTGATAACCTTTAAGTAGATTAGAATGTAATCTCTAAATAAGATAATGTGCCTCACACATGGGACGAGTGCTATCATAGATTTGACATGCTGTGAGAAGGCCTGAAATGGCAAACCATCTTCCTTGTCTTCGCGAGAGGATGTGTGGGTGCACATAAGGCTTGGATGGGCCGGAAGCTCGGATTAGGTTGCCAAGATGACTCAGTGTATGGGGTCGAGACCTATGAAGACTTGCCATGGTATCCATACCAGGTTGTGTGATGACACTTGTCCCTACGTTCGCTAGTGTGTTGTCGTTTTGTCCTGTTAGGAGTACCTTGGTGAGTCATCCTTTTGTCTCTGCCCTTGTGAGTGTCGGTTTCATGTTAGACCTTGGGTGGTGATGGCTCAGTTTTATTGATGCTCTCATGGACCTCTTGTATTAGCTTTGATTATGTTCAGCTGGATCCTGTTCTTTTCAGGGATCGTTTATGTATTTATTGACCGGTGCGGTCGCCTGTATATTGTTTATGTATCGCCTTGATGGAAGGATTGTATGGTGTAACCTCTTGTACTCTTAACCTTATTATTTATCAGAGGGGTCTTGCAGTTGAGCAGACCCGGAGATGTAGCCCTTTAGGGGTGAACTCCGAGATCATTATGGTGTTATGTGATGTATTCTCTTATGTTTCCTTTATTCAGCTTTATCATGTATGATTAGCTTATGTTAAAATGGTTAAGTGAATAAATGGGAATTAACTATAAATGCTTTTATTCAGTCCTTCCTTGAATGTCGTGTTGATCGAATGCATAAGTGTTTAGATGAGATTTATCGTAGATGCTAGTATGCAATCGTCTTTTAAAATGCATTGAATTGGAGTATGAAAGAACATAACTTAGAGTAATGAATTATACTCAGTTGTTGTTAAGGAATTTAAATATGCTTGGAGAGATCTCTTATGTTATGATGAAATCCTAGTGTTTTAGAATGTTAGATGTATGGTTTGTAATTTTAAATGAAAAGCTTGAATGAAGATTATGAATGGGTCTTAATGATGAATCTTCGCTTGTGATTTATATTTCCCTCTTTTGAAAGGAATTATCTTGATTATGAATTATCTCGTTATTAAGATATTCAGCTTATTAGATTAATTGTGTGAGCTAAGTGAATTGTGAAATTTAAGTAATCTCGTTGGGAAACTCTCTAGGTGTTAGTTGAAGTCTTCCGCTATGTGATCTGAATCTTTGATATCTTGTTGCATCTTATGTGTTGTAACTTTAAAAAAAAAAAATTTGCACTCCATTCTTGTGTTATGGCTTAATCCCTTCGGGGTTTCCTGGCGGGGCATTACATAACACGTATGCATTTCTAATTCAAAATAACACATACATGTATTGGTTTAGTTTTTTTGAGCCTTAACACTTGTTTTATCCATTTTATGTTTTTTTTTACCCATTTTTATTTTAAATAACACGTATGCATTTCTAATTCAAAATAACACATACATGTATTGGTTTAGTTTTTTTGAGCCTTAACACGTGTTTTATCCATTTTATGCTTTTTTTTATACTTTTTTGTTCACTATCTTGGTGCACTTATCCATTACCTAGAAATAATAATTAAATAATGCTTACCTTGTTCATGAATACTATAGGTACACTTGATATTTTTCTTCTATGACAAGTGTATGAACATCTTATGCTTCTAGATAGCATCTTGACATTATATAAAAATATGAATACATTTTTGTAACAATCACCTATATAGTTATCCATATTATTATAAGTCCATACCTAATATATATACATGTGGGTTAATGATAGTCATGTCAAGTAAAATGCATATGAATTATGTATAGGTATAACAACATGTACACATGTATACATATATAAGCCATATAAGAATTTTGTCATATAAATGTCTTGTTTATACTGAATTGAAAATGAGTTACGGCAACTTGGGAAATATAGTATGCATATATATGTATATGTATGATGAACATACATATATACATATATGTATAGGATAGGAACCATTATAATAAATCAACTATGAGAATAATGATTTATCATGTCATTTTGTATAGCCAATCTTTAAAATATCACTAAGAAACACTTGCTACAAGCAAAAACATGTAGCTTGGCTTATTATAACTAGTAAATGCATTAGAATTGTACTCTTCTTTGAAAATAATAATTTAATATTGATTAGTGAAGCCATGAAATAATAAATATTCTTTCTCATTTCATAAAGAAAATAATTTAGATAGAAACATAATGCTATTTCTAAATAACACCTATCATAGGTAGTAATAGCTCATAGCATTGTTGTACTCATTATAGAGCAATCAAACATTGTAAATGCCCAAGAAGGGAAAATGAACTAGAATGAGTTATTTTATTTAGTTTTATTAAAGGATGAAGCTACTAAAAAGGGGCGAGCAAGAAAAGGAGATCATAATTCATTCTATTACAAAAATAGCATTTCATAATGTATACCATGGTTTCTATCTAACCATGGTAGAGTAAAGTAAGGGTTTATTATTAAAATATAGGGCCATTTTTTCAAGCTCATATCTATCAAAGATGCAACAATCATCATTCAAGTTGTTATAGAAAGCATTCTTTATTATGTCAATCATCGATCTATTTCATTAGAATTAGGTTTCATCTCTTTTATCAATTATGAAAAACCAAATCACAATAGCTTAAGTAATTTAAGAAAGAGTGATAGAAAAACTATATAACTAATTTTGGTCTAAATCTGAAAAAGAGAGTACAAAGATAAATATGTTTCTACCTTGGGTTTTTTTATTAAGAAATAGGGCTTTGAAGAACATAACAATTAGGATCAATACTTGTCAAGGTGGGGTGATGAGCAAATTGTCAAGCTCATAAGCATCAAAGATGCAACAATCATCATTCAAATTGTGATAGAAAGCATTCTTTATTATGTCCTTCATCAATATATTTCATTAGAAGTAGGATTTTGTATATTTTAACTATTATTATTTCATTTATGAAAGTGTAGATCATAATAGAGAATAATTTAGGAAAGAATGAGAGAAAAGCTATAAAAATAAATTTTGATCTAAATCTGAGTAAAAAGAACAAAGAAGGTTATATTTCTACATCAAGGTTCAACAGAAAACCAAAAACAAGTAATTGTTCAATGACATTCTATTACTTATATGAATGATCAAATATCAACTGAAGTCAATATACAATGAAATCTAGTTAGTTACATAAAGAAAAAATACCTAAAATATTCTATATATAATTTCGATTGAAATGAAAGATAGAAAAACTATTTCTATTGATTGCATGGATTTTGTATATTATGTCTTGCTTATCCTGAAGTTATATAAATCCAAGAATGTATAAGTATATTAATATGGTATGTATGTGTGTGTGTATATATATATATATATGTAATGCCCCGCCAGGAAACCCCGAAGGGATAAGCCAAAAATACAAGAATAGAGTGCAAATTTTTTTTTTTAAAGGTTGCAACACACAAGAAGCAACAAGATAACAAAGATTCAGATTACAAAGCGGAAGACTTCAACTAACTCCTAAAGAGTTTCCCAACGAGATTACTTAAATTTTCACAATACACTTTACTCACACAATTAATCCAAAAGCTGAATATCTTAATAACGAGATAATTCACAATCAGGATAATTTCTTCCAAAGGATGGAAACATAAATCACAAGCAAAGATGCATCATTAAGTTCCATTCATAATCTTCATTCAAGCTTTTCATTTAAAATTACAAACCATACATCTAACATTCTAATTCACTAGGATTTCATCATAGCATAAGAGATCTTTCCAAGCATATTTAAATTCCTTAACAACACTGAGTATAATTCATTACTCTAAGATACATTATTCTATATTCCAACTTGATGCATTTAAAGGACGATTACACACATGCATTTACGATAAATCGCATCTCAACCAATTATGCATTCGATCCACATGGCATTCAAGATAGAATTGAATATAAGCATTTAAAGTTAATCATACATGATAAAGCTGAATAAAGAGACATAAGAGAATGCATCACATAACACCATAATGATCTCGTAGTTCACCCCTAAAGGGCTACATCTCCGGGTCTGCGCAACTGCAAGACCCCCTCTGATAGATAATAAATTTAAGAGTACAAGAAGTTACACTATACAATCCAGCCATCAAGGTGATACATAAGCAATATACAACGACCACAACGGTCAATAATACATAAACGATCCTTACAAAGAACAGGATCCAGCTGAACATAATCAAAGCTAAAACAAGAGGTCCAAGAGAGCATCCATAACACTGAACCATCACCGCCCAAGGGTCTAATATGAAACCGACACTCACAAGGGCAGAGACAAAGGACGACTCTCAAAGGTACTCAAAACAGGACAAAACGACAACACACTAGCGAACGTAGGGACAAGTGTCATCACACAACCTGGTATGGATACCATGGCAAGTCTTCATAGGTCCCAGCCCATACACTGGTAACCCTGGCAACCTAATCTGAACTTCCGGCCCATCCAAGCCTCATGTTGACCCACGCATCCTCTCGTGAAGACAAGGAAGGTGGTTTGCCATTTTAGGCCTTCTCACAGCATGTCGAGTCTATGCTAGCACTCGTCCCATGTGTGAGGCACATTATCTTATTTATAACTTATTTTCTAATCTACTTAGGTTATCACTTATTAGACTCACTTTCGACGGGTTACCCAGAAGCCACTTTGGGCGCGGCCCCCAATCGAAAGCCACTTTCCCATACGACACTAGACTATACTCAGACGAACTCCAACCGAGGAATACACATGGTCAGACGAACGGAGTTCAAGAAGAGAGATACACTCAGCAGGTCAAACACGACTCAAGGGTAATCACTTACTGATGGTGCTCTAACTAGAGACCTGACAACTAAGGTTAACCACGAATCATCATTCGACTCACTCAAAGAGGATATGACCAACTATGACAACATCACAATACGACAGTCCACTCAGAATCGAGGACTGGAACAGGTACCCCAAGTCAAGCCATACGACAAGGTCCTACTAACCAAAGAAAAACATGCCATTTCATAATTAAAGGCGAATACAGAATTAAAACTCGCAAGGCAATAATCAGAAAAGACAATATTTCATCAAATTGATTTAATCATACAAGTCGATCAAGTTTTCTACAAGATCTAAATCAGCTTACAGTTATCTACCTCATCAAGGGGATAAGTTGTTCTTGGTTTTCTAACTCCTAAGGTTCAAAGCATCGAACAGGCAAATTAAGCCGTATAGAGTTTTCAAACCAAATTTATATTAATAAAATCAGACAACTATTAATCAATTAAAATGAGCTATTTAATCTCCAATCTAACATCATTAACATACTGGTCTAAAATCAATCTCTATAGATTCATAATTTCACTTCTAGATGCATTATACGAATTACGTAAATAAAAATGTAGAAAGAGAAACTAAAGAAGCTAATCATTTCCAAAAGCACATCGTTTCAATTTAAACACCCATCGATAAATATTTCACCACTTCTCAATTTGCCGAATGCTCTAATCAGCTAGAGGGTGAGATCTAGATTCACTAATCCCAGATCCATCGGAATATAAACAACCATATTCAATTGCAAAAGTTCACAGTTTCAGAACTTAATCAGGAAGGGAGCAAAAATCATGAAATGAAAATGAATAGTTAATTCACCTATAACTCCGTTATAACACTAATCAATATCCAAATATCATTTTCCAAGATTAATGCTACCATATTCCTAATTAAGAAACTAACTAAACTTAACATTAAGATGGCTTACATTAAAAAGATACTAATATCATATGCATTTTCCCCTTTTTTTAAATGATATAAACAAAATACATTAAAAACAACCCATGAATCAACAAACTATGTTTTCATTCAACAAAAAAAAAAGCATTATAAAACATGCATTAAAAAAAAATGATTTATAAACTACGTTTAAATGAAACGCAATTAACAAAAGAACCATGTTCTTTTCCTTTTTTTGATTTTAAAAAAAAACGCGTTCAAACATTGAAGGCGCCGCAGGCTGGGAAGGGCCGTGCCCTAACCCTAGCCGCAGGTAGGGTGCGGGCGGCGCTCACGGTGGTGCCCGCAGGTGCCGCGGTGCCCTGCGGCCACCGCGGCCCCTGCAGCCACCGCCGCGAGCCGCAGGCCACGTGCATTCGCCACCCACTGCGACGGTAAAGGAGGAGGAGGGGGAAACGTGCGGGGGAGGGGGGGGAAGGAGCGGGTGGAGCTCTGCTCCCCGCCTCCAAACCCCAAACCCACGGTTCGAACATTAAAACAAATATGCCCAGTCCATAACATAATGCGTTAAGATTTTAGATTAGAACACACAGTTCGGTTTTAATACAAATATATTTTCTTTAAAACACCCAGTCCGAAAACTAAAACAAACGCCCATCCCCAAATTTGATAAGCAATTTCGATTCAATTAAAATTTGATTTAAAAGGGACTAGTTTGGTTCAAACGAACTGGGTTTACTATCATATTTCTTGATGGTTTGCTCATTCCATTCAAACATCCAAGGGTTTCAAACGCCCAACAAGAGAGGAGGAATTAACACATCTCAAAAACACTTCCAGCCAAGCTGGTTAATTTACTAGATTAATCAAAACCATGGCATTCAATGGAGAATCCAAGCCAAGATAAACTCCCATTTCCATTTCAAACAAAAAAGCTAAAATTGAGAGAGTTGGATCCTACCTTAACACGCAATCCTGGCATGGCTGAAGGAGAGCCCACCTCCCAGATCCAGCAAAACTGCCTCTTCTCCAAAACCCCCCAAAATCTTTCCAACCAAAATCTTCTCCAAAAATGTCCATCCTCTCCAAATTTCCCCAAATTTGGGTTATATGGAAGAGTTGACCCAAAATTTCTATTTTTGGAATAAAAACTCTTATTTACAAAATAACTCTCAAAAATTAATTCTTTCTCACAAACACAACAAATTAACTTGCCTTTTCAATTCAAAATTCGATTTCTCATTTAAACAAATTTAATAATCCAACAGAATACAATTACGTCTATTGCGATTAAATACCAAACTTTCTTTTCAACAGCATATATAAATGCATTAAATATTCGAAAACGGTTATTTAATCAAACTTACTCCAAATTTAAAACAGGCAATTCATTAACAACGAAAATCGCATAACGAATACTTGATTAATTTAATCCATTAATCTTCAATGCACAAATGCATATATTTAATAAAGAAAATTACTAAGGACTAATTCATCAATTAACCAAACACACCAGGCATGCAAACCGAGAAGGTCAACCAAACAGGCGACTCGCAAACCCAAGCACGAAGGGATAACCGACGACGACTGACGATGCTCACTTGAGCACGACTAAGGTCGACTAGGGTCTTACGACCACCTAATCCAACTCTAAGGATTAAAAGCGTATGCTCAAACCTGCCAAAACCAGGTGACGACGAACCTCGCACTCATGCGACCTCGTACCTGAAATCTCCTGCAACCAACGATCATACATGCATACGTATATAATAACTTAATGAATGCATTAGCTCGATGTAATACCATGAAATAAGAACACTAAACAACCAGCATAAAACTAGTGTGAGAACCACATCAATAGCTATGCGTGAAATTAACATCTGACTATAACATAATATTACGATTACTAATCAAGATTAAACCAAGGTTAGAGATCGATTACGGTAGGGGTACTACAATATATGTATATATATATATATATATATATATATGTATGTATATATATATATATATGTATGTATATATATATATATATGTATGTATATATGTATATATATGTATATATATATTTATCTATATATGTATATATATGTATATATATATTTATATATATATATCTATATATATATATATATGTATATATATATGTATAAACATTTGTAAATATTCATATAATTCATAATAGTTTTTTGTAAGCATAAATTACTTATTGAAAAGTGTAATGTTATGTTCTTAGAGGGGGCCTTCCTAAAAAATAGAGGTTGAGTCAGAGCTATTTTTTAATAAAAAGTAAATTTAGATGTTTAACAAGTAGGACGCCTCCATTTTTTTTTAAAGATCTGAAATAATCTCAGAGCACACATTTTTTTTATTCGTAAGACCACATCTTCTTTAAAATAGAACTTAAACCCCTCTCTAAATCATTCCATGCTATCTCTCACTCTCTTATTCTCTAAATAAAGCCAGATAAAATACTAGGAATACTAAGAATACCTCCTATAGAAGAAAGAAGAATGATTGGCTACAATAGAAATGTTTATGGTGATGTGCAAGTAGAGCAGCTCACAAAGGTTTTATCAAGTTGCTGACAACACTTTTGGGTAGGGGTGATATTAAAAGTATCTATCTTTTAAAAGTGTGGATTATTTAAGGAAGTTTCTACCCTTTCTCTTATGCATTGGAGAGTTTATTGATTGAAATTCAATTGTGTAGAGATTCAAATGCATATAATTAGTAAGTTTGTCAAATACAAATTGTATTGAATCTTTATACTAGATATACAAATGACAAACATGATAAACATGCATCATTTTTGTGCTCTTTTTTGTGTGTGTGTGTTTAGGTTGCGTTTAAATAATTATTCCTTTCATAATTTTTTTACATTAGGTTTTGCTAGATAGATTATCAAGAGGGTCAAGTGAGCAAGCTCTTCCAAATTTAATGTTGCATCAAAAAGATTTTGAAATAATAAATGATATTAAAAATGCTCTATATGGTATAAAAATATGTTTGGCTTGCCTCTTGAAAAATGGCTCTTGAATACCATACTATCAACAATTATTAATTATTGTTATAGAATACAAAGAAACATTTGTTAAAATAGTACGAAAACAATGGGTAAGTATACTATTGGGAAACCTTAAAAGAAAACAGTGTTGTTCTCTTTACTAGTTTGGAAGCCCTCTGGACATAACATCAATGTTTTCAAGACAACATCTCTCTCTCTCTCTATATATTGAACAACAATTATTTTAGTTTTTTTTTTATTATTTATTTAACATACTCTGCAAACAAAACAATCATAAATACATAAAAATTTCATAATTCTTTTTGACTATTTTAATTATTATTTTTAATTTTAAAATTATAGATTATAATTATATCTGAATTTAAATTGTCATAGCAATGTTTTTATGATACAGTACAATTTATGAGAATTGAAAAGTGCAAGAATGTTGGGAAGTTTCTTTAGTCTTTGTCTAGTCTTCTAGTTGTCATTTTGTGTGCTATAGAAGTTTTCTATAATGCCCCACCAGGAAACCCCGAGGGGATAAAGCTAAAACAGAAGAATAGAGTTCAAATATATATAGATATTTTTTCAAAGTTAAAACAAAATCAAAGATACGTTGAGTTAACATTAAGCTCAGATTACACAACAAAAGACTTAACTAATATTCTTCACTTAACTCAACTCACGCTAATTAATCTAATTCAGCTGATTAACTTAATGACATGATAATACTTAAACAAAGGATAAATTTATTTGGTAGGTTAAAAATATAGATAACATGATTAAGTTCATCCATTACAATTTAACCATACATTACATTCAATCTTACATTAAAACGTATGTCATGCATCTAATTTGCATACATACTTTAATTGCATTAACAACTAAAGAATACATTCCATTATTCCAACCTACACTCTTCATAATCCAGAATATTGCATTTAATAAGATAAATACACACATGCATTTTAGATTGATATCATGTAATCCATATTATACATTTTAACCATAATTTCATCCATACATGCTAAATAAAAAGGAAATGGATGAACATAAACACCACATAACACCAAATTGATATCGGAGTTCACCCCTAGTGGGCTACATCTTCAAGTCTACTCAACTACAAGACCCCTCTAATAAATAATAGAGTGAAGAATATATAAGGTTCACATCCATTACAACCTACAAATAAGGTGTACATAAACAAATAATACATATGACCACACCGGTCAGAAGATACATGAATGATCCCAGAAGAAGGAAAAGGATCCATCTGAAACATGCCTTGAAGCAATTACAAAAGAACAACTGGAGCACCCACGAAACTAAGTCCTCACAACCCATCATAAGCAATCGATGGTCTAACATGAATATCACATACTCATAAAGGCATAAGAAAATTAGATATGACTCCACAACAATGCTCCTAACAAAGACAACACAAACTGCACACTAGTGAACATAAGGGACAAGTGTCATCATATAACTTGGTATGGTTATTCTAGAAGACCTCTATAGGTCCCAACCTCATCCACTAGGTAACCCTGGCCACCTTTCTTGAACCTCCAACCCATCCAAGTCTCATGTGGATCCAAGACATCTTTTCGTGAAGACAAGGTTGTTGGTTTGCCATTTCAAGCCTTCTCACTACATTCTGAGTCTCTACTAGCACTCATCCCATACGCGAGGAACAATTATCTTACTTAGTGTTTTCATTTAATAAACTCTCTAATATGATATTAGGTTATCACTTATTTAGAATCACTTTTCATGGGTTACTCTGCTAGCACTTTGGGCGCAACACCTACTTGAAAGCCACTCTCCCATATAACACTAGACCATAATCAAACAAAATCCTAAAACCAGTGTATACACTAGGACAAGCATATGGATTTCAATATGATAGGAATACCCACTTGGCCAAACAACTCCTCATATGAGGTGCACTGACTAATGGTTCTCCGACTAGAGACATGACTAGCTATAGTCAACCACATAACAACATCCAACACTTGCATATAAGGATATAACTAGATACAAAACAATCACATGAAAATAGTCCAAAACTCGAGATCAAGGACATAACCAGATACAAAATAACCATATGACAATATCTAACACTCACAATCAAGGACTTGCCATTTTTAAATCAAATACGAATACATAAATTAAACAATCATTGACATAAATCTAAAAAGACAAACATTTTTCCATAACGCTTAAAAATACAAATCGATTCACTTTCTTAATAGATCTAAATTGATTGCAATTTGTCTACCTTGTGAAGGTACATGTCACCCATGGTTTACTAATTTAACTCTAATTCAATTTACATCATAAAATAATATAAATACTTCAAAATAAATTTTCAAACCAAAATAACATTAATATAATTATATTTATATGATATACATACAAAGATATAATTAAATATATATATAAATTAACTAAAATTTGATATTTATTTTTTAAAATAAAATCACCATTTCCATACTTGTTCAAAATAAATAATCTAACCTCATCTTTTGCAAAACAAATATATACTTTCCAAAATATGAAAATATACATTTAAAAAGAGACTAAAATAGATGATCATTTTCCCAATAAAATAAAATTTCCTTGCATAAAAGTTAAAAAAACTTGAATATTAATTAACATATATTTATTTATATAAATTAATTAATAAGTAAATAATAAAAAAACACTATTTAATAAACTTTTGAATTAAATAATATTAAAACTTTGTTTTAAAAAATAAAAATAAAAATTATTTGGTTAAACAACAAAATAGAAAATATATTAGGGTAGACCCACGTGGACACCCACGTGGGCCTCCCTATCCCCAAGGGAAGGTTTGGCGGAAGTTGCTACCAAGTGGTAGTAGTTCGCTAGCAGTTGCTACCCTTTGGTAGTGTTGCTACCATATGGTAGCAGTCACTACCAAATGGTAGCACTGCTACACTATGGTAGCATAAGCTACCATCCCACGTGGTTGGATATGCCCTGCCACGTGGGGGGTAAGGTTATTTTATTTTACTTTTTATATATATATACTAAATAAGAAAACTCTAATTTAGTGCATAGTCTGAGATAGAGACTGAATAGAGATAAATTACCAAAATAACCATGATTTCCAATTTTTTTTTTTGCATAACCAGTTCAAGAAAGTTAAAACTGGGAAAATTTCTACAACAAAATTCCATATGTGGGAAAATGGAATGAATTTACATGCATTCATCCAACTAATTTGCCAAACACAACCTAATTCCATAATTTATGAAATAAAATAAGAGATTCAAATTGAAAATTTCTTAACAAAACCTACTAAGAACAACCACACCCATTTTTTAGTATAAAAATCAATTTGGACAAACAAGAATTGATCTAGAAGTTGAAAATTAAAGAAAGTAGGATTCAACATCAAGATTTAACTACAACTCTTCCTTATTCCACAAATTTATGATATTTTCAAACAAGCACACCCAGATTTCTTCTAAATCAAATCAATCTCTTTTACACAAAAACCAAGGAGATGAACAAGAATCCAACCTCTATTAGCAATCCTAGAAATGATTTGATGAAGAACCCAACCTCCAAGCTCAATAATTTCTTCTCCCACAAATGCCCCAAAATTTTCCATTTTAAAAAACAACTCCCCCAAAGTATTTTTCAAAAGCTAGGTTAAAAGAAAAATATTTGACCAAAAATCCATTTTTTGGTTGACAATATCTTTCCCAAATAAAATCATTTCCAAACAATTCAATATGGAAAAGTTGCTTTTCTACCAAAATTGATTTTATCAATAAAATTCAAACTAACATATCTATTTCAAATTGCCAAAGAGGGTAAGATATTTCTATTTTCAAATACTATTTAACCTTTCCTTTCAAAATGCATATACTTAATTAATTCATCATTTAAAAATAACCATTTAACCAAACTTGCTACAAACATGAATTTAGCAATGTGATTAGTGATTAATCATACAAAGGGGTCCTATTTAATTTACGAATATGTAATAACATAATTAATCTAATTAAATACTTGGAATTTAATAATATTTTTTTACCAAATGCACAATAAGCAACCTAAGAAAACCAAACAATACACGACCCGCATAGCCAACCAAAAAGGAACCTGAAGGATGACTGACAACGCTCACTTGAGCACTACTAGGGTAAAACATAGGGTCTTAAGACTACCTAATCCAATTCCTTTGGACCTATAAGGTACACTTGAACATGCGAAGCCAGGTGGAGAAGAACCTCATACCTATGTGGTATTGTACCTACAATCTCTTACAATAATGCACCACACATGCATACATATATATTTTCAATGAAAGTGTTAGCTTGGGGTTAATAACACGAATCAAAAGAATGACTAATCATACATAATAATCGATGCAAAATTAACATTTATATGTACACACATTAAGCATAATGTTTGTCTATAACATTAAAACATGGTAAATCAACCATCCAAGAAAGCCACTGAAAAGTCAACCAAGGTGAAACCAGTTTTTAAAATATGATTAGGGCAGGGGTACTACATGCTCCCCCTAGGTTCCTACTTACACCTGGAAGTCGTAACGCTAGAAGGAAAACATGCAACACACATTAGCCCTGAAACTTATTTAACAAATATCAAATTGCACATATGCATATTTTTACAAATAAATGAAACATTATTGCTAAATCCTTTACGAATGACATTATCCATTGGTAAAATACATTTAAATTTATACATTTCTTATAACATTCTAGGAACTATCTATAATCATAGCAATGAAAAAAGAATTTTCTTCCTTTCATCACACCAAATTAATGCATTAATTTAGGTAAACAACAATTACAACACTCATCTACCAAATACGACAAGAAAACATGCTATTATAATCAATTATTTTACCATTCCATCCCCTTCCTAACATATTATCACATAGAAATAGCTTCAAATTCCAACTTCTATAATAAAGGTAACTTTCATGAAATAAGAGGAACACAAATAACACAATTGCTTACACTTGCCAGGCATATAAAAAAACTTTCTAATGACTATGCCCCATAATATAGTGACAAAAGAACACATTTTACTCCACGTTTACACATAAATATCCATCCACATAAGTGGAATGTACAACTCATAAGGGAACATGTGAGCATGTCTAATGCTTGGTCATAGATAACATGCATGATCAACATATCTATGCTTGATCTCAAAACAAAATAACATGATAAAAAATATCCAACATCTCACTCAAGGGCTTGATGGTGCTAGGGCATACACATAGTGGTGATACCTTCCATACAAGAACCTTGTGACCATCCTTTGTTGAGTAAGGTGGTTGGCCTCCAAGAGATAATCACCACATATAGGTAGGTAGTGCATCCTAGCTGCATCATAGCCTCACATACCCCCATCCTCAAGGTTCCCTATGTCTACTTTCTCGTATACACTAAACCAAGGCCATCTCATATATCCTTGGAGAGGAATTCACATTTCAATAGAAGACCAGTATATGGAAACAATAAGGATAAACCATTTTAGCCATCAAAATACAGATGAACTAAGATAATAAATCATCAATTCTAATAGTAAGGCAAGAAAAATATGGAATTACAACACCAAATCAAGTAAGAAAAAGATTGCAAGATCATGGCTAAACATTCAAAGTCAAAAATAGAATAAATTGCTGGTCCACATAAGAAATAAATAAGAATATCAAAATTTCACATAGCATCACTATGTGACTAGAATCTAGCCACCAACAAGGAAGGAGAGAACAATCATCTAGCTATCATAGTAGCTCATCATGTGGTGTGGCTTAGTCACACATCCACATGGCATGGCAGTGTGCACCTTGACATCAGCCTGCATCATGTCATCACATGGCATGGCTCTACCCTAAACAAGCCGGTAGTCTGCATGGTAATGCCTTCTACATCCCACATCATATCTCAGTATGACATGGCCATACTCCTAGCAAAAAAAGACACACAATAGACATATCCTGCATGGTAGTGTATCTTGCAGAAAAAGGCACGTGCATGTCACACCCTGTATAGCAATGTACCTCTTAGGATACTCGCTGTAAGACAATGGTATACATGGCTAGGGTCCACCCACATGTCTACCATGCTTGCCAACTGGCAGCTCATGGGGAATTAACATACCTTTCATGAAGACAAGGCAAAAGATCCTCTAAGATACATCATCACTATGCTCAAGAAATACCATCAATATGCTCAAATAAAAGAGGGGAATAGGCTGACACACATAAACCTTGTAAATTGGCTCATCAAAAAGGGAAAGTATTGAGTACACCTTTAATATAGTTTCATAACATAACTATATTTTTCCTCGAAATAGAGAAGCTAAAGTCGATTCGTGCCTACATTACTCGTATGTTGATCCATACTATTTGAGGAATGGTGACTTCTAATACTACCCCTTTACATACTGAATTACCAACAATCCACGGGTTGGCACTCAGTAGGCTAACAAATAAAAAATATCACATAAATAGTATGGTTTCCCCATACTCATAAGTAAACATATCTTCCAGGGTTGATTACTTCAACATCCCATGGGCACATATAGAAAGCACTGGTTTCTTACAATACACAAGGAAAGCACCAATACTAGTTTATTCATATTTATGGGGAGTACTTTTCAGTACCACTATCATCTACTCAAGGAAGGTCTTAATTATGTTTCCCACATGAATAGCTGAATAAAATTTATTCTAAGTAAAAGTACCAAAATTCTTTACAATCAAAATTATATAAGGAAGTAACATCATTCCTATATCTTTCACTAATTCCACTAAGTATTCATATTCACATTACTAACCATGCAAATAAAAATTCCAAAACATAAGACTTCCATCTTTCAATATGAAGCCAAAATTCCAAAATACAATTTCAAATGCTTTATATACATTTTATTTAAATCAATGCATTCTTTAGTAACATTTCTAACAATCTTATAACTAGGTAGGGAGAAGGCGAAGAGAGTTTGATAGTCAACCCATTTCATAGATATGCACAAAATTAACAAGATCACACAACATGCTTAAGTTTTCTCTATATGCCTATCATCTTTATTGAACGGTTTTCATTTCACTACCATTTAAGAAGAATTCCAGTAGGCCTAACATGATATTTCTAAATACTATGGTTGCAACTGAATGTCCTAATTTACCCAAAAACAAGAAATCAAGACACACAATCTTTTCTTTAATGCAAAACCTCTTGCGGACACTTACTACTCTGAATTAATACGACATAAATCATAATCTGCAACATTTCATCGAAAATGAAAGTACGATAAGAAGGTGAAAGAGGAGCTATCAAATAAATAATACATAATTATTCATGAACATCAAACATGCTTTTCATTTTAACATTTTATTTATACTAAGTTAATTATATATATCCAAAAGCAAGTTCAATATAGCATTGTTCAAATAGGTCCTCAATTGAGTTGGTATGATGAAACACATAAAGAAATCCTTCATGATATCACATCATTACACTCCTAGCCACTATAACATGATCTTTTTCATAAATCTTATTACAAAGAAGACAATTTTACATATCAGCTATTCACACATTATCACACATTGCCAGAGATAGAGATTCATTATTTTACTCCTACAACATGTGGTGTAGTACCCCTACCCTAATTAGATTATAATCTCAATTTGACCTTGGTTAGTTTACCATGTTATAATGTTATAGTCAGATGTTATGATTATTGTGCGTACCTATTAATGTGGTTTTTGCATTAATTCTTATGTAAGTTTATTTTCTATCCTGATTTGTGTTATTAATGTTAGGCTAACACTTTCATTATATATATATGCATGCATGTATAACTCATGGTTGTAGGAGATTGTAGGTATAGTACAACATAGGTAGGAGGTTCATCTCCACCTAGATTTGTATGTTTGAATGTACCTCTTTAGTCCTTAGTGATTGGATTAGGTGGTTGTAAGACCCTCATTTGACACTAGTCATGCTCCAGTGAGCATCATTAGTCATCCGTTGATATTCCTTTTGGTTGGGTATGAAGGTCATTTGTTTGTTTGCCTTTCTTGGGTTGCGTGTTTTGTGTGTGGTTAAATTGAGTATTTAATCCTTAGTATTTAATTTAATTTAATAAGTGTTTATGCATTAGTATTTTAGGGACTAAATTAAATAGGATCCCTTTTATGCGATTAATCGTTAATTAGAATTGCTCAGTTCAAATTGGTAGCAAGATTGATATAAATGGTTAATTTTAAATGATGAATTTATTCAATTTATGCTTTTTGAAAGGAAAGATCTAAATTTGTTCAAAATAGAAATAATTTAATCTCTTTGACATTTTGGAAATAGAAATGCTAATTTCAATTATTTGAGAAAATCATTTTTTATTAGAAAAGCAAGTTTAGTATAGTTGATTTGTTGAAAAGAATGATTTTTGGATTTTATTTAAGAGAAAATATTTTAAATTCAAAAAATGAATTTTGGTCAAACTTTTCCCCATTTACCCTAGGTTTGAAAATATTTTGAGAGGATTATTTTTGGAGAGTATTTTTGAAAAATATTTTTGGATGGAAAAAAAATTGGGCATTTTGGGGAAGGAAGGATTTCTTGAGCTTCCAGGTTGGTCTCTTCATCAAATCTCTTTCACGATTGCTGAATCAGGTAGGTCTCTAGTTTATTTCATTGGTTTCCTTGTTTAAAAGAAATTGTTTTGGTTTTTGGAGAAATCTGGTTTTGATAGTTAATAATATCATTTATTTGGGGAAATGAAAGAGTTATAGTTTAATCTCCAACTCAAACCCTCCTTGTTTTCTACCAAACCTTCAGATTTAATTTGAGTTTCTCAGATTGGTTGTTTTGAAAAATAAAAATAAAAATTGGATTGGCTATTTACAATAAGATTTTGTTGAAATCCCAATGATATTGTATTCAAATTCAGTTTTTAAATGCGATCTTTGTTGTGCTTGGTAGAATGGAGGAAGAAGCATGGTTAAAATTTTACCAGTCTATGTATTTGGGGCTTTCTGGTGTATTCATTTTAAGAATTTATATATATGTTCATTTTTTGTTTAATTCTGGAAAATAATTCCAGAGTTTGTTCTCATAAAATTTTTGAGTGTGGTCTTATGTTTAATATATATATATATATATATATATATTAATTTTAATAAATTAAACAAAAAAATATAATAAATGAGCGATATTTTTATTCATGGTTTGGGGGGAACCATGGCCTCGACCCACGGCTGGGGAGAGCTGTGGCTTCCCCAAGCCATGCGGAGAGCCATGGCATGGTCTCCACACAACCATGGCTGTGGGGAGACCATGTCATGGTCCCCACATCCCTTCCCAAAGGGAAAGGGGAACCATGTGGTTCCCATGTTTTGGAGCCCGTGGGTTTCCCAAGGGTTATTTTTTTTTATAAAAAAAATAAGTTTCTTTTTTTTGTTGTTAAAAGTTTTTTTTTCTGGTTAATAAATTTTATTTTATTAAAAATTTTTACATAGTTTGTTTTTAATTATTAATTATTATTAATATATATATTTTATTAATTGAGAATATATATATATATATAAACAGAAGAAAATTGAGTGCAAGGAAGAGCAGGTTCGTGAAATAGGGCACGTGTGCGGGGACAAAAAAGGGTCTAGATACAACCCTGTAGGCAGATACAAGAGTAACTCAGATGGCCACCTAGATAGGAGAGAAATGTGAAATAGAAAGTGGTTGTTGTTGACTGGGATGAAAATGTTATCTCCGAGCACGAAGAGATTTGGGAAGACACTATCCCTTAGGAGCATTTCAAAGATACGAAATCAAAAAATATTATCGGAGACCCTAAGCAGATCGAAGTGGATTTATTAGATGAAGTAAATGATGATAGATCTATTTTCAAAAACCATGCAATCATCAGGCAAATTGTCAGCCCTAAATTTCCCAGAATTTCAATCAGGTCCTGGGTGGATGAAAATTGGGGGAAGCACGCCGTCATTAAATTCTTGCCATAAGGTTTCTTTGTTGCAGTTTTCACGGAGGCAAAGGAAAAAGATAGGATACTTTGTTGGAAAAACTAGTTCTTGGATAGCCACCCAATATATTTATAGCCCTGGTCTCCTAATTTCAGTCCTACTCAATTGGCGATATATGATAAATCCTTATGGATCCGGTTATATAATATTCCTTCTGAATATTGGAGTAACCCTAGTTTAGAGTGAATAGGCTGAACTTTGGGCACACTTCTGGAAATAGATGAAGCAATCATTGACATGGATCTATACACATATGCTAGACTAAAAATCATGGTTGTTAAGGAAATTCGTGCCTCCATCTCCATTGTGACAAAATAGGGGAGGTGGGTTCAACATGTTGAGATCGAAAAGGACATCACTCCATGTACCAGGTGTGGAAGCAGGCTTCACAATGTCGAGAGATGTGATATGTTCGTCAGGAAAGCGTTCAAAACCCCCCCAACAAACCCAACAAATTATGGAATCAAAACTCTTTAGAAAATACAAAGATGTTACTATTGAATGGCCCAGAATCTAATAACATTAATTTACCTCCAAAGGTTTTATCCCAAGAGAACATCATTCCCTCAGAGGTTCTATCCGGCCATTCATCTCCTCTCCTTGCTCCTAATCAAGATGATATCAAGGAGGATAAGCTTTCTGTGGAGGGGTCTGAATCATCATGGCCAAATGATGATACCAAAAATTTGGATGACTTGGATAATTTGGATCCCAGATGCATCAGCCAACCTGGAAATGCTCTCTTGGGCAGAACCAAAGGTTCAAAGGGACACAGGAGCCACTAAACTATCAGAGAACAAAGAGCCAATGAAAAGGGAATTGTCAGCATTTTAGATTATCTTAATATGATGATCTCTTCATGGAATGTCAAGGGCTTAGCCGCCCCTGACAAAAGATGCCTGGTCAAAAGGATCTTGACCAAGCTCATGTCAGATGTGATTTTATTGCAAGAGACTAAGTTGAACCTAGAGAAGGCTCTGGAATTTAAAAAAAATTGCTTTTACTGGGATGGCATGTTTTAGGAGGCACGTGGCTTGGCAGGTGCACTTGGGATCGTTTGGAATTCATCATACATCGAGGTGAGTCCTATTGCTTCACATGAGTTCTGGATGGCGTGTACTGTCAAATGTAAAATGTCAAACCTGTGTTTCCCTTTGTTCAACATCTATGGACCAATTAAAATAGAAGACAAGCATAAGGTATGGTGTGAAGTGACTGAGTAGGCTCTGTTGTTGGATCTTAGGAAAGTTGTAATGGCGGGAGATTTCAATGCTATTCTTAGTCTAGATGACAAAAGTGGTGGTTTAAGGAAGCCCTCTAAGGTGGCAGAAGATTTTTAGGAATTTGTAACCAATTATAAAGTAGCTAATATCATCCCCAAGAATGGATCATTTACTTGGAATAACAAAAGGAGAGATTTTGTGAACATTGCTGAAAGGTTGGACAGGTTCTTTGTGGGGGAGTGGTGGATATTAAGCCATCATTCCATTTCTTCTGCAATCAAACCCCAAAGTGGATCAGATCATTACCCCATATCATTAAACATAGATCAAGTCACTAAGGAGTATAAGAATTATTTCAAGTTCCTTAGTATGTGGTGGCATGACCCTACCCTCATCAATCATCTCAAAAGTTGGTGGATTGAAAGTAATGTTTTCTCTGGTTCCCCAAGTTTCAAATTCACCAAAATGATACAGTATGTCAAATGGAGATTAAAGGATAGGAACATAACCACCTTCAAAAATGTCTTCATTAAGAAAGATAGAATAGAAGAAAAATTGGCAGCTGTTAACTCACTAGTGATGGCCCGAGGAATGACAAACGTGGAATTTGAAGCAGAAAAAACCCTCAAGGGTCAATATTCTGAGATTCTAAAGAGAGAAGAATTGTAATTAAGGGATAAGCCATGGGAGCATTGGATCATTGAGGGAGATATGAACAACAAATTTTTCCATGCCTCTGCAAAATCAAGAAAATGCACCAATAGAATATGTTCGATCAAAGAGACAAATAACTCTTGGGTCCATACTTCTAAGGAAATAGAACAAGTTGCACTAGATTACTTCAAGAGGCTTTTGGGAGACGGTAGGGTGGATGAGACCACCTCCTTTCCGGCTCTAGATGATATTATTCACCCAATAATTTCTAAAGGTGATAGAAAGATGTTGATGGCCCCTTTTACCATAGATGAGGTAAAATCTGCCACCTTTGCGCTGCATCCAAACAAGGCGCCAGGCCCAGATGAGATAAATGCTGATTTCTTCCAAAAATGTTGGGATTTTCTGGGGAAAGATATATGGAGGGTGGTTGAAGATTTCTGGAAATGTGGGAAATTTGTCAAAGAGATAAATCATACCTTGATTTTCCTAATTCCCAAGAAAGCAAAGTGTCCCTGTATGAAGGATTTCCAGCCGATATCTCTATGCAACATATTGTACAAGAGCATTTCCAAAGCTATGGCTGAGAGACTTAAATTTTTGCTCCCCAAACTGATTTCGGAGCATCAGAACGGATTCACCCCAGGAAGGGAGATAGCCGACAGTATAATTCTAGTTTCAAAAGTCATACATTCCATGCATAAAGAGAAGATTGGAGGAATGGCAATTAATCTTGATGTGGAAAAAGCTTATGACCAGGTGGTTTGGCAGTTTCTTCTCTGTGTCCTTGAAAAATTTGGTTTTCCTCCTCAATGGATTACTTGCATTAAGTTTTGTATCTATTCGGTCAATTTCTCTCTTTTAGTTAATGGGAGTGTCAATGGTTTTTTTCCTTCCATTAATGGTCTACGACAAGGTGACTCCCTCTCCCCTTCAATTTTTCTCATAATGGTAGAAGTCCTAGGGAGACTAATTTAGAAAAAAAATTCACAAGGGAACTGGAAAGGCATTCGTATTCATGACCAGTTAAATGCCATCACGCACTCACAATTTGGAGATGACACTATGGTTTTTTAGGAGGCCTCCTTGGCTAAACCTAGGTGCATATTGGAAACCTTGGATCAGTATTCAGAAATCTCGGGTCAAGTAATGAACAAAGATAAGTCTCAACTATTCCTTTTTAGCACCTACAGAAAAAATGCAGTTAAGAATCTCGGGTCTCATGAGGATCAAAATAGTGGAAATTCCTATGAAGTACTTGGGCATTAAAATTGACAAGGGCTTCCATCAAACTCATACTTGGGATGATCTAAAACAACCCTGTGTGGCCAAGTCATCACAATGGAAGAACAGATGGTTATCACAAGCTAAGTGTCTAACAATGATTTGATCTGTTCTTTCCGCTATTCCAATCTATAGCATGTCTTGCTTTAGATTTCCATAGGTGATTGGGAGGAACTTATATAACATGTTGAGAAAATTTGTATGGGAAGGGGCAAAAGATGCTAGTAGAGTTCCCCTCATCAACTGGGAAACGATGTGTTATCACAAAGAATTGGGTGGGGCTAGATTGAGGAAAATGGATCTCCAAAACATTGCCCTGGGTGCAAAACTTTCTTGGAAGATATATCGGGAACCTCAAAAACTCTAGAGTAAAAGTATTTTAAAAGAAGTATCTTGATACAGACCATTCGGATAGAATCCTCACAATGGCAAATGCTGACAAAGGTTTCGCTACATGGAATTTTTTATGGGATTGCAGATTAGTGATTACGGACCACATCTCTTGGCATATCGATCGTGGGTCTAAAGAAAAATTTTGGGTGGACTCATGGGAGGGAGAACCAACATTAAATGAATTAAGAATCAACTAGGAATGGATTAACACAATTGAAGCCCGGTATGACTCCTATGTTTTGGATTACTTTGACATAGATTCCTCTAATCAAAATATCAGAATCTGGAAATAGGTGGATATTCGATGTCAAGATATATGCGAACAACTAAGAAACATACTAAGCAAAAGAAATATTCCAATTTCCAATGAAGAAGATAGTATCTTTTGGTGTGGTTTGAAGTCAGGTGAGTACAGTGTGAAATTGGGATATGAGGCACAAAGGGCAATAGGTCTGTACACTGACTGGCCATATAGGTTGTGATGGCACCATAGACTTCTCCCCAAATCTGGCACTTTCTATGGATCGCTCTACACAACAGAGTCCTCATAGAGGATAGGCTCAAACTAATTGGCATCTCTAGCCTGAGCATATGCGTCTTATGTAAAAATGCGGAAGAATCTACTGACCATCTTCTATTTACTTGCCCAATGGAAGAGGCATGCTAGAACTGGTTTTTAGACAAAATAAACTACACTACCGCTAGAAACTTGAAGCTGAAGGATTTCCTTGCTTCATGGCCTTCAAATAGATCTTCATTATGGAGTGACATTTGGACTACAGGCCCGTCAATTATTGTCTAGCATATCTTGAAGGAAAGGAATAGAAGATTTTTTAAAGAAAAGTGTCTATCAGTGGATAGACTCATCGAGTGTAATAAAGTGTCAATAGAAGAAATGATCAATGGGAAACTGAAAAACAAGATCCAACACTATACTAAATGGGACAGAAGTATGGGAAAAAATTGGCTCTTGGACACCCCTTCTCAGTTGCCCAAGCTCTCCAATAAGAAAGGCAATAGAAAACATATAAGATGGAAGGCTCCACCTATGGGATGGGTGAAGCTAAATTTTGATGGTTAGTGTAGAGGCAATCCCGGGGTTTCTGGTTTTGGGGTGGTGATACGTAACAATGAAGGAAAGCCAATCTTGGGCATTTATGGGGCCATGGGGGAGGCTACAAATAATGAAGCTGAAATTTGAACCCTCATGGAAGGCCTTAAACTATGTGTCACTAATAAAATGACCAAGTTAATCATAGAAGGGAATTCCTTAATAATTATACAAGGGATTATTAAAGGGGGTTTCCAGAGTAGAAAATTAAACAAATGGATCCCATGTGTGTCTCGACTCCTCATGGATATTGGCCCTTATGAAATTGCTCACACATACAGACAGAGAAATCGGGTGGCAAATTGCGTTGCCAGTATGGGAACTGACATCCCTCATGGTTTTGTCATATTTGACGTATGTTCAGCCATAGATGCAGTCTGGGATCTAATCAAAGCTAATCACACTTATTAAAATATCTCCAATAGATTCAGGTTTGATGGCATGCCTTGGTTTTTTGATGGCATCATGATGGGTTTCGAGTTCTATTTTTGTACTTTGCACCCATAAGGATCGAAGGTGTTAAACCCATGTGGACCAGAAGTACAGTAGAACTGAAGATAGTTCCGACTCTTTCTGATTTCTTGGATACATGTTACATTCTCTAATCCTCATCGAGGATGGTACGAACTGGTTGAAACTTCTAGATTTGGATAGGCATTTCTATTTATGAGGTCGCTCTTTGTCTACTTCCATACTCAAACTGCCTTCTTCTGAGAGCTAGTTGTGCATAAAATGGCCTATGTTGGTAACATCTCATGTGTTAACTGTGAGGAGGATCTGTGGGGTCAACTGCAGAATTTGTTCTTTATAATGGATGTTGCTTATGATGCCATGGAGGGACTGGTAGGTATGGTCCTCAATCACTAAAGGCAATAGTGTGATTCAAAGATCTTTGAGGCCACGCTATTCTCGGTGGTGGATGTTCTAGAGTCATGTAAAATGATGGTTGGGATTCTTGAAGGTTTTGTTAAACCTTTGGTGGCGAATGAAGTGGCTAATTGCATTCTGAGCTTACCTTCTGATCGTAGGCTAAGCATCCTTGGGGCCTATTTCTAGTTGGAACTCTACCTACCTTCAGACAGCTTGGATGATGCGTCGACTGAGGAGGATGGGGAGGAGTGGGATAATGATAGACACAACCGTGCTATGGAGAAAAATCTGGCGAAGGAGGCTGAGCATGAAAAAAAAAGAATCTTCAGAGAGAATGCATGGGAGGTTTTCTGATGTGCTGTAAGGAATGGCAACATGGAGCCCTTCTACAGAGTTACCCATTTAGATGATTGGTGGTTGTTTGACCAATCAACCAACAATGTCATCAACGTTGGTGAATTTAATTTTGCTATTTTACAAGCCTTGCATGGCAATTAGTAGTAGCTTGGCATTTGAGAGCTTGTAAATGCCTTATTGTATCGACATTTTATTCTCATATTATGTAATCTTTTAATAAAGTAATATAGGGTGCTATCCCCATACTTGATAGCACTTACTATATATATATATATATATATATATATATATATATATATATAATTTTGTATTATTCTATATGTATGCAAGGAAGTATCAGTTTATTTGGGAAATGACCATCAATTTTAATTTTCCTTTGTAAGGTATATTTCTATTTTTGGAAAGTATGTAATTGTGTCGCAAGAGATGAGATTAGATTGTTGTTTTCGAACAAGTCTGAGAATGATGTTTTATTTGGAAAAATAAATATCATATTTAGTTTATTAATATTTATTTAATTATATTCATGTGAATTTTCTTTGAAAACTCATGTTGACATATCTATGTTATTTTTTTTATGATGTATAATGAACTTAGTGAGTTAGAAAACCATGAACGACCTGTACCTAGACAAGGTAGACAAACTACAATCAAACTTAGATACATTACAAAATTGGATCGATTTTGATGTTTAAACAATATGGAAAAAGATTGTCTTTCCCAATTTATGCCTATGCATGTTTAATTTTTTGTATTCGCATTTGCTTAAGAAATGGCAAGTCCTTGATTGTGATTGTTAGGCTTCTGAAAATAGAGGACCAAGCTCTAATACCAATTCTTAGGATTCCCACAGATACTGAGAGGGGGGGGTGAATCAGTATCTAACCAGTGATAAGAATTTCTTAAATTAAAACATGCAGAACATAAAATAGCAGTATACCGGTATGCAAGAATTAATGCAATAAATAGAATCAGAAACATCCACATGAAAAGAACACCATAACACAAGATGTTTAACAAGGAAAACCAGTGTGGGAAAAACCTCGGTGGGATTTGTGACCCACAATATTCACTCACTGACCATTAAGAGAATATTACTTACAATAGGGGCCTGCAACTGCCTAGAGCTCACTACTCAATGAAAAGTCACACTGACTTACAATGAGGATTATACTAATCCAAAGATCTGTACTATTTTACAATATCATGTCCAATGCCAGATTCAGTATCGGTTCTAACTCTGTTCTTTACATATACCCTTGACCTATAATTCGCACATTAGGTCTGCCTAATAATTTTCTTTGTGCTCGCTACATTACCTCTCTAAATGTCTACAATGATCTCCTTTATATACAAGAGTTATTTTACAATTTGCCAAGTCGGCTTACAATAATAAAAAAAATATTACATATCAAAATCCTGTCGGCCTTTATGTCGGTATACATCTTTTCTTCTGTGTCGGTACCAGTGCCGGTGTAGAGTGATATTGTTGATGCCAGTCCACTGTCTTGCTTGTGTAATGCTTTGCCGGTATGATGTCTTACCGATGCTATAGGATTGCAAGGTTTCCATCAATGACAAAACCTTCAATCACACACAATGTCTCATTGGAGTGTCCATATGCTAACAATCTCCCCCTTTGGCATCGATGGAAACACTCATGAGAAATTTCAAAAAGTGTCCAAAATGTGTAGTTCAAAAAGTTTACCAAAAATATGAGGGGCTCCCCCTGAGCATATGATTCCTGTCTTTGAACTTTCTCATCCTACTACTCCCCCTTTGGCATCAATGACAAAGGTTGTCAAGATGTTAGTAGAGTTTTTAGTTACATCTGTCCATATCCTCAACCTTGTAGTTGGGTAGTTATTATCTGAAAAAGATCACCCAAAATTAAGTTTATACTATCCATAAACATTTTGCTATCTTTTATTGCTATTTCAGTCCTCTTCATAGTACTGGTGAGATGCTGTAATTGCTCTGCTGGTGTTTTACTTCCTTGTGCTAATGCCTCTGAGATTTCCTTCCGTAGAGATGCTAGATAGTCCAATCTTGGACTCAGTTTGGATCTCAAGTGTTTTGCATTGTTTATTATTCTCTCTTTCTCTCTTTCCTATTTAAGCCATTCTTCCTCAAAATTTGCTAACTTATCTTCAAAAATAGATAGTGAATCCGGTGAGTTGACAAAATTGTCTGCAAGCTTATTTATCTCATCCTATGTCTTGCTTATTTTCTTGTCAATATCTACAGTCAAGAATTTTGTTTTGCATATGTCTTTATACAGATTTTTATACTCTTTTAACAAACTACATAGTTCTGGTAGAAGTTTTTCAAATTCTCTGTTACACTTCTTTATTTCTTCTTCAAAGAATTTCTATTTCTCCTTTTCTACTATGTCCTTTACAGATTCTTCCTTTATTTTCTCAATATTTTCAGAAATGCATTTACATAATGTATCCAACTGTCCTAAAGAGTCTTTATTATCTATATTACAATTAGGAGCAATTATCTTCAAAATTGGTATTGAGTCATCTATTTCTTTATAGGCTTGTGAACTGCAGTCAGTTATTTTCTTAATCGATTCAAGCAATACTTCAGTCACATTAGTTGACTTGAATGTTGATGATGATCCAAGAGTTTGAGTATCGGTGGAAGTGACCATGCTTGTATTGACCTCTGGTAGGTCAGTTTGTGTTTGTATTTCTTTTAGCACTTGTTTTCCTGCTTCATTGCTTACCAGTGGCATTATTTCCTTGTGAGCCTATTTCAGAGCCTTTAGCTCTATTGGTTTCTCTGTTTGTGCCTCAGATTCCATCTTTTTCCCTATATCCTCTATCGATTGCTCTATATCTCCTGTTACTGGAGACTCTTTAGTTGTATCTGACTTTTCAGTTGTATCTTTATCAATTGTTATGTTGATCTTTTGGGTATCAACATTTACACTGTATAGAACTTCAAGATTTGGATTACTATCCTCTACATCCATGCTTTCTGCTATCGGTTGGTTTTTAGGAGTTGTAATTTTCACAGGTGGAGGTAGGTTGTCTTTAACCTTTATGCTTGGAGGTCCTCCAACTTTGCCTTTCCCTTTGTCCTTATCCTTCTGATATACCTTAATAGGCTTGGGATTCCTGTATTCTTCTTGTTTTTCCTTTTCAACCAAGAATATGTCCCAACCATCTTCTATTTCCTCTGTAACTTTTGTAACTCTTCCTGCCATCAGTGAAATATGCCGGTGTGTAGTGGAGAAAACAGGCTGGTTTGCTTGAGCAATCAGATCATCAATTTCCTTTGGGGAGTTTACCAGATATACAACAAGTAGTTTTTCTATTTTTATTTTCTTGTCTAATTCAATCACTCCTTGCCTTCTAGCCTCAAGTCTTTTGTATAAATCATCAGGTATTTCATTGATAACTTCCATCAAAAACTTTTTAAACATGTCCATATGTAGTATTACACTCTCCTCAACTTGCCCTTTCTCATCAGCAGATAGGGTGTCATAAATTTTCCCTATGTTTTTCAATTTTCCTTCTTCTGTGATCTCATTTAGCAATATGTCTAGAGGTGCCAAGTCAGTTTTTGTCTTTTTCTTTTTCTTAGGAGTTAGCTTCCTTTTAGGTGGGACCTTTCTGACCAGAGATCTCACAGCTTGTTGCTTCTGCCTTTCCCTTCTAGGTGAAGGAGTGGTTGCCAGTGAGGGATCTCTTTTCCTAACAACTCTTTTAAAAGTTGCTAGCATGTCACCTTCCGAAGAAGTACCTACCGGTGATAGATGAGCTTCAGGTTGTGGGGCAGCCAACTCATCTTTAGTTATGTCAGTTTTCTTTAATACATCTTCCTTAATGGCCTTTGCTTGTCTGGATCATTTCCTCACAAATGCCTCTACCTTCTTCACTCTTTTCTTGGACTGTATTTGGCTTTCTATGGTTTCAGCACTACCAAATACTTCTTCCTTAGGTTCATTGGGGGCTTCTAGAAGTGCTTTGGCATAAGTTTCAACTATGTGGTCATCTGTCTCATAGCCCATTTCTGTTACCCAGATTGTCCTTGGGATGACTGCTTCCATCCATATTTCATCCTTTTTAATAACAAAGCATATATCATCTTTGTATTTATCTACATTTTTATGAGATAACCTTATCCTTTTCTTCATTTTTGTCATCAATGCTTGGAAAAAGTCATGAATGTTGTTTTCCTTGTTCTCACCCATGGTATTAAACAGTTCTGTCAATTGCTTTCCTACTGGTATGTCATATCCTAGTTCTTTATATCCTATACCGGGAACCTATTTTGTTATGTGAAGCATTAGGCATACTAACAGATTTCCAAATTTGAAAGTTCCTTTCTTATCCTTCTTTATCTTTCAAAGGTCATCTATCAGTTCATCCTTTAACCATTCATAGATGTCAATTTTTGCATTGTCTGTTATCATATCATAAGCACTCTTGATGCATAAACTTGAAATTTAGTTAAGTCTATTGGCATGAGTGGCTTTGTAACCTAATATCATACTTATGAATTTCACATTTTTATCCTTTACATCATTAACCCTTAGAGATCTCTTATCAAATGTTGCACTTGTTAGGTCTATGAATAAATCATTTGAAACCTTCTTGTTTTTGTCTGGTCTTTTACCGGTGGCTAGTAACCCTGTGACAGCCTTTATCGCTTCCTTGGTGATCTTATGAATTGCATCTAACCAGAAAAATTCTCCATGAACTTTGCTTAACACTATCCTAATAACATCCTTAGGAAATTCAAGAATGCTAAGGATTTCTGTGAATCCTAGGGTTTCAATAACCTTGTGTTCAGTTTTAACATTACCGATATCATCACATATCTCAGTTTTATACAAGGTTTTGATTTCCTCATCTCCTAACTCTTCAATGTTGTAGTGGATGTACATTCTAGGGTCTTCAGCATATACAACACCTTTGGGAATTTGAGAAAATGCACCTAAGGTATCATCCTTCTTTGCTATTTCAGGGACTAACTGAAATACAGGCCTAGGTCTTTTAATTACTTCCACAACAGTAGGGTTTGCTATGTATTCAATTGCAAAGGTGGATGCCATGATTAAATACCTTTTTCTGTCCTGGATGGATGATCTCTTGGAGTGTGCTTGCTTCTTGCTCGAAATGCCTTAGCTCAGAATCTTCGCGCTCTCTGAAAGTTTGAAATCACGGTGAAATGAAATGGAGCCAAAACCTGATTTTATAAAGTCTTTTTCGCTATCTACCACCTTAATTGCATGTCGGTTAAATATTCACTTAACATTGTTTGCTGATAATAAGTGATTTTCAACTTCTTATCTCTAATCGAGGGAATAATAGCACATGTGTCATTAGATTGCCAAACCCTCAAGGAAATTTTCTTCAATTAGATGAAGAACTTCCTATCGGTGGAGCACTGCTTTGTCCTACTAGTGAAGCATCACTTTGTCCTGCCAATGAAGCATTTGTTGGTTCTACTGGTGGAGGAGTATTCCCAATATTTAGATCAGCTTTTCTAATCCATTTCTTTGAGAATTCTTTCTTAACCTCTTCAACCTTTTCTTTTCCCTTCAAGCTAGCACCTTTGCTGTCTACCAGTGTACCTTTACTTCTACAAAAGTTAGAAATATGCCCAATCTTGTTACATGCATAACAAGTTACATTTATTTTCTGAATAGCTTTTCCATAACCTATGCCGGTTTGTGTTATGCATTGATTAGATAAATGTCCAAATCTTCCACAAACATAACATCTCACATTCATTCTGTAGTTTTCAGAGTTATGACCAACTTTGTTGCATTTGTTACATTGACTTGTGGGTGTATTGATATTCTGATAATTCCTAGATCTACATTCAATTTTCCTATGACCATACTTATTACAGTTAAAGCATTTTCCATTGAATTTATAAGCATTAGGTGGTCTTACTAGTTTACTGTGATCCTCAGTATTTGCACTACCAGAGCTTTCTCCAACTTCAAAGCCAATTCTAGAGGTGTCACCTTTAGGTTTTTGATTCTTCAATAAGGTACCAAGTTCTTCTGAGCTTTTCTTGAATTTTTCTTTATGTTGATTTGCAGTTTACAATTCCCTTTCCAAGATTTCTTTTTGTCTCATTAGTTCATCTAAGTCATTCTGAGTATGCGTCAGATCTGTCTTCAACATGTCATTTTGATAGCTAAGTCTTGTGTTCTAATTTGCTACATCACTTAGTCTTCTGCTCAATTCTTCTTCATTCTTCTTTCTATCCTCAATCTCTTTGCAAAATCTCATAGTCATATCTTGCATTTCATTTTTTGTTGTCATGATCTCTTGTTTCAGCTTGCTTATCATATCATTAAGAGATTCCTTTTCATCATTCTCATTTTGCAATTTTTTACAAAGTTTTGTTCTCTTATTTCTTGTAACAGTAATATTTTGTTGAAGTGCCTGAATGATATCTTGAGCTGCTCTTAAATCATCTTCTAATTTGATATTTTTCAACTTCTCTACATCATAGTCAGTAAGAGCTCCTTCAAGTTGCTTCATTAGATTTTCCATCTTTATCGATGTCAAGATCTTCCTCAAGTTGTTAGGCTTCTAAAAATAGAGGACCAAGCTCTGATACCAATTGTTAGAATTCCCACAGATATTGAGAGGGGGGAGTGAATCAGTATCTAACCGGTGATAAGAATTTCTTAAATTAAAACATGCAGAACATAAAATAGCAGTATATCAGTATGCAAGAATTAATGCAATAAATAGACTCAGAAACATCCACATGAAAAGAACACCATAACACAAGATGTTTAACGAGGAAACCCAGTGTGGGAAAAACTTCAGTGGGATTTGTGACCCACAATATTCACTCATTGGCCATTAAGAGAATATTACTTACAATAGGGGCCTGCACATGCAGGAAGGCCAACTGCCTAGAGCTCACTGCTCAATGAAAAGTCACACTGACTTACAATGAGGATTATACTAATCCAAAGATCTGTACTATTTTACAATAGCATCTCCAATGCCAGATTCAGTACCAGTTCTAACTCTGTTCTTTACATATACCCTTGACCTATAATTTGAACATTAGGTCTGCCTAATAATTTTCTTTATGCTCGCTACATTACCTCTCTAAATGTCTACAATGATCTCCTTTATATACAAGAGTCATTTTACAATTTGCCAAGTCGGCTTACAATAATAAACAAAATATTACATATCAAAAATCCTGTCGGCCTTTATGTCGGTATACATCTTTTCTTCTGTACCGGTGCCAGTGCCGGTGTAGAGTGATCTTGTTGATGCCGGTGCACTGTCTTGCTTGTGTAATGCTTTGCAGGTATGATGTCTTGTCGGTGCCATAGGATTGCAAGGTTGCCATGAATGACAAAACCTTCAATCACACACAATGTCTCATTGGAGTGCCCATATGCCAACAACCAGAATCTATGAAAACCTGTCATGGTAACCATACCAAGTTATGTGATGACAGTTATCCCTTATGTTCGCTAGTGTGTCATTATATTGTCTTTGATAGGAGCATTGTTATGGATTTGTCTTTTTGTTTATGCCTTGAGAGAATATGATATTCATGTTAGACCATGGTTTTCTTATGATGAGTTGAGAAGATTTAGTTTTGCGGATACTCCAGTTGATCTTTGTATCTGCTTCATATTATGTTCAGTTGGATCCTTGTTCCTGTTTAGGGATCATTCTTGTATTTATTTGACCGACATGGTCGTATGTTTTATTGGTATATGTACGCCTTGATGACAGGATATAATGATGTGAACCTTGTGTATTCTTCACCCTTTTGTTTTATCAGAGGGGTCTTGCAGTTGAGCAGATTTGGAGATGTAAGCCACTAGGGGTGAACTTCGATATCATTTCATTGTTATGTGATGTTTATGTTCTTATGTTCTTTTTTAATTTAGCATGTATGGATGACATTATGTTAGAATGTATAATGTGGATTAGACGAAGTTAATCTTAAATGTATGTATGTAGTCATCTTATTAAATGCAGTAATTTGGATCATGAAAGAATGTAGATTTGAATAATGGAATGTATTTAGTTATTCATAATGCAATTAAGTATGCATAAAAAGTATTCATTAGTTTATGATGAAATTAAAGCACGTTATGAAATTATATGCATGACTTATGTTTTAATTAAAGTTTGAACGTAATGTATGGTTAAATTTTATTAGATGAACTTAATCATGTTATCTATACTTTTAACCTCAATTGATGAACCTTATCATGTTATCTATATTTTTATCTTACCAAAAGCATTTATCCTTGTTTAAGTATTATCATGTCATTAAGTTAATCAGCTTAATTGGATTAATTAGCATGAGTTGAGTTAAGTGATGAATTAAGTAATCACGTTGGGAAATTCTTTAGGTGTTATTTGAGTCTTCCACTGTATAATTTGAACTTTGATAACTCAGTGTACCATTGTGTTGTGTTTAATTTAAAAAATATATATATGCACTCTATTCTTGTGTTTTAGCTTAATCCCTTTGGGGTTTCCTGGTGGGGCTTTACACAAGGTGAATTCCTTTATGAAAACATACAATTTCCTCCCAATAGCCATCATGATCCTTTAAACCCATAGCCCTCTTCTTATCTAGATGCACAGAAGAATGATTAGGCTCACACAAGGGTTCAAGAAGTCATAGCCTTTCTCTTGCAATTAGAAAACTTACATAATTGGTAACTACACATATAACAAACATTTTAATTTCTATAGAGAAAGATGAGGAAGGGTGATAAGCATTCAATTTGCTACATAATAAGCATTAAACATCTACCATACAAGTCCTACAGGTTCACAACACCAAGATAGATCATAATCCTAATATAAATACATTTCATACTTCTGGATTCAAGAAAAGTACTAACCAACCCAATGTGTTAGTCTAAAGAGTACAACAATAAAAATGGTAGGTAGATATGAATCTCTCTCTAAATAAAAGTAATAATAGACCATGATTTTTAATAAGCAAAAAAAGAACATATATTCACTAGAAAACACTAACATCAGGAAGGTGAAAGCAAGGTGTGAACACACATGTTACACATAATTAAGGTTTTCTCGAAAGAATACACAAAAAGAATAGAGCATGAGTCCTTGAGATCTTCAAGATCCTATGTCTCAATCACAAGCATACAATAGGAGGACAAGCATATAACATAAGGTCTATACAACTCACACCAACTAAGGGCACAAGCGACACACGAGATCCTAGTGTTTGCAACATTGGCTCTGATACCAAATGTAATGCCCCATCAGGAAACCCCGAAGGGATAAAGCTAAAACACAAGAATAGAGTGCAATTATTTCTTTTTTTGAAGTTAAAATAAAATCAAAGATACATTGATTTAACATTAAGCTCAAATTACATAGTGGAAGAATTAACTAACTCCTAAAAGGTTTCCCAATGTGATTAATTGATTCTTCACTGAACTCAACTCACACTAATTAATCCAATTAAGTTGATTAGCTTAATCACATGATAATACTTAAACAAAGGATAATTTTTTTGGTAGGTTAAAAATATAGATAACATGATTAAGTTCATCCATTATAATTTTACCATACATTACATTCAATCTTACATTAAAACATATGTCATGATTCTAATTTCCATACATACTTTAATTGCATTAACAACTAAAAAATATATTCCATTATTACAACCTACATTCTTCATAATCCATAATACTCCGTTTAATAAGATAACTACACACATGAATTTAATATTGATATCATCTAATCCACATTATACATTTTAACTATAATGCCATTCATACATGCTAAATAAAAAAGGAAATAGATGAACACAAATAGCATATAACACCAAATTGATATCGGAGTTCACCCCTAGTGGGCTACATCTCTGGGTCTGCTCAACTAAAAAACCCCTCTAATAAATAATAGGATGAAGAATACATAAGGTTCACATCCATTACAACCTGCCAATAAGGCGCGTACATAAACAAATAATACATATGACCACACTGGTCAAAATATACATGAATGATCCCAGAAGAAGGAAAAGGATCCATCTGAAACATGATAAGAAGCAATTACAAATGAACAACTGGAGCACCTAAAAAACTAAGTCTTCCCAACCCATCATAAGCAACCCATGGTCTAATATGAATATCAGGTGCTCACAAAGGCATAAAAAAATCAGATATGACTCCACAACAATCCTCCTCTTAAAGACAACACAAATACCACACTAGTGAACATAAGCGACAAGTGTCATCATATAACATGGTATGGTTACCCTGGTAGGCCTCTATAGGTTTTGGCCCCATCCACTGCATTACCTTGGAAGCCTTTCCCGAAGCTCTGACCCATCCAAGTCTCATGTGGATCCAACACATCCTTTCTTGAAGACAAGGTTATTAGTTCTCCATTTCTAGCCTTCTCACTACATTCCGAGTCTTTACTAGCACTCATCTCATGCACGAGGAACAATTATCTTACTTAGTGTTTTCATTTACTAAACCCTCTAATATGCTATTAGGTTATCACTTATTTAGAATCACTTTCGATGGGTTACCCTACTACAACTTTGTGCACGGACCCCACTCGAAAGCCACTATCCCATATGACACTAGACCATAATCAAACACACTCCTAAAACCAGTGTATACACCAGGACAAGCATACAAAGTTAAATATGATAGGAATACCCAGTTGGCCAAACAAGTCCTCATACGAGGTGCACTGACTGACAGTTCTTTGACTAGAGACATAACCAGCTACAGTCAACCACATAACAACATCCAACACTTGCATGTAAGGACATGACCAGATACAAAACAATCACATGAAAATAGTACAAAACTCAAGATCAAGGACATAACCAGATACAAAATAACAATATGACAATATCAAAAACTCACAATCAAGGACTTTCCATTTTTAAATCAAATACAAATACAGAAATTAAACACGGATTGACATAAATCTGAAAAGACACATTTTTCCATAATGCTTAAAAATTCAAATCGGTTCAGTTTCCTACTACATCTAAAGTGATCACAATTTGTCTACCTTGTTAAGGTACATGTCACCCATGGTTTACTAATTTAATTTCCATCATAAAATAATATAAATACTTCACATTGAATTTTCATACCAAAATCACATTAAAATAATTATATTTATATGCTATACGTACAAAGATATAATTAAATATACATAGGAATTAATTAAAATTTGATATTTAGTTTTCAAAATAAAATCATCATTTCCATACTTGTTCGAAATAAATAATCTAACCTCATCTTTTGTAAAACAAATATATACTTTCCAAAATATGGAAATATATATTTAAAAAGAGACTAAAATAGATGATCATTTTTCCAATAAAATTAAATTTCCTTGCGTAAAAATAAAACAAACTTAAATATTAATTAGCATATATTTATTTATATACATTAATTAATAATTAAATAATAAACAAAGACCATTTAATAAACGTTTGAATTAAATAATATTAAAACTTTGTTTTAAAAAAAAAAATATTTTTTTGGTTAAACAACAAAATAGTAAATATATTAGGGTAGACCCACGTGGACACCCCCGTGGGCCTCCTTATCCCCATGGGAAAGTTTGGCAAAAATTTCTACCATTGGTAGCGTCGCTACCAAGTGGTAGCAATCCGCTACCCTTTGGCAGCGCTACTACCCTATTGTAGTACCCCTACCCTAATATATTTCTAATCTTGGTTTAATCTTGGTTAGTTTATCGCAATTTAATGTTATAGTCAGATGTTGATTTAACGCATAGCTATTGATGTGGTTTTCACACTAGTTGTATGCAAGTTGTTAGTGTACCTATTTCGTGGTATTAATATCGGGCTAACGCTTTCATTAAAATTTTATATATGTATGCATGTATGACTCTTGGTTGCAGGAAATATCAGGTACAACGCCGCATGAGTGCGAGGTTCGTCTTCACCTGGATTTGTAGGTTTGAGTGTACCTCTTTTATCCTTAGAGCTGGATTAGGTGGTCGTAAGACCCTAGTTGACCCTAGTCATGCTCAGGTGAGCATCGTCAGTCGTCATCGGTAATCCCTTTTTGTTTGGGTTTGCGAGTCGTCTGTTTGGTTGACTTTTTCGGTCTGTGTGCTTGGTGTGTATGGTTAAATTGATTAATCAGTCCTTAGTAATTATTTTGATTATATATGTGTTTGTGCATTAGAGGTTAATGGACTAAATTAATCGGGATTTCGTTATGCGATTTTCGTTGATATGAATTGCTTATTTTAAATTGGGACTAAATTCGACTAAATGACTGATTTTGAATATTAAATGCATTTTGAATATGCTATTGAAAAGAAAGTTTTGTATTTTATCGCAATAGATTGATTGTATTCTGTTGGCTTTTGAAATTAGAAAGGTTAAATTGTAGTAAATGAGGAAATCGATTTTGGAATTGAAAAGAAAGTCTATTTGTTGTGATAGTTAGAAAGGATTAATCTTGAGAATTATTTTTAAATAAAAATTTTAATTCCAAAAATGGAATTTTGGTCAACTCTTCCATATAACCTTATTTTTGGGGAAATTTGGAGAATGGATAATTTTGGAAAATTTTTGGTTGGAAAAATATTTTGGAGAATTTTTGGATGGAGAAGGAAGGATTTGGGAGCTGCAGAATGGGGCTCTTCGGCAGATCTTGCCAGGAATGCGAGATCAGGTAGGATCTGTTTATCCATTTGGTTTTAAAAAAAAATATATGTGTATTCCCATTCTTTTGAAATGGATTTTAGTTTCAATCTTGGATTTGTGGGTTAAGATCTTTGCCTATGTCTGGTGTTCTTGCTAGCATAGCTAATTCGTTGTGTTCAAATGGCTCTTTTTAATCCATTAAAAATCTTCATTGGAAAATGGTTTGGGGGTTGTGAAATCCTACCATTCTGGAAATTATTATTGTAAGTCTCCTTAGGAGACTGTGTTTTTCTTATTTCTTATGGGGTTTGCTGTATTGAGAGGAAATGATTAGAAACCCATATCTCTAAGTTTAGAAAAATGGATTTCTTATATGTTAATCAAAATTTAAAACTTCGAATCATTTCATTTGTATTCCATTTTTTTTTGTTTTAAAAAAAAAAAGAAAAAAAACCGAAACCGTGAATATGAAACCGAGCTGGGCGTTTGTTTTATTTTTAAACCGAGGTTGGCGTTTGGAGGGTGGGGAGCGGAGCTCCACCCGCTCCTCCTCCCCTCCTCCCGCTCGTCCCCCTTTCTCCTTTCCTCCCCGCACATCGCAACCGGCAAAGCCGCAGCTCGCTACGACCCCTGCGGTGGCCGTAGGCACTGCGCCTCCGCCGCGGTGGCCGCAGGGAGCGGCGCGTCCCTGCGCGGGAGCCGCTGGGGCTAGGGCACGGCCCGGTTCCCCACGCGGCCACTTCCATTCTGTTTCGTTTAATGTTTTTTTTAATTAGTTTTCAAAAAAAGGTTTTTTTTTTAATGTATTTTTTTTTAAGTCGAAAAAAAAAATATATAACGTTTTTAATACTATTTAATGAAGATTTTTAATTAAGTCTTCGATGATGAGAAATGTGGCATGAATATATATGCTGATGAATTTTTTTTTAGTAGATTCTGATGTAAGATTTAATATTAAGTTGTGAATACTTTGGGTAGATCAAATATTGTTATATTGGAAAAATCTTTTCTTGAGGTTAAACGTACTTATTGCCCATATATATATTGTTTGAATATTTTAAGGGTATAAGTCATCTGGAAAGGTTAGAAATGAATAATTAACCATTGGGCATTAGAAATTTAACAATATGCTTTTGGAAATGACTATCTTCTTCTGGATTCCCTTTTTATAATTATATTTCCGTGATCCATATAGTACATCTGGGATTGAAAAATATATGAAACTGTAGAGGTTGGTTTTGAACCAGTATGTCTATGACGTTTTGATTGGAGATTTAATATCTTATTTAATTGTTTAATGGTTGTCTGAATTTGATTAATATGAATTCGGTTTAAGAACTCATTACGGCTTTATATGTCTGTTCGATGCTTTGAACCTTAAGGAGTTAGAAAACCAAGAGCAACCTATTCCTAGGTGAGGTAGATAACTGTAATTTGAATTGGATCTTGTAGAAAACTTGATCGACTTTAAATGCTTAGATCAATTCGAAAAGATTGTACCTGTTGAATATTGTCTTTTCTGTTTATTGCCTATGCGAATTTAATTTCTGTATTCGCTTTTGATTATGAAATGGCAAGAGTGCTTTTTTTGATAGGTCCCTATCATATGGCGTGATTTGGGGTACCTGTTTCAGTCCTCAATTCTGAGTTGATTGTTGTATTGTGGTAGTGTCGTTTTGATCATATCCTCTTTGTGTGAGTCGAATGTTGATTTGTGGTTGACCGTTGTTGGTCAGGTCTCTAGTCAGAGTACCGTTAGTAAGTGATCATCTATGAGTCGTGTATGACCAGATAGTTGTCTCTCCCTTCTTGAACTCCGTTCGTCTGACCATGTATATTCCTTGGTTGTTTGAGTCCATCTGAGTTTGACCTAGTGTCGTATGGGAAAGTGGCTTTCGATTGGGGGCCACGCCCAAAGTGGCTACTGGGTAACCCGTCGAAAGTGGGTCTAATAAGTGATAACCTAAGTAGATTAGAATGTAATTTCTAAGTTAAATGTGCCTCACACATGGGACGTGTGCTATCATAAATTCGACATGCTGTGAGAAGGCCTGATATGGCAAACCACCATCCTTGTCTTCACGAGAGGATGTGTGGGTCCACATGAGGCTGGGATGGGCCGGAAGCTCGGATTAGGTTGCCAGGGTGACCCAGTGTATGGGACCGGGACCTATGAAGACTTGCCATGGTATCCATACCAGGTTGTGTGATGACACTTGTCCCTACGTTCGCTAGTGTGTTGTCATTTTGTCCTGTTAAGAGTACCTTTGTGGGTCATCCTTTTGTCTCTACCCTTGCGAGTATCGGTTTCATGTTAGACCTTGGGTGGTGATGACTCAGTTTTATGGATACTCTCTTGGACTCTTGTATTAGCTTGATTTATGTTCAGCTGGATCCTGTTCTTTTCAGGGATCGTTTATGTATTATTGACCGGTGCGGTCATTTGTATATTTCTTATGTTTCGCCTTGATGGCTAGTTGTAATGATGTAACCTCTTGTATTCTTACCTTTATTATTTATCAGAGGGGTCTTGCAGTTGAGCAGACCTAGAGATGTAGCCCTTTAGGGGTGAACTCCGAGATCATTATGGTGTTATGTGATGTGTTCTCTTATGCTTCCTTTATTCAGCTTTATCATGTATGATTAGCCTATGTTAGAATGGATAAGTGGATGAATGGAATTAACTTTAAATGTTTATATTCAGTCCTTTCTTGAATGTCATGTTGATCAAATGCATAAGTGGTTTAGATGAGATTTATCGTAGATGCATGTATGTAATCGTCTTTTAAAATGCAATAATGGAATATATTCAGTTGTTGTTAAGGAAATTTAGTATGCTTGGAAAGATCTCTTATGTTTATGATGAAATTCTAGTGTGTTAGAATATTAGATGTATGGCTTGTAATTTTTTTATGAAAAGCTTGAACGAAGATTATGAATAGATCTTAATGGATGAATCTTTGTGGTGATTTATATTTCCATCTTTTGAAAGAAATTACCCTGATTAAGAATTATCTCGTTATTAAAATAATCAGCTTTTTGGATTAATGGTGTGAGTTAAGTGAATTGTGAAATTGAATTAATCTCATTGGGAAACTCTTTAGGTGTTAGTTGTTGTCTTCCGCTATGTAATCTGAATCTTTGATATCTTGTTGTATCTTATGTGGTGTAATTTTAAAAAAAAAATTTGCACTCTATTCTTGTATTATGGCTTAATCCCTTCGGGGTTTCCTGGTGGGGCATTACACCTATGGTAGCATAAGCTACCATCCCATGTTGTGGGGTTTACCCTTCCGCGTAGGGGGTAAGGCTTTATATATATATATATTAGAGAACCCCAATTTACTACACAATCTTAGACTGAGACAAAATAGACATAAATTACCATAATAACCATGATTTCCAATTTTTTTTTTTTTTGAATAACCAGTCCCGAAAAGTTAAAGTTGGGAAATTTCTCCAACAAAATTCCATATTTGAGAAAATGGAATCAATTTACACACATTCGTCCAACTAATTTGCCAAACACAAACTAATTCCATTGAAAATTTCTTTAAAAAAATGTACTGAGAACAACCACACCCATTTTCAGTATAAAAATCAATTTGGACAAACAAGAATTGATCTGGAAGTTGGAAATGAAAGAAAGGAGGATTAAACTTCAATATTTTACTACAACTCTTCCTTATTCCACAGCTTTATGACAGTTTCAAAAAAGCATACCCAGATTTCTTCTAAATCAAATCAATCTCTTCTAAACAAAAACCAAGGAGATGAACAAGAATCCAACCTCTATTAGCAATCCTAGAAATGATTTGATAAAGAGCCCAACCTCCAAGCTCAAGAATTTCTTCTCCCACAAATGCCCTAAAATTTTCCATTTCAGAAAACAATTCCCCCAAAATATTTTTCAAAACCTAGGTTAAAAGGAAAATATTTGACCAAAAATCCTTTTTTTGGTTCAAAATATATTTCTAATTAAAACCAACATTTCTATTTCAAAATTCCAAAGAGGCTAAGATATTTCTATTTTCAAATACTATTTAACATTTCCTTTCAAAATGCATATACTTAATTAATTCATCATTTAAAAATAACCATTTAACCAAACTTGCTACAAACATGAATTTAGCAATCAGATTATTGATTAATCACACAAAGGGGTCCTATTTAATTTAGTCCCTTTAATTTCTGAATGTGCAAAAACACAATTAATCTAATTAAATACTTATAATTTAATAATCATTTTTTACCAAATGCACAACACACAATCTAAGAAAACCAAACAATACAAGACCCACATACCCAACCAAAAGGGAAACTAACAGATGGCTGACAATGCTTATTTGAGCATGGCTAGGGTAAAACATAGGGTCTTAAGACTACCTAATCCAATTCTTTTGGACCAATAAACTCGAACCTACAAAGCCAGGTGGAGAAGATCCTCGTACCTATGCAGTACTGTACTTGCAATCTCCTGCATCAATGAGCCACACATGCATACATATGTATTTTCAATGAAAGTGTTAGCCTATGGTTAATAACACGAATCAAAAGAACAACTAATCATACCTAATAATTGATACGAAATCAACATTTACAGGTATACACATTAAGCATAATACCTGTCTATAACATTAAAACATGGTAAATCAGCCATCCAAGAAAGCCACTTAAATGTCAACCAAGGTGAAACCGGTATTAAAAATTTGATTAGGGTAGGGGTACTACACTTTTGGCTTCTAGTTTTCTTAGCTGCAGAGAGAATTTTTCAAATAGGTTTTTGTGATAAAAATAGAAGAATCTCCCTTTGGCTTCATAATTAGAGCTTTCCCAGAGCCAATTTCTTTTTGTTGGGTGGATACTACAATATCCCTCTCATACATTAGTCTACAAGTTTTCTTAGAGAAATCAAGGATTTAAGGCTCAAAATACTCCTTCGAATCTTAGAGCCATGAGTAATCTTGGTAGTCAAGTTAATTCTTGGCCAATGTCATTGAGAAAGAAAGAATATATCAAGAATAATTCCAAAATTTCTTTAAGATTTGTAATGTCCCTCCCTGACAAAAAGGTTCCATAGGCAAAGGTGTTGGCGTTGAACGTCAATGTTGTTTGAGCAGGATGTGTTGGAGGGCCTAGATATTGTTCCCAATCATGCTATTATTGGTACTAGAATGCCTCACCCTAGAGATATGATATTATTTCCTATTCCATGAGAAAATATTAACTATTACCCTTAACGTTCGAATGTTAAGGGCCCTGCGTTAAGGTGTAATAAGGCATTTGTTGCAATGGCGGTCGGATTTCTTGATTGGTGGCTACTGAGAGATGAACTAGATAATGATGACAAGGAGGATGAATTTCTAGATTTTTCTAGACTGAATGGTCTCCTTCCACCAAAGCTAGAATGCGAAGGCTGGGTTGTTGTTGGTAACAGAAATGCACTGCAAGGGGGTTGTGGTCGAGGGCATTTGACCATGCCAAGAAGGGGCCTAGGTCATTCAAGAGGTAGGGTACATATTCATGTTGAAGCTTCAACCTAGGGCTAAGTGAATTCCATGAACAACATATATGATATTTGTTTTTATTGAAAAGTTTTTAAATCTGATACTGAAAAATAATATTTTGTTGATACATTCAAACTTATTAGTTAGAAGTGTTTTGGTTAAAATATTAGAATTTCTAGATTTGAAGGTAGCCTCCTTTTCTATATTTTTGATCACCACTCTTTATTATTCTTCTTCAGTAGAAGAATTTGGTGTAGTTAAGGAGCCTGCCTCCAATTTTTGAACTATGTAAGCTAGAATATGTCAAGTAAATATTTTGAATTTTTATACAATTTCCTCTGGCTTGGTGGTTTACCAATCAAAAAAAAATCTTTTCACTATATTATTTAATAATCTTATTTATTTAAAAATTATAGAATATATTATATATGAATATTAATATTATAATAATGTGCTGGAGATATTAATCCCAACTACCCTAACCATGTTGTCAACTGCGTATCATCTAGTTTGAAAGCATATATATAATAGTAAAGACAAGTTCTTAATTTTGGAAGTATCTTCTAGCTACCTCTAGCATATTTCTACATGTGATGAAGTCTAGAAACATCTAAGACCTCCATAAAAAAAGGCACTTGTAATCAAATCAAAATGAATGAAAAATATGGATTGATGAATAAAAATTTGGCTTTCTTTCAGTCTTCTCTTTTTTTGTGTTTTGTTCTATCTCATTTCTAACAATGATATCAATGCTAATGGTAAACAAGGACTAGAGAGTAAGATGAATCTAAAGGAGTATTGTTGTTAATAAAAGCTACTTAGGAGCCACCCATGTTATAGGATATGTTGAAGCTGCTGAAAGAGATCATATTTTTAATGGGAGGTAGAGTTTGATTACCTACATGACAATTAGAAGATCCAATCTTGGAGGAATGTTCACTATGGAGATTGTTGGATCGGAGTTATTTTCTATATGTTTTTTATGGTAGTTTTAAGGAGCATTGATCCTTGGCCATTTTATAGCACAACATAAATCCTCTCTTACAACGACTGCATCTTCCTTTAATGATCCATAAGCTTGTCATTTATTTGGTTTTAATTATTATCTTTTTATAGGAAAGGGTGCTCTTGATTCGGATTTTGGTTTTAGTGCCTCAAATCATAATTTCATGTTGTTATTTGTTTCATTTTGTATTATTGTGTGAGGATTGAGAAACTGTGTGACTTGCATAAAAAGAGCTTTTTAATGGTTCGCTCTGCTTTGACATCTCTGTGTGATATTCTGAATTTGAAAGTTGAAGCCATAGAATCAAGTTGGAAAGATTAAGAAGGATTGGTTAAATAAAATCAAAGAGTGAGGATAATTGGTCTTGTCTAAATCATAGAAGTTGGCCTAATAAGGTAAATTGTTAAAACATTGTAAATTTAGTGGGAAGGCAAGGTAAATATAATCTCAATAGGAAAATTTGATATAGTAAAGAAAGAGAAAATGAATGATTTGGAAGAATAATTGAATGAAATAGGAAAAAATGCTCTTAAATGTTATCACTTTTAAAAGATAAACAATTAGGAAAATGTAAACTTTTGGATAAAAATTGTGAGCTTGAAAACAATTCAACCAAGTAAAAGAGAAAAATGAAGTTATAGAGAAATATTTAAATTTATTTGACAAAATTAAAAAGGAAAATCCAAATCTGAAAGAACACCTAGAGTTGATGAATAAAGGGAATGAATGTTTAAAATTGAAGTCATTTGTTTATGAAGACTCATGTGGGACAAAAGATTTACTTTGTTCTTTTGATCAAACGATTAATTTATGTGAAGCTGTTATTGGAAAAAAAACTGAGGTTGAGGGGTAGAATATGTCTAGAAATACAAAGTTTGCATATTGTGTTATTGGTAACAAAGCTTGTTTTAAGAACACTATTGGTTTCTAAGTCATGAATAAAATGGGTTATGAAGGTAAAGGATTGGGAAGGTATGGAAAAGGAATCAAAGTGCCCATTCATCCAATATAGAGGCCAAAATATGAGAGCCTTGGATATAGAAAATATGAAAATAGAGTTCAACATGATACATGTTTAAACAAATTAGTCCAAAGAAATAGAGAAAATTGTTGTTATATGGAGCCTAATCAGACTAGAGGTTAAAATATCCACACTTTTATCAGCTATATTTCCCCCCAAATTATTTAAAGGGGGTTTGGGGGCAACGCCCCAAGGTGGGGTCAAGTGGCAATGCCCCTTGCACTCTCCCTATCACAAAACAGGGCAGGGTCGGGGGGCAGCATCCCACATTCCCAAATGACTTATTATTTTATAATGGCATTGGTTGTTATTTTTCTAATGGCTGACATATTGTAACACTAATTTTGTAACTGACATATCTTTATAAAATGGCTAATGGTTTGGGTTTTCTATAAAATATTTTGTAGCATTTTGCAATTGTATTGAGTTGCAAGGGATTCCAAGTTGTAATCGATTCTATTAACTGGATAATAATAATGGACTCTCTGTTTGGTGGACGTAGCTCGAGTTTGGGTGAACCACATTAAAATTGTCTCCTCTTTGGTATTATTTCTATGGTTTTTTATTCATTTGTTTAATCTTCATCTGCATATAAATGATATCTTCTGCATGTAATTCCTAAGAAAAATTAGTGTTCTCATTGTAACAAAGAAGGTCACAAAAAATAAATGTATTAGGATTTGCATCCATTTAAAATTTGTGGTTTAAAAAATCATTCTAAAAATATGTGTTCGAAGAAAGAATGGAAGAATGAATCTATGGCAGGTTATATAAAAATGGACTGTGGATGTACCTAAGGATCTAGTTGGAAAAAGCTTATAAGTGTGTTCAAAAGGTTGTACAGATGTTCATGTGTGAAGACTAATTGAGATAATTGAATAACCATTCTTTTAATTAATTAAAATATATGAAATTCATTATCATTAGAGGTAAACTATTTTGAATGATGAAGAGACATACTATTGAAAATTCCCAAATAATACTTAATATTTATTCTATACATAAAATTTCTAATTAATTTTTTACTTAAAAAAGTCATTTTATTAACTTAATTATTATTATGAAGAATTGATTTAGTCTACTTTAGAACTATTTATTTTAGTTTAAATGAATTTTGACTACTATATTTTTTAATTTATATACCAACTATAGTGTAAAGTATTTTTCTACTAATTATTTAAATTTTTATTGTTTTAAATAAAATATATATTTTTACATCTTGCAATTGTTCATAATACTTCAATATAACCTTTATCATTTATAAATTCTACTCCAATGTGCACCTTGAACTTTAATATATAAGTTATCCCATGTTTGAAAAATATTATTTTTCATGTTAATGATTATTTTTACTTTATCATAGATTTATATATGAGATCATATGCACATCAAATCTAGGGAGAGTATAATGGTGAAAAATATATAAATATGTGATTTCATCTTATGTTTTGGTCTAAAATAAATAAGATTATCAATGGAATAACATATTTTCAATTAGCATGTTCTTAAATAAATTTGCTTATGAAATTGCACTTTTCTAATCCAAAATGTAATATACACCAAACTAATACTTTCAATATTAGTTATGTTTGATAAAAACATCAAATAATGTTTTTACTTAGAAATGTTATTTTAGTAACTGAATTATTATTATTATTAATTATTTTATTTTGGTATTTTAATGGGCCTATTTGGGTTAATTTGGAGGATGATCAAGAAAAGATGGTGGAATGGACTAAACTAGGGAAGGTTGGTATAAAATAAACTTTGAGGGGACCTCAAAAGGCAACCCTAGACCATCAAGGGCTAGACTTGTGGCAAGAAATAGGGAGGGAAATGTTATAGTCTTTGGTGCCTTGAAACTTGTAGAAGGAACATATGTTGAAGTTGAGGCCTAGGTGACTATTGAAGCTTTGAAAAAGGGAGAAAAAATGGGCCTTTAAAAAAATTACCTAGAGAGGGATTCATTTATTATCATAAATGTATTAAAGAAAGATGAAATAAATGCATGGGAATTGTACAAGTTCATATCCATTGACAAGTAGATTTTAGTAACCTTTAAAGATTTTGAAATTGGACATGTGATGTGAGTGAGAAATGATGTGGCAAACATACTCTCTAAATGGACAGTGCATTTTGATGATGTGAAGGAGTGTTCGATGGAAGATCTTTTTAATCTAGATCTAGATGTGTGAGTTGAGGTGGAACACCATAATTTCAAAAGGCCATTAATGGAAAGAAGTTGCAAAGACTAGATGTGATAGGAGTTAAATTAGTATTAAAACTTGCAAATGGTGTTTGGGAGCCCACATTTGAAGATGGGTGGTGAATGTAAGTCAAGATGGAAGCTACCTTTTCTTTAGTTACACTACAAAATAAGTTACTATTTATGGGTAAAATTAGTGATAAAGGAATGCAGACCCTCTTTAAATTTGATGATGACACTTTCTTGCATATTATGGAGGTACTTCATGCTGATAAATCATAGATATCAGATGAATGTTGATATCATCTCAATGGTGGTAGAATGGGGTTTATATGTAGGATGAAAGGAAGATGTACAAAATGGGTTTTAAAGGGGTGTGTGGCAAAATATGGATTGTATAGAATTAATTTGTATTGGAGAGGGCTACTACAAGGGTGGGCTTCTTGTTGACAGAGGAAAACAAAAGCATGGATGGTACTCCAAAATAATTCATGCCTTGTATTTGGTGGGAAAAGGGGATGGATAAAAATGAATGTGAGGGAGAATCTTTCATTGGATGGGATTGTTTGATTCATTTCATGTGTGTGAAGGAGAAATAGCAATCCAGGGGAAAGAAAAATATTGGGACAAAGGAGGATCCAAGTGTGAGAATTGAGTAGAAGAAGTACCAAGTAAATGGACCCTTCAAAGTCATGAGAAAATACTAGTTTATATAATGACAATGTTTTTTATTCAACAGTTTTAGTATTTTAGTATGGCCTTTATGGTTACAAATATTATAGTTTTAGTGTCATAAAATTGCAACCCCTTCAATTTTAACCACATTTGGGGTCCTCACCTTGGGGGAGATATCTCCTTCCTTAACTGGGACCTATCTCTGCATATCTAACCCTAATCTCTTACTCCTCCATGTCTTGTATTTGCTTTAGACCCTGTCTAGGACAAAAAGTAGGGCAGGACAGGGGCATGGCGCCCTTTTCCCCCACAGGAAAGTGGTGTGGCACCCATGTACCCCTATGACAAGGGTGTGGCACCCCTATCCCCACCTCCTAGGGTGACCCTATGTTAGGTTTTCCCGATCCCCTATGCATAATTTTTCTTCGGGGATTTTCAACTCCCCTTTGTCGGCCTTTGATGGTTTAAAATTAATCATTGAGGAATGTATAAAATGGAATTCAATACCCTCATTCATGGATGGATGGATTGTACATAGACAGATGATAGATGATAAGAGATAGAGAGCATAAGGAGAAGATACAAGATTTTAAGGTCATCGTCAAGCATTCAAGTCTTCTTCATTCATCCATGGGAGTAACATTAAAACATTCATTTACAAGCATGTGTGTGTGTTAGGTTTTTGTCATGTTGCATTCCATTTCATACAACATTTGCAGTTCTATTCAAGAAACAAAGAAATTATCATGGACAAGTATACCTTCCTATTGTTTACATTCAATCATTTGCAATTAATTTTATTTCTAGGTTGATTCCTCAACTAGGGTTTGACTAAGGAAAACCCCTATCCACAACCCCCTTTTCTCCTCTTTCTGTGTGTAAGTTGCCAGTATGTAATTGTAATTTTAGGTCTGGGCTTCATTTCCAAAGATGGAAGAATCGTTTTCATTTCACAGATTTTATGGCGGACCATGTACATTCGCGCCATGGTCTAGATGACTTTTCTCCAAATTTGGAGGGCAGATTTGCATTAGTTTAATTAGCTCAGATCCCAAGTTACAACGCAATCCCGAATTGGTAGCACCTCATTTCACTCATTTCCTCTCTCTTTTCTACATAGTCAACAAGACAACTTTCTCATTTACAAAAGAGGGTAAATCATACTTCTACCACTTAAGATCAACTCAGAATTCACATCCATGTTTTCCACAGATTTGGATCTAGTGAATTCAGCCCCTCTTTTGAATGTAAAGTCCTTCCCAAGTGAAAATCATCCTAGTGGCTTCCTTTCTCTCTCCTAGATGGGGAGTCACTAGGATCCAATTTTCCACTTTACATTTTGGTGAACCTGACGTCTTACACATTAATTCTAATTTCTCATTCTTAGATCTGATTAATTGCAATTTGAATTTGAATTTTCATTTTCAATTTTGATCCATTTTAATTGCATAAAAACCCTAATTTTTCATTTTGAGAAAATTAACCTTGTGAGGTGTAAAATTTTAATTTCTTGTTCCATATTTGATTTCTATTTTAAAAGTACAATTCAAATCTTCTTCTCTATTCTCAAATTAAGTGGTTAAATCATAAAACCCTAATTTTAAGATCTTTCTATTTTCGGCCTTTGACTATAAATTTTATCTATCTAGACATTTCCAAATCAACTATTATTTTGGATTCTACAATAATATCATAATATCTATCATCCCTGAAAAAATTCAAAAAAAGTTGGTCCAACCATGTACATTTTCGCCATGGTCCTCAACTTTTTTCCCAAAATTTTGGGAGATGGAATTGATTATATTTTTCTACTTAGATCTAGAAAATCAATGTACTTTATCAATTTTAACACTCTCTAAAGTTAAACACAAATTTAAATTTCATCAAATTCATATCTTAAAATTGTTTTTCATTAAAAGGTCCTCCTTTTAGATCAGCTTTTCTAGCAAATTCATATTTCATTTACGAGGATTTTAATGGAAATTAATAAATTAGATTTACTTGCTCTTTCACATGTGATTACATTAATTTTTGCATATATTTATCATTTTTTGGATAAGAGTTTCTTCTATTTTCTATTTCTTCTCTCTCTTCATAGCACTTGCTCATATTGTGTTGTTAGGATTTCCAAATTATTAGATCTCAAAGCTTTCGTGTATCATTTATGTTGCGTTATGGTGATATTGTTAAAAAAATGCATTTCCTACTTTAATCGGCTTAAAGCATTTGTAGATCCTAAACCTTGTATCTCTCCTCAAGTATCTTGTCTAAGTGAAATGAGATCTAATGCTTTACCCAATGATCCTTCTATAAGAGAGAAATAATTGGAAAGTAATATGGATCAATCTTCTTCTGCAGACACCCTTGAGCAAGGAGGGAAATATGACAACATCAACATCCTTGCATCTTTAGATCATCCTTATTCTCCTAGGACCTATCCTCAACATCAAAGTCTATGTAGAGAGGAATATGTCACACATTTTATTCATGACCTTTCTCCCTACATAGAAATCTCTAAACATGAGCTTTTAGATGATGAAGATGTTCTTCCCCAATCTTCCAAAAAGGAAAATAGATTCTCATTTCACATGATACTCCTTCTTCATCTACAAATCCTTTTCTACCTCCTTACACATTATATTTCAAATAAAATCATGATCATATTCCTCCATCTAGTCAGTTGCAACATGCTTATAGTCTTGGCTTTCATATAATTGTAAAAAAAGGTTTTAAAGGACAAAGAATTGGGAAACTTGGGCATGGCATTCATGTCCCTATCAACCCTCCTACACAAACTACTACAAGAGGCCTAGGAAGTGGTACCCCTCTTTCTATGGAAAAATTCCTTAGACTTAAAAACTTTAAAGATAACCTTCAAAACAAACAAATCAAGAGAGCCTGCAAGAATGTTTCTTCTTGAAAGAGTTATTTTTTTTCATTTAATCATACACATGACCACAATGTTGATGATTGCCCCAATTTTCAAAAATCTATTCAAGATGGCATAGATAATGGAAAAATGAGAATTGTGGATAATGAAACTCCTTCTTCTAACAAACCTTCTTCTTTAGAGGAAAATGATATTTACCATCCTGACAGATTAGCTACAAGAATCTATTGGAGGTTGAAATATGACAAGAACATTTCCTTTCCTGCTCAAAAGAAAAACAAAAAGCTTAAGCAAGAGAAAGGTATTGAATATTGAATTTTTCATGATTTATACTCACATTTTATTGGAAAATGTTATGCATTTAATAAATTTGTTCAACTCTAATATGATCTTGTACAAATTTGTCTCACAAAAGATCTAGCTGCATTTCTTGGTAAAAACATCATGCCTTAACATTTCCTTTCCCTTCATTTTTCTCTTCATGCTATGGCATAATTAGCCCATTTACCGAGGGCTCTTTATCATTAGTGGTGGTATTGTTTCACTTTCATATACTTTGGGGCAGCAACATGAAGTCCATTTTTATTCTTCTTTCTATGCATTTAACTCTATCTTTATGCCTTATTCAATATTAGATCTCTTTTCTTGCTTGGTGTTATCCTTATATGAGTATATATTTTTTCTTTGGTTTCACTCTTTTATTGGAGAGGGGCATCTTTAATGAGTACTGCACTTCTTCTCTTTCCTTCATTCTCTTGGAAGTCTTACCTCTTCTATGGTTTTGATTATTCACAAGTGTTATATGTCCCTTAGAAGGGAATTATCTTTTGAGAAGTATGTATCCCTTCCTTGAAAGGATTTGTTTCACTAGGATGACATATCACTTGAAACTAATCACCATCAAAAAATGTGTAATATTTCTCCTTGTTCTCCTCACTTGGGGGGCAAGGATTTTTGCTCCTTTCCCTTGTATCATTAATTCCTTTAGGGGCTTCATTTTTCATATGTGATTATCATTTCTTACAATGGTATGATTTTATTATTAATCCCCCTTGAGGAATGTATGCTTCTCTTTCTCTCTTTCTTTCAAAGATTACCACTTCTTGAGACATGTATTTTGCATTTACTAATGTTTGTTCTTGCATGCATTCATGTAAGTTCATTGCACATTTGGTTATGTTTAATCTCTCTCTAGTAGATTGTGGAAGCTCTTCTCATTGTCCCTTAACTTTGGGGGGAAATGATCCTTTTCTTTAGGGATCCACTTTTTCCTATTAAGTGGATGGTGTGAGTTTTATTACTTGATGTCATTCCTTGTATAGAATTGTTGGTTATTGACTTAAGGATTTTGTATTATACAATAAGTGTTAATCCTTGACTATGACCTCTTTTTACACTTGGTTATGTACATCTATGATATATCCAACTATCCCTCTGGGGGCTAAACGTGAGTCATCCCTCATCAAGAATCCTTCTCACCTAGAAATAGGAGGAAGGATTGCACTCTTTTTTTTTTTTTTCTTGTTCTAGATGATGTTATATTTGTCTAAGACAACTCCTCTTGGGGATAGATGTCATTTTGAAAAAATATCTCTTCTCCTCCAAGGATGACCTTTACACTTACAACAAGGTATCTCTTTTCAACTATCTTATCCTTGCTTGAAGAGTATTCTCTCTCTTGCTTGGATTTATGACATTGTTGCATAGCCGATATCTTATTTGTGATGAAGGTAGGTATCCTTGTTGTAATTTCCTTAAGATATCAACATTAGACTATGTTGACATCTTAAGGGGGGGGCACGAACACTGCTCCTTTGTATTATACTTCTCTCATGCATTGAACAATGGGAAATTCTTGTAACCAAAGGGAAAGCTCTTAGAGAAAGATGTCGTCACTTTTTGTATAGTGGGTCATTCTAAGAACTAGAGCACGGTCTCTTATAGCGAGATGACACCACTTTACTCTTATGCGGCGTGATTATTCTTGGAAGCAGAGCATGGTCTCTTAGAGCTAGATATCACACCTTTCTTGACACTTGTACTATACATTATATAGGTTGTAGCATACTCGGTCATAGACTCCTATGAGGACCTTTGAACCTCACTTGCACACACATGAATGAGGTTGAGTGGAACTAACAGAGTTCTCACTCTCGCTCTTTACATGGAGCACCTAGGAAAGCTCTACGGGTGAGATTTTCCATGTCATTCTCTCCATGGATCATCTTTTTTTAGGGGTGAGACATCCATGGTTTCTTTCTTCTTCATCTTTCTTCTCATGGATCACCAGTTTGTATGCATTTTCTCTCTCTTCTTCCTCTCAGGAAGTCATAGTTTTACAATTGATAGTTCATGGATGATGTGAACTTTTCTATTTTAAGTGATCACCTATGTTTATATAATGGAATTGGTCTTTGTGTCTTCATTAGTTGTTGAGACATCTAAGTTGGAGATCTCTTCAGCTAGTCAATTTGTGTGTCTTTTTGAACTTTGGTGTGTCTTGTACCTTTTGTTTGTGTGTTCTCTTCCATATGTTGGCATGAGTTAAGAACCTAAGATTGGGGGATTTTTTCTCTTCAATATCAATAGTGTTTTATACTCCTTATAATTTTTCTCCGCATCTCTCATCTTGATCTATCTTTTCTTCTACTTTACTTATAGTAGTAGTGTCGTAAAGTGGTGGCTAAATATAGTGTCATAAAATTGAGACCCCTAAAATTTTAATCACATTCGGGGTACTCACCTTGGGGATGGCATCTCCTTCCTTAACCAGGGCCTATATGTACATTTTCAACCCTTCTCTCTTCCTCTTCCATGTCTTGTATCTACTTTAGACCCTATCTGGGCCCCAAAATAGGGTAGGACAGGAGTGTGGTTCCCCTCTCCCCTAATAGGATAGTGGTGTGGCACCACTATCCCCCCAGGACAAGGATGTGGTGCCCGTATCCCCACCTCCTAGGGTGGCCCTATGTTAGGTCTATTTGATCCCCTATGCACAATTTGTCTTTGGAGTTTTGTAACTCCCCTTTGTCGGCCTTAGGTTGTTGAAAATTAATCCTTGGGGAATGTATAAAAAGGAATTCAATAGCCTCATTCAAGGATGGTTGGATATTTCATAGACAGATGGCAGATGATAAGAGACGGTGAGTATAAGGAGAAGATACAAGATTTCAAGGTCATCATCAAGCATTCAAGCATTCAATTCTTCTTCATTCATCCATGGGAGAAACATTAAAACATTTATTTGCAAGCATGTGTGTGTGTTAGGTTTTTGTCATGTTACATTCCATTTCATACAATATTTGTGGTTATATTCAAGAAGCAAAGAAATTATCGTCAACAAGTTGCAGATCTACAAGGTATACTTTCCCATTGTTTATATTCAAGCATTTCTAATTACTTTCTTTCTAGGTTGATTCCTCAACTTGGGTTTGACTAAGGCAAACCCCTATCCACAACCCCCTTTTCTCTTCTTTTTGTGTGTATTTTGTAGGTGCATAGCTATAATTGGAGGTTTGGACTTCATTTGTAGAGACGGAAAAACCCTTTTCATTTCGAGGATTTTGAGGCAGACTATGTACATTACTGCCACGGTCTCGATGACTTTTCTCCAAATTTGTAGGGAAGATCTACATCAGTTTAATTAGCTCAGAACCAAAGTTATAGCATGATCGCGAACTAGTAGCACCTCATTTCACTCATTTCTTCTCTCTTTTCTATATAGTCAACAAGTCAACTTTCTCATTTATATAAGAGGGTAAATCATACTTATACCACTTGTGATCCACTCAAAATTCACATCCTTGTTCTCCTCAGATTTGGTTCTAGTGCACTCAACCCCTCTTTTGAATATATAAAGTTCATCCCAAGTGAAAATCATCCTAGTGGCTTCCTTTCTCTCTCCTAGGTGGGGAATCACTAGGATTCAATTTGCCACTTTACAATAGTATATATATGGATGGATAAGGAAGACATCTTCATATAGGGGGTAGCATTTGATGCAAGGCTTAGTCCGTATGGGTCTTTAAAACAAACACTAGCCAAATTGGGCCCTTGAAAACTACTAGCATCCAACCTATCCTTAAGAGAATAAAAAAACATAGGGTTTTTCTAGGCCCTCTCAATCTTGAGAGTGGGTTTTACAAGGCTCCCACAACAAGAAACAATGTGTTTTTAATAGGCTCCTAGAACTTTGATCTTGAGAATGAGTAGAGTTGAGCACAAAGTGATCTCCAAGATCACCATCTCAATAGATGATAAAGGAGAGAAACCAAATATAATACTATTCTCTATTCCCATACATCCAAGAAATAGGGTACCATCAGCCTCCCTAAGGAGAACTTTGAAAAACATACCCTCCACTCTCTCCACCTCAATAGGAGTAAGAGGAGATAAATCCATAGAAAGGTTAATCTTAGTCCCTAGACAACCAAGATATAACACATCATCCACTCCCTGACAATATGTCCAAGCATCAACCGCAGCAAAGATCTTCACCTCAATAGAAGATATGTCATCTCCAGTACCATCCATCTTCACCTATAAATAAGATAGAGCCACTTCTATAGGAAAAAATAGAGAAAACTAAAAATGCTAAGGAAGAAATCAAAAAATAAATGGAAAGCCAGCAAAAGGGCCAATAAAGATAGAAACATTTAAAATAACCCACAGAGAAAGAACATCAAATAACATGAGAGAGACTAAACCACTCAACCATCCCATAAAAGAGAAGAATCTACAAGGAATGAAGATGTGCTAGAGGCAAGAAAAAACCACATACTCTGAGAACAGATCAAAAGAAATGGAAATAAAACCAAGATTTTAAATCTACCAAAATTCCACCTCAAGAGTGACCTCTAAAATAGAAGAAAAGGCACCACAAAAACATAGAGAATCTACAACCTCAACACTACACAACACATCTTATGTAGCCAACCCTGTCACCACCTCAAAATGAAAAAGGACCACCACCAAAGAAAGGCTAGAATACAAATCAACATTAGTAACTAAAAATAGGAAAGACTGCACCCATCAGAGACTGCAAACGACAAAGCTCACCCCCATCCCATCGATCCCCCTAGCCAAATACACCAGTCACAACACATACGCTAAAAGGGTAAAGAAAACCCATTCTCATAATAATCATCATCTTATTCATCTTCCCTATCTTCAGCCTCCCCTAAAACCCTCGTTCCCGCCTTCGCTCCTGCCCTCACTCCCGCCCTCCTCATTTCAAACTAACTTTATATGTTTATGTTAATTTTTGGTATAATTTAATAATTTTACTTTTATTAATATACCAACTATATTGTGAAATACCTATCCACTAATTATTTATTTTCTAATTTTTTCAAATAATAGATAAATTTATAAATCTTGAAATTGTTCACTATACTGTAATATAACCTTTATCATTCATAAATTCTAGTTCCCTATCCCCCTTGAACTCTAATATATAAGTTACCCCATGTTTCAAAAATATTGTTTTCCATGTTAGTAACTCTTTTTTACTTTTCCATGCATTTATAAATTAGATTATAGACACATCAGATTAAGAAGAATGTAATGGTAAAGATTATATAAATATGTGATTTTATTTTATGTTTTCATCTAAAACAAATTAGAACGTCATGTAATAACATATTTTTAAGTATCATGTTCTCACATGAATTTGTCTATTGAATAACCCTTTTCCAATCCAAACATCACCCATTTAAAAAGATTTTATTGTGAATTTTCTAATTTAATTCTTTTATTTATTATATTTCTCTTCTAATTGACTCAAAAAATTTACATCTTATGGTTTGATTTCATCGATCCACTACCTAAAACCAGTTAGGTTGCAATATTTAGTACGATAAACTTTATAAATTATATAATAATTTTAATATAGATCATAAAAGACATATATATAATAGCATTCAAAATTAGAACATATAAGAAATTACATCTATGAAAAATAATAATTTAATAATTTCAATAATTAATTTTTAATAAGTTTTTAAACAAAACATAATTAAAATTTATTAATATTTTTAAATTTAAATGATTTTAATTTCTATAAAATTCATTTATCATTAAATTTTTTATTTTTACTTAACTATTACTAATGAATGAAAAATCAAATTAAAACATAACCATTATTAAAATATAACCTAAACTTAACCCTAAATAAAATAACATGATCAAAATATAAAATAATAAAATCTTTGATTCTCTCTAAATCCTTGATATATCTCTAGTTAATGTACAATAATATAATAATCCTAAGGTTTATCTATATTACTGTAATCTTAACCTAACCTTAAATCTAACAATATCTCTAATTGATCCTTAATATAATAATAATTTTTTTAAATGAAATTAAAATCAAATTACAATACATACATGTATACAATGTTTAATTCAACTAATTAAAATAAAACCTAAACAATTTAAATTTTTTAAATATGATAATTCAATCTAATAATTTTAAAAATATATTAAAAATAATTAAAGTATTATATTGATCGAGTTTATATACAATGTCTTCTATTAGAGTAAAATAGGTTTTGTAGGGACCCAGAATCCAAAGAAAAAAAAACCAGTCTTCAAGGACAAACTAGACACCAAGCTATAGCGGGCCAATAGTAGCGTAAACAAAAAAAAAAGGGTCAAATGAACCAGAGACTACACAATATTATTCATTATTTGACTATCAAGTAACATTATTTTCAATAACAATCCTATTAATTTTAGCTAAATCTTTCATAATACTAGTATTCACTTGCGTACCTTTATCCCTACTACATGTAGAAGCTGATGGTCCCAGAGTGGCTTGAGAGTCACCTTCCCAAATAGGCACTTTCTCCTTACCCTTTCCACAAATAAAAATGGAGCGGGATCTTGCATGAGTAGCCAAGAAGGAGACATTGAGGGATTGGTATTTTTCATTAGGTCTCCAAAGAGCCTCTGTGTTGTTTGTCATTGCTATCATATTAACAACAATAACTGCTATTAGCTTCTCATTAATCTTACCCATTTCCATCTCTAGATTCATTTGTTTTCTTCATAATCAATCCTCATATCCATCACCAACTTCTTACTAAAGTCAAACAAGTTCTGCATATTATCCAAGGGGGTGTTCAAAGTGCTTTCTCTAGTAGTTAGGTCAATAATTCTGCATTTTAACTCAAAAATATCCACAACTACCCATTTGAATAATTTTTTTTGTCCATTCATAGATTTCTTCACTTCTTTTTCCCCATCCCTTGCATCCGCTACCTAGGATCCCATGTCCTCATTCATTGGGGTGCCCTTTTCAACTTCAATTTAGATTTCTAATCAGAAGTCCATATCTTGTTGTTTATCATCAAGCCCTAGTGAGATACAATTATCCATATTTCCCTTTAATTTCTTCCTCTTAGCATCCCCTTTTCAAACCCATCATAGAACCCAACTCAAATTTCTTGTTTTAACCAACAAAGCATAGGGGCACAAGTCCATTTCCTTTCTTAGCGAAGTCATGGCTTAGGGACTTAGGGACAAACTCAACAAATGGGATATAATTAGAGTCTTCCTTTTCTAAGATTTATTTATCAATATCATGTATCCCTTTCCCTTAGTAGAGGCCTTATTAGGGTTTTTATAAGTACCTAGCTGGAAATCCTCTTCATCAAAGGATTTAAACTCTATGGACTCATTAGTGTAATGCCAATGGACATTCATAGTATAGTGGATATTGTTATTTTTGGAAGTCAAGAGGTGCAGCCTAATCTCAAGAGGTTTAGAATGCCCAATAATCATAAGAATTAATCCCTTATGAAGATCTAGGGAGACCCTCTTTTTCAAATGATAATTAACACTATTGGTCAAAGAGGAAAGTAGGTAAAAGGAAATAAAAATAGATCTATCATGCCTGAAATGATTTAAAATGTTACAATGATTACTTCGGAAACACTTTCTCATAGAGACTTGAGATCCTCCTAGTTGTATCCACCATCTTTTGTGTAATGAACTTTAGTCCTCTTGTTCTTCTAGAAGAAAATCTCAAGAGCTTTCTCCATTGCATTCCTATCCCTACAAAATTTCCTCCCAACCATGAGCATCTAAGTAACCTCCATAATGAGGGTTTCATCCACCATAATTATCATCTAAAAACCTATAAAGTGTCATTCTTCCAGCTCTTGATGAAGAGCCAAGTAGTCCTAGGGTCATGGAGATGAAGTTTTTCAATGTAGGGAGTAATGCCTCCACCCAGAACTTCATCCCACACCTCCATCTGCTTCCTCCTTTTCTCATAGGAAGTGGGTTCCAATCTATTTTGATCACCACCCATCTTGGGCCCATAATATAATCTATGAGAACCCTATAGAGGGCCACTGGACTCCAAATTATATGAAAAAGGAAAAGAAAATATTTTGGACTTTCCAAGAAAACAAAACTTTCTTTTCCCGATAATGTAATGATAGGGACACCTCGTCCCTTCCTTCCACTTATACAAAATGTACAACATAAGAAAAAGTTGGACAACCGCCAAATCAAATGATCTTCCATCATCACAATGAGTTTTTAAATCTCTACGGGGATAATATCATGGGACTCCCACCACTTAACACTAATTTTCTTAACTCCAAGATTGTTTAGTCCATTGACTACTTTATGACCTTCTTGAAAGACACGGAGATTTTAAAATTTTCAAGGGATCTTAGGATTCCTAATGTATTTTCAATTAAATCTTTTATAGTCTATCTAGGGATTTGTAGACCAAGAAGGAAGTGAACAATGTTGAGGAACTTTCTAGCCATATTTTCCTATAGTTCTCCCTCATAGCCAAGTTTATACCAATGTAGGTAGCCATAGACTCAACATAGTGGTTTGTTTAGGTTCCCAAAGGTAGTTCCACAATTGAGACAAACCTACCATTGTGATCACGAGCCATGACCAAACAAATACTTTAGATATAATGTTATAGTTACTATGTAGGGGAAAAAGTAAGACAAGTATGGAAACTCTAATCCCACTCTCATACACACTCATGGAATACGGAAGATCCTAGGGAGGTAATGCACTTCAACTACTTATGGGAAAGAGAGAGTCATGGATTACCTCTTAGGTTTTCTATTCCTTTGTTGTAAATGAGAGAAAGGAATGATGCAAAATTGTAATCTAATATAGAATACAAGTAAGCAAGTAAACCCTAATCTGAGAATGTAGATCAAATGATAACTGATATACTGCTAAAAAGTACATATTAGAAGGAAAAATCAGAGGTGCACCTATGTCTGAAATATGAGCAGAAATGTTTGGGATGAGGGTGCCAATACCACTGTCCTGCTTCTATAATTTGGGAGCCTGCAAGAGACTATTATGCCAAATCCTATTGACCGAGGGCAAGAACATAGTGCCATGCCGGTGTACTGGGAAGGACTAGGGTGCCATGCCCCTATCCTTAGAGTTTTTGTTGAGATCTACAACCAAGAACTATCCCTGTGTTCTCTTCTAGTCCTGAAACTTTCAGCTACACTCAGATCTGAACCTATACCTGAAGCTGAAAACAAGGCTTGGGGTGGATATATATGATTTTGCCTTAGTCAAACCCTTATTTTGGTGATTTCCACTGCCACACATAATTAATAATGTACTGAAAATGTGTGTCCAAGAACCTTGTGTACATGCAAGATTCTAAAATGAAAGCAAACAATCTAGAGCAACCCTAAAGAGTAAACCCTAAGTGCTTATAATTGACAAAGTAAATACTCTAAATTCACAATCCAAAGTGATCTAAAGCATGAATATGAATCAAAATGAAACTTATGCAAAGACATGTAAAAACCATGAAACCATACCCAACCCTAAGGGAGCAGTACAAGCCAATCATCAGTTGGTGATCTCCTATTGTTCTTCTACATCTTCAAAATCCCTGAATTGATAAAATGATGCTTGATGTGTGTTTTCCAAATTAATTTTTGAATGTTGTTAAAGAATTTAAAGATCTACTCTTTCACAGCAAAGAAGGCCCTTATGCTCCAAAAAATTTCTCTTAGATTCTTAGAAAAAAACCCTTCAAATGAAGAAAGAGAGCTCTTAAGTATGAAACCATAGATCTTAATTTCATGTTTAGGGTGACCTGGGATTTGAAATTCCCACTGATATTTTTGGGTTAAGTATTATTATATATTAGGATTACGCTCCTAAAATTTCAGGGAAAAAGTCGAGGACCATGTGCATTCCCGTCATGGTCCAACCAAATTTTCTTCAAATTTTTGGGGTCGTTAGGTTTGATGATATTAGAGTGCAACCCAAAGTTACAGCTTATTTCAAGATGTTTTGATATGCAAAATCTAGCCAAAACGGTCAAAATAAGACATAACTAGGGTTTGTGATTAAATGATTCATTGGAGGAATAAGATGAAAAGGGGCACGCTTAGGGTAAAGGACTCAACTTAATAAAATATAAAGTGATGAAACATGACTTTAGATTTAATTAAATTAATTAATTAAATTCTTAAAGGGGAATTAGAAATACAAGATGAAAGACACACTAAGGTGAGTGCTAACCTACGTGTGAAATTGTACCACCCTAGCAAGGGTGTACAATTTACAACACTACAATTACAAATTAAACTGATTTTATTCTTTTTAGTTTTTAAGTTGAGAATGCGAAGCTTTTTTTGTGGTTGCATTTTATTATTCACTTTAATGAATAGTTTTAATAACCTTTTTGTTAGATTTTTGGAGAGATTGTTGAGTGTATGTTGCAAATATGTGCTTTAGAGACATCTGAGAGATGTCTTGTCATTAATGTCAAAATATTTCTCTATCTATGGCAGTGATGAAGTGATATTAGTGAGTTGTTTTATTCAGCATGTTGATAATCAAATTTTTTTGATTAAAGGGTTTATAGATGATTGAGTGCAATTTTCCTCAGTTACCATGAAGATTTGAGTGAGTTATGATTATCTATGTTGTGGTAGGTTTTTCTATTGTCTAGTGGTGCTAGAGTGGCAACATATTTATTTGCATTGCTCTGCATTATAATATCTTGATCTATGGATTTGGAGGACTATTTTGGATGTTAATATGTGTCTTCAATTTAGGTTGTTCATGGTTTAGAGCTTCACAAGTTATTTTTCTAGGTTGACAATCATTGCAGTCAGTGTTCTTGAAGTTTGACATGATGATTATTTGATTCTAGTAATCTAAGCTAATATGGATGTTGTTGTGGTAATTCATGATGCTTGTGGATGTTTCTACATCATATGTCTTTTGTGTTGCTGGTTTGAGTTGATTTTTGTGCACATAATTGATGATTTTGTCCAATATGGTGGTGTTATTCATTATTTTGGCTAACCAAAAGCTTACAGTGTGTGGCAGATGTTTGATATATAATTCTTGGAGATGTTTCACATTCAACTCATGTGATATGGGTCCATGCTATGTATTAACCATTTCTTGGTCTACATGTGATTTCGTAGTGTGTGTGTTTATACTTTTGTAATTAGGTGATGAGTGTTGAGACCACCTTGTTGATCATGCCAAGGTTGATGTCATGTATAAATAAATGTAATATCTTTGGAATTGAGTGTGAGTGTGTACAGATGAGAATAAAAAATGTATATGAGCGAATAATGTATAAATATTTCAGAAGTAGAGAAGAAGAGTGAGAAGAAGTTGTTATGTGCTTAACCGGAACTACAACTAGGCATTAGGAGATGCTATTATATCAGCTCATGATCTTCTAGATGTCATCTAAATTTATTGGTAAGATAGTGAGTCTTCCCTAGGTTGTAGCCATTTCTTGTTTTTGAGAAGTGAGCTCTAATAAGTGTGCTTGAATGCATGTGAATTCCTCATTATAATATTTCATATACTTCTAATAGAGTATCATCATATTCTGGGTAGGTTCCCACCATTTTTTCCCCTTAACTGGGTTTCCCACGTCAAAAATATTAATGTTATGTGTGTTCATGTTGTGTTGTTGATTCATGCTTTCATGCTTAATAATAAGATTTGAGAATAAGTTTTGTGTTGTTGATTCATTCTTTCATGTTATGTTGTTGACTCACATAGGATTGATTGATAGAAAGCAAGATAATAATAATGCAAATGGAAAAGATGGGTTCAACACTAAATTTGTAGATTAGTAGATCTAGTTTAAATGAGAGAGGGGGTTGAATTTTTATAGATGCTCTCTAGGTGAGTCCACGTTGTGGGATCAATATGGGATAAATAATAAGGCTTGAAATTTTAATCCCACTTGCATAAGGTGGATGCAAATGGGTAAAGGAGGAATCATAAATGAGTCATGTAGATGCTTATGCATATGTTATAATAATATGGATATATTAAATAAAATAATAGACAATAAATGATAATAATATTAATGAATGGTAAATGATAGAATATTAACATTATTAAATGGATAAATGATAAAATAAGAAAAATATTAATCATAATATTAATAATGAATAAATGATGAATATTAATAGTGGATAATACATGAAGAATAAAGTGGATCCACCCGAGCTTAAGATAACAAATTTGATGTGACTACAAGTGTAATTTGTGTAAGTTTCTAAAATAAATGATTCATCACCCCCCCTTGTCCAAGTTTTCTATCCGCAATCAGAGCTATTTCATCAATTGGTATCAGAGGAGGTTCCTCTGGAGAAGCTTAACCGCTTGAGCTGATATGTGATGACATCTTACAAGAAAGACAGTCTGAGATTTGATGGTACTGACACTCTCTCTTTGAAAGAGCCACATGGAGTTATTGGCAATATGAAGAAATTGATTATGTGTTGCATTGATTTTTTGTCATTGATGTCAACACTAGCTATTATGATTGGTTACCGCCAGATAGATTTTGGTTACCAATAGAAGAACTATTGTTACCAACAAAACAAACTATCAGTTGGACACTACTGACATGTTTGAATCAATGGAATATGTTTGGTCTGATGTGTTGCATGTTTCTGGAGTATGTTTTGGTCAGTTGGTATTGACTTGATGATAGTATGCTATCATACATTCTATTAAGTCTATACTGATAAGGGTTTAGAGTTTTACCGGAAGAACGTTTACTGAGAATCTTTGACAGGATGCATAAGTGGTGTTGGTGTGACTTCTAGATGGAATTCGGGATGCAGAAGATCATCTTTGTTTGTGACTCAACTGATTGGAGACATCACTTTGGCATGGTGGACCCAAATTAGGCCTGGTATCTATCCAGGTTATGGACCGATATCATGTAGTGTGCTATTAAGTGTTCTCTACACATTACTGGGATGATTTATTGATTGGTTAATGTTTTTTTGGTCTAAATCCAACATGGTCTATCATTGTAATGTGGATGTATGTAATGACCTTATTGTAATATCTTCTAGGTGGCCAACTTAATTAGTTTAGGCCTTAGGGTTTGTATAAATTGATGTAAGATCTCATTGTAGATCATGGTCATGGAATAAAATGTGCAAATAATGAAAAGATCATATGTGAAGGAGATTTGGTTGATCATAGGTGATAGGATTGGGTTTATGTAAGAGGTCAAAGGCCTCTAGTATTGATCTTAATCGAGATTGTATTTAGGCATGGTAGATGCTATCATTGGCAGTTCATTCTTTCGAGTTGTTGTACAATTATATTGAGGTGGTTATAACCTCTTTGTAGTTAGTTAGACTCCTTTATAATGAGAACTATGCTCTAGGAAGTGTTCCTTCCTGCATGTGCAGGCCCCTTATTGAATCACATACTTTTTGCAGAAGTCTTATTTGACTGTGGGTAGGCTTACCACTATGGTTTTTCCCTTTATTGGGTTTTGCACCTACAAATCATGGTGTTATGTGGTATGGTTGCATTGTGTTGATTTTCTATTTCATACTTAAGTTTTATTCCTTACCGATATTTGTTTCTTCTATTCCAATATTCATTATTTATGTGCTTTGGTTAAAGGTTATAGAGTGGTTTGATTAATATAATATGTTGACAACTGATTCACCCCCCTCTGAGTTGTTTACCAATTCATATAAAAATTGCAATCAGAGATTTGGTCCTCTTTTGCAAAAACTTAACCACATGAGGTAGATCCTATGGCAGCTAATAATTCAAATCCATCGACATCTATTTTCAGAAGAGAAATCCCAAACCTTGATGGAACAAACTATGGGATATGGAAAATCGGAATGGAGACTCATCTTAGAGGTCTTGGAAAGGATATTTGGGAGAACAATAAGAAAGGATATACACCTTATGATCCAACATCTGGCAATCCTGCTCCAACAGAATTGGACAAAAATATTGAAAGCAGAGCTAAAGAAGCCCTCTTTTGTACACTCACTCATCAACAAATCATGGGATTCACTAATAAATCATCTGCAAAGGTTATGTGGGATAATTTGAAAGCTTTGAATGAAGGTGACCCTACTATCAAAATTGCTAAACTTGATGGTTACCGAGTAACATATGAGAACTTGAAGATGGAAGATAATGAAATAATTGCTACATTTATGAAAAGAGTAAATGTGATTGTCACGGGAATTCAATGTTGTGGAGGATTTTTGAGTGAAGATGAAATAGTTTCAAAAGTTTTGAGAGCCCTACCAAAAACTTACAAGATGAAGGCTACTTCAGTTAATGAATTGAGAACAATGGCAAACACTTCAATTAACAGAGATATTTTGATTGGGAAATTATCTGCTTTTGACCTTGAAGAATTTGGACCCTCTGGAGCTGCAAAGTCTGAACCTTCTTTTCATGCATCATCATCTATTGGAAAAAGTGATTGGAAAGTCCTATATGCAAAAGCATTGGAAGATATGAGGAAAGAGGATGAATAATTTGAGCAGCGTGAAACTTTATTTTCTAGAAGAGTACCTAAAGGATAGGCATGAAGTAAGTATGAAGAAAAATAAACTTTTATATGTTTTGCATGTAATAAAATTGCTCTTTTTGCATCTAGATGTCCTGAAAGCAATGCAATATTTGATGAAAGAGTTAAGAAATTATTTAAGCCTAATAAGAACAAATTTAGATTCAAGAAAAAAAAAAAAGCTATGCTACATAGTGGATGAGGAGGGAGTAAGTGATGATTCAGAGGAAAAACTGGCAAGAGACTCTTCTACTGGATTCAACAGTGGAAAGGAATGGGTGTTCTATCCTACAAAGGAAGATGAACCGAAATCGGTTATCAAGAATGAAGAAAATGCCTTGGCAGAAAAAGTTGAAGAGAAGGATGAATGGGTAATTGATAGTGGATGGTCACATCATATTACTAGAGAAAATAAAATTTATGTCCCTGCAAGAATACAATGGTGGTCAAGTCAGATTTGGGGGTGATAAAGCATGTATGATCAAAGGTAGAGTTATTATTTCTCTGGATGGTAAGGATAATACTGATAATATTTATTAGGTAGAAGGTTTAAAGCCTAATCTTCTAAGTGTTGGTCAATTGGTGGATAAGGGATTCCAACTGCAGTTCCAAGATAGAAAATGCAAAATCATTAACAAAACTAGCTTGGAGATTGCAGCTGGTACTCAAACTAGAGGTAATATCTTTAACTTGAACACTAGTGATAAGAAATGTTTCATTTCTCATATTGATGAGAGTTGGTTATGGTATAAGAGGTTGTGTCATGATAAATTTAATTATATTGTTAAGATCAGTTCAACAAAGGTAGTTAGAGATATAACTAAGATTATAAAGCCTCATAATCTGGTATGTAAGGAATGTCAATTGGGAAAGCAATTTAGAACTTAATTTAAGAGCATACATGATAAATCTAATGATACGCTTGATTTGATTCATACTGACTTATGTGGTCCAACAAGGACCGAAAGCTTTCAAGGTGATAGGTACTTCATGCTAATAATTGATGATTATTCTAGAATGATGTGGGTGAATTTTCTAAGGGCCAAGTCTGAAGCTTTTGAGAAATTAAAGATCTTTAAAGAAATGGTGAAAATAGAAACTAGATTGAAAATCAAATATTTGAGATCGGATCAAGGTGGTGAGTTCACATCTCATGAATTTAACAATTATTGTGAGATAAATGGAATTAGGAGACAATTGTCTACACCATAGACTCCTCAGCAGAATGGAGTAGTGGAAAGGAAGAATAGAACCATGATGATGGAAGCCAAATTGCCTCACATCTACTAGAGAGAAGAAGTGAGTACAACAGTCTACACATTCAACAGAGTTCATATCAAAGGTGAAACCGGTAAGACTGCTTATGAAAAATGGTTTGGACATACACCTACTCTTAAATATTTTAAAAATTTTGTAAGTAAATGTTATATCAAAAGGGATGATTCAATTGGGAATTTTGATCCTAGATGTGACGAAGGGATATTTATTGGATATTCAATTCAGAGAAAAGTATATAGATGTTATAACAAAAGATTGCAGAAAATTGTGGAGAGCACAAATGTGAAAGTGGATGAGTAATACAGAGATCAATGTATATCATATCACAGAGAATCGATAGTGGAAATGATCATAATTGATCCGATAATGCCTCAATTGGTACAAGATACTGAGACAGTTACACTAGTACAATCAAAAAACTCAACTGTGACTGATGATCAGAATAGAGAACTTGAAGTTCAGAAGACACCAAGGTATGTAAGATTAAATCATTTTGAAGATCAAATCTTTGGAGACAGGAACAAGGGAGTTATGACAAGAAGAAGACTCACAAATGAAGAGGTATGTCTTATTTCTCAAATTGAACTGAAATCTATTATTTAATCTTGTAAAGATCAATATTAGATAAAGGCCATGGAAGATGAATTAGATCAGATAGAGAAGAATAAGACTTGGACTTTAGTTCCCCGGCCTAAAAATAAGAATGTCATTGGACCTAAATAGGTTTTTAGAAATAAACTAAATGAGGATGGTCAAGTTGTAAGAAACAAGGCTAGAATGGTTTGTACAGGATATTCTCAAATGGAAGGAATTGATTATGGTGAGACATTTGCACCAATAGCTGAAATTGAAGTTGTTATATTTTTTCTTGCCTATGGAGCATACAAAAACTATAAGCCCTCAAATACATGTTAAATGTGCATTTTTGAATGGTGAACTTGAGGAAGAAGTATACATTGAATAGGGTAAATGCACAAATTTGGGTCCCATTCCCGAGCAAGTTCGTGGGTTGGGAAAAGAGCCCGCTAGAAATGGGTGCTCGATTTTTACAAATTGGGCACCCATTTAGCTTCGGGTACTCGAGCCATTCAAAAATGGGTGTACATTTTTCAGAAACATGCACCCATTTTGGTTCAGGTGCCTAAAGCTAAACGGACACCCATTTCTTGAATGTATTTATTTATTTTTTAAAACCATTTTCCATCATTTTTACTGTTTCAAAAACGGGTAAACATTTTAGAGGAGCATGGGTACCTATTTTTTTCATCCCAACTGAACCCCCCTAGACCATTTTTTACCTCTTTCTAGGTATGTAGTTTTGTTTTTAATATTCTTTTTTATTAAAAAATTTAATTTATTGTTATTATTTTTCAAAAAAAATGTTAATTTATTGTTATTTTTTAATTTTCATGTTTTAAAGTTTGAAAAATGTTTTTTATTTTATTTAATTTCATGTTTAACACAGTTTTTAGCTTTTAAATATTGCTAAAAACATGAAAACTAAAAAATAGTAAAAACTTAAAACCGTAGGAAAAAAATAAAAAAATGTAAATGAATAATAAACATTAGACACAAAAAATAGACAGTAATCCCTGATCAGAAAAATGAACAATAAACCCTAGATAGAAAAAAAAGAACAACAAACCCTAGAAAATAAATAAACAACAAACCCTAAAAAATTAACAAACAATAAACCCTCGATGAAAATCAACAATAAATCTCCCTTCTCTCTCACACACACACATACACGTTACCCTCTGTGTCATTACATACTCTCTCTCTCTCAATCTCTCATTACCCCCTCTCTCTCACACACACACATTACCCCCTTTCTCTCCCTCTCTCTTTCGCACACACATTATCCCCCTCTCTTTCTCTCACACGTTACCCTCTCTCTCTTTCATTACCCTCTCTCTATCATTACCTACTCTCTATCTCTCATTATCTATTCTCTTTCTAACTCATTGTATGTCAAATTACATACTCTCCCTCTCTCTCTGTATTCTAATCATGCGCAAAAGTTTGAATGTTTAAATTTATATCTTTAAATGTTGTATTTAATTATAGGATTCTTTTGTAAAAGTTAGATGTTTAATTTATGTTTTGATGTTTAATTTATGTTTAAATTGAGCTTTAAAATGATAATGAATATGAATGTTCTTTTTTGTGTGTGTGAAAAATAGGGTTCTTAAATTTGATAATACTCTAACTATCACTATTAATCCTCACTACTTCCTAACTTAGCCCAATCTCTAAAGATATACTATATATTTACAAACATGATAACATGTCATATACTTTGATAACATGTCATATATTTACCTGTCACCTACTCATCCAACTAATTGCACCACCACATAGACTAAATACATATTCAATGTTAGACTTCCTAATGTCAACATCCCATATCCAATTTGAGTTTACAAGTCCCTATATTTTTAATAACATGTGGAACAATCCTACTACTAAACTTTCTTCTTCCCAAACTTTGTGTTTTGAAAACATGGTTGTTGAAAACATGGATTTTTATTCTTCTTTTAGATTATTCCATGAATCACCAACCATTTTAGTGATCTCCCTATCCTTGCAAGGATGCAATCCTTTCAATTGTTTATACTGATCAACAAAGAAAAAATTATAGCCATTCCTATTTTGCTTTGAAAACATGGTTGTTGAAAGCATTTTTTCTAAATTTGAGTAATTGAGATGCTAGATATTAAATTCCTTTCACTCAATGTTAGCTCTTATTGAAGTAACATTAAGTGTTGTTAAAGTGTCATAAAAATTTATCAAAGTTTCAACTTGTCATCAAAGTGACATTATTGGTGAAGTATCCCAATTGTTTCTAAAATGACATTATTATACTAAATTTCAACCACTTTTAAAGTGCACCTTCTACCAATGTCACAATGTGCATATGAATATGTTTTTGAACTTAAAAAATATTAAACTAAATGTAAAATTATGCCTCAATCAGAAATAGAATGTCATGTGGAAAGAATCTCTATATTTAATCATCCATGTACCCTCACATATATGCATTCCAAATATATAACAGTTATATCACTATTGTCATTCTAATAATTTATTGAATATAAATCATCATTTAATTCATTCTTGTAATATTTTTCATGCATTCATTTTATGTGGATTTTCTTGACATAATTATAAATCTTAACTCATGATTTATTAAGAGACTTAGATCTCACTTTACATTTGCAACTTTGTCCTTTTTCTTATTTTTTCTCTTTTCTTTATCCTTTTATCTTCCTCTAATAACCAATGCATCCTTTAAAAAAATTAGAATTTTTTTTGTTTTAACTCCTCCAAGAGTACATAACCTACTATTTATTCAAGCTTCAACTTAGTGTAGTACTGTAGCGTCCTAAAATTGTGACACTTGCAATTTCGACTGCATTTCGGTCTTCACGATGGCAACGCAACACACAACCTGAATGGAGACCCCGAAACTTGCTTATGACACCAAAAACTGCATTTTCTTGCACCCTGGCCTGAACCTCCTTTGCACCCTGCTGTCCCTGGAGGTGGGACAAGAGCACCCAGCACCTTGGTCCTTCAGGACCAGGGCGCCCAGCACCCTGGTCCCCAGGACCATGGCGCCCAGCGCCCTGGTCCCTGGGTCCTATTTTGGGCCCGGTCTCTTTTGGACTTCGGGTCTTTATGTTTGCAAATTGGAAAATTATCTTTCCTGGTCGGCCTAAGGTCGGGAAAATCAGTCTATTAACCCTAATTGACAAGTATATAAACTACATTTTCCTCTCTCATTTGGGTAGATGGAAAAAAGGCGAAAGCAAGATTCAAACATTCAAGCATTCAAGCATTCAAGCATTCAAGCATTCCTTCTAAGTCTCCATTCAAGGCTAAGTGTTGCATTCAAGACAAGGATTCAACCATTGAAGAGGAGATCACTTACTACATACTACTACAACATACAACATACAACATCTATGCCTTCGCACATAAGGATACAAACATCCTTACAACAAGGTATTAGTACTTGTTTTACATTACAGACATTTACATTTATAGCACTTGCTCATTTCTTGGTTAATTCCAAAGCCGGGGTTTGACCTAAAGGAAAACCCCTAATCCCTAACCCCCCAATCGTCTTCGCTTTTCTATGTGTAGGTTGCAGCTACGCGGCTGAAATTGAAGATCTGGAATCCTTGTGCAGAGACGAACAGATCCCCCTTCGTTTCGTGGATTTTTCGGAGGACCGTGGCACCGAGCGCCATCGTCATGACAACTTTTGGTCAAATTTGCAGGACAGTGCCGTATCGACATTTTACTGCTAATTCCAGGTCCGCAGCTTCATCCTATATCCTTATCTCAGTTTATAAGCGAATCTTTCTTACTTTCTATGCATTCCTAGCTTAATTCTTCTATGCACATTCTTTACAAAAGAGGGTAGCCTTGCTTTCTTAACCCTTGAAATCCATTTAGCATCCAATCTTGCATTGTGTGGGATTGGATCTTGTGGGTTTCAACCCCTCTTTTGAATGTAAAGTCTCTCCCTTAAGTGAAAACCATCAACCCTAGTGAATCTCCCTTCTCTCTCCTTGGAGTTGGAAGAGGGGAGAGCAACTAGGGTTAGATCACGATTTTCCGCTTTACATTTTGGTGAACCCGACGTGAACATCCTTTCTGATTATTCATAGTTAGATTTGAAAATTGGATTCCTTGATTACATTTCCATGTTTGATCTTTTGCAAAATTTTAGAGGTTAATTGCATAAAAACCCTAAATTTTCTTTTTAAAGTAATTAAGCTTGTGAAATGTTTAATTGTTGATGCTTGTTTCAGATCTGCCCTTCTATTACAAATTATCAATTCATATTTGTGCTTTAATTCTGAAAATTAAGTGGTTAAGTGTCAAAACCCTAATTTTTGAAACCCTCTTGATTCAACCTTTGTCCGACAATTTCACTAATCAAAACATCTCCAAATCAGTTGTAACTTTGGATTCCGCAATAAAATCACAATATCTTTCATCCCTGAAAATTTGGAAAAAAGTTGCGAGGACCGTGTGCACTCCGAGCGCCATCGTCCCGGACATTTTTTCCGAAATTTCGGGAGCTAGATCTTACTGTATTTTCTTGCTAAAATCCATAATTTTGGCTGATTTTATCAATTTTAACACCTTCAAAATTACAGTCAAAGTTGGTCTAGGGATTGCTTGGATTAACGCTTCTAATCATTCAAAAATCATTGAAGTTGAAATTTGTGTCAAAATTGTGTTTCTTACTGTCCTAAATCTGAAAAGTGTGTTAACATTCATTCGAAATTTTAGTGCTTTATTCAAATTCTTACAATTTGTGACTTTTAAAATTAAGTGCCTAATTACAACAACTTTAATTTCCGCTTTCAAAATTGAATTTTGCGTGAAATTGAGTCAATTTTCAAATTTCAAAATTTGCATTGCTCTTGACATTCCCTCTAAAATCATAAAATTCAAAATTTCAGTTTCCCTCTCTTTTTCAAAATTCAAATTTTGCACTTTTCAACAATCTTGGTAGGGTTCAATTTCGAGATTGCAACTTTAATTTGGCCTATCTACAGATCGTAAAATCACTCAATTTTTTCAGAGTAGCTCTAAAATCATCATAACTTTCATCCCTGCGAATTTCGAAAAAAGTTGCTGGGACCGTGTGCACTCCGAAGCGCCACGGTCCATAACATTTTTTTTGAAATTTCGGAAGATTGTCCTGATTGTATTTAACAGCTTAAATCCAGAAGATTGGCTGATTTTACCGAAAATTGCTACCTCTAAATTCAAAACTTTCTCTCTCTCTCTAGTGCATGAGTTTTACAACAATAAGCCCTACTTACACTATTCCCGTTAGATGAAGCCATAGAATTAAGTCTTCCCGAGGTTTAACTACTGAGGAGATGGAACCTAATTTGAATAGCCTTTTTAACAAGGACATGGGTAATTCCTCTAATCCTTCTAATGATGAAGAAGCTCTCCATGAGGTTTCTGAAGAACAACTTTCGAAATTGGATAACCAATTTGACGATTTTTGACAATGGATGTCTCAAGAATACCCTGATAGTCAAGCTCTTCCTTTAATTGAGGGTCTAAAACGTATGCTTCAAAGTGATAAGAATGGAATTGATATTTTGCGTGGTATTGCACACATTGTGGATTCGAATGTGATGCCTATGAAGAGTTGTGCCGAATCTTTAGGTTATACACAACCTCCTACACAAGTCAATCATTATATTCCTTTGACAACTTCTATTGCTAGCATACCTACCTTTACATCAAACATAATGGCTACTTCTATACAAGACATTCCTCCTATGATTACTAGTCATGGGGGCAATCCCCCTTCTTCAATTAACCCTCTTCCTTCATTTAATCCGACTTCTTCATTCATTCCTTCAATGAGTGTTCCTATTACATCTCCACAAATGAACATGACGCAAGGGGGCAATTCGTTTAACCATTCCATTCCTCCTTGTAGTGTTCCTCTTATCCAATCATCTCCTATGACTAACTATCATAGGGTCCCACCACCTTACTCTCTACCTTCTTTCAATAACATAACACCTCCATCTCAATCTAACACATCTAATATGAATTCTTTGACTGAAGCGACCATTAACAATCTTGCACAAACTATCTCTTCTTTACAGCAACAAATTGCCTCTATGAATCAATCTAAGTTTAGTGTGCCCACATTTGATGTTGCGAGCCCACTTTCTCTTGATATTGTTCGAGCTATCCCTCCTAAACATGTTGAAATCCCACATTTGGAGCTTTATAATGGTAAAGGTGATCCTCTAACACATGTTAAGACTTTTCAAACAATATGTACTGATTTTGCTTATGACCAAAGGTTGCTTGCAAAATTGTTCACTAGAACATTAAGAGACAAAGCCCTACAATGGTATTGCTTGTTGCCTTCTTATTCTATTACTTCTTTCAAACAACTTGCAAATGCTTTCATTCAACAATTTCAAAACAATATAAGTCCTAAAATTACGTCGATTGATTTAATGCATTGTAAACAAGGTGTTAAAGAAAAAGTGACTGATTTCATTGGTAGATATAAGCATTTGTATGCTCAAATTTCTTTTCCAGTGCCTGACAATGATATTCAAAGAATCTTTATTTCTAATTTACAAAAAGACATTCGAGACAAACTCCTATTTTCTGAGTTTACTTCTTTCCAACAGTTGTGTGCAACTCTTCACAATTATCAACTGACTATGAGTCAAATCGAACAATCACATCCTATGACTCCGAGTGATAAGGGTGATAGCAGTCAACAACCATTTGGAAAGTTTAAACCGAACAGAGATTCCATCAAATTCAATGAAAACATCATCAACAACAATGTGAATGCAGCATCAGGTGTGCCTCCTATTTCTAAATTTTTCAAGAAAGAAAGAAAGTATACTCCTTTGAATGAATCATTGCATAGTATTATGAATAAGTTATTGGAACAAAATGTGCTTACTCTTCCTCCTATAAGGCAAATTAATCCTGCAAAGATTACTTCACCTTATTTTGATAACAAAGCTTTTTGTCAATTTCATCGTCAGCCTGGGCATGATACTGAAAAATGTTTTTCTTTAAAGGGTAAAATTCAAGATTTGATTGATAATAATACTATTTCTGTTTCTGGAGTGAATGATAAAGGCAATACATCTGTAGCTCCTCCTAATCAAAATCTTTAGATTTTCACTGATCCATTACCTTCTCATACCTCTAATGCAATTGAGGCTAATGATTCCTCTCTCTCATCTGATGGTCTTGTGTCTATGACTCCAAATGTGATTAACTTTGTAGAGCATCAAGAAAACCCTAAAGAACCTTCCATCACATTTGATTCCAGTGAAACCATTAGGGCACCTGATGGTCCTTTATACATAGTTGCAAAAGTCAAGAATACACCTTGTCGTGGAGTGCTTATTGATCCTTCGTGCATGGTTAATGTTATTACTGAAGAATTTCTTTTTACTTTGGAATTGAATCAAGTGATATATGACAAAACAAATGTGGTTGTAAAACTATTTGATGCATTTTCTTCTCCTGCAATTGGTTCTATTACATTGCCTATTGAGGTCCATAACAAATCCCTTGATGTGAACTTTGCTATTATTCCATCTTCCGAACAATTTCGTGTGAAGCTTGGATATCCTTGGCTATCTTCCATGAAAGCTATTGCTTCTCCTATTCATAAGTGTTTGAAATTTCCCCATAATGGTGAAGTTGTTACTATCAATCATAGTCTCTTTAAACCAGCTGAAAGAACTTCTAGCGTTCCTATTGATTACTTTTGGCCTAAACAATTCCAATCTCTTCCTCCGCGAAGTGATCATCTTTTCAAATCTTATCAAAAGTGGAAAATAGATATGATCCTATCTCTAAGTGAACCTAGAACACCTAAACTTGATATTCCTATCATTCTTGAGAAGGAAGTTCTTCCTTTGAAAGATAAAACTAATGTCTTTCCTCAAGAAGATTCCCAACCCGTTCCCATGGATATGATTATGTCTATATCTACTAAACTTCCTAAAAGTAGACCTATCCCTCCTTGTCATGATGGACTTGGTCTCCTTCCTAAACCAAATATTCCTCCTTTATATGGAGCAGTTCCTCCTCCTTCCTCTTATGGAGAGAAGAGACCTTCTTCTTCTCCTATTATCCAGCCTAAGAGACCACAACCTAAACACCCAAGTGATAAGGATGAGAACATTCCTCCTCCTCAATCTTCTCAACTTCCTACTAAGACTAGATGAAATCGTTCTGCACGTGAATGCCGACAAAAGCATCGTCTTAGGGCTCAAGCAGCTGCTTCTCAAACTTTGCAATCCCCAAAAACACCTTCAACAACCATTATTCCATTCTCTCCTCAGCCAACGATTGAGCCTAAATCTCCTAAACATAAGATGCATGATGGTTTTGATCCTGTGCAAGTTAAAGATCCTATTTTTATAAATCTTGATGATGATATAGATGAAAATGTTATTCATGATGAAAATGTTACTTCTCTTGCTTCTGATAGTGAATATGAACTTGTTGATATTGATAACCATTTATCTAATGAATTTTCTAAAGCACTTATCCTAGCTCCTAGACAAGAACAATGTGGCTCGGAACATGAACATAGCCCTTGTTTGGATCTTGTGATAGCTCCATCTGCTGTGTTGAAAGTCCCTCCTCTAGCGTATTCCCTGCCTTCCCGAAACATTGATCAGCAAGATCGGGGGGTAGATGACGTGCTAGACTAGTTACATTAGCATAGCAGATTCTCTCCTCCTCTCTTGTGTTACTTCTTCTATATGTTACTCTCATTCTTCTATTTGTTGTCCTTAGTGTTGTCTACTTGAGGACGATGCAAAGCATTGAGATCTCTTGATCTCTCTCATGTTGACTCAAAAGACACATGTGTTCCCTTCTTCTAGGTGACCTTCATTGATTGGGGAATGAAGAACAATTATGCATACATACATATGATATACATGAATTATCATACAGCATACTGACCCCGAGGAAAGCGAAGTTACCTTGTTCTTTGTGTTTTGTGTCTATTATCCTTGGGTTTATCTCACACTTGGGGGCTAAATCCTTGCGATAACGTGCTTCTTTCCTTTCTCATTTCTTATGTGTATCACTACGTTAAAGCAATCACCCCCAGTGAGGCGTGTGCGATCGCTTTAACATAGGGGGGCATACATCCCGTCCATATCTTTTCAAGATACTTGAAAATTTCTTGGTAAATTTAGCCTTGCCTTGAAAATTTTTGATATCTTTCTTGCATGACTCATAGTGAGGGAACCTTACTACTGACAGTCATGGTTCTCCCTCGTGATCTTCCCTTTTACTTTGTCAATCGAAGTCGTAAGATCCTTAGTCCACTGGGGGCTTGGTGTATCTTGCCTCCTTGACATGGTGAAAGTTTTTCAATGTTGTTTCCTTGTACTTTACCGGAAGTATGAGCGTACGCTTATACTCCCGCTAAAGTGGGGGCTAAATGTAGCATCCTAAAATTGTGACACTTGCAATTTTGACTGCATTTCTGTCTTCACAATGGCGACGCAACACGCAACCTGAATGGAGACCCCGAAACTTGCTTATGACACCAAAAACTGCATTTTCTTGCACCCTGGTCTGAACCTCCTTTGCACCCTGCTGTCCTGGGAGGTGGGACCAGAGCACCCAGCGCCCTGGTCCCCAGGACCACGGCGCCCAGCGCCCTGGTCCTTGGGTCCTATTTTGGGCCCGGTCTCTTTTGGACTTCGGGTCTTTATGTTTGCAAATTGGAAAATTATCTTTCCTGGTTGGCCTAAGGTCGGGAAAATCAGTCTATTAACCCTAATTGACAAGTATATAAACTACATTTTCCTCTCTCATTTGGGTAGATGGAAAAAAGGCAAAAGCAAGATTCAAACATTCAAGCATTCAAGCATTCAAGCATTCCTTCTAAGTCTCCATTCAAGGCTAAGTGTTGCATTCAAGACAAGGATTCAACCATTGAAGAGGAGATCACTTACTACATACTACTACAACATACAACATACTACATCTATACCTTCGCACATAAGGATACAAACATCCTTACAACAAGGTATTAGCACTTGTTATACATTACAGACATTTACATTTACAGCACTTGCTCATTTCTTGGTTAATTCCAAAACCGGGGTTTGACCTAAAGGCAAACCCCTAATCCCTAACCCCCCAATCGTCTTCGCTTTTCTGTGTGTAGGTTGTAGGTATGTGGCTGAAATTGAAGATCTGGAATCCTTGTGCAGAGATGAATAGATCCCCCTTCGTTTCGCGGATTTTTCGGAGGACCGTGGCGCCGGGCGCCATCGTCCCGATAACTTTTGGTCAAATTTGTAGGACAGTGCCATATCGACATTTTACTGCTAATTCCAGGTCCGCAGCTTCATCCTATATTCCTATCTCAGTTTATAAGCGAATCTTTCTCACTTTCTATGCATTCCTAGCTTAATTCTTCTATGCACATTCTTTACAAAAGAGGGTAGCCTTGCTTTCTTAACCCTTGAAACACATTTAGCATCCAATCTTGCATTGTGTGGGATTGGATCTTGTGGGTTTCAACCCCTCTTTTGAATGTAAAGTCTCTCCCTTAAGTGAAAACCATCAACCCTAGTGAATCTCCCTTCTCTCTCCTTGGAGTTGGAAGAGGAGAGAGCAACTAGGGTTCGATCGCGATTTTCCGCTTTACAAGTACTAATATTTGTGATCACTAAATCATCCCATGATTGTAGCAAAGAACACAGTAAAGCAGTACATGCATTGACAAGTTCATAGATATAACTTATGAATTTAATGGATTTAGTTATAAAAAAATAAAATTAGTTGAATCAATTCCTATCAAGTTGAAAATAAAAAGTGGTAGCCTAATTGAAGATAATGGTTAAATATTGTAAGGGTACTAAATTGTAATTCCATGGAAGTTACCTTCTTTGAAAAGATGAACTACACAATGCTACCATTAAACTATGACTAGAAGCCTCTCATGACAATATTGTCAACTATTACGGGTCGCAAAGTACAACTATCATAGGTATTGTAATTATCCATCTCTCTATAACAAACATACAAATGCACCATGATGGCCCAAAATACCAACTAAAAAAAAAATCTTAATTAAGAATGATCCCTCAGCGGAGTCTAGACGAGATGATTATTCATTATCTAAATCAATGGAGTTATTTTATTCATTATCTATTATCTCTCTCTCTCTCATGATTATTTTTATAATTTTGATGGAACTTATACTAATGCATCTTTAGATATTAAAAAAGGATTGTTAGAGTTGCATGGGCATTATGATGTTTTATTTTGTGGAATATTTTTTATACTTTGATTTAAGTGGATAATATTTCTTAAATGATGCCTATTATTAAAATAGACCCACCTATTAATAATATAGATCTATGTGAGTTTCCTTTTTTATATATTTAAGTTGGTAAATTGTATTTAATTATAAGTTTTTTAGGAAGGTGAAATATAAATTAAATAGTAACTGTAAATTTTCATGTTTTTATATATATCAGATTATTTTCACATAATGTATGAGTTTGAGATAGATGAGCTAGTAGGTCTAGCACCACCTCCACCTCCACCTCCTCTCGATCAGTTGAGGTAGACCATTAGTCCAGGAATATTGATTCTTTGATTAGAGATATCCACACCATTAGACATGATCCTCATCCACCTCCACAACTGTTACACCTTCTAGATAGTATGAAAGGTATTGTACAGTCTATACAAGCTTTATATAGTGAGTTGGATAGCTATTGTAGTTTGAGGGAGGGATTGCATGCATTTTACGCTGGTGGCCTCTCATACAAACAAGTCAATGAATTAAAAAATAATAAAAATGGATTTGAAACAATATCTTGTGAACCCTAAGATGGGTGAAGAGATAGATCAGAAGAAGCCACGGATCTGAATTCGATTGTGTAGGAACCCGTACATAGCTAGACACTTTTGGGAGTGATGGTGGATGGTCTTTGACTATCTTCCACACTCCAATCATGAGGTCCCCATGTAATTTTTGAAAAAATTGTGGGCCAAATTTGAATTGGGTAAAAAATCCAATTACTTTGATATTAGATCATTTCAGTGGGTTGGGAGAGGCATGCCCCTAGATAGGCTGAGGGCCAAATTGAGCAACAGAGTTAGAAACCATGTGCACGATGATCCCTTGGTTCCTATTCTTGCACCAGTTGTTCTAGTACCTACCCATCATCGAGCAGTGGATTCTTCTCTTGGTTCATTGAGTGGCATGTCGAGAAATCACACGAGGTGAGGGCTGCCCCTAGCTTACCACATGTTTCCATGAGCTATGAGAATGTATGTATGGGTCCACAGAGTGAGGCTGGCCATGGAGGAGATGGTAATTTTGATGATGCTAATGTTTCCCATGGTGGTTATGATGATGTTGAGGAGGCTGCACATGCTGATGTTGTCTCTTCATATATTGATCTTCTGTGGGCAGACAATGATCAGCCTATAGAGGTAAAAAATTATTTATATAATTTACAATGTAATATTAAATTCCTTATATATACACATATGAACCATAACATGAGTCATTTTTTTCTAAATAGAGGATCCATCATACCATGTCATTGAGGAACCAATATCATATTACCTCAATACCTAGAGATGTTGGTGCCCCATTTACGGTATGCACTTTCATCTAGATACATTGTATTGATATGTACATTTAAAATGAACAATAAAATTTTTAATGTAATGATGTATATGATATGTTTTTTCAATTTTGTAGGGTGCTTCGTGTAGCACCGAGGTGGGTAGTTCTTCATGTGACCCATCCAGCACTGAGGCTCAGCCTCATATACCACTAGTATGTTTTTCATCCATTAATTTGAAGTGTTTTAATGCTTACTAATTTATGTACAACTCTGATTCATGTTCATTATTTTTTGCAATTGTAGGCTTCTGGATTGTTTGATGGTGCATCACATGTATGCCTTCACCCATCAGTTACTTTGCCTGCACATGATACACCATATGTATGCATTTCTATGATAAACTTGTAGTCTATATATATATACTTTATAATTTTTGTATATATACAAGTTTGATTCATTCTTTATAGGGATTATCAAAATTGATGTACAATATTTTTTTTACAGGACTTGACTACAACCACTTTTCTTGTTCATGATAGTGGACCTCCACGTACTAGTGAGGGCATTGTAGAGCACGGTCGTATGGTAATTTATTTTTAAAAAATTAAGTATTTAATTACTTTATAAGTGAATTATGCAAGTAACTTCTTCTCATGTTAAATATTCTTCTCATGTAAAATATTTTAATAATGTACACGAGGGTGGAGACACTAATACTACACACACACATGATGGTGCATCTCAGGACCATGTGCAGTAGGATGATTCATCTCAGCCACCTTCACATGGAGTGAAGAGGAATACAGATGAGATGCACGAGAGTTATTAGATTATATATTTTAGATCATGTCATGTTATTGTATTATGGAATTTTTATGATGACACTTGTTATGTTATCGTGGGACTTGTTATTATGTTATTTGGACTTGTTTTAATGTTATTTCCTTGTTATTATTTTTTTAGGACTTGTTATTATGTCATTGGAAATTGTTATGTGAATATATATAGGACTTTTTATTATGTCATTTTTCTGCTATTATGATATCAAGTCTTGTTATGTGATTTGACACCCTCTAGTGATTATATCTCTAATGTTTTTTTGTGATTTGGTGGTCTCTAGTGATTATATATGATCTATTTATGACTTTATATTTTAACATTGTGATTGATCATCTTATAGTGTAACAATTTATAATTCAATAAAATAATTATCCTAATTTAAAATTAAATTATATTCTTAAAATAATAATAAAATCAAGAACTTACAATTAATCTATGAAGAGATTACGATAAAATAAGTATATCATAAAAAAATAAAATGACTGTAACACAATTACAATGTGCACAAAATAACATTAGGAAGAAGATAACTAATACAATGTTGTTTATGAAACCAAAATTGTATCAAATGTAGACAAATACAATGTTAAAGGGACAAAGAAAAACAATTATCATAATTAAATATAAAAGAGTTCACACAATTAACACAGACTTACATGCATATAAGTTTGATTCAACCTAATATACCATCTGCATCCTCTCTTTTCTTCAATGCATCTATGATTGCCTCATGATCTTCTACTGAAAGTGTCCACAATACCTTATTAGCAGGTCTACCTTTATATCTTTCTAATTTGATGTTTGTTGCCACCACCAAATGAGAATAGTGTATAATCTTCTTTTTTGATTGGTAGTCTTCATAAGCTGGTAATCCATTCCTTCTTATTAAGTATTTGCATAGCCATGTGCCAACTACCACAACAAACCCAACTAGATACTAAAAGCCATCATCATCCACTTGATCACATATCAACTTTTTCTTAGGTTCTACACATCTAGCTAGCCAATACTCAACCTGCTCATCATTATCCTCAGGTGCAACAACAACATACACATGTCCTAGAAAACAAATTTAATTACATGTATAAATTAAACTTGTTAGAATTTATAATTTAAATACAATCATAAATTATATGGCAATACATAAAAATATATAATTTAAAGTTATAAACAAGAAATTGAATTCAATTACCAAGTTGTATGAGGTCTGAAACACAATCATAATCTTTTGATGCAAATGCACGATCTGGGTCTTCAGTTCTTCTAATATCTTGATATTGTGTCTCACTAGGTGTTAAGGATTTGTGTTGCTATTCTTTGACCCATTTCGTATTCTTGCATTCTTCTTATTCACCTACAACACAAAATTGACAAAAACATGCAAACTCTCTAGTCCATATAGTCCAAGTGTTAGAATTAGAACTCTTAAATGAATACCATCTAGCTAACTCATTGATTGTATCACAATCATATCTTGGAAGTATATTCTCCTCTTTAACTAGCTAAAAGAAATGTCTAATTTTAGAGTTTTGACTTGATCTTGTGGATAAAGATGCACTAGACCAATCCACAATTGCACTTGCATTTTTAAATTTATCCTTTTCCTCAAATTTGAGTTTCTCTCTGCAAAGGGCTCTCTTAACACATGCACTGGCACCATCATGCTCCCCTTTCTCATGTTGTGCCTCAAAAAAACTCTAGATGTGTTCGATATTAGTTTTATTATGAATCCTACTGAACCAATAAAACATTCTAGCATTCTTGAATTTCCTTGTGCAATTATCTGACCATATTAGATGGTGTGTCATTTGAATTTCTCTCTCCCTCAAATTCTCAAAAAAGCTCTTGAAGCAATACTGGAAAAACTCAGATGACTGTAATTTACTATCACTCATATAGAAATGGTACTCTGTCAAAATTTTATGATCCCCTTCTTTACTATCTGGTGCATGCCTATAGACAATATGGACAAAAAAATTGATACTTGCACTGAATTGTAGTATTGTGATTGGACCTCATCTTGTGGTGCAAGCGTGTAGTTCACTACAAAGTCAATGACTGAAAGTATACTACCAGCAAGAAATGTATCCTTACATATTCGAAACTGACCTTCAAGACATCTAGCATTTTGAGAGTGTTTAACATATTTAGGTATGATCTTACTCTTAAATTCATTCATAAATGCATGAACACTAACTTTTTCAATGATTAGATCGCACCGTCCTTCAACCTTTCCATCCTTTAGTGGATAATCAATAGTTTTAAATAGTTTAACATCAACTAATTATTGTCCAAAATCATTTGAAATATTTTCATGCAAACATTCATCCAACAATGCAAGATTGCCACATATATCACATACACCCAAAACACATGCATTGAAAATTAAATTTTGCTCATTTGGTGGGTTGCAAAACAAACTTGATATAAACTCCTTTATAGTTTCATGTGGTATATTTATACCACATTCTTGGGACATTCCACTACTATGCATAGTAACACGTATATATTGAAATACATCATAATGGTAGTGAAATTGAACATGAGTTTTGCAACAACATGTGACTCTTTCCTTGTTAATTCAAACATACCAAGGTTTACACTTTTCAAAAGACCTTTGACAAATGCTACTAGTCAACACCTTATCATCCAAAAAAAAATTGTACAATTCAGTTTGAGTTATGTCCAATAACTATTTTGGATGTGGATCACGAATTTTTGACCCAACTCTTAATTTAAGAACATCTCTAACATTAGGTGATACTCTTGTATTATCGTGCCAGAATTTTTCAATCAAAGTTTTTACTTCGCCAATAAGTTTCATATCACACTTTGGTAGTCTACCACTAAAAGTCCACAAATTGTTTGCCAGATCACTTTCAAGATTAACTCTTCTTTTTATAGCTCTTGACAAAGGTTTACGATGAATATTAAGATATCCACTTTTTTTACTCATCATTCTTTTATCAGAAGTTGTTTGGCTTACAAAAGCTATTCTTATTGCCTATCATGCCGCATTTCTATCTTTAGAATGACTTTCTTTTTGATTGTATCAAAGGCTCTAGCAACAGTCGATACAACTTATTTTAAAGACTCGCCCTTCTTGTTGGGTTTAACATAAAAGCCTAACTTCACCACTTTTTGGATTTTAGTCATTTTAATTAGTTGTACCATTAACTGACATTGAAACCCAAAGTTCTTATTATAAAAAAAAAGTTTAAATGATCTATTTGCATGTGTCCTAATCTGTCTCCATGAAACCAAGCTAGGAAGGTTGTCTAGTACATCACTTTTAATTTCAAAATTTTCATTCATATGATTATCATTCAAACATGTTTCATTTTCAATTGGTTTTTCCATGTCTACATCCACATTATTGATTTCATTTGCAGGTGGATTTTCAATTTTATTTAGAGTTTCAAATTTGCTTTCAATTTCATTTTCAAGTTGAGATCTAGTTTCATTTGGGGTTTAAATTTGGATTTCAATTTCAGTTTCAACAAGAGTTCTAATTTTATTTGGGGTTAGATTTTCAATTGGTGTTTGATTTAATAAGTAACCTGCTTCTACTAAATCACCAATTTCTTCATGAGAAAAAACATAGGGTTGTGAAGACATACATGTATCCAATAAAGGATTAGAAGATGCACTTGAATTAAATGTTTCTATTGTGTTTCCTTCGTTAGGATTTATGATCTCATTGATGTTCTCCACTTCTGAAATGATTGTGGAACATGAAGATCCTTGTCTCATTCTTGATCTTCTCTCTCGTTGATGTATTTCCTCCTTCTCCCTATTTGCTGCAATCTCCTCAGTTGTCAGAACCTTCCTTTGCCACTTCCTGCATTGATTTGATCCCATGGATGCACCCACTAATACATTTGGCCTAAAATTCCAATGGAGGTTTCCGATGGAGAAGGTATATTGTGATCAAATTTGATTTTTTTTTTTTTAAAATGCTCGATTTCGTTGAAATTTCGATGACAATGCAACATTTGGTTTCGACAGAGAAGGAATTGGCAATGACATTTTGGTTTTTTTAGAAAAAGTGCCCATGTTCATCAAAATTCTGATGACCGCATGCATTACTTCAAAAAAAAAGAAAAGACCAAGTCATTTCATAAATCTTACGTCTTCGTCCGTCGACCTCTGCCATTACATTGTCTCACCTCTTCCTCCCGCCTCTACGATTACAAAATACTGCCTCTACAGGGAACCAGCCATGGAATGAAGTGGTGTTGCAGGAGCAGCTATACCAGGATACCAGGCGACAGGAAACTTTCCTGCAACTTCATGGTAGGAATTTTGTTATGTTTTTTATTTGTTTTTGAGTTTTGTTAGTCATTTTGTTATGTTTTTGTTTTTGTGTTTTTTTAGGATTCCCTAAGAGCCTCCCTCCTTTCAACTGAACTGTCCAAAACCTAACTTGCTTAGCCGGGGGTGAACTACCTCCATCCTTTGGACTGGATTCAATCCCTCTTCCCTGGGATGGAGCGTAACAACTGTGGATCGGTCTTCCAGCCAAAAAAAATCAAATGAAATAGATCTTTGTCCACCATAGAATAGTAGGGGAATACAATAGTAGGGGCCCCGACATAACCCCTCTCTCCATTTATCATTGTTCTCTCAGATATGACTATAGAAGTGACCAATGTCCATTTAGCTAATAAACCATGAATCAATTGGTCATTTTTCTCTCAGACATGACTGGTGAAGTGACTGAAATCAATGACCCTAACCTACACCGCACATTGAATGAAGGTTATCTTGAAATCTAAAGCAGTGAAGGTGAGCCTCCATCTAGAATGGGGAACCCCTACAAGGAGAGGTGTTAGTTGTTCCTCTCTACTTCCCTTCGTCTGGTAGAGGCAACAAAGAAAGCAGCCTCAGTGATAGATCCATCTCATGATCCTGTGGGCAACTACTACTATAGTTGTCCTTCACTACTCTATGCTCTGATATCTGCTACGACTCAAATTGAGGTGAATATGTACAAATTGAGGTGATATCCCTACTACAGAACTGTGAGTATCACAACCCTCCTTTATCACTTTTGGATTTAAAATACAACTCTATGATATTTTTGGATAAGCTATTTAAATGATTGAATGAATATTATAAAAGGATAAAATAATAATACATACACACACACACACATGGAAAATATACATTATTTTTATTTATTTATTTTCCACATCCAATTATGGCACATGTTGTAGGAAGAATAAGAAGCTTCTAGAGGATTCTCCACCACCTTGCATGTAACTCCTCCACTAAGTCTAATCAATTTCCATGAAGTCCAAAATTGGGAAAGAATCTGCTTTTTAATTAATTTTTTTAGATAGTGGAATGGAGGGAATTCTCTTATAAAATTATATGCAAGTTTCAAAGAAGGGAGTTGGTTATGTTTTGAAAAAAAATTTCGCAAGTTTAGAAGTAGGATTCTCTTTGTTAGTCTCATTTTCGTTGCAGGAATTTTTAAGTTGTTGTTGAAGGTTTCTCTCAAAGTTGCAAGGAAGGATCAAAGAATAGCTAGAGGATTCAACTTCGAGCTTCAGTAAACCAGGTTCTCTCCTTTTATCATATGAGGAATTTGTATTATCCAAATATATAGTTTTTAGATTCTTTGGTTGAATATAGTATTCTGAAGAAATCATTTCTCAATTTCTAGATAGGGAGAAAAAAAATCTATTTTTGTTTTCTTTAAGAAATGCAGTGATATAGTTTCTTCTCTTTTTTTTTACAAATGCAAATTTCTCTTGCATATCTTATTTAATCTAATTTAAAAGGTAGAAAATCAGATTTTTTCTCTTTTGTTTTCTCTTAGATGATATTGAATATAAAAATAAATAAATCTCCCTCTTTGTGATTGAATAAATGAAATCTCTCTGTGAATATTGGATTGAACCTCTGTGAATATTAGTTGAATGAGTTGAATAAAATTTCTTTGTGAATATTAGCTGAATCTTTGTGAATATTAGTTAAATGAGTTGAATAAAATTTCTCTGTGAATATTAGTTAACTGAGCTGAATAAATTTCTCTGTGAATATTAGCTAAATCTCTGTGAATATCAGTCGAACAAACTCTCTCTTTGTGAAATCTAAAAATAAATAATCTTCCTATAAATAACTCTCTATCCCCCTCTCTGGACATTGGTTGAGACATAGAATATAATCCCTCTGTGTTAACTTGTATTTCTCAATTTAAACACCTACCTACTTCTGGATAATCTGTGCATCACTGGAGAAAATTTACTTCTCTCGTTATTTTTATTTCTCTGTTTTATTTCCTCCCTGGGATTAATATGATATTCTCTCTTACATTAATATCTTCTTATGTATTCATATCTGTTTATGTATTCTCTTTATATTCAATTTAATATCCTGGAATGAAATATAAATATATATATATATACACACACACACACACACATATATATACATATGCATTTTGTATTATTAAAATTTATGCGAAGTGATTAATGTTTATATTGCATGATATAGTGCCTGTGCATACTGGCTCACAGGTGGAGGACAAAGTTAATACTCCGCAGGGAGTGGTACCATAACGGTACCCCCCACTAGCCTACGGTCACTACTGCGGCAGTGGCCACAGGGTAGTGGAGGGGACCCGTGGGGTCCCACTCCCATTAACCCTTATTAATGCCAATCAAACATAGTTCGAAGGCAATGTTAGCTTTTTAAAAGAAATTCTTTTTTTTCATATATGTTTAAAATTTTAGCTTATTTTAGTTCCTTCTTTTCTTATATATATAAATCTTTTTTTTTAACAAATTTATATTAAATGATACTTAGATCTTCTTAAGATCCACTTAGCAATTAAATGATTTGAAGCTAAATTCTATGTTGGGATGAGTGGTTTTATAACCGATATTCTCGCATGTAACTTACCCTACCTTCACTTCATTCAAATTTCTTTACATTGATATCAATTATTGGTGTTCCCATCTTCATGCAAATTACATGTTTAATTGTTATTATGCAAGTTACCTAACTGTCATTATTATGCAAGTTATATTCAAGTTTTGAATAAAAAAATAATTTTAGTTATGGTTTTATTCCATGTCATTCATCAAGTAGTTATTTCAATTAATTGAGCTTTGCAATGACTAAATATACGTGTTCAATTCATAATTATTTTTCAAGCTTGATGCTTATCATAAGTTAGAAAATTAAATAAAGGAAGTTCGAAAACACAAACCTAGTAGCGTTTGGTATATACAGTGCCTTTCGGTCATGCTTATGGGTAATGTCGTCGTGTTGAACTACTGCACTTAACGCGTAATAAAGCTACATCAATGATGTCTGTGGCATCGTCCCTATAAATCATTGGGGAGTAATAAGGGACACTTGGAAGTTAAATCTAAGTGGTGGGTAATCCCCCTTAGATTGATAATTTAATAAGATAATTCTAAAATGATCTTTCATTCACTGAGTTAAACTATAGTAAACCCCTATAGGGATGATGAGTGAAAATCTTTTATAAAACTGATTTAATCTCAAAGAATTAATGTCGATTAGAAATTGGTCAAGGGTGACGCCCATGATAAGAATTAGGATCTAGTTGTTTTAGGCCATAAGCAGTAGGCCATCTTGAGCCTTTCCTTAAGCACTACCATCGTGGGTAGCAACTATAGAGAAACTATCTGGGACATTGACCCTAGAAAAGGTTGTGTACCCACTAATCAGTTTACATCAAACCATAGAGTAGAAAATAGAATTACATACTTTACGCCTTGATCCCATGCCAAAGCGGGTATGTAGGCAATCTTGGGACGGAGTTGTCCCTCGTACTCAAGCATTCGTGGGTGGGTCTAGGCTTGGTAAAAGAAAGATTGAGTAAGAATTCTATTTTGAAAGATAAGATAATTAAAATTGGAAAAAGGTAATTCAATGCATACCTGGAAGGAATCCCGTATGGATTCGCTTGACTTCCCGAGGCTTTAAGCCAAATTTTGAGGTGGAATTCAAGCTTGTATTATGTTATTCAATTACTCCTAAGGACAGTGACCTCAGTGCACTTTTGTTAGAAGACTGTAGTACTTAGCGAGTGGCTCAGGACCTGACTGGTCCCGATGAGTCTAAGTCTCTGGCTAGAGCACCTCCTATTCCGATTGGATAGATGCCTACCCCACATGGGTAGATGCCTATCCTGATTTGGATAGATGCCTACCCTATATGGGTAGATTCCTATCCCATATTGGATAGATGAAATCTTATGTCCTTTATGGACAAGTGCCTAACCCATATGGTTAGATGCTCATCTTGGATGGATGAATGCCTAATCCAAATGGATGGATGCCCAGAGTATGCGATTCAATCAAACACAAATGATTAAATTTAACGAAAAAAAGAAATGGTCAAATTTTGTTGGGTTAAATATGGTGGGTTATTACATGTGGTATCAGAGCAAAGGTTCAAATCTAGGCCTTGTGCTCACTTTAATTTATTCAGCTAAGGGAATGTTTTGCAATGGTAGAAATTAAATTTTAAAATCCTAAATCAAGAACTAACTATGTAACTTAACTTTCAGGTAAAAACCTAGAATGGATAGAGGAAGAGGAAGAGGAAGAGGAAGAGGAAGAGGAAGGGGTAATGGAAGATGTACTAGGGGTCAAAGGGAAGAAAACCATGAGGAAAACCATGAATAAAACCATGAGGAAGACCATGAAGAGGATCAATACAACCCAAGAAATAACAAAGATGGGGTCCAAGCTCTAATCAACCTTCTAACTGAACAAAGAGTAAAATCAACTTCTTGGAACAATCAATGCAGGACCTTAGGGAAAGGCAGAATGACTTTGAAAATAGAAGTGGTACCAAAAATGGAAACCCTGGTAGCAATCAAGGGAATATGGTGGGTAATAGAAAGGAAAATAACATATTGGAACTCTCCAAGGACTTAAAGAAAATCACCCCTCCTAAGTTCGATGGGAGTTAAATTGGTGAAGGAGATGAGAATTGGCTAAATAAAATGGAAAATTATTTTGAACTAAGAGATTTTAGCGAATCAACCAAGGCTTTATGGGGTTCCTATCAACTCACAAGGGAGGTAGCTAGTTGGTGGACCAACACCAAGGAACAAAATGGATATAGCAGGGATATGGTCACATGGGATCAATTTGTTCACCACTTCTGAGATAGGTGGCTCCCTCAATTGTTCTTTGATGAGAAGGTGACAGAATTCCATAATCTACGTCAAGGGCCCCTATCCGTTCAACAATATTGGGATAAGTTTGCCAAGTTGCTTAAATATGTACCTATGTACCAGAAAGATGAAGAAGGCCAAGCAAGGAAGTTTATTTTGGGGCTAAATACCAACATAGGGGCAGAGGTTGACATGCATGGACCCAAAAACATGAATGAAGTACTTGAAAAGTCCCTAAGGCAAGAGAGGAAGATTCAAACAGTAGCAGGGCGCAACTATAATGGGAACCACTCATTTAAAAGGAAGCAACAATTCAATGGGAACACTAATTTCAACAAAGGTCAAAGGAACAATTCTTCCGAAAGAAGGCCACCTCCTAATTAATATCAGAGGAATGGAAATAATAATAATAATAATAACAGGGGCAATAATAATAGAGGCAACTATAATAGGAATGATGAGCAGAACATGATAACTTATCCACCCAGGGCCAATGAAACAAGGAATGATCCCCCTAGGAATCAAGGTAGGAGAGGTCCTCCAGGTGGATGCTTTATGTGTGGGGAAAACCATTTTTCTAGAGAGTGCCCTAGGATGTAAGGACATATTAGGGCCAATCAACCCCAACAAGGGCCCCAACAAAGGATTCATGTAGCAGTTAGGAACCGAAGAGGAAGATACCAAAATGTTCCCGTGGAAACTATAGGTACACTATTTGAACAACCAATTTCAATTCTAATTGACACTGGATCATTTGAATGTTTCATCTCACCTGAATTAGTAAGAAAATATGCATTAAAAGTTAATCAAATGGAGTCATCATGGATGGTTCAATATGGGGATAAGGCAACTAGGGAAGTAACTAAGTGTTTGCCAAGGGCAAGGGTAAAATTTCCTGAGTTTGAAACAAGGGTAGATCTCTATGTGGCACCCCTAGGATTATATGATGTAATTATTGGAATGAGTTGGTTAACAGATCATCAAGCTAATTAGATTGCTATAACAGAGTTGTTGAATGTTTGGATGATGGGGGGAAAAAGGTCAAAATCCAAGGAAAGTTTCAACCCATTAATATAGAAACCATCTCAGCCATGCAATTAAAGAAGGAAAGGAAAAGAGGAGGCTTAATTTATATGGTTGAAATTGATGAAGGAAAAGAGGAAAATACACCAACCTTTGAAAATACCCCCTTTGTAAAAGAATTCAAGGATGTTTTTCCAGAAGAATTACCTGGCTTACCCCCTAAAAGGAAGTTTGAATTTTCTATTGATGTACTACCAGGAGCTGAACCAGTATCAAGGGCACCTTACTGAATGAACACAACTAAATTACAAGAGATCAAAATGAAATTAGAGGAACTCTTAGCTAAGGGATTAATAAGGCCAAGTGTATCACCATGGGGAGTGCCAGTTTTGTTTGTTAAGAAGAAGGATGGAACCTTGAGGCTATGCATTGACTATAGGATGTTGAACAGAGTCACCATAAAGAATAGGTATCCCTTACCTCACATAGAGGATCTTTTTGACCAAATGAAAGGAGCAGCAGTTTTCTCAAAGATAGACCTCCAGTCAAGGTACCATCAACTCAAAATTAAGGAGGAAGACATTCTGAAAACAATTTTCAGGACTAGATATGGGCATTATGAATACACAGTAGTTCTTTTTGGTGTAACCAACACCCTAGCTGCATTTATGAACCTAATGAATAGTGTACTCCATGACTGCTTGGATAAATTTGTTTTGGTATTTCTGGATGACATATTGATTTACTCTAGGAATGAGGAGGAACATTTAGTGCACCTACAAATTGTTTTGCAAAGGTTGAGAGAACATAAATTATATGGAAAATTGTCAAAATGTGCCTTCTTTGAGGAAAAGATTCACTACCTTCGGCATATAATATCAAAGGAAGGAATAGTAGTTGATCCAGATAAAATAAAAGCAATAGTAGAATGGCCAATCCCTAAAAACATTTCAGAGGTAAGAAGCTTTATGGGGCTAGCATGTTACTATAGGAGGTTTGTGGAAGGATTCTCTAAGATAGAAAACCCCATCACCTCATTACAAAGGAAGGGTAAAAGGTTTGTGTGGACAGAACAAAGTGATAAGGCATTCCAAATTTTGAAAGGGAAACTAACTTCAACACCCATTCTAAAGGTACCAGATCTAAATGGATACTTCACAGTCATAACTGATGCTTCTATTGAAGGTTTAGGAGTACTTGTCCAAGATGAAGGGGTAGTAGCTTACGAATCCAAAAAGCTAAAGAGTCATGACATCAATTATGCACCCCATGACTTAGAGTTGGTAGGGATTGTGCATGCCCTACAAAAATGGAGACACTTCTTACTAGGGAAGCCCTTTGAGTTAAAGTCAGATAACCAAGGACTAAAGTACATCTTTACCTAACCCCACTTAAATTCCAGACAGAGAAGGTGGTTAGAGTTTCTAAGTGAATATGATTTTGAAATTGAATATATTAAGGGGAAGGAAAATAGGGTGGCAGATGCCTTAAGTAGGAGGAGACACTTGATGACTATAGCAACATTCAAAAATTCTTTCAAAAGGCAAGTAATGGATGAATAAGGACATGACCCATGGTATGAGCAAGTCAAATTAACTTTAGAATAAGATCCAACCGATCCTAAGATTGAAGGGTATACATTAGATGAAGATGGGTTGCTCAGATACAATAACAAAATCTATATTCCTAATTCAAGGAACTTAAGGGAAGTAGTCTTATCAGAGGCTAACAATGCCCCTTATTCAGGGCACCCAAGAGTTAACAAACTTTATGCAGATCTAAAGAAGTTATACTTTTGGTAGGGGATGAAGAATGACATTGTCAAGTATGTGGCTAAATGTTTTGAGTGTCAAAGAGTAAAGGCTGAACATAGACATCTAGTTGGATTGTTACAATTGCACGATGTACCTCAACTTAAGTGGCAAGTCATTGGCATGGATTTTGTGCAAGGGTTACCCATGTCACCTTCTAGGCATGATGCAATAATGGTGGTAATTGACAAACTCGCTAAGGTGGCACACTTTATACCAGGGAATCTGACGGATGATGCACCTACCATGGCTAGGCGCTTTGTTAAGGAAATAGTTAGGTTGCACAGTATACCAGAGAAAATCATATCAGATAGAGATGCTAGATTCACTTCAAGGTTTTGGACCACTCTTCAATCAGCTCTAGGAACTCAACTAAATTTCCGCATACCATCTTGAAACTGATGGCCAAATAGAAAGGACAAATTAGATTATGGAAGACCTACTTTGCATGTATTGCATGGACCAATAGAGGAAATGGGAAGAATACCTACCTCTAGTAGAATTTGCTTACAATAATACATATCAAACATCTTTGGGAATGGCACCTTTCGAAGCATTGTATGGTAGACCATGTCGAACACCTTTGAGTTGGGATAGTCTTGAAGATAGAGTAATTGTTGGACTAGATATGTTGAAGGAGATGGACAGGAAAACTAAGGAAATTAGCTAAAGATTGAAGGAAGCCTCATATAGGTAGAAAAGTTATGCAGACAAAAACAGGACACCAAGGGAGTTTGAGTTAGGCCACACAAGAGTTCCATAAGATTTGGAAAAAAAATTAAGCTTGCACCTTGTTATGTTGGACCCTTTGAAATATTGGGAAGGATTAATCCAGTTGCATACTAGTTGGCCTTACCTCCCCAATTGAGCAGAATCCATGATGTCTTCCATGTATCCCTTCTGAAGAAGTATGTACCTGATGAGAAACATATTTTGAATTGGGATGCTTTACAGGTCCAAGAAATGGGTGGAATAATGATAGAGCCATTCAAAATCTTGGAGAGGCACCAGTGTCGATTGCACAACAGAGAGGTTGATCAGTGTAAAGTGCAATGGGACCAGTATGATGAAAAGAATGCCACGTGCGAAGATAATAAGGAGATGCAGCAGTTGTCTCCTTTTTTGTTTCAATCATGAACTATAAACTCTTTTGGATGCATTCAATAAGTGCATCATGACGATGCACAAATTAAGGGGGGGAGGATGTCAGAACCCTCCTTTATCACTTTTGGATTTAAAATACAACTCTATTATATTTTTGGATAAGCTATTTAAATGATTGAATGAATATTGTGTATGGTGAAAATGGATAACAATAATAACCATATTGAAAGGCTAAATGAATCCAACCACAAAACCCTAGCCTAACAATCAACAAAGATCCACCATATCATATGAAGATTACCTAAGACAATGCAAATAAAACAAAATCACAAAGATTATACCATCACATGTCCAATAGGGTTTTGATCTCCATTCTTCCTATCTCCATTGATCTTGCTTGATATATTTGCTCTCAGATTTTTATATGCACAAGAGCTCAACAAAGAATGGAATGTGGTTGCAAGTAGGATAGTAGTGTAGTCAAGTCCTCCAAATTGTCGATTAGGTCATTAGAATGCTTGATTAGAATGCATAGAATGATTAGGGTTTGATAATGAAGGAAGCATCTCCTTATATAGAAGACACTATATGAAATGGAGGGATAAGATTGAGAGGTGTAAAAGGAGGTCGGCTATGATTAGAGGGTAGGTAAAAGAAATAATAAAATAATGAAAGAGGTAGGTAGTGTAGGAATTAAGAGATGAATGAAATGTGTCATGTGTAGAAAAAGATAATGAATTAATTAAATAAATAAAGATTTATTCAATTAATAGAAGAAGTAGGATAATTAAATAAATAAAATATTTATTTAATTTAGGAAAAGGATAATTTAAATAAATAAATATATTTATTTAAATGAGAAATAAGGCTAGAAGAGGATAAATGAATTAATTAAATAAATAAAGATTTATTTAATTAATAGAAGAATTAGGCTTAGATAATTAAATAAATAAAATATTTATTTAATTAGACTGGACAATTTTAGGTGTCTACATTTTGCCCCTCTTTGAGACAATGCGACTTGTCACGTTGTTTCAAAGAAGATAAGATGAACTGATACAGAGTTGCCCCAGAATGGGAATGATATGCCCCCTCAAGAGATTGGATGAAAATGTCTGAAAAGATTGCAGACAATCTCTCGATAAGAAAGACAAGATAGAATGGATTGACAGGATAAAGTGACAGAGTCACGGGATGAAGAAGACTGACTCAGGAAATGAAGGCTAAGGCTAGGATAGGCTATAAGATAGACCACGGGCAAAAGACATCCTCATTGTCATCTACACCCTCACGAGATCACAGTGCAGAGCGAGAAAAAGAGCAGTAGCAGTCAACAGCGATGGCTTTCGTACACAAATTCGACCGCGTTCGCCGATTTCAGAGACCAACAGAGGCAGGAGAGCCGGTAAGTACCACCAAACCTCCTCGTACTTTGACGCATTTGCTTTTGTCATTAATGCATGTCCAATAGAGCAATAAATGCACCTAGGAATAGTGTACAAAAAAAGTGCAAAAACATGAAATCGTGTCTGCGTCGGTGCCAGGCACGTCTGTGTCGGACAGGTGCGTCTGTGTCGGTGCCAGGCACATCTGTGTCTGGAACCATGTTTGTGTCGAATGTGGGCGCGTCCACGTCTTTCAGGGGCATTTGTGTTGCAAAGTCACATGTGTGAACAATTTAGGCACGTTTATGTCAAACAGGCGCGCCTGTGTTGTTTAGGCATGCTTGTGCAGTTGATAGGCACGTTTGTGAGTTAGAAACGCGTTTATGTCTGAAAATGCAAGGTTTTGGTCTTCTAGGTCAAATCGACAGTTCTGTGATGAACATACGCTGTTGATTGGATAAGCTGCTGAGAGGATACACTCAAGCAGGTCCTCTAGGAAGACTAGGATAGATCAAGGCACTTTGTGATGAACAGGGAGCACCAAGATAGAGTACTTTGTGATGAACAGGGAGTACCCAAAGTATGAGCAGCACTTTGTGATGAACAGGGAGTGCAAAATGTGAGTAACACTTTGTGATGAACAGGGAATGTCACACACATAGTACTTTGTGATGAACAGGGAGCACTACTAGGATAGATAGCAACACTTTATGATGAACAGTGAGTGTCACTGAGATAGATGACCATATGCATTTAGATAGCGAGTAGCATTTTGTGATGAACAGTGAATGCCACCATGACTGACATGATTGATTTGCTTGACTGCAGGAGTATTTGCCTATGCTAGAGTCACGGGAGAGATTCCCGTCCACACAGAGGTTACGACCGGAGTTGTCTTTTTCAGGATAGAGCTGCCATCGAGGAGATGGGTTTGAGACACGTATTGTATGTGCCTGAGTTTCAGGCAAACATGGGTTTGCTGACTGTGCTGGCCAAGAGATGGCATTCAGAGACATGCACATTTCATTTGCCGATGGGTGAGATGACAGTCACCCTTGAGGATGTTTATAGGATTCTACATATACCGATCGATGGAGAGCTGATTCCATATGATCGCGACAGAGATAGAGAGGCCTTGAGATGGGTGTTTCAGGATCCCGGCCTAGAGATGAGAGCAGGACATGTGGCATGGGATACCATGACTGTGACAGGGTTAGCTTTGACAGCTGTGATTGGAGGAGCTATCAGTGGGTTCCTATGTCCGGACAGAGTGACACGAGGGTTGGCAGTGGGCTGGGGAGGAGCACTAGAGATATTGGTGATGCAGCACACCAGATATGCGTGGGGTCCATGTGTTTTGGCCCACCTATATTATGAGCTTCACCAGTTTGTCTACCATGGATCAGTGGGACTGGGTTGTGGAGTGACACTACTGCAGGTTTGGGCATACGAGCATCTGCCTATCACGTGGCCGATACACTTTAGAGGGAGAGGTCATGGATGGAGTTTTGTTCATCTGTACAACATGATCACTTCACAGCCTCGGATTGGCAGGTTAGAGCATTGGCGGCGAGTGATAGATGACATTGACATCGTCATCTGGAGGCTGTATCTAGGATGCGAGGAGTGGGAGGATGATGCAGTGGAGTTGCCATACACCTTCTAGAGCAGGTATTTGATTGGGCGGATGCCCTATATACTGGAGAGGCAGCTGGTGGATAGAGTATGCAGGCAGTATGGCAGGATCCATAGGATGCCACGAGGCTCGGGTATGTATGCCCGTACAGTTAGGGATCAGGCACAGTTCGGGCCTTTATTGTCATATGATCAGGCAGTCACATAGCTGGCCGAGATGGTGCCCCTACCTTGGGATATGTGGCCAGAGATCGAGGACGTTGGGATGGATGCAGAGTATTCCGCATATTGGGCAGAGCATCCGTTCCCACGGTTGACAGATCCAGGAGAGTTACTGGAGGGCGATGGAGGAGGTGATGATGATGAGGATGGTGGGGGTGATGGAGGCCGAGGCTGACGAAGGTGGAGGGGAGTAGTTGGGGAGAGGAGGGTGGCACCTCGAAGAGAGGGTGGACAGGAGGGATAGGCCCAGGTGGTGAGGGGTCGCGGTGGCGTGCCCCTGTAGGTACCAGCAGCACAGTGTCCTAGAGCACAGGGACATAGACAAGGACAGGTACAGGGACAGGTGCCAGTATAGGCACAGGGACCTAGGCATGTACCGAGACAGGTACCCGTTTAGGAACCAGTACAGGTACAGGGATAGGTACAGGGGCAGGCACAGGGACCTAGGCATGTACCGAGATAGGTACCCATTCAGGCACCAGTACAGGTACAAATACTATAAATGGATAAAATAATAATACACACACACACACACATGGAAAATATACATTATTTTTATTTATTTATTATCCACATCCAATTATGGCACATGTTGTAGGAAGAATAAGAAGCTTCTAGAGGATTCTCCACCACCTTGCATGTAACTCCTCCACTAAGTCTAATCAATTTGCATGAAGTCCAAAATTGGGAAATAATCTCCCTTTTAATTAAATTTTCCAAATAGTGGAATGGAGGGAATTCTCTTATAAAATTATATGCAAGTTTCAAAGGAGGGAGTTGGTTATGTTTTGAAAAAAATTTCCCAAGTTTAGAAGTAGGATTCTCTATGTTAGTCTCTGTAGTCACATAAATCTGTCCACTTAATTAAATGAATACTTAGTATTTATTTGATTATTTAACCATCAATTAATAATTAATTAAATTAATATTTAATTAATTCATCTTAACCATCTTCTCCTATTAATTAAATAAATTATTAAATTTATTTGATTTAATTCACTTAACCAAATTCAGACCATTAATTAAATAAATAAATCATATTTATTTAATTAAATATTCTCTCACATTTAAATAAATTAATATTTATTTAAATCCCCCAAAATCCCACCTCTCACATTTAAATAAATTAACATTTATTTAAATCACCTTTATCCTCTACCCACTTGCATTTTCCTACAAAAGCAAGTTGCACAATTATTTTAAATAAATAATTTATTTAAATCACCTTTATCCTCCACCCACTTGCATTTTCCTACAAATGCAAGTTGCACAATTATTTTAAATAAATAATTTATTTAAATCACCTTTATCCTCCACCCACTTGTATTTTCATACAAAAGCAAGTTGCACAACTATTTTAAATAAATTATTTATTTAAAATCTTATTTATCCTCACCCACTTGAAACCTTTAATGGTTTCCCTTAAAGTCTTCAAACTTGATGGCTTTAAAGTCTTCAAACTTGATGGCTTTAAAGTCTTCAAACTTGATGGCTTTAAAGTCTTCAAACTTAATGGCTTCCCTTAAAGTCTTCTTAAGACTTTAATGGTTTTCCTTAAAGTCTTCAAGCCTTTAATGGTTTCCCTCAAAGTCTTCAAGCATTTTAATGCTTTATCTTCCTTTTTCTCATTTAAATAAATTAATATTTATTTGAATATTTATCCAAATGCGAATTACACCATTTAATTGAAATAAATGATTTTATTTTAATTGAAAATACCAAAATTCCTCCCACTTGCATTTTCCTACAAAATCCACTTGCATGCTTAAACCCCTTCTAGATTCTTCTAAACCTTTCCTAATTAACCTAATCCATCCCCTAAATATTGTCACATTCCTAAGCAAATTGGAGTCACTTCTCAAAGACTCCAAAGTCTTTGAAAAGCAATTAATGCTTTCTGTGTTCAACAAATTAACCTCTAAAGTCTTCCAAACCACTTATGGCTCTTACATGACCATTAATGGTTAATTCCACTTGCATGCCTAAACCCCTTCTAGATTCTTCTAAACCTTTCCTAATTAACCTAATCAATCCCCTAAATATTGTCACATTCCTAAGCAAATTGGAGTCACTTCTCAAAGACTCCAAAGTCTTTGAAAAGCAATTAATGATTTGTGTGTTCAACAAATTAACCTCTAAAGTCTTCCAAACCACTTATGGCTCTTACATGACCATTAATGGTTAATTCCACTTGCACCCATGGTTAAGGACTTTGACCCCTAACTTAACCCTCATGTAACCCATGTGTCTCTTCAAAGCATTTATTTCTTTGACTAGGGTAGCCATCATGTCCCCTCAAGCATTTAATGCTCCTTATCTCTCCTCTCAAGCCTCCTCATGGTGACACTTGTCAACATGGGATTGGATTGAAAGTCCCACATGGATTGAATATCTTTCAATCCTAACCCTTGTTAAGATTGTTCAATCTTAACCCTTCATTTCCCCATTTCTTCTATAAATAGAACCCTTTTCCTCAAGCAAAAGAGAGAAGCATTAGAGTATTGTTGTTATACTGGCATTAGCATAGAGCTTTCTCATAGCATCATTGTCTACACTTGCATAGCATTTGCTTATCATATTCAACCATTTTGAATCCCCATATGGCATGCATGGATAGTGCTAAAAGCTGAGAGCTAGACTCATTTGGGACTTGGAGAGGAGAGGAACAAGGGAGGAGCAACTATGAGCATCTTGATTAGCATTTGGAGGAGTATAGTTTATCTATTCTATGTTTGTATGCTTTCTATTTCATGCTTAATATCTCTCTTGATATGCCTGTTTAGGATAATCTTTTGTTGCTAACACTAATGTATGTTTCTTGTGCTCTTGTGTGTGTTGCCATCAAACAGATTTTCTAATCCTTTTTGCAGAGCATCATTTGGTGAACCCGACGTGAATCCAAACACCAAAAAGATCAACTTTTTTTTTTAACCAATAACATGTTTGAATGTTGAAAATGTCACACAGGTTGCGCTTTTGACACTGTTTTGGCGTGTTTGACATTGTTTTGGTGCTATTCACCTTGTTTCAGCACTTTTCCCTTCTCTGTCTTTCCCTTTCTTTTAGTGCGTTTGTTTTAAATAGCGCCTCTGTTCAAACGCAGACTACCGCTATTGTAACAGAACGTTGTACAAATCACCTTGTAACCAAAAAAAAAAAAATTAGGTTTGTAGAAGCCCACCAAAACATGCGGATTTTCTAACTAATTGTCTTTTATGCAGGTTCTAATCTTTTTGTGCAGGGGAAGGAGTTAGTTTAAATGCTTTAAAAGTTTCTTTTTTACTTTCTTTCAACAAAAGTTGGTTAAAAAGAATCCTTTTTTCCTTCTTGCACAAGTTAAAATAAACCTCACATTTTATTTTAGAGTGCATAAAATGAACCTCAAACTTGTTTTTGGTGCTTAAAAAGAAAATTCATCTTTCTTTATTGCAAAGTAAACAAAATAACAAACTTCAAAATTTTGCTTTCATTGCAAGTTAGGGATACATTTTGTTTTGGTGCTTAAAATCAACAAAACAAATTTTCTTTCTTACATCAAACTTAAAAATCACAAGCCACACTTCAATTTTTGGGCAAATAAAAAGAACAATCCACTTGTTTTGATTTTTGGAAAAACAAATTTTACTTCAAGCAAACGTGTTTTTCATTAAGTTGACCAGGATTTCCGAATTCTAGGTTACAAAACACATTGCCTTTGAAGTTAAAAAGAACACCATGGCTGTTGGAGCAACATCTCCAAATAGTTAGATCACATTTGTAATGGTGGATTAAAGAGAACAAGTGTCTTTCGTACTTGGCACACTTGTGCAAAAAGTCAGTCGAGTGGTCCTACCTCTAACACACACTATCCTCTCCCTTGGCTTTCGTGGTCCTAGGTACAAGAGAAAAGTGTTAGTAACACTCAAAATTTTATCTTTTTAAGAGAGGCCTGCCAAGGGATTGATACTCTTGGGAATGACCTCGAGCGGTAAATCCTTTGAGCCACTATAGAAATCAGGTGAGAGCGAAAGTTGTAGCCTTGGGTATAGTTGTTCCTATAGTGTAACTGGCCGAAAGGACAAATGGGCCCCACCACCAGTTACAAGGCTCTTAAGTGAGTCACTGCAGAATGAACTTATGTCCAAAAACATCGAACATGACTAAACGCCTTTAAGTAGTAGCCCACTTGTTCTATTGATTGAGGATATTTGCGATATAATTTAGTGCAAGAGCATAGATGGTTTTGCTCCCAAGATACTCACCATACATATTTCCTTGAGTAGAAACATAGCTTTTTGAAAAGTCACTTATGGCTTGATAAAAGTGGTGACTCCCCCATCATAGGTATCATCTATTTGTTATGCTCATGCAAGACTTAGTATATCACATCCTTACCTACCACGATGGGATTCATAAGGTATGTAGTACCAAAGTCGAAGAAATATCAAGATGTGAGCTAAATTTATCACAACTGGCCATTTGACCTTAGGGATAAAAAGTGTTTGAAGTGTGTTCATTTCAAAGACCAAGTACAAATTGAGCCGACTTCAGGCTTTGGAAATACACCTTAAAATACATCTAAAGGAAGGGTCATATACAAGTCCAAAGATTGGGTTGATCTAGACCCATACTCATTTGTGCCTTTTAGGCAACATTCTTGTGTTTGTGTGCTTGCTTTATTTTCTTGTCAAAGAAAAATCAGAAAATCACTTCCCAAAAACAAAGTATTCATCCAACCAAACATCTGTCAAAACAACCAAAAACATCAAAAACAAGGTACAAACAACAAAAAGTCAAATTTTATGACCATTCTTCACATCTTGCGAAAGAAGAAGCGTCATCAGAATATCAACTTGAAAAGAAGACCATTGAGCTCAAAGGCTTTGATAAAAAGGAGGAAATTCTTCTATATAAATAGACAAATCTTTGTCTCACATTGAGTCTTTCTGCATCACATGCGTCTCTACCTTCAAGGAAAAACAAATGAATTTGATTCCAAATCATTGAACCGCAGAGCTTTTATGCAATATAGAGCTCTAAGTTATCACAAAAACCAAGGAGGAAAGATTAATCCCAACTTCTTCCCAAACATCTGTATCACATACAACACAGCTCAAGAAATACCACCAACACCCGAAAGGGAAGAGGTAGAGTTTGTCCCATTTGTAACACAAAGTTTTTATTGAAGTTGAAAACATTTCATCCATTATCTCACTCATACATCATCACTTCATCATCAATCCATTCCAACTCTCAAAACATTAAGAGGTTCTTGCTCCAAGTTCTCTTTTTAGATATTGCTTGAATCAAACGCATCACATCACTTTTTAGATTGTTTCTACATCTAGGATAAGCTCATCCTAAGAGACACATCTACGCAGGTTAAAACTAGTTCATGAGTGAATCCTCTAATTACTAGGTAGTTAAATTTGTAACACATCTCAGATTTCTCTACACCTTATCACATCCAACCTTATCAAAACAAGAAAGCAATTCAAAGAAGGAATTTCGGTTACATCTACCTTAAAAGTGCTAGAGATCTACATGCAACACAAATCACCAACCATCAATCTTTCATTTCATCAAACAACTCATCATCATCTTCAATCAACTTCAACAAAAGCTTGCAAGAAAAATGCCTCAAACCCGATCACAGTCTAGGCAACGAGAAATAGAAAGGGAAGAAGAAGAAGAGGAAAATCTCAATGAATTTCAAGAAGCACTTGGAGGAAATGCAGATGACGAAAACCCAAGTACTCCCACTCCTGCAACAATAGAAAGGGCTCAGCATAACCCTCTCTTTAACAGACTTTTTGACGAAATACTCAGGAGCAATGCGGATGCTCACTTCTTAAGACTCTCTAAAGAAGGAGCAAAACTCCCCTCTGACTTTGATCTTGCCCAATTAAGACAAGCATCAGAAAGACAAAGTCGCCATGAAGAGGAAAGAGGTACAGATCCCATCAGATATAACATTCCTTGAGGTAACCCACCACCTCCTCCTCCAAATGAAATCGAGAGGTTGCGGCAACAAGTCGAGAATCTCGCCCAACAGCTTCATAGTGGTGTCAAGACTAACCAATTCTCACTCAATGACATCTGTCCCTATCCTTTTGATAGGAATCTTTACATGCCACCATTTCCACGAGGATTCAAAACACCCAAATTTGAAAAATATAGAGGAAAGGGGGATCCCCGCGATCATGTCCGAGAATTTCATTCCGCTTGTCTCGAAGTAGCATATGAAGAGATGGAACATTTGAGAAACTCATCCAGAAGTTTCTAGCTCATTACTCTCATAACATTGAACACGACATTACCATGGCTGATCTGTGCAACACTAAACAAAAACCAGGTGAACTATTCCCAGTATTCCTGCAATGATGGTGCCAAATGTCTAGCAGACGTTCTCTTCAGTTACTTGAAAGAGAACTAGTGGAAATATTCATTTCCAACTTAAACGAAGAAATGGAATTTCACCTGGATGTCAAAGACACAGACTCTTTTAATGATATGATCACCAAGGGTTTGAAATGTGAAAGGGCACTCATCAAGAAAGGACTCATCAAAATCTTTAATGAACCAAAAGATGGTCCTCATCCACGCTTCAACAGTGATAGACCAAACTTCTAGAATAAAAACAAAAATATCGTCAATGATGGGGTTGTGGATGCCAGGACTATACAAAATGCACAACCTGTGGTTCAATTTGCCGGACAAAATCCTCTGCCTCGAAACAACACAAATGTTCCTTCTAATCAAGGTCGCATCACATCTCAGGATGAACCTAGACCTCATCAGCAAAAATAGAAACACACATACACTCCCTTAGGGGAACCCATTGAAATAGTATTGCGACAACTCATTTCTCAAAATTTGGTCACTCTACCTAAACTATCAAGCTATGAGCCTCAGGTCAAACCGGCTTGGTGGAGAGATACTGAACACTGTGAATTCCATCAAGGAAGAGGGCATAAGACAAGTAATTGTCACCGATTGAAAGATCTCATTCAGGATCTTATTGATCGAGGAGAAATTGAAATTGAAGGACATGACCCAAAAACAACAAATAATGATCATCTGATGTTCAAAAATCCACTTCCATCACAAGATCAAAGGGGTCCTTCCACTTCCCGACGAGGCACTGATACCACTGATTATACACAAGCTGTGTATAATTACACTGTAAATCAACTGTAGGATGCCAATGAACAAGTTGCAACTATAACCTTCAAAAATCCCAACTCAAATTGCAATGTTGTTACGCATCGCGGCAAAGTTATCATCAAGGCAGCTCCACAAGGCACCACCTCCATCCCAAAGCAGTACAATCCTGTGGAACAATTAGACAAAACCCCTGCACTTATATCCATTTTAGAGCTTCTGCGCCTATCACCCTCTCATAAAACTATCTTGGATCAAGCACTCCAAGAGGCATCAGTCCCTGCAAATCTGAATACAGACCAATTTCAAGCCATGGTTGGAAGTCTAAAGTCATCACCTTGTCTCACTTTTTCCGAAAGTGACAACTCTTCCTTCCAGCAACCGCATAACGCCTCACTCCACATCGAAGGATTCATTAACCAGCATCGGATCAAGCGAGTTTTGATCGATAATGGAGCAGGCCTAAACATTTGTACACTGTAGTTGGTCATAGCATTGGGATATGCAGTCGAATCAGTGGATCCTCGTCAGAAGATCACAATCAAAGCCTATGACGATGTGGAGCGTTCATCCAAAGGAGCTGTGGTACTACCAATTTGAGTGGGCCCCATGGTAAAGCACGTCATTTGTCAGGTTTTGGACCTTCCTCTGCCATACAATCTATTGTTAGGAAGACCTTGGATACATGCCATGCAAGCCGTTCCATCTACCTACCATCAATGTATCAAGTTCCCACATAACGGTGTAGAGATCACAATTCTAGGTGACGCAAATCCCTTTACATATTGCCATAATATCAACCATCAACTAGAGATTACCGTTCCTAATAATAGAGAAGCCATTTCCTCGACATCGTATATAAGTCCTGCCTCTCTTTCCCGTTCAAACACCACTATACCCAAGCAAGAAAAGCTTAAGATGAAAATAGCAGAGGAAGGTCCCAGGGAATACAACTTGAGTAAACTCTTTTGTGTGGGAAAAATGCCCACTTCTCCTTGAACACATGGTAAACCACAACAGTTACTCCAACAACCCATAGTCACACCAGCATGTGCTTTGACGCCTTTCATCCTTGGAAAGAGTCAAGAAGAAGAAACCCAAGATGAGGACTTGGTGGAATGGATCTATAAAGATCCCATCACCATTGATCTACCACAAGTTAAACTTCCTATGGATCAGTATGGCAAAGGCCTCCTCATTATGCAAAGAATGGGGTATGATGGTCAGAGTGCTTTAGGATATTGCAAACAAGGACGACATGAACCTCTGCTGCTGGAATTAAAGCCCAAAGGCAACACAGGCCTAGGCTCTGAAAAAGAGATCTTTCCTAAGCTCAGATTCAAAGGAAAACCCAACAAACCATTTTGTCCACCTACTGCAAAGAGGACACCTTTTATAATCAAGGCACCATCAAGCACCATCCCAACTACCCCATCGAGGCTCAAAACCCCAACACAACTATCACCAATACCAATCATCCCACCAAGTGAACCAGTAATCCCATCAATAGTACCATTAGCAGCAGCAACTGTGTCAGAACCTGTAGCAGCATCTATAGCACTAGTAGTTCCAGCAGAAGCAACTAAGTCAATATTACCGATACTCCCCGTACTAGATTCCTTGATCCCCATCAATCTTCCTGCAGCAACGATCACTACAAAGGTACATCAACCAATCACACCTGCAGTATTTAACTCAAAAGACATCCCAGTATGGTATAGTAATCGGATGCTAGAAAGTGACTCAGAGACTGACTCGCATGAATGGGAATTTGATTATGTACAGCTTAACACTTCAGATGAGGAAGACACATCACCACCTCCACCACGTAAAGACATCCCTATTTACGGAGAAGCACAGATAAAGACCACTTGGGTTCCTAAACTAGAAACATCTTCCACAGACCCTACGTCTCATCCGACGCCTGATTCTGACAGGGAGGGTACCATTAATGACCTTCACCATAACGTCTTAACCCTCACTGATACATCTAATGCACTTAACCTAATCGATGAAGTAATGCCCATTATCCACCTTGAACTCATCGAATGGAATCAACCAAATTCCCCATGTCTTGACCTCTTCCAGAACGATGAGGCCATCATTGACTTTTTAGAATTAAGGGATAACCTACCAAGCGGGGATCACAAAGCTAGATTCGCCATTGAACTTAATAGTGCAGCATACTTCGGGGCGGATGCCAAACCTTTCAGCTGCAAAAATATAACAATAAAACATGGATCATCTAGTGAAAACCACACTGTGGCACTATTTGATCCAACAAAAGTAAAAAGAAAGAGCATATCCAATGGTGAAAACCTCTCTGAGGCGCTTGAGGATGAAGGGTTTGACATTCTCCCTGATAGTGCACAATAGGAACGATCAACAATTCTCATCGAGGAAACCAAAGAATACAATGTGGGGACTCCTGACAATCCTCATCTCATACATCTGGCATCTCTTCTCACTCCAGAGGAATAGCCTAAATTTATAGAGTTCTTTCAACAGCGTCAAATCAACTTTGCATGGTCATATGTAGATATGCCTGGGCTTGATCCTGATTTAGTCATGCATCACCTCACCATAGCAGAAGGAGCCAAACTTGTCAAGCAGAAGCTTCGTAAGATGCATCCCCAGATTGCAGTGCTAGTCAAAATAGAACTCAAGAAACTCCTAGATGTTGGTTTCATTAGGCCAATTGATTATGCAGAATGGATCTCCAATATTGTGCCTATCGGCAAACCAAAAGGGGGCATCCGCATTTGTACTAACTTCAGAGATCTAAATAAAGCATGTCCTAAGGATGACTTCCCCTTAGCAAATATCGACATCATAGTGGATCTAACAGCAGGACACGCCATGCTTTCACTCATGGATGGCTTTTCAGGATACAATCAGATAAAGATCGCACTAGAAGATCAACATAAGACAACCTTCACATGTCCATGGGGCACATATTGCTGGAATGTAATGCCTTTTGGTCTCAAGAATGCAGGAGCAACCTATCAAAGGGCAATGACCACCATCTTCCATGACATGATGCATACTATGATAGAAGATTATGTTGATGACTTACTAGCAAAATCACTCACCAGAGAAGGGCATCTCCACATCTTAGATAAAATCTTTGATAGACTGGAACAATACAATGTTCGACTCAACCCAAAGAAATGTGTCTTTGGAGTAACCTCCGGGAAGCTTCTAGGATACATTGTCTCAAGAAAAGGTATTGAGGTCGACCCAGCGAAGGTAAAAGAAATTATGGACATGCCACCTCCAAAGAATATCAGTCAGCTAAGGACATTACAAGGATGACTTCAATCCATCCGAAGATTCATTGCACAATTGGCTGATAAATGTCACCCATTCACACACCTGCTACACAAGAACATCCTCTTTCAGTGGGATGCCAAATGCCAACAAGCATTTCAGATGCTTAAAGACTATCTCATGAATCCACCATTGCTGATGCCACCAGATCTAAGAAGACTGTTGTTATTATATATCTCAGCGATAAGTACAGCATTAGGTGTACTACTGGCACAACATAATGCAGAAGGAAAAGAGTGTGCTGTTTACTACATCTCTCACACACTGGTAGGCTATGAACTCAATTACACCCCTATTGAGCGAGCTTGCCTAGCAGTAATCTTAGCAGCCACTAAACTGAGACATTATCTATTAACACACAAGGTACAACTCATTGCAAAGATTGATCCACTCAAGTATTTACTCAGCAAAGCAGCATTGATAGGCCGCTTGGCCAAATGGGTGATGATTCTAAGTGAATTTGACATCGAGTATGTGGACCATAAAGCTATCAAAGGGAAAGTTATTGCAGAACAGTTGGCCGATGCACCACTCATAGGCGATCATCCTCTCATTTCCAATTTTCCAGATGAAGAGATATTCATGATCACATAAGTACAACCATGGAAACTATACTTTGATGGTTCATACACTAGGCATGGCTCAGGGGCAGGCATTCTGTTTATCACACCTCAAGGTGATAGCATCCCGAAGTCTTACAGGCTCACATTCCCATGCACAAACAACATAGCAGAATATGAGGCCTTGATCACAGGACTCAGGTTAGCCATACAATGGAAATTACAAGAACTGCAAGTATATGGCGATTCCGAACTAGTCATTCGACAAGCAACAAATGAATATCAGACAAAGGATGATAAACTCATGCCATATAAGCAAATGGTGGACACTCTAAAGACATCATTTACTACTATCACTTTTGAGCAGATACCAAGAGATCAGAATCGAGCTGCTGACGCTATGGCTACCATCACATCTCTCCTAGATCTTCCACAAAATTCAACACGCTACGAGTTCTTGGTAGAACAACTTTGGATCCCCGCTTATGATATCCCTGAATCTGAGATGATATGTCGCCTTGTCGGTTCTGGATCCCCATGGTACGGTGAGTTCTACACCTATCTCCGTGATCACACCCTTCCCCCCAACCAATCAAATAACCAACTTAAAACCTTCATTCGCCAAACTACTCGATATACCATTATTGCCGAAACCCTATACCGATGCAGTCTTGATGGTACTCTCCTTTGATGTTTGGAACAAGATGAGATAACAAAGGCTTTGGAAGAAGTCCATGAAGGCATTTGCGAGACTCATTCAAGTGGTCCATCACTCGCCAAGAAACTCCTGCGCAATGGATACTATTGGCCATCTATGGAAAAAGATTCCTACTACTTTGTCAGAAAATGCAAGAAATGTCAAGTTCACGGTGACCTGATACATGCACCAGCTTAGGAACTGCAACCAATCACAACACCATGGCCTTTTTGTCAATGGGGCCTTGACCTTGTGGGTAAAATCCATCCATCTTCATCCAATGGCCATAAATTCATTATTACTGCCACCGAATATTTCACAAAGTGGATCAAAGCTATTCCACTTACCCAAGTCACCGGCAAGCAGATCACCTCATTCATCCTCTACTACATCATCTGTCGATATGGTGTACCCATGTCCATCATCACAAATAATGGTCTTCCTTTCAAAAATCAGGATATCCGCAAACTTTGTGAGAAATTTCATATCCAACACTGCTTTTCCACTCCCTATTACCCACAAGGCAATGGTCAGGTTGAAGCATCCAATAAAAACATATTGAGGATCCTAAAGAAGATAGTCAATGATGCCGGCCGTGACTGGCATGTTCAACTAAATCCGGCACTATGGGCATATCGAACTAGCATTCGAACCCCTACAGGTGCAACTCCTTATTCATTGGTCTATGGTGCAGAAGCTATCTTACCTATTGAGGTTGAGATACCATCATTATGGGTTTCCTTGCATAATCTGATAGATGATGAAGCATACAGAGTATCCCATCTTCAGGACTTGGAGTTACTAGATGAGAAGCGATAAGCTACATACAACCATCTCAAAGCCTATTAGCAGCGCATGAGCAGAAGCTACAATAATCGAGTTAGACCTCGTACATTTGAGGTAGGTGATCTTGTTCTACGAGAGAATCCTCGCAACCAACCAAACCAAGAACATCAAGGCAAGTTTGAATCAAACTGGCTGGGCCCATATGTTGTCACTGCTATGTTCGGGTCCGGGGCATATCAGTTGGCTACATCAGAAGGAGAACCGCTTGCAGATCCAATCAACAGCATGCACCTCAAATTGTTTTATACCTAAGCTATACAAGAGCATCAGGCTCCACTACATACCAGAAAATACCAAAAACATTCAGAAAAATGTCCTGAAGAAAATACAAAAACATTCAAAAAAGTAAAGAAAAATCATGCATCCAAACAGTGAACAACCACTCTGGTGGCACCTTGGGTAAGTACGATGGTGAAAACCTGGCAAACAAGCACCACTCGTAAAGGCTATGGCTCCATTGTCTTTCAGACTTGTTGTGATCACATCTACTTCATACATACATCCATCCATCCATCAACCATGGCTTTTTATTCCTCTGCAATTATGATAGTACTTCATGCGTCTAAGCATCCCGCTTTTTCATAGTCATGTCTAAAACTGGGGGCAATGCCTTTAACCTATTGATGGAAGTGGGTTGTACATTGTCTTATGATTCATTAAGTTCTTCATTCAAGCAATCATCAAAATACCAAAAACATTCAAAAATATCTCGCAAAAATACCAAAAACATTCAAAACAATTCAAAATCCAAAAACATCAACAAAACCATTGAAAAATCACACAAAAACATGGCAACACCTTGTACATACTCATCCATGCAGATACCAAAACAAACATTGACAAAATACTCGCACAATGACCATTTACCAATCAAACCACACAATCAACATCAACACTCAAAACTGTCTTCAACAAGGATGCATCCTTCCTTACCAAAATAAAGACAAAAAGTGACATTTTCTTTGACAAGAAAATTATGTTAAGCTATCAAATACTTGGTTGATTTGTGAGTACAATCATTCATTTATCTGTATCAGGATCTTTTAGCATTGTTTTGTATCATTTGCGTATTATTTCTGATGAAGTACTGGGGCATGTACTAATGGTGTCTATGTGGGAAGTTCACCAAGCTACGTGATCTTATGCCAAATGCAGTCATAGATCATTACGGCTTGCTGACTACAGCATATACCTCTACCATATGAGCATGAACCATTACCAAGGATCCATATTCTTTATTCTTTATGTATATATTGTTTGTTTGCAGGTACAATGCTCTTCCTTTGGTTCCTTCCTACATCATCCAAATTGGATAAAGGTTTTTATCTCTTAGTATGGTATGCACTTGTCTCAGGATATGATCAGCCTAACATCAGGGAGGATGATCCAAGTCATGCATGAAAGGAGATAATCCTTATCTATTCTGCAAGCAATACTCAGGTCAACTTGATCCATTATATCAAGTTTCTTGTATTAAGTTGCTATATCAAATCCATGTAAGAAATACTCTGGTCATCTTGAATCTTTATGTCAAGTTGCTTGTATTTTCTTACAACATTTTAAAGCTCAATGATGAAAAATAAAGCACCATGGATCGTCATCTCATCTCATCTATATATATTGCATTTCATTGCATTCCACCCATCCATACATTCATAATAGTTGCATATCATGCATACATAGTCATAATAATGCATACTCTATTTTACTCATCTTCTTCCATAGGACTCGGTCCTAGTCCTCCATATCTTCTATCTAACATCAAATCCCCCCTCACCCTCCCTATCTTGATCATCAACATCATCCTAATCCCTTCATCGCTTCCCATCCTCACTCATCCACAAAATTAAGCTAGTTACTCTGTCTACATAGATACATCGACTCCCACACACCTAGACTATCAACAGATACTTTGATCAAGTATCTTCGGGTCTCAACAGGTAATCGATTATGGTAATCCTAGACTACATCAGGCATTTATCATAATTACATAGTCTCAATGGGGTTGCCATGATTCCCCACAACCATCCATCACACGCACACACTCTCAATTGATCAACCAATCAAACACAATCCAACGGACAATTACATTAATTGTCTACGTCTCAACAAGTATTTTGCTTCATATACCTTGACTTCATCAGGCAATTATATCAATTGTCTAAGTCACATCAGGTCACTTTGATTCACTTACTCAGACTTTATCATGTCCAAGCGACCAACTGACATCAACTGTCATGCTTTGACTTGACTGGGGTAATTAAACCGATTGCACCAGATTGTCCCACCAATTTTGATCAATTGTATAGCATCAATCCAAACCCCACACTACATCTGCTATGTATCTCTTGCATGACCTCAGGGTACTTGCTGGCTTGTTGTTTCTTCATATTCACTCCATTTTCTCCCATTCTTTCATCATTAGTTCTAATTTCTTCTATCTTTTCATTCTTTTTCGAGAGAGTGCCCGATTTTTCAAAAAAAAAAAAATTCGGCCCATCTCTCGAGGGGGCATACCACCCATTAAATTTATATTTTATGGGGCATTTCTTCACACCTATTTTTATTTCTTCGAAACGACGCAATAAACTGCACCGTCTCAAAGAGGGGCAAATGTAGTCACATAAATCTGTCCACTTAATTAAATGAATACTTAGTATTTATTTGATTATTTAACCATCAATTAATAATTAATTAAATTAATATTTAATTAATTCATCTTAACCCTCTTCTCCTATTAATTAAATAAATTATTGAATTTATTTGATTTAATTCACTTAACCAAATTCAGACCATTAATTAAATAAATAAATCATATTTATTTAATTAAATATTCTCTCACATTTAAATAAATTAATGTTTATTTAAATCCCCCAAAATCCCACCTCTCACATTTAAATAAATTAACATTTATTTAAATAACCTTTATCCTCTACCCACTTGCATTTTCCTACAAATGCAAGTTGCACAATTATTTTAAATAAATAATTTATTTAAATCACCTTTATCCTCCACCCACTTGTATTTTCCTACAAATGCAAGTTGCACAATTATTTTAAATAAATAATTTATTTAAATCACCTTTATCCTCCACCCACTTGTATTTTCCTACAAAAGCAAGTTGCACAACTATTTTAAATAAATTATTTATTTAAAATCCTATTTATCCTCACCCACTTGAAACCTTTAATGGTTTCCCTTAAAGTCTTCAAACTTGATGGCTTTAAAGTCTTCAAACTTGATGGCTTCCCTTAAAGTCTTCTTAAGACTTTAATGGTTTTCCTTAAAGTCTTCAAGCCTTTAATGGTTTCCCTCAAAGTCTTCAAGCATTTTAATGCTTTATCTTCCTTTTTCTCATTTAAATAAATTAATTTTTATTTGAATATTTATCCAAATGCAAATTACACCATTTAATTGAAATAAATGATTTTATTTTAATTGAAAATACCAAAATTCCTCCCACTTGCATTTTCCTACAAAATCCACTTGCATGCTTAAACCCCTTCTAGATTCTTCTAAACCTTTCCTAATTAACCTAATCCATCCCCTAAATATTGTCACATTCCTAAGCAAATTGGAGTCACTTCTCAAAGACTCCAAAGTCTTTGAAAAGCAATTAATGCTTTCTGTGTTCAACAAATTAACCTCTAAAGTCTTCCAAACCACTTATGGCTCTTACATGACCATTAATGGTTAATTCCACTTGCATGCCTAAACCCCTTCTAGATTCTTCTAAACCTTTCCTAATTAACCTAATCCATCCCCTAAATATTGTCACATTCCTAAGCAAATTGGAGTCACTTCTCAAAGACTCCAAAGTCTTTGAAAAGCAATTAATGATTTGTGTGTTCAACAAATTAACCTCTAAAGTCTTCCAAACCACTTATGGCTCTTACATGACCATTAATGGTTAATTCCACTTGCACCCATGGTTAAGGACTTTGACCCCTAACTTAACCCTCATGTAACCCATGTGTCTGTTCAAAGCATTTATTTCTTTGACTAGGGTAACCATCATGTCCCCTCAAGCATTTAATGCTCCTTATCTCTCCTCTCAAGCCTCCTCATGGTGACACTTGTCAACATGGGATTGGATTGAAAGTCTCACATGGATTGAATATCTTTCAATCCTAACCCTTGTTAAGATTGCTCAATCTTAACCCTTCATTTCTCCATTTCTTCTATAAATAGAACCCTTCTCCTCAAGCAAAAGAGAGAAGCATTAGAGTATTGTTGTTATACTAGCATTAGCATAGAGCTTTCTCATAGCATCATTGTCTACACTTGCATAGCATTTGCTTATCATATTCAAGGATCTTTAATCTCCATATGGCATCCATGGATAGTGCTAGAAGCTGAGAGCTACACTCATTTGGGACTTGGAGAGGAGAGGAACAAGGGAGGAGCAACTATGAGCATCTTGATTATCATTTGGAGGAGTATAGTTTATCTATTCTATGTTTGTATGCTTTCTATTTCATGCTTAATATCTCTCTTGATATGCCTGTTTAGGATAATCTTTTGTTGCTAACACTAACGTTTGTTTCTTGTGCTCTTGTGTGTGTTGCCATCAAATAGATTTTCTAATCCTTTTTGCAGAGCATCAGTCTCATTTTCGTTGCAAGAATTTTTAAGTTGTTGTTGAAGGTTTCTCTCAAAGTTGCAAGGAAGGATCAAAGAATAGCTAGAGGATTCAATTTCGAGCTTTAGTAAACCAAGTTCTCTCCTTTTATCATATGAGGAATTTGTATTATCCAAATATATAGTTTTTAGATTCTTTGGTTGAATATAGTATTCTGAAGAAATCATTTCTCAATTTCTAGATAGGGACGAAAAAAATCTATTTTTGTTTTCTGTAAGAAATGCAGTGATATAGTTTCTTCTCTTTTTTTTTACAAATGCAGATTTCTCTTGCATATCTTATTTAATCTAATTTAAAAGGTAGAAAATCAGATTTTTGCTCTTCTATTTTCTCTTAGATGATATTGAATATAAAAATAAATAAATCTCCCTCTCTGTGAATGAATAAATAAAATCTCTCTGTGAATATTGGATTGAACCTCTGTGAATATTAGTTAAATGAGTTGAATAAAATTTCTCTTTGAATATTAGCTGAATCTCTATGAATATTAGTTAAATGAGTTGAATAAAATTTCTCTGTGAATATTAGCTGAATCTCTGTGAATATTAGTTAAATGAGTTGAATAAATTTCTCTGTGAATATTAGCTGAATCTCTGTGAATATCAATCGAACAAACTCTCTCTTTGAAATTTGAAAATAAATAATCTTCCTGTAAATAACTCTCTATCCCCCTCTCTAGATATTGGTTGAGAAATAGAATATAATTCCTCTGTGTTAACTTGTATTTCTCATTTTAAACACCTACCTACTTCTGGATAATCTATGCATCGCTAGAGCAAATTTACTTCTCTGGTTATTTTTATTTCTCTATTTTATTTCGCCCTTGGGATTAATATGATATTCTCTCTTACATTAATATCTTCTTATGTATTCATACCTATTTATGTATTCTCTTTATATTAAATTTAATATCCTGGAATGAACTATAAATATATATATATATATACATACATATATATATATATATATATATACATACATACATACACATATATATATACATACATATATATATATACATATATGCATTATGTATTAATAAAATTTATGCGAAGTGATTAATGTTTATATTGCACGATGCCTGTGCGTATCGGCTCACAGGTGGAGGACGGAGTTAATACTCTGCAGGGAGTGGTACTGTAACAGTACCCCCCACTAGCATGGAGGGGACCCATGGGGTCCCACTCCCATTAACCCTTATTAATGCCAATCAAACATAGTTCAAAGGCAATGTTAGCTTTTAAAAAGAAATTCTTTTTTTTCATATATGTTTAAAATTTTAGTTTATTTTAATTCCTTCTTTTATATATATATATAAATCTTAGTTAATAAAATTTTTAAACTTAGGTAATTATTAGATTTATAATTAGTTCTAAAAAATTTATATTAAATGATACTTAGATCTTCTTAAGATCCACTTAGTAATTAAATGATTTGAAGCTAAATTCTATTTTGGGATTAGTCATTTTATAAGCGATATTCTCGCATGTAACTTACCCTACCTTCACTTCATTCAAATGTATTTACATTGATTTCAATTATTGGTGTTCCCACATTCATGCAAATTACACATTTAATTGTTATTATGCAAGTTATATTCAAGTTTTGAATAAAAAAATAATTTTAGTTATGGCTTTATTCCATGTCATTCATCAAGTAGTTATTTCAATTAATTGAGCTTTGCAATGACTAAATATACGCATTCAATTCATAATTATTTTTCAAGCTTGATGTTTATCATAAGTTAGAAAATTAAATAAAGGAAGTTGGAAAATGAAAACCTAGTAGCATTCGGTATATATAGTGCCTCTGGGTCATGCCTACGGGTAATGTCGTCGTGTTGAACTACTGCACTTAATGCCTAATAAAGCTACATCAATGATGTTTGTGGAATCATCCCTATAAATCATCAGGGAGTAATAAGGGACACTTGGAAGTTAAATCCAAGGGGCGGGTAATCCCCCTTGGATCTATAATTTAATAAGATAATTCTAAAATGATCTTTCATTCGCTGAGTTAAACTATAGTAAACCCCTATAGGTATGATGAGTGAAATGCTTTTATAAAACTTATTTAATCTCAAAGAATTATTGTCGATTGGCAATTGGTCAAGGGTGACGCTCATGATAAGAATTAGGATCTAGTTGTTTTAGGCCACAAGTAGTAGGCCATCTTGAGCCTTTGCTTAAGCGCTACCATCGTGGGTAGCAACTGCAGAGAATCTGTCTGGGACATTGACCCTAGAAAGGGTTGCGTACCCACTAATCAGTTTACATCAAACCATAGAGTAGAAAATAGAACTACATACTTTACGCCCTGATCCTGTGCCGAAGCGGGTATGTAGGCAGTCTTGGGATGGAGTTGTCCCTCATACTCAGGCGTTTGTGGGTGGGGTCTAGGATTGGTAAAAGAAAGATTGAGTAAGAATCCTATTTTGAAAAATAAGATAATTAAAATTGGAAAAAGGTAATTCAATGCATACTCGGAAGGAATCCTGTATGGATTCGCTTGACTTCCTGAGGCTTTAAGCCAAATTCTAAGGTGGAATTCAAGCTTGTATTATGTTATTCAATTACTCCTAAGGACGACAAACTCGGTGCACTTTTGTTAGAAGAGTGTAGTACTTAGCGAGTGGCTCAAGACCCAAGTGGTCTCGATGAGTCTAGGTCTCTTGTGAGAGCACCTCCTATCCCGATTGGATAGATGCCTACCCCACATGGGTAGATGCCTATCCTAATTTGGATAGATGCCTACCTCATATGGGTAGATGCCTATCCTGTATTGGATAGATGAAATCTTATGTCTAGTATGGACAAGTGCCTAACCCGTATGTTTAGATGCTCATCCTAAATGGATGAATGCCTAATCGAAATGGATGGATGCCAAGACTATACGATTTAATCAAACACAAATGATTAAATTTAACAAAAAAAAAGAAATGGTCAAATTTTGTTGGGTTAAATATGGTGGGTTATTACAGTGAGAGCACTGTGTAGTGATCGAGTGTTGTTTTTTGTTGGTGTTTTGGAAGGGAGCATAAGTGTACCATTAGGAAGGTGGTATAAAATGGTGAAAGATGATAAGATAGGGAGGTAAGATAGGGAGGTAAGTGGTGAAGGATGTAATGGTGACACAGTAAGTTAAGATATGTTAGGGGTTTGGAAGGTAGGAAAGTGAATGGGGGGAGATAAATTAAGGATGTGAAGGATGGAATGGTGTTAGGTAGGTGAAGTAAAAGTAAGTGTGTATGAGATTAAGGCTGAGGATAGGATGTATGAAACTGGAGGAGGTTAAGATAGGGGATATGAAAGGTAGATGGAAGGTAATAATGATAGGAAGTGAGGTAAAGGTTATGAGGTGTGGGTTAGAAAATACGGTGTAGGAAATGGAAGGGTCATATCACTTTGAGAGTTTTCACCAAGATGAGTAGCCCAAGTATGGTCCTAAAATATTACAAGCCATGAGGATCCACTTGTAGTAGAGGAGCATATACTTGCATCTTGGGAACTTATTAGGAGTTCGCCTTGAATTTGGGAAATACATATAGAGGAGATAGAATATTGATGAATACACATTACCTAGCTTCATCATGCATAAATACAAGAGGTATAGACTATAGCAAGCACATATCATGAGCCAAAGGATCATATTAGAGAATTGCTTCATCTCCAATCCTCTACATTTTTAAGATCCACAAATGGGGTTAAGGTTAAGTCTTGGTTACTTAGCTTGGACTTATGCTTTTGGTTGCATCTATATGTGAGCAACTTAAAGGCATAATTTTCAATGCAATTTTTGAGAGGACTTGATTCCACCTTGTGGTACTGGGAGGATAAAATGCACCAACTCACATTGGAAACCCTCTCCAAATACCATTTTGGAGTGCTTCAAAGTGTGTTCTATTTCAAAATGTTTTTGACAGAGATGCATAGATGAGTTTTAAAATTTACATACTAAGGTTTCATAGTGGCTCAACATGAGAGTTAGTTTTTGGAGTTCTTTTAGTTTGTATATTACATTCAAGACAAGTTACTTGTCAATTATTTCATTAGGGGTGGAAAGCCCAAAATTTTAGTTTTCCTACACATGGCCAATCCAAATGACTTTAGGGTTGCTATGGCAAAGTCTCTTATGGAAAAGGAGGTACATGGGAGGACATAGGAGGCATGAGAGAAGTTTGTAACCAGTTATGGCAAAGTCTCTCATTTTAGGTATGAGAGACTATAGGGCTATCAAGCTAGGCCATCTATGACTCAACAACCTTTTAGGGGAGAATATAGTGTTTTTAGTAATTAGGATCTTCTAATTATGGTGGGGCCTAGCCAACATAGGGTCATATGAGAGGCACATGTTATGTATATGTTAGTATCAAATAGAGAGTGCCCACAAGGTTTTAGAGTGGGTGGACACCATCCTAGGATGTCAAAGTAGATAGTTGATATGTGGGTCTTTACCCTCCCAACCACTCAACATGTACCACCATGGGCCTTTACCCTCCCAATCACACAAAGGTCAAAGGAAGATTCACTACTGCAACACTCACTTTTTGTGATAGTATCAAGCACTTAGCTAGGACAGTCACTCCTTTCGTGACCATTCTTCTTACACAACACTCTCTAACATTAATTATGATGATAGTGTACCTCCTTAAACCTTCCACCAACACCTAACTCAATACCAAACTCTTTCCAAATCTTAATGGACTAATTAACTCAACTCATTGTGAAATTGTGACGATCAATGCAAGGTTTAGAATAGTAATAATTAGGATCTTCTAATTATTGTGGGGCCTAGCCAACATAGGGTTCTATGAGACAGGGGTAAGTTCAATAGTGAATTCTCCTTCAATTCTTGATGAATGCTTGATTGCCTGTTCACTTGGAATTGAATTGATTTTATAATTAAGAAATGAATTGTTTGGTCAGATGCCTCAAAGAAATGTGGTCTAATGAAATGCTATGATTGCAGGATATTCACTAACAATGTTTGTTGAAATGGATTTACAAAATTCTAATGAAATTTGATCAGTGGGTATAAAGTCGGACCCTACAATGGCCAACAGCCTTTACCCTCTACAACCTTTGCTAGCATTCTTCCAGTCTATGTGAAAATGAGAGCTTGACAACATTCTTTCACTTTTAGCCAGCTAAATTTTTCAAGAATTTTATCTCTAGATTTATTATTTCTTTTCTTGCATGAATCTATTAATTTTGAGATAACAGATCTTGCCTTCATGAATTGATCCTAGTTTATTCCTTTAACCCTAATTAATTTATTTAGAGTGTTTAGTTCCATTTTAATCCTTTCTTTTACAATTAAATATTATTAAAAAATTGTATTATTGTTCCAAATTTTGTGGATATTTAGGAGACACAAATAGAATATAAATGTAATCATTCCATATTTTTCTAGGAGATATTGGAATGAGACTAATAGGAAGATTAGTAAACATGAGTCATAATGAGCACTTTAGAGTAAATCTAAACATTATAAGGAAGATAAGCTTGGAAAAATAGAAGTGTAACTTATTTTCTAGTATGCAAGATTATTACTTGGGAAAGAATCTTGAAAGAGGATTGAAAAGATTCCTTGAGCTAACATTGTCTCACTTGTCCAAAATTATGAGGAAGGATTCATTAATGAAATTTTCATTAACAAGATGGAGAGAATAATAATTAGGAAGAGATAGATTTCACATGCTACTAGGTGACTACATTAGAGAGAAAATAGAGTCAAATCATTTAGCTTGGCCATGACATAGAGTCTTAGAATAGATGCCAACCTTGAATGGAATGAAAATCCCAAACAGTTAATGAATGGTGAGACAAGTAGAGGCATCTATAAATTTTGTTTTGAATAAAATAAAGAAAAAATGGGACTAAAACCAAGGGAAATGCACATGGAAAGGATAAAGGGTTGTTTCTATGAATACTCATCCCACTCCATGCCTTCTTAGATATGAATAATATTTTAAAGAGAATTATGGATTTTAATGAATCCTATTTTCTTTGGTTTAATAATAAATTGAAATAAATGATAGATATGCAATGCAAAAAACTTGGTTATGATTTTGAGTGCTTTAGGACTACAAAATTTTTACTAGACCATGCATATTGGTACTTCTTACTTTTAGAAGCTCACTCCTCTAATGTTTGATAAGATAGATATGAATGATTGACCTTATACTACATGTTTTTAAAGATGAAGGTGCATTAGGGGTTTAGATGATCTTCCATGACCAATTAAAAGGAAAGTGATATAAACCTATTTTAAAACTTATATTATCATTATACTCAAGCCATTTAGAAAATATAAAAAAATATATCCAATCTCTTAACTATTTTTCTCAACCCTATAATTTTGTTTGCCCATGTGAGTGCTCCATTCCTAGAACTAATAAATAAAGAGTGTATTCATGTAGATAAATGAATTAAAATCAATTTGTGATAGTAAACATTCACATAACATGTATAATTAATTTATTTATGATGGACTTTTAAATGTAATAAATTATCTCCTATAGTTATCTCCTAAAGGTGGGGCAATTAGGTCCATATATGATGAAAATCAAAATAAATAGTTTGAAGATAATATTAGCTACCTAAAGAACATTCCACTTGATTATTTGGTATATAATAACTATTTTGAGAAATTTTGAAACCATTAGAGGTACCTTTTGCTTCTGTAGATGGGGCATTCATTCATGTTGAAGTTGTGATAGCTTATTTGCCTCTTTATAGACAACCAATTATCCATACGAATTATCATATATACTTGTAACCTTCATCCCAAACCACCTATTTCATTCTTCTTCCTTTGTGTACCTCTTTTATTCTTCCATTACCTCTTTGCTTACCTAAATTCAATCTAAAACAGTGTATATAGCATCAAAAAAATTCCATATTTAATTAATATTATCCACAACATATCAAAAAAGACAAATACCACACTTACTGTGTCATCAACCAAAAATAATTTACTTATATATTCAAAGAGTTCAATAATGGAGAAACATCCATGTGGTGCTCTACACATGTCCTTGAACGTTCAAGAAATACTTACCCTCTATTGGTCCAAACTTTAAATCACTTTCCATGCATGAAAATAATTGCAACCATACACAATTTCCCATCCAAGAGATTCTCTCAAACTAGTTTACTATCTTAACATAGGGTCAAGGAAAAGAGGGCCAAAATAGGAATCCAAGTGTCTTAAAAGCATTCAAGACCATAGTGGTGAGGATTGAATTTCTTTCTTAAGTGGTATCTTTCTCTAGATTAATTAGTTGGGGATTCTATTAGGACCTTTTCCTAATATCATAGCATTCCATTACATCGTGTTTCTTTGATACATCTCACCAAACAATTCATATGCTTCAATGTCTATACTTCCAGATTTTCCAAACATGTCAAACAGAGCATTTCCAACCGTAAGCATCTGATATTAATTGCCCTTACCTTCTGCTTGGATGGAAGCCCATACTTTGTTCCAAAGCTCCCATTTTGGCACAGGTAGAGAGTATGTTGACAAATAAAACTGATCGAAATGGAAATCTATTTGTTGCATTGACTGTATTGTGAGGACGCTTATGTATTTCATCAACAACATAAAGTAGGAAAGGACATGAGAATATCTCCTCGAGGAGGTATTCTATGACAGCTGTGAGGTAGATGAGAGTTTCTTATTCCATTTGCTTTGTTCTATGCAGTCAAAAGTGGGAACACTACTTGAATTCAAATGCTAACGGTGATTGTCTTTTTAATGAAAATGGACAGGAAGGGACGTCAAGGGAAGGATTGGGCCCATAGCACACCTAAGTAGTCAAAGCTTAATATGTGTTGTTTAAGGCTGCCCCCTTAAGATATCATAATTGATTGGCTCTTCACTCCTAAGACCTTCAAAAGTCTTTAATGGCTTCATTGGGTCCTTTGGACTTCCAAATGCACCTGCACCAACTTGAATTCTCTTTCAATGCTTGATTACCTGTTCACTTGGAATTGATTTGATTTTATAATTAAGAGATCATTTGAATTATAGGTAGACCCCTTCAAATGACAGGGTAGGCTTCCTTTTATACCTAATATATGTTTTGAAAGCATTTTATCTTGGTGGCTTTAAATTAAAGTACATTCTCTTTTGTCTAGTATTGGTGGAGTAGAGGTTGCATTACATCATCCTAGGATACATATTTCCATAGATACAACACAAGTTAAATGTATCCCAAGTCGATGCAAAGCAACCTCTGCTCCAGAGGTCACCAGAAAATAGAGAAAGAACTTTAATTTAATGCCATCAGGATAAAAGTATTTAATCAAGACAAATAAATGGTATGCAACTAGATCTATTTGGAATGCATTACCCAAACACCGCAATCGATCAGTCACCTTTGAAAAGAAAGTGGTATGATGAAATATTTAGGCATAAAATAGATGAAATGCACTCCATACTACTGCTGCACAATATTTTGGTCAATGATATTTTTAAAATAGTAAAGGAAGGTGTATGGAACAAGCAAATTCTTATCATTATAAACAATGAATATTTTAAGATCCTTTTATGATGTCTAAGTTGAGAATATTTTATGAAAGGTCCCTAAATGAATACACTTTAAACTGATTTTAATATACCTTGAAGTGTGCAATATGGAAGGTTTGTATTCTTAATCTCCTGCCTATTTCTTAATTTAAAAGATGATATCTTTATTAAATATCTCCTCTATTAAATATCTTTATTAACTTTATTTCTCCTTCAATTCTTGATGAATGCTTGATTGCCTGTTCACTTGGAATTGAATTGATTTTATAATTAAGAGATCACTTGAATTGTAGGTAAATCCCTTCAAATGACAAGGTAGGCTTCCTTTTATACCTAATATATGTCTTGAAAGCATTTTATCCTGATGGCTTTAAATTAAAGCACATTCTCTTCTATCTGGTATTGGTGGAGCAGAGGTTGCCTTGCATCATCCTAGGATACATATTTCCACAAATACAACACAAGTTAAATGTATCCTAGGTCGATGCAAAGCAACCTCTGCTCCAGAAATCACCAAAAAATAGAAAAAGAACTTTAATTTAATGCCATCAGGATAAAAGGATTTCAAGACAGATAAAATTTGAGTTTGATTGTCATCATTTACTTTGCCAAATTCTTCACACGTAACTCCTGAATCAATTTCCTACTCACAAGAATTTTATTAAGTCTCAAATATAGGGAAACAAAAGGCTTCAAATAGAAAACTTGTACATGCAACTAAATTCATTCACTAATTAGAAGAACAAAATTAAGAAATGGTTTGATCATCTGAGAGATGTTGTAGACTTGCAACTCACCATCTACTTAGTTTTTGCGGGTAAGAATTTTTTTTGTTTTGGTTATGGTTGTGGTGTTTATAGGGAGACATTTACAAATTTATATCTATTTTCACTATTTAATGGTTTATGGGTTTGTAATGGTAATTTAATGTTCTTTCATATTTTTGTATATATTCTTTATAATAGCCTATTATATTGATTTGTTCTATTATGGATAATGGTGTGGGTCAGACAGCTTTGCTGTCAGTGCATGAAAGCATTGAATGAGTTCTACTTTTAAAAATTACATGAAACATTTTTAATTTATTTGATGAAGTGTTATTTGCAAAAAATGATTATCAATGATGTTTCCTTTCTCCAAGAATTGTCTAGGATCTTTCCGTCAGATAATATGTAACATCGAATGACTAAGTCTTTTCTTGACAAATGCTTATTTTATTTAATTATTATCTGAGCGTGAATTAAAATTTTTATTTGTATGGAAGCAAAAAATACAAGCTGAAGAGTCATGTGCAAGCAAATTTCCTAAAAGAAAGCAAGCAGGCATTATCTTGAATGACATGGAAACAAGTTCATCAACTGCCTAGAAGAGAGCAATTGGAGAATGCCAGAGGAAAGTGTTTAAGGGTGATAAATAGATAGAGAGTATGAAATACAAACAAAAAATGTCTAGAGTGTCTGTTGTGACGTCTCTAATTATGTCTGGAGGGACTAACTTGTTTTGGAGTTCCTATGAAACCTATTGGGCCATGCTTGGAGGAAATCAATGTGTTCATGCAAGGAGCACCTTTTTTCTATTATGAGAATGATGGTTTTGCACCGAGGGATATTTGGAAGTCAATATCCAAAAATTTCTATAGTGTGGAACTAGAGTTGGTGTACTCAAAGTAATTTTCAGCTTTCAGAAGACGAAGAGGTTATGTACACAATCTCCCAATAGAAGGGCGATTTCAAGCATTACCTCTCCCCCCATGACTATTCAAGAAGCACTTCCTTAGACAAAGGACTATTAGCCTCCATGGGATCAAAGAAAAAAATTGAAGCATAGACTATAGACGATATGGTGGTGTTCTTCGTGAATAACTCTGCACTATAATTGAAAATTCATGACGGAAACTGCAAGAAACTAAACAGAAATACTATCTTTAAAAGTGGGAAGAATCGATCTTGGTTTGGGTGGGGCGAAGTCAGGTGGCTCCTTTAGAGGTTGACAAGATAGAAATCATATTAGGATTTGAAAAAGATCACACTCGTGGAACTTCGTGTACGAGTGATCGATTGTGGTATTTGGGTAATGCATTCCAAATAGATACAGTTGCATGCCATCAGGATTAAAGTTTTCAATCAAGACATTACCCATTTCGAATGCAACTGTATCTCTTTGGAATGCATTATTTAAACACCACAATCGATCACTCGCACACGAAGTTCCACGTGTTGGGACTCATTAAAATTGAGTTAAGTTTTGAGGCCCAATTCAAATTTTTGCTTTGCATTTCCAAATGAGTCAGTTTGAATGGCCTATTTAGAGCGAGGGCAAAATGGAGCTAGTTGATTTTCAAGGGGTAAGGCTCGGGATTCATGTCCTACACCGTTTATTTGGCCTATTTAACGATGTGCAACTTTCAAAATTTAGTTTGGATAAGTTTATGAGGTACCCATTTTGAGGGGTGAGTTGAAAGTGCATTTTAGGCACAAATACAGTTTTTATTGAGTAGCTTACTTTGGGTGTTTATATCTTTTGTCTTGTTGATTTTCTTGAAGAAATTAAAAAAGGATTCAATTTTATACATAAATGTGAGTTACCTTGCAAATTTTCAAGTCCTAACGAATCTATTTTCTCAGTTTTTGAAGATCAATTCATTTGCAGTTTGTGTGGTTTGACAAGTCCCTATTTCGACAGCTAGTCGGAGCCCTATTTTGCACAAGTGTAAAAGTTTCCTCAGTGAGTGTCATGCCAAAATGTTTCTTTTGGGTTAATTCTGGTATAAATGATAAGTTATGTTTCAAATTTCAAGCCTTTGCCAATCCGTTTGATCGGTTTTCAAAAGGGTTCATTTAGCCATTGTTTTCAGTTATCTGTACTTTCAGTGTTATATCAGTTAAAGTAGCCGTTTTTATGAACGTGCCATTTGCATCAAGTCAGGCTTTTGGTCGAACTGAAAATCCAAAAATTTAATATGTACTTCAAGGTACCTATGTTTCAAATTTGAGGGTCTATGAAGGTCGTTTGATATTTTTGAGAAAGGCATCATGTGTTGGGAGAACATTGACTTCATCAGGTCCGTATTGTCGACAAAGCCAATTGGTCATTTTTGCCGATTAATATCTCTTCGCTTGGGACTCATCTTGAGAAACCGTTTGGTAGAATTCATCCTTGTATATCAAAGTACATGCCTGTTAGATGGAGAGGTCCAGAAAGGTGTTTTGACCACTTTGAAAATTACGTCTACGCGATTAAATGCGAAAATGAGGCGTAATTGCCTGAAGGTTGCAAAATTCAGTCTGATGATCCGAAAATGATGTCGATCATTTCCAGAGGTGTGTTTAAGGTTACTGAAGCATTTCAAAGGTCAGTTGCATGAAAATGAAATTTTTTTTAGTCGGACCCGCTTTGGGGCCCGGCCTGACTTGTTGCTTCATGATGGTTTTTTTTTTAATCAAGGTTTAAAGTGAAAGCCAGATAGGAGGAGATTATGGACCCTATCTTCTCACTGGACCATAAGTGGTGGTTTGGTTTTTATGAAACAATGATGGTGATATGATTGAATCTTTCATATACCAAGCATCCATTTGGCTTTGCAGTTACAAGGTGTTCCAATGAAGAAATCATGTTTAATTCCATTGCATGACATGTAGGCAATGAGCATCTATTTGGTAACATGGTGTTGAAGGACCAGTATTTAGAGTTTTTTATTGTTCATCCTCCGATTGTTTTTTGTATGGATTGGAAAAGGGCAGCCAGCATGGGTCTCATCCATTTTATCTGGATGTAAGAGTTGGAAGTGCTGAAAACGGATTTGGAACTTTTGAAACTAAGTTCAATTGCTGTGTGGAGTATGGAGGATGGTGTTGATCAAATGCAGAAGCTTTTAAAGCTTTTATCCAATAGAAAATTCTTTCTCCCTCCACATGAAGTCCCATGGAATGAAGTCAATGTCCTATGTGGAGTATGGTGTTCTGAGAGGATAGAGTTTTCAAGAAAAAAATGCAGTTTGCTAGGTGTAAAGCCACCTCATCCCCCCACGTGAAAGCTTCTAGTGGATGGCAAAGCAAATGCAAATGCAATAGTCAAGTGTTCCCCTCCTTCACTGTGGTGCATGGCATAGTGAAAAGCCATAGGGAAACTTTCAAACAAATGCAATGTTGGCAGTTTTTTATGCCATTCTCCTCCCCCACATGAAACATCTGGCAAGGCATACAATTTTGGAGGGTAGCTGAGAGATTTCAAGCCAAATCCATTGACAGCTCCCCCTTGTCTGTGACATGATTGGTGTTTGAAAGGCTGTTAGAAAATCAAAACAAATGCAACAGTAGTCCAATAACGCCTTTGCATGGATGGTGGAGGAAAGGAACAACAGAACTTTCAAACAAATGCAAATTACCATGCTCACGTGGTGTTCGAAGGAGTTGCAGAGGACCTCCAAGCTAGATGTGGTATGCAAAGGGGCTGTAGTTAAAGCATGGAGAAAATGTCGTGCTGTAATGCCAAGAGATAAACTCCCAGATGGTTTTCCTCAGACTCCAATGCTTCATGTGGAGATTGAAGAAAGAGACTGCAGGAATCAAACAAATGTACATGGCAAATAAATCCAAGTTCTCTCTGTGGCGTACTAAAGGAGGCAACAAAATTAAGTTTCAGTATATGCATTTGGTGCCATTAAAGTCTTAGAAAAGCTCAGGAAAAAGCAATACCAGGTTTGAAGCTTTAGTCCCACATTGGTGGTGGGAGAGAAACTTTTGATATTTATATGTAAGACCTTACCCAAATATAATGTCAAAGCCTCAAGGCTTTTGACGGACGGTGCCCATTGGGCGCGCAAGTTGACCCCACACGTGTGGGCATAGATCCCAAGATGACTGAGGGGGTCGACAAGTGGCAACACATGGGCCCCATGCATGCATGGATCCCAAGGCAAGTGGGCGAATTTTGCAGAGAAGGGCTAGCTTAACCAGTGAGCAAGTTGCAGAGGATCTGACAAAGCGCTTTGATTCGCAGGCCGAAGGTGCTCGCCGGTTAAAGTCCATGAAATAGCAAAAAGCTCTGCGATGGTTAAAGACCTTGCAAGTTCAAGAGATCAGATGGCTCGCACAACTCCGCGAAGGCGACATGCACACAAGTTAAGGGCTACAAAATGCGAAAATCCTAGGGCAAAAATGTAGCGTGTTAAAGATCGAGCAAGTCCGATGAAGATCAACGGATCGTGTGACTTCGTGACCCAAAGATGAATGAAACTTACCCATTGTGAAATGGCAAAAGCTAGGTGGCGCACAGGTGGCAGGTCTAGTCAGCAGTCCAGCAGGCGAGCCTCGGTGAGGTGGTTGTCCGGTGGTGCATAGGTGGAGCTTAGGGGGCAATGATGTGGCACTGAGGTGGCACTAAGTTGGCCGACAAGTGAGCAGACACATGATAAAGTGATGAGGTGTCATCCAAGGTGGCACCTAGTGGACCCCATTAACCAATAAGAAATCACCACATGGCAAGGCGTCAGGTCACAGTTAGAGCAAAAATCAAAGTTAAATGCAGATTAAATATATAGTTCAGACTATATTAAAAAATTGATAAATGTAAATGATGTGCACATAAAGATGATTAATTTGCCCAGGGCTCTATTTTTGGCCAAAATACCAAGTATTATATATTGCCCGAAAGCTCTCAAGATGAGGAATGTAGTTATGAAGTTTTCTTCAACAAAGATCAGATATTTTAAGAGAAGCTTCCATGGGAAAAATGAAGGAATTAAAATTTAGTTGGAAAAAAAGACACTCGGCAATTTTGGTTGCAGACCTAATATTTTCCCTCTTCCTTCTTATTCCAATTTTATTCTCATTGTAATGGTTCTAGAATTCTATGAGGAAGTGCTCCAGTTTTCATGGCTTCCCTTTTCTGAATTTCTTGACCCAGATGTGCAAATTTCTATGGTTTGTTTTAGGGTACAAAGGATTTCAGTGCAGCATTCAAGATGTGTTTTCTAGTTGTAGGATTTACTTGTGTTAGGCATGAATAATTTCCCACCATATTGTCTCTGTGTATGCATTTTAGTATTATGAATTCAATCCTCAAGGAGGATGAAATTTGTCAATTTCAAGGAGGTTGTGTGATTGTTTGTGGGTATCCTTCAATGAAGGTTTTTAATTCCGTAATCAATCATGAATAATGGAATGTGTCCCATATTTGATAATGTTATGAATAGATCTAAGTAATGCATTAATATAAGGTGTTAATGCAGGGATATCTTGTAAGGAAAACAAATTTGCAGCTTTGATTGGCATTTTGTAGTTATGTGTGTGACTCTGTTGCCCAATGAACAAGGCACTGGTCTTTGACAAATTTGGCAATGGTTTTCATATATATATTTTAAAAGACAAATATAATTTCCTTTTATGTTTAGGGGTTTGTGTTCCATTCTTTCCAATCTCTATTTCATCTTATTTTTTGTACAGATCTAGCCAATCTGTAGTGTTTCCTATCCTGTTGAGCTTGTGAAATGATCTATCTGCTTCATTGATGTTGTCATGGTGAGTAAATGAGTTTGTATTCAGAGCATCAAAGGGTGTCCCCCCCTAGGTTTAGCAGAACCTTAAGTGTAGGAGGATCGTTAGGATCCTATGTTATGTTGTCCAAGCCCTTAGGTGTTTTCATTGATTGAGATTGGTTGTCTTATAGATAGATTTGCAGGTGTTCTTCGGTTAACCAGATTTGGTGAACAACAAAAATGGTGACTTTGTTGAATAAGAATTGCCTAATTTCATATCCAGCCAGTCTATCCATTGTGTATGCACAAAGTTAGAGAATGTTCCTTGTTCTAGATCTGTAGAATGATGTGTTATTTCATGTCATATTTTATAAAGGAGTAATAGTAAATTCATTGTTGAGAGTTGTAAGAAGTTCTTGCAGGTGTATGCAAACTTTTCCCCAATTCCTTATTTGGGTGGTGACTCTGTGGTTCATACCAGTGTTAAATAGCCTGGAAGAGTGTGTGTTGTAGCGACATTGAAGGAGGAAATAGAGATTTAAACTTGTGTTGAATGGCGTTCTACTATTCAAAATATCCTGCATGCAAGAGGTGGTGACTCTGATGTAAAAGACTGTGCTAAAAGTGAAGTAAATCTTAAGATCTACAAGTCTTGCAGCTGCAAATCTCCAGGTATTTTCAAAAGTTTTAAATGCAAGACATCTCTTCTGAAAATTTGAATGTGTAATGTTGTTTTCCCATTTTGTGAACAACACTACTCTAGAGGGAAAAAGGAATCACAAAATTAATTTGCATATCTATGATGCTAAAATATCTAGTGTATATGATCTTCCGTAGTATGCAAATTTGGAAGAACTTTGTGTCAAGCAATGTTAATGACTAGATTTGAATAATCATTTGTGGGAGTAGGAAGAAATGTGTAGTGAAGTTTTTCAACCTTGTGTAATTCCACATAGAGTCATGCCTGGTGAAGTGTCACAACCATGTAATAGGAAGAGTTTCAGTATGAAGTATTATGTTGCTTTAAACTTTGGAGATATTCCAGGTTACCCAAATCCCATACCCACAGAAATTAAAAAATATTTGCCCATATTCAGTGGGAAGAAATCAGAATCAACATGTCAACATGTCAAAAGATTTTCAGATTTGATAGGAAAGTTTGAAATTTGTCAGGAAGATGTATGCATGAAATTGTTTGTTTAATCATTGAAAGAGAATGCAAGGGATTGGTTCTCTTTGTTGCCGACAGATTGTATTTCCTCATGGAAAGAATTGATTTCATATTTCATAGACCAATTTGATGAAAAGATGAGTGATTGTGATTTGTTGAAAGAATTCACTTATATACAAATCAGGGAAGATGAATTGGTACAAACGTTTAATATCAGATTTTCACAAGCTTTGTCTAGAATTTCTAGAAAGTATAAACTTGATGATAAAGTATGTCTGGATATTTATATGAGTGCATTTGATGAGAAGATGAGTTTCTTACTGAGAAACAAAGAACCCAAGACTTTATATGAAGTGTTTAACACAGCTAAGGATATGGAAAATAACTTGAAGTATGGGATCTCGAAGAGATTCGTGTCTGCTATTGTTTCATGCCAAAGTACCTTCAATGGTGAAATACCATGTGAAGCTGAGCAAATCAATCCTTGTCTAGGTGCATCAAGCTCTACAGTTCCGAAAGGTTTTGTTGATGCATGTGTTTCAGATTTAAATGAGAGTCAAGAACCTCTGCTGTCAATGCCGGTTGTCTCTCACAAGTAATGATGGAATGATCAGTGGGAATTGTTGTGAAAATTTTGATACAGAGGTAGATATATACAAGGGATATGTACCATTTGATTTGTATGTCGGTTATGCTGATTATGTGACTGCCAATTACCAAGTGAATCATGCATCTCTCAAGGATAATGACAATGAAAATAATGATGTTGATGACCATCGATTTTTACATACTGTTGATGTATTTGATGTTGAAATGCCAAATATAGAGGGATTACCAAGTGTTGCTATTTGTGCAAGTGAAAATGTGCAATATGATAAAAATCAAAATTGTTTAGTGCAAACAATAGCTGATCCTCACTTAAATATTGATAATGTCACTTGTGTTGAGGATGAAGTAAAAGTATTTTCAGATTTCACTTCTTATAATCATGTTGATGATCTTTCTAATTTGAAAGTTATGGATAAAATTAATTCAAAAAATCTCAATGGTACACATGATTGCAATGAAAATATAGCACACATGGATGGAGAAATTTTTATGAATTCTCAGATGGAATAGAAAAGTGTAATACAATTTCAAAAGATTGTAGAACTTAGGAAAGCTCTTGAAGTTGTGGACAAGAAGGTTCAAATGTTTGAGAGCCTTCAAGTTGTTAATGAAGACCTTTTGCAATATGGTGAAGAGGATTCTTCAGGAAAGGACTGTGAACTGAATGCTTGTACACTTGATGAACAACATGTTGGTCTAATAGATGGTTTTATGACAGAAAATTTAAGTGGACATGCTAAAACTTCATCAAATGAAGTAAATGGCAGCGATATTTATCATTGTTCTTTGGCTAATGACAAGTAGTTTATTGGTAAAGAAGATCAATTGTGGCAATATAAGTATGATTATCTCGAGTTTCAGAATGATGGTCATAGGATGAAATCTTATGGATGTGAAACATGGAACACTGAGGATTGTTCCAGCCAAGTTTGAATTTCTTCTTTGTCTGATGAAGATGATTATGATGATCACATGGATGGTATCTTTAGCAATTTTACTAATGTTTTATTCAATGTTGATATAGATACAGACCAACCATTTCAGTGCCATAATGTTCATAAAGGGATTGTCCATTTGGTTTCTAACCCTTTGTGTGAAGAAATAATTGATCAGCCAAATGTTGTAAATGATGAACCAGTCCATCATGTTGATACCATTCCATGTAGCAGAGACATGTTTCATGATGAAGAAAAGAGGCATGGGTTGTGTGATGATTACTCCAAACCACAGATGGAAGGTTTTCAAGTGGATGTAAGTTTGAATGAAGAAAACTTAGCTGAGGATTTGCTTCAACCAGAGGTATGCATTCCTTTTCATGAATGGGATTTTGAGAATGTGGAGGTTTTGAGCTTGATGAACAAGGATGGTAAAGAGTGTGATCAGCATAGGGAAGTATAACATCTTAACCAAAATGTTTAAGTCCCTTGTTTGCATCAGTTGGTTAGTAGTGTCCCTCATTCTATTAATTTAAATGGTAATAAGGCATGTGTTGATGAGAATTACAGTGTTGAGAATGAATGTTTTAATTTTAAAGTTCAGCATGATAATGTCCTTGCAAATGATAGAGTTGAGTGGGACAGTGAAAGGTATGGCACCTTGTGGGAAGGCCCCTATAGTGGTTTGCCTCATGATTTTGCTTTTGTTGAATTAGTGTGTGGTTATAAAGTTTAAAATCAGACAAAAGGCATGTACACTAGCTATTTCAGCAGTATGATGGTAAGATTTGATTATAATGATTATGCTCAGTTGTTACTGGAAGGTGCCTTTGTTTGGATCATGATATCAAGAGTTGAAAATCAGATTTTTGATAGAGGTAAATGTTGAGGAAAGTGGAGCAGTTATAATCAGTTGTAAGTATGTTTGTATCTCTTGTAGAGTCACTTTACTTTCAATTGTGTGGTTTTCAATAAAGTTCCTTGTTGTTTGGGTAGAGTAACGAAGCCCAGTTTTTGAGAAGGGAATAGAATGATCCTTTTGAGTGGTCTGCTTAACCATAGATTCTAGATTCTTGTGTTGATCGAGCAATCAACCATCCCCAGTCAGAGCCACTATTGGGACTCACTAAAATTGAGTCAAGTTTTGAGGCCCAATTCAAATTTTTGCTTTGCATTTCCAAATGAGTCAGTTTGAATGGCCTATTTAGAGAGAGGGCAAAATGGAGCTAGTTGATTTTCAAGGGGTAAGGCTCAGGATTCATGTCCTACACCTTTCATTTGACCTATTTAATCATGTACAACTTTCATAATTCAGTTGGGATAAGTTTATGAGGTACCCATTTTGAGGGGTGAGCTGAAAGTGCATTTTAGGCACAAATGCAGTTTTTATTGAGTAGCTTACTTTGGGTGTTTATATCTTTTTCCCTGTTGATTTTCTTGAAGAAATTCAAAATGGATTCAATTGTATGCATAAATGTGAGTTATCCTGCAAAGTTTCAAGTCTTAACGAATCCATTTGCTCAGTTTTTGAAGATCAATCCATTTGCAGTTTGTGTGGTTTGACAAGTCCCTGTTTCGACAGCTAGTCGGAGCCCTGTTTTGCACAAGTGTAAAAGTTGCCTCAGTGAGTGTCATGCCAAAATGTTTCTTCTGGGTTAATGCTGGTATAAATTACAAGTTACGTTTCAAATTTCAATCCTCTGCCAATCCATTTGATCGGTTTTCAAAAGGGTTCATTTAGCCATTGTTTTAAGTTATCTGTACTTTCAGTGCTATATCAGTTAAAGTAGTTGTTTTTATGAACATGCCATTTGCATCCAGTCAGGCTTTTGGTCGAACTAAAAATCTAAAGATTTAATATATACTTCAAGGTACCTATGTTTCAAATTTGAGGGTCTACGGAGGTCGTTTGATATTTTTGTAAAAGGCATCATGTGTTGCCAGAACATTGACTTCATCGGGTCCATAGTGTCGACAAAGCCAGTTGGTCATTTTCGCTGATTAATATCTCTTCGCTTGGGACTCATCTTGAGAAACCATTTTGTAGAGTTAATCCTTGTATGTCAGAGTACATGCCTGTCAGATGGCGAGGTCCAAAAAGGTGTTTTGACCACTTTGAAAATTATATCTTCGTGATTAAATGCAAAAATGTGGCGTAATTGCTTGAAGGTTGCAAAATTCAGTCTGATGATCCGAAAATGATGCTAACCATTTCTAGAGGTGTGTTTAAGGTTCCTAAAGCATTTTAGAGGTTAGTTGCATGAAAACAATTTTTTTTTTAGTCGAACCCGCTTTGGGGCCCAACCTGACTTGTTGCTTCACAATGTTTTTTTTTGAATCAAGGTTTAAAGTGAAAGCCAGATAGGAGGAGATTATGGACCCTATCTTCTCACTGGACCATAAGTGGTGGTTTGGTTTTTATGAAACAATGATGGTGATATGATTGAAGCTTTCATATGCCAAGCATTCATTTGGCTTTGTAGTTACAAGGTGTTCCATTGAAGAAATCATGTTTAATTCCACTGCACGACATGTGGGCAATGAGCATCTATTCGGTAACATGGTGTTGAAGGACCAGTATTTAGATTTTTTTATTGTTCATCCTCCAATTTTTTTTTTTATGGATTAGAAAAGGGCAGTCAGCATGGGTCTCATCCATTTTATCTGGATGTAAGAGTTGGAAGTGTTGAAAAGCGATTTGGAACTTTTGAAACTAAGTTCAATTGTTGCGTGGAGTATGGAGGATAGTGCTGAGAAAATGCAGAAGCTTTTAAAGTTTTTATCCAATAGGAAATTCTTTCTCCCTCCACGTGAAGTCCCATGGAATGAAGTCAATGTCCTATGTGGAGTGTGGTGTTGTGAGAGGATAGAGTTTTCAAGAAAAAAATGCAGTTTGATGGGTGTAAAGCCACCTCCTCCCCCCACGTGAAAGCTTCTAGTGGATGGCAAAGCAAATGCAAATGCAATATTCAAGTATTCCCCTCCTTCGTTGTGGTGCATGGCATAGTGAAAAGCCATAGGGAAACTTTCAAACAAATGCAATGTTGGCAGTTTTTAATGCCATTCTCCTCCCCCATGTGAAACATCTGGCAAGCCGTAAAATTTTGGAGCGCAGCAGAGAGATTTCAAGCCAGATCCATTCGCAGCTCCCCCTTGTCTATGGCACGATTGGTGTTTGAAAGGCTATTAGAAAATCTAAACAAATGTAACAGTAGTCCAATAACCCCTCTGCATGGATGGTGGAGGAAAGGGACAGAAGAAATTTCAAACAAATGCAAATTGCCATGCTCAAGTGGTGTTTGAAGGAGCTACAGAGGACCTCCAAGCTAGACATGGTATGCAAAGGGGCTACAGTTAAAGCATGGAGAAAATGTCATGGTGTAATGCCAAGAGATAAACTCCCCCACATTTTTCCTCAGACTCGAATGCTTCACATGGAGATTGAAGAAAGAGATTGTAGGAATCAAACAAATGTAAATGGCAAATAACTCCAAGTTTCCTCTATGGCGTAGTGAAGGAGGCAACAAAATTAAGTTTCAGTATTTGCATTTGGTGCCATTAAAGTCTTGGAAAAGCTCAAGAAAATGCAATACCAGGTTTGAAGCTTTAGTCCCACATTGGTGGTGGGAGAGAAACTTTCGATATTTATATGTAAGACCTTACCCAAATATAATGTCAAAGCCTCAAGGCTTCTTACGGATGGTGCCTGTTGGGCGCCCAAGCGGACCCCATGCACATGGACTTGGATCCCAAAGTTACCAAGGATGTTGACAAGTGGCAACACGTGGGTACCACGTAGGCATGGATCCCGAGGCAAGCGGGTGAATTTTGCAAAGAAGGGCCAACTTAACCAGTGAGTAGGTTGTAGAGGATCCGACGAAGCACGTTGATTCGCAGGCCGAAGGTGCTCGTCAGTTAAAGTCTGCGAAATAGCGAAAAGCTCTGCGATGGTTAAAGACCCTGTAGGTTTAGGAAATCGGACGGCTTGCGCCCAGGGTGAAAATGCAGCGAGTTAAAGATCGAGCAAGTCTGATGAAGATCAATGGTTCACATGACTTCATGACCCAAAGATACACAAAACTTACCCATTGTGAAATGGCAAAAGCCAGGTGGCACACAGGTGGCAGGTCTAGCCAGGGGTCCAACAGGGGGGCCGTAGTGAGATGGTTGTCTAGTGGTGCATAGGTGGAGCTTAGGGGGCGATAATGTGGTGTCGAGGTGGCGTTGAGGTGGTCGACAAGCAAGTGAACACATGGCGGAGTGATGAGGTGTCATCTGAGGTGGTGTCTAGTGGACCCCATCAACCAATCAGAAATCACCACATGGCAAGGTGTAATGGCACAATCAGAGAAAAAATCAAAGTTAAATGGAGATTAAATATATACTTCAGACTATATTAAAAAATTGAAAAATTTAAATGATGTGCACATAAAGATGATTAATTCGCCCAGGGCTCTATTTTTGGCCAAAATACCAAGTATTATATATTGCTGGAAAGCTCTCGAGATGAGGAATGTGGTTATGAAGTTTGTTTCAACATAGATCAGATATTTTAAGAGAATTTTCCATGGGAAAGATGAAGGAAATGAAATTAAGTTGGAAAAAGAGACACTTGGCAATTTCGGTTGCAGACCTAATATCTTCCCTCTTCCTTCTTATTCCAATTTTCTTCTTATTATAATGGTTCCAGAATTTTGTGAGGAAGTGCTCCAGTTTTCATGGCTTCCATTTTCTGAATTTCTCGACCCAGATGTGTAAAGCTCTATGGTTTGTTTTAGGGTACAAAGGATTTCAGTGCAACATTCAAGATGTGTTTTCTAGTTGCAAGATTTACTTGTTCAGGCATGAGTAATTTCCCACCATATTGTCTTTGTGTATGCATTTCAATATTATGAATTCAATCCTCAAGGAGGATGAAATTTGTCAATTTCAAGGAGGTTGTGTGATTGTTTATGGTTATCCTTCAATGAAGATTTTATTTATCGTAATCAATCATGAATAATGGAATGTGTCCCATATTTGATAATGTTGTGAATGGATTTGAGTAATGCATTAATATAAGGTGTTAATGCAGGGATATGTTGTAAGGAAAACAAATTTGCAGTTGTGATTGGCATTTTGTAGTTATGTGTGTGACTTTGTTGCCTGATGAACAAGGCACTGGCCTTTAACAGTTATGTTTAGGGGTTTGTGTTCCATTCTTTCCAAGCTCCATTTCATCTTATTGTTTGTACAGATCTAGCCAATCTGTAGTGTTTCCTATCTTGTTGAGCTTGTGAAATGATCTATCTACTTCATTGATGTTGTCATGGTGAGTAAATAAGTTTTGATTCAGAGCATCAAAGGGTGTCCCCCCCTAGGTCTAGCACAACCTGACGTGTAGGAGGATTATTAGGATCCTATGTTATGTTGTCCAAGCCCTGAGGTTTTTTCATTGATTGATATTGGTTGTCTTATAGATAGATTTGTAGGTGTTCTTGGGTTAACCAAATTTGGTGAACAACACCACGAGTGTGATCTTTTTCACATCCTAATATGATTTCTATCTCGTCAACCTCTAGAGGAGTCACTTGACTTGGCCCCACCCAAACCGAGATCCATTCTTCCCACTTTTCAAGATTGTATTTCTCTTCACTATCTTGCAGTTTCCCTTGTGAATTTTCAATTATAGTGTAGAGTTCTTCATGAAGGACACCACCACATCATCTAGAGTTTATGCTTCAATTTTTTTCTTTGATCCCATGGAGGCCAATAGTCCTTTTTTTTAGGAAGTGCTTCCTGAATAGTCCTGGGGGGGAGAGGTAATGCTTGAAATCGCGCTTCTATTGGGAGATTGTGTACATAACCTCTTGGTCTTCTGAAAGCTGAAAATTACTTTGAGTCCGCCAACTCTAGTTCCACACTATAGAAATTTTTGTATATTGACTTCCAAATATCCTTTAGTGCAAAAGCATCATTCTCATAATAGAATAAAGGTTCTCCTTGCATGAACACATTGATTTCCTCCAAAGTGTGGCCCAATAGGTTTCGTAGGAACTCCAAAACCAGTTAGTCCCTCCGGACATAAATTAGAGATGTCACATCAGACACTCCAGACATTGTTTGTTTGTATTGCATACTCTCTATCTATTTATCACCCTTTAACACTTTCCTCTGCTTTTCTCCAATTGCTCTCTTCAAGGTAGCTGATGAGCTTGTTTCCATGTCTTTCAAGATAATGCCTGCTTGCTTTCTTTTAGGAAATTTGCTTGCACATGACTCTTCAACTTGTATGTTCTACTTCCATATAGATATAAATTTTAATTCACACTCAGATAAAAATTAAATAAAATAAACATTTGTAAAGAAAAGATTTAGTCATTCAATGTTACATATTATCTGACACAAAGACGCTAGACAATTCTTGGAGAAAGGAAACATCATTCATAATCATTTTTTGCAAATAACACTGAATCAAATTAATAATAAATGTTTAATGCAATTTTTAAAAATAGAACTTGTTCAATGCTTTCATTCACTGACGAAAAAGAAGTTTGACCCACACCATCTCTCGCCATCAAAATTCTGATGACAACTAATAAAACATCCGACAAGGATGTTGTATATCCGATGTCACTTCCATGTCGGATGGTCGTCGAGGAGCAATCATAACATCCGATGGAAATCCATCGATATTTGTGGTGAGGGGTTCAAATATAGCCATCATCATATGAGTTCATTACATCATCGGATGACTAATGCAAATGGCATCATCGGGAAGCCCGACGATGATTCTTTGATGGTAAAGTTTGTCAGAAGTCCAACATTTGGTCATCGCAAATCCGACAATTAGCCGTCAGAAATTAGGCCCAAATGTACTAGTGACCAAATTTTGAATTCGAATCGATCTCCTTACCAAATCAACAATAAGATAAAAAAAGACAATGATTAATCAAAAAATTCTCTTTGTAGATCGTACCTATCAGGCAATGATTGAAAAATCATTAAATCATTAGGATTTGTGCTTGTGGGCCAAAGTGTAGCCCAACAGATCTTTTTAGAAATAGGCACCCGTCATTTAATGAAATGGGTGTCCGTTTTTAAAAATGGGCACCCGTTGGGCACTCGTTTGTTAAAATTAGGGGTAGGAAACAAACCTTAGAATTTTTTTTGCTTCAGGATAGGCTTCATCCCACCAAGCCTATGCTTGAACCTCAAAAAAAAGGGCTAAGGTAAAATGAAATCATATTTCTACCTTGGCGTAATTTTTTGAGGGCCTTTTCGATTGAATTTTTTGACAAAACCAAAACCCATTAGAGTTTTTAGCCTCTTGATTTCAGAAATGAAAATTTCATACTGATAAGATTTTTTTCTTATTTTTTATTATTTATTAATCAAAAGTGGAACCTAAACCTAAAATATTGAGGTTCACTAAAAATTTAATAACTTTTTTGTTTTTAGGATTTTAGAAAAATAAATTATATGGCATCGATCTACATACAATTATTTTTAATATTAAAAAAAAATTGAAAAATATGAAATTTTCATCAAATTATGGTGGTTGTACACCCGATGTTTTAAAAATATACTTTATTATCAATTAAAAAATAATTAAAAAAAATATATTCAATAAAAAAAATAGGGAAAAATATTATCATCAATATTTGGTGTCTTAGGTATCATTTCCCAGAAGGATTTGCAAAAAATCATTTATTTGCATCAAAAAAGGGTGGTCGTACACATGTGTGGTATGATCATGAAACAGGCATTTTAAAAAATCAGTTTTTAAACATTCCTACTAAAAGGTGATTTCTACCATGTGGGTATTAAAATAAATGACATATTTGAAAATTAGACTTCGAGCACTACATTTTCTGTTACTTAATTTTTCTGAGATTCAATCTCTAAGTACATCAAATTTTGACATCAATCGACAAAAAAATTGAAAAATAGATAAAACAATTCCACTTTTTGCCCAAAAGTGGGACTCAACTTCTTGCAGCCACCCAACAGCCTGATGGAGTTTTATTGAAAGATGATAAAGATATGGTTTGCAGGTTAAGGAAAGAATTATATGGATTGAAACAAGCTCCTGGAGCTTGGTATGCAAGGTTGGATAAATATATTTTGAAGATTGGTTTTATAAAAGGTAGTGCTGACAACAATTTATATTACAAGATCACTGATGATGATATTATGATTATTGAAGTATTTGTTGATGATATCATTTTTGGAGGTGAAGATAAATTGTGCATGGAATTCTCCAATAATATGAAGGATGAATTTGAAATGTCTATGAATGGTGAAATGAGATTTTTCTTAGGTTTACGGATTACTCGGACCGACAAAGGCATTTTTATTTGTCAAACTAAGTATCTAAGGGAATTGTTGAAGAAGTTTGGTATGGAAAATTCTAAACGGTAAGTACTCATATGGTGACAAGTGATAAATTATCTCACAAAGACACATCTACACCGGTAAATTCGACAAGGTATAAGTCTATGATTGGTGGCTTGTTATATCTAACTCAAACTAGACCGGATATTATGAATGTGGTAAGAATTGTTTTAAGATATCAAATTAATCTTAAAGAAAATCATGAATGTGTAGTAAAGAGGATATTTTGTTATTTGCAAGGAATAATAGAATATGTCTTATGGTACTCTAGAGATGATAACTTCACTTTATGTGCATATACAAATGCAAATTGAGTAGGAGATACTCATGATCGAAAGAGCACTTTTGGTGGAGCTTTCTTTCTTGGAGAGAAATTGGCTTCATGGATCAACAAAAAATAGTCATGCAATTCTTTATCTACTATAGAAGTTAAATATGTTACAACAGCAACTAATTCCACACGAGTCTTGTAGATGAAGCAAATGTTGAATAATATCAAGGTAAATTGCAGTGAACCGGTAGTTATCTATTGTGATAATTTTGCAGCTTTTGACATGTCTAATAATTTTGTATTTCACTCTAAGACTACGCACATATCAATAAAATATAACTTTCTAAAGGAAAAGGTGGAATAAAAGGAAGTCAAATTGGTTTATGTGAACACTAAAGAGGACATTGTAGATATATTCACTAAACCATTGTCTAAGGAATCATTTGAATAATTGCAAGACAGGTTAGAGGTATCTACCCCTCCGACAAAAAATTAATTGATGGAGCAGAGCATCAGTCCGATATGCACCATCAGCTTTATCCTTGCTCCGGATTGATGTAGTGGTGCTACTACTAAGGGGGAGTAGTCAGCCTTGAGATTCATAGGATTTTGATATCCATGCCATATATTTGGCATTGATGTCAAGGAGGAGAGATATATGATGTGAAAAATAATGTCATAATATGTCATATGGGGGAGAGATTCAGATCAGTTTTAGATTGGACTGTACTCCTCACAGGGAGTTGCAGAAATCTTTTAGTTTTTCATTGTTATATCTTCTATGAGAAATTTTTGGCATTTCTTGGCACTTGGATGTTTTCTTTTTCACATCTAGTGTTGTCATAAATGCCCAAGGGGGAGATTGTTGGCAATATGAAGGAATTAATTATGTCTTGCATTAATGTTTTGTCATTAATGTCAACACTAGCTATTATGATTGGTTATCGATAGACAAATTTTGGTTACCGGTAGAAGAACTAGTGTTACCGGTAGAAGGGACTATCAGTTGGAGAATACCGACATGTTTGGATCAATGGAATATGTTTGGTTTGATGTGTTGCATGTTTCTAGAGTATGTTTTGGTCAGTTGGTACTAACTTGATAATAGGATGCTATCATACATTCTAGTAAGTCTATACTCGTAAGGGTTTACGGTTTTACTGATAAAACATTTACTGAGAATCTTTGATAGGATGCATAAGTGGTGTTGGTGCGGCTTCTAGATGGAAATCATGATGCAGACGGTGATCTTTGTTTGTGCCTCGACAGATTGGAGACATTACTTTGGCATGGTGGATGAAAATTAGGTATGGTATCTATCCAGGTTATGGACCGGTATCATGTAACACGCTATTAAGTGTTGTCTATGTTGTTCTCAAAATCTGATTCCTCTTCAATGCCCTCAAAATAATACAACCTAAAATGACTGCCGAAGAGACATCATGGAGAAAGGGATTCTAGAGACAACATATGACAAGGTTTGGTTAGACCTTCTACACTTCGGACCTTTCCTTGAGCCCAGGTGGGTATACCTTCTGTGAATTAAATCCACACTCTTAAGCAACAAATCCACAGCAAACCAGTCCAAAAAACCAGTGGATTTATTCACCTTGAATAACAATTGAAAACAAAGGGGGAAACAACACTCAATTTCAACATATTTGATCGACAAAGAATGCAATAAAGGCCTCAGATTAATACCAGTGCTTTATCCAAGGCTACAGAGTCACTCAAACTCAAATAAAATTCCTAAAATGAGGTATCTCTATACCTCCCATCAACTCGGCTTCCACTTATCCCTGTAAGTGCCTAACATCAACAAGGATCTAATAACTTCAAAATAAACTATGGTCCTCAAATTCAAAGTTTCTCCTAAAGTATTTACTGGTAGAGTGGTTGTGCATATTTAATTTCCCTCCTAAAGAGAAAAGCTGGAAACACCCATACTGAGATTGCCTTACAATTCCATTCAAACAGAAAAATCCTAGACTATTCTGAATGAAACAAAGTAAATAAACTTAAGGACAAGTTTGAAGACGACGCAAAGCTTTACTCAAAATTGATGGCCTGTATATTGATATTCATTTGAAAAAATTCTACAAAAGTCTGATTCTCCATTAATCTTTGGAAAAGTGCAGATAATATTTCTGCAGCGTTTTCTTACAAAAATTTTGTGATCCTTTTCTCTCTAGTCCTGGTATCCATTTATAACAATATGGATGCACAAAGCTTCGGACTTCTCGAGGAAAGTTTGTTACAATTACTTCAAAAATTGAAGAAGTTACAATTTCAGTTAAACGCTCTTTTTAGCTTTTTCAGCAGTCTGTTGGATGGGTTGTTCAGTTGCAACCTCCTCTGGCTCTTCAGGGACATTCTCTAACTGCTCCGGATCTCGAGTGGAATATTTAACTCCCCACTCACTATACGTCTCCTCGGTCGGCCATACAAAATTAATCACATCACTTTTAACCTTAGTCAACCCTTTCCAAGAATTCCTCAGTTTGTTGACTTCTGAGTTAAGAAAACTGTAGTGTGATTTAATTCTTTCTATTTCCTATATGGTTAGAACAAAGAATGAGGTGTCATCGAGATCAATGATTCCTTTGACCCTTGCTGACAACTTTGCATCTATCTCACTGAGCCATACCTGTTTGTCTTTCAGCTGGTCTGGATTGGCAAAAATTCCTGGAAGCAACTCAAAAACTTGATCATTGTATTCCTTTTTGCACAAATTGACTTTCCTGTCCATATTGTCTACATCTGCAGCTAATTGCATTAAAACTTTAGCAACATCAGAAGTAGCCTTTATAATGGGATTGGCCCTTGCTTCATCACAGGAAACACACATGAACTCCAAATCCTACTCCCTAGGCCTCCATCGGTCAAAAATGGGTGTCAAGATGGCCTTATCTCTTCTCAACTCAGTCCATATCTCCATGACTTTTCCTACACTATTGTGAAGGAGTGAAGCATTTATAGTGTCTGCAAAACTGGAGACTGTGGCCTTAATCTTTTCTTCATACTTCCCTGCATAATAGGCCTGGGTTTGCTTAAGACTCTCCAATTCTTGGGGAGTTATCTCTATCATCTGAGAGCTGGAAGGTGCAGGAGATGGTGGGAGCTCAATAATGGGGCTAGTAGGTGGAGGTCTTGCAGGAGAAGAGGTGATCATTAATGTTGAGGACTCACCTTGTTGACGTTGTCCTGCTAATTGGCTCTACAATCTGGCAATAATACTCTCCTTGCCTCTTATTTCCTCCTTGGCACTGTCATAAGCCTTCAAGACTGTTTCCAATTTGAGCTGGAGGGCTTCCTTTTCTTTAGCATCCTTCTCAGCTACTGCAACACTAAATTTGGCAGTCTCCAACACTGTGCTAGCGGCCTCTACTACCCTTGTACTCTCTACTCTCTTAACCATTAATCCACCAACGTGACTTGTCCCTGTGGTGTCTTTACCCTTCTTGTCCTCATTTCTCTTAAGGGACCACATGACCAGAGCAGCATTGTCTTTACTGAATGTAACCCCTTCCATGGGTTTGGTTTCTTTCCTCACTGCATCCAGTACCAGAGCATCAGCAATATTCCATTCTGGTAGAATGAGCACTCCAGCTTGTGCTACTAAATCTCTTCCCTGTTCAGGAGTGATGGTTTTGAATTCTTCCATCATCTCCTGTTTTATTTCTTCCTCCACTGAGGCTGGATCTTTATTTGGTTGTTCTGCCTTTCTTGTTTCACATCTAGCATTATATTTATCTATATGTTGTTTCCATATAAATTGCATGAATGCTTCAGATGTTACAAAACTATCATCTGCTAGAAAAGCACTAGTGGCCTTCTTTATCTCAGGATCCCACTCCTGGCCTTTGAGTTCAGTTGAAGTGATGTCCATTTGTGCTTCAATGGGCTCTTCTGGCATCCCTTCTTCCACTTCATCATATGTATACGCAATCTCCCCCAAGCTGCCCAACTGAGAGAGGTATTCAGTTGTTGCTTGTTCATCTCCAATGTGGAGAGGGGATTGGGATGGGGAATATAAGGGTGTATCTGATTGCACTTCCTTCCCCACCCTTTGCTTCTTTGGGCTGTCTTGTATGTGAATGACTTCATGTGTTTTCCTCTTCCCTTTGGATGAAGAGGGTTCCCCTCTTGCAGACATCAACACACTGTAACCTGCTTTCTTATGCAGGGTGTAATCACCAGGAGGGATGGCTTTAATAGGAGCTGATTTCCCCAAAATCATTCTTGCTTTCTCAGGGTTATTTTTAATTACAACTTCCCTTTTCTCCTTTATTGTCTGCATCACATCCTCAAAACAAATAATCAAAAATTTTATCTTTTCTTCCAATGGGAAGAAGCTAGACAATGGGTCATAGCTAGCATCAAATTGATGCACAAAATCCAGGGCCTTCCTGTAAGCCACCCATTTTTCCTTCCTCAATTCCTGTTCATCTAAATCAAATTCATTCCTGATGAGGTCTTCAGGAAAGTGGAATTGATGGGGCCTACCTCTGCATGCTACTTTCTTCCGGAATACACCATTGTAGAAATTCTCCGAGTCAGCACATCTAGACACTGCAGTGGACAAATGGTAGGGTTTAAGGAAATCCTCAAAACATTTCCAGCCTCCCTTGGTGATCACAAATTGGTGGGCTACTGTAGCTGTAGGGAAAATAGTCCCTTTACCTCGGCCTGTTAACTCTGCCTCTTGCAAGTCACCAATTTGTCTGAGAATCTCAGCTATTCCCACTTTGAGGGGGACCTGGTATGGTAACAAAAATGGGGTGCCTCTGAAACCAAAGACCCTAAACACTGTGGACACTGGATACAAATACATATCACCCCAGTTATGAACAATCTTGACATTCTCTGCGAATTCTTTTGGTCTTAAGAATTCCAGAAGAACCTTGGGGACTCGTGGATTGTCAGAGCAAAGAAGAGTCCTTATCTTGGATGCAAAGTATTTATCAAACTTTAGAAAACTTGCATCCTCTCTATCCCATGACAATACGGTACTCCATAATTGTACCGGCATCTTTTCTCCCTCCTTTTCTTTTACCAGGTCCATTCCACTGGCAAAATAATCTCCACCTTTGAAGAGGAAGAGGTGCATCAATAGTGAATACCACCCAAATGGCCTATCCACCTTCCCATTCTTTATCCCCATCAATCCTCCATGGATAGCATCAGCAATATAGGAGGCATAATCAAATGTAATAGCAAGAGAAGGATTCAGAATTTGAACAATCATTAACAGATAATGATTTGGCATATTAGATTCAGCATCCTCTCCTAGAACTTGGCAAAGTGCCTAGTACATCCCTTTTGCCCTTAAGGTAAACATACTTAATGAAAAAGGCTCTTGTGTATTGGGCCCTACAACTGCTAACCCCCCTACTTTCAGAAAAAGTTCTTTGAGAGGCCCATTGCTGAGATGAGTCCTCTGTGCCCTGTATACCTGAGCTAATTGTGTGAAGTTTATAGGCTCCAAGAAATTGGTAAACTCACTAAGCCCGAACGTTTTTCTCAGCTCTCCTGCATTTATCTCCACGAGGGTTTTTCCATTCACATCCCGGATACATCTGGTAACTGAATCATAATTCAATGCCATTTGGGTTAACAAATCTGTATCCATGAACACCCCTGGGACTACCAATCTCCCAACATCTAATTCCCAAATGCTATTTTGAGGAGCAGGAGAATTTCTCATTCCAAAACCGATTTTAAATAACCCCAACCCAGACAGCCCAACCTGTGGGTCTCTTAACCAATTACCCTTATCATATAATCCTTCTCCAATTCTCAGTCGGGGAGCCCTGGGTACTAATTCTTTGGCCTTAGAGGCCTAGTTGGTTGACAGCGTCAACTGCTCTAAGAAGTCATCACACACACTTCTTTCAAGATAATCAACTTTACCAGAAAATTCCCTTTTAGGAGCCATTTGCAATACAACCAGATAAATATTACTTCTGAAACTACTTCTGTTATACGAGAACAGTTTCACTTATTACAACACAAGAATGGCTGCAAAATAAGAAAAAACCTGATGCTTGCTCGAAGAAATTCGCTCTGCAACCAATTCGCCTTCTCTGTTTTTATAAAAGATAACTCTACGTTTGCTTCCTCTACAAAAATCCTTTTAAAAGGTCTCTATACTTGGTTGTTAGGAAATCAAATGCTTGTACTCTGGGCCTTAACTGTAATATTGATTCCGCATGCTTCGGCCGTCCCTTCAAAATCGAATTCATACGAGAATTCATATCTTAACTCCAACGGGTCGCAACCTTCCTGCAAGTGTCTCACTGTGAATTGCATTTGACGGCTTTGTCTTTAGTCTGGGTCCCATCCTTCTATTGGCTACATAATACCACGCGGCATCTGATCATTGGTTTAGAAAATCCCCTCACATTCTATTTTGATACTGGCTGAATGTCGCCCTTTATACTGTGGCGGGCCCATGTTTTTCTCTTTTTGCCATGTCATCATCATGACACATGGACGGCTCTCATTAACTCTCGCTATTTCACGGCCTTAAAAAGTGAGTAGCTTACCCCTACGAAATAGCGCAGACCGTTGGATCATCTTTCAAGTTGGTCACCTTTTACTCCTTCGAAAAAGTCCTCAGGAATGGTGGGCCCGCTGTGTCGTCGGTGACATCTGGCATCTAGTCATCCACTGTGCTGATTTGTCGCTCTGTCACTTGCCGGAAGAAGAACCATGAGGGCCCCACTTCAGTCTCGACAGGTCTACCTCAGAAATGGTGGGCCCATGGACACGCCATGGACACTTGGCTCCTTGTCACCTTCGAAGCTGACCTGTCGACTTTTCATTTGTCAAGCATACACTATAGGGACCCATAGCTGCCTTTTAGACCGCGTGTCATCAAGACACGTGGACGGTCCAGGTTAACTTTCACTATTTCGCAGCCTTAAAAGGTGAGCATCTTACTCTCGCGAAATAGCGCGAGCCGTTAGATCTCATCTCAACTTGCTCGGCATTTAAACCCTGTTAGGAGCTTTCAGAAGAGGTGGGCCCACGGACACGCCATGGACACCTGGCGCCTTGTCACGCTGACGGTGGCGGCCTGTGCCACGTGTTACCTTATAATACGCCAGAAGAAAGCCACGGGACTCCAGCTATCTCTGACAGCTATGCCTTCCACTTACCCGGTCGTGACACATGGACGGCTGATATTCATTCTCGCTATTTCGCAGCCTTAAAAGGTGAGCACTTTAGTCTCACAAAATAGCGCGAGCCGTCGGATCATCTTTCAAGTTGCGCAGCATTTAAACCTTGTTAGAAACCCTCAGAGATGGTGGGCCCACTGACACGCCATAGACACCTGGCGCCTTGTCACCTTCGAAGCTGACCTGTCGACTTTTTATTTGGCAGAGAGAGCCACGGGGTTTCAATGAATTGTAAGAGCTACCCCTGCCAGGTCACCTCCACCTGTGAGCTGACTCATGTTTGGGGCCCACTTTTGAACCTTGATCTCAACATGCTAACTGTGGCAGCCTGTGCCATGTGCTGCCCTCTAATACGCCAGAGAAGACCACGTAGAGGGGGGGGCCCCCACCTTCTTGACAGCCGCAACCTTCACTTCCTCCGCATGACACATGGACGGCTGATATTAATCCTCGCTATTTCGCAGCCTTAAAGGGCAAGCACTTAGCCTTTGCGAAATAGCGCCAACCGTCGGATCCTTCCCCAAGGTGATCAATGTTTACTGGGCCCGGCACTTTAGAAGGAAATAATAAAAAGGTGAAAATTTTTCAAATAATTAACATGACCGCCTAGGTAAATAGCAAGGGGGGGACACTTCTTACGACCCCGCGACCCATGACTTAAGTGAAATAAAGTAACGACGGAATAGAAACTAGGGGATTTAAAACAAAAGATAAAGCGCAAAACTTAGAAAAGCCTTAAACCCTCTAGGTTTAGAATAAAGCTGAAGCATTTGGGGCCACATCTTATACAAATTTTTTCAAAAACCATAGCCAAATATGGGGAAAGAATCCAATTTTAAAAACAGCGATAACAGCCTACACATTACTAGGATGATTTATGGATTTTTTAATGTTCTTTTGGTCTAAAGCTAACATGGTATATCATTTTAATGTGGGTGTATGTAATGATCTTATTGTAATATCTTTTAGGTGGCTGACCTAATTGGCTTAGGCCTTAGGGTTTGTATAGATTGATGTAAGATCTCATTGTAGATCATGGTCATGGAATTAAATGGGCGAATAATGAAAAGATCATATGCGAAGGAGATTTGGTCGATCATAGGTGATTGGATTGGGTTTATGTAAGAGGTCAAAGACCTCCGATATTGAGCTTAATAGGGATTAAAATCAGGCATGGTAGATGTTGTTATTGGCAGTTCATTCTTCTAAGTTATTGTACAATTATATTGAGGTGGTTATAACCTCTCTATAGTCAGTGAGACTCCTTTATAATGAGCATTACGCTCTAGGTAGTGTGCCTTCTTGTATTTGTAAGCCCCTTATTGCATCACATACTTTCTGCAGAAGTATTATTTGACTATGGGTAGGCTTCCCACCATGGGTTTTCCCTTTACTGGCCTTTTCCATGTACAAATTATGGTGTTATGTGGTATAGTTGCATTGTGTTTATTCTTTATTTCATAGATAATTTTTATTGTGTACCAGTATCTGTTTCTTCTATTCCCGTATTCATTGTTTATGTGCTCCGATTAAGGGTCATAAAGTGGTTTGATTAATATAATATGTTGGCAATTGATTCAACCCCCCCCCCCCCTTCAGTTGTCTGCCATTATTCTAACAATCGGTATCGGAGCTTTGGTCCTCTTTTGTAGAAACTTAACCGCTTGAGGTAGATCCTATGGCAGCTAATAATTCAAATCCATCGACAATTATTTTCAAGAGAGAAATCTCTAAGCTTGATGCAATAAACTATGGGATATGAAAAATCTAAATGGAGACTCATCTTAGATTGGAAAGGATATTTGGGATATCACTTATTGAAAATGATTACAATCAGGCATCTGGCAATCCTTCTCCAGATGACTTGGACAAAAATATTGAAAATGATTGCAGAGCTAGAGAATCCCTCTTGTGTGCTCTCACTAATCAACAAATCATGGGATTGACTAATAAATCATCTCTAAAGGTTATGTGAAATAAATTAAAATATCTAAATGAAGGTGACCCTGCTATCAAAATTGCTAAACTTGATGGTTACTAGGTAAGATATGAGAAGTTGAAGATGGAAGATAATGAAAGAATTGCTACATTTATCGAAAGAGTAAATGAGATTGTCATGGGACTTCAATGTTGTGGATGGTCTCTGAGTGAAGATGAAATAGTTTCTAAAGTTTTGAGAGTCCTACCATCGGCTTACAAGATGAAGGGTATTGCAATTAATGAATTGAGAAAAATGGAAAACACTTTAGTTAATAGAGACAATTTGATTAGGAAATTATCATTGTTGAGCTTGAAGAACTTGGACCCTCTTGAGTTGCAAATTTTGAACCCTCTTTTCATGCATCATCATCTATGGGCAAAAGTGATTGGAAAGTCCTATATGGAAAATAATTGAAAGATATGAGGAAAGAGGATGAAGATTTTGAGCAACTTCAAGCCTTTTTTGCTAGAAAAGTACCTAAAGGATCAGAAGGAAGTAAGTATGAAGGAAAAAAACCTTTTAAATATTTTGCATGTAATAAGATTGGTCATTTTGCATCTAGATGTCCCGAAAGAAATACAGGATTTGAAGAAAGAGTTAAGAAATTATTTAAGCCTAATCAGAACAAATTTAGATTCAAGAAAAACAAACTATGCTACATAGTGGATGAGGAAGGAGTAAGTGATGATTCAAAGGAAGAACCAGCAAGAGACTCTGCTAGTGGATCTAGCGGTAGAAAGGAATGGGTGTTCTATGCTATAAAGAAAGATGAACAAAAACCGGTTATCAAGAATGAAGAAAAGGCCCTGGTAGAAAAAGTTGAAGACAAGGATGAATGGGTAATTGATATTGGATTCTCACATCATATTACTGGAGATAAAAGAAAAATTTTATCCCTGCAAGAATACAATGGTGGTCAAGTCAGATTTGGGGATGACAAAGCATGTATGATCAAAGGTAGAGGTATTATTTCTCTGGATGGTAAGCATAATATTTATAATGTTTATTATGTAGATAGTTTAAAGCATAATGTTTTAAGTGTTGGTCAATTGTTGGATAAGGGATTCCAACTTCAGTTCAAAGATAGAAACTGCAAAATCATTAAAAAAACTCTCTTGGAGATTGCAACCGGTACTCAGACTAGATGTAATATCTTTCACTTGAACAACAGTGATAAGACTTGTTTGATTACTCATATTGATGAGAGTTGGTTATGTCATAAGAGGTTGTGTCATGTTAATTTTGATTGTATTGTTAAGATCAATTCAACAAAGGTAGTTAGAGATATACCTAATATTATAAAGCCTCATAGTCCTATATGTAATGAATGTCAATTAGGAAAGCAAGTTCGAACTTCTTTTAAGAGCATACATGATAAATCTAATGATATTCTTGATTTAATTCACACTTACTTATGTGGTCCAGCAAGGACCAAATGCTTTCAAGGTGATAGGTACTTCATGATAATAACTGATGATTATTTTAGAATGATGTGGGTGACTTTTCTATGGGAGAAGTCTGAATATTTTGAGAAATTCAAGATCTTTAAAGCAATGGTGGAAACAAAAATTGGATTGAAAATCAAATGTGGGAGATCAGACCAAGGTAGTGAGTTCACATCTCATGAATTTAACAGTTATTATGAGATAAATAGAATTAGGAGACAATTATCTGCACCATGAACTCCTCAATAGAATGGAGTAGTGGAAAGGAAGAATAGAACCATTTTGGATTCAGCAAGAACCATGATTATCGAAGCCAAATTGCCTCACATCTATTAGAGAGAAGCAGTGCGTACAACAGTCTACACATTCAACAGAGTTCATATCAAAGGTGAAACCGGTAAGACTCCTTATGAATTATGGTTTGGACATACACCTACCCTTAAATATTGTAGCTTTTTTGGAAGTAAATGTTATATCAAAAGGGATGATTCAATTGTACAGTTTGATCCTATATGTGATGAAGGGATATTTCTTGGATATTCAGTTCAGAGCAAAGCATATAGATATTATAACAAAATATTGCAGAAAATTATGGAGAGCAAAAATGTGAAAGTGGATGATCAATACATATATCAATCTATATCATATGAAAGAGAACCGATAGTGGAAATGATCGTAACTGATCTAGTAATGCCTCAACTGGTACAAGACATTGAGACAGTTACACCGATACAATCAGAAAATTCAACTATGATTAATGATTAGAACAAAGAACTTAAATTTAAAAAGACACCAAGGTATGTAAGATTAAATCATTCTAAAGATCAAATCATTCAGGACAGGAACAGGGGAGTTATGACAAGAATAAGACTGACAAATGAAGAGGTATGTCTTATTTATCAAATTGAACTGGCATCAATTATTGAATCTTGTAAAGATAAATATTGGTTAAAGGATATGGAAGATGAATTAGATTAGATAGAGAAGAATAAGACTGGGACTTTAGTTCCCTGACCTAAAAATAAGAATGTTATTAGAACTAAATGAGGATTGTCAAGTTGTAAGAAACAAGGCTTGACTAGTTTGTAAAGGATATTCTCAAATGAAAGGAATTGATTATGGTGAGACATTTGCACCAGTAGCTAGAATTGAAGTTGTTAGACTATTTCTTGCCTATGCAACATACAAAAACTTTAAAGTCTATCAAATGGATGTTAAATGTGCATTTTTGAATGGTGAACTTGAGGAAGAAGTATACATTGAATAACCAAATGGATTATCACTGACAGATGATAAAGATATGGTTTGAAGGTTAAGAAAAGCATTATATGGATTGAAACAAGCTCCTAGAGCTTGGTATGTAGGGTTGGATAAATATCTTTTGAAGATTGGTTTTACAAAAGGTAGTGCTGACAACAATTTATATTACAAGATCACTGATGATTATATTCTAATTATTGAAGTATTTGTTGATGATATCATTTTTGGAGGTGAAGATAAATTGTGCATGGAATTCTCTAATAATATGAAAGATGAATTTGAAATGTCTATGATTGGTGAAATGAGATTTTTCTTAGGTTTGCAGATTACTCAGACTAACAAAGAAATTTTTATTTTTGAAACTAAGTATCTAAGGGAATTGTTGAAGAAGTTTGGTATGGAAAATTACAAACCGGTAAGTACTCCTATGGTGACAAGTGACAAATTATCTATCAAAGACACATCTGCACCAGTAAATTTGACAAGATATAAGTCTATGATTGGTGGCTTGTTATATCTAACTCAGAGTAGACCAGATATTATGAATGTAGTAAGTATTATTTCAAGATACCAAATTAATCCTAAAAAAAATCATGAATGTGCATTATAGAGGATATTCCAGTATTTGCAAGGAACAACAAAATATGGCTTATGGTACTCTAGAGATGATAACTTCACTTTATGTGCATATACAGATGCAGATTGGGCAGGAGATACTGATGACAAGAAGAGGACTTCTGGTGGAGCTTTCTTTCTTGGAAAGAAATTGGTTTCATGTATCAACAAAAAAGAATCATGCATTTCTTTATCTACTGCAAAAACTGAATATGTTGCAGCAACAAGTAATTGCACACAAGTCTTATGTATGAAGAAAATGTTGAAGGATATCAAGGTAAATTGCAATGAACCAGTAGTTATCTATTGTGATAACTCTACACCTATTGACATGTCTAAGAATCTAGCATTTCACTCTAAGACTAAGCACATATCAGTAAAATATAACTTTTTGAAGGAAAATGTGGAAGAAAAGGAAGTCAAATTGGTTTATGTGAACACTAAAGAGCAGATTGCAGATATATTCACTAAACTATTGTCTAAGGAATGATTTAAACATTTGAGAGATAGGTTAGAGGTATCTACCCCTCTAGAAGAAACTTAATTGATGGAGCAAAGTGTTAGTCCGATATGCATCATCATCTTTATCATTGCTCTAGATTTATGTAGTGGTTCTACTACTCAGGGGGAGTAGTTAGGCTTGAGATTCATAGGACTTTGATATTTATGTCATATCTTTGGCATTGATGTCAAAGGGGGAGAGATATATGATGTGAAAAATAATGTCATAATATGTCATATAGGGGAGAGATTCAAATCAATTTCCGATTGGATTGCACTGCTTGAGGGGAGTTGCTGGGATCTTTCAGTTTTTCATTACTATATCTTCTATGAGAAAATTTTGGTATTTATTGACACTTAGATGTTTTCTTATTCACATCTAGTGTTGCCATCAATGCCAAATGGGGAGATTGTTGGCAATATGAAGGAATTGATTATGTGTTTCATTGATGTTTTGTCATTGATGTCAATACTAGCTATTATGATTGGTTACCAACAAATAGATTTTCATTAGCGGTAGAAGAACTAGTGTTATCAACAAAAGGGACTATCAGTTGGACACTAGCGACATGTTTGGATCAATGGAATATGTTTGGTTTGATGTGTTGCATATTTATAGAGTATGTTTTGGTCAGTTGGTATTGACTTGATGATCAGATTCTATCATATATTCTAGTAAGCCTATACTGGTAAGGGTTTAGGGTTTTACAGGCAGAACTTTTACTGAGAATCTTTGACAAAATGTATAAGTCTTGTTGGTGCAGCTCCTAGATGGAACTCAAAATGCAGAAGGTCATCTTTGTTCATGAATCAACTGATTGCAGACAATGATTTGGTATGTTAGACCCAAATTAGGTCTGGTATCTATCCACCTTATGGATCAATATCATGTAGCATGCTATTAAGTGTTCCCTACACATTACTGGGATGATTTATGGATTGGTTAATGTTGTTTTGGTCTAATGCTAACAGCGTATATCATTGTAATGTGGATGTATGTAATGATCTTATTATAATATCTTTTAGGTGGCTGAGCTAATTTGTTTAGGCCTTAGGGTTTGTATAAATTGATGTAAGATCTCATTGTAGATCATGGTCATGCAATAAAATGTGCGAATAAGGGAAAGATCATATGTGAATGAGATTTGGTCGATCATAGGTAATCAGATTGGGTTTATGTAATAGGTCAAAGAACTCTGGTATTGAGCTTAACCTGGACTATAATCAAGCATGATAGATGCTATAATTGGTAGTTCAGTTTTCCGAGTTGTTGTAAAATTATATTGAGGTGGTTATAACCTCTTTGTAGTTAGTGAGACTCATTTTTAATGAGTAGTATGCTCTAGGCAATGTGCCTTCCTGCATGTGCAGGCCCTTTATGGTATCACATACTTTCTACTAAAGTATTATCTAATTGTGGGTAGGATTTCCACCATGGTTTGTTTCTTTATCAGGATTTCCATGTACAAATCATGGTGTTATGTGGTATGGTTGCATTGTGTTGTTTCTTTGTTTCATACTTAAGTTTTGTTGCTTACATGTATCTGTTTCTGCTATTCCAATTTTCATTGTTTATGTGCTCTGGTTAAAGGTTATAAAGTGGTTTGATTAATATAATCTATCGATAACTCATTCACCCCCCCCACATAGTTGTCCACTGGTTATTCTAATAGGAGTGTCATCAAAGATTCTTTGGCAAATCTTACTAGACTATTACAAAGAAAAAGTATATTGTTTCTGCAAATGGACCTTCAACTCTGTATAAGATAACGGAAGTTGATTGGAATATTAGGGCTAAGGAAGCATTGTTGAGTGCCTTGATAGATTCTGAAGTGACATATATTATGGAATTTTAGAATGCTCTTGAGACTGGAAGAAGTTGGAAATCATGTATGAAGGGGATAGTTATATGCAGATTGCTAAGATGCAGAGCCTAAAGGGAAATTATGAGATGTTAATGATAAATGAAATGAGAACATTACTTCTATTATGCAAAAGGTGAATGAACCTATGGGCAATATTATGTGTTGATAGAAAGTTGGAAGAACCTGAGTTTGTTGCTAAAGTGTTGAGATCCTTACCTACATCCTACAAACATAAAATTATTGTTGTTGAGGAGATCCGGACCGTGACTGATGTTACTATAGACATGGTGATTGGCAAGCTATCAGCCTTTGAATTGAGTGAGTTTGGTTATTCCCTTCCTAAAGTAGAATCTTCATTCAAAGCCACTATTTTTGGAAGGCCGAAGGAACTAGCATCCAAGCCCATGTTTCATTTCTAGCTTAATGTAAGAAAAATGTGTAAGTGTTTTTATTTCTAACCATAACATATGCGTGTTATAATACGTGTAATTTTTTTTCTCATAAAAAATAAATACACATTTTTATTTTAGGTAACACGTATTGTGTTTTTAATTAAAAGAACATGTACATGGGTTGGTTTAGATTTTTTGAGCCTTAACACATACACATTTTGTCCATTTTAGGAATTTTTTGTTAATAAACACATTTTTGTTCACTATCTTGGTGCACTTACCCGTTACCTAGAAATAATTATGGAATAATGCTTACCTTGTTCATGAATATTACATTTACACTTGGATATTTTTGTTCCATGACAAGTGTATGATCACCTTATTGTTGGCAAGAGACACTACACAGGTCATCAGAAGTTGTCATTGGTGGCAACTCAAGTTAGTAATTTTATCCGCAGATCATAATTTTTGTATATCGGAAGTCTGAGTGTAAATTTGATCAAGTTCGGTAAAGTTACAAAAGGGCATCTGCCAGAGTTGAGAATTTTTGTCAATACTTCATTCCAGTTGGATATTTTGTGTTGCAAAGCTAAGGGAAGCTTGATCAATGTTTGAAGTATCTTATTCCATGATTTTAGCCTCCCGTGATAATTTATGTGCAAATTATAAGATCCAATATATCAGTTTTTGGGTTGAACAGTACAACTTATGGCTGGCAAGTGTGATTGATTGTTGTATGGAATTAATGGAGAAGTCTTGATTATTTTTTTTGTGTTAAAGGATGTTTAGCTGACATGTGGGAAGCATGTGAATATTTTTTTGGTCCACATAAGTATTGGAGTTTGAATTCAACCGACAGTTCATACACATTTGGTGAATATGATAAATGTTCTTAAGCTGACATATAGTTGACATGATTGTGTGTTGCAAATATATAAGGCTAATTGATATGATAATTTTAATTATCAGTGGATATGTGAAAAGTTTGTGTGATCAAATGTGTGCACTTTCACATGTACAAGTCTGAGATATATGCTCAGGATTCATGACAGGATAGTAGAACAAAGTACAGTGAGATAAGTGTGGAAAGTTTGGTTATTGTTCTTAATTGGAACTAATATCAAGTATTTGTAGATGATACTTTTAATTCACATACATTAGTAATATATTGTAATAGATTTATAAACAGTGAGCCTCCTTTGTTTGAGCAGTGAGCTCTAGGCAGTGTGCCTAAATGAAAGTGCAGTCTCCTTTGTAATATTTATATACTTTTGCAAAGTATATTTATATTGTGCGTTCATCCCCACCGTAGTTTTTCCCTTAACTAGGTTTACACAAAAAAATATTTGTGTTATGTGTTAGAATCAAAGATCACTGAGAGGGGGGGTGAATTAGTGATCTACCCGAAGTTAAAACCATAAACTTATTCTTTATGCACTAGTTAACAATCTATAACAGATAAGACCATAAACATGCAACAATAAATATATAGATCCACAACACCAGGATTTTTACGTGGAAAAAAGGAAAGGGAAAAACCATGGTGGGGCTAGAACCCACAATATTCATATACTATGGCTAGGAGTAAATAAATATTACATAAATGGGGAATGCAATTGCATTCAGTCTCACTGCCTAGAGCTCACTACTCAAATAAAGTTGCCCGAATGGCTACAACCCTCAAGGAAGTCTCACGGATTTACAATTTGATTACAATAATAAATTACAATGAAATGAACTCTTAAACAACATCTGACTATGCAAAACAAGTTCCGGTTAAGTTCAAAATCACTGACTATCTGTGCTTTACTGAATACCCTGTTTCTATGTCACAAACCTACCTATTGGTCTAAAATAAAAATGCACGTATGAATTGTCTCAATCACACCAAAATGGATGACCACATATCTATATCTGATCATAACACAAAAGTAATCTCCTTCAAGTTGGCTTCAAGAGATGTAATGTGCAGCTCAAAATCGACTTCAATCTCGAACAAAAAATAGCACCAAAACAAAATATTATATCCACATGCTTCCTACAGATCTTCCCAATCACTGAGATCACAAAATAAATCAACAAAAATACCACAATCATCAAAAATCATTCCTGACCAACACGTTATCAAAATACCCTATTTTGCCCTATTTTACCAGTTAAATGGCTACCGGTTAACACCAAATTCTAGATATGATGAATCACAACTTGCAGATCGAATTACCATGAAGAGTTGCAGATATTTTCCATCAATGACAACCCTAAATGAATATGCAACTACCAAATGTCACCTGAAGTCACTGGATGAATGTCAATTGCCAACAATCTCCCCCTTTGGCATTGATGACAACACTTGTGAAAAATGGCTAAGTGTTGAAACTTTTGAAACCTGTACACCAAAGGAAAGAATAAAATAATTATAAGGCTCCCCCTTAGATCAACAATGCAAGAATCTACACTACACTGAACTATACATTTTATACACAATTAGTCTGTACATTGTTCACTTTATCTCTCCCCCTTTGATAGCAATGCCAAAGATGGGGTGCTACACAAAACTGATTTAGTAATGATATATACTTAACAAATAGTTTAATAGGTCTGCATAGGTAGTCTTCAAAAATCCCAAGTGGGTATCCCACCCACTCTTCAGGTTATCCAAAAATGTAATAAATTCTTTGAATACATTGGTATGAATTTCTAACTCTCTCAAGTTTGATGGTACAGGTTGGGCCATTTCCTTCATACAATATGCCTTATAGCTCAGCATGGTATCTATCTAGACAACAATCAGGTTCTGAAGTTCACCTAATTTCCTCAAAAATTTCTCCTTATCAGTTTGGAAACTAGAGATCTAATCATTCAAACCTATAATTTGTCCTTCAATTCTGTTGGTTAGTGATACGTTAAGATCAAATTACTGTGAGATACTTGTGATCTTGTCTTGGCAGTCATTTATTTCTTTATCAATATCAAAGGTGAGTTTAGGCAAAAAGAGACAAGATTTATATAGTTTACCGGCTTTTGACAATGTGTTTGAAATGATCTACATTCTCTTATTCAATGTCACCCTGTCATCTTCAATCATTTTCAAGAATGCATGTTTTCCCACTTCCTTAAATCTATCCAAAACATTATGTGTAGCCATTTTCTCCAAAGAGTCAAAATTGTTGTTTACATTGTTAATCAATTGAATCAATTTAACGAAGGGGTTGTTATTTCAATCTAGTTGTACATTTGTAGCCACCTTCTGCAAAACATCAATGGATATCATAATTAACTTTTTATCTTCAATTTCATATTTCACCTAGTCTTGGCTGGCTTGAGCTTGGACTATAGTAGAAAGCATAAACTTCACTATAAGAGATAACTTGCCAAGATCAACTAACCCATCAAGATTGATTTGGGGTGAAATCCCTATTATCGGAGGAGTGGCAATTTCTGGATCAGCTATGCCTTTGTCTCTGTCCACCTTAGCTATCTCAGCTTCCCCTAACTCAACATCCTTCTATTGAAAATTAGGGATTGCAGTGCTGTCAGTCACTGAAGAATTGTCACCGGTCTCAACATCAACTGTGGTGTTACCTTGGCCTTTTTGTTGATCCTCAATCTAAGATCCAACCTTCCGACTTCTCGAATCACCTTGTTTGTCATTTGGCTAAGATGATATAAAGGCATCTTTATACAGAGGGTCATTCTTAATGACTGTCTTCCATATTTATTCTCTCTTTTCTCAACTCCTCAACATTACCAATCATTATCCTATTTATTCTATTTTTACTTATAAATTCTTTTTTATTGGCTTATTCAATCAGTTTGTTAACTTCATAGTGAGTTATACATGTATATTTATTAACAAGCTCTCTCTCATTCATCTCTCTATCCATTTTACTTACATTCATCCTTCTAGCATCTATAATACTATATAGGTCTTTTGTTGTAGACTTCTCTAAGTCAATCAATGTCTTACTAAAATTATGTAAATACAATACAATGAATTCCTCTGCCTTTGTTTGATCCCCATCTTCAAAACTGTCAAAACTTGCATGAAGATTCTTCAAATTTCCATCCAATGATATCTCATCTATAAAACTGGTCTGTTGATAGTGGAGGAATTATTTTATACTTACCTTTAATATTTCCAGATTCAAGGTCCTTTTCCAATTGTCTTTTGACCTGTCTACTTCTTTGGGGTCTTCCGAAGGGAGCAAAATTTGACTTGATCTTTTTGGTGGGCTAAGCTTCACTAGATTGGGGATTTCTCACATATTTGACAAAATCACCTCTTTTCTTTTCTGTTCCTGCCTCTTCCTTACATTCCATTTTTGAGTCCATCAAAGATCAACAACATAAGTTCTTTTAGGTTATTCTTTTTGTTTCAGCACACCTTTTCTAGATGGGGTAGGCTTTGCATGTTGTGCCATCGAAGCAGGAATATAATTAGTTGCCTCCTTTTGAGAATATTTCTATCTAGCCTTCTTCACCTCCTCCTTGGTGAATCTCATCTAAGCAACTACTTCTTCTACCATCTGTATTACCTTTCTCTTTCAGGCAAGAGTAGTAAATTACTAGTGCAAAATAAGGTCCTTTTCTTTTAAATATCCCAAATCTCCCTTCCTTGGGATCCACCGGTTGACTCAGAAGATGTTTTGCATAATCTTCAAGCATAGCAGAGTCAACTTCATACCCCATGGACATGATCTAGACAATTTAAGCCTCAATTGCTTCCATCAAGTATTGATCCTTATCCACCATAAAGAAAATGGTTTGCTCATACTTCTCAACCACCTCATTAGGAATCCTTTCAATATTATTCATTAAGGTTTGGAAGTATCCCAAGAGGGAAGATATTCTCATAGTACCATAACCAATTCCCCACAGACCTTCCTTGATTTGCATAGCCGCTGGTGTATCATAGGCCCATTCAACCTTGCCATTTATGTTGGGTATCTCTTTCAAGAAGTATTGTGCTAGGCAGATAAAGAGTGTACCATATTTTAAAGTATGCTTTTGTCTTCCTTTATCTTCTTTAGATTGCTCAATAATTCATTTAAAAGTGGCATGCACAGGTCATACATGGAAAGAGAGGGGGAGAGAAAGATGGAGAAAGAACGGGGGAGATAGGGGGAGAGAGAAATAGAGGGTGGCATAGAGAAGGGGACTCAGAGAGAGAGACACTTGAAAGATGGAGAGAGAGAGAGAGAGAGAGAGAGAGAGAGAGAGAATGAGTGAGAGGAAGGGATGGAAGGAGAGTATAAGAGACTAGAGAGAGAGGTGCAAAGAGAGGAAGAGAGAGAGAGAGTGAGAAAGAGAGGTAATAAGAAAGGGAGAGAGGGAGGGGGAGGTTAGAGGGAGAGAATGAAAGAGAGAGAAAATACACCTGAAATAAGGGGAGAGAGATAGAGAGATAAAGAATGAGAGTGAGAGACTTCAAAGATAAAAAATGAGAGAGAGAGAGAGAGAGAGAGAGAGAGAGAGAGAGAGAGAGAGAGAGATAATGGGGGAGAGAGACAGAGAGAGAGAGAGAGGTTGATAGCCAGAGACTTGATAGAGAGGAGAGAGAGACTTGAGAGAAAGAGAAATGAAGCGAGAGGGAGAGAGTTAGAGGGAACAAAATACTTGATAGAGGAAGAGAAAGGGAGGGGGAGGGAGAGGGAGAGAATGGGAGGGAGACACCGAAGAGAGCGGGAGAGAGTGAGAGATAGAGATATTTGAGAGAGGGAGAGAAAGAGAGAGATAGACGAAAGAGAGAAAGAGGGTGAAGGAGATGAGAAAGAGATGGAGAGATACCTAAGAGAGGGAAGAAAGTGTTACTACTTATGAAGTTTCCATTAGTTTCATGTCAAAGTTATTCTATATACTCTAGTCGGTTATCTCTACTGAGATATTCAGTCGGTATGCACAGTCTAGTCAGTTATTGAAGAAAGTAGTCTCAAAACATAGTATACACTGAGTTGTCTACCGAGTATCATTTCATGTCTACCGAACAACAAAGATGACACACTGAGTTGATATACACCGAGTGAAACATGTTACTAGATTCATTGAACCTGGACATACATATGAAAATGTGTTACAAGATCGAGGCACATCTAACCGTTATCACATTGGAAATTGCACTTAAAGATTGTGTATGATTTTGAGGTCATCTAACCAATGAAATAATTTGCATGGTTATTCATTCGATAAATCATATTTGTAAGATCGAAGCAATGAATGGATCACCGTCATAAGAGATCTATTTATACAACATGAGTTAAGAATTAAAAAGTGTGTGTGTGCATGAGTGTAAGAAGACTGTTACAGAGCCATAGAGGTCACCAAGAAGGTTTTCAGAGAACAGTCAAAGAACAGAGTAAATAGAAGGGTTTACCGAGTTACTATATGGATTACAAAGGTATGCTATAAGCAAGGTTACTTATTCTGGGCACATAGAATCTGCTATAACATTCTAGATGTAAAGTTACAGATATTTGTAATGATTTTATTGTAATATTTTGAAGTTGTAAGAGAAACCTTTAATAGGGTAAAAGACTCTAATCAAGTCTATAAATTGTAAATCCTCTAACCAGGTGCAGCATTTAGATGAAGTGTTGTGAAATCTTTTAGCAAGGTAGATCTAATAGATCTTGTTACTCCTAACATGGTAAGCTATGAGAAATAGCTAAACATGTAGCTCTAACCGAGCACTCTTTATTATTGCAGTAGTGAAGTTGTGGGTACCATCCCCACCGTAGTTTTTCTCTCTAACCAAGAGTTTCTATGTAACCAAAATATATGTGTTATGGAGTGAATCGTGTATGATTGTTATCTATTTGTTTTAGCTTTATATTATGTTACTACACTATTCGGTTTATGCATAACAGTAAAGTTATTATTCAAGAAAAGTTTAGGAGTACTGATTCACCCCTCCCCTCTCAGTACATTAGCTTTCTATATTGGGCCTAACAAAAAGTAGAGAGGGAGAGGCCTACGAGACAAAAAGGTAAGGGTTAAGGAAGAGAGAAGGAGAATGTAGGCAAGAGAGGATAGAGATAACGTTGATACGAGCATGTTGATTACTGAAATTTACCTAAGTTTGAAATTTATAAGAATACTCAAAAAACTAGAATCTACATTATAACTCTTAGAGATATGGAACCACTCTCAAACATCCCGACAATATATAAGAAAGATAAAAGAGAAAGAGAAATGCCACTTATACTGAAATTTTATATTTTATGTTTTAACCCTGCTGAAAAACCTAATAGAATGCTAAATGAATTGCATACATGTCCATATTACTAATTTAAGTTTTATTGACAAACAAAAGCATATGTGGTTTACAAACTAAAACTGTGTATGGGGTTTTAGTTTCTAAACTACGTACGTAGTTAGTATACTTTAAACCCCATACACGGTTTAGCTTCGCATAGGCTTGGCAAAACAAGCCTAAATGCATATATGGGTTTTTTTTAATTTGAAATACCTCGTGCGCGTTTTGTGTTTTTTCATGTTTTTGGGGGTGTGTCCACTTTTTTGCACACCATCTTGGAGCACACACCCAAGATTGATATTGAAAATGATTGAAAACAACTATCTTGACATGGCTTAGGGTTAAAATGATGTCCAATTAAATTAAGAGTTAATCATGATCAAGAAACGAAAAATTGAGATTGATGTCACGTGTTGGCAATTGACACTCTATTGGTTGGTTTCATTATGTTGTCATCGATGGCAATATGATTTTGGGTTTCGACTTCATATGATGTACCGACAGGCACTTCACAAACTTGGCACTGGCACCGGCACCGACATCGGCAGGATAGAAGATTTCTTTAGTAACTGACAATATAGGCCGACATGGTATAGCAAAGATCATCGGTATTGAAGGCTAGCATATCTTGGATCCGGCATTGGCAAATAGTTTTAATGCTTATTCATTTTTGTTATCTGATCGACATGTAATATGCTATTGTATATATCTTTGTAAGCCGACATAAGGCATAAAAATTGTATAAGCTATATAAGGGAGATTGATTAGATCATTTCGTAATATGGATGATGATAGGATGAATATGTGGATGTAATGTAATGCAAAATATATTAGAGAGACTATGTATGTGAGGACTTCATTGTAAGGGTTATTCTGGTAATGAGGTTTAGGGTTTTACCGAAATAGATAAAGCTTAAACTGGAACTGTATTCTGGCATAGGAGATGTTGTTTCTTGCAATTCAACACTTCTCCAGATTGCTGTCTGGATTGTTCTGTAGTCAGTGAGGGTCCTATTGTGATGAGAAATGTGGTCTAGCCCCATCATATATTGTAATATCTCTTCATATGGTCAGTGAATTGATATTGTGCGTCACAAATCACACCATGATTTTTCCTCTTTGAGGTTTTTCACACATAAATCTGCGTTATCTTTCTCATTTATGTGTTTGGCTTTGGTTGCATTACTTCTTTCAATACTGTTTATACTGATATACTAGTTGGTGTATGAATGTTTTGTTAAGTTCAAATTCTTCTATTCCAGTATAACACTAATTCACCCCCCCTCTCAGTGTTATTGGTTTCCAACTGTCAACAAGACCTAATTCAAATTTGAGAAAATGGGATCGAATAGGAAAAGAATGCGAAGGAATGACACAATGTGAACAATGATAAAGATCAAATGTGTAACATAGAGGAAGTGTCAGTAAGTGTTAAACTAATAATAGAAAGTATGTACATGTTAAAGTATGACACCACAAACATTATCCAATTTTAAATGTCTATAACATACATTGCCATCACATCACACATAATCTCATCTTTATAATTTCCAACTTGAAAACTTATCAAACTGTGCTCATGTATTAAAAGAGGGCACTTCTTTTGCAACAAAGAAACTTAATATAGACTAAGCACCGACTAGGGTGCTTGTATCTCTAAAATATTAAATTATCTACCATTTCTTTAAACATAATATTATTAGTTCTACTATTGTCGATGATACCTCTATAACATTCCCCATTCATTTTACACATTTTTCTAAATAAATTTCTCCTTTGAACTAGTTCTCAATTCGTTTTCTCTATAAACTCATCATAGCAAAATAAGATTCTTCGTCCCCAGTGTCTTGTCCACTCATCTCCTGATTAACACTTTCTTAATTGACTTGTTCTAGGTGAATGATACTTCCCCATGTCTCTAGTGTCTTCTCAAAACTTTTTCTGATTTATACTTTCTTCATTGGCTTCTTCTAAGTTAATGCTACCCCTTCTTGTATTTGAAGCCATTTAAAACAGCCAATGTCGGGTTTCTACACAAATCCTCTTGCTCTACCTTGACCAAAAGACCCTCTACCATGAGAATAATCCCCTCTCCCACTGTTTTGTTACATACATTATATGTACTTGATTCCTCTGATAACCTCTACTATTGCTGGACTATCCTCTACCTCTGATATTCTTACCTCGTCTCCAGTTATTAGTGATTCTTTTTTTTTAATCTTTCCTTCTACTCAATCTTTCTTTTACCTTTAAAGCATACTAATATGCTTTATGCTTCTTTTACATTATATATATTTATTAAACTCATTTCATCCTAAACTGATGCTATTTTATTTCCGTCTTCTACATGACCAACTCTTATACTTAACCAATAGAATTTTTGATTCAAATTCTAAAGTTTTTTAATTTTCTCCTTTCCCATCTGTTTTCTATAGATCTGCAAATGATCTAACCACAGAAATGCATGACCTCTCATTTTTGTCAGTGTATATCTAACTTTTTGATATTCTTTAGTATTGTCATACTCAAAATACTTCTACATTTAAGAGATCCAATCTAGGGACTCGTCTACATTCCAACCTCCTTTATAGTGTAGGGGATCAAATCGAGATCTGTAACTAATTATTGTTATGTCTCTAGTGAATTGCTCTTACCATGTATGGTTTACTTCATTGCCTACTTGAATAGTTTGTTCTTCTTCATTATAATTCACCTTCTATGACCACATTCTCTTAGGACATGTTAATTCACCCTCTGTTGTTGTGGGTCTTCTTCTCTCTTCACTCGTGAACAATTACACGTCATAGGATTCTTTCAACACTGTTTCAACCCGCTCATCTACCAACTAATGCAAATCAAATTAAGAGTGTTTTATTAAATTGTCGTAGTTTACAACTAAACACACAAAATCCTAGATAAAACAAACTATGTTTTAATTGAAAATTAATAAAGTTCTACACAGATCTCTTCTTAGTTCAAATCAAAGCACTCTTCCCACTATATGCAGTTTTCTGAAACTCATAACTAAACACGCACAATGAAATAAATCCAAAATTAAAATTAAGAATTTTCTAATTTAAGCTTTGCAGTTGATAAGAATACCTCTGTTCTGTTTTCTGCACCCTCTTTTTTAAACCTTATTTCATATCTAAACAGAACATCAACTTTCAGCTGGCGATTTCATTCCCTAAAAGAAGCCCCTCTATTTTTTCCCCATCTCTATTCCTCATTTTCCCTACACACTCCCAAGGAAATGTTATCTTTGTTACCTGAATGCCTTGGTGAAAACTGCCAATTATCTTTGTTAATGTTGGATGTCCTGCGTCATTAATAAAAAATTTAGTTTTATAAATTTTATTTATTATATTTTTCAATCTATTAAGATAATTAGTGTTATTTTTATTATAAGTCTTCTACAATCTATTAAATCTAATAATTCTATCATCTTAATTCAATTTTTAGATTAAGAAATCCATTTTTAAGTCACATGAAATGAATATCATTATATTTTAAATATTCTAACATTTCTTCAACTTTAAAATATATTAAGTGGCACCGCTACCTTGTGTTGAAAAAAAAAAAACATTTCTTCAACTTATTTAAATTATAAAAAAATTTAATTAAATTTAATTTTATAATACTTAAATCTCAAAACTAATAAACTATTTTATAATAAACCAAAATAACCTCAAAACGATCAACTAAGCATGTACAATTTTTTTTTTTTTTAAAGAAATAAAAAGAAATAACATAAATTACTTATTGAAAAGTATAATGCTAGGTCCCTAGAGGAGGGCTTCCTAAAAAAAGGAGCTGGAGTTGGAGAAAGAGATGCTGAGATTTTAATTTTAAAATTGGTGGTTCCATAAATTTTGTCGTAGTTGAGCTCAAACAAAAAAGCTGTTAAACTTCGAAATTTAAGGAAACCAGTTATCTCATGACTATAAGATTTTTGTATGTGCATAATAAAAACAAGTAAAAAATGAATTCCCTCCAAAACTATTTTTTTAATACAAATTAAATTAATAAAAGATTTTGTATGTGCATAATAAAAACAAGTAAAAATAATTTATTTCCATCCAAAAGTATTTTTCAATAAAAATTAAATTTAGATGTTTAACAAATAGGATGCCTCTATTTTTTTAAAAGATTTCAAATAATCCCAGAACACAATTTGTTTTTATTTATAAGACCACATCTTCTTTAAAATAGAGCTTAAAACCCTCTCATATAAATTATTCTATAATATCTTCTAGTCTCTTATTCTCTAAATAAAGAGAGAGAAAATACTAGGAATCCTAAGAATACCTCTTATAGAAGAAAGAAGAATGATTAGGTACAATAGTAATGTTTATGGTGATGTGCAGGCAGAGCAGCACACAAAGCTATTATCAGTTTGCTGACAACACTTTTGGGTAGGGGTGATAATGTAGTACCCCGTTTTGATCGGACTTATTAGACTGTTTTTGTGTTTCAGTTTACTATTCAGTTGGCACTTTATTGCTCGTCATTTTGCAGACGTATTTGATATTATTTCATGTTTATCTGGATATTGGATGCATGAGTTATTTTCAGTATTTCAGTATTGGTGATTTCTAGTATTTCATGGATTATTGCTCGTACTGACATCTTACTTTATCTAGGTGATGTGTCATATATATGTTGTGTGTTTGCTATTGTATTGGATGCAAGGGGACGATTTTCCTTCACTCGTTTCGATGAGATAGGGAACGTCGCGATTCTCCTTCATCGGTGTGCGTACCGTGTATTCTATATCTATATGCATGTATGTGTGCTTCGGTGATGCAGGATATTGCAGGTACAAGTACCGGGTAGGTATGGGGTATCGTCTCCACCTGGCTTCACAGGTCTGAGCGTGCCTTATATGTCCGATGGGAGTGGAGGAGATAGCTTTTGACCCTAGTCCTTACCTCAGTCTATTATTGTGAGTGCCGTCAGTCGGTCGTTCATCCCTTTTGTTTGAATTTTGAGTCTTTTTACTTTTCTTCGATTTGCGTGCCTTGGTGGTTCGGTTAATTATTTAAAGTTTAAGTTGTCATTATTGTTGACTTGAGCGATTCATTCCTTATTATGCCTTATGTCTTGAATCAAGCGTAATTGATTAGTTTATTAGATTTTAATTTTTAGTTGCTTATATTGGCAAAGTAATCGTGTTTAGATCCAACGAAGAAATAGAATAGATTAGTTAATTGTTTTTTTTATATATGCAAATAAAGTGAACTCATTGTTTTCCTATTTAGTAGAAAAATTGATTTAATTGCTACTTATGAAAATGTAATTTTCAAAAAGAGGGAATTTTTCATTTATTTGTTTTGAGAAATATGAAAAAGAAAAATAGAAAAAGAAAAGAAAGTCAAATGGGGGATTTTAATGTTTTTTTTAATATAGAAATTTTGGCAACCTAGAAAATTAGGTTAAAGAGATTTTCTTACTAAATCATTTTGGAGGAGATTTTGGGGGTTATGCTTATTTTGGAGGAGGACAAAGAAATTTTGGAAAATTTGCTTGAAGGGTGGATTTGGGTGTGAACTAGCTGGGATTCCTGCTGAAGCATACCATTCCTGCTTGGAAATCATAGAGGTTGGTTGAATCCTTGCTTATTGCAACAAAAAAATCCTTGCTTTCTTTCCATTTTCTGTTATTTGTTTAAAATCTTGAATTGTGAATTTTGGGTGTTGGGTATTTGTTTGTCATGGGTTGTGGAAGAAGAATTCTACCAATTTGTTATCAAATTCAAACTTAATTTCTCTCCATGTAGTTTCTTAACTAAATTTGTATTGTTTCATCTTTGCTTATGCAAGAAATTTCTTGGTTTATCATGCTGTTTGTAATTAGGAATTTTGATGGGTTTTGGTAGTGTTATGCTGGCAAAATTTTGCCAAGCATTCATAAAATACCTCTCCCTAGTAATTTCCAGTTTAAAATGATAGGTATGAGTTAATTTTTCCCTTGTTCATGCTTGTTGGGAGCCAAGAAATTCAATTGGAGGTTAGAGATAATTTCTGTTCCCATTTAATTTGAATTTTAGAGTGAACTGGGTTGATTTGGATGAAAGTTTAATGCCCCTGTTTTGTCTCAGAAGATTGGTTATTGCTGGTAAAATTGGCATTACCAGTGACTCCTTTTAATTTGTTTTTTTTTTTTTTTTGTTTGTATGTTTGATAAAATACGATGGCTGGGAGATTAATTTTTAATTTTGTTTGACAGAGGTTTTCACCTCTGTCTGTGTCTTGAGTTTTTGTTTTTTTAAGCCTCTGTCGTTTTTATTTGAAACAAGTTTTAAATTGTTAATTTAAATAAAATTAAATTGATTAAATGTGAAATCAAATTCTTTGGGGGCGGTGGCGGGGAGCTGGGCTCGACCCAGCCACGCACCCCCCCTTCCCTTTCCCTGCGTTCGCTGCAAACTCCCAGCGTGGGGTAGCAGCAGCGCTGCTTTCCCCAAACTGAGGATGCAGCTCGCTGCATTTCCCAGTTTGGGAAAAGCAGCGCATGCTACAGTGGGTGCGTGGGGGCCCCACATTGTGGTTTAAACTTTGTTTTTTTTTAACATGTTTTTTTAGTTTTAAAAAAAAATGAAAAATGATATTATGTTATGTTAGTGGCTTAGATAAATCGTTAGTGTTATTTTATGTTTAATATTACGTGATAAAATATTGTTATTTTAATAAAAATAATAATATGTTATCATTTAATATTAAATAATAATATTATATGTTAGTGGTTTTTAATAAATTCAATAAGCGTTATTTTGTGTTTAGTATTAAGTAATAATATATTGTTATTTTAACAATAATAACAATATGTTATTATTTAATATTAAATAATAATAATATGTTAATTGTAGTTGTAATGATGTTGAGATTCTTTAATATTTTTTTTTCGATTTTAGTAATGAGGATATTTGCCTAGTATCGTGAAAATAAATAAAATGATTTAGAGGTTAGTAGTAATGTTGGAATTAAGGAAAGTCGGATTAAATTTAATATTAGTGTTTGTTATTCAAGTATTATAAAATAATCGTATGATGATTGTATTCGTCAAATAGATGTTATTTTGGAATTATTTTATAATAGCTTGTATACATTTGTTTAATTTGATTTAAATGTTGACTGCTCAAAGAAAGATTGCTTGTGGTGTTTTTATAATTGCAGTCTAGCTGTTTTAATGTCGTCGCATTATGTTTAAAACTGTCATTATGTTGTCGATGTTTACCCTTGGTCAGGTGTCGATGTTCAAACCTTGAGGAAGTGGGCTTTTATGTGTTATGTCCCTTATGGTCAACTCTGGGTTTGTGACTGTGAGTCCTCCACCTGTGTTATGTCTGGATAATTTATGGTTGTTAGTCCACCATAGAGTTCTCATAGATAGTCTTATCCAGTTAGTGACCTAGTAGAGAGAGTGGCTTTCGGGCGGGCGCCGCACCCAAAGTGGATGGCAGGATAACCCCTCGAAAGTCAGCTATTAAGTGATAACCTAATAATTTGTTTAGGGGGTGGGTAGTTATTAATTTAATTAAGATAATGCACCCCGTACGCGGTTGAGTGCTTGTATAGGCTCAAGGTGTTTGGGAAGGCCTGGAATGGCAAACCTACCACCTTGTCCTCACGAAAGGATGGTAGGGTCCGCATGATGCTTAGATGGAGCCAGGGGTTCGGGAGAGGTTACCAGGATAACCCATGATGGGGGCCGGGACCTATGGAGGCCTACCTAGGGTAACCATGTTAAGCCATGTGATGACACTCTCTCTCTAGGGTCGCTAGTGTTTTGTGAGTCGAGTCACTTGTGTACTGCGGAGTCATGTGTACTGTTGTACTTTTCTTGCTTGCTTGAGGGTCGTCTGCTATCTCCTAGCACGGTGGGGTGGTTCCATTATGGGATCACATGGTCGGGTGGTAGTGCCACTTCCCATCGGATACCTTGTTTCTACCTTCACGCGAGGATTGGCTTCGCCGGTGCATCTTGGTTCTTGCTTCGTGTCGCACTTATGTTCTTGATTTTGTACCTTGAGGCCCATGTGGTCATTGTATCAACATCTTGTAACTTTTGTAATTTATTGTTCTATGGAAGCCATGTAATTTATGGAATATTGTAATTTAAGTCATGGGATGTATATTATTTCAATTATCTTTCCTATTATGTATAAATGAATCTTTGGAAGCATGTATGTTGTAATTCTTTAAGCCTATCTTTTGGAGATCAATTTATGAATATGAGTTATTTAATCGTTATTGACCTTCCTTTATTTAAATGGATGATTGGATTAATATTGTGATGTGGTTTTAATTTGAAGTAATCTTCATTGGTAACCCTTTAGGATGTAATGTTAGTCTTCCGCTTATGTTTATTATTGAGCAAGTTATGATTATTTCCTTTAATCTTTAAAAAAAAAAATTATTGCACCCTTTTAGTTGCCTTGTTGTGTTGCTATCCTTTAGGGTTCCTGGCGGGGCATTACAGATAAGGCATTGTGAACAATTCGGCATGGTGTCTTTACTGCATCCTGTACAACTGCCACATGGTTGTGCAGTGACTGAAGACCCTGCATTTCAATTAAAAGAAAAAATATTTCATGAAGAAAAAGATTACATTTAAATTGACCATTCCCATTAGATGTTTCTAAGCAAATTTATGATAAAGTAAAATGGTATGAATATATCTCACCCATCAGTGTAATTGGTGAATGAAAAATAAGAAGAATAAGAATGCAAGCATACAATGAAGAGCCTATCACAACTCCTTTGCCTGCCATTCGTTTTTGAAATTAGAAAATTATATGTAATGATAATAAAGACAAGTATTTATATATTAAAAGTGTGAATTATTTAGGGAAGTTTCTCAATTTCTCTTAACATATTGGAAACTTTATAGTTTGAAATTCAATTGTGTAGAGATTGAAATGCATTTAATTGGTAAGGTTGTCAAATATTCTAGGAGATATTTCTATTGTTTATATTGTTGTAAAATAGTATTGAATCTTGATATTAGATATACAAATGATGAACATGCATCAGTTTCGTGTTTTTTTCAGAATGGGTTTCTAAAGAGTGTAATAATTAATTTAATTTAATTAGGCGACTTAAGTCTCATCTCATTCTCCTAAGCAACTTAATAAATAAATTTTATCAATTAATTACTTTAATTCCCCCAAATAAATCCTCCAAATATATTAAGAGTTAATAATAATCCCTTGTAGTATTTAAATAATTCCCAAAATTTATAAAATTAATATTAATACAATTCCATTGTATTAATAATAATTAATTGATCCAATAAAATAAGTATATCAAAAATTGTCTTTTTAAAATTTCACTAAATCTATAATAATATTACCTAACAAATAAACCTTCCATTAATGTTGAAATAAATCTCCCTCAAAGATTTAATATTCTTTAATAAGTAAAATTACCCCACTGGAGACTAAAATAATCATTGAATTTAAATCATCCTATTATATTAAAATGACTCTAATTAAGTGGTTAGCTTTACTAACCCTAACCTCAAAATTGGGTTAGGGTATACTGGTAAGTTCCAAAGAAAAGGGCATCCTCTTTGTTTTTCTTTCAGAGATTTTTTTAAGATATATTTGTGTTTGGAGATTATATATATATATATATATATATATATATATATATATATATATATATATATATATATATATATATATATATATATATATATATATATATATATATATATATATATATATATATATATATATCATTTGTATTCTGGGAATTTATTTCGACCATGGCGTCGAGGTCATGTCGTGGTCTCAACACAGGCATGGCTGTGGGGAGACCACGTTAACCACATGGTGGGGCTCGTGGTATTTTCTAAAACAAATAAATGAAGTTCTTCTTTTACATTATTTTTATTAAAAGAGAAGTTTTAATATTATTTTATTAAAAAGTTTTAAATGGTAATTATTAATTAACATATATATTATTAATTATATATATATATATATATAAATATATATATATATAAATATTTAATTTGCATTGTTTTTTAAATACATGCAAGGAAATATATTTTGATTCAAAAAAAAATTAGATTACATATTTTAATTTTGGAAAAGGAAAAATATTATTTTATTTGGAAAAATAATTATCGATTTTACTTTTTAATTATATATTATCATATGGTGGAAAGTATATAGTTGATTTGAAAAAACATGAGTTTGGATAAATTAGAATAGATATGTTACGTTAAGAAAAGAAATGGAAATTGATTATTTTTATTTAAAAAAATAAATATCAATTTTAGTTTTTGAATATGGGAAAACAGGTTTTGATGGGCTCCAGAAACCTATTATACTCAAAAGATGAAAAAGATAAACATCAAAGCACAACAAAACAAAAAATATAGCAAACTAGGAAAAAACAACTAGCGAACAAAATGCCAGCAAACAAGAGACAACAGATCAAAAAAAACAACGACCGTAAGAATCCCAGGATTAGGTTACGTTTTGAAGCATTTCCGCCACTTCTAGCTCCAACTGTTCCATATTATCAACCCCTTGCTTAATATCCTCAATTTCCTTATTGTGGCTTTGCAACATTTTAGTGCTCACTTTCATTCTTCTCCCAAGCCCTGTATCCTTAACATTTGGGGTGTCATCTTTAACCTCAAGAATGCCCGCCGCTACCTTATCGCCATGGTAGTTCTCCAACTTACTGATGAGGGCCTTCATGCTGGCCGAGGTAGCCTTAAGAATCTTATGGCTTTGCTCACCTATTCTTTTGAGTGTGTTCTCAACTCCATCAAGTCTCTCTTCAGTAGCACCTGCTCTGTTCTCCAGGCTAAGAAAGCTATTGCGATTAGCATTGATAATCTCCTCTGCATTACCAATGGCTTTCATAAGCTCAGTGAGACAATCAGGGAGGGAATTGAAATTTCCCGAGCCTAAAGCTTGTAAAGTCTCGATTTTCCCTGCTTCCTGAGCCTCCTTGGGTTTAATACCTGCAATTTTAGTTAAGTAATATATAAATCAAATTATATTTTTATTTGTATAACATATAAATATAATTGTATAAATGAGTTTTTGGTTTAAATTTATTATGAAGTATGCTTATTTATTTTATGATGTAATGGAGTTATAGTTGAATCAGAAAACTGTGGGCAACATGCATCTTAACGAGGTAGACAAATTGTGATCAATTTAGATCAATTAGAAAACTTGATAGATTTGTATTTTTAGCGATATGGAAAAATGGTTGTCATTATAGATTAATGTTAATGCGTGTATAATTTTCTATGTTCGCATTTGATTTCAATAATGGCAAGTCCTTGATTGTGAGTGTTGCATATTGTCATGTTGTTATTTTGTAACTAGTTATGTCCTTGATCTTGAGTTTTGGTTGTTTTCATGTGATTGATTTGTAACTGGTCATGTCCTTAATTGCGAGTGTTGGATGTTGTCATGTGGTTGATTGTCTCTAGTCACAAACTCATCAATTAGTACACCTCATGTGAGGACTTGTTTCACTAAGTGGATTTTCCTACCATATTGACCTCTGTATGCTAGTCCTTGTATATACCTTGGTTTCAGTAGTTCATTTGTTTTGTTGTCAAGTGTCATATGGGAGACTGGCTTTCGAGTGGGGGTTGTACCCAAAGTGGTAGCAGGGTAACCCATCAAAAGTGTGTCTAAATAAGTGATAGCTTAATATTATATTAGAGAGTTTAGTAGATGAAAACACTAAGTAAGATAACGGTGCCTCATGGATGGTATGAGTACTAGTACAAACTCGAAATGCAGTGAGAAGGCCTGAAATGGCAAACCAACAACCTTGTCTTCATGAAAGGATGTGTTGGGACCACATGAGACTTGGATGGGCCAAAGGTTCTAGAAAGGTCACCAGGTTAACCCAGTGGATGGGGTCGGGACCTATGGAGACCTGCCAAGGTAACCATACCAATTTATGTGATGACACTCGCCCCTTATGTTCACTAGTGTGCAGTTGTGTTGTTTTTGCTAAGAGCACTATTGTGGAGTCATATCTGATTTCTTATACCTTCGAGAGTACCTGATATTTGTATTAGACCATGGGATACTTATGATGAGTTGCGAGGACTTAGTTTCATTGGTGCTGCAGTTGTTCTTTTTGTATTGTGCTCCATATCATGTTTTAGATGGATCCTCTTTGTCCTTCTTGGATCATTCATGTATCTTTTGGACCGATGTGGTCATATGTATTATTTTTTTATGTAAACCTTATTGGCCAGATGTAATTGATGTGAACCTTATGTATTCTTCACCCTATTATTTATTAGAGGGGTCCTGCAGTTGAGCAGACCTGAAGATGTAGCCCATTAGGGATGAACTCCAATATCAATTTGGTGTTATGTGGTGTTTGTATTCATATGGTTCCTTCTTATTTTGGATTGTATGAATGACATTATTTTTCAAAGGTATAATACAAATTAGATGATATTAATTTTAAATGTATGCATGAAGTTATTAAATGCAGTATTATGATTTATGTGGAATGTTGGTTTTGTATAATGCAAAGTATTTATTATCTTATTATGCAACCAAAGCTTGTATAGAAATTAAAAGTATGGCATACATTTTAATTAAGAATGGATGTAATGTATGGTTATATTGCAAAGAATGAACTTAATCATCTTATCTGTATTTTAACCTATCAAAAACATTTAACCATTGTTTAAGTATAATCATGTCATTAAGTTAATCAACTTAATTGGATTAATTAGTGTGAGTTGAGTTAGTGTTGAACCAAATAATCACATTGGGAAAACCTTTAGGTGTTAGTTAAGTCTTTTGTTGTGTAATCTGAACTTAATTTTAACTCAATAAATCATTATTTTGTTTTAACTTTTGAAAAAAAAAAATATTTGCACTCTATTCTTGTGTTCTGGTTTTATCCCTTTGGGGTTTCCTGGCGGGGCATTACATTTGGTATCGCTGCAAACACTGGGATCTCTGATGTTGCTTGTTCCCTTAGTTGGTGTGAGGTGTATAGACCTTACATTGTAATCTTGTCCTCCTATTGTATGTGCGTGATTGAGGCATAGGCTCTTGAAGATCTTGAGGGCTCGTGCTCTATTATTTTTGTATATTCTTTCTAAAAACCTTAATTATGTGCAACATGTGTGTTCACACCTTGCTTTCACCTTCTTGATGTTGGTGCTTTTGAGTGACTATATGTTCTTTTTTTTCTTATTAGGTATCTTGGTCTATGATTACTCTTATTATAGAGAGAGAGTCTAATGTACCTCCCTTATTGATTGTTGCACTCTTTACACTAACCCATTGGGTTGGACAGTGCTTGCCTTGAATCTGGAAGTATGAAATATGCTTATATAATGATTATGATCTATCTTAGTGTTGTGAACTTGAAGGACTTGTATGGTAGATGTTGAGTGCCTATGATGTAGTGAATTGAATGTATATCTTCCTTCCTCCTCTTTCTCTCTAGAAATTAAATGTTTTTTATATGTGTATTTATCAGTTGTGTAAGCTTTCTAATTGCGTGAGAATGGTTGTGACTTCTTGAACCCTTGTGTGAGCCTAATGATTCTACTATGCATTTAGATAATAAGAGGGCTATGGGTTTAAAAGATCATGATGGATATTGGGAGGAAATTATATGTTGTTTGGAAAATGAATTCACCATGTGTATTGTAGGAGTAACATAATGAATTTCTATCTTAGGTAATGTGTGATTATGTACAGACAATTGTTATGTGAAACTCTCTTATCTATAATAAAATGTGTAAAAGGGATCATGTTATAGTGGCTAGGAGTGTGTTGATATGTTTTCATGAAAGATTTCCTTATGTGTTTCATAATACTGACTTAATTGAGGACCTTTCTGAACAATGCTACATTGAACTTGCTTTTGGATATATATAATTGACTTAGTATGAATAGAAGGTGCAAATGAGAACCATGTTTGATCTGCATGCATTAATATGTATTATTTAGTTGATAGCTCCTCTTTCACCTTCTTATCGTACTTTGATTTTTGATGAAAGGTTGCAGATTATGATATATGTTGTATTAATTGAGAGTAGTGAGTGTTCGCAAGAGGTCTTGCATGAATGAAAAGCTTGTTTGTCTGGATTTAAATTTTTAGAATATTAGGACATTTAGTTGCAACCATAGAAATTTGGAAATGTCATGTTAGGCCAATTGGCATTCTTCTAAAATGGTAGTGACATGAAAACCGTACAATAAAGATTATAGGCATATATAGAGAAAATTTAAGCATGTTATGTGATCTTGTTGATTTTGTACATATGTATGAAATGGGTTGGCTATCAGACTCTCTTTCCCTTCTCTCTACCTAAATTATAAGATTTTTAGAAATGCTACTAAAGAATGGATGTATTTAAATAGAATGTATATAAAGCATATGAAATTGTATTTTTGCGTTTTTGATTCATGTTGAAAGATGGAAGTCTTAAGTTTCAGAAAGAAAATTTGCATGGTTAGTAATGTGAATATGAATGCTGAGTAGAATTAGGGAAAGATATAGGAATGACGTTACTTCCTTATTTAAGTTGAATTGTAAAGAATTTCAATACTTGTATCTAGAAATAAATTCTATTCAGTTATTCAATGTGACAAAACATAATTAAGACCTTCCTTGAGTAGATGAGAGTGTTACTATAAAGTACTCCCCGTAAATGTGAATAAACCAAAACTGGTGCTTTCATTTTGTATTGTGAGAAACTAGTGCTTGCTATGTGTGCCCATGGGATAGTGAAGTAATCAACCATGGAGGATATGTTTACTTATGAGTATGGGGAAACCATACTGTTTATGTGATGTTGCATATTTGTTACCCTACTGAGTGCCAACCCGCAAGTTGTTGGTAATTCAGTATGTAAATGGGTAGTATTAGAAGTGACCATTCATCGAATAGTATTTTTCGGCATACAAGTATGGCAGCGTGAAGCGTCTTTAGCTTCTCTATTTTGAGGAAAAATATAGTTATATAATGAAACTATATTAAATTTGTAATCAATACTTTCTCTTTTTGATGAACCAACTTATATGGTTTATGTGTGCTAGCCTATTCCCCTCTTTTATTTGAGCATATTGATGGTAGTTCTTGAGCAAAGTGATGGTCTATCTTGGAGGATCTTTTGCCTTGTCTTCATGAAAGGTATGTTATTTCCACATGAGCTGCTAGTTGGTAGGCGTTGGTAGACATGTGGGGGGGTCCTAGCCATGTATACTGCTGGCTTACGGTGAGTATCTTGAGGGGTGCATCACTATGTTGGGTGTGAGCTGCACGTGCCTTTTTCTGCGAGGTACACTACCAAGCAGGATACGTCCATTGCGTTCCTTATTCTGCTTGGAGTATTGCCATGCCATGATGAGACACAATGTGGGATGTAGTAGGCATTACCATGTGGCCTATTGGCTTGTTTAGGGTAGAGCCATGTCGCTTGACGACGTGATGCGGGGTGATGTCAAGGTGCACACTACCATTCCATGTGTATGTGTGACTAGGCTACACCACATGATGAGCTACTGCGATAGCTAGATGATTGTTCCCTCCTTCCTCGTTGGTGGCTATATTCTAGTCACATAGTGATGTTATGTGCGATTATGATATTCTTCTTTATTTCTTATGTAGACTAGCAATTTATTCTATTTTGACTTTGAAGGTTTAGCCACGATCTTGTGATATTTTCTTTACTTGATTTGGTGTTGCAATTCCATGGATATTTATTGCCTTACTGTTGAAATTTGATGATTTATTATCTTTATTCATCTGTATCTTGGTGGCTGAACTGCTTTATCCTTATTGTTTTCATTTGCTTGTCTTGTGTTGAAATGTGAATTCCTCTCCAAGGATGTAAGAGGCGGTCTTGGTTGAGTGTATACGAGGAATTAGATGTAGGGAACCTTGAGGATGGGGGTATGTGAGGTTGTGATGCTGCTAGGATCCACAACCTACCTATGTGTGGTGACTATCTCCTGGAGACTAACCACCTTACTCAACACGGGATGGTCATGAGGGTCTAGTATAGAAGGTATCATTGCTATGTGTGTGCCCTAGCACCATCAAGCCCTTGAGTGAGATGTTGGATATTTATGGTCATGTAATATTTTTGTTCTGAGATTAGGCATAGAGATGTTGATCGTGCATGTTATCTTTGACCGAGCATTACACATGCTCACATATGGCCTTATGAGTTATACATTCCAGTTATGTGGATGGATATTTATGTGTAAACATGGAGTAAAATGTGTTATTTTGTCACTATGTTATGGGACCGTCATTAGAAAGGTTTTTTGTATACCTGACAAGTGTAAGCAATTGTATTCTTTATATTGCTCTTATTTCATGAAAGATAACTTGGTTATAGAATTTGAAATTTGAAGTTATTTCTTTGCGATAAAATTTTAAGAAGAGGATGGAATGGTAAAAGAAATTGATCATGATGACATGTTTTCTTGTTGTATTTGGTAGATGAGTGTTGTAATGGGTATGTGCAAGATCATGGTGTGCCAAAATAGGCCCTTAAGTGTCAATGAAATTTCAGAAAATCAGAGTTATGCAACTTGACATGAAAATTTGAATAAGTTGCGAACATTATTTTTAAAATATGTAAGAAGAGAATCTATAGAAAATTGAATGTAGTTTCTAAGATACTAGTTGTTTTTTGGAAAAAAAATCCTATTTGATGAAAATTTCAGATTTCAATGTAGTCGTACTAAAATTTCAGGAAAAAGATAAGAAGTAGACATATGTCTAACCACCCTAATCACAATGAAATCATAATAGTTTTTTATAATTTTTATAATATAAGTATTAGACTCATGTCCGGATGTGACACATATTGTTTTATAATTTTTTATTAAGTAAATAATTATTTATGAAATTTTTACTATAGCTTTTCAAAAATTCAGAAACTCCTATGGCTGACCACCTTAACTTGGTCAAAACCTTATGAAATTTAATTTTTATTTATTTTTCCCTATAGTAGACAAAGAATAGGATGTGATGCATGTTTCAGAATCAAAAAATGTTATACCATTTGAAAGTTGAGTGTTTTTTAATTAGTCTATCAATCAGGACTATTGTCAGAATTCAATTAGAAAAAAAAATATTATTATTTACTAAATTTGAAATAAGACAAGCCTTATATTGTTGGAAAGCTGAGAACGTCCTTAAAATACCCTTTTCATTTTATCAATTTTGGCTACAAAAAAAGTCATCAGCCACCAGTGTAAAGTCTGGAAAATCAAGGAATAATGAAAAAACACATTTTTTCAGTTGACTTTCCAAGCTTGTCACTTCCAAGCCAAATCCCAAAGCATTCCTGAGCCGAAATTTGAAATTTTAAAATTTTAAAACACAAATCAAATATCCGATTATTAATAAGTAAATTCACTAACTAAATTTGCACATAATTAATCTAATGTTTATTAATATATTAATATATATTATTTTGATATATAAATTTAAAAATAAATTAGTATATGATATTAGGGAGAGGGAGAAGGAGAGGGGGGAGTGGGGAGAGAGAGAGAGATTAGAAGAGAGAGAGATTAGGGGAGAGAGAGAGATTAGGGGAGAGGGGGAGAGAGAGAAATTAAGACACCAAATTGTGTCATTATGGGTCATATGGTGTCCTAAGGGATCATAGGACACAATATGATCCTTTAGGACATCATACGACCCATAGTGACCCAATATGGTGTCATAAGGGGTCATATTGTGTCCTAAGGGGTCATATGATGTCTTAAAGGGGTCATATGACATAATATGACCCATTCGGACATAATATGACTCATAACGACATAATTGGGTGTCTTAAGGGGTCATATGGTGTCTTAAGGGGTCGTAGGACACAACATCACCCCTTAGGACACTATAGGATGTATAATGACCCAATATAGTGTCTTAAGGGGTCGTAGGACATCATATGACCACTATGGACACCATAGGACCCCTTATGACACCATATGGTGTCATTAGGGATCATAAGGTGTCCTAAGGGGTCATATGGTATCCTAAAGGGTCATAGGACATAATATGACCCCTTTGAACACCATAGGACCCATAACAACCCAATATGGTGTCTTAAGGGGTCATATGGTGTCCTAAGAGGTTGTAGGACACCATATTATCCCTATGGACACCATAGGACACATTATGACACCATATGGTGTCGTTAGGGGTCATATGGTGTCCTAAGGGGTCATAGGACATAATATGACCCCTTAGGACACCATAGGACCCATAACAACCCAATATGGTGTCATAACAGGTCGTATGGTGTCCTGAGGGGTCATAAGGGTTCATGAGACACCATATGACTCCTAAGGATAACATATGACCCCTTATGACACCATATGGTGTTGTTAGGGACCATATGGTGTCCTAAGGTGTCATATTGTGTCCTACGACACCATATGACCCCTTAAGACACCATTTGGTGTCTTAAGGGGTCATATGGTGTTCTAGGACACTATATGACCCCTATGGACACCATAAAACCCAAAGCGCCCCAATGTGGTGTCATAAGGGGTCATATTTTGTCCTAAAGGGTTAGATGATGTCTTAAAGGGGTCATATGATACAATATGAGCCATAACGACCCAATATGGTGTCTTAAGGGGTCATATGGTGTACTAAGGAGTCCTAGGACACCATATGACCCCTATGGACACCGTATGACCGCTTATGACACTATATGACCCCTTATGACACCATATTGGGTCGTTATGGGCCGTATTGTATCCTAATGGGTCATATTATGTCATATGATGCCTTTAAGACATCATATGACCCCTTAGGACACAATATGACCCCTTATGACACCATATTGGGTCACTTTGGCTCCTATGGTGTCCTAAGGGGTCGTAGGACACAATATGACCCCTTAGGACACCATAGGACCCAAAGAGACCCAATATCGTGTCATAAGCGGTCATATTGTGTACTAAGGGGTCATATGATGTCTTAAAGGGGTCATATGACACAATATGACCCATAGCAACCAAATACGGTGTCATAAGGGGTCATATCATGTCCTAAGGGGTCGTAGGACACCGTATGACCCCTTAGGACACCATAGGACCCATAATGACCCCATATAGTAGCTTAAGAGGTCATATGGTGTCCTAAGGGGTCGTAGGACACGATATGACCCCTATGGATACCATAGGACCCCTTATGACACCATATGATGTCGTTAGGGGTCATATGGTCTCCTAAGGGGTTCTAGGATATAATATGACCCCTTAGGACACCATAGGACCCATAACGACCCAATATGGTGTCATAATAGGTCGTATGGTGTCTTAAGGGGTCATAACGGTTCATAGGACACCATATGACCCCTAAGGACAACATACGACCCCTTATGACACCATATGGTGTCGTTAGGGGTCATATGATGTCCATAGGGGTCATATAGTGTCCTAGGACACCATATGACCCCTTAAGACACTAAATTGTGTCGTTATGGGTCATATGGTGTCCTAAGGTGTCGTAGGAAACAATATGACCCCTTAGGACACCATATGATCCAAAGCAACCCAATATGGTGTCATAAGGGGTCATATTGTGTCCTAAGGGGTCATATGATGTCTTAAAGGGGTCATATGACATGATATGACCCATTAGGACACAATATGACCCATGACGACCCAATATGGTGTCCTAAGGGGTCATATGGTGTAATAAGGGGTCCTAGGACACCATATGACTCTTATGGAAACCATATGACCCATTATTACACCATATCACCCCTTATGACAACATATTGGGTTGTTATCGGTCATATTGTGTCCTAATCAGTCATATTGTGTCATATGAACCCTTTAAGATATCATATGACCCTGAAGGACACAATATGACCCCTTATGACACCATATTGGGTCGCTTTGGGTCCTATGGTATCCTAGGACACCATATGACCCCTATGGAAACCATATGACCCCTTATTACACCATATGGTGTCGTTAGGGGTCATATGGTGTACTAAGGGGTCGTAGGACATAATATGACCCCTTAGGACACCATATGACCCAAAACGACCCAATATGGTGTTGTAACATGTCATATGGTGTCCTAAGGGGTCATAAGGGTTTATTGGGCACCATATGACCCCTAAGGACAACATACGACCGCTTATGACACCATATGGTGTCATTAGGGGTCATATGGTGTCCATAGGGGTCATAAGGGTTTATTGGACACCACATGACCCCTTAAGACACCAAATTGTGTCGTTATGGGTCATATGGTGTCTTAAGGGGTTGTAGGACACAATATGATCCCTTAGGACACCATAGGACCCAAAGCGACCCAATATGGTGTCATAAGCGGTCATATTGTGTCCTAAGGGGTTATATGGTTGTCTTAAAGGGGTCATATGACAAAATATGACCCAGTAGGACATAATATTACCCATAACGACACAATATTGTGTCTTAAGGGGTCATATGGTCTTCTAAGAGGTCCTAGGACACCATATGACCCCTATGGATAGCATATGATGCCTTATGACACCATATGGCCCCTTATGACACCATATGGGGTCGTTATGGGTCATATTGTGTCCTAATGGGTCATATTGTGTCATATTACCCCTTTAATACATCATATGACCCTTTAGGACATAATATAACCCCTTATTGCACCATACTGGGTCGCTTTGGGTCCTGTGGTGTCCTAAGGTGTACGCACTTGCTAAAGCAGTACAATTTAATACCTAGTTTAGCACCCGCCTTGGTGCAGTTGCATTTTGCATTTCATTTCCCCTGTAGCACTTAATTAATCAAACTAATTAGGTCTAAAGGTTCTCTTTCATCATTTTCCACATCATAAAGTCGGGCCCTTTCATTAAAGCGTGCCCCTTTCATTTTATTCTTCTAATACACTACTTAATCAAAAACCCTAATTAGGCCCTATTCTGAGCTTGGGGGCTTGATTTCGGGGGTCAAAACATCTCGAAATCATCTGTAACTTCGGGATTCTCTCTAAAATCATCATATCTGACGGCCCTGAAAATTTGGTGAAAATTTGTCGGGACTGTGGTGCCCGGAGTGCACACGGTCCCGAACATTTTTCCCGAAATTTTAGGAGCATGATCCAATCATAAAATAAAGCTTAACCCCAAGAAATTGGCGGGAAATTCAATCTCTAGGTCGGCCAAAAGACAAAATTACGACCTAGGGTTTCATACATAAGAGCTCTCTTTCTTCATTTGAAGGGACCAAAATTTTGTTTTCAGGAACCTCATATGCAGCGAAAGAGCAGATCTTTGAAGAGTTCAACAACATTCAACATCCCTCTATCAAGCATTTATCAAATCCATTCATCCATTTAGGGCTTGGAAGACATTGAAGAACAATAGGAGATCACCGACTGAAGATTGGCTTGTACTCCTCCCTTGAGGGTTGGGTATGATTTCATGTTGTTTTCATGTCTTTGCATAAGCCTCAATATCTCATTTATTCATGCTTTAGATTACTTTGCATCTTGATTTAGAGCATTCACATTATCATTAACAAGCAATTAGGGTTTACTTTCTAGGTTGCTCTAGTTTGCTTACTTGCATTTTAGATCTTGCACACACACAAGGTCTACACACACATTACTTTTACAATACAACTTGGCTATTCGTGGAGGTGGAAATCACCGAAGTGGGGGTTTGACTAAGGCAAAACCCTACATAGCCACCCAAACACCTTTTTCAGATATAAGTGGAGGTTTCGAGACTCGAATGACGCCGCAGGTTGCAGATCCGGAAAAAGCAGGTCGAGACAACACCCCACATCAAATTGCAGAGCAAGATACCAGGACAGGGGCATAGGGTGCCCTGGTCCTGCCAGGACAGGGGCGCTGGGTGCCCTCGTCCCTGGGAAAGAGGCTCTGGGCGCCTTGGTCCTCCTGACAGACAGCATTTTAGACAGTTTCCAGAGTGCAAAAATAGTGGTTTCAGGTGCAGTTTCAGGTGCAGAATCGGGACAGTGGCACCTGCGCCCCCATCCCGAACATTTCCACTTAGATTTTGACTCCAGGTACACATTTGTATTCTTGTCTTATCCTTTTACTTACAAATTTCCCTTGTTTAAGTTCAATTCTGCAATCTTGTTATTAGTTCATACTTGCATTCTAGGGTTAGGAATTGAACTTGCATAATCTTACCTTTCAATTACAACAAAGGAATAGAAACCCTAATAGGTAGCCCGTGGCTCTCTCTTTCACAAAAATAAGTAGCCAATTGTGTGATACCTCTAGGCTCTTTCGTATTCCGTAATGTGTGACAAAAGGTAGGATTAGGGCATGATAACCTAGTCTCGCTTTTTCCCCCACACATTTTGGTGAACCCGACGTGAATCTATCATTGCTTCTTCTTGCATTGCATTTGTTAGATCTAGATCTAGATCTAGTGTGTTTTCATTTCATTTTTATTAAAAAGAAAAAAAAAAAGAGTGTGTTTCTTTGCATTGTGTGTTTAAATTTCATGCAATTTTTATTTCAAAATGTCCGATTTTTATTTGCAAAATGTTCATGCTTATGATGATTATTATGAGTATAGCCAAGATGAATTAGATGAAGCTTTAGATGAGTTTTTGAACCCTAAAGATGCCGAACCTTCATTTTACCAAAAACTCATAAACCTTGTTACTATGCCATTTCATTGTGATGAGAAAGATAAGTTGAATGAGTCCTCTCAAGGGTACATTCCTATCAACTCTTCCACTAAATCTAGTAACATGGTTGTTTTCAACAATCCCCTCTATGAGGAGATGTCTCCTTTTGAATCAAAAGATAAACCTTTTAATAGATATGATCATGCTTTGTTGGATGATGCTCTTGATGACTTTGTGGCTTTATCGAAATCTCTAAACAAAAACAAAACTTCTAAATTGGTTAACATGATAAACTTGAATGAGCATAAAAAGCCTCTCTTTGAAGTCCAAGGTGCTTATCCTTCTCCCACCTTTCAAGGTCCTAAATCACCTCTCCTTACTGTCCAAGGAGGGTATGATCATGATTCCTTTCGTACTCCAAATAAACCAATCATCACTGTGCAAGGAAGAAAACCTATAAGTCCTTATAGTTATGCCAAGCAAATAACTAGAGAGAGTTATCATGCCGTTGCCCATACTTATCATACCAGAAATAATAGGCAGCCTAGTCCTCCTCCTGTTATTCTAGTTTCTCTTCCGAATCCTCAACCAATTCTTCCGCAAGCTCTGCGTATTTCACAAGTTCTTAGTAAGGAATATGATCTCATAGAACAACTTAAAGCTAACCCTGCTAAGATATCCCTTTGGGATTTGATTCAAACTTCTTCCGCTCATCATGGAATGTTACAAGATGCCTTGAAAGATTTGAATGTTCCTCCATCAAATACATCTAGTAATATAGCATCTTTGGTTAACTCTGTGATGAATTCTAAAGCTCAAATTGTGTTTACCCAAGATGAGTTGCCTACTAGTGAAATCCAACATCAATATGATCCCTTGATGATTGTGGTTATCATGAAAGACACTGCTATAAGACGAACACTAGTAGATAATGGCTCTGGTCTTAATGTGTGTAGCATTAATCTTTTGCATAAGATGAATGTGGATACATCTCTAATTGAGCCGGACTCTCATCCTATTCGAGGCTTTGATAATGTGGCTAAAACTTCATTAGGTACTATCACCTTACCCATCACAGTGGGGCCTATTACTTTGCCTACTCCTATCCATGTTATGTCGGGAAATCTAACATACAACTTGCTATTAGGGAGACCTTGGATTCACAGTATGCAAGCTATCCCCTCTACATTGCACAGACAAGTTAAATTTATCTACAACCATAAGACATATACCTTGATAGGTGATACCAATTTTCAAGCTTGTTTGCAAACATCTACTTCCAAAGGGGATGCCTCTAAGTCGCCCTCGTCTAGTGGTGACTCTTTAAACAAGATACCTATCGGTGAATCCTCACTCTCTGATGATCAAAATTATTTGGATGAGTCTGGAGCTCTTGAAGAAGACTCTTCTTGACTTGAAACTACACATAAGAAGGATTTTGATCCTGAGAAAGTTCTCGCAGACGATGATTGGGGATCCCTTGATTTTAATCCTACCTTTGTAGGTGAATATAAGGTTCCTTCTAGAGAGCTTAAAGCTGAAAAGAAGGAAGAAGCTAAAAATCAATCAACACTACCTGAACCTATGAGTAATAACTTTGTGGCCACTTCTCAAACTTCTTCTCCCCGCACCTCTAATTCTGAAGAGTTTCATTCTTTGTCTTATGAAAAACCGCCTTCTCTGTCTGAAATGGCTGATCATTATGGTCGTGGTTTTCGCATTTTTGCTAAGCATGGGTATCATGGAAATGGTTGTGGCACGCACGAACAAGGGATAAAGGTTCCTCTAAAGAATAATCTTCACAACCATGCCTTTGGACTTGGCTATAATCCCTGTAAGCACACTAAAGCTTCTAGAAGACCCTGTATTAGTGTTAATGCTATTTCTACCTCTCTATCAATGCAACACCCTGAGTACATTGATGAGGATCCTTCGTGTGCTTGTGCTTTTGATGTTTTCCCTACCGATGATGCTTTAGCTGAATTTTTAGGAGCATATGATACTCTTCCTCGTTATCATCACAATAGGGGACTCCCTTATTGTTTGAACACTAAAGGCTATTTTGGAAAAGAGATGGATAACAATGAGATTGTGAAAGAATTCCCTCAGCTAAAGGATACTCCTCAACAAAGTAATCTTCTCATAAGTGACACCACTAATGTTAAGATGGATCTTTCCAATGAAGAAAAAGTTATTAAAATTGGAAAATGTTTGGATGAAGAGGAACAAAAACAATATGAAGATTTATTGCATGAATTCCCCGAGATATTTGCTTGGACATACTCTGACATGCCTAGTATAGATCCTAAGATTGTTACTCATAATATTGTCTTAGTCCCTGATGCTAAGCCCGTGAAACAAAAGATTCGAAAAATGAATCCTAAGGTGGCTTTGCTTGTTAAGGCTGAGATCGAAAAGTTATTGGAGGCTGGATTTATCCACCCTATTGATTATTCCCCATGGATTTCAAATATTGTCGCTGTGGCTAAACCAGATAATATAATAAGAATGTGTACCGATTTCTGGGATTTAAATAAGGCTTCTTTAAAAGATGATTTCCCTCTTCCGAACATTGACATGATAGTTGATTCTACGGCAGGACATGCCTTATTATCCTTCATGGATGGTTTTTCAGGATACAATCAAATTTTCATTAACCCTCAAGATCAATTCAAAACTGTTTTCACCACTCCTTGGGGTACGTTTTGTTGGATAATGATGCCTTTTGGACTTAAAAACACCGGTGCAACTTATCAACGAGCGATGACCCTTATCTTTCACGATTACATGCATAAGACTCTAGAAGACTATGTTGATGATGTTTTAGCCAAATCCATTCTTCGCATAGATCATATTAAGATCCTTCATCAAATCTTTGAAAGGATTCGTAAATATCACATGCGCTTGAATCCCCGAAAATGTGTTTTTGGTGTGGATAGTGGAAAACTATTAGGATTCATAGTTTCGCATCGTGGGATTGAGGTGGATACTAAGAAAATAGATGCTATTGTCAACATGCCACCTCCTAGAAATGTGTCTCAACTCAAAAGCTTACAAGGAAAAATTCAAGCTATTCGTAGGTTTGTATCTCAACTTGCGGATCGTACTTTTCCTTTCACTCAACTTCTCAAAAAGAATATCACTTTTCAATGGAATGGGGATTGTCAGCAAGTATTTAAAGATTTAAAAATGTATTTGGCTAATCCACCTATCCTTCGACCGGCCGAACCTTCTTAACCCTTCCTTCTTTATACAACGGCTTCCTCTCATGCTCTTGCAGCATTATTGGCACAACATGATAAAGATGGTAAGGAGTGTCCGGTTTATTATATAAGTCATACCTTACTCGATTATGAGACCCGATATTCTGTGATAGAAAGACAATGCTTGGCCTTGGTGTTTGCGACTCAGAAATTGAGACATTATCTCTTAAATTCAGAAGTCCACGTCATGGTAAAGTTTGATCCGTTGAAGCATCTTTTCTCTAAAACCAATTTATCAGGACGCCTAGCTAAGTGGGTTATGATGTTAACTGAATTTGACCTTAAATTTGTTTCACAAAGAGCAATTAAAGGGTGAGCGTTGACTGATCACTTAGTTGAGGCCCCTTCACCTTTCTCCTTCCCTAACCCTGAGTCTTTTCCTGACGATTTCATCCTTTGTACAGAAAAAGATGAAACTTGGGAGTTATACTTTGATGGCTCTAAGTGTCGTACAGGATCGGGGGTAGGTGTTGTTCTGATTTCTCCTACAAAGAAGTCCATTCCCTTATCTTACCGTCTCAATTTCCTATGTACCAATAACATTGCTAAGTATGAGGCTCTTATAGCAGGAATAAAGGAAGCCTTAGCTTTGAATATAAAACACATACATATTTTTGGAGATTCTCAACTGATTATAAGACAAGTAATAGGACTGTATCAAGTGAAACAAGACAAGTTATCACAATATAAAGACCTTGCTATCTCTTTGTTACAAAAATTTGATTCTTACACCATAGAACCTATTCCTCGAAAAGATAATCGACATGCGGATGCAATGGCATGTGTGGCTTCTCTTGTATCTTTAGAGGACACCGTGGTTGATCTTAAATTTGTTATTGACAACCTTACTTCTCCAGCTATTGTAGATGATTCCAGCCTGGTGACATGTTGTGACTTCATAGACTCAGATGAATGGTACTCGCATATCGTAAGATACTTGACTGATGGTACCTTTCCTGATTCTACCAATAAGAACACCAGAGCTAGAGTTCACAAGTTGTCTGCTAGGTATATCATTCTTTCTAATGTTCTCTACTGAAGGGGTTATAACGGTCTTCTCCTTCGCTATCTTAACAAATCAAAAATCCCTATTGCTCTTGAAGAGGCGCATTCAGGTGCCTGTGGGGGGCATTTTGGAGGTAAATCCTTGGTTCAAAGATTACTTCTAATGGGATATTATTGGCAAACTATGCAGCAGGATTCTTTTTCATTTGTTAAGAAATGTCATCAATGTCAACAACACAATAATTTGATTCATGCTCCTGCCCAAGAACTCCGTTCTCAGGTAGCTTCTTGGCCTTTCTCTGCATGGGGGTTGGACGCACTTGCTAAAGCAGTACAATTTAATACCTAGTTTAGCACCCACCTTGGCGTAGTTGCATTTTGCATTTCATTTCCCCTTTAGCACTTAATTAATCAAACTAATTAGGTCTAAAGGTTCTATTTCATCATTTTCCACATCATAAAGTCGGGCCCTTTCATTAAAGCGTGCCCCTTTCATTTTATTCTTCCAATACACTACTTAGTCAAAAACCCTAATTAGGCCCTATTCTGAGCTTGGGGGCTTGATTTCGGGGGTCAAAACATCTCGAAATCACCTGTAACTTTGGGATTCTCTCTAAAATCATCATATCTGACGGCCCTGAAAATTTGGTGAAAAGTTGTCGGGACCGTGGTGCCCGGAGTGCACACGGTCCCGGACATTTTTCCTGAAATTTTAGGAGCGCGATCCAATCATAAAATAAAGCTTAACCCCAAGAAATTGGCAGGATATTCAATCTCTAGGTCAGCCAAAAGATGAAATTATGACCTAGGGTTTCATACATAAGAGCTCTCTTTCTTCATTTAAAGGGACTGGAATTTTGTTTTCAGGAACCTCATATGTAGCGAAAGAGCAGATCTTTGAAGAGTTCAACAACATTCAACATCCCTCTATCAAGCATTTATCAAATCCATTCATCCATTTAGGGCTTGGAAGACATTGAAGAACAATAGGAGATCACCGACTGAAGATTGGCTTGTACTCCTCCCTTGAGGGTTGGGTATGATTTCATGTCTTTGCATAAGCCTCAATATCTCATTTATTCATGCTTTAGATTACTTTGCATCTTGATTTAGAGCATTCACATTATCATTAACAAGCAATTAGGGTTTACTTTCTAGGTTGCTCTAGTTTGCTTACTTGCATTTTAGATCTTGCACACACACAAGGTCTGCACACACATTACTTTTACAATACAACTTGGCTATTCGTGGAGGTGGAAATCACCGAAGCGGGGGTTTGACTAAGGCAAAACCCTACATAGCTGCCCAAACACCTTTTTCAGATATAAGTGCAGGTTTCAAGACTCGGACGACGCCGCAGGTTACAGATCCGGAAAAAGCAGGTCGAGACAGCACCCCACATGAAATTGCAGAGCAAGATACCAGGACAGGGGTGTGGGGCGCCCTGGTCCTTCTAGGATAGGGGTGCTGGGTGCCCTGGTCCCTGGGACAGAGGTGCTGGGCGCCCTGGGATAGAGCTGCTGGGCGCCCTGGTCCTCTTGACAGACAACATTTCAGATAGTTTCCAGAGTGCAAAAATAGTGGTTTTAGGTGCAGTTTCAGGTGCAGAATCAGGACAGTGGTGCTCGCACCCCCGTCCTGAACATTTCCACTCAGATTTTGACTCCAGGTACGCATTTGCATTCTTGTCTTATACTTGTACTTACAACTTTCCCTTGTTTAAGTTCAATTCTGCAATCTTGTTATTAGTTCATACTTGCATTCTAGGGTTAGGAATTGAACTTGCATAATCTTACCTTTCAATTACAACAAAGGAATAGAAACCCTAATAGGTAGCCCATGGCTCTCTCTTTCACAAAATGAAGTAGCCAATTGTGTGATACCTCTAGGCTCTTTCGTATTCCGTAATGTGTGACAAAAGGTAGGATTAGGGCATGATAACCTAGTCTTGCTTTTTCCCCCACACACATATGATGCCTTATGACAGCATATGGCCCCTTATGACACCATATGGGGTCGTTATGGGTCATATTGTTTCCTAATGGGTCATATTGTGTCATATGACCCCTTTAACACATCATATGACCCTTTAGGACACAATATAACCCCTTATTGCACCATACTGGGTCGCTTTGGGTCCTGTGGTGTCCTAAGGTGTCATAGGACACAATATGACCCCTTATGACACTGTAGGACCCAAAGAGACCCAATATGGTGTCATAAGGGGTCATATTGTGTCCTAAGGGATCATATGATGTCTTAAAGGGGTCATATGACACAATATGACCCATTAGGACACAATATGACCCATAATGACCAGATATGGTGTCTTAAGGGGTCATATGGTGTCCTAAGGGGTTGTAGGACACTATAGGACCCCTATGGACACCATAGGGCTCATTCTGATACCATATGCTGTCATTAGGGGTCATATGGTGTCCTAAGGGGTCATATGTTGTCCCATGACCTCTTAGGACACAATATGACCCATAATGATACAATTTGGTGTCTTAAGGGGTGATATGGTGTCCCATGACCTCTTATGAGCCCTTAGGACACCATATGACCCTGAACAACACCATATGGTGTCATAAGGGGTTATATGGTGTCCATAGGTGTTATATGTGTCCTAGGACACCATATGACCCCTTAAGACACCAAATTGTGTCGTTATGGGTCATATGGTGTCCTAAGGGGTCGTAGGACACCATATGACCCCTATGGATACCATATGATCCCTTATGACACCATATGGTGTCGTTAGGGATCATATGGTGGCCTAAGGGATCATATGGTTTCCTAAGGATTTTTAGGACATAATATAATCCCTTAGGACATCATAGGACCCATAATGACCCAATATGGTGTCTTAAGAGGCCATATGGTCTCCTAAGGGGTCGTAGGACACCATATGACCCCTATGGACATGATAGGACCCCTTATGACACCATATTGTGTCGTTAGGGGTCATATGGTGTCCTAAGGGGTTGTAGGACATAATATGACCCCTTAAGACACCATAGGACCCATAACAACCCAATATGGTTTCATAACGGGTTGTATGGTGTCCTAAGGGGTCATAAGGGTTCATGGGCCACCATATGACCCCTGAGGACAACATACGACCCCTTATGACACCATATGGTATCATTAGGGGTCATATCATATCCATAGGGGTCATATGGTGTCCTAGGAAACCTTATGACTCATTTGATGGTATTTTGAGGATTTTGTGATTGTCATTGATGGACACACACTTGTTTTGTGATCACTTTCTTGATGTATGACTTATGCTCAACTAGTATTTGTTCCAACTGGTATTATGTATTATAATCTTTAGACTATCAGTGTTTTGCAGATGATGTTCACCGGTCACAAACTGACTGAAGACCCAAAGCAGTATGAAGATCTCAAGTGGTACGAAGGAACAAAGTAGTATTTAACATTTTTCCAGTCTTCACTTTTGACAACCGGTAATCGGTAAATTGTATGAACTGGTATTACTTTGTGATGAGTTATCATCCACTAACACTTTGGCGGTGATTTTGTGTCATGTTACCAAGTGTGTCTAGATGCATCGAAGCTAGGAACTTGTAATGTAATCCTATTGGACCGACATGAAATTAGACTCCTTTATAAGGACATCATGTCTAGGGTTTTAGATGATGAGGTTTTGTATGTGCGATCATAGAAAAGAAGATTAGGTCTATGTGAAGAGTAGGAGTGTGGAGATATTAAAGACTAAAGTAATGCTGAAATGTATTAACAATGAGCTATCATGGATCTAACCAACCATACTATGCTAGTATCTAGATCACTCACTTGTTGATTACTCACATCTTTGACAAGTCTAAAACCCTTAACTGGGTAGGCCTAGCAAAGCCTTTGTAAATCCTCTAACAAAGTGGTTCACAACTGTGAATCTAAAATCCTCTCACAAGGTAGTCTTTAATAGTACTTATCTCCTAATAGAGATCTAGATTCCTAACAGGATCTATTCTTGTGAAGAACATTGTATGACCTTAACCGATCTGACCTTAACCAATCTAGTTTCTATTCTATATATAGTTACTTGTGAGTTTCTGCTCACCATAGTTTTTTCCATTTGAGTTTCCACGTCAAAACTTCTTGTGTTATGGTGATTGTGCTCTTGTGGGTGAATGCTTTGTTTGCATTTTGGTTTGTATTTATCTTAACCAATTTATTTGTAAATCTGTCATACTGGTTATCTGCTAAACTATTTAAGTGTTTGAGTTCAGTGTTTTTTGGTTTACAAATTCACCTCCCCTCTTAGTATTCATCAATTGGTATCGGAGCCAACCTTTCTATAAGTCTAACCACTTGGAAGGAGATATGGGGGAATACACTGTGAGGGAACTTACTCATCGTCTCACTTAGACTGAGAAAGCCTATGATGAACTCAAAGTCAAGTATAAAGCCTCTCTGGCAAAAATAAGAGAGCATGCTGAGAAACTAATGGAGCTCACTGAAAATAGTTCTTTTGATGAGGTAGACATGGATGCCCTAGTTGAAGAAGTTGAAAAAATGAATGAATCCAATGCCAACCTGAGAAGGGAACTGGAAGGGCTGACTATCAGAATGTGTCAAGAGCTTGAGAACCAAAGGAAAGATGAAGATCTAGTAAAAGACAAAGATCATGAGATCTCCAAGATGAAGCAAGAAATCAGTGCTCTTACTGCTCATCTCCAAGAGAGTAAAGTGGAAAAAGAAGAAATGCAAGGTGAACTAAACATAGCTATTTCTGAGAATGCAACCTTGAAGGAATCCAATGCTGCTATTTCCAAGGCACTCACTGAGTCAAAGGAAATACTTGCCAAAGTCAATCAAAGTATTGTTAAGCTAGAGCAAAAGCTTGAATCAGCAAAACCGATAAAGAATACCACTGGACTTGGTTTTTTTGGTTATGAGGAAGGTGAGACCTCTGGAACAAAAGATGGAGCATCAAAGAAGAAACCAACATCAAAGGATAAAGGTAAGCAAAAGTTTAAACCTATTTTATTTAATTGTCTCAAAGAAGGACATACTGCTAATGTGTGTAGAAATAAGGCCTACAATAATTTTCCTTATTTTCTAAACAATAATCCTAGATCCAATAGATTCAATGGAAACTGTTATGCATGCAACAAGTTTGGGCATGGAGCATTTGAATGCAGGTCTGTTCTACACAACACTGGGAGACACCCTCCAAGGACTCAAGGAGTTATCCCAGAACCCACTGTGAACTGGATTCCAAAATGGTACAATGCCTATGACCATCTGTCAGGTGGTGGTGGCTATCAAGCAGCAACCGGTTGGAGAGAAACCTATTTGATCTATCATGGTAGTGGTCACACTGCTGCAACATGTAGAAGAAAGAATGGTAGAATGAACAATTGACCATGGAGAACACTTGGAATGATATGCTATCACTACAACAAACCAGGACACCCTACCAGAGCCTGCAGAATGAGAAAGAACCTATCAGATGATATACCGATCACTCTAGAATGGAAGATTGATGTTGAAACTGTTCAAGCGGGAATGATTAAAACATGGAAATAGAAACCTGAAGAAGTGTCATAAGATGAACTGGCTTCTGCACCTTGTGTGGAGGTCTCTGAACCGACAAACTGAGCTTTAAAAAAGGCTTAGGGGGAGCATATTGGTGAAATATTTGAACCCCCATTTTATATCAGTAAAGACCTTAACCGGTATATGTGACCTCTCAATCGACAGAAGATTGTGAAGCGGTAAAAGGCAAAATTAGGCTTTGTACCCTAGCAGTGGAGCATTTATTATGGTAGGTGAAGAATTTATTTAAAAGGAATTTTTCAAAGTCATTTTCACTTATCAGTTTACAAGTGAAGAAATTTTCAAGAGTAGAGTGATAAAAAGCAATTCGACTTGTGATTCAGAGAGAATTCAAATCTTGCAGAAGAATATAGAGATATTTTCAATCTATCGGTGAAGAACACTAAGCGGTAACTGAGCAGCCAAAGTGGTGTGTCGTGAGCTACATTAGCAAACCCTAAATTTTGAATTTGCGAAGGTATTTCTCAAAATTCTTGTTAATCATAGCTTCTGCATCGCACTCCAGCTCTAGTGTACCTATGGAGTCAGCTGAATTTATTCAAAGGAAAATGAAATACAATGCCCTATCCCAAATACATATCAGAGTCATTGTTGAAGAAGATATTTCAGGGTACATTGACTATAAATTGGAAGACCTAGGATCCCTAGCGATCCACTCCTAGCTAGTTCTATTATGCGGGGATGACAAGAAAATCAAACCGGAATACAACATCCTAGAGAGGAAGAAACTACATAATGTTGTTTATTCTCTTGAAGAGTTCATGAAAGATCACATCGGCATCATCTTGAGTAGAGTACACAGTGATAAAATGTACCTGGAGTAGACGCATGACATAACACCAGAAGCAATTCATACAGTCACCAGTTTCTGCAACATTGGTGAGGTGTCAGCCCTTAGGAAAGTCATCAAGATTGAAATGACTAAGCTCACCGATTCTCTGAGAGACCAAAGGGGAATGACTGTCAATCCCATCAAGGATGACTTGGTTAAGTATGCCTGTATGGTGATCAGCTACAAAGTGTTTTATGTGAGCCGAATACACTCTGTCCCTGCTACTATGGTGAATGCTGCATATAGAATGATTCAGGAAGATGCCTCTTTGGATTTGTGTACTTGTTTGAAAAAATAACTTCTATTGAACCTAAAGTCCATCAAATAGGATAGTTCTCTGAGGTTCAGATTTGGATAACTTTTGGTTGGCCTATTTTTCTACTTCCAAGGCTATTTCCCAGGAGTTGGAGATATTGAATGGTCTGCTGACCAACCGGTCACTAAACAAATTAGGGAAAGTCTCCAAGCGGTGGGAACCGAATATCCTGAAGTCTTGAATAAATACTTTGATGAATTCAAGTGGAAGATGAGTCAGAGGATGAGGATATCTGGAGATATTGTTAAGAAATATGAAGAGGACATCTTCTTTACCATAAAAGTAGATGAATGTATAATGGAAGCGGTAGAGCCCAGAAAGGAAAAAGTAGAAACTATGGGATATGAGGTGATGTATGACATGTTGGGTGGGTATGCCTCCACCCTCATTGCCTTGGCTCTAGATGCAAAGAAAAAGATAACTGACACCTACATGGAAAGGGTAACACCAGTTGAAGAACCTTCGGTGAAAAAGGGAAAGGCAGTGCCATCGATATCAGCACCGGTTACCTCAGCCAACCCAAAAGTGACCAAGCAGTCACCTGCCAAGAAGAAACTGGAAGTTGCACCTGCTAAAGTATTTGAGAGGAAGCAGAAGTCCAAAAAAAACTCACCAAAGTCTGAGGATACCAAACTGGAAGTGCATCCTAAGAAAACTCGATAATCAAGCAAGAAGGCTAAGTCTATCGGTAAATATAGACATCTCTTCTTACAAGCCTATGACACATTGTCAAAGGACATTAAATAATATTAAGAGAAAGGTGTTTGATGACTTGAAAAAGTATTTTGATGATTTTTCTAATAATGAGAAGGAAGAAGTAGAATAGGAAATGATAAAATATCTGTGTATGAATGACCGGTCACCATCTGAAATTAGATCGGTGACACCCAATTCTCTGTACAATTCTTTGGACAATAAATGGTGCATTGCCATTAATAAAGAATGGAAAATAAGGGAGAAAGTATCTACTCAGTACTTTCCTAAAGCCTCCAATTCTGAGTTATTTGAGATTATGGACAAAAACAAAGGTCTCTTCTTCATGAGAAGAAGAAGACTTAGGCTGCTAGAACGCAAAACCTCTAAAGTGGAGAAGGACACTCATCTTCATGCCAAAGTTGTTGTCCAGTTACATCAAGTGTCTGAGGCCAACAAGAAGGCCGAACAAGTACCTGACCAATCCTCAACCAAACTGGATGAGGTATTTTATGGTGAAGGAGAAAGAGTTACAAAACATGTAGACACTATTAATGTTGATGCATTAGATGGTGAAGATGTCACTCCAGACGTAGAGAAGGAAAAAGAAGAAAAGGAAAAACTAGACAAAGAAAATACTGATAAGGAGAAAGTGGAGAAAGAGGTAGAGAAAAAGAAAGTGGAAGAGAAAAAGAAAGAGGAAGAGAAAAATAAAGAGGAAGAGAAAAAGAAAGAGGAGGAGAAAAAGAAAGCGGAAGACAAAAGGAAACAAGAAGAGGAGAAGAGGAAATAAGAGGAGAAGAGGAAAGAAGAGGAGAAGAAGAAAAAGAAGGAAGAAAAGAAGAAGGAAGAACTAAATAAAAAAGAAGTAGAAAAGAAAAGAGTCATAGAGAAGGAGAAAATAGAGAAAGAAAAACAAGTGGAGACTCCAAAGCCAACTGGTGGTCAAGCCAAACTGGTTGACATCACTAGCCCTATCGACCTCCAATCTATAGATGAATCAGAGTTATTGCAAAGCATAAAGCTTGCACAAGAAATATTGGAAACATTAAGGAGGAAAAAGGAACAGGAGGTTATCCAAACTGCGGTTGACACTCTCACTAGTTTTATTCTATGTACTAACCTCCCCTGTACCGATTACTCTCTAGACAAACTAAAAATTCTATGTACCATTATAGAGGACCAAGTACAATGCTTGGAAGATGTTGCTAAAGAAAATGCTAAGAAGAAGCATGAAAAGGCATTAAACAATGTGTTGGTCAACAAACTGAATGAGCTTCGGCCTCAACTTCAGAAACAACAGAAGGATATAAGAGATGCTATGGATGAGGGCAAACTACTGATGAGAAAAAATAGCCAACCCCATCTATTTTGTGATGACGTGCTTGCCCAAAAATAAAAACTCCAATCAGATCTGCAGACACACATAAGCAACTTCAAGATGCCATATGATTCTTTCACTACTTATGGGAAAATAGTTCATTGGTATCAACTTCAGTCTCCTTGGATAGAGTTAGAAATTAGCAACTGGTCAAGAGATTTGTAGGAGCTTCAACTAGTCTTATTTCCCAAACTGCAAATTCTTCCGAATTGCTTTCTCAATCTGGAAGCCCTAACGGTAACTCGAGAGATGAGTACTATTGATGCCATGGAAGAACAGGTATCTCAGATGCAGACAAAAAGTGAGGTTGCTACCTCCTTACTTGAGTCATGGTCATTAGACATGAAGACTTTTTTGTCGGATTTTAAATTGGTTTTTGACAAGTTTCATTCCTTATTGTCATAAGCATTTACTCCAATTTTATGTTAATGAGAAATAGGGGTTATTTTGCAGTATTTTATCATTGTTGGCAAAGGGGGAGTAGTATTTAAAATTTTGGTGAATGTTTTGTATACTTTCATGTTACCCCTTTAAGGGAGTAGTATACATTGTAATTTCTACAAAAGGGATAGTGTATATGCTTAGGGCGAGTAATTTTGCATATGGCATATTTTTGTTGTAAAAACACTTAGATGTCAAAAATTTTCCTAAGTGTTACCATCAATGCCAAAGGGGGAGATTGTCGGCATTTTGATGATGTTGTGATTGTCATTGATGGACACACACTTGTTTTGTGATCACTTTCTTGATGTATGAGTTATGCTCAACCAGTATTTGTTCCAACCGGTATTATGTATTATAGTCTTTAGACTATCAAGATTTTACAGAAGATGTTTACCGGTCACAAACTCACTGAAGACCCAAAGTGGTATGAAGATCTCAAGCGGTATGAAGGAATAAAGCAGTAGTTAACATTTTTCCATTCTTCACTTTTGACAACTGGTAATCGATAAATTGTATGAATCGGTATTACTCTATGATGAGTTACCAACCGATATTTCTGTGATGAGTTATCATCCATAGACACTTTGGTGGTGATTTTTTGTTGTGTTACCAATTGTGTCTAGATGCACTAAACCTAGGAACTTGTAATGTAATCATATTGGACCGACATGAAATCAGGCTCCTTTATAAGGACATCATGTCTAGGGTTTTAGATGATGAGGTTTTGTATGTGTGATCATAGAAGAGAAGATTAGGTCTATGTGAAGAGTAGGAGTGTGGAGATATTGAAGACTGAAGTAGTGTTGAGATGCATTAACAATGAGCTATCATGGATCTAACCAAGCATATTGTGCTAGTATCTAGATCACTCACTTGTTGATTAGTCACATCTTTGACAAGTCTGAAACCCTTAACATTTATCTTAACCAGTTTATTTGTAAATCTATCATATAGTTATCTGCTAAACTATTTATGTTTGAGTTCAGTGTTTTTTTGGTATACGAATTCACCCCCCGTCTTAGTATTCATCAACCTTAAGATACCAAATTGTGTTGTTGTGGGTCATATGGTGTCTTAAGGGGTCGTAGGACACAATATGACCCCTTAGGACACTATAGGACCTAAAGCAACCCAATATGGGGTAATAAGGGGTAATATTGTGTCCTAAGGGGTCATATGGTGTCTTAAAGGGATCATATTGTGTCATATGGTTTCCTACGACCCCTTATGACACCATATAACCCCTAACGACACAATTTGGTTTCATAAGGGGTTGTATGGTGTCCTAGGACACCGTATGACCCTATGGACACCATATGACCCCTATGGACACCAAATGACCCCTTATGACACCATATGGCATCGTTAGGGGTCATATGGTGTCCTAAGGGGTCATAAAGGGTCATGGGACACCATATGACCCCTTAAGATGCCAAATTGTGTCATTATGGGTCATGGTATGTCCTAAGGGGTCATGGGACAATATATGACCCCTTAGGACACCATATGACCCCTAACGACACCATATGGTCATATTGTGTCCTAAGTGGTCATATGGTGTCCTATGACCCCTTAGGACACAATATGACCCATAACAACACAATTTGATGTCTTAAGGTGTCATATGGTGCGCTATGCCACCATATGACCCCTATGGACACCTTTTGACCCCTTATAACACCATATGGTGTCGTTAGGGTCATATGGTGTCCTAAGGGATCATAAGGGGTCATGGGACACCATATGACCCCTTAAGACACCAAATTGTCTCATTATGGGTCATATTATGTCCTAAGGGGTCATGGGAAAACATATGACCCCTTAGGACACCATATGACCCCTAATGACTCATATGGTGTCCTAAGGGGTCATGGGACAACATATGACCCCTTAGAACACCATATGACCCCTAATGACTCATATGGTGTCCTAAGGGGTCATGGGACAACATATGACCCCTTAGAACACCATATGACCCCTAACAACTATGGTTTTGTTAGTGGTCATATGGTATCGTGAGGGGTCATATGTTGTCCCATGACCCCTTAGGACACAATATGACCAATAACGATACAATTTGGTGTCTTAATGGGTCATATGGTGTCCCATGACCCCTTAGGACACCATAGGATCCCTAACGATGCCATATGGTTTCATAAAGGGTCATATGGTGTCCATAAGGGTCATATGGTCTCCTAGGACTCCATATGACCCCTTAAGACACCATATTGGGTTGTTATGGGTCATATTGTGTCCTAATGGGTCATATTGTGGCCTAAGGGGTCGTAGGACACCATATGACCCCAATGGATAGCAAAGGACCCCATATGACACCATATGATGTCATTAAGGGTCATATTGTGTCCTAAGGGGTTGTATGTTATCCCATGACCCCTTAGGACACAATATGACCCATAACGACATAATTTGGTGTCTTAAGGGGTCATATGGCATCCCATGACCCCTTATGACCTCTAATGACACCATTTGGTGTCCTAAGGGGTCGTAGGACACAATATGACCCCTTAGGACACCATAGGACCCATAACAACACAATATGGTGTCTTAAGGGGTCATATGGTGTCCTATGGGTTCATAGGACACCATATGACATATATGGATACCATAGGACCCCTTATGACCCATAACGACACAATATGACCCATCTCTCTCTCCCTCTCATCCTCTCTCTCTCTCCCTCTCTCTCTCTCTCCCTCTGCCTTTCCCCTAGTCTCTCTCTCCCTCTCCTCCTCCTCTCTCTCTCTCTCTCCCTCTCTCCCTCTCATTCTCTCTCTTTGTCTCTCTCTCTAAAATATGACTAATAAAATCGGATATCTGATTTCTGCCATTGCCATTAATGTGGCAACAGTAAAAAAAAGGTGGTAATGAGAAATTTTTTTGGGACCACAAATTTATACATTAAAATCGGATATCCAATTTTTGTAAATAAAAAAGAGCCTTGTGGGCCATTTTGTTGATTGCAATGGCCCACAGTCTACATATTCTATTTTCTATCGACAATCACAGGTTTTCAGACAGGTTGAGATAAATTTGTGTTTTTGGGAGATTCTTAAAGTCAAATCTTATATTGTCAATCATTTAGGAGAATCTTTGTGGAGGTAAATGGGGAGTAGTAATCGTCGGAAGTCTAAACGCAAAAGAAAAATTTCAATTGACCAAATTGAAGTGAATAGAGAAAGAGATAGAGAAGGTCATAGGAGGAGAAGACAAGGTATGTTAAATATTGCTAATGTTACTTCAAGTGAAGATGAAATTGAATTTGAAAATGTGTCACAAGTTATTGAAAATGAAAATGTAGATTTTGAAAGTGAAAATTTTGAAAATGTTGAAAATGTTGAAAGTGATAATGAAAATACTCAACATGTGGAAAATTTTGACATAAGAGGTGAAAATATGGAAAAATTTGACATTGAAGGTGGAATTACTCAACCAAGTGAGCCATATGTAACACCTAATTAATTTAGAAATGAAGACCATCTCATGGATGAAAGACAAATTCCAAATCCAAGACCTTCAAGAACCCCAAAATGGTTATTTGAAATCGATGAGAACATTATTGCGAATCTTGAAGGCAAGAGGTCAACAAGAACCATTTGGTTATGTGCTACACAACTTTTTGACCAAAATTTTAGAAATAAGACATTGATCAAGCAATTCCAACTCTTTGTTCAATTGCTAAAGATGATAAAGATGAGACCATTGCTAAACAAATTGAAGATTTGTATGAACAAGAAGATGGAGAGAAATTCTATTATTGCCAAAAATCTATTTGACACTCTCAATTCTATTGGAAATAAGGCCAAAGAAAGAGATAAGTGAGCTGCTTGAAGAGTGACTACAACCTCCTTATTAAGCCATCAATTGAGGAAGGCTCATCAAATGAGACAAACTTGTGTTGATTTTAACATAAACCGTAAAAATTGGATAGAGCACTTGCACGAAGACAAAGACTTGATGATCCACTTCAACAAGATACATGGGCTTTTGGTGGGAGGCTTCCATGTATTGATAGAAAGTTGACTGACAATGTGAAGGATGAGATTCAAAATTTTTGGCTCTCTAATTCTAGAGTGTCACCTAATGTAAACGACATTTTGAAATTAAGAATCGGCAACCGAGACCGCACACTACATCCCAAACATTTCTTGGAATCAAGCCAAACAATGTTGTACAAATTTTTTTGTGAAGTACATCCAACTTTGCAAATATCACAAAGGGCCTTTGAATCTTTGAAACCATTTTATTGCGTTCCTCTTAAGATTCACAATACTTGTTGTTGCAAGTACCATGTGGAGTTTTCAATGTACCATGAACTTTTATGTCATATTCATTCTATGATGCATACTAATGATATGTTGCAGGAGTGTGGTGCAATGCTATTTCCAAGATCATTAAGAGACTTGCAAGATCTATTTTTATGCCCTAGAGATGATGGCTACTATTTCTATAGAAATGATTGTTTGAATTAGAAGTGCTCAGAATGTGGTGGTTTGTCAAAGTTTGTTTCATGTTTTCATGAGGGTAGAGAACACGAGTTTGGAAAGAATTATGTTGAGAAAAAAATATACGAGAGAGTGAAATATACTTTGAAGAGTGGAGGTGAAGGTTCTAGATGCGAATTAGTCTCAAGAGAAGTGAGTATTGCTGATTTTATTTTGGATTTTAAGGAAATTCTTTTCTACAAGTATGCAAGGCACACCCATAGGTCTCAGTGGTTGGATCAATAGTTCAGGATGTGTAAGAACTCTTTCTCAATTGGCACTATTGTATCAGTGGTTGATTTTGCAGAGAACTATACATTACAACCACAGAATGAGGTACAGTATTAGTACTACAATTCAATCTAGATTGCTATTTTTATTAGCATTACATATAGACATGCTCATGATAGTATAGAAGAGGATAGGAAGATAATTATGGAGTATCATTTTTATATGAGTGATGATAGATCACACTCCTCCAAGTATGTCCAACATTCTTTCAAGAATTTTTTTGAGTTCTTGCGTGAGAAAGATATTGCAATTGATCGACATATCATATGGTCAGATAACTATACGGGTCAATTCAATAATTCGCGTATGTTTTATTGGTTGAGTATAATGCATGTAGAGAGGCGTATACTTCATATTTGGTGTTTTTTTAGGCAAGGCATGGGAAAGGAGAGCAAGATGGAGGAGGTGCATGTTTGAAGAGAGCTCTAGTTAAGGAGCAATTGAGGATTTCAAGTGCAAATTTATCTGATGCATGTTCTATTGTTGATTGGTGTAGTTCAGCATTGTCACATGGAGGTACTCTTGATTCAGCAGTGAGCAGATTCTTTTGGTTGGTTAAGGAGGGAACAATGGGAGATAGATTGGATTGTCAAACAATTAAAGATTCTTCAAAGATGCATTCATTTCTCATCTCAGATGCAAGTACATGGACCATTTGGACACGACTGTTGGCTTGTTTTTGTCAGAGTTGTGGTTGGTGTGATTGGGATCAGTGCGAGTCAAGTGAGCGGGTTGATACATGGGTTCCCCAATGTCTAACTCCTTTATCTCAAACAATATCCTTGTCAAATGATGACATGGAAAGTTCACTTTAGTATGACCATCTATCGAATCTTGTACAACCAGGACATGTTTTTGCAGTTGTTGCACCGCAAGGGAATGAAGAGAGATCAGAGTATTGGTTGGCACGATGTATACAGGAAAAACAAAATATAACACAACCAGTGACAGATGATGATGGGTTCACATATCCTCTAGGTTTAGTTGTTGTTGTGGGAACTTGGTTGCAAACATACATGATTAGAAAGAATGGTATACCTACTTTGAAGACTATGAGACACACAAAACCATTATAATGTATTCACACCTTATTATAGCTACAAATGTCAAGTTGTTGAAGCATCAAGAAAAACTGAAGACCAAACAGCTATGGACAGTGACTATTACTGATCATGAAGCAATACTAGATACTCTTAAGCAAAGAGATGAACCTTTAGGCATACTTGAGTAGTAGGTCTTTGATGGTGCCTTATTTTTTTTATCATGCATTTCATTTCAAACAATGATCGTTAAACCTTAATTTTCAAGTTTGTTACACGTATATTAAGGATGTGTTCAAAATGCAGGTCTATTGATGAATGTTTTTTTGGCAACATGATTTTTGCATGCACATAGCGAGTACACTCGATATAATAGGAAGGGACATATTTTTACAACATGACTTATTATCATGCATTTGATGAGATCTACAATTTTTATTATTAGAGAACACTATTTGACAATTTTTGATGATATAATTATCATAAAACCTTTATGCTCATGCAGGTCTTTTTTGATGATATACAACAGTATCACATTATGATTTTTGCATCAACATAGTGGGTTTTGTTGATATAATTTGAAGGGATGTATTTTTATGGTATATAATCCCACCTTTTCATTTATTATAATGTATTTCAGTTGAACTAATTATCATAAAGCCTTTATGTTCATCCATGCATTTAATGCGTAGACTAACAATTCTTAAAATACAAGTTCATGCTAGATCATTCACCGTTGACAAGACCCTCTCTTGGTGATGATACATATTCCTTTGTGCATTAATGAGATTAAATTTTGTGCATAAAAATTAAGTCAAGTGAATTTATTTCTATTTAGAAATAACCATATCTACCTTCATCTTCAACCATGCAGAGAAATGCAGTGAGAAGGGCTTTAATCAACATGCATCTTTCTTCAAAGTTATGCTTGTATACTTTGCAGAGAAACTGGTAAGTTTCGTAATTATAAAATCTTGTACGTCTTAAAAATGTTTCAAATGATCTATTTATAATTTGACAAACTAATTTGTATTAAGTGTTATAATTTTTTTCTTGTAGCACATTCATTCTGCATAAAAAGGTTACTTATTTTGGTCTTCATTTATATGCAGGCATTGTTGTACGTAAGCTTTTCTTTTAGGACATGAGGATGACTGATGTAGATGAAGTGGGATGTTGTATTTGTATATGGATGTGAATTGATGTAACTTTTTTATGATGATATACAATGTCCATGAGCAAATTGGTTTAGTTATATTGATCAAATGTATTTGTACATGAGTACATTGGTGTAGTTGTATTCATAATGAAAATAAAATTGTGTTTGCATATCCCTTCATGGATGTCACATGCAGGCGTAACAGTAATTATGCGTATATAATACATGGACATGTCGGAGCCAATGGTTAATCATCGTGATGAGCAGATTGAGAAATTGGCCATGCGACATTCGATTGAATGAAACTGATGATTTTTTTGCCAGCCCAAAAAATTGGTGCCCAAAGAAAAACTTTATGCAAAAATTGAAAAACCGAGATATAATTTTGTAGGGACTCCTCTCATGGCCCCATAGGTTCAAACAGATCATTTGCAGGTGCCACAGATTCTGAGTTAGGGCTAGTCAAAGTTTGACAATTTTAGCACTTAGGGTGCTCAAGGGACGACACTGGTAGGGTATGACCCTATGTGTTCAATTGAGTGGGGGGGGGGGAAAGGAGCATGTATAGGGTAATAATTCCTAATTGGACATGTCAGAGCCAATGGTTTGTCATCACGACGAGCAGAACGAGAAATTGGCCATGAGACAACATTCGAATGAATGAGACTAAAGATTTTTTCGGCAACCGCAAAATTGTTGCCCTAATAAAACCATAGGGAAACTTGAAAAATAGAGATAGGCTTTTGTAGGGACCCCTCTCATGGCCCTGTAGGTTCAAATATATTGTTCAGAGGTGCCACGGATTCTGAGTTAGGGCCCGTAAAAATTTGACAATTTTTAGCACTTAGGGCGCTCAAGGCACGACGCCGGCAGGGTATGACTCCAAGCGTTCGATCGAGTGGGGGTGGGGGGAAATAGGAGAATGCATAGGGTAATAATTACTAAATGGACATTTCAAAGCCGACGGTTCATCATCGTGACAAGCAGAACACAAAATTGGCCACGAGACAACACTCAAATAAATGAGACTAACGATTTTTTTGCCAACCGAAAAATTGCTGCCCTCATAAAATCATAGGGAAAATTAAAAAACCAAGATAGGATTTTGTAGGGACCCCTATCATGGCCCTGTATGTTCGAATAGATCATTCACAAGTGCCATGGATTCCAAGTTAGGGCCCATCAAAATTTGACAATTTTTAGCAAGCGATGATGCCGGTAGGGTATGACCCTAAGCGTTCCACTAAGTGGGGGGGAAAAATAGGAGCATGCATAGGGTAATAATTCCTAACTAGACATGTTGGAGCTAATATTTCATCATCACGATGAGAAGAATGAGAAATTGGCCATGAGAGAACATTTGAATGAATAAGACTGACAATTTATTTCCCAACTGAAAAATTGATGCCCTAATAAAAATGTAGGGAAAATTGAAAAATAGAGATAGGATTTTGTAGGGACCCCTCTCATGGCCCTCTAGGTTCAAACAGATCATTTGTACGTGCTACAAATTTCAAGTTAGAGCCCGTCAAAGTTTGATAATTTTTAGCACTTAGGGCACTCAAGGGACGACGTCGGTAGGGTATCACTCTGAGCATTCGACCGAGCGGGGGGGAAAAAAGGGAGCATGCATAGGGAAATAATTCCTAACTAGACATTTTGGAGCTAATGGTTCATCATAATGACGAGCAAAATGAGAAATTGGCCACGAGACTACATTCAAATGAATGAGACTGACCATTTTTTGCCAACAAAAAAATTGTTGCCCTAATAAAACCATAGGGAAACATGAAAAAAAGAGATAGGCTTTTCTAGGGACCCCTCTCATGGCCCCACAAGTTCAAAAAGATAATTCATAGGTGCCACACATTTTGAGTTAGGGCCCATCAAATTTTAACAATTTTAGCACTTAGGGTGCTCAAGGGACGACCCCGGTAGGGTATGACCCCGAGTGTTTGATCGAGTGGGGGGGGAGGGAAATATGAGCATGCATAGGGTAATAATGCCTAACTAGACATGTCAGAGCCAATGGTTCATCATCGCGATAAGAAAAATAAGAAATTGGCCACAAGACAACATTCGAATGAATGAGACTGACGATTTTTTTGCCAACCGAAAAATTGCTTCCCTAATAAAACCTTAGGGAAACATGAAAAACCGAGATAGGATTTTTTAGGGACCCCTCTCATGGCCCCATAGGTTCAAATGGATTGTTCATAGGTGCCACGGATTCCAAGTTACGGCCTGCCAAAGTTTGACAATTTTGAGCACTTAGGGAGCTCAAGAGACGATGCTGGTAGGGTATGACCCTGAGCGTTTGACCAAGTGGCAGGGAAAAATAGGAGCATGCATAAGGTAATAATGCCTAACTAGACATTTTGGAGCTGACAATTCATCATCGCAATGAGTAGAACAAGAAATTGGCCACAAGACAACATTCGAATGAATGAAACTGATGATTTTTTTACCAATCAAAAACTTCCCGCCTTAATAAACCTGTAGGGAAAATTGAAAAATTGAGATAGGATTTTGTAGGGACCCCTCTCATGGCCCCATAGGTTCAAATAGATCATTCACAGTAGCCATGGATTTTAAGTTAGGGCCCGTCAAAGAAAATACTTTTTAACACATAGGGCACTCAAGGGACGATGCCGATAGGGTATGACCCCGAGCGTTTGATCGAGTGGGGGGAAAAATAGGAGCATGCATAGGATAATAATGCCTAACTGGACATGTCAAAGCTGACAGTTCATCATTGTGATGAGCAGAACGAGAAATTGGCCACAAGACAACATTCGAATGAATGAGATTGACGATTTTTTCACCACCCAAAAAATTGCTGCCCTAATAAAACCGCTAGTAAAATTGAAAAAAAGAGATAGGATTTTGTAGGGACTCCTCTCATGGTCCCATAGGCTCAAACAGATCATTTGTAGGTTCCATGGATTCCAAGTTAGGGCCCGTCAAAGTTTGACAATTTTTAGCACTTAGGGCGCTCAAGGGACGACGCCTGTAGGGTATGGCCCTGAGCGTTCGACTGAGTGTGGTGAAAAATAGGAGCATGCATAGGGTAATAATTCCTAACTGGACATGTCTTAGCCGACAGTTTGTCATCAAGATGAGTAGAACGAGAAATTGACCATGAGAAAACATTCGAATGAATGAGACTGACGATTTTTTCGCCAACCAAAAAATTGCTGCCCTAATAAAATTGTAGAGAAACTTGAAAAATAAAGATAGGATTTTGTAGGGACCCCTCTCATGGCCCTGTAGGTTCAAATAGATTGTTTGCAAGTGCCAAAGATTTTGAGTTAGGGCCCATTAAAGTTTGACAATTTCTGGCACTTAGGGCACTCAAGCGACATTGTTGGTAGGGTATGACCCTGAGCGTTCAACTGAGTGGGGCGGAAAAATAGGAGCATACATAGGGTAATAATATTGAACTAGACATGTCGAAGCTAACAATTTATCATCATGATGAGATGAATGAGAAATTCACCACGCAACAACATTCGAACGAATGAGACTAACGATTTTTTTGTGAACCAAAAAATTGCTGCCGTAATAAAATCGTAATGAAACTTGAAAAACCAAGATAGGATTTTGTAGGGGGCCCTCTCAATTCCTCGTAGGTTCAACTAGATTGTTCATAGGTGCCATGGATTTCAAGTTAGGGCTTGTCAAAGTTTGACAATTTTTAGCACTTAGGGTGCTCATGGGATGATGTTGGAAGGGTATGTCCTCGAGCGTTTGACCGAGTGGGGGAGGAAAATAGGAGCATGCATAGGGTAATAATGCCTAATTGGACATTTTGGAGCCAATGGTTCATCATTGTGATGAGCAAAATGAGAAATTGGCCACAAGAGAACAATCGAATGAATGAGACTGACGATTTTTTCGCCAACCGAAAATTGCTACCCTAATAAAACTGTAGGGAAACTTGAAAATTTGAGATAGGCTTTTGTAGGGACCCCTCTCATTGCCTCGTAGGTTCAAGAGAATCACTCATAGGTGCCATGGATTCCAACTTAGGGCCCGTCAAATTTTTACAATTTTTAGCACTTAGGGTGCTTAAGGGATGACACCGGTAGGGTAAGACCCGAGCATTCAATAGAGTAAGGGGGAAAAATAGGAGCATGCATAGGGTAATAATACCTAACTAGGCATGTCGAAGCTGACGATTCATCATTGTGACAAGCAGAATGAGAAATTTTCCATGAGGCAACATTTGAATGAATGAGACTGATGATTTTTTTGCCAACCAAAAAATTACTGCCCTAATAAAACCATAAGGCAACTTGAAAAAAAAGAGAGGCTTTTATAGGGACCCCTCTTGTGGAATCATAGGTTCAAATGGATCATTCACAAGTGCCATGGATTTTGCATTAGGACCCATCAAAGTTTGACAATTTTTAGCACTTAGGGCGCTCAATGGACGAAGTCGGTAGGGTATGACCCCGAGCATTTGACTGAGTGGGGGAGTAAAATAGGAGCATGCATAGGGTAATAGTGCCTACCTGGATGTCACATGCAACTATAATGGTAATTATGTGTATACAATACATGGACATGTTAGAGCCGATGGTTCATCATCATGACAAGAAGAACGAGAAATTGGCCACGAGACAACATTTGAATGATTGAGACTGAAATTTTTTTTCCAACCGAAAAATTGCTGCCCTAATAAAACCATAGGGAAAATTGAAAAACCGAGATAGGCTTTTATAAGGACCCCTCGCGTGGCTGCATAGGTTCATATAGATCATTCGCAAGCGCCATAGATTCCAAGTTAGGGCCCATCAAAGTTTGACAATTTTTAGCACTTAGGGCACTCAAGGGACGACGTCGGTAGGGTATGACCCCGAGCATTCGACCGAGTGGGGTGGAAAATAGGAGCATGCATAGCATAATAAATCCTAACTAGACATGTCAGAGCTGATAGTTCCTCATCGTGACAAGCAGAATGAGAAATTGGCCACGTGACAACATTCGATTGAATGAGAGTGATAATTTTTTTTCCAACCAAAAAATTGCTGCCCTAATAAAACCATAGGAAAACTTGAAAAACTGAGATAGGATATTGTAGGGACCCCTATTGTGGCCCTGTGGGTTTAAACCGATCATTCATAGGTGCCTCATATTTTGAGTTAGGGCCCATTAAAGTTTGACAATTTTAGCACTTAGGGCGCTCAAGGGACGATGTCGGTAGGGTATGACCCCGAGCGTTTGACTGAGTTGGGTGAAAAATAGGACCATACATTGGGTAATAATTTCTAACTAGACATGTCATAGTCGAGGGTTCATCATCGTGATGAGCAAAATGAGATATTGGCCACAAGACAACATTCGAATGAATGAGACTAACTATTTTTTTGCCAATCGAAAAATTGCTACCCTAATAAAACCGTAGGGAAACATGAAAAATTGAGATAGGCTTTTGTAGGGACTCCTCTCATGGCCTCGTAGGTTAAAATGGATTATCTATAGCTGCCATGGATTTTGAGTTAGGGCTCATCAAATTTTTACACTTTTAGTAATTAAGGAACTCAAGGGACGACGTTGGTAGGTTATGTATGACCCCGAGCGTTCGACTAAGTGGGGGGGAAAATAGGAGCATGCATAGGGTAATAATGCCTAAGTGGATATGTCAGATCCGGCGGTTTGTCATTGCAATGAGCAGAATGAGAAATTGGTCACAACACAACATTCGAATGAATGAGACTGACGATTTTTTCGCCAACCAAAAAATTGCTTCCCTAATAAAACCATTGGGAAAATTGAAAATCCGAGATAGGATTTTGTAGCGACCCCTCTCATGGCTCCATAGGTTCAAACGGATCATTCCCAGGTGCCATGGATTTCGAGTTAGGGCCTGTCAAAGTTTGAGAATTTTTAGCACTTAGGGCGCTCAAGGGACGACACGAGTAGGGTATGACCCCGAGCGTTCGACCGAGGGGTGAAAAATAGGAGCATGCATAGGGTAATAATGCCTAATTGGACATGTCAGAGCCAACAGTTCATCATAACGACGAGCAGAACGAGAAATTGGCCATGAGACAACATTCGAATGAATAAGACTGATGATTTTTTTGCCAACTAAAAAATTGCTGCCCTAATAAAATCGTAGGGAAACATGAAAAACTAAGATAGGATTTTTGAGGAACCCCTTGAATAGCCCCATTGGCTAAACAAATCATTCGTAGGTGCCACAGATTCTGATTTAGGGACCGTCAAAGTTTGACAATTTTTAGCACTTAGGGCGCTCAAGGAACGACATCGGTAGGGTATGACCTCGATGTTAGACTGAGTGGGGGGGGGAAATAGGAGAATACATAGGGTAATAATTCCTATTTGGACATGTTGAAGCCGACCGTTCATCATCGCGATGAGCTGAATGAGAAATTTGCCACGCGACAATATTCAAATGAATGAGATTGACGATTTTTTCACAAACCGAAAAATTGCTGCCATAATAAAACCATAGGGAAACTTGAAAAACTGAGATAGGCTTTTGTAGGGACCCCTGTCAAGTTCCCATAGATTCAAATAGATCATTTTCATGTGCCACAAAATCTAATTTAGGGCCCATCAAAGTTTGACAATTTTTGGCACTTAGGGAGCTCATGGGGCCACTCCGGTAGGGTATGACCCTATGCGTTCGACTGAGCGGGAGGGAAAAATAGGAGCATGCATAGGGTAATAATGCCTAATTGGAAATGTCAGAGATGATGGTTTTTCATCGTGACGAGCTGAACGAGAATTTGGCCATGCGACAACATTCAATTGAATGAGATTGATGATTTTTTTGCCAACCAAAATTTTTTTGCCCTAATAAAACCATAGGAAAACATGAAAAAATGAGATAGGATTTTGTAGGGACCCCTCTCATGGCCCCATGGGTTCAAACCAATCATTTGTAGGTGCCACAGATTCTGAGTTAGGGCCTGTTAAAGTTTGACAATTTTAGCACTTAGGGCGCTCAAGGGACAACGCCGATAGGGTATGACCCCAAGTGTTCGACCGAGTGGGGGGGGGAAAATAGGACCATGCATAGGGTAATAATGAATTGTATCAATTATTGTTCATTAAATGAACTGTATTATATTGTTCATTAAATGAATTGTATTATTCATGAATTGTACTGTTCATTAAATGAATTCTATTATTCATTATACAAACAACACTTACGATGAAATGAAATTAATTGTATTATTCATTAAATAACCATTATTAACCATTGTTAATTATTGGAATGAAGATTAAATATTTCCATGATAACACCATGCACATATGAGCAACAATTTATATGATCGAATATCAACTTCTATATATATAAAAATGTCAAATGATTACAAATGTATGTCCATACACAAATATGGCATAAACGCCAACTCAAACAAAATGTATGTCTAAATACATGAATGTATGTCCATATACAAAATATACTTGCCAAATAGACATGTAAGCATTCCAAAACTATCTATAACATCCTAAGCTACTGATGGATCATCAAAATCGATCCTCTTTGTCGCACTACTCAGCTTTGAAGGATCCTACACAAGAAAAACAAACCATGCTTAATAGTTATATTATATAATTCATATTCAAAAAGTTAACATAAAAATGAACTATAATTGAACTATTCATGTTTACCTCATCTCCACATTTTCTCTTTGGCTTTGTAGGACTCTTGATGTATGTCTTCAGTAGAGGAGGTATGTTTTCAATATTTCATACACAACCTACATATATTCAGAAACATGACATTGACACAAGTTAGCATATACTTGTCACTGATAATAACAAATTATATCTACTAAACACAAAATAAAATAAACACACATCTACTTGAGGCATCTCTTCTTCTTCATCTTTAGGTATACTAGGTGTACTCATAAAGGATGTGAAGTCAAGATTTCTCTATACATATACACTAGAAGTATATGAAACTATCAATCTTTGTCTAGACGTGTATAATCACTTAAAGTTATTTAAACTATTCATTAAATCATATTTCCATTCAATTACCTTTCCCTTGTCTCTAATTGCACTACCAGATCCTAAATCACACTACCTCGCACTCGTGCTGCTTGTGCCCTACAAGAGTAAAATAAGATATACATGCAAGTTACTACATAATCTAATTAATACCAATATAAATGATGATAATGTATGTAAAATAAAATACAAATGACTAGGTGCAATAATATATGTATCATCAAGCTATCAAGGCCAAATGAAATGCCCGACAAGGTGCCCTCCTAAATCTTTCTCAACTCCTCCTCGGTCATCAACTATTAAATAGACCATGTAGATAAAACTTAGTACTTAATATTATCTAGATTATAAATATTTATTTAAAAAATAGCATGAGCTGTGTAAATACAAATCTTACCACTACATCATCAATGTATGATAACGGTGCCTCCTCGCAGGACTCCTCAGGGTATCCTCCAGTTTGTGTCATAACATCTGGTGCATCATGCATCTCATGCACCTCATAATCTACACTGTCCGCAAGAGGATCAACAGGTTGTCCAACTAGACCCAAGCATACATGCCCACACATGACACAACTATGGGGCATGCATATGTGTGGAGCCGAGGATCACGTGTCAACACCACTGGATGCACTGCTACCATCAAAAGTAGGATAAGCTACTAACCTGCCCGAGAAACTAACTGGCTACTCAAAGAGTAAATAACCGATATGGTCCGTGAAGCCACCTCACAAATGATATCTGGATGCTGCACTAGAGCTGGGGGATCAACAAGGGGAGGGGGGACATATGGGCCCTAGACTACTCTGACTTCCCCAGGTATATTTTGGGGCATAACTAAATCCACACCCTGGAAAGGTTGGATGTCAAAGTAGTTCACATGTTTGTGTAAAACAAACTCAACATACAATTCTTTTATGATGTAGAAGGGGACATCAAGATTGTTCTTGGGTGGTTTGTCGAAAACCATCTACCAACGATCCCAAATTTTTTCACAATACCATCATTTGTGCACCATTTAATAAAAAGTTTTTTTTTTAGGGGTCTACGGGTTGACTAGTGCGGGGATTCACAAACAATGAGGTGATATCATCTTTCGATATCTCAAGATCCTTGAACTCCTTATACGACAAGCCATCTATATATTGTTCCCTCATAGAATCTCACCACAAAAGGGCGACATTGTGCTCCTCAGTCATGGTTTCCATACTCTTTATGATCGATGTGAGAGAATCAAACATTGGGTTTAGACGAGGGATACTACAATATACATCTGCAATCCCCCTCAATTCATTCAAATTTTGTGCAATCAAATCCTAAATTGAGGGGGGGTTTCACAAAGGAGGGTTTGGTTGTTGAGGTTGTGGTTGATCATTGTTTTCATTGTTATCCCTCATTTTTAACCTAATTGAATGTAAACAATTGAATTTAGTTAACAAATTTAAACAATTTTGTATTTGATTTAAAAAAACCTAGTTTTCATGAAAAGAAACCATATTTTCAATGAAAATAAAATAAACATTAAAAAAAATACAAAAATTGATTGAAAATGATTGAAAACAATAAAAATCTTACCTTTCAATCTATTTTTTAGCAATTTTTGGGCAAAACATTGGATATCGGATTTCTATAAAATCGCGCAACCTGTGGGTTAAAAATGACTCATGAGCTGTCACAGTCGAAATATATTGTCTCAGAAAATCAGATATCCGATTTTTATAATTAAATTATTATATTATATATTATATTATTATTGTAGATAGGAATTTGGAATTCATCAAAGCAAATAGATATTAAACTAGCTCAACCACAAAAACTAGATTGCAATGATAAGAAATCCTAAAAAAATGCAAACCAAAGCATGTATCTCCTTCATTGTTCCTCCATTGTCCTTGTTTCTCCTTCAAATTAGTGTGTTTGTGGATCTCACCTACAAGTGCAAAAGCATAGTATGAAAGCAAGATGACTAGAAAAAATGGCAGCATAAGGATACTAGAAGCGTGGTTTTTTTCTCTAAAAATATGATTAGTTGATCCTTTGATTGAAGAAAATCATCCAATTTATAGAAAAATTGGAGAGATGACAAGATTAGTATGAAGAGATATGAAAGAAAATTTCAAATCAAGGATGACAAATATGACAAATTATGACAAGATTGACATGCAAGATTGATTGATTGACAAATTATGACAAAATTTCAACAAGATTGCTATGCAAAATTGACAAGATTGCTATGTCATTCCCATGAAATTAGGGAAGAGAGAAAATAGCCTCCATGATTGCAGCAAATGGAAGCATAAACATAGGAGAAAATTAGGGGATGAATTTAGAGGAAATATTAGAAAAATTGAAGAAAATAGGAGAAAAAAAGAAATTAAGAATTAGGAGAAATTAATAAATTGGGGAAAAATATGAAATAGAAATTAGGTGAATTAATTAATAGGTTTTCATCCATTAATTAATTCATGAAAATAACTAGGACTAAATAAATAGATTTATTTAACCCACCAAAAAGAATAAAATGATTAAATGAACAAATCATAAAACCCTAGAAATAAGAGGACCAGGAATTAGGTCAAGACAAAAAGAAATTAATGTAGGTTCAATCATGATTCTAATTGACAAAGGACCAATGTTGATAAATGATTGAGATTAGTTGACAAATTGATGAAGATTGACAAAGAGATCAAATTGACAAGCGCCAATTGATGAGGAACAATGACTAATTGATCCAAATTGACATGATTGAAAAGGACAAGGATCGATGATGAATCAATCGCAAAATGACAAGATTGATCAAGACAAGGATCGATGATGAATCGATCACATAATGACAAGATTGACAAGAGGGCAAGGATCAATGATGAATCGATCGCAAGGTGACAAGATTGACAAGGACAAGGATCGATGACGAATCGATCACAAAATGACAAGATTGACAAGAGGACAAGGATCGATGATGAATCGATCGCAAGGTGACAAGATTGACAAGGATGAGGATCGATGACGAATCAATCACATGATGACAAGATTGACAAGAGGACACAACCCTAATTCTATCATCGATTAGGATTGACGATGTCCAAAATGATGATACATGAGCACGCACATTGATGCGATAGGATAAGATCGACCAAAATCATGATTGAAGATTGTTATCGACAAGACCAAATTCAAAAGTGAGAAAAATGAGGAATTTAGAAGGACTCGATGCTTGCAAATGATAAAGACCAAGTGCGAAACATAGAAGAAATGTTAATGCGATGCAAGAACCCTAAAATAAGGCAATGCGCAAATGTTAAAGTATGACTCCACAAGCGTTGACTATTTTTAGACATCTACATTTTGCCCCTCTTTGAGATAGTGCGATTCTAAGCATTGTTTCAAAGAACAATAATGAAAATGCCCCAGACAATAACAATAACATATGCATGCCCCCTCGAGGAATTGGCCAAAAAAATCCAGAAAACAGGCCAAGTGATCGATAAGAATGACAGAAGACGATAGGTTCGAATGGATCAAATGGACTGCCAAGACTGATAGAAGAAATGTTAGTAAGAAGAAATTAGACAAAGGATAGTTAGAGATGAAGGAAAAACTTGCTTTCACCAATGCATAGAAGTAGGTGAGAACCTTTATTTAATGTAGCAAAGCAGATGCAGAGCATCATGGCATTGAAGGCCAGAGCTGAAACACAACCCATTTTGCAAAAGACAAACACATCACACACAAGGAATGAGTGAATCATCCTAGGGTGCATACATCAAGGGTTGAGGTATGTGCGGCATTCACAAAGTGAACATACTTATCACAGACACCCAATGATATAGTTGCCCCAGTTTGTGACAAACATTCCACAAACAACAAACACAACAAAGAAAAGAAAAAGGGACCATGAACCATCCCGGTCACTCTAAATCACTCAGTGACATCCTCGAGCAACATAGGAACATGATTGAAGCCAAAGATAAATCAGTAAAAAGATAAGACTCACAAATTCAACCAAGTCAAACAAACATTCTAATCGTCATTGTCAAAAGTGGAACACAAGAATGATCATGTTGTCTGGTTCCAGGGAATGTGGTACCCCGTCTAAGATAGGACATAGTCTGGTTTCGAGTATACCATACCCTGTATAAGACCCATGGTAATAATGACAAGGACAAATGATATTGATGTTGATTGATTGATATGACAATTTTGATCAACTTGAATGTCTGGTTTGATTGAAAAATTCATCTGTTAACGCATGATTTCAGTAAAGCACAGTGTTGTAACATGTTATCTGTTTGTTGTCTACACAAATGTTTGATCAATTGTTGTTGGATGTATGCTCAATGATCTATCTATGCACAGAGGGTACCATTTATTGACAAAATGCAAAATGCCAAAGGAATTGTTTTTGCATTTTGATGTTTTTCACTTTGTAGGAATTTCAAGTTTTTTACAATTTTTTTTTGTTCGTTTTTTCAGGACTTTATTTGACTTTTTAGGGATTTTTTCAGGACATTATTTTATTTTTAGGGATTTTTTCATGACATTATTTGATTTTTAGGGATTTTTTCAGGACATTATTTGATTTTTAGGGATTTTTTAAGGACATTTTTCAAATTTTTTGACTATTTCAGGACATTATTCAATTTTTATGATTTTGCCCCCAATGTCTAGCAAGGTAAGGAATATGACAGGTGAATAAATAGGCTTTCTAAAATGATGGTGGATAGAGGGAAGACAAAAGCCTTTTATTATGGAGACAATACAGATGCAATTTTCAAGGGCTATTGCATGATGGGACAAGAGGCTAGACATGACAATGTAAAGCAGAGACATGGCATGAGGGACATGTCAAGAGGTTTTTCTTTTTGAAACTATGTTTAGATTTTGCGTCCTTATGTCAAATCAAGATCAAGGAATGAAAAAGAGTGTATGGATACTGATAAGATATGGATAGGATAAGCAAGACCAAGAATGGATAAGGGACATGGACTAAAGGTTGGGGTAGGCTAAGGGATAGTGGCAGAAAGTTGCAATAAGCTAGGGAATATGGATGAAAAGTTATAATAAGCAAATGGATAAATACCAAAAGCTATGATAGACTAAAAGCTGCAAATAAGATGCATGATGCTCATGACGATCCTCAGCCTTGTCAAGATCAAAGGTGGAAAGAGTAAATGGACATGAGGGACAATAGGATATGAAGGGTAATGACAAGGGTTCGATAGGATAATGGAACAATGAAGGACAAAAGGATATGATAGGATAAAACCTATCCTCAAGTACGGTATGCAAGAAGTTCATAGATTACGCATGACACCTGTTTGCCAGGTTTTCATCATGGTACTTTCCCAAGGTGCCTGTTTCCCAGGTTTTCACCAGTGGATGAATTATTTTTGCTTTACTTTTTTCTTTTGTCTTTTTTTTTTCTCACTTTTTTTTTTTTGTATTTTGACTTTTTCAATAGAAGATGGACACATGATAGGGGATGGAAGAAGGCCTTTTTTTTTTTGGATAGTAGCCTTAAAAAAAATGGACCATGACTTTTAAAAGTATGCTCAAAGACGTTGGTAGGATAAGGACATGGAAAATAAGATGAAACCAATTCCGACCAAGTCTTTATATTCCCTGGCAAATGCGAATACCAATCCATGGCTTGTCCTGTGAGACTTCATGTGAATAAGCGCATTAAATATGTTTCCTCATAACTCACTTCAGTACATGCTATGAAAAATGCTCGAATATGGTCTTTTGGATTGCCATTCCCTTTATATTTCTCAAAATTAGGTGCCTAAAAATGCTTAGGGAAGGGAGGCATGTACAAGCTCTTGTCAAATGGATTAGGACATAAATCTTGATCTGTGTACAATTTCTTTGTTCCTTTGGTTTCCAATGCATTGACTTGTCGTTGCAACTTCTCAATCTATTGTGCAAATGTGTCAGGTATCGAAGATTTTGGAAGTTCATCATTCACTCTTGGGTGTACTCTTTGTCTATACATCCTGCTCTCCATTGGTTGTTGATGCTCAGAAATTGCTATCTTTGGTGTCTCTGGCATATAAAGTTCTTGATACAACTCTTGTTGCTATGGTTGTGTCGTGCCTTGACATGGACCATGTTGTTGTGCTTCTTGTGGTAGAATCATGATTGGTAGCCTTGGTTGATTTTGCAATTGAGGGTGTTGTTGATATTGCACGGACATCAATTGTGGTTGTGAAGTATGATAATTTGTTTGTCTTGGCACATATTGAGGCACATGTTGTTGTTGATGTTGACGAATCAGAATTTTCTGACTTTGTGCCAATTGTTGTTGTCTTGATGTAAATCCCATCATTTGCAAAAAACTTTGTTTGGGAGGTTTTTGTTGTTTCTCCTTGAGATGGGGTATGGCACTCACATTTACTTGCTGTGTTGTTTGTCCAATCCACTATGGTGGTTGCAAGTTTGAATTAACTTATAATGGTGCAGAAGACACTGCAACATGTTGTTGAATGCGATATTGTTGTTGTTGTGCATTGCTTGTTTGCGCATTCGATTGTGCCTTTTGTGTATTAATCAATTGTTGTAACATTTGTTGTTGGTGCAAACCACTATTTGTGGCTCTTTGTGTTGCCATTATCGAAGGATCTGTCACAATATTTTGCATAAAAGGTACTTGAGTATTTGGCAAATATATTGAACTTAATGGGACATAGGAACTTTGTTGCATTGTGGAATTGTTTTGGATATTGGTAAGATCAGGCATTCCAGTCGTAAAGCTTTCTTCCATCTTAGATTTTGATCCACTTGTAATTATCCGAGGAATCATTTCTTGTTGAGGGACAACTATCAATATTTGTGTGGCCCTCATTTGATCTTGTGTTAAAGGTGTTGTATTAAATAATGGATTGTTTATTGTTTCAAATGGTGACTTCTGAGGAATAGTCACTGTCAACATTTTTGAAGCACGTTTACTCATCAAGGTGTGTTGAGTTTCTTGTTGCACATTTTCTTCGTTTGGATGTGGAGAGAAACTTAACAACTCATTGCCTTGTTGTTTTTGCACATTAATTTGCTCTCTTGAGGAGGTCACATTACTCATCATGTCAAGATATTTTTGTGGGAACATATTAAAGACCTTGTTCAAGAATTTATCCATCTTTTTTGTCAACTTTGGATGTTTAAGGAACATATCAACATCATCGGAAGCATCAGAGTCTGATGAAGAATCTGGTAAAACATTTGGATTTATTTCTTGTTGAATGCCTTGATCTGAACCAAATTCTTGTGAAAGAGTTTGTTCCTCATGTAATGTTTGAATTTCATGTTGCAGGTTCGGTTGATTCCAATCAAAAGGTGCATTTCCTCTTGGTGTTGGTGGAACACTCCCATATCCCAATTTCATGGGTACAAACACTAGCTCATATAATGAAGGTGGTCCAAGTTGAACCATTCCATACGGTGGTAATGATGTGTTTGACGAATCTTCAATTTGTAATGATTGACTAGGTTGCAACTATGAGTTTGATATGTTGTCAATGGGTTGATATGTTGGTTCACCCATTTTCTTAGATTTTGACCTTTTTTCAATAGGCATGTCACTATGCAAAAGCAATATTTTTTGGGATTTTTTGATTTTAAAAGGATGATGTATGATATGCAACTAAATGTAACCTAAATAGATGAAAATGCAATCTATGGCAAGAATGCAACCTATGTTTTTGTTGTTTTTCAAGATTTGGACAAACTTTTTGAAATGCAAACCTAAAGACTCAACCTTAGGAAGTTGAAATGAAGCCAAGACCTTAAAGGACAAAGGACCAAATGACAATAGGACAAATTGAAAATGTCTCACCTATATGCTTGGATACTAAGCTAGGTTTGACAAAAATGATATTAATAAAAGGACAAATTTTTAGACTAGGTCAAGACTTCCTAACAACTTAGGGTATTATCGAAAGTTTTGATTTTCCAAGTTTGACAAATCAAATTTTTGAGACTAAATGCAGGAAGGAAATGATTATGACAATGACTTAGGATATGACATGAAAATGATCTAAGGATATGATATGACAATACAATGATAAGGATAATGTGAAGACCAATGACTTGGAATATGCAAAATGCAACCTATGCAACCTAAATGGAAATCTGTCTTGGATATGACAATGAAATGCAAACTTAGGGAAAATGATCTTGGACCTAAGTGCAAAATGAGGATGCTTGTAATGAAAAGGACTAAAATGAAAGGAGATGACAATATGCCTTAGGACCTAAGTGGGACTATGCAAAACCTAGCCTAAAGTGACATGAATTTTGAAACAAAGACATTCAATGTTTTGACAAGCCATGTTCAAATGTTGGATGAATACTTGGATGAATTTGGACCTTTGTTCAGATTGTGTTTTGAGTTGAATGTTGTTGATTTTGAAAATCCAAGTTGATTATGAGCACTTTTGAAAGTTTGTTTTTAATTTAACCTTTGACAATCATGGAAGACAAAATGTTTGTCTGACTTTGACTCAAGACACTCAAGCACATTTACAACAAATTCTATGGCTAGCAAGGACAATATCTATTGAATCCTCTAATGAAATACAACACTTAGCCAGATAGCTATATGCTTGGTAGCACTGGCTCCCCCTTACAGTGCACTCACTTCTTGGGCATACCAAGCTTCGAGTTCAAGGGGCATCACTTCCCAAGAACTTGCTATCTCTAACTAAGGAGTACATGAGAGGTGTCTTCAGCATGCGTGTATCACAATGCCTGAGCCAAAAGATAGAAGGTTTTTGGTCTCTAAAAACAAATGGTTCTAGTTAAGGCATCCGTTCTAGTGGGTATTGATCCGGCAAATAAATCATCGCAATACCATTCCAGCACCCGTTGTCTACAACTTTCGTTGCATCCATAGTTATTTAGAGTGGTTCGGAAGAGCTTAGCTTTAGCCCATCACCACTTAGGGTCGTTCCCTCTCACTAATGCCTGTGCGAAGTGCTAGACAAATCAAGAGGCATGCCCAATTCTAAGGGTTAAAACATGCAATCAAACTAAAAGTAAACAAAGCATGCATGGTGTTCATTAACCTTTAAGAAACTAGATGTGCAACTACTTTAAAAATCACATGCAAAATGTTTTAATAAAAGTCTTTGATTGCATCTTGCGTAAGATTTGTTAGTAGTTTCATTTTTTAGTCTTTGTCACACGTAACGCCAAGGTGTTGCACAAAGAATCAGTACCAAAGAAAAGCCAAAATATAAGAACAGAATGAAAACAAAGTAATTTGCAAGTAAAAACACTGGTTTCACCTCTGTTTCTGGCCTTACACGGGTGCAGAATGTCTGAACATAGGCATAGAATGCCTTGACACAGGCATAGATCTCTTTGACACAAGCACAAATCTCCTTGACACAGGTGCAGATCCCTCCTACACAGGTGCAAAAGTGTCTAGAAAGCCCTGAGTTGCCATGTTTCTTGAGTTTTTCACCTGCAAATAGCTCAAAAGGCACTCAAAACATGGTTAAATGGTTAGTTTACGTCGGGTTCACCAGAAAATGTAGATAGGAATTTGGAATTCATCAAAGCAAATAGATATTAAACTAGCTCAACCACAAAAACTAGATTGCAATGATAAGAAATCCTAAAAACATTCAATAAAGGCATGAAGATGAAATACTAAAATAAAACGCAAACCAAATCATGTATCTCCTTCATTGTTCCTCCATTGTCCTTCTTTCTCCTTCAAATTAGTGTGTTTGTGGATCTCACCTACAAGTGCAAAAGCATAGTATGAAAGCAAGATGACTAGAAAAAATGGCAGCATAAGGATACTAGAAGCATGGTTTTTTCTCTAAAAATGTGATTAGCTGATCCTTTGATTGAAGAAAATCATCCAATTTATAGACAAATTGGAGAGATGACAAGATTAGTATGAAAATATTTGAAAGGAAATTGCAAATCAAGGATGACAAATATGACAAATTATGACAAGATTGACATGCAAGATTGATTGATTGACAAGTTATGACAAAATTGACAAGATTGCTATGCAAAATTGATTGATTGACAAATTATGACAAAATTGACAAGATTGCTATGTCATTCCCATGAAATTAGGGAAGAGAGAAAATATCCCCCATGATTGCAACAAATGGAAGCATAAACATAGGAGAAAATTAGGGGATGAATTTAGAGAAAATATTAGAAAAATTGAAGAAAATAGGAGAGAAAAAGAAATTAAGAATTAGGAGAAATTAGTAAATTGGGGAAAAATATGAAATAGAAATTAGGTGAATTAATTAATAGGTTTTCATCCATTAATTAATTCATGAAAAGACCTAGGACTAAATAAATAGATTTATTTAACCCACCAAAAAGAATAAAGGATTAAATGAACAAATCATAAAACCCTAGAAATAAAAGGACCAGGAATTAGGTCAAGACAACAATAAATTAATGTAGGTTTGATCATGATTCTAATTGAAAAAGGACCAATGTTGATAAATGATTGAGATTGGTTGACAAATTGATGAAGATTGATAAAGAGATCAAATTTACAGGCACCAATTGATGAGGAACAATGACTAATTGATCCAAATTGACATGATTGAAAAGGACAAGGATCGATGATGAATCGATCGCAAAATGACAAGATTGATCAAGACAAGGATCGATGACGAATCGATCGCATAATGACAAGATTGACAAGAGGACAAGGATCGATGATGAATCAATCGCAAGGTGACAAGATTGACAAGGACAAGGATTGATGATTAATTGATCGCAAAATGACAAGATTGACAAGAGGACAAGGATCGATGACGAATCGATCGCAAGGTGACAAGATTGACAAGGACAAGGATCGATGACGAATCGATCACAAGGTGACAAGATTGACAAGAGGACAAAACCCTAATTCTATCATCGATTAGGATTGACGATGTCCAAAATGATGATACATGAGCACGCACATTGATGCGACAAGATAAGATCGACCAAAATCATGACTGAGGATTGTTATCGACAAGACCAAATTTGAAAGCGAGAAAAATGAGGAATGCAGAAGAAGGACTCGATGCTCGCAATTGATAAAGACCAAGTGTGCAACATAGAAGAAATGTTAATGCGACGCAAGAACCCTAAAATAAGGCAATGCACAAATGTTAAAGTATGAGGCCACAAGTGTTGACCATTTTTAGACGTCTACAATTATATTATATAATTATATAATATAATAATATATTATATATAATATAATATATAATATATATATAATATATAATATTATATTATATTATATTATATATTGCATAATATATGTTTAAATTTAAAATTAGAAATAAAAATTAGATATCCAATTTTATCCGATATTCGATTTGGTTAGGTAATTACCATGCCAAGGTGTACTGACACCTAGGCCAAGCAAAAATTCAACATGGATTTTTGCATTTTTAGGTGAGTGGAGAAGGCTATTTTTTCCACATCGCCACTTTTTGGCCCCCCATGATCCTGCACTAACCCTAATTGTTGTTTACCTCAATTAATGCTTTAATTTGGTGTGATGAAAGGAATAAAATTCTTGTATCACTGCTATGATTATGGATAGTTCCTAGAATATTATAAAATGTATGAATTTGGATGTGTCTTATCAATGGATAATGACATTCATAAAGGATTTAGCAATAATGTTTCATTTATCTGTGAAAAGATACTTATGTGCAATCTGATATTTGTTAAATAAGTTTCAGGGCTAATGTGTGCAACATGTTTTCCTTCTAGCCTCGTGACTCCCAGGAGTAAGTCAGAACCTAGGAGGGAGGATGTAGTACCCCTACCCTATTCATATTTTAAAACCTGATTTGACCTTGGTTGACTTTTTTTAAGTGGCTTTCTTGGATGGTTGATTTACGATGTTGTGATGTTATAGTCAGGTATTATGATTAAGGAGTGTACTAGTAAATGTTGATTTTGCATTGATTCTTATGTATGAGTAGTTGTTCTTTTGTTTTGTTTTATTAACCTCAGGCTAACACTTTCATTGAATATATATGTATCCATGTGCGGTTCATTATTGGAGGGGATTATAGGTACAATACCATGTAGGTACGGGGTATCATCTCCACCTAGCTTCGCAGGTCTAAGTGTACCTTATTGGTCCAAAGGAAGTGGATTAGGTAGTTGTAAGACCCTATGTTTTACCCTAGTTGTGCTCAAGTGAGCATCGTTAGTCGTCTGTCAGTTTCCTCTTTGGTTGGGTATACGGGTCATGTATTTGTTTGGTTTTCTTGAGTTGCGTGTTGTGCGTTTGGTAAAAATTGATTACTAAATCCTAAGTATTTAATTAGATTAAATTTGTATTTACACATTCATGAATTAAAGGGACTAAATTAAATAGGACCCCTTTGTGTGATTAATCAGTAATTATACTGCTTAATTCATATTTGTAGTGAGTTTGGTTAAATGATTATTTTTAAAGGATGAATTAATTAAGTATATGCATTTTGAAAGAAAAGAAATAGAATGGGAAAATTATTATCTATGATCCTCATTGACATTTTGGAAAAAGAAATGTTAGTTTTAATTTATTTGAGAAAATCAATTTTGGGAAGAAAAGCAATTTTTTTGATATTAAATTGTTGGGAAATTATTTTTTATTGGGCTGAAAATAATTTCAACCTAAAAATAAATTTTTGGTCAAAAATTTCCTTTTTAACCTAGGCTTTCAAAAATAATTGGGAGAGTTGGTTTTGGAATTGAAATTTTTTTGGGCATTCTTAGTAGGAAGAAATTATTGAGCTTGCAGGTTGGGCTCTTCATCAAATCACTTCTAGGATTGTATATGGAGGTAGGATTCTGGTTAATTGTTGGCATTTTGGTACTAAATTGTCATTGATGTCAACCAGTGGAGATTGAGCATAAAGAATAAAAGTACAAACTAGTCTGAAGGATGGTTGCTTGTTTATGATGAAGAGGCTGAATGTTAAAAGTTGTCTCACACCACTGAAGGTAAAGATGTGCAACCCGTATAGGATGCTATACCGGTTAACAAAAGAAGAAAACTCTACTAGCAAAGGGTTTTACTAATATGTGTTTGCCGGACCGACTGCATGATGGTAGGCCATGTCTTGATTGGTGTGATGCAATATGGAGATAAAGTGGCAAGTGTGTTGTGGTAGCTAAGGTGGCAAGTCTGTTGTGGTTGATGAAACAGATAATAGACATTAATGAAGGAGCCACAAATCACAGGATTGCATTAGGTTGATTGCAGCTTGAGGAAGAAGGAATGACAGAGGAAGACTAGGGAGCAGTTGGCACCTGCATCGAAGCAAGAAGATTGGATTGAAAGAATATCTCGAGAAGGAAACAATAGTAGTATTAATAGCAGTTTGACATATGTAGATCAATATAACGGTTTGTGTTTCCCTTTTTTGGAAAACGTGTTTTAAAAGGCACACAAATGGTAGTGATGAATTGATGGACATCAAGGTGATCAGATCATGTAGGATCTGATTGGATTTGGTTTGCCTCGTAGATGGTGAGGAAACCCTAACCATCAAAAATTTGAATTGCATTTTGGTGGAAAATCACCTTATAAGAGATGAGAGCTCCGGACAGAGAAGTTGTTGATGCTATGAAGATTGGCGAGTGAAAAGAAGAGAGTAAGGAGCAAGGAGAAAACTTTAGAAGGTGATCTGAGCAAGTTGCAGTGTGAGAGAGCAAGTAAATCAGTAAGAGGATTCTATCGGCAGTATTATAGTCAGGTAGTTGAAACTAACCGGCAAGGTGTGCAAGAGCAAGCGACATCCTAGTTTGATACGATGTGTTGAGAGAGACTGTGTGTGAAAGGGAGATAAAGATAACAGAGAGTTATTTGATTCAAAAGTTGCAGAATTCATTTGCAACAAGAAGCCTTAATTGTATTCGAATAGTATTTCAATATACGTCACCAGGTTGAAGCTTGGTGCAAGGGTTGGTGCTCGTTGGGTTGGTGCCCAAAATATTTGTAAGTTAGTATTTTAACCGTGAGGCTGGATTGGAGCAATAGTCTCTATAGTACCCTTGCCCTAATCATTTTCTAATCTCAATGTGACCTTGATTAGTTTATCATAATATAATGACTATAGTCACATATTTTGATTTTAGTACATACCAGTTAATGTGGGTTTCACACCAATTCATATGCAAGTTATTAATTCTCCTATTTCATGTTATTAATCTTAGGCTAACACTTTCATTAAGTATATATATGTATGCATGTATGACTCTTGGTTGCAGGAGATTTCAGGTACAGTACCGCATGGGTGCAAGGTTTGTCTCCACCTGGATTCATAGGTTTGAGTGTACCTGTTTGATCATTAGAGTTTGGATTAGTTGGTCGTAAGACCCTCGTTTGACCTTAGTCATGCTCAAGTGAGCATTGCCAGTCATCATCGGTATTCCCTTTGGTTGGGTATGCAGATTGTCTCTTTGTGTGGCTTTCTTGGGTTGCGTGTTTTGTGTGTGGTTAAATCAAGTAATTAATCCTTAATATTGAAATTGATTTAATGTTTGTTTATTCATTAGTATTTTGGGGACTAAATTAAGTAGGCTCCTATTTTATGTGATTAATCGTTAATTGAATTGCTCAATTCAGGTTAGTAGCAAGTTCAATTAAATGGTTAATTTTAATGTTAAATTTATTCTGTTTATGTTGTTGGAAAAGAAAGATTAAATTTACTTGGAATAAAATTAATTTAATCTTGTTGGCATTTTGAAATAGAAAGGTTAATTTCAGTTATTCGAGAAAATCAATTTTAAATTGAAAAGAAAGTTTAATTTATTGATATAGTTTAAAAGAATGATTTTTTGTGATTTATTTTAAATAAAATATTTTAATTCCAAAAATAAAAATTTTGGTCAAACCTTTCCCATTTAACCTATATTTCTAGAAAAATATGAGAGATTGAATTGTTTTTGGAAAAATATTTTTGGATGGAAAATTTGGGGATTTTGGAAGGAGAAGGATTTCTTGAGCTGCAGGTTGTGGCTCTCCATCAGATCATTTCCAGGAATGCTTATTGAGGTAGGAATTTGTTTATCAATTTGGTTAATTGTTTAATAAAAAAAATAAAAATGGACTTGGATGTTCTTCATATAGTTTTGGTTTTAAATTCTCCATTGATTTCCCTCAAGATTAAGATTCATAGTGGAAGTTAGTTAAAGATTGGCTTATTGCTTGAATCCTTGTATGAAAAATGAGCTTCCTTATGCCCAAAAAAAATTGCTTTTTGGAGGGTTATTCAAAAAATTCCTCTATATTTGTAAACCTTAAACATTCTAGAAATTTTTATTTTAAGTCTCAGTATGAGACTGTTTTTAAAAAATGGGGGTCTGCCTTTTAAAAAAAAAATATACAAAACAAAAATTATTAAATCAAAATTGATTTTTTTTAAAAAGATCAAAATTTGTTTATTAAAAAAAAATATATATATATATATATCATATTGGGGTTGGAGGGCAGGGAGCCGTGGCTCAACCCATGCCTCCTCCCAACTCAACTCCTAGCTTGGGTGGAGGGTCTGTGACCGGCGGCGGCCGCAGGGAGCTGTGACCCCCGCAGTGGCCGTAGGTTCCCCCACGTCCACTGCACGGGCACCGCGAGACCTACATCCACCGTAGTGGCCGCAGCCCCATGGCTAGGGCACTGGTGCAGGGGCACCCTTCTAAGGTCTTCCTCCTTTTGGTTTTTGTTGGTGTTTTGCTTCTTTAAGAAGCCATTGTAAATGTAATAAGAGCCATGAGCTCATTGGTCTTATTTAGGTCCTCGTTTAGGTCCTAGGTTCTCAAGTCTTAGTTGAGGTTTCTTGTGGAGGAGAGGGTAAGTGTGTCATTTATGAGTTTGGGGTCCTTTTAGCATGGTGGTATCCATAGGATAGCCCAATGTAGGCATAGGAGTCAAGAAAAGCAACATTGCAAAAGTTGCTCAAAAGTTGCAAAAAGTTGCATGATAGCTTTTGAAAGTTGTCAAGCAACTTTTCCACCTAATAGGTCAAAAACCTTAGTTTAGCATCAAGAACCCTAATTTTGGCACACAGACCAGGTAAAGGATACTATATATTTTTTACAAACCCTAAAATGTTGGGTTGGATGTTAGTTTTTGTACGGCCCAAGAAAAGAGACCTTGACTGTGACTGTAATTTTGTTGCCAGTCGGCACAAATGGAGCATCAGAGAGTGTTAATGAATTGTTTTGCAAACTAAACTATGTTGAGAGATTTTTGTTGTGTTTACTCTTCCATTTTGAGCAATTAGTTTTAGCGTGTTGTGCAGGTTTTGAGTCCTTTGTAAATATTTTGTAAAACACTCTTTCACTGTCCAGTTTTGGACTGTTTTGTGTCAATGGGTTGACAACTCCTATCCCCATTGTGGAATCACCATGAAACCATGGGGAATAGGAGTGCAGACCTTTTACATTACCTTAGAGAAAGAAGGGCCCTTGAAGATGAAGGGAAGCCATCCAAAGACCCACTCCTAGGCGAGACTAGATAGTGCCTAACTAGGAAGGGTTAAGGTTGTAGAGGTCTGTGAGAGCAAGGAAGGTTAGAGGAGGATGCACCCTTTGGAGGAGTTGTAGAGGGGTGTGTGGAGCACCATTGGTGAGAAGGAGGAGCTTCCACCAATCTAGACAAGGTGGTAAATACACAAAACCATCACTATGACCCAGGAAGGCCTAAAAACCCTCTTAAAAACCATTAAAAACCCCAAAATTCACCTAGGGTAGTGTACGAACACTTGGAGGCCCAAAACCTAGAAAATATTTGAGATTTTGCTAGTTGTACAATATTCCTTTTAGGGAGTTTCACAAGTTGGGTCATTGTTTGCAAGAGAGAGCCCTAAAAGTCCGGAATGGAGGCCTAATTGGGCTCATTCCTTGTAGCCCTATTTTGCAGGAAAGAAGCAAAATAGTCAGATCGGTAACAAATAGGAAGGTCTAAACCTCCTGGGGGCACATGAATGGATGGAAAACCATGTCTAAGACTTGTCCTATCCTTGATAGGACCTAAGGGGGTGTAGGACAAGCCAAACCCTTATTAGCCTAAATAAGGGTTCTTTTGAATCTCATGAGTAGGTGAGACCTTAGGAGAAGTACTACAAGTTGTAGGTGGGTGGATTGGGAAAGGTCAGGGGATTCCATAAGAAAGGGAAGTCCTAGAGACCCTAGGGTGTGGTTAGAACACCTGGTGATCCAAGGAAAGGATCAAAGAGCATAGACTAGGCTAGTCTATCCCATACCCATACCCATCAGATTGGTATCAGAGCCAAGTTAAAGATTTGGTGGACCATGCATGTCTCTATATTCCGGTGAATCAGTAGGGGAGAACATAATGGTCACTAATGCAGAGCTATCTAGGGAGGTAGAAGAACAAAAGGAGAAAAATAGGCTCCTTGAAGATGCTATGAGTGAAATAAGGAACAAGTTGCAAGAAGTGGTTGATCAGAGAGCACAAGAACTCTGGGGTGCAGACAATAGTGACAGAGGCAAGAAGGCAATTGATCTTGATGACATCATACCTAAACCAGACCCCTTAATCAATGAAGAACCTTTTGTAAAGGCCATCAAGGCTTTGAATACTAAAGCTTTTGAAGGATTTCCGCATTTCAGTGGAAGGATGGACATTGACACTATCATGGAATGGATTGAGGGTATGGAGAACCACTTTGAGTGTGAAGGTGTGACAGAAGATCAAAAGGTTAAGGTTGCCAAATCAAGACTAAGGGGAGCAGCCTTGACATGGTGGAAGTACCTACAAGAAGAGAGAGTTACCATGGGAAAGCTACCTATAGCCAATTGGAGGGCCATGGTGAGTAAGATCAAAGAGAACTACTTGCCAGAGGACTATGAAGTCCAACTTCATAAGAAGAGATAGGGATTAAAGTAGAAGGATCTTGATGTGGCTTCCTACATAGAGGAGTTTCAAAAGCTTTGTCTTAGATCTAAAGTCCAAGAAGAGTAATATATCAAGGTGGCTAGGTATCTAAGTGGCCTAAAGTGGAACAATCAAGAGGAGATAAGCCTATGGACTCCTACCACTATCCAAAAGTGTCATCAGCTTGCTGCTAAGGTAGAAGAGAGGAACAAAAGGAAGGGAGACTCTAACAACAGGGGTAGAGGCAGAGGTAGAGATCAAATGAATCAGCGAGGTGGTTACCAAAGCAAGGCAAATGAGCAAAGGAATCAAGGAGAGTCCAAGTTGACTGAACATAGCAGTGAAAGAAATCTTAGAGGAGGCCATTCTAGAGGAAGAGGTGCACAAGGGAGTCCAAGTTGGGGTAGAGGTACTGGTAGGGGTAACTCCTACTTTGCAACCATCAAATGCTACAACTGTGGTCAATTGGGACACCCGACCTATAGATGCCCTGACAAGCCTACATCATCAACCAGTGGAAAAAGGGTTGCTTATGCCCATGAATACACATCAAGTAGAAAGACACCTCAGGTGGACCATATTGAATCAGAGATTGGAGAAAATTTGATGTTCAATAGAGTCTTGATAAGATAGCCGGTTAAGGATGAACCTAAGCATAGGAGAGCATTGTTTAGGGTGAGATGCAAGATCCTTGGTAAAGTTTGCAAGGTGATAGTTGATTCAAGGTCAACTAATAACATCATATCAGATGAGGCAGCCAAGAAGCTGAAACTCACAAGGATACCCCACACTAGCCCTTACAAGGTGACATGGTTGAATCAAGAGCAGAGTGTGCTTGTCAATGAACAGACTTGGGTAGAGTTCTCTACTGGAGGATACAAGGATAAGATCCTTTGTGATGTGTTACCCATAGATACCTATCATCTACTGCTAGGTAAACCCTGGAAATTTGATAGGAAAGTGATCTATGATGGAGAGGAGAACTCCATTTCCTTCAAGAAGGATAGTAGAACCTTTAAGATTCAGTCTCTAATAGAGAATGATGAGGGAACCTCAAGAACACCTAGTGTCTTATTGAATACTGGTAAAGAGTTATTACACTTGCTACATGAGGAGGAGATAGTGAGGTGTGCCATCTTTGTGAAGCCAAAGGAGGAGGAAGACAAGTTGCAAATAGAGGTACCCAAGGAGGTGAAGCAAATGTTGCAAGAGTATAAGGACATAGTGAGCAATGGAGCACTTGCAACACTTCCACCAAGAAGGTCTATAAGCCATCAAATAGACTTTGTTCCCAGTGCATCCCTAACCAATAAAGCTAGATATAAGCTCACACCTGATCAAAACAAGGAGGTGGCAAGACAAGTGCAAGAGTTGTTGGATCAAGGACTAATCAAGAAGAGCATCAACCCATGTGCAGTCCTAGTAGTGCTAGTATCAAACAAGGGAGGCAAGTGGAGACTTTGCACTAATTCAAGGGCAATCAATAGGATCACCATAAGGTATAGATTTCCTATTCCTAGAATAGAGGATCTGATGGACTATTTAGGAGGTGCCATGTATTTTACGAAGTTGGACCTTAAAAGTGGTTATCATGAGATTAGAATTAAGGAGGGTGATTAGTGGAAGACTATTTTTAAGACCACAGAAGGGTTGTATGAATGGCTTGTGATGCCATTTGGACTCACCAATGCCCCAAGCACCTTCATGAGGTTGATGAATGAGGTGTTAAAGGACTTCACAAGAAGGTTTGTAGTGGTGTACTTAGATGACATACTCATCTATAGAAGAACAAAAGAGGAGCACCTAGAACATCTGAGGTTAGTCCTAGAGAGGTTGCATGAAGAGAAGTTGGCAATAAAATTAGAGAAGTGTGACTTCCTTAAGAAAGAGTTGGTCTACTTGGGATTTGTGGTGTCTAAGGGAACCTTGAAGATGGATCCAAGAAAAGTGGAGCCAATCTTGAATTGGCCTGCCCCTAAAACAGGGACTGAAGTTAGGAGTTTCCATGGTTTAGCCCAATTCTATAGAAAGTTTGTGAGGAACTTCAGTGGCATATGTGCACCAGTACTTGACACCATAACAGGAGGCCTAAAATCCAAATTCAAGTGGACTGAATAGGCTAATAAAGCATTCCAATTATTGAAGCAAGATTTAGCCACAAAACCCATCCTACTCTTACCTACTTTTGACAAGCTATTTACATTGGAATGTGATGCAAGTGGCATTGCAGTAGGAGGTGTATTAAGTCAAGAGGGAAGGCCTATGGCATTTTTCAGTGAGAATCTTAATGAAGCAAAGAAGAAGTACTCAACCTATGACTTAGAGTTGTATGCACTAGTTCAGTCTCTCAAAAAGTGGAGGCACTACCTACTCCCAAAGGAATTTGCAGTGTTCACAGATAACCAGAATTTGAGTTACATTAACACTCAAGAGAAGCTGAGTAATAGACATTTGAAATGGATGGAATACCTCCAATCCTTTACCTTTACCATCAAGCATAAAAAGGGGAAACTCAACAAGGTGGCAGATGCTTTAAGAGGGAAGTTGTTGACTGTCCAAGAGTTACAATTGTAGAGCATAGGAATAGAAGGTTTCAAGGACCTCTATGAAGTAGATGAAGACTTCTCATCAGCCTACAAGGTCTGCAAGGAGTTTGAGAATCATTTTCATGGTGAGTATATAGAATACACTCTTCAAAGTGGTGTCTTGTTCAAAGGTAATCAGTTATGTGTACCTAGAGGATCCATGAGAGAAAATCACATACAAGAAAAACACAATGGTAGTCTAAGTGGACACTTTGGAGTCAATAGAACTTTGGATCTAGTACAGAGGTACTACTATTGGCCTAAGTTGCCAAGAGATGTGAGAAAGTATGTGAAGAAATGTCGTGTGTGTCAAAGGGCAAAAGGAGGATCAAGTAATGCAGACCTTTATCAACCATTACTGGTCCCAAATAGGCCTTGGGAGTGTGTGGGCATGGACTTTGTAGTAGGACTCCCCAAGACAAAGATAGGTATGGATAACATCTATGTGGTAGTAGACAGGTTTTCTAAGATGGGCCATTTCAATCCATGTAAAACTACTCATGATGCTAGCTACATTGCACATCTCTTCTTTAAGGAGATTGTAAGGATTCATGGACTCCCACTAAGTATTGTTTCAAATAGGGACAACAAGTTCATGGGCCATTTTTGGCAAACCTTATTGAAAAGACTAGGGACCAATTTATCATTTAGCTGAGCTTACCATCCACAAACTGATGGTCAAACTGAAGTCATTAATAGGGTGTTAGGCAACTTGTTGAGGTGTCTAACCAAGGAGTATGGGTAGACGTGTGATCTAGTCATTCCACAAGCAGAGTATGCCTACAATGATAGTGTAAATAGGACCACTGCAAGGAGTCCTTTTGAGGTTGTCTATGGCAGACATCCAAGGGGAGTGTGTGAACTAAGAGAACTTGGTTCCATGGAGATGAAGAGTGGGCAAGCAAAGGACTTCACTCAAACCATCAAGGAGGTCCAAGAACAGGTCAAGAGAGCCACCCTAGAGTCTACTCAAAAACTGAAAGCTAAAGTGGATGAGAAAAGGAGAGAGGTTCAATTCAAAGTGGGTGACTATGTGATGGTCCATCTAAGAAAAGCTAGAATGCAAAGCGACAAGCCTACTAAATTGCAAATGAAGAGGGTAGGACCTTGTAGAATTCTGTCAAAATATGGTGAGAATGCCTACAAGGTTGATCTTCCTTCAGATTTGGCTATATCACCGGTCTTTAATGTTGCTGATATGATATTATACAAGGGTGAAATAGCAGGGCAAATTGATAATCAAGCCAAGGTACTGCAGGACTTGGATGTGAATGCCTTAACTAAAATGAAGCAGCCGATAGCAGAGGAGATCTTCGAGTCAAGGGTGAAAAAGTCTACTAGACACCAGGTCTATATGGAACACTTGGTGAAGTGGGCAGGTCAACCTAAGTCTGAAGCCACTTGGGTTGAAGAGGGCAGGTTAAAGAAACTTGGTATTGACCCAACTCTCATTTCTCCCTTAGTTCCTTAATTTTGTGCAGAGGGGGAGTGTGGTGTAGGAGCACCCTTCTAAGGTCTTCCTCCTTTTGTTTTTTGTTGGTGTTTTTCTTCTTTAAGAAGCCATTGTAAATGTAATAAGAGCCATGAGCTCATTGGTCTTATTTATGTCCTAGTTTAGGTCCTAGGTAATCAAGTCTTGGTGGAGGTTTCTTGTGGAGGAAAGGGTAAGTGTGCCATTTATGATTTTGGGGTCCTTTTAGCATGGTGGTATCCATAGGATAGCCCAATGTAGGCCTAGGAGTCAAGAAAAGCAACATTGCAAAAGTTGCTCAAAAGTTGCAAAAAGTTGCATGACAACTTTTCAAAGTTGTCAAGCAACTTTTCCACCTAATAGGTCAAAAACCTTAGTTTAGCATGGAGAACCCTAATTTTGGCACATAGACCGAGGAAAGGATACTATATATTGTTACAAACCCTAAAATGTTGGGTTGGATGTTAGTTTTTGTACGGCCCAAGAAAAGAGACCTTGACTGTGAATGTAATTTTGTTGCCAGTCGGCACAAATGGAGCATCAGAGAGTGTTAATGGATTGTTTTACAGACTAAACTATGTTGAGATCTTTTTTTTGTGTTTACTCTTCCATTTTGAGAAATTAGTTTTAGTGTGCTGTGCAGGTTTTGAGTCCTTTGTAAATATTTTGTAAAACACTCTTTCACTATCTAGTTTTGGACTATTTTGTGTCAATGGGTTGACAACTCCTATCCCCATTGTGGAATTACCGTGAAGCCATGGGGAATAGGAGTGCAGACCCTATACATTACCTCAGAGAAAGAAGGGCCCTTGAAGATGTAGGGAAGCCATCCAAAGACCCACTCCTAGGCAAGACTAGACAGTGCCCAACTAGGAAGGGTTAAGATTGCAGAGGTCCGTGAGAGCAAGGAAGGTTAGAGGAGGATGCACCCTTTGGAGGAGTTGTAGAGGGGTGTGTGGAGCACCATTAGTGAGAAGGAGGAGATTCCACCAATCCAGATAAGGTAGTAAATACACCAAACCATCACTATGACCCTGGCAGGCCTAAAAACCCTCTTAAAAACCCTTAAAAACCTCAAAATTCACCTAGGGCAGTGTACGGACACTTGGAGGCCCAAAACTTGGAAAATATTTGAGCTTTTTCCAATTGAACAATAGTCCTTTTGGGGAGTTTCACAAGTTGGGTCATCATTGCAAGAAAGAGCCCTAAAAGTCCGAAATGGAGGCCTAATTGGGCTCATTCCTTGTAGCCCTATTTTGCAGTAAAGAAGCAAGATAGTGAGATCCGTAACAAATAGGAAGGTCTAAACCTCTTGGGAGCACATGAATGGATGGAAAACCATGTCTAAGACCTATCCTATCCTTGCTAGGACCTAAGAGGGTGTAGGACAAGCCAAACCCTTATTAGCCTAAATAAGGGTTCTTTTGAATCTCATGAGTAGTTGAGACCTTAGGAGAAGTACTACAAGTTGTTGCTAGGTGGATTGGGCAAGGTCAGGGGATTCCATAAGAAAGGGAAGTCCTAGAGACCCTAGGGTGTGGTTAGAACACCTGGTGATCCAAGGAAAGGATCAAAGAGCATAGACTATGCTAGTCTATCCCATACCCATACCCATTAGGCACGACCACCCAAACCCCCGCGTATGGAAGGTGCGCCCGACTGCCCTCACCGCCTCTTTTTTTTTATTATGTTCTTAGGTTTTAAAATAAAATATATATAAGAAATTTAAAGTGTTTTTTTTAATATAGTTTTTTTTATTAATTATTAATTATTATTAATATATATTTATTAATTAAAATTAATATATATATATATATTAATTAATTAATATTTAATTTGTTATTTGTGCATTATTAAATTATTATTAATATATATATATTTTATCAATGAAGATTAATATATATATATATATTAATATTTAATTGGATTACTTTGTATAATTAATTATTAATTGTCTATATTTTATTAATCATGGGTTAGTGAATATATATAAATTAATATTTAATTTTGGGATCTGTATTAATGGGGAAGCATCTTTTTGGAAAAAGATAGAGTATTACTTTAATTGGAAAACTTTTGAGATAAAATATATTTAATAGTTGGTAAACTTTAAATAATATATTATTCAGGAATATATTATTTGAAGAATTGAATGATAATAGGTCATCTGGAAATGTTAGAAATGAAATAATATAGTATTTGAGTAATTGAAAAAAAAGAAATATTTTATCATTGGACATTTTGAAAATTTAAACGATATGCTATTGGGATTATTAGAAATTTGATAAAGTATCATTTGGAAAATTGGTAAGTTATTGATATTTTCATTTAGTAAAATAAATGGTTTAATTATATTTTTCCTCTGTTTTGAGAAATAGACAAATGGTACTATTGCAATTGTGGTATTGTATTCACCTTGTAACGATGATGTCCTATTAGTGTATTTTGGAAAATTAGACCATTTAGAAAACTTTGTCGACTTTTATTGATTAAATCAATAGGAAAGAAAATTGTCTTTTCTGGTTGTTTCCTATGCAAGTTTAATTTTTGTATTCGCTTTTGCTTAAGTAATGGCAAGACCTTGTTTTGTTAGATAGGACCCTATCGTATGGATTGATTTGGGGTACTTGTTTTAGTCCTCAGTCTTGAGTTTGACTATTGTTTTGTGATGGTGTCGTAATTGGTCATATCCTTTATGCGGGTGTTGAATGATGATTTGTGGTTGACCATAGTTGGACAGGTCTCTAGTTAGAATACCGCTAGTCAGTACACCTCATATGAAATCATGTTTGACCAAATGGTTGGTCCCTCCATTTTGAACTCTGGTTCCTTAACCATGTGTATTCCTTGGTTTTTGAGTTTATTTGAGTATAGTCTAGTATCATATGGGAAAGTGGCTTTCGATTGGGGGCCATGCCCAAAGTGGACGTTGGGTAAGCCATCGAAAGTGTGTCTAAAAAGTGATAACCTAATAGTAGATTATCATGTTAGTAATAAATCTCTAAGTAAGATAATTGTGCTTCACACATGGGATGAGTGCTAACCTAGACTCGACATGTTGTGAGAAGGCCTAATATGGCAAACCATCATCCTTGTCTTCATGAAAGGATGTGTGGGTCCACATGATACTTGGATGGGCAAAAGATTTGGATTAGGCTGTCAGAGTAACCCAGTGGATGGGGCCAGAACCTATGAAGACCTATCATGGTAACCATACCAGGTTGTGTGATGACACTTGTCCCCTACGTTCTCTGGTGTGTTGTTGTACTGTCTTGATAGCAGCATGTTTGTGGAGTCATCTTTTTGTTTACGCCCTTGTGAGTACCTAGTTTCATGTTAGACCTTGGGTTGCGATGAATTATTTTTGCAGATGCTCCAGTGGACCTTTGTAATTGCTTCTATTATGTTCAGTTGGATCCTTTGCTTTTTGGGGATTGTTTATATAGTTATTGACCGACGTGGTCATTTGTATATTGGTTATGTTTCACCTTGATGGTAGGATTGTAAATGATGTGAACCTCATGTATTCTTAACTTTATTAATTATCAGAGGGGTCTTGTAGTTTAGCAGACCTGGAGATGTAGCCCTCTGGGGTGAACTCTGAGATCAATTTGGTGTTATGTGATGCTTTTGTTCTTATGTTTCATGTTTAGTGTTAGCATGTATGAATGACATTTTGATAGAATGTATAAGTGGATTAGATGAGATTTATTGCAAATGCATGTATGCGAGTCTTTTAAATGCAATAAACTGAATCGTGCAAGAGTGTAGATTAGAATAATGAAATATATTCAGTTATTGTTAAGGAAATTAAGTATGCATGGAAAGATCTCATTAGTAGATGATGAAATTCAAGTGTGTTATTAAATTAGATGCATGGCTTATATTTTAATGAAAAGTATGAATGAAGGGTATAGATAAATCTTAATGGATGAATCTTATCTTGTGATTTATATTTTCATCTTTTGAAAGAGATTATCCTTGTTTAAGAAATTATCTCATTATAAGATAATCAACTTATTGGATTTATTAATGTGAGTTAAGTGAATTGTGGAATTAAGTAATCACGTTGGGAAACCCTGTAGGTGTTAGTTGATGTCTTCCACTATGTAATCTAAACTTTGATATCTTGTTGTATCATTATGTTATGTTTAACATTAAAAAAAAAAAATATTGCACTCTATTCTTGTGTTTTGGCTTATCCCTTCGGGGTTTCCTGGCAGGGCATTATAGTCTCCAACAACTCTTCTCACCGAGTTTTCCTTGTAAATCTGGTGTTGTGAATCTCTTGTGTGTGAATGATCTCTTTGTTTTTCCCTATTGCCTTACCGGTATGACTGTTTAGTGGTTAAGAAAATAGTTGATTGTCTAAAACTGGATCAGTAAACCCAAAAAGTTAGTAACCACTGATTCACCCCCCTCTCAATGGTATTTTGTGTTCAACATTAATTTCCTTTGTTTTAAATAAATTTATTAATTTGGAAGAGATCTTTGTTTGTTTTGTTTGGAAAATCTATTAGATTTGTGAATACAGAAAAGTAGCTATGAGATTTTGAATTTATCCCTCTTTGAATTCATTTCTCATGTCCAAATCAGTTTCTGGTTTGCTCAGATTGATTTCAAGATTGAAATTGGGTATGGGTTTAAACTCAGAAATCTATTTGTGTTGGGTATAATAGGAGTGGAAAATGCTTGGAATTATGCTGGAAAATTTTTGCCAATTTGGATATTTTGGGCATAGTGGTCACTTCCACAGAAAAGGGCATCCTCTTTGTTTTTCTTTTAGATATTTTTTCTGGGTATATTTGTGTTTGGAGGTATACAAATTCAGAATGCAGTGAGAAGGCCTGAAATGGAAAACCAACAACCTTGTCTTCATGACAGGATGTGTTGGGTCCAAATCAGACTTGGATGGGTTGGAGGTTCAACAAAGGTCACCAGGGTAACCCAATGGATGGGGCCGGGACCTATAGAGACCTACTAGGGTAACCATACTGGTGCAGGAGCACCCAGTTGAGTCAAAAACTCCATTTTTGGGTATTTCATGCTTATATGTTTTTAAAGTCTTGTTGTATGTTTTTTTTGTTTTTTTAGGTTGTTTTGAGTCTTTTGTAGTGGTTTTGATCTCATTTTGGGCTTGAGAGATCAAATCTTGCATTTTAGGCCTTGAGTTGACAATTTTGGGCAAAAGTGTGGAAAATTGCCAAAAAGGTCTCCTAATGGTTTCAAGAGCATTGAAAAATGTTTCTTTATTGTTTTTAATCATTTCTAAATGGTTTAGGCAAGTTGGTAAGGCTAGGATGTCAAAAATGCCTTTGTGAGCAAGAAAAGTTGTCATTTTGCTCAAGAAAGTTGTCAAAAAGGTCATTTTCTTGAAAAATCGAATTTAAAAAGTCTCTTGTCCATACATGGGCATGGAAAAAAACTTGAGAAACTATATAAGGCCTCTCCTTGTTTTGGGAAACATTGGTGATTGTATTTGCAAGAATAACTCAATAGAAAATAAGTTTTTTTTGGCTTTTATGACTGTTTTTTGTTGCTTTTGAAGGATAGTCCATATTGTAGTTGTACAATCCATACTGTACCTTCTTGGAAGTTCAATGTAGATGTATTAGGGCCTCTCATGTGATTTTTTCATTGTTTTTCCATTTGTAAGGTGTTTTTACAAAAATATTTGGAAACTAGCTACCTGCTGCCCTGACAAGGGTTTGGGGTTGTAAAATGTGTCAACTTGGTTGATCCAGGTCTGGGATCCCTCCAATGGATTCTACCAAAGTTTATCCTTGTGTATATAATTTAAATTACTTTTTTTTTGGGCTAGAATAATGGTTTGAAGATGCATTTGAGTAAGAACTAGGCAAGTTGGAGCAACTAGGCTAGTTCATGATTAAAGCTCGAGATTGTCATCCAAAAATAATTTAGAAAGGACAAGTCAATGGGGAAGAGGTCTGGAAGTAAAGTTAAGAGTGTTGAGCATCACCTTGGCTTGTTGGATTAACTTTAGTGTATCAAACATTCCTATTTTGTAAGCAAACAGTATGCTCACTGTTTTGAGAAAAAAATGATTTGTAAATGCTCAATGGAATGCTTGAAGAGCATGAGCCAAGCCTTGTAGTTCTAAAGGAAATGTAATAGGAAATTGGTAGTTTTTTTGCAGATATCCTTGAGGTACCCTACCTATACATACTCTTCTTTATGCAGGTCTAAAGAAATGGGCAGCAAATTGACTGTCCAAAGACAGTAAAAGAAGACAGTGACAGTGACATTTTATGGTTTCCCTTCTTGTTTGCCAACTGTTTGACATATTTCTTGTAGGGAAAAGGTAGGAAAGGCTTCAACATGTTGTGGCAGACCCTCTTGAATAGGCTTAGGCCTTGTTTCATCTGGGAGAATGCAAATCAAACAAAGTAAGTACCATACCCTCACTAAACCCTCCTTTTGGGCATTAAAATGTGGATAGTCCTAAAAGTGCAAAGACAGTGAACCAAACCTTTGAAATCCTTGAGTATAGACCTCCCTAATATAATTCCAAAAAATATCCATGGTAAAAATTCCCATCGTTGAGCTAGGTGAGCAAAACAGGGCCAATTAGGCCTCCACGGGCTACTAGCCCTACTGCACAACACACAAAATTGGTAGTTTTTGCAAAATTGTATGAACTCGATTTGGAAAGGAGTCTTGGGCTTGTAAAATAGTATGAAAACATTCCAAGAAGTCCTCCAAATACTCCTTAGGTCTCCTAAATAGTGAGCAGCCATTTTGGGGCAGTTGAACCTTATTAGTGTGTTTGAGGAAATTGTGGGTTATAGGCCTAAAACTAGAAGTTGAGCATTCCATGAAGAGTTTCACCTTGCTGCCCCTGCATTTCCATGTGGAAATATCCTAGTACACATTGGAACTGAAAGTTGAAGATGCCAAGAACCAAGCACAAGTAGTTGAAGATGGGGAGAACAAGCACTTTGAGTAGTTCTGGAGCATGGGAGTAAGCCATCACCATAAAGGGAGTTTGCTAGGGAAGTAGACCATGGAATCCTTGGCATTTCAATAACCAGACAGGTTGAGTAAAACAAACACATCAGATCCTACAAGGTTTTGGCCAATACATTGATCCTTTTGGAGCAAGCTAGCCTTGTGAGCACTTTCCTACCAAGCTCCCCATCATAGTGGTATCAGAGCCAACAAAAGATTCAGGAGAAAGACACATTAGGCAAACATGGTGACAAATGCAGAATTGGCAAAGAAGGTTAAGGACTAAGAAGAGGAAAATAGGGTTCTTAGAGAAAGATTAGACCAAATAGCAACGAAACTAGCTGAGGTAGAATTCAAAATTGAAGAGGTCCATGATAAGGTTGGAGATAAGGGTAAAATAGTGGCCATAGAAGATGAGGTTCCCATTCCTGACCCAGTCATTGAGCAAGAACCATTCTTGAAAGCCTTGAGAGCTATGAGTGGTAAGACCTTAGAAGGAGTGGCTCTTTTTAGTGGGAAGATGGATCCAGGTGCTCTAATCGAGTGGATCGAAGGGTTAGAAAACCATTTTGAGTGTGATGGAGTGACCGAAGCACAAAAGGTCAAGGTGGCAAAATCAAGGCTGAGAGGGGCAGCCTTAACATGGTTGAAATGGTAGCCACTACTAGCCACCTGGAAGGCAATGGTAGCCAAAATCAAAGAGACCTACCTACCCAAAGACTATGAGATACAACTTCACAAGAAGAGACAAAACTTGATACAGAAAGACCTAGATGTTAGTAGCTACATTGAAGAGTTTCAGAAGCTATGCATGAGATCCAGAGTAGTGGAGGATGAGAGTATCAAAGTGGCAAGGTACTTAAATGGGTTAAGATGGAACATCTAGGAAGGGATGAGCTTGTTTTTCCCACAATCTGTACACAAGTGCTACCAATTGGCACTTAAGGTGGGAGAGAAAGGTAGAAGAAAGCAAGAACAAAACAATAGAGGAAGAGGTAGGGGAAGAGATGGTAGAGGCCATAGAGTCAGTTTTGGGGGAAGAAACATAGATCAATGGTCCCAAGGAGAGTCTAAGCTTATTGAGAAAAGTGGGGATTCTCAAAGCAAATCGAACTATAGGGGTAGGGGATCAAGCAACCCGAGTAGGGGTAGACCTAATGGACTAGGGAGAGGGTCCTACTTCTCAACCATGAAATGCTACAACTGCCAAAAGTTAGGCCACCCTACCTATAGATGCCCAGAGAAGCCTAGTTCATCCTATGGAGGTGAAAAGAGGGTAAATTATGTTCAGGAAGAAGGATGTAATTCTAGAACTTCAACATTGAATCACCTAGCTTCAGAAGATGGTGAGAGTTTGATGATCAAGAGAGTATTAATGAAGAATCCATAGAGAACAGAGGCCTCACAGAGAAGAGCATTGTTGAGGATTAAGTGTAAAATCATGGGAAAGGTGTCTAAGGTGATCATAGATTCAGGATCCACTGATAACATCATATCAGAAGAAGCAATCAGCAAGTTGAAACTACCTATAATACAACACAAACAACCATACAAAGTAACATGGCTAAACAAGGGGCAACATGTGTTGGTAAATGAGCAAGCTGGGGTAGATTTCCACATTGGCAGATATACTGATAGGATCCTATGTGACATCCTTCCATTGGATGCTTGCCACCTATTGTTGGGTAGACCTTGGCAATTTGACCAAAAAGCACAACATGATGGGGAAAGAAACTCCTATTCCTTTTAAAAGGATGGAGTAAACTATCAAATTCAATCACTCAATGAAGAAGGAGAGAGCAGCAACAAAGTGCCTAACATCTTGTTAGTCAATGAGAAAGAGTTCATAAAAACACTAGAAGAGGGTGAGGGAGTAGGATTTGCACTCATAGTGAAGCCTAAGGAGGAAAATGTAGAAAAGAAAGTGGAGATACCATGTGAGGTGCAAAAAATCCTTGATAAATTCAAACAAATAATCAGTGATGGTACACTTGCAGCTTTACCACCTCCTAGATCCATTAGCCACCAAATTGACTTCATACCTAGAGCCTCTTTGCCCAATAAGGTAGCCTACAAAATGATCCCTAAGAAAAACAAAGAGGTAGCAAGACAAATACAAGAACTCTTAAACAAAGTGCTGATTAGGAAAAGAATTAGTCCTTATGCAGTACCTACAGTGTTGGCACCTAAGAAGGGTGGTACATGGAGACTTTGTACAGATTCTAGGGCTACAGATTCCAGGGCCATTAACAAGATCACCATCAGATATAGATTTCCCATACCCAGGATAGAGAATTTGATGGATTGTTTGGGGGGTGCATAGTATTTCAGTAAGATAGAATTGAAGAGTGGTTACCGTCAGATAAGAATCGAAGAGGGGGATGAGTGGAAGACAACTTTCAAAACAAATGAGGGTCTCCATGAGTGGCTAGTCATGTCTTTTGGACTCTTTAATGCTCCTAGCACATTCATGAGGCTCATGAATGAAGTTTTACATGATTTCATTGGAAAATTTGTTGTAGTGTATTTAGATGACATTCTTATTTTCAGTAAGACTAAGGAAGAGAACTTACAACATTTAGCTATTGTTTTAAAATAGTTATCTAATGAACAACTAACCATAAACTTAGAAAAATGTGATTTCATGCAGCAAGAATTAGTCTATCTTGGTTTTGTTGTATCAGGAGGCAATCTGAAAATAGATCACTCAAAAGTTGCAGCAATAACCAGTTGGCCAACTCCTAAGACAACCAGTGATGTAAGAAGCTTCCATGGTTTGGCTCAGTTTTATAGGAGATTCATCGGGGGATTCAGTGAGATTTGTGCTCCAATGTTGGACACCATCAAAGGGGGTGTAAAGGTAAAGTTTCAATGGACAAGTGCAGAAAATAAGGGGTTTGAATTACTGAAAACTAAAGTAGCTACTCAACCAGTGCTTATTTTACCTAGTTTTGACAAGCTTTTTACTATTGAATGTGATGCCAGCAATATTGCAGTAGGAGTTGTTTTAATTCAAGAAAATAGGCTAGTAGCATTTTTTAGTGAAAAGTTAAATGATGCAAAGAAAAAGAACCCATCCTATGATTTATAACTTTATGCATTGGTACAAGAACTTAGGAAATGGAGACACTATCTTCTTCCTAAAGAGTTTGTTGTATATATAGATAATCACACACTTAGTTTCTTGAACTCACAGGATAAACTGAATCATAGGCATGTGAAATGGGTAGAATATTTACAAGCTTACAATTTTACTCTTAAGCATAAGAAGGTTCAGTTGAATAAAGTAGCAGATGCTTTGAGTAGAAGGTTGTTAACTATTCATGAGATTCAAGTTTAGAGTATTGGTATTGATAGGTTTAGGGACATGTGTCCTACTGATAATGATTTTGCAGAAGCTTACAAAGTTTGTAAAGATTTTGAGAATAACTTCCATGGTGCCTATGCTATTTTCACTTTGCAAGATGGTTTGTTGTTCAAGGGTGGATAGTTGTGTGTTCCACAGGGTTCCTTGAGAGAGAACCTCATTCAAGAGAAGCACAATGAGTGCTTAAGTGGACATTTCGGTCTTAACAAGACTTTAGAACTCGTTCAAAGGTTCTATTATTGGCCTAAGATTGAGAGAGACACTGGGAGACATGTTGAGCAGTGCTTGGTATGCCAGAAAGAAAAAGGTAATTCCTCTAATGCTGGTTTGTATCAGCCTCCTCCCATTCCACATAGGCCTTGGGACTGCATTAGCATGGATTTTGTAGTAGGATTACCTAGAACTCAAGCAGGATTTGATAGCATCTTTCTGGTAGTTGATATCAGTAAGATGGCTCACTTCATTCCTTGAAAAACAACACATGATGCAAGTCATATTGCTTATTTATTTTTCAAGGAAGTTGTTAGGATTCATGGTTTTCCTACTAGCATTGTATCAGTTAGATGTTAAGTTTCTTGGTCATTTTTGGAAAACATTATTGAAGAGATAGGGTACTAATCTCTCTTTTGGTTTAGCTTATCATGTACAAACTGATGGCCAAATAGAGGTTGTGAATAGGTCTCTTGGAAACATACTTAGGTGTTTGACAAAGGAGTATGGGTAGAGTTGGGATCAACTCATTCCTCAAGCAGAATATGCCTACAATGACCATCTTAATAGATCTACAGGTAAAAGTCCATTTAAAATTGTTTATGGTATGCATCCAAGGGGTATAATGGAGTTGAGGGATATCACTAACTTGCAGTATACAAGTGGGACAATAGATAATATGGCTCACTCCATGAAGGAGGTTCATGAGCAAGTGTGAAAAGCTCTCCAAGACACCTCTCAAAAAGGTAAGGCAAGAGTGGATGCTACAAAGAGAGATGTTTAGTTTTCCATAGGTGATTATGTGATGGTACATTTGAATAAGGTAAGGCTACAAAAGGGAGTTCCAAGCAAGCTTCAGATGAGGAGGATAGGCCCTTGCAAGATCTTGGCTAAGTATGGGTCTAATGCTTATAAAGTTGATTTGCCTAATAATGTTTCTTTGTCCCCCATTTTTAATGTTGCATATCTAATTGCTTTCAAAGGGCAGCCACCTGAGGAGGTTCAAAGAGTTTTAGATGTTTCTCAATCCCTTTCTGATCTATCTCTCCCTTCTCTTTCTTGTCCCCATGCTGAACAGGTTCTAGACTCAAGAGTTCTCAAAAAGACAAGGAATCGTACCTACATGGAGCATCTCATTAAGTGGAAGGATCAGCCTATCTCAGAAACCACTTGGATACCTGAAGTTGACTTTCAGAAAGATGGTATTTCTTCTTCTTTACTGCCCCAAAGAGTCACATGAATTATTTGTTTGGGATCCCTCCAATGGACTCTACCAAAGTTGATCCTTGTGTATATAATGTACATTACTTTCTTTTTGGACCAGAAGAATGGTTTGAAGATGCATTTGAGTAAGAACTAGGCAAGTTGGAGCAACCCGGCTAGTTCATGATTAAAGCTCAAGATTGTCATCCAAAAATAATTTGGAAAGGACAAGTCAATGGGGAAGAGGTCTGGAAGTAAGGTTAAGAGTGTTTAGCATCACCTTGGCTTGTTGGATTAACTTTACTATATCAAACATTCCTATTTTGTAAGCAAACAGTGTGCTCACTATTTTGAGAAAAAAATGATTTGTAAATGCTCAATGGAATGCTTGAAGAGCATGAGCCAAGCCTTCTAGTTCTAAAGGAAATGTAATAGGAAATTGGTAGTTGTTTTACAGACCTCCTCGAGGTACCCTACCTATACATACTCTTCTTTACTATCTAAAGACAACAAAAGAAGACAGTGACAGTGACATTTTATGGTTTCCCTTCTTGTTTGCCAATTGTTTGACACATTGCTTGCAGGGAAAAGGAAAGGAAGGCTTCAACAAGGTGTGGTAGACCTTCTTGAATAGTATTAGGCCTTGGTTCTAATGAATACTAAGACGGGTGGTGAATTAGTATGCCAAAAACTACTACAAAAAAACACTTACACAGTCTAAAGATAAACCGGTAAAGCAGTCTGACAGTCAAACCGATTACCACACATGCAAACCAAAATGTGAATAAAGCATTCACCCACAAAAGCAATACAACCATAACACAAGATATTTAACATGGAAACCCAACTGGGAAAAACCACAGTGCGATGGAACTCACAAGTCACTATCAGCAGAATAGAAACCAGACTGGTTAAGGTCAGACTAGTTAAGGTCTTACAATGTTCTTCACCAAAATAGATCCTATTAGGAATCTCAATCTCTATTAAGAGATAAGTTCGATTAAAGACTACCTTGTTAGAGGATTTTACAAAGGCTTTGAGGCCTACTTGGTTAAGGGCTACAGACTTGTCAAAGATGTGAGTAATCAACAAGTGTTTGTTCTATCTAATAGAACAAACTGCTTGGTTAGATCCAGTATTGCTCACAGCTAATGCATTCCAGCATTACTTTAGTCTTCTCTCTATCTCTCTCTCACACAGTTACAACTCAATCTTCTTAAATAAGATCATTCTCACAACAACTCAACTTCCACCTCAAACCCTAGCTCAACATTAACCCTTTCAGCAACAACTTAAAACCCTACACATGATGTCCTTTTAAAGGAATCTGATTTCAAGTCAGTCCAATAGGATTACATTACAATTTCCTAGGTTCAATGAATCTAGACATACTTAGTAACATGACACAAGAATCACTATCAATGTGTCAGCACTGTCAAGCAATCGATGGATTGGTAACTCATCACAAAATGTCGGTTAGTAACTCATCACAGAGTATTACCAGTTCATACAAAATACGGGTTGCCAGTTTGTCACAAATGAAGACTGGTAAGAATGTGTTGTGCCACTTTGATCCCTCATACCGCTTGTGATCTATGAACCGCTTGGGGTCGGCATGCCGCTTCAGATCGGGAAACACATTCTGCAAAATCGCTAGTCTTGAGACTAGTATACAACATACCGGTTGCAACAAATACCGTTTGAGCACAAGCTCATACATATAAAGGGGATCTCAATACAAGTGTGTTTCCATCAATTACAATCACAACATAATCATCAAAAATTCCAACAATCTCCCCCTTTGGCATTGATGGCAACACTTAGGAAAGTAAAATTTTGACATCTAAGTGTTTTACAACAAAAACTGGCCATTAACAAAATTGCTCCCCCTAAGCATATACACTATCCCTTAATCAAAAGAGTGCATAACAATTTTGCATTCAGAGCATAATCATCAGAGCATATAGCATATATCACAACATATATCAAAATTTCAAAACAGATACTTCTCCCTCTGATATACTTCTCCCTTGATATATCAAAATTTCAAAATTAAAACCAAAAATCAGATATACTTCTCCCCCTTTGCCAACAATGACAAAGTAGCGCTGAAAAAACCTGTTTCCATATATATATAAAAGAATTTATGACAATAATGAATAATACTTGTCAAAAACCGCTTTATAGTCTTGCAAAAATAGTTTCACGGAAAGGGACCAGGACTCAAGTAGGGAGGTTTCCACTTCCTTCTCTGTCTACATCTGTGATACTTGTTCCTCCATGGCATCTATTGTGCTAAGTTCTTGTGTGACTGTCAGGGCATCCAGGTCAAGTTCAAATAACACTTCTAAAGAATTTGCAGTCATGGAAGTAATACTAGTTGAAGCTCCTACAAATCCCTAGACCTTGTGCTAATCTCTTGCTCCATCTTGGCTGACTGGATCTGGAACCGGTGAACGGTTTGCCCATATGCTGCAAAGGAGTCATAAGGAGTCTTGAATGTGCCCAAGTAGGACTGTAAGTCTATTTGAAGTTGTTGCTTCTTGGCTAGGACATCATCACACAATAGATGAGGTTGACAGATTTTGCTGAGTAGCAAGTTTCCCTCATCCAAGGCATTCCTTATGTCCTTTTGATCCTTTAGCAATTCAGTCCTAAGCTCATTCAATTTATTCACTAGAGCAACATTAAAAGCCTTTTGGTGCTCTTTCTTTACATTGGCCTTTGTTGCTTCTTCTAGACTCTGTACCTAATCATCCACTATAGTATATAGAAGTTTGAGTTGTGCTAGTGGTGAATCATTGTCAGGAAGATTAGCACCGGGGATTAAACCAGTAAGTGTGTCTACAGCTGCCTGAATAATATCTTGTTCTCTTTTCCTTCAAATGCCTTCAAGGCACTCTTGGGCAACCTTGATGCTCTCCATAAGCTTAGACTCACTTGCAGATTGGAGATCAATGGGGCTCGAGATAGAAGCTGGTTTGGCTTGGCTACCGGTTGCCTTAGGAGTTTCCATCTGTGTGGTCTTCATTGCTTCAATGGTCTTGTTTGCTTCTTCCTTCTTTTTCTTCTCTTTCTCTTCCTTTTTTTTCTCCTCTCTGTTTCTTCTCTTCCTCTTCCATCTTCTTCTTGTCTTCTTCTTCTTTCTGCTTCTACTCTGTTTCTACCTTCTTCAATTGTTCCTCCTCTTCCTTCTTCTTCTCTTCCACTTCCTTCTTCTTTTGTTCTTCCTCTTCCTTCTTCTTCTTCTCCTTTGCTTCCTTCTTCTTCTTCTCTTCCTCTTCCTTCTTCTTCTTCTCCTCTTCTTCCTTCTTTCTCTTTTCTTCCTAATCTTCTTCTTCTTTCTTTTTCCTGTCATCTTCTTGCTTCTTCTTTTCTTCATCTTTTCGTTTCTCCTCTTCCTCTTTTCTCTTCTCTTCCTCTTTCCTCTATTTCTCATCTTCATCCTTCTTCCTTTTCTCTTCCTATTCTTTTGTCGCTTGCTATGTGTCCATAGCTTGTTCACCACCCTGATCGGCCTGTTGCCCCTATTCAGTTCCCTCAAAAGGTATGTCCTGAGTGACATCTTCTACATCCAGGGCATCAACATCTATGGTGTCGATTGGTTCTTCCACCAGGTTTCCTGCCTCATCAAAAACCTCATCTAGTTTGGAAATAACCGGTTCCTTTTCTGCTTGGAGTTGGCCATTCGAGCTTTGTGAGAGTTGATAGCATGGGCCATGTGTTGATGTGTATCTTTTTCTACATCATCAACTCTCCCCTCCAACAACTACAGTATTCTTCTCCTTGTGAAGAAGAGACCTTTATTTTGATCCAAGGCATCAAACAATTCTGAATTTGAGAGTTTGGGGAAGTATTGTGCAAAAAATTTCTCCCTAATCTCCTATTCTTTTTCAATGGCAATGCGCCATTTATTATCCAATGCTTTAAATAATGAATCCGGTGTCTGAGATTTAATCTCTGATGGTGACCGGTCATTTTTACATAAATAAAGAATGATTTCCTGTAGTACTTCATCTTTTTCCTCACTATTGAATTCATCATAATAATCTATTAAATCATGAAGTAACTTTCTCCTAATATTCTTTATTGTTCTTTGACAATGTGTCAAAGGTTTGTAAGAGGAGATATCTATATTTACCGGTGTAGATGCTGCCAGTTCATTCTTCTTCATCTTCTTGGTCTATCTAGCCTTCTTTGGCTGTTCATCAGACTCAGTTTCTTCAGAGTCCGGTTCATTTGCCTTAGTCTTCCTCTTTCTTTCGAAGACTTTTGCCGATGTTACCTTCGGTTTCTTCTTTGTCGGTGACCGCTTGGTCACTCTTGGAGTCACAGTGGTAGTTGGTGCTAGTGCTGCAGACACTGTCTTAGCTTTCTTAGCTACCGGTTCTTTTCCCTTCTTCACCGATGGTTCTTCAACCGGTGCGATCCTCTCCAAGTAGGTTTTGGTCCTCTTAGCCTTTGGATCAAGAGGCGAGGAAATAAGGGTTGAAACATACCCTTCCAGCATGTCAAACATGACCTCATAGCCCATAGGCTCCACTTCCTCCATTCTAGGCTCAACAGCCTCCATTAGACATTTGTCCACCTGAATAGTGAAACAGATGTCATCTTCGTATTTCTTCACTATGTCACCTGAGATTCTTACCCTCTGACTCATCTTTCTTCTGAACTCATCAAAGTATTTGTTCAGTACCTCAGGGTAGCCAGTTCCAATGGCTTGCACACTTTCCTTTATCTTCTTGGTTACCAGTTGGTCAGGTGACCACTGGACATCTCCTACACTCAGAAAGTAGCCTTGGAAATAAAAGAACAACCCTACCAGTAGTTGTCCAAACTTAAACCTCAGTGAGTTGTCTTGCTTGATTGCCTTGAGATTTAGCAGGAGTTGCCTCTGCATGCCGATGCATAAGTCAAAAGATGCATCCTCTTTTATCATTCGGTAAGCGGCATTTACCGCTATAGCAAATACAAAATTAATCCTGCTGGCTGAGAATGTTCTGTATCCAATCACCATGCATGCATATTTCACCAGATCATCCTTGAAAGGATTGACTGTAATGCCCTATGAATCAGTTGTTGAATCGGTGAGCTTGGTCATTTCCATTTTTGCTCGCTTTTCTCCGAGTTGGCACTTCCCCTATGTTGCAGAAACTCATGACTGCATGAATTGCCTGAGGCATGATATCATGCGTCCTCTCCAGGTACATCTTGTCACCATGGACTCTGCTCAAGATGATCCTCTGTGAAGTCTTCTAGGAAATATACAACGTTGTGGAATTTCTTCTTCTCTATGACACTAAATTTTGGTTTGATCCTTTTGTCCTTTCCACAAAATAGACCTAACTGAGTATGAATGGCTAAAGACCCTAGGTCTTTTATTTTGCAATCGATATAATCTGAAATTCCTTCTTCGACTATGACTCCAGCTGGAACTTGTGATAAAGCATTATACTTGGACTTCCTCTGAATGAAACTTTCTGACTCAATGGATGTACTTGAACTGGTATGAGATGTGGAAGCCATTGAAGAGTATTTCAAGAACATGAAAAATACCTTTCAAACACAAATTTAGGGCTTCCTGATTCTGCTTCACTTCCCTCTCCATTGGATGCCAAATCACCACTTTGAGTTCTCCACTACTGCTTGCAAACTAGATTTGAATCTCTTTCAAGGTTATCCAATTTCTTGAAATCTAAGCTCAAATCGCCTTTTCTTCGCTCTGCACTTGAAAACTTTTCTTCGCTCAAAAACAAATAGTGAGAAATGATTTGAAAATAACATTTATACATGTCTCTCACCTACCATCATTAATGCTCCTATATTAGGGTGTAAACCCTAATTCGCCTTTTTACCATTTCTGGTGTTCTACCAAGCAACAGGTATTAACACACCGGTTAAGGTCTTTTACCAGTGTCAACCGGGGGTTTGAAAGCATTTCATCATTTGCTCCCCCTAAGCCTTTGAGGCTTAGTTCGTCGGTTCTGATATTTCCACACTAGGTGCAGAAACCGATTCCTCTTCCAACAATATCGGTTTCTTCTTCCATGTTTTCTGGGTATATTTGTGTTTGGAGGGTATGGGGTGAAGGTGGACCAAGTACCTAGAGGAGGTCTGCAAGAAAGAGGAACAAATGCCTTTACAAGGCTACCAAAATATAACCATCTCAAGTCACATACTTGACCCAAAACAAACCTTATGTCCTACATGTCTTACAAGCCCATATCTCCCCTTATGACCCCCTTTGTGTAATGCCCCACTAGGAAACCCAAAGGAAAACCACACAACTAGGCAACTAAGGGTGGATATATATTTTTTAAATTATAAATCACATTAAGTGATTTAAATACTACATTGCACATAATAACACAAGCGGAAGACTAACACAAGAATTCCTAAAGGGTTACAAACGAAGAATTAAACGAAAGGTTAAATTCCATAATTGAGATTAATCCAATTAACCATCAATTACTCATTGATTATAATAAACTATAAACAAATAATAGATTTCATCATTTAAGATTGAAAATATTACAATACAATTTCTCTCCAATAAAGCATTTGCACAAATCATAAGGATTTCTAATGAAATAACATTCAATAATTTAAGATTAGATTATTCTTCAAATAAATGGCTCTCAATAATACATGAAAAACTTACATCATTACCAATTACAAGGTTACATAAATTCATTAATACAAATGACCACATAGGTCTCAAAAGTACAATAATCTTCAACATGAGATCATTCATGAGACACGAACCATGGGAACACCTATGAAGCCAATCCTGGCATGAAGGTACAGACAAGAACATCCGATGAGAAGTGGCACTGCCACCCAACCATGTGATCCAAAAATGGAATCACCCCACCGTGCTAGGAGATAGAAGAGGACCCTCAAGAAAGCATAAGCAAGACATGGACCATAGTACAATATGATTCCACAATACTCCAAGTGAATTCGACATCACAATACACTAGTGACCCTAAAGAGAGAGTGTCATTGCATAGCTTATGATGGTTAGCCTAGGTAGGCCTCGATAGGTCTCGACCCCCATCGTAGGTTATCTTGTTAATGTTTCCCGAACCCCTAGTTCCATCTAAGTCTCATGCGGATCGTACCAACCCTTTGTGAAGACAAGGTGGTCAATTTGCCATTCCAAGCCTTCCCACTACATCTTCAGCCTAATCAAGCACTCAACCATGCACAGGGTACAATATCTTAATTAATATTTATTTTTGTATTAAGTATCATAGAATCACAAAGCTCATTTTTTTCTCGGAATACCACCTCCTTTCGACCAAACTTATTACAAATACTCAAGGGGCACAACTTAAAAAAATACTTTAAACAATGAGACAAATACAACCAATGGAAGACCAAGAGTCACAAATTAAAATTCTACACAAAGGTGTCCCTCATGGGAGTTGAACTTGGGTCTCCACATTGATAACTCAATGCTTTAACCAACTAAGCTCAACCCATTCGACTTAATTAATATTAAAAAACTACCCACCTCCCAATCAATTATTAGGTTATCACTTATAATCTGACTTTCGACGGGTTGTCCTGCCAACCACTTCGGGTGTGGCCCCCACTCAAAAGCCACTCTCTCATAGGACACTAAATGAACATGGTCACTCTATGAGGAGCCTATGGTGAAACAGACAACCATAACACCACTATCAAAATATAGGTGGCTGAAAACAAAGACTTACTAACCCTTGGTTAACCATAAGGAATAGGCACAACATGGTTAAGACAACGAGGTCATAATACATCACCTGATCAAGAGGTACAAAATACGCCAAAATAGGACAACTAAACATAGATGAGAAATAACAACAAAATAAATCCCTTGTAAGAAAAGCTAAATTTACTAAGTCCAAACTTAGACAATCTTTGAGAATATCAACATCATAAACACTTGCAAATTGATCAATTGAAAATTAAATAAAACACCCTACATTTAATACATCATTCAAAAATGTCATTCAATTTTATTTATTTTCAATACAATAATCCAAACAAAATAATAAAATCCATATTAAATATATAACAATTGAAATAAGAATTATATTAAAATATTTAATCTAATTCCAAATTAAATTTAATTTACCAATTAGATCACATAACTAATGCCTTGATTAAAAGAAATGAATATATATATATATATGTGTGTGTGTGTGTGTGTGTGTGTGTGTGTGTGTATAAATAACATAAAAACATTAATAACAAAATAATATTAATAAAACAAAATTTAAACCAAAATATTAATTTAACACGCATGTCATTATTAACATCAACTCTCTTTTTGTTGGTTAAAAGCACCGCGAAGGGGAAATTATAGCAAAGGGCAGTGGCTTAGCCTACCCATGGGTAGTGCTACTACCGAATGGTAGCAAACACTACCAACCAATAGTGCTCCTACCTCATGGTAGCATGTACTATCACTGGTAGTGTTGCCACCATACAGTAGAAGTAGCTACCATCCCATATGGTGGGATTTCCCTGTCATGTGGGGGGATTGTTTATTATTTTATTTTAAATTTTTTTTTATTAAAATCAAAACTGTTTCCTGCACAAAATCACTAGTAAAAAGTACAGTGAGCAGAATTTTAATTTTGCAATGATAATTTTCAATAAGGTATTTTGGTATACCAAATAAGCACAAAAGACCCAAATCTAAGGATCTTGGGCAAAATTTCAGAAGAATTTAAAGAGATAAGAGGGGATTTGATTCATTATTTGATCTCTTCACACACAGGAAGAATCCTTGCATCATGCAAGAGGCAAATTAACAAATTTTGCCAGCATAACCCCCAAATCTTGGGCAAATAGAAACTTCCAATCATATAGAAAACAAAACCTATTCCTTTCTACACAAAACAGAGGAAATAATCAAACAACTCAATTTTGCAAGAACTTGGGAACATACAACCAACAAGATATTGAACCATTTCCTTTCAACATACAACACATTGGATTTAGAATTCAATAAAATTCAATAGCAACTACTCTATTTTCCAAATCCAACTTCCAACAAGAATCTTCAATAAGATTTCACAATTTTAAACAAACACACAGGAAGAAAGCTCAAACATTCAAATTTTAATTGCAACACAAGAAGAAAAATACCCAACCTGAAAAGCAATCCAAGAAGCAAATTTGTGGAAGAGTTTCAACCCTGCATACCAATTCCAAATCCAAATTCCTCCTTCCAATGGATTTCCAAAATTTTATATTAAAAAATATCCTCTCTTGCCGTCAACTCAGAGGCAATATAGCCAAAAATATTTCAACCTAAACTTTTAAGTTAAATTTTTTTTCCAACCAATAAGAATAAACTATTTAAAAATTAAAAGGAATCTGATTTCCTTTTTCATGACACAATCACTTTTTAAACAAAATAAAATCTAAAAGTTAAATAAAAAGGTAAAAAGGGAAATGCCTTTATTTATTTTTATTTTCATTTTATTTTCCCATGAGACTTTAACTCAACATTAGCATTTTAAAATTTAAAAAGCAAAGCATTTACTTATTTCTTTTTCCAATAATTTAGTACAACTACATCACAATATATCGTTCAAATTTAACCATTTAAATCTAGCAACTCCATTTATTTAATTAATTCATTAAACTCAAGGGCATATTAACTAACTAATTATGCCAACACAAATAACATCATTCACTTAATTTAACAACTATTCAAAAATCCGAAGCATGCAAAACAAGGAATGATCAAACAATGACTCACAAAATGAAATACCAAAGCACTATGACTCTTATACTAGTCAAATAGGAAAGACGACGAATTTACAACACTCACATGAGTGTAACTATAGGTCAGGTTAGGGTCAAAGAACTATCTCCTCCATTCCCATCAAACAAATAAGGCACACTCAAACCTATGAAACCAAGTGGAGTCGATATCCCATACCTACCCGGTACATCTACCTGCAATGTCTAGCATCAACAAACCACACATGCATATATACAAATATATAAACAGACACGACATGCACACTGATGAACGAGAATCGTAACATTCTCTGTCTCACTAGAGTGAATGAAGGAAAATTGACCCCTCACATCCCATACACTTGCAAACACGAAACATATAAATAACACATTGCACATATAAAGTAAATGTGTCAGCCCATGTCAGTAATCCATAAAAATTTACATTTAATCATAAGTACTGAAACACCGCATGAAATCATACACTACATATCATGTTAAAGCATGAAATAACATCGCATAAATTCTGAATAAAGTTTAATAGTAATGTATCCACTGAACAGCCAACTGAAGTCAAAAATAAGTCTAAAAAGTTTGATCGAGAAGGGGTACTACACTTTGCATAAGCATAAAACTAATGTAGCAAGGGTGCCATAACCCTTGTGTATCTCTCTCTTCCAAGAAGAGAGTCTCGACACTCATAGGCTGTGAAGTAGCTCTTCACCCCCAAGGCTAATCTACCCTCCCAAGTGTGAGAATAGCCTTGAAACACCCATAACACATATAGTCATACAACTCATAAAAAAAATACAAGGAAAGAACTTCAACATTCAACTTCACATCACATAAAAAATAAAAAAAATACACAAACAATCTTTCCTTCACATTAACAATGTAATTCAATATGCAAGGGAGAACACTACCAAACTTTGATCCTGCAAATGGTATGAGGAGTGGTTGAAGGAGAGATACCCAATCCACTAGTCTTTTCTTCCTAAAACTAAAAAATGCAACCTCTAAAACCAAATTTCCAACAAAAAAACTCGAAGTCTCCAAAATTGGAGAGTGGGTGATCAAAATCCAAAGTTTGAATCCCTTCCCTAAGTAGACTCTTCTAACACTTTCCAAACTCTTGGAAAGGATGTGAGATATCGTAGGTTGATCTTGCCAACCTCCTACATGCTTTCTAAAAATGGAAACTGAAAAAGGTAAGAGAAGATGGGGAAAGACAACTATCACTCAAATGGAAGGTTTTCTAACCAAGGAGAAATCCTCAAAAGTTAAATTTCATCCATCTTGGAAAACTCAAATTTTGAGGTGGCTTGACAGTCACATGTGAGTGGTCACATGGTTAAAATTTACCTTTACCCATAGGTATAACATATGGGCCTTAAACATTCCCTAAACCTAACCTTAGAAGTTAGTTTGACCCTCTCGAAACTCACCTAAAGTTTACCTATGGGTGAAACTTGAGTTGACCATTCTAATGGCTCTTTATCCAAGACTCTATTGGGACCACACTAAGATATTTTGAATAATGCATTGATTATACAAATTCCCTCCAAGGGACATGTCATTGCCAGCTCACTTCACAACACAACTGTCAAGTGACACCTTAAAAATACAGAATACTTTAATATGCATGGGAATGTCCCTTTTTGGAATTAGCAAATTTACCAAATATAAATAAAAAACGCATTCAAGCATTCAAATTTACAAATAAAACACATTACACATGAGGTGTTCTCTCTTCAAATAGACAACCCTTGTATTTAGAAACGCACATAGGTTTAGCTTGATTCTGCGAATGGTTTCCATGGTCACATGGATTAGTTTTCCTACACATCTGATTTTGCACATTAGTAATCTCAAATAATCACATGCAATATTAATATATGAAAATAATACCAATCAAACACTTTGCATACAATTTAACTCACAACAGTCAAATTATCAATTATCCAATAGAATCCACATGAAATAATTTAGTCAATGGCATCATCATAAGCATCATGAAAATCAATCATTCGTAAGGCATGCATCCATGTTTTCTAACATTATAAGTAAAGTACTATAAATCAAAAATAAATGACATGCATCATATCAATGTTATCCAATCTCTGGATCATATAGAATCTATATCCATAATGCATCAAAATAAAGTATCAATAATAGGTTCAACATGAAAAATAACTTCAATGCTATGACAGCTTGGGGTAGGGCCTCACAGTTGTGTTTATATAATTATTTGTTTCGCAAGGGTCAAGTGAGCAAGCTCTTCTAAATTTGACGTTTCATTTTTTCTTTTCATTATATTATTTAATAATCTTATTTATTTTGAAATTAGAGACTATATTACATATAAATATTGATATTATAATTTTGAAAATTAGATGTAAAAATAAAGATTTAACATTTATAATAGACGTTAACTTTTATAAATTTGAGATATTTGATAACTATTGTTTTAATTAATTGAAATACATGAAATTCATTGTTTTTGATTAAGTGAAAATAGGTTTTGAAGAGGCCTCGAAACCCTTTACATTAGATTAAAAGAAAAATGAACCTTGAAATCCCAGCTAGATAGATCAACCGAAAATAAAGATAGAGGCCACCCCAAAAGATAGTAGGGCCATTAAAATCGGCCCAAACAACCAACTACAAAGGCCCTCATTTGGCCTTATGGGAATGTAGAGTTATATCAAAAGAGGTCTTCGATGTCTTTGAATGCTTTCCCTTAATAGTAATCCAACCATCTTCAACTTTACCTGCCGCAACAAACCAATCCGAAGGGCAAAACACTGATCTTTCCAGAGTGGAAAAAAGGGCACTAGAAGAGGGAGCAACAACCATCATGAGGATAGAGTCACAACTAGTAGAAGTTGTGCCAACACCCTTTGAACTAGTCACGGACACAGGATCAACACTAACAGGAGGGAAAAAAGTTGTATCAATGCACAAAGAAATCGGTGGGGTAAGAGGGCAGCAATCTATCTTCAAAAGAGGGGACAACAACATTTGGTACCACAACAAAATTAGTGGCAACCGAAGAATCTTTCATTGTCACTAAAAAGTCTGATCCAGCCAAAGTAGAAACCCCAACATCAATAGGAGATTTCCTAACCGTATAATGCTAGTGAGAGGCCCCTAACCACCAAGAAGTCAAAGAATTTTTCTTCTCAATCCCATAATTCCCTGCTGCATGACCAGTTTTGAAACATTTACGACACCAGAACAAAATACCCTCATAATCTAAGGTCTGGACCTGACTGCCAAAATAGGAGCTTATAATAATTTCCACTGGTAGACCCTTAGAAACATCTAGCTCAACCAAAATGCGAGCAAACATAGTATGATAAATCCCATAAGATTTATTATCCACCATAATGAAACTCCTGATAGCATCACCAATATCCTCAAAGAGAAAATCAACCCACAAGTGTAAAGGAAGGTAAGGAAGCCTAACCCAGATCGAAATTTTGTTGAATGTCTCTAAAAGGGGGTTAAAATCAGAGTGCCAAGGTTTAGCCAACAATGACATATTATCTTTCTCATAGAAAAAAATTTCACACAAGATTTTTCTTTTGTCATTAGCATCCTCAAATTTAGCAACAAAGATACTTTTAGCTATAGGAAAAATGTGAACTGTACCAGAAATGAGGGTATGCCAGTTTTGGGAAATCCATTTGTCCAACTCTCAAAGACTTGGCTAGATACCCTTGAATCTACAAATAGCATTATGCTCCATGAAGACCTTCATGTTGTTCACAATTTCCTATTTAGACTCCTTATTCATGTTAACAAAAGTGACATAGGAGATAGGGATAAACCCTCTCCCAACCCCTTTGTGTGAAGAAGGAACCTTAGCAGAACAACATTCAGCTTCATGGCGATGGCCCCTAGTGACCATAGATGCCCATGAGAGACTAGAATCCTTGTCTGAAATAGCGGGGTGATCACTAGTAGGGGGGCCTACATGGGAACGTGCAAGAGATTCATGTGTGGGTCGTTTCAAACTTTCCATTGTAGGGGAATAGGCGGGAGACAACCTATTAGCTTTACATGAAATTCATTGTTATTATAGGTAAACTATTTTGAATGATGAAGAGATATAATATTAAAAATGTCCCAATCATACTTAATATTTCATTCTATACATAAAATTTCTAATTAATTTTTTCCTTTAAAAAATTATTTAATTAACTTAATTATTATTATTAAGAATTAATTTATTTTACTTTAGAACTATTTGTTTCTAATTAAAATAAATTTTGAATAATATATATTTAAAAATATATACCAACTATATTATAAAATACCTATCTATTAATTATTTAAATTTTAAATGTTTTAAATAAAAATATATTTTTACATCTTATAATTGTTCATTATACTTTCATATAGCCTTTATCATTTATAAATTCTAGTTCCACATGCACCTTTAACTTTAATATATAAGTTATCCCATATTTGAAAAATATAATTTTTCTTGCTAATGATTCTTTTTACTTTTTCATGGATATATATTTGATTATTGGCACATCAAATCTTTATATTATATATACAAATGATGAGCATTCATCATTTCAATGCTCTTTTTTTCTGGTTTTTTTTTTTTTAGGTTACATTTAAATAATTATTTGTTTCGCAGTTTTTTTTGCATCAGATTCTACTAGATAGATCATCAAGAGGGTCGAGTGAGTAAGCTCTTCCAAATTTAATGTTGCATCAAAAATCTTTTTAAATAATAAACAATATTAAAAATACTAAGGATGGTATAAAAATATGTTTGGCTTACCTCTTGAAAAATGGCCCCTGAATGCAATACTGTCCACAATTATTAATTATTGTTATAACAATATAGAATATTGAGAAACATTCATAAAAATAGTACGCAAACGATGGGTAAGTACACTATTGGGAAATCTCAAAAGAAAACAATGTTGTTCTCTTTAAAAGTTTGGAAGTCTTCTAGATATCACATCAATGTTCTCAAGACAAACATCAATATATATATATATATATATAACAACAATTCTTTTAGGTTATTTTAATTATTTACTTAATATACTCTGAAATAAAAAATTATAAATACATAACAATTTAATAATTCTTTTTTAGTATGTTAATGAATGTTTTTGTTTATTTTAAAATTATAAATTATAATCATATCTCAATTTAAATTGTCATAACAATGTTTTTTATTATACAATACAATTTAATAATTCATTTTCATTATATTATTTAATAATCTTATTTATTTTGAAATTAGAGACTATATTACATATGAATATTGATATTATAATTCTGAACATTTTATGTAAAAATAAAGATTTAAAATTTATAATAGACATTAACTTTAATAAAATTTAGATATTTGAATAACCATTGTTTAAATTAATTGAAATAGATGAAATTCATTCTTATTATAGATAAACTATTTTGAATGATGAAGAGACATACTATTGAGAATGCCCCAATCATACTTAATATTTAATTCTATAGATAAAATTTCTAATTAATTTTTTTCTTAAAAAAATTATTTTATTAATTTAATTATTACTATTAAAAATTAATTTATTGTACTTTAGAACTATTTATTTTTAGTTAACTTAAATTTTATCTAATATATATTTAAAAAAATATACCAACTATATTATAAAATACCCATCTATTAAAAAATAAAATTTTTAATATTTTAAATAAAAGTATATATTTTTACATCTTACAATTGTTCATTATACTTTCACATAGCCTTTATCATTTATCAGTCGTAATTACACATGAAACTTGAACTTGAACTTTAATAGATAAGTTATCTCGTGTTTGAAAAATATTATTTTTCATGTTAATGATTCTTTTAACTTTTTCATGGATTTATGTATTAGATCACAGGCACATCAAATCTAGGGAGAATATAATGGTGAGAAATATATAAATATGTGATTTTTTCTTATATCTTTGGTAAAAAATAAATTAGAATATCCTCTTAACTAAATTAAAATATCAATTGAATAACATATTTTGAAGTAGAATGTTCTTACATAAATGTGACTATGAAATTACACTCTTTTAATCCAAAATGTAAATATGTACCATACTGATAATTTCACTATTAATTATGGTTCATAAAAATTTAAGGCTATTGGGGATCCTATGTTGAGATGGCTACATTTGAAGATGATTTTATAGAGAATACAATGGAGCCTACCCTTGATAATGGATGTGAACTCATTCAGGACCTAACTAGAGAAGATTATCATTTATTGTAATCTTTTATTACTTGGTGTTTTATATACATGATAACCTTGTATGCCAATCTTGGCATAAAGTGAATGATCTAATAAGTACTTCCAACCTAAGATTATATGCATTATTTATTTTGTGTCTTGTCTTCTAATATGATTTAGTTTAGAATACTTAAATTTTGAGGAATTCTCAAGAAATAGATCCTAGGGTATTGTCATTATTTTGACCTTGAGATATGGATCTAGTAATGAGGACTTATTTGGACAAGTACAAAAAATAATTTGCACCTTATGACATATTCCCCTTGTTGTATTAATGATTATTTTAATTGACCTACCTTTAGTATGTGAGGTTTCAAACTATTACTATCATATTTCCATTTGATTTGAATGTTACATGTTAATATCATTTCTTCGGGAATGGTGAAGGAAATCTTACTTTACAGAGCTTGGCATATGGTTTTTTTTATTTTTGTTTTATTTTTTGTTCTCGACAGGGTGTCCCCGTGGTCCCAGACCAGTGCCCCGACCTTACCCTGGTTCAGGCAAGGGGTGAGCTGGGAGCGAGACTAGTCCTTGCAGCCACGGTGCAAATAGCACAACCCCCAAGTTTCCATAGCTGAATGAGTCCAGGAGAGAGAGTCGAACCCAAGACCCCAGGGAGCAAACCTGAGACTTAGGATGAACTACTCTAACCTGTGGGGGCTAAATTAATGGTTTTAACCAAGGATGTAAGCACTACAGGCAACAAGCCCCACTATTTCTCCAAGGTTCTCCCTAGGGTAAGGGTACTCCATTTTTAACACAGAAGAGAGTAACCCGTGGGGGTTTAAACCTAGGTTGTAGGCACTACATGCAAGAAGCCCCACCATTTCACCAAAGGGTCATCCCCCCCTTGGCACATGTTTGTGTTGAACAAGGATATGGTTTAATTTGTAGGTTCTCTTGTTTTTCTTGTTCTTCTTTTTAGATGTTTGTATTCACATTGCTGACTATGAACAATTTGTGAGAGCTATGGAAACTACTGCTAAGATATGTATTGCAAATGTTTTATAAGATTTTCATATAATTGTATGTTTCTTTTAGCCTATGTATTAGACGAGTTAAAGCCTCAATCTTTGTGTGAATTACTATAAAAATACTTGATGTGTTTTAATCTATTTAAATGTTTGATGTTACTTGTGTGGTAGGATTTATTGGATATATGTCTAGTGGTCCTTTTGGATATCTTACATTGTTCATTAATAATGCAATGATAAGTTTTCATGTTTTATTGGTTTTGGATTGATGAGTTATGTAGGTTGTGGATTAGCTACCTATTTTCTTGTAGTGAGATGACTTTGATGTGAAGTACCTATATCCGTGAGAACATATGTAAACTTTGTTATTTTTCCTTGTTTTTAGCAATTTATGCTTTGGTATGTTACATTGTGATAGGAGGTTGGATATATAGTGGCTTGATTACAATTTTAATGTATGGTTATCCTAGATAAGTTTTTTATTAGGATAAACAAGTTTCTAGGGAACTAGAAACCCTATACAACACATTTTAGAGGGACCCAAAACCATCATATTTACATGGATCCAAAACCAACAATGGGATGTTGTAGACAAAAAGATCAAGCATACCTAGCAACCAACACTAAACTAATCACTAGGTAGAAAACAAGGAACAAACACTACAAACTACGCTGGCCAAATTAACAGATATAAAAACAACTAGATCTCAGAGATAGAGAACAAGGATTTGTCTGGCACCCTCAACCAACTAGTAGGGTTTTCCTAGGCACCCTTAAACTATAGAAGAAACATTAGGAGAACATAAACAAAACCTTCACCTAACCAAAAATAGAGACTAGCCAAAATGAGCCCTTGAAATTGCCACCATCCAGCATAGCCCTGAAAAGAGAAAAATACATAGGGTTTTTCTAGGCTCCCTCATCCTTGAGAGTGGGTTTTATAGCGCTCTTACAACCAGATAGGGTTTTAACAAAGAACCCAAAACCTTCAGCACAAAAATACTCCAATATGTGAATCCTCCAGGCATAACTAGTAGCATCTGACTCCATCTTAATAGAAGATAAAGAACATCCAACCACATCCATCTCGCCCTCTATAGAAGGCAGACCCACCTCAATAGGAAATGTTGGAGAATCCCCAAGATGCAAACAGTAAATCATATAGAACCAAGCCACAGAACCACAAACAAGGTCAGAATAACCCTCAAGAAAATAGGGTCCAAGATAAGCATAAGGCATACAAGGAAGAATAGAACCCAAAATAAGAGACAAAAAGGGTTTTATATAGGTTTCGTTAACCTTATTCTGAACCAAAGAAACATGGGCTAAAAAATATCTCCAAAAATTACTAAAATTCATCCCATAGGGATTTAATCGGCTCCCTGAACTAGAAACACTGGGTTTTAAAATGGCTCCGAGAACCATAACAATAAAAGATGAAAGAGAATGCCAATGGGAATCTACCAACCAAAACCTTTCCTTGTGTCTATTCATGAGGAAAATGACCAAGTCCAACTCCACCTCAATACAAGTTGCAATCCCCTTAATAGACTGCTTAACAAACAACCCATGAGACAACAAACAAGGAAAGAAATCAGAAAAGGCCACCAACCTTAATCCACCCTCCGACAGGATGTAGAGCCAAAGCCCCCGCAAAGGTCTCACCAAAAGTAAAAACTCTTGAACAAGAAAGGGGTTCCTGTAAACCACCCAAGTGGAAAGCCTGAATAGGGGATGAGACCCACAAAAACCACCAGAAGAGGGATAGAGTTGCCCACCCAAAACCTGACCCACACGAACCCAAGAGTAATCCAACACCCATCAAGTGTGAGAAACAACATAACCACACCTCCATAAAGCATGCCTTTAGCGAAAGTAGCCATGAGGTTCCCTGCCACCATCTCTAGAATCCAAACCAACAAGTCCTCTAAACCCTCAGTAGAGAAACCCTGTTTCATAATGGGGAAAAAAGGATAGAGCACAAGAAAGAGGAGGGAGGAAAATGTATCATCTCCCCTCCCATCACCATTGACGTCCTCATCAGCAGCATTAGAATCATCTGCCGATGAAACACTCCCCTATCCACTTCCTCCTACTCTCTCTTTCTCGCCCATCATGTTTTCTATCTCACACATTACAGTATTACTATAAATGTTGACTACATTATTATCCTAGATAAGTTACAATTTGTTGTGGTTTCTATTCTATATGATATCAGTAAGGTATCTGCTTAAAAACTTTATTATCATTTGCATTTAATGTTTCTATTTATAGAAAGATTATAGTGTAGGTTTTAGTGATAGTTGATATAGATCACTTTAATATGTTCCTTTCTCTTCCATAAGTGGCATGTTAGAGGATGTAATTATATTTGTTCTTTATGGTAGTTATCATAGATTCTTTTGCAAGTGTCTTAGAGCATGAGAGCATGGAGAAGATTCAAGTAGTGCATATTGGTTAAGTAATTATTTTACCTTATTTGTGATTCATATGGGTGTATTTATATTGCATGATGTCAAGTAGGATAATGTTAGAATTAATAATTCATTTAACATATAAATTATATGACATATTTCATGGTTCCAATATCCTTTCATAGTGTACCAAGGTACTTAAGATGTATTGGGAAAATAAATTTTAATATTTATTGTCAGTAGTGTTAGTGTAGGTTTTTTATTTTCCTTATGTTAAGGAGCATTTATTTTTCCTACACACATTTTATTAAGATTTATTAGGTTATTAGAAGTGGTTAATATGAGGACACATGGAGAAATACTTCAGCTACATATTTAACTATCCACTTCACATGGGTATTTTATTTAAACACCCTATTTTGGCTTGTTGTGCCACCTCTCATAACCACTATTTTGTCATTTCCTAAGTAGGTTATGGGGTAGTTGGGTTTCTCACCCTCTCTTGGCCTTATGTTTGAACTTTCTGAACCCATTTCATCTCTTCATGTAAGGAGGTTATGCCACATGTTTTGGCATTTAACAAGAAGGTAAAACCTTCTACTTTTTATGGGGAATAAGAATTAATGCACCCCTTGGATGTATATGCTATTATTTTTTATATAACAAGAACTATACTCACACCTTTACTAGTTCAATGATAGCTTTGTGAGAGTCTTCTCAAAATTCTTTTCTTTATATCTATTTTTCTCTCATATCAGATTTATCTTCATTTAGCTAATTTGATCTTTGATTATATATTTCTTAGAGTGGCATGTGATCTACGACCAACATCAGATCCGAGCTTGGTTCTTGCTTCTCACAGGATCTAACATGGTATCAGAGTCGTGTTGTCAGGTATAGCTCATTATTTTTCTAATTTATTTGAGAGATTTAAGACTATTAGATAGCTAATATTTTCCAGAGAAACCAAGTATTCTCTTCTTCTGCATTCTCATGTGACCTAGAGAATCATAATAGTATAAAAAAAAATAGCTTCTAGTTAAATCTAGTTTTATATTATGTGTTCTTATGAGACCTGGGCGATTGTAGTTTTTTGGTAATCTTAGAATATTATTCAGCATTTCCAAAGTGTCTGGAAGGCTTTTGAAAGTCAAAAGTGTTAGGCCCAATATGGAAAGCTAATGTACTGAGAGGGGAGGGGTGAATTAGTACTCCAAAACTTTTCTTTAATAATAACCTTACTGTTATGCATAAACAAAATAGTGCATTAACATAAAATAAAGTTAAAACAAATAGATAACAATCATACATGATTCACTCCATAACACAAATATTCTGGTCACGCAGAAACTCTTGGTTAGAGAGAAAAACTATGGTGGGGATGGCACCCACAACTTCACTACTGCAATAATAAAGATTTCTCGGTTAGAGCTACATTTAGCTATTTCTGATAGCATACCTTGTTAGGAGTAACAAGATTTGTTAGATCTACCTTTCTAAAGGATTTTTGAACATTAATCTAAATGTTTCACCTACTTAGAGGCTTTACAATTTATAGACTTGGTTAGAGTCTTTTACCCTGTTAAAGGTTTTTCTTTCAACTTCACAATATTAGAATAAAATCATTACAAATATTTGCAACTTTACATCTAAAATGTTATAGCAGATTCTATGTGCTCAGAATAAGATTACCTTTCTTATAGCATACCTTGATAACCCATATTATAACTCGGTAAACCCTTCTGTTTACTGTGTTCCTCAACTGTTCTCTGATAATCTTCTCGGTGACCTCCGTATGTCTTTGTAACAGTCTTCCTTCACACACACACATACACTTTACTCTCTTCCCATGCTGTATAAATAGATCTCTTAAAGTGGTGATCTAATTCATTGCTTTGATCTTACAAACAAGATTCCTTGAATGAATAACTAAACAAAATATTTCATTGGTTAGATTGACCTTGAAATCATACACAATCTTCTAGTGCAATTTCCAATGTAATAACGGTTAGATGTGCCTCGATCTTGTAACATGTTTTCATGTGCATGTCTAGGTTCAATGTATCTAGTAACACATTTCACTCGATGAATATCAACTCGGTGTGTTAACTTTACTACTTGGTAGCCATAAAAAGATACTTGGTAAACAGCTCGGTGAATACTGCATTCTGTGACTGCTTTCTTCTGTAACCGACTAGACTCTTCATACCGACCTCTCTATGTGTATCGACTACAGGATTCGGTAATGCTAACCGACTAGAATATATAGTATGACTTTGAATATAAAAACTAATGGCAATTTGACAAGTAGTAACAATCTCCCCGTTTGACATTAATTGAGATGTTTGACAAAAACTACTTTCAAAGTCATAACCCAAAAATCTAAATACTTTGCAAAATGACTACACTTGACAATATATACAATAGTCAATGAAATAGTATATGCAGATATACTCCCCTTATCATTATTCTATACATAACTAAATTTTGCATGCTCGGTTCTGTTCTGTTCTTGTGTGCTCTGATTGCTCTGTATATTCTGCTCGGTATACTCCCCTTGTATACAATATGCAAAACTATGTTACCAAAACTGTGTCACTCTCCAAATATGGTATTACTTCCCCTTTGCCTGGTATTACTCCCTCTATGTAGTATTATAATATTACTCCCCCTTTTTGACAAACATCAAAAACTTAATTTCCATCTTGGGGTGGTAACTGATCAAAAATAGATTTATACTTATTCTGGGCATCGGTGAGGGCGACTGAGAGTGAATCCTTTACACTTTCCATTAATGAATTTTGTGCTTGAATATCAGCTAATAGTGATATTAAGCCATCAAGAGTGCTTCCCTCTTGTGTAGTTGATTGGTGTGTAGCTCTGTTGATCTGTTCCTATACTGATTAGAGATGAGGAAGGAATAATGTCTGAAGGGTCATTATATCCATCCTGATTTTATGCTCTTCATTCCTGAGTTCTAACTATTGAGCCATGAGTTGTTGAAGCTTGGTATAAAAATTTTGAACTGAATTAGGCTCGGTGGTCAACTTAGTTGAGAGATCAGTGATCTCCTTCTCAATTGCATCAATTTTATTGTTGATATGTTTAATGAATAAGGAAAATGTACAAAGTTTCTAAAATAAATAAAGAATATGCTTTAGTTGAGGGGACAACTCAGCAATGAATTTGACAAGCTTTACTTTTCCTATAGCTAGAGCTTTTTGTACCTCTTCAATCATTTTTGTTGTAAGCTCTTTATCTTTTAGCTTTCTTAAGTACTCAGATGCATCAACTCCAGATGTTTCTATTTGAGTAAGGAGTTCACCCAGTTGAATGTGGATGGCTGCATCGGTTGACACTATTGCTGAAGGTGGCATTTTTGTTAGTAGTGTCCTGACCTTCTGTAGTACTTTATTCTTCTTTTGAATAGCCAATTGTTTTTCCTATTCGGCCTTTTCTTTGCATAGTTCACCGAAATCCATAAGTGCTTGCCCTTTTAATTTTGAGATATGGACATTTGGCAACACTATCGGTTTAGTCAAATCAATTTTGAAACTATGCTTTCTCACCTTCTTCTCTTTTCCTTTGGTCGGCCGCACTAAGACAAGTGCTTGTGTGGCTTGCTGATCCTCAGTAGGTTGCTCGGTAGATACAACACTTTGGTCGGTTCCTATAGCCATTGTAGTGTCCTTGGGTGTCTTGGTGCTAGGGGTCTCAGCTGTAACATTTACAGTGCTTGATGGTGCTTGATATGTTTGATCTTTGGTTGTATCTCCTGCTGCTTCAGACTTCTGACCTTCGGTGCCTTGATCTGTGTCCTTAGGAGCTTCAGTTGAGACAGGTGGCTTCACTAGCGGATAAGGCTGAACTTGTTCTAAAACAGATTCACTAGATACACGTTTTGCATATGTAGTGCCTTCAATCATTTCCTACTCCAGAGCTTCTTCATCCATGACGTCTTCATCAATTTGAATAGTGTCAACTGGGTCTGGACCTTGCTCAGTGACATCAGGATCTTGCTCGGTGACATCAACAATTTCAACTTAAGATTGTTCACCGACATCCTTTAGTTTGAAGATCTCCTACCACTTGGCTTTTTTCTCATTTTCCACATCAATGTATAGCCCATTCATCAATTTTAAGGCTCTTTGTTTGACAAGAAATTTAGAATTGTATGTGGTCAAATGCTCCTTGATTTTTGCTATAGACATATCAGGGAATAGATGGACTAGACTTCTTTCTCTTATTTGTTTCTCTGAGTCCATTGCATATTTCCATCTGTTATCAATATGTAAGTATAATTCACTTGAAAGTGACTTTACTAGTTCTAATGGAGCTAGCCGAAACTTTAGAAGTGTGCAGATGACAGCTTCTTCAATTTGTCACTTCTCATCATTATTTCTAGTCTCATACTTAACATATCTAAATCCTGCAAATGCACTGTATTCTTTAAGATTGGCACAAAAAATTTCAACACTATGAATATTTACCTTTTTGCTTTTTACAATTTGAAATTTGTTCGCATCATCAGATTCTGTATCACTAGACTCTTTTGCCAAAATGAGTCTTTGAGTAGATTTCTTATCAGTCTTGGTTACCTTGGGTAAAGTAACACTCTTTTGTTTCTTACTTGGTGATGCAGCTGATGCTCTAGTGTTGGGTCCCTTTGTTGGTGGTGTCTGTAGGGCCTTTGAATTGTCATGTTTCTTTCTTTTCAAAACTTTACCCTTAGGCAACTTGGTACTTAATGTTATTGCTGCCTCTTGAGCTTCTGATTCCTCTTTGGTAATGGCAAGAGTGCCTTCGATAGGTGTAGAGGAGGATTCTTCTCTGAATTTCTTAGATAAAACCTTTATCAGTTTTGTAGCTTTTCATGTAGCCTTAGGTACTACAATGCTCATTTTTACTTTTCCTTCACCTCTTCATATGTTCCATATCTTAGTTTGGTAGCATGCCTTGGCAACAATAGATAGGCATCAATTTGTTATTGTGTTATATCATGGTCAATCTTATAAGCCATTGGTGGAAAAGATTGAGTCCTCGGTTCAAAAGCATTCATATAACAATAATCGGTGTCTACCTCAAAACATATATCATCCTTATATTTTTCTACTAGCTGTGGTGGAATCTGGTACTTGTTGTGCATCTTCTCTTGAAATTTGCTAAAATAGTCATCCATGATATCATTAAAGTTATCTCCTAGTTTCTTGATAAAATCATTGATTTGATGGGTGATAGGTGATAGGTCGGTGTAGCTTGCAAACTACTTTACTAACTGAGGGAAAGAACTTCTCAAAGTAGAAAAACATGCATACAAGAAGTGAACCAAACTTAAGTGTATTTGTCGAGTTGTTCTTCTTCGGCTTCCTTATTATGTTCAGGTTCTCAAACAAGTTCTTCAGTAGCACTTCACATAAATCTACTTTCATTCCCTTCTTCACTATTTTGTAGGCCAAGTCAACTACGACACATGGTACACTATTTTCCATTGTAGATTGGAAGAAACAGTAACCAATTACTCTAATTGCAAACTTGAGTTCTGCATCAGTGACATTGTTCAATTTCAGTCCTCGGTAGTCAGATTCTACTCCAGTTAGACTGATTAGCTCCTTCTGTGATATCATTTTCTGTGCCCGTGCATGATCATAGATAGGATACTCGTTGATTACATGAATGATTTCCTTAGTGATTTTGATTGGTTGCTCCTCTAGCCACATAAAATCATCATGTACTCTGCTCAAGACAAACTTAACCCACTAGGGTTTAAACACACGGGGATAGGCTAGGGCTTCAGTTAATCCCTTGATTTTGATATGCTCGAATTTGCTATCCATTTTGCCATCAGTACAGAGTTCATCATATGTGTCACTAATCTCAACATGAGTGAGTTCCTCAACATGGCATTTGGTGAAGAATCTAACATCTTCAACAAACAAGACTCGATCCGGGATGAGTGAAAATGCAGTTTTGTCATCCGATTCAGAGGCAACTTTGGGAGTCAATGAATATTTCAGCGAGGGATTCTCCACATTTTTGACAACTACGGGATCTTGGATCTTGGGTGCCATTGTAGGTTTCAGGTAAAATTTAGCAAACTATCTTTAGGGTTTAAAAACAATTGACGCTTCACACTCGGTAGATAATAGCAATTTGATAAGATCGGAAACCAGCTTGACAGTGTGAATAGATTTGATGTAAATACCTTGAAATTTGCTCTAAATGAAGTTTGATCACCTTGATTCACTCTCCTCTTCTCTCTTGAAAACTTGGTGAGTGAAAATGACCACGAAAATACCTTATCGGGCTCCGTGCAAGTTAGGTCAAAACATTAAATGCACTCGGTTCACCTTTTAATGATTTACTCCTTTTTCCGTTTATAACCGAGTAACCAAATTTCCTTCATTAACTGACTTGACAGGCTTCTTGTATACACTGACTTGACAGGTTTCCTATAAAGTACTTTTGATAGAATTTTGAACTAACTAATTGCATCTTAACAATGCAGATTTTGAATTTTGTACATAATAGAATAGGAACTGTTATGATTTAACCTTTAGAGAATGCAATCCCTTCATACCTTTTCTAACTAATTTCGAATAGGTGCACCTAACTCGGTAGGTAAGGTTCTTTCTTCATCTGACATGATTTCCTTCTTTTTCCAAATCATCTTGAATTTCTCTTTTATCTCTTCAGTGTTTCTTCGAGGTTGATCTCTGCAATCTCCAACTAAATGTCCAACTTTGTGACAATGAAAACATGCCATACCAGGATTTTTCCATGATCTTCGGTTGTTCATTCCAAACCTTATAAAACAGTTGGCACTAATATGTCCATATCTTCCACAACATTCACACCATATCCTTATATTGTAATCCCATGGTACTGCTACATATTGTCGGTATGGATCTGTGTGAGTTCGATAACCTCTAGTGTTTGCTCGGTGTGGATACTGCATGTAGTTATTTTTCTTAGACTAGCACTTCTCGGTACTATGTCCATATCTATTACAGCTTCTACAAAACCCTTTGAATTTTGCCTTCGGATAGTTGTTAACAAACTTTGTCCTACATTGATGAGATGTGTGACCATATTTATTGTAATTGTAACAATATCCATTGGACTTAGTGATATTCGTTTGCTTACCTTTTCTAATTAGGCATATGTTGGCAGTATGACCTTGATTTCCACAGTAGTAGCAAATAGGCTTCTTCCTTTTGATGTTATTCCAGTTTCCAGCTTGCTTTGATGATTCTCCTCTCTCGGTTGATTCTTTTCCTTTGTAACCGAGTCCTGCATCCTTGTTGGGTCTTCTTGTATTCAATTGCTCATCCAACATCTTTGATGCTTCATAACTCTTCTTCAATGTTTCTTTGGATTTCTTCTTTGTTTCAAGTTCACCAGTCAACCTTGATACTTGAAGTTTCAATGCTTGATTTTCATCATTCTTTAGAATTGCTTCATGATGTGCATAACCTAGTTGATCTATCATATATTGTTGAATACCAGTTAGCCTTATGATTTCATCATTCTTATCAGATACTAAGACTTCAAGTTTTTGTTTCTCTCTTTGTAGATCTCTTGCTTTATCCTTAGTTATCCTTAATGCATCTAGATTTTCAGTCATCTATGTACTGAAATGTTCATGTTTTCTTTTCATTACTTTTAGTTGATCAGACAATGCTTTGTTCTTTTCTTTCAACATTCCAATCATTTCTTCACTCTCTTTAGATATACTGTTCTTAGATGATGTCTCGATTTGTTCCACTAACTCTTGAGAATCCTACAAGTCATTAGATAATCTTCTTCTTACTTTTAGAGATTTTTTCATTCACCTTTGCATGTCTGCAATCACTTGATTTGCATGATCCAGCTCTTCTTGTAGATATACAATCCTCTGAGATTGTTTATAGCCTTCCATTGATAAGATCTTTCTGTTTAGGTAGTTAAACCCTTTTCCAAGATTCATGTTCTGATACCAATTGTTAGGCCCAATATGGAAAGCTAATGTACTGAGAGGGGAGGGGTGAATCAGTACTCCAAAGATTTTCTTTAATAATAACCTTACTATTATGCATAAACAGAATAGTGCAGTAACATAAAATAAAGTTAAAACAAATAGTGAACAATCATACATGATTCACTCCATATCACATATATTTTGGTCATGCAAAAACTCTTGGTTAGAGAGAAAAACTGTGGTGGGGATGGCACCCACAACTTCACTGCTGCAATAATAAAGATTGCTCGGTTAGAGCTACATTTAGCTATTTTTGATAGCTTACCATATTAGGAGTAACAAGATCTGTTAGATCTACCTTGCTAAAGTATTTTACAACATTAATCTGAATGTTGCACCTAGTTAGAGGCTTTACAATTTATAGACTTGGTTAGAGTCTTTTACCCTGTTAAAGGTTTCTCTTTCAACTTCACAATATTACAATAAAATCATTACAAATATTTGTCACTTTACATCTGAAATGTTATAGCAGATTCTATGTGCTCAGAATAAGATTACCTTTCTTATAGCATACCTTGGTAACCCATATTGTAACTTAGTAAACCCTTTTGTTTACTCTGTTCTTCAACTATTCTCTGATAATCTTCTCGGTGACCCCTGTATGTCTCTGTAACAGTCTTCCTTCACACACACACATACACTTTACTCTCTTCCCATGTTGTATAAATAGATCTCTTAAAGTGGTGATCTAATTCATTACTTCGATCTTACAAACAAGATTCCTTGAATGAATAACTAAACAAAATATTTCATTGGTTAGATTGACCTTGCAATCATACACAATCTTCTAGTGCAATTTCCAATGTAATAACGATTAGATGTGCCTCGATCTTGTAACATGTTTTCATGTGCATGTCTAGGTTCAATGTATCTAGCAACACATTTCACTCGGTGAAGATCAACTCGGTGTGTTAACTTTACTACTTGGTAGCCATAAAAAGATACTCGGTAAACAGCTCGGTGAATACTGCATTCTGTGACTGCTTTCTTCTGTAACCAACTAGACTGTTCATACTGACTTCTCTATGTGTACCGACTGCATGATTCGGTAATGCTAACCGACTAGAATATATAGTATGACTTTGAATATAAAAACTAATGGCAATTTGATAAGTAGTAACAATCTCCCCTTTTCACATTAGTTGGGATGTTTGACAAAAACTACTTTCAAAGTCATAACCCAAAAATCTAAATACTTTGCAAAATGACTACACTTGACAATATATACAATAGTCAATGAAATAGTATATGCAGATATACTCCCCTTATCATTATTCTATACATAACTAAATTTTGCATGCTCGGTTCTGTTCTGTTCTTGTGTGCTCTGATTGCTCTGTATATTCTGCTCAGTATACTCCCCTTGGATACAATATGCAAAACTATGTTACCAAAACTGTGTCACTCTCCAAATATGGTATTACTTCCCCTTTGCCTGGTATTACTCCCTCTATGTAGTATTATAATATTACTCCCCCTTTTTGACAAACATCAAAAACTTAATTTCCATCTTGGGGTGGTAACTGATCAAAAATAGATTTATACTTATTCTGGGCATCGGTGAGGGCGATTGAGAGTGAATCCTTTACACTTTCCATTATTGAATTTTGTGCTTGAATATCAGCTAATAGTGATATTAACCCATCAAGAGTTCTTCCCTCTTGTGTAGTTGATTAGTGTTTAGCTTTGTTGATCTATTCCTGTACTGATGAGAGATGAGGAAGGAATAATGTCTGAAGGGTCATTATATCCATCCTGATTTTATGCTCTTCATTCCTGAGTTCTAACTATTGAGGCATGAGTTGTTGAAGCTTGGTATAAAAATTCTAAACTGAATTAGGTTCGGTGGTCAACTTAGTTGAGAGATCGGTGATCTCCTTCTCAATTGCATCTGTTTTATTGTTGATATCTTTAATGAATAAGGAAAATGTACAAAGTTTCTAAAATAAATAAAGAATATGCTTGAGTTTAGGGGACAACTCAGCAATGAATTTGACAAGCTTTACTTTTCCTATAGCTAGAGGTTTGTGTACCTCTTCAATCATTTTTGTTGTAAGCTCTTTATCTTTTAGCTTTCTTAAGTACTCAGATGCATCAACTCCAGATGTTTCTATTTGAGTAAGGAGTTCACCCAGTTGAATGTGGATGGCTGCATCGGTTGACACTGTTGGTGAAGGTAGCATTTCTGTTAGTAGTGTCTTGACCTTCTGTAGTACTTTATTCTTCTTTTGAATAGCCATTTGTTTTTCCTGTTCGGCCTTTGCTTTTCATAGTTCACCGAAATCCGTAAGTGCTTTCCCTTTTAATTTTGAGATATCGACATTTGGCGACACTATCAATTTAGTCAAATCAATTTTGAAACTATGCTTTCTCACCTTCTTCTCTTTTCCTTTGGTCGGTTGCATTAAGACAAGTGCTTGTGAGGCTTGTTGACCCACGATAGGTTGCTCGGTAGATGCAACACTTTGGTCGGTTCCTGTAGCTGTTGTAGTGTCCTTGGGTGTCTCAGTGCTAGGGGTCTCAGCTGTAACATTTACAGTGCTTGACGGTGCTTGATATGTTTGATCTTTGGTTGTATCTCCTACTGCTTGAGACTTGTGACCTTTGGTGCCTTGATCTGTGTCCTTAGGAGCTTCGGTTGAGACAGGTGGCTACACTGATGAATAAGGCTGAGCTTGTTCTAAAACAGATTCACTAGATACAAGTTTTGCATATGTAGTGCCTTCAATCATTTCCTACTCCAGAGCTTCTTCATCCATGACGTCTTCATCAATTTGAATAGTGTGAACTGGGTCTGGACCTTGCTCGGTGACATCAAGATCTTGCTCGATGACATCAACAATTTCAACTTGAGATTGTTCACCGACATCCTTTAGTTTGAAGATCTCCTGCCACTTGGATTTTGTCTCATTTTCCACATCAATGTATAGCCCATTCATCAATTTTAAGGCTCTTTGTTTGACAAGAAATTTAGAATTGTATGTGGTAAAATGCTCCTTGATTTCTGCTACAGACATATCAGGGAATAGATGGACTAGACTTCTTTCTCTTATTTGTTTCTCTAAGTCCATTGCATATTTCCATTTGTTATCAATATGTAAGTATAATTCACTTGGAAGTGACTTTACAAGTTCTAATGGAGCTAGCCGAAACTTTAGAAGTGTGCAGATGACAGCTTCTTCAATTTGTCACTTCTCATCATTATTTCTAGTCTCATACTTAACATATCTAAATCCTGCAAATCCACCGTATTCTTTAAGATTGGCACAAAAAATTTCAACACTATGAATATTTACCTTTTTGCTTTTTACAATCTGAAATTTGTTCGCATTATCAGATTCTGTATCACTAGACTCTTTTGCCAAAATGAGTCTCCGAGTAGATTTCTTATCGGTCTTGGTTACCTTGGGTAGAGTAACACTCTTTTGTTTCTTACTCAGTGATGTAGCTGATGCTCTAGTGTTGGGTCTCTTTGTTGGTGGTGTCGGTTGGGCCTTTGAAATGTCATGTTTCTATCTTTCCAAAACTTTACCCTTAGGCAACTCTTTACTTAATGTTATTGCTGCCTCTTGAGCTTCTGATTCCTCTTTGGTAATGGCAAGAGTGCCTTTGATAGGTGTAGAGGAGGATTCTTCTCTGAATTTCTTAGATAAAACCTTTATCAGTTTTGTAGCTTTTCTTGTAGCCTTAGGTACTACAATGCTCATTTTTACTTTTTCCTTCACCTCTTCATATGTTGCATAGCTTAGTTTGGTAGCATGCCTTGGCAACAATAGATAGGCATCAATTTGCTATTGTGTTATATCATAGTAAATCTTATAACCCATTGGTGGCAAAGATTGAGTCCTCGGTTCAACAACATTCATATAACAATAATCGGTGTCTACCTCAAAACATATATCATCCTTATATTTTTCTACCAGCTGTGGTGGAATCTGGTACTTGTTGTGCATCTTCTCTTGAATTTTGCTAAAATAGTCATCCATGATATCATTAAATTTATCTCCTAGTTTCTTGATAAAATCATTTATTTGATGGGTGATAGGTCGGTGTAGCTTGCAAACTACTTTACGAACTGACGGAAAGAACTTCTCAAAGTAGAAAAACATGCATACAAGAAGTGAACCAAACTTAAGTGTATTTGTCGAGATGTTCTTCTTCGGCTTCCTTATTATGTTCAGGTTCTCAAACAAGTTCTTCAGTAGCACTTCACATAAATCTACTTTCATTCTCTTCTTCACTATTTTGTAGGCCAAGTCAACTGCGGCACATGGTACACTATTTTCCCTTGTAGATTGGAAGAAATAGTAACCAATTACTCTAATTGCAAACTTGAGTTCTGCATCAGTGACATTGTTCAATTTCTGTCCTCGGTAATCAGATTCTACTCCAGCAAGACTGATTAGCTCCTTCTGTGATCTCATTTTCTGTGCTCGTGCATGATCATAGATAGGATACTCGGTGATTACATGAATGATTTCCTTAGTGATTTTGATTGGTTGCTCCTCTAGCCACATAAAATCATCATGTACTCTGCTCAAGAAAAACTTAACCCACTGGGGTTTGAACACATGGGGATAGGCTAGGGCTTCAGTTAATCCCTTGATTTTGATATGCTCGAATTTGCTATCCATTTTGCCATCATTACAGAGTTCATCATATGTGTCACTAATCTCAACATGAGCGAGTTCCTCAACATGGTATTTGGTGAAGAATCTAACATCTTCAACTAACAAGACTCGATCCGGGATGAGTGAAAAAGTAGTTTTGTCATCCGATTCAAAGGCGACTTTGGGAGTCAAAGAATATTTCAGCGAGGGCTTCTCCACATTTTTGACAACTATGGGTTCTTGGATCTTGGGCACCATTGTAGGTTTCAGGTAAAATTTAGCAAACTATCCTTAGGGTTTACAAACGATTGATGCTTCACACTCAGTAGATAATAGCAATTTGATAAGATCGGAAACCAACTTGACAGTGTGAATAGATTTGATGTAAATACCTTGAAATTTGCTCTAAATGAAGTTTGATCACCTTGATTCGCTCTACTTTGCTCTCTTGAAAACTTGGTGAGTGAAAATGACCACGAAAATACCTTATCGGGGCCCGTGCAAGTTAGGTCAAAACATTAAATGCACTCGGTTCACCTTTTACTGATTTACTCCTTTTTCCGTTTATAACTGAGTAACCAAATTTCCTTCATTAACTGACTTGACAGGCTTCTTGTATACACTGACTTGACAGGTTTCCTGTAAAGCACTTTTGATAGAATTTTGAACTGACTAATTGCATCTTAACTATGAAGATTTTCAATTTTGTACATAATAGAATAGGAACTGTTATGATTTAACCTTTAGAGAATGCAGTCCCTTCGTACCTTTTTTTGACTAATTTCGAATAGGTGCACCTAACTTGGTAGCTAAGGTGCTTTCTTCATCTGACATGATTTCCTTCTTTTTCCAAATCATCTTGAATTTTTCTTTTATCTCTTCAATGTCTCTTCGAGGTTGATCTTTGCAATCTCCAACTAAATGTCCAACTTTGTGACAATGAAAACATGCCATACCAGGATTTCTCCATGATCTTCAGTTGTTCATTTGAAACCTTATAAAATAGTTCGCACTAATATGTCCATATCTTCCACAACATTCACACCATATCCTTGTATTGTAATCCCTTAGTACTGCTACTTATTGTCGGTAAGGATCTGTGTGAGTTCGGTAACCTCTAGTGTTTGCTTGGTATGGATACCGCATGTAGTTATTTGTCTTAGACTAGCACTTCTCGGTACTATGTCCATATCTATTGTAGTTTCTACAAAACCCTTTGAATTTTACCTTCGGATAGTTGTTAACAGACTTTGTCCTACATTGATTAGATGTGTGACCATATTTATGGTAATTGTAACAATATCCATTGGACTTAGTGATATTCAGTTTCTTACCTTTTCTAATTTGGCATATGTTGGCAGTATGACCTTGATTTCCATAGTAGTAGCAAATAGGCTTCTTCCTTTTGATGTTATTCCTATTTCCAGCTTGCTTTGATGATTCTCCTCTCTCGGTTGATTCTTTTCCTTTGTAACCGAGTCCTGCATCCTTGTTGGGTCTTCTTGTATTCAATTGCTCATCCAACATCTTTGATGCTTCATAACTCTTCTTCAATGTTTCTTTGGATTTCTTCTTTGTTTCAAGTTCACCAGTCAACCTTGATACTTCAAGTTTCAATGCTTGATTTTCATTATTCTTTAGAATTGCTTCATGATGTGCATAACCTAGTTGATCTATCATATTCTATTGAATACCAGTTAGCCTTATGATTTCATCATTCGTATCAGATACTAAGACTTCAAGTTGTTGTTTCTCTCTTTGTAGATCTCTTTCTTTATCCTTAGTTATCCTTAATGCATCTAGATTTTCAGTCATCTATGTACTGAAATGTTCATGTTCTCTTTTCATTGCTTTTAGTTGATTAGCCAATGCTTTGTTCTTTTCTTTCAACATTCCAATCATTTCTTCAGTCTCTTTAGATATACTATTCTCAGATGATGTCTCGATTTGTTCCACTAACTCTTGAGAATCCTGCAAGTCATCAGATAATCTTCTTCTTACTTTTAGAGATTTTTGCATTTGCCTTTGCATGTCTGCAATCACTTGATTTGCATGATCCAGCTCTTCTTGTACATATACAATCCTCCAAGATTGTTTATAGCCTTCCATTGATAACATCTTTCTCTTTAGGTAGTTAAACCCTTTTCTAAGATTCATGCTCTGATACCAATTGTTAGGCCCAATATGGAAAGCTAATGTACTGAGAGGGGAGGGGTGAATCAGTACTCCAAAACTTTTCTTTAATAATAACCTTACTATTATGCATAAACAGAATAGTGCAGTAACATAAAATAAAGTTCAAACAAACAGTTAACAATCATACATGCTTCACTCCATAACACATATATTTTGGTCATGCAGAAACTCTTGGTTAGAGAGAAAAATTGCGGTGGGGATGGCACCCACAACTTCACTGCTGCAATAATAAAAATTGTTCGGTTAGAGCTACATTTAGCTATTTCTGATAGCTTACCCTTTTAGGAGTAACAAGATCTATTAGATCTACCTTGCTAAAGGATATTACAACATTAATCTGAATGTTACACCTGGTTAGAGGCTTTACAATTTATAGACTTGGTTAGAGTCTTTTACCCTGTTAAAGGTTTCTCTTTCAACTTCACAATATTACAATAAAATCATTACAAATATTCGCAACTTTACATCTGAAATGTTATAGCAGATTCTATGTGCTCAGAATAAGATTACCTTTCTTATAGCATACCTTGGTAACCTATATTGTAACTCGGTAAACCCTTCTGTTTACTCTTTTCTTCGACTGTTCTTTGATAATCTTCTCGGTGACCTCTGTATGTCTCTGTAATAGTCTTCCTTCACACACACACATACACTTTACTCTCTTCCCATGCTATATAAATAGATCTCTTAAAGTGGTGATCTAATTCATTGCTTTGATCTTACAAACAAGATTCCTTGAATGAATAACTAAACAAAATATTTCATTGGTTAGATTGACCTTGCAATCATACACAATTTTCTAGAGCAATTTCCAATGTAATAACGGTTAGATGTGCCTCGATCTTGTAACACGTTTTCATGTGCATGTCTAGGTTCAATGTATCTAGTAACACATTTCACTCGGTGGATATCAACTCTGTGTGTTAACTTTACTACTTGGTAGCCATAAAAAGATACTCGGTAAACAGCTTGGTGAATACTGTGTTCTGTGACTGCTTTCTTCTGTAACTGACTAGACTGTTCATACTGACTTCTCTGTGTGTACTGGCTGCATGATTCGGTAATGCTAACTGACTAGAATATATAGTATGACTTTGAATATAAAAACTAATGGCAATTTGATAAGTAGTAACAAAAAGTGACTTTTATTTCACCAAAATCAAAGTTTGGAGGACACAATAAAAAAATCTGAGTGAAATATTTTTACTAGAGTTGTTTTAATTTTGGCTTTAGTATTCTTACTTCTGTTCATTTTCAGGAAAATCAATTTATTAGTTTTCTTCCCAACATCAAATATTTTTTTTGATGTTTGGTCTTGTTCTCAAAAAAATTAATACATTTTGCAAAAATCTAGTTTGAATAGGGTGCAAGCCCTTTTTGCAAGAAGGTAAATTCAACAACTTGTCTTAAAAGTTTCATAAATATTGCCTCAAGTGTTAGATTTTTGTAAATAAGTACTTAAAGGAAAGATGAAAATGAGAACTTTCCATTATTGTAGGTCTCATTAAATTATTCTTCTTTTCTTAATCAGATATTGCAGGTTGAATAAGATGCATTTTTTCCTTGAACAAGTCATATCTTCTACCTCACAACTCTTTTTTTGAAAAATTAATAGTTGTTAGAAAGGTATTGAGATGTATTGAGCAACTATAAGGATATTTTTTTCAGGTTTTGTATTTAAATTATTTTTATGGAAAATTTTTATTTTTGGCCATTCGAGCCTTAAAACATTATAATCTGATAAAAGGCCTTTTCAATGCACTAATTATAAAGTACCAAACTTGTAATATTTGGGGGGAGGGGTGATTTTTCAGACTAGTGGAAAGGGGGGTGTCTCTTGTGTCTTCTCTCTTGCATATTTCTTGAATCTTTGCAATCTTCTTTTCTTCTATAGTTCCTCTTTTAATGCCATATAATTATTTTAAAAAGAATTCTAAGATGAAAATATATTTGAAAAGACGTGGATACCACCCTATTATTATAGTACTTAAAACTCAACCTCAAGATGCTACATAAAAGATTAAATGGTTTAATAAATGTGATGAAGCTCTTGGTACTCTATGTATGTCAATCTCTCTTGACCTTCTTTTTCACATTGAATCTGCCACTACACCAAATGTAGTGTGGACCACTTTGTAAAACCTCTTTGCTAAGTAGGATGAGCTAAGAGGTCATCAGTTGGAGAATGAACTCATAGGGTTCAATCCAACCAATTTTGATACTATACAAGACTTCTTTACAAAACTTAAGTCTGTAAGATTATAGTTGGAATAGTGTGGAAATAAGAAAGATGATAAGCAATTGACCTTGAGTATTCTTTCTAAGCTTGTTCCTAACTATTCAATATTTGTTTCTACATTCTATGCTACCAAATGTGTCATAGGTACCACATTCAAAATGCCTTCTATACATGAATTTGTTGTAGAACTCACTAGGGAGAAAGATAAATTGGTTCAAATGGGTAAAATTAAACCCTCTAAGTCACATGCCTTAGCTATAAATCAAGGCACAAAAGAAAATAAAGGTATAAATCTAGTGTGCAATATAAGAAACAAAAGAACCAAGGAGAAAAGAAGAAAGATTACGAATCTACTACTTCAAAAGCAGATAATCAGAGGTCTCTTCATCAGTAGGTGAACAACCTAAGAAGGAGAAGGTCAAGTGTTCTTATTGTGATCCTGATGAACATGTGTATTTAAAGAAAAAAATTAATTACCTTTCACAGCTTCTTGAAAAGAATAATATCAAGATGCCCGGTTTAGTGAAACAGAGTTCATCAGAAGGATCTTCAAAGGAAATAGATAAGAGTAAGGGGAAAAGAAAGGGTAAGGCCCTAGTTGTTGTTCATTAACAACCCAATTCTTGGATAATTGACTCAAGTTATTTGCACCAAATGGATTCTTCGAAAGATGATTTCACATCTCTAGAGCCATGTTCTATGCCTACTATATTGATGGATGATGACACTAATGTTGAAGTGCATGGGAGAGGGTCTATTAACGTGGGTGAAGGAACATTTGAGGATGTCCTTTCTGTTCCATATTTATCAACTAATATTTTATTTGTTTATCAAATAACTCACATTGGTCCTAGCAAGTGAGTTGATTTCACACCAAATACAATGGTAATCAGTGAAATGCATAACAGGGCTACTATTGCTATGGGAAAAGTAGATTATAATTCCAGATTATATTAGCTATCTCACTTTGTTCCTAACCCTCCTTCGACAATTTTACTCACTCATGCAGATGAGGTGATTTTTTTGTGGGATCAATAGTTTGGAAACTTGAACAACCATTACTTACAACAAATCATTCAACAGGACATGGTTTCGAGGTTACCTTCTATTCGATTTTCTAATGGAGTTTGTTTGGATGCATTCTTAGTAAGAATCCTAAGGAGAATTATGATAAAGTTAAATAATGTAGAGGTATACAGCTATTGAAGTTGGTACATAGTGACTTGGTAGGACCATTTCCATAACCATCCTTCAACAAGGTTATATATGTCAACATTTATTGAATTTTTTTAGATATACATGAATTTATTTGTAAAACCAAATTTTGAAGTTTTTAAGAATTTTCTAGATTTAAAAGCTTTCGTAGAGAAACAATATTGGAAGTTCATAAAGATTTTGCATACAAATAATTGGGGTGAATATGATAATAATCAGTTTGAATAATTTTGTTCATCAAAAGGTATCAAAATGCAGCACACAGTTCCCTATAGTTCTCAGTAGAATGGTGTCACAAAACACAAGAATGGGTCTCTGAAGGAGATGGCCAATTGCATGATTCACTCCAAGTCTTTGGTACCTCAATACTGGTAGAGGCCATCAACTATGCATGTTACATCTAGAGTCCAGGGTTCCTCACAAAGTTGTTAAGTGGGTAACTCCTTTTCAATCTTGTACTAGTCGAAAACCCACAGTTAAGTATTTCAAAGTTTTTGGTTCTCTTGCATGGTCCCACATTCAATCAAAGAAGCACAAGGCTATGGATCAATATAGAAATCCTTGAATATTTCTTAGGTATCTATATGATGTTGAAGGGTAATGACTTCTCCATCCCATTACTCATGAGTTGTTTATTAAGAGAAATGTTCATTTTGAGTAGACTTCTAGTTCTTCTCATACCACTTCTCTATTCATTATTACATTGGAGACATTTAATCATGATCACAGTTCTTTAGAGGATATTGATCCTACTAATCTTGATGAGGATTATTCTTCCTCCACTTCAGATCAGAGTAGTGATGATGAGGATTCACATTCCTCTAATCATCATCATTCATAGGTTGATGATTCTCCCCCAGATTCTCTAGCTTGAGTGTCTCTTTGGGCTTCACAAACACTTGAATTAGAAAGATATTGTCTTCGTGATCTATCAAATACTAGAAGAATAAGGTCACAATTTCAGTAGGCTCTACATCTCTTCATTGATTCAACTTCTTATCAACAATACTTATAAGCTTCATGTGTTCCTAAGTGGGATATTGCAATGCAAGAAGAGTTTAATTCCTTGGAAATGATTCACACATGAGATTTAGTTCCTCTTCCTAAGGGAAGAAAACTTGTTTGATGCAAGTGGATCTATAAAACAAAATTTAAAGTAGATGGTTTGATTGATAAGTATAAGGATCACTTGGTAGAAAAAGGTTTTTCCCAACTTCTAGGGGTTTCTTTCTCTGAGACTTTTTCTCTAGTTGGTAAGATGAGTTTTATCCGACTTGCCCTTGCCATAGCTGCAATGCATCATTGGGAAGTTCATCAGATGGATGTGAAGAGTGTATTTATTCATGGTGACCTTCAAAAGGAAATCTACATCGATCACTCATAGTGGCTTGTTCAAAATTCAACCCCTATAATTTTAACCATATTTGGGGTCCTCACCTTACCGATGGTATCTCCTTCCTTAACCAGGACCTATTTCTGTATTTTCAACCCTTCTCTCTTCCTCCTTCATGTCTTGTGTCTTCTTTAGACCCTGTCTGGGTCCCAAAATAGGGAAGGATAAGGGCGTGATCCCCCTATCCCCCCTAGGACAAGGGCGTGGTGCCCCTGGCCCCCCTAGGATAGGGGCATGGCACCCCTATCCCAATCTCTTAGGGTGGTCCTATGTGTGGGCTGACTGATCTCCTATGCACTTCTTGTCTTCAGGGTTTGTAATTCCTATTTTTTGGCCTTCAGTTGTTGGAAATTAATCCTAGAGGCATGTATAAAAGGGAATTCAATACCCTCATTTAGGGATGGATGATAAATGATAAGAGATAGAGAGCATAAGGAGAAGATATAATATTTCAAATTCATTATCAAGCATTAAAGAATTCAAGTCTTCTTCATTCATCCATTGGAGCAACATTACAACATTCATTTGCAAACTTGTGTGTGTTAGGGTTTTGTCATGCTACATACCATTTCATATAACATTTGTGATTACATTCAAGAAGCAAAGAAATCATCATCAACAAGTTGTAGATCTACAAGGTATACATCTCCAATGTTTACATTCAATCATTTGCAATCACTTTCTTTCTAGGTTGATTCCTCAACCAGGGTTTGACTGAGGTAAACCCCTATCCACCCTTTCTTCTCTTTTCTGTGTATAGGTTGTACATGTGTAGTTGTAATTGTAGGTTTGGGCTTCATTTGTAGAGATGGAAGAGCCCTTTTCATTTTATGGATTTTGTGGTGGACCATGTACATTCCAGCCACGGTCCTGACGACTTTTCTCCAAATTTGCAGGGCAGATCTGCATCAACTTAATTATCTTAGATCCGAATTATAGTGTGATCCCAAACTAGTAGCTCCTCATTTCACTCAACGCCTCTCTCTTTTCCATATAGTCAACAAGTCAACTTTCTCATTTACAAAAGAAGGTAAATCACTCTTCAGCCACTTGCAATCCACTCAGAATTCACATCCTTGTTTCCCTCAAGTTTGGATCTAGTGGATTCAATCCCTCTTTTGAATGTAAAGTTCTTCCCAAGTGAAAATCATCCTAGTGACTTCCTTTCTCTCTCCTAGGTGAGGAGTCACTAGGATCCAATTTTTCACTTTATATTTTGGTGAACCCGTCATCTTACACATTAATTATGATTTCTCATTCTTAGATTTCATTAATTTCAATTTGAATTTCAAATTCCCATTTTCAAGTTTGGTCTATTTGGAAATTTTAGAGGTTAATTACATAAAAACCCTAATTTTTCATTTTGAGAAAATCAAGCTTGTGAGGTGTAAAATTTTAATTGCTTATTTTAGATCTGATTTCTATTTCAAAATTTCAATTCAAATTTATCTCTTTATTATGAAAATTCAGTGGTTAAATCATAAAGCCCTAATTTTTAAGATCTTTTCATTTTCGACCTTTAACTACAATTTTGACCGATCTAGATATCTCCAAATAAGTTGTTTTTTAGATTCTGCATTAAAATCATAATCTCTATCATTCGTGAACATTTAAAAAAAAAAGTTGGTTGAACCGTGTGTGTTCCCGCCATGGTCCTTGACTTTTTTCCCAAAATTTCGGGAGACAAATTGACTATTTTTATGCTCACATCCAAAAAATCACTGTACTTTATCAATTTTAACACTCTCTAAGGTCGAACACAAATTAAAAATTCATCAAATTCAAATCTTAAAATTATTTTTCATAAAAAGGTCCTAATTTTAGATCTGCTTTTCCAGCAAATTTAGATTTCACTTAAGAGACTTTTAATGGCAATTAATAAATTGGATTTACTTTCTCTTTCACATGTGATTACATTAATCTTGGCATATATTTATCATGTGTCGGATAAGAGTTTCATCCATTTCCTTTGCTTCTCTTTCTTCATAGCACTTGGTCATATTGTGTTGTTAGGATTTTCAAATTATTAGATCTCAAAGCTTTCATGTATCATTTAGGTTGCATTATGGTGATGTTGTTAACAAAATTCATTTCCTATGTTAATCACCTTAAATTTTTTTAGATCCCAAACCTATAGATCCTCACTCTTGTACCTATCCTAGGGTATCTTGTGTGAAAAAAATGAGATCTAATGCTTTACCCAATGATCTTTCTACTAGAGAGAAAGCATTGGAAAGTAATATGGAACCATCTTTTTCTTTTACACATACCCTTGAGCAAGGGGGGAAATATGAATACATAAACATTCTTACATCTTTAGATCCTCCTTATTCTCCTAAGACATATCTTCAACATCAAACTCTATGTAGAGAGGAAGATGTCATGCATTTTATTCATGACCTTTCTCCTCGCATAGAAATCACTAAAAATGAGCTTTTAGATGATGAATATGTTCTTCCCCAATCTTCCAAAAGGATAAGTTTGATAAAGGTAAAGAGATTCTAAATACACATGATACTCCTCCTTCATCTAAAAATCCTTTTCTACCTCCTTACACATCAGACTTCAAAGAAATTCATGATCATGTTCCTGCATCTAGTCAATTGCAACATTCTTATAGTTGTGGCTTTCATATAATTACAAAACAAGGTTTTAAAGGACAAGGAATTGAAAAATTTGAGCATGGAATTCATGTCCCTATAAACCCTCCTACAAAAACTACTATAAGAGGCCTAGGAAGTCATACCCCTCTTTCTATGGATGAGTTCCTTAGACTTCAAAACTTTAAAGATTGCCTTCAAAACCAACAAATCAAGAGAGCCCACAAGAATGTTTCTTCTTCAAAGTGTCCTTTTTGTTCACTTCATCAAACAAATGACCATAATGCTGATGATTGCTATGATTTACAAAAATCTATTCAAGATGGCATAGATAGTGGCAAAATTATAATTGTAGATATTGAAACTTATTCTTCTAACAAACCCTCTTCTTCATGGGAAGACAATATTTACCACCCTGACAAATTAGCTGCAAGAATCTATTGGAGATTAAAATATGACAAGAATATTTCCTTTCATCCTCAAAATAAAAATAAAAATTCTTAAGCAAGTGAAGGGTATTGAATATTGCATTTTTTTATGATTTATATTCACATTCTATTGGGAAATGTTATGCATTTAAGAAATTTTTTCAAATACAATATGATATTGCACACATATGTCTCATAGAGGATTTAGATGTCTTTCTTGGTAAAAACATTCTACCTTAGTAGTTATTTTCCCTTCATGTTGCTCTTCACCCTCTGGCATAATAATCCCATTTAATGGGGATCTTTATCATTAGTGGTGGTATTGTTTTACTTTAATATACTTTGGGGCAGCAACATGAAGTCCATTTTTCTTCTTCTTTCTATAAATTTAACTCTATCTTTGTGCATTATTCATTATTAGATCTCTTTTTATTGCATAGGGCTATTCCTATGTGAGCGTATAATCGTTCTTTGGTTTTCCTCTTTGCTTGGAGATGGGCATCTTCAATGAGTATTGCACTTCTTTTCTTTCCTTCATTCTATTGGAAATCTTACCTCTTCTATGGTTTCAAATATTTGTAAATATGATACACCCCTTAGCAAGGAATGATCTCTTGGGAGGTATGCATCCTTTCCTTGAGAGGATTTGTTCCACTAGCGCAGAATATCACTTGAAACTAATGACCACCAGAAAATGTGTGATATTTCTCTGTGTTCTCCTCACTTGGGGGGCAAGGATGTTTGTTCCTTTCCCTTGTATCATTATTTCCTTTAGGGGCTGCATTTTTCATATGTGATTATCATTTCTTACAATGGTATGATTTTAGGACTAATCCCCCTTGGGGAATGTATGTTTCCTTTTCTCTCTTTCTTTTGAAGATTACCACTTCTTGAGATGTGTATTTTACATTTACTAATGTCTTTTCTTGCATGTGTTCATGTAAGTTCATTGCAAATTTTCTTATGTTTAATCTCTCTCGAGTAGATTGTGTAAGATCTTCTCATTGTTCCATTAGCCTGGGGGGAAATGATCCTTCTCTCTCTTTCGATAGGGATCCACTTTTCCCTAATAAGTGGATGGTGTGAGTTTTATTACTTGATGTCATTCCTTGTGTAAAATTGTTGGTTATTTGACTTAAGGATTCTCTCATATACAAGAAGTCTTAATCCTTGACTATGACCTCTTTTACACTTGGTTATGTACATCTCTGATAAACCCAACCATCCCTCTGAGGGATAAACGTGAGTCAGCCCTCATCAAGAATCCCTTTCACCTAGAAATAGGAGGAAGGATTGCATTCATTTTCTTTCCTTTTCTTGTTCTAGGAGATGTTATATTTGTCTAAGATAACTCCTCTTGGAGGTGGATGTTTTTGGAAAAAGATCTCTTCTCCTCCAAGGATTACCTTTACACTTATAGAAAGATATCTCTTTTCAACTATCTTATCCTTTCTTGAAGAGTATTCCCTCTCTTTCTTGGATTTATGACATTGTTGCATAGCGGATATATTCTTTGTCATGAAGGTAGGTATCCTTGTTCTAATTTTCTTAAGATATCAACATTAGTCTATGTTGACATCTTAAGGGGGGGAACCCACACTGCTCCTTTGTACTATAATTCTCTCATGCATTGAATAGTGGGACATTTTTAGAACCTGAGGGAAACCTATTAGAGAAAGATGTTGTCACTTTTTGTACAGTGGGTCATTGTTGGAACCAGAGCACGGTCTCTTAGAGAGAGATGTCTTCACTTCTTATTCTCTTGTATAGTGAGACATTCTTGGAACCAAGGGGAAAAATCTTAGAGAAACATGTCATTACTTTTCTCATGTAGAGTGGGTCATTCTCAGAACTAGAGAATAATCTCCTAGAGTGAGATGATGCCACTTTTTCTTATGCTGGGTGATTATTCTCGAAACCAGAGTATGGTCTCTTAGAGTGAGATATCACACCTTTCTTGTCATTTGTACTATACACTCTATACAGGTTGTAGCGTACTTGGGCATAGAGTCCTCTAAGGTGCTTCAAACCTTACTTGCAAATAAACACATGAGGTTGAGTGGAACTAACTGAGTTCTCACACTCTCTCTTTACATGGATCACCTAAGAAAGCTCTAGGGGCAAGATTTTCCATGTCCTTGTTTCCATGGATCACCTATTTTTAGTGGCGAGACATCCATGGTTTCTTTCTTCTTTTCTTTTCTTCTCATGGATCACCAAAGTGTGTATTCATGTTCTCTCTCTTCTTCCTCTCATGAGCTCATAGTTTTACTATTGATAGTTCATGGATGATGTCAGCTTTTCTCTTTTAAGTGATTGCTTGTGTTTATGTGATGGCATCGGTCTTTGTGTCCTCATTAGTTGTTGAGACATTTGAGCTCAAGATCTCTTCGGCTAGTTAGTTTTCTGTCTTGTGTCTTGTTCTTGTCATGTTTCTTTTTGTGTTTTGTCTTTGTTTTTTGTTTGTATTGTGCCTTTTTTTTCTTGTGTTCTCTTGCATATGTTGGCATGAGTTGATACCCTAAGATTGGGGGATTTTTCCTTGTCAATATTAGTGATGTCTTATACTCCCTATGGTTTTTTTACTTCACATCTCTCATCTTCATCTCTCTTTCTTCTACTTTATCAATATTACTAGCCTAATCCATACTCCTACTTAAGTGGGGGATAAATGTAGTGTCATAAAATTACGACCCCTATAATTTTAACCACACTTGGGGTCCTCACCTTGGTGATGACATCTCCTTCCTTAACCAGGACCTATTTCTCCATTTTCAACCCTTCTGTCTTCCTCCATGTCCTATGTCTTCTTTAGACCCTGTTTGGGCCCCAAAATAAGGTAGGACAGGGGCATGGTGCCCCTGTCAACCCTAGCAAAAGGGTATGGTTTCCCTATCCCCCCTGGAATAGTGGTGTGGTGCCCATGTCCCCACCTCTTAAGGTTGTCCTATGTATGGGCTTCCCAATCTCCTATGCACTTCTTGTCTTCAAGGTTTTTATTCCTCTTTGTCGGCCTTTAATGGTTGGAAATAATCCTTGGGGCATGTATAAAAGAGAATTCAATACCCTCATTAAGGGAGAGATGATAGATGTTAAGAGATAGAGAGCATAAGAAGAAGATAGAAGACTTCAAGGTCATTATCAAGCATTCAAGCATTCAAGTCTTCTTCGTTGATCCATTAGAGAAACATTACAACTTTCATTTGCAAAAATGTGTGTGTTAGGGATTTATCATGTTACATACCATTTCATACAACATTTATGATTACATTCAAGAAGCAAAGCAATCAGCATCAACAAGTTGTAGATCTACAAGGTATACATCCCCATTGTTTACATTCAAACATTTGCAATTACTTTCTTTCTAGGGTGATTCCTCAACCGAGGTTTGATTGTGGAAAACACCTATCTAAAACCCCCCTTTCTTCTCTTTTCTATATGTAGGTTTCAAGTGCACAACTGTAATTGTAGGTTTGGCCTTCATTTGTAGAGATAGAAGAACCCTTTTCATTTTGTGGATTTTTGGTGGACGATGTACATTCCCACCATGATCTTGATGACTTTTCTCAAAATTTGTAGGAAAGATTTGCGTTAGTTTAATTAGCTTAGATCAGAAACTATAGCATGATCCCAAACTCGTAGCTCCTCATTTCACTCACTTCCGCTCTCTTTCCCATATAGTCAACACGTCAACCTTCTCATTTACAAAAGAGGGTAAATCATGCTTCAACCACTTGCAATCCACTCAAAATTCACATCCTTGTTTCCATCGGATTTGGATCTAGTGGATCCAATCCCTCTTTTGAATGTAAAGTTATTCCTAAGTGAAAATCATCCTAGTGGCTTCCTTTCTCTCTCTTAGGTGGGGAGTCACTAGGATCCAATTTTCCACTTTACAACCTCAAAAGTCTCTCTATGACCTTAAACAGAATCTTTGAGCTTGGTATGAGAAGATGGACTCATTCCTTTTGATAGTTGGGTTCACTCAATACCATTATGATTTGAACTTATACACTCTACAACAAGATGAAACTCTCACATTGTTGGTCTTCTATGTTGATGACTTGTTGATCATAGGGAGTCACTCATCCACTATCAAGGTACTAAAAACTCATCTATATGATATATTTATCATGTCATACTTCTTGATGATGAGATTACTTAGTCTTCTTCAGGTATCTTCCCTGGACAACCTGTAGTACCCCTACTTGTTTGAACTCATTAGACTCATATTTTATTATTGTTTGTTTTCAGTGGATACATTATCATGATATGTTATTCAAATTTTTATGAAATTATGCTTTATCTGGAGATGAGATGTATAATTTATTTGCAATATTTCAGTACTTGTGATTTATGGCATTTTATGGATTATTGTTATGTACTGACATTTTACTTTATCTATGCAATGTGAAATTATATGTTGTGTGTTTGCAAGTGTATTGGATGCAAGGAGACGATTTTCCTTCACTCATTTCAGTGAGACAGGGAACATCGCGATTCTCCTTCATCGATGTGTATGTCATGTTTTCTATATTATATATATATGAATGTGTGGTTTGGTGATGCAGGATATTGTAGGTACAAGTACCGGATCGGTACGGGGTATCATCTCCACTTGGCTTCAGAGGTCTGAGCATGCCTTATATTTTCCGATGGAAGTGGAGGAGCTAGTAGTTGACCCTATTTTGTTCAGTTATACTCGTATGAGTGCCGTCAGTTGGTCATCCTATCAGTTTGTTCGGTCTTCGTATATTTGTCATTTGATCTTCTTATGAGTCTTTGCTATGATTTGCTCTGTTGTTTGTTTAGTGGTTTTAATTAATTAATTAATTAAATTTATGGTATTATCTCATAGTTAAATTGATTATGCATTCAGATTATAAATTTAGTTAATTAAAAGAAATTATTAAATTAAGTTGCAAGTTGCATGATATTAGAAATATATTTTTATTAAAGTTTTTGTGGAAAAATAAGTTAAATTAATTGTATTTATTATTTCCTAGAATTATAAATAAATAAAAGAATAAAAGAATTAATAAATAAATGAATAAAAGAATTAATTAGAATTAAAGTATTGTTTTAATTCTTTATTTAGAAAATTAATTAATTTGCATGAGAAAAGAAACAAAAGAATATTGATTTTTAATTATTGCATGTTAGCTTATCTTTTGTTATAAAATTAGAAAAGAAAAAAAAATTGGATTCTAAATTTAGTTTTTTGAAAAAAAGATATTGAACCTAGAATTTTAGTTTAAATAGGGGAATAGGTCTTTATTTTAGTTACACAAGAAACAGGTTAGGAATTTAGGCGAAGAAATTTATTGGAAGCTTATTGGAAGGATTAGGGCTCTTCTACAGATTTCTTCCAGGAAAGCTATATCAGGTTGGATGATTTCTTAATTGTGGATGTTTAGAAAATAATTCTATTTCTTCCATTTTCTCTGATTGAGGTGTGTGTAAAATTATTGTCAAATACAAAACTTTTTTTTGGTGAAGTTGAATTTTGGTTGTAAAAATTCATGCCTGATGTGTATTTCTAGTTTATGGGAAGAATGTAATTTTGAGAAATTAGGAAAAATTATTATAGAAATTTTTTCAAGGTTTTATGATGCATGAAGAATTGCAAGATTTGTAAGAAAGGGTATTTACCTAAGAAATTATCTTCTCTCGTTTGATTTTGTTTTAAGTTTTGGCTATGGTAGTTTTGCTTATTAATAGAATCTCTACGAAATGGTTTATTAACTTAAGAAAATTTAATTATACCTTATATTTATTTGGGTTAATTAAATCTTGGAAAAATAATTTAAGAAAAAAAAATATATATATATATATATATTGTGAAGGATTAAAATGAAATTATTGGAAAAGTATTGCTTCTATTGAAATTACTGTAAAAAGGTTTTATTTAAAAATAATATAATAATAAAAAAAATTATAAAACAAAATTAAAAAAAAAAATATTTTTTACAAATGGTAGTTAGGTAGGGAGCTACCTACGGTAGCATCTGCTACCGACGGTAGTACGCAGTACTACTGACGACAACAGTGCTATCGGCAGTAGCGCCTGCTACCAATGGTAGCGGTGCTACCGGATGGTAGCACCTGCTATCAATGGTAGCAGTGCTACCGGACGGTAGTACTTGCTACTGTACAGTGGTATGGGCTATCGTGCATGGTGGCAGGGGGTTTAATGCGCCTTTCTAAAATCGTGCGGTACAGTCTAAAAATAATATTTTTGATATCCGTGTAGGGTTTTTTTTTACAAATTGTTATTTTATTAAATTGACTTTTTAAATATATATGTATATATATATATATAAATATATATGTATATATATATATATATATACATATAAATATATATGTATATATACAATTATATAAGTTAATTTTATGAAGTTTGGTATTATTTTTATAATACTGTGGAAATTAAATTTTGAAGTGATAAACATATATTCTGTAATATAATTAAAAGTAAATTATATATAGGTAAACATTTAAATATATTATATGAATATAATTTAATCTATAGTTACAATTATATTTTATGAATATAATTAAATTATAGTTTTGGTGTTTTCAGATAATCTTGTAAAGTCTAGATTTAGATTTATGCTTGGGAACATTAGGAGATTAATTCAGATGTGTTTGATATAAATCTTTTTGGACAAATGACAAGATGGATTTATTTGTATTAAATAGTTGTATTTTCTTATTATTTGGAAAATCTTTATTTGCAAATAATTTATGCTTTGGCTGTTTTAAAAAAAAATTGTCTGCATTAGGATCTTGTGTAATTGGTGTTTTCAGTCAAGCTTAATTTCATTTCTATTCTAGTTGAATTGTCATTGTGTCCTATATTATTATTTCTCATTGGTCAGGTGTTGTTGTATAACCTTATTAATGTGAGCCATTTTGTGTTTTGTCCAAATGGTCAATCTTGGGTTAGTGATTGTATATCCTTCACCTATGCTTTATTAGGATTGGTTATGGTTGTCTGTTTCACCATAGAGTTCTCATAGAGAGACATTTCCTGTTAGTGTTCTATGAGAGAGAGTGGCTTTCGAGCGGGGGCGGTGCCCGAAGTGGATGATAGAATAATGTTGGTATTTTGGTATGGTTTTGTCATTGATATCAACACCTACTAAATACACCTACTTTGGAGATCCAGCAACATTCCCTGGCAAGCAGTAAACTATGCAACAGTTATTGGTATATGGTTGACCAGTAGGATATGTTGTTCACTGGTACCTAGAATGATATGGAAGACACTTGGCAATATCGAAGACATCATGTGGACACTTTATTTTGAAGAAATAATCATTGGTATATTCATATTTGCATATTTGCTTTTACCGGCAAATAGGTCCAGGTTATCTAGGGTTACACCGGTAGGTTTATCTTTTCCAGATTAGCATGTCACGCTATGAAGATGATTGATTATTGTTGTAAATGCATTAAGCCGACATGTTTAATTAGTTATTGCATCAAATATTATATTATTTGTAAAATGTTTTATTGTAATATCTTGTAGAGCCGACCTACTAAAATTGGTCTTAGGGTATGGTATAAATGTAAGATCTTATTTGTAAGATCAAGTGTGGAATGCGAAAAAGAATTGTGTGAAGGTATATGCGAGATCAAGCGGAGGTATACACAAAGACATCATTTGAAGATGAAGTTAGGTTTTTGTAGAAACATATCAGCATTACACTGGTACTGAATCCAACATATGAAGATGCTATTTTGTGCAGTACATTCCTATTGGATTTAACCATCCAACTGTAGTCAGTGTGACTCCCATTTGTGATTGAGTAGTGAGCTCTAGGCTATTGGGCTTTCTGCATGTGTAGACCCCTTTTTGTACACTTACTATCTACAGTAGTATCATCTGATTGTGGGTAAGGTTTCCCACCATGGTTTTTCCCCTTATAGGGTTTCCACATACAAATATTGGTGTCATGTGTTGTTGATGATTTTATGTTTATGTTTCATGCATTAATCCTTACTGGCATAGTAATTTACTATTAACAATGTCTATCGGCATACTTAACTAGTTTACCGGTATTAAACATTAAGTTGGTTAATAAGTTTTTGGTTTGAATTTATTAGACAACTGATTCACCCCCCCCCCCCCCCTCTCAGTTTTCTCTGGGACCTAACAATTGGTATCAGAGCTTAGTCCTCTCTTGCAAAAGTTTAAAAACTTGAGGAGATCCAATGTCTACTAATTATTTCAGTAAGGATAGTCCTAAACTTGATGGAACCAACTATGGGATATGGAAGATCAGAATGGAGACACATCTAAACTGCATCGATAAAGACATCTAGGAAGTTACTAAGAATGGTTATACTATTGTTGTAGTTGGTCAAACTGCTCCAACTACCTTAGCCAAAGATGAAAAGAATGATTGCAAAGCAAGAGAAGCACTTTTGAGCACATTATCAGATCAACAAATCATGGGATTATCAGATAGGTCTATTGCTAAAGCTATTTGGGATCATTTGGCAACACTGAATGAAGGAGATTCCATAGTCAAAATTGCAAAACTTGAAAGCTTCCGAGTTAGGTATGAACATCTGAAAATGGAAGAAGATGAAAGGATTTCTACTTTTACGGAAAGAGTAAATGAAATTGTTTTCGGTATCAAATGTTGTGGAGGAACTTTGAGTGAGGATGAAATTGTTTCAAAAATCTTAAGAGGTTTTCCACCGACATATAAAATGAAAGTTACTGCTATAAATGAGTTGAAAACAATGCCTAATACATCAGTGACTAGGGATACATTGATTGGAAAACTTTCAGCTTTTGAAATTGAGAAATTTGGTCGTGTTGCTACTATAAAGACTGATCTAGCCTTTAAAGCATCAACATCATCTGCTCCGTCATTTGACAAATCAGACTGGAGAGCCTTTTATGCAAGAGAACTTGAAGAAACCAGAAAGGAGAATGAAGAGCTTGAAGGACTTGAAGCACTATTTGTAAGGAAAATGCCAAAAGGTCTAATTGGAAGTAAGTATGAAGGTTAAGCACCCTTTAAATGTTTTAACTACAATAAGATTGGTCATATGGCTTCAAGATGCCCTGATAGACATGTTAGACTAAGAGAAGAAGCTAGAAGAACATACAAGCCTAACCCTGAATATCAGAGATACAGATTTGAGAAGAACAAAGATAAATCTTGTTACATTGCTAATGAAGGTGTGACTGATGATTCTGATGAGGATCTAGTAGACAATGGATGGGTTTTTGTTGCCATAACAGAAGATCAACTGACACCTATTTCTCAACTGGTAGAACAAGCCCTAGCAGCTAAAGTTGAATCAAAGGATGAATGGATTATTGACTCAGGATGCTCACATCATATGACTGGAGACAAAGCTAAATTCTTGAACTTTCAAGAATACAATGGAGGTTTAGTAAGATTTGCAGATGACAAAGCCTGTTCAATCAAAGGTAAGGGTTCAATATCTCTTGATGGTAAACATAACACTGACAATGTCTACTATCTGTAAGGATTAAAGCATAATCTTTTAAGTATTGGTCAATTAGTTGAGAAGGGTTTTCAATTACAATTTAAAAATGGAAAATGCAAAATCATGAACAAAACTGGTTTGAAAATTGCAACAGGTAATCAGACTAGAGGTAATATCTTTCATTTGAATAACAGTGAAAAGGCATGCTTAATTGCACATATAGATGAAAGTTGGTTATGGCACAAGAGACTATGTCATGTAAATTTTGATTGCATGGTAAAAATCAGTACTTCTAAGGCAGTTAGAGATCTACCTAAAATTGTGAAACCTCAGAATACAATTTGTAAGGAATGTCAATTTGGAAAACAAGTTAGAGCTAGTTTCAAAAGTATTCCAAAAAAATCCAATAATGCTCTTGATTTAATTCACACTAATTTATGTGGTCCAGCTAGAACTAAAAGCTTACAAGGTGATAGATATTTCATGCTAATTATTGATGATTATTCTAGAATGTGTTGGGTTACTTTTCTCAGAGAAAAATCAGAAGCACTAGGGAAGTTCAAACTATTCAAAGCAATGGTTGAAAATGAAACCGGTAAGAAAATCAAATGTTTAAGATTAGATCAAGGAGGAGAATTCACATCTAAGGACTTTAATACATTCTGTGAAGTGAATGGAGTCAAAAGACAGTTATCAGCACCTCAGACACCACAGCAGAATGGAGTTGTTGAAAGGAAAAATAGAACTATCTTAGATGTAGTAAGAAGTATGTTGTCAGAAGAAAATCTACCACATGTGTACTAGAGAGAGGCAGTAAGCACTGTTGTCTATACATTCAACAAAGTTCACATCAAAGGTGAAACTGGTAAGACCCCTCATGAACTATGGTTTGGTAATATTCCTACTCTTAAGTATTTCAAAATTTTTAGAAGTAAATGTTATATTAGAAGAGATGAGTATATTGGCAAATTTGATCCTAGAAGTGATGAAGGAATATTTCTTGGTTATTCATCTAACAACAAGGCATATAGATGTTTTAATAAAAGATTGCAGAAAAATGTTGAAAGTACAAATGTAAAGATTAATGAACAATTCAGAGGAACTTCAAGGTATATAGACTCTAAACTGGCAATAGAAGTTGTGGCAAATGAACCTACATAGAATCCACCGGTATAGAATGAAAATCTAGTTACCCTAGTATCATCAGAGGATTCCACAATATTTGAAGAACAATAGCAAACTAAGACACCCCAGTATGTAAGACTGAATCATTCTGAAGATCAGATAATTGGAAACAAATTTAAAGGAGTTATGACAAGAGGAAGATTGGCAAATGAAGAGGTATGTCTTATTTCTCAAATTTAACCATCATCTATCAATGAGGCATGTGAAGATAAATTTTGGATCAAGGCTATGGAAGAAAAATTAGGACAAATTGAGAAAAATAATATTTGGACATTAGTTCCCCAGCCTAAAGATAAAAATGTAATTGGAACCAAATGGGTATTTAGAAACAAACTTAATGAAGATGGTAAGGTTGTTAGAAATAAAGCAAGACTAGTGTGTAAGGGATATTCTCAGAAAGAAGGAGTTGATTATAATGAAACCTTTGCACCGGTAGCCAGAATTGAGGTAGTTAGATTATTCTTGGCTTTTGCAGCTCACAAGGATTACAAAGTTTATCAAATGGATATTAAATGTGAATTTTTGAATGAAGATCTTGAAGAGGAAGTTAATATTGAACAACCTGATGGATTTTCTTTGATAGATGACAATGATATGGTTTGCAGGTTAAGAAAAGCTCTATATGGATTGAAACAAGCCCCAAGAGCTTGGTATGCAAAATTGGATAAGTATCTTTTAAAGATTGGTTTTACTAAAGGAAATGCAGATAGCAATTTATATTACAAAGTAACTAATGATGACATCTTAATTTTTGAAGTATTTGTTGAAGATATAATCTTTGGAGGAGAAGATGGATTATGTAAAGAATTTTCTCTTGAACTGTAGCAAGAATTTGAAATGTCTATGATTGGAGAAATAATTAGGATTGCAGATTTCACAGACTGATAAAGGTATATTTTTGAGTCAATCTAAGTACTTGAAAGAACGAAAGAAATTTGGGATGGAGAACTCTAAACCAGTAAGCACACCTATGACTACAAATGATAAATTATCTCAAAGGGATGAATCTACACCTGTTAATCCAACTAGATACAAATCTATGATAGGAGGTTTACTATATTTGACACAAACCAGGCCTGATATTATGAATGCAGTATGTATTGTTTCTAGATTTTAGATTAATCCTAGGGAAAATCATGAATCAGCAGTGAAAAAGATTTTTCGGTACTTACAAGGCACAACAAATCTTGGATTATGGTATCCTAAAGATAAAAATTTTGATCTATGTGCATACACAGATGCAAATTGGGCAGGAGATGTGCATGATAGAAAAAGCACCACTGGAGGAGCATTCTTTCTTGGAAAGAGATTAGTTTCCTAGTTGAGTAAGAAACAGAGTTGTACATCTTCATCAACAGCAGAATCAGAATATGTTGCAGCAGCAACAAACTGTACATATGTACTTTGGCTTAAGAAAATGTTGAAAGACATTAAGGTAAAATGCAAGGAACCTATTACTATATACTATGATAACACTACAGCAATTGATATATCTAAAAATCTAGTATTACATTCTAAAACAAAACATATTTCTATCAAACTAAATTTTCTAAGGGAAAAAGTTGAAGAAAAAGAGATAAAACTGGTTTATGTGAATACTAAAGAACAACTTGCAGATATTTTCACAAAACCTTTGCCTAAGGAGACTTTTGAGTATCTCAGAGATCAGCTTGGAGTCATACCACAATTGGTACAGACTTAGATAGTTGATGATTGTCATCAACCGGCAGAATTAAATGGACAAATCTTTTATTCCGGTATTTGATGAGGAAGCTACTTCTCAGGGGGAGTAGTTGGTATATTGAATTGGTTGGTATTTTGTATGAACTTGAATTATGTAACTTTGGCATTTGATGTCAAAGGGGGACAGATATCTATGGAAAAATACATTATCTTTTTGGTGAGAGATTTCAGGGGAGAGATTTTGAAAAACACATTTAAGGAGAAATTGGTATGAGAAATTAGTATTGTTACTCCCAGGGGGAGAAATAGAGATTGTTGGTTTTTGTATTTGGCATTTCTATTTTGGCACTTTGATGGTTTTTCCATCTTGTGTTGCCATCAATTCCAAAGGGGGAGATTGTTGGTATTTTGGTATGGTTTTGTCATTGATGTCAACACTTACTAAATACACCTACTTTGGAGATCCAACAACATTCATCGGCAAGCAGTAAACTGTGCAACAATTACTAGTATATGGTTCACCAGCAAGATATATTGTTCATATGTACCTGGAATGATATGGAAGACACTTGGTAATATCGAAGACATCATGTGGACACTTTATTTTGAAGAAATAATCATTGGTATATTCATATTTGCATATTTTCTTTTACCAGCAAATAGGTCCAGGTTATCTAGGGTTACACCGACAGGTTTATCTTTTCCAGATCAACATGGCATGCTATGGAGATGATTTATTATTGTTGTAAATGCATTAAGCCAACATGTTGAATCGGTTATTGCATCGAATATTATATTATTTGTAAAATGTTTTATTGTAATATCTTATAGAGCCAACCTACTAAAATTGGTCTTAGGGTATGGTATAAATGTAAGATCTTATTTGTAAGATCAAGTGTGGAATGCAAAAAAGAATTGTGTGAAGGTATATGTGAGATCAAGTAGAGGTATACATGAAGACATCATTGGAAGATGAAGTTAGGTTTTTGTAGAAGCATATCAGCATTACATCGGTACTGAATCTAGCATATGAAGATGCTATTTTGTGCAGTTGATTCTTATTGGATTTAACCATCCAACTGTAGTTAGTGTGACTCCCATTTGTGATTGAGCAATGAGCTCTAGGCTGTTGGCCTTTCTGCATGTGTAGACCCCTTTTTGTACACTTACTATGTGTAGTAGTATCATCTAATTGTGGGTAAGGTTTCCCACCATAGTTTTTCCCTTTACAGGGTGTCCACGCACAAATATTTGTGTCATGTGTTGTGGATGATTTTATGTTTATGTTTCATGCATTAATCCTTACCGGTATAGCAATTTACTATTAACAATGTATACCAACATACTTAACTTGTTTACCGGTATTAAGCATTAAGTTGGTTAATAAGTTTTTGGTTTGAATTTATTAGACAACTGATTCACCCCCCCCCCCTCTCAGTTGTCTTCGGGACCTAACAGATAACCCGTCGGAAGTTAGTTAAAAAGTGATAACCTAATAATTGATTAGGGGGTGGGTGGAATAAATATTAATTAAGGTAATGTACCTTGTGCATAGGTGAGTGCTTGTACAGGGCTCATAATGCTACGAGAAGGCCTGGAATGGAAAACTTACAACCTTGTCCTTACGAAAGGATTGGTAGGGTCTGCATGAGACTTAGTTGGAACCGAAGGCTCGAGAGAGGTTACCAGGAGAAACCCAGGATGGGGGCTGGGACCTATGGAGGTTGTACCATGGTATCCACAGTAAGACATGTGATGACACTTTCTCCTTAGAGTCACTTGTGTTTTGTGAGTTGAGTTACATGGATATTTGCGGAGTCTTGTAGTCCTTTTGTACTTGTCTTACTTTGCTTTCTTGAGGGTTTTCTACTATCTCCTAGCACAATGGGGTGGTTCCATTTCGGGATCACATGGTCGGGTGGTAGTGCCACTTCCCATCGGATGTTCTAGATTGTATCTTCAGGCGAGGAAAGGCTTTGTTGGTGTTTCTTTGTTCATGGTTCTTGTACCAGCTCTTGTTCGAGATCATTGTTCAGTTGAGACCTTGTGGTCATTATATCAGACTTTTATGTAATCTTTATATTGTAACTTGTAAATCTGTGGCATTATTGAAAGCCATGTATTTATGGATATTGTAATAGTATGTCAATGGAATGTATGTTGTTTCTGTTGCTTTGGTCTTATGTAAAATGGTTTATGGAAGTTGGATACATTGGAATACTTTCATTTCTTCATTATGGAATTTAGATGTATGTGTAGTTTTTAATTTAAGCATTTAATTTATCTAGTTAAATGGACAATTGGATTAACTATGGTGTTAATATAATCTATGAATTAATCTTGGTTGGTAACCCTTAGGAAATCATATGTTAGTCTTTCGTTGTTGTATTAAACGTGCAATGGTTGTAGCTAATGCACTTAGTCTTTAAAAAAAAAAATTATTTCACCCTTTAGTTGCCTAGTTGCGTTGTTTTCCTTTAGGGTTCCTGATAGGGCATTACATTTGATATCAGAGCTCAACTTTCAACACTGGGTACTTTGGGTTTGTAGTGTGCCTTTTAGTTGACCATCTTGCTTAGCTCATAATGTTTGTATCTCTCTTGTCTTATCCTTGCTATAGATCTGAACCATTTTCTCTTTTATGGTACCAGGTCATGCCTAGGAAAGCTAGAGAAGGTGGCCATATGGGTGGTCACAAAGGACGCAGAGGTGGAGGATGTGGCCATGGTTTTGACCATCACAGTCCTTCACCACCACCCACTCATGTGAGTGTTGAGCCGGAACAGTCAGTTCATCAGGAGCAGGAACAATCTGTTCATCATAACTCTCAGCATGTAGGAGAACATGTTCCGAAAAGGGAAGAGCTGAGACAGATGTTTCAGGAGGTTCTGGCTAGGTTAGGCCAAAGGCTTGAGTTTGAGTAGCCTATTCATGCTCAGTTGAGGAGCCACTTCAACAGGTTCTAGAAGAGAGAGAGACAGAGATCACTAAGGAGAGGGGAGATTCCAGCTATCTGAGATCCACCTTCCTTGGGTCACATAAAGGACTTGATGAGGTCCAATCCTCCTTACTTTGATGGTATGGGTATTGGTCTTGAGGCAGATACCTAGCTCATCATTTTGGACTCGTGTTTCGCTATGTTTCCATACAGTAGCAACACCAAGGCGAGATGTGCAATTATGCGTCTCAATAAATTTGCTTCAATCTAGTGGAGATTAGAGGAGGAGAAGATCGGTGTATGAATTAACACCATTACATGGGAACTATTTCTGGATAGATTCAGGGCATGATTTCTCTCACCCCAATGTAGGCAAACTCGAGCAAATGAGTTTTATGCCTTGCGTCAATATGGGATGATAGTAGACCAGTATGAGCACAGATTCTATGAGCTCAAACAATACACCAAAATTGGTAATGACGAGACTATGCTTGTCCAAAATTTCTTGAGAGGTTTGAACGACCGTATCAGTGGAGGAGTGAGGGGGTTTGAGCCACCTTCAGTAGAGATAGCAGTGGCAAAAGCCAGATTGGTTGAGTTGAACCTTAGCCATGCACTTGGTGGTTAGACAGGTGTGTAGATAGGGAGTGCACCTACCAGTGGAAATAAAGCTCGAGGAAATCAGTCCTAGTCAGCTGCACTATTTAGGACTCCTCAAGCACCCGCTAAGGGTGGGCAACAACATTGGCAACAATCAAAACCAAAATAGTTCTAGCACCAACAAGGTGGTAATTCTTGGAATAAGAAGAGACAGAAATTGGTAGAGGGGCAAACAAGGCCCTACAGGGAAGACCTCACAGAGTGCATCTCATGCCGCTAGCCAGGGAAGTTTCCAACAGTCTAGTGGACCGATAGGTAATAGAGGAGCTTGCTTCTCTTGTGGGCAGTTTGGTCACAGAGGTGCGTAGTGCCCTCAAAGTTTCCACAACATAGGTAGTCAGAGGCCAGCAACATCTGAACCTATATTGGGAGATGCAGGGAGATCCCATAGAGTATTTGCAGCGGTAGATGACTGCTAAGATGATCATCAGGGTATAGTCATTGATGCAGCAGGTATGTTGCATGGAACCCCTATCTCTGTACTTTTTGATTCTGGTGCTTCAGATTCTTTTATTTCTTCATCCATTGTGGAGTGGTGTGGACTTACATCTACTAAGTAGTCAGATAGGTGGCAAGTAGAGTTGTCTATAGGTATCTATGTTTCTGTAGATGCCTTTATTCCCAGTTGTGAGTTGAGACTAGGAACCATAGTTACTTCAGTTGACCTTCGAGTTATTCCTTTGGTTCTTATGGAGTTGTATTGGGGATGGATTGGCTATCATCTCATAGTGCTCATGTAGATTGTTGCAAGAAGATAGTAGAGTGTTTAGATGACCTTAGCAGAGAAGTGAATATTGTTAGAGTACAGAGGCCAATATCCCTATGTATGATCTCCGCTATACAACTTTAGCGGTGCATGCGTAGAGGATGTCAACTTTTTGCAATTACTCTTGAGGAATTGGATGAGTCAGAGAGGTGAGAAATCACTCTTGATAGTCACCCTATCCTTAGAGAGTATGTTGATGTGTTTCCATTGGATATTCCTAGTATGCCTTCGAAGCAAGACATAGACTTTCGTGTCAATTTGGTTCCTAGGGCAGAACCTATTTTGAGAGCTCCATATCGGATGACTACTCAAGAGTTGAGTCAATTGAAATTGCAGGTAGAAGAATCATTGGCCAAGGGATTCATTCATCCTAGTGTTTCCCCTTGGGGTGCACCTGTTATCTTTGTTAAGAAGAAAGGTGGTTCTCTTTGGTTATGCATTGATTACCGATAGCTGAATAAGGTAACCATCTGAAATAGATATCTATTGCCTCATATAGATGACCTTTTTGATCAGGTTAAGGGAGCCAAGGTGTTCTCTAAGATTGAGTTAAAGTTGGGATACCATCAGTTGTGCATTCAGGATGTAGACATTCATAAGATAGCATTTCGTACTCATTATGGTCACTATGAGTTCATAGCGGTGCCATTCGGGTTGTCAAACGTGCCTTCAATTTTCATGAGCTTAATGAATGGTGTTTTTCGCACCTACCTTGATCATTTCATCATTGTATTCTTGGATGACATTCTGATTTATTCTAGATCTATGGAGGAGCATGAGGGTCACTTGCGTTAGGTTTTGTAGTGCTTGAGGGAGAATCAACATTATGCCAATTTGGCAAAGTGTGACTTCTTCCAAACTGAGGTGAACTATCTTGCTCATGTGGTTTCAGGAGAGGGTATATCCATGGATCCTGCAAAGATCCAAGCCATTGTTGATTGGCCAGTGCCAACCAACATTTCAAAAGTTAGGAGTTTTATGGGTTTGGCCGGATATTACCATCGCTTTGTTGAAGGCTTTTCCCAGATAGGACACCTGATTACTTCTCTTCTGAGAAAAGGGAAGAAGTTTGTTTGGTCAAAACAATGTGAAGCAGGTTTTAGAACCTTGAAGGAACTCCTGTCAGTGCTCTGAGTTTGGTAGTTCCTGATCCATCTACAGATTTTATGGTATGCACAGATGCCTCTTTGGAAGGTATAGGTGCAGTACTTATGCAGGATGGACGAGTGGTTTCTTATGAGTCTCACAAACTCAAGAACCATGAGTTGAACTATCCAGTTCACAATTTAGAGTTGGCAGCTATAGTTCATGCTTTGGTTAGATGGCAGCATTTCCTATTAGGGCATCAGTTTGAGCTACATAGTGATCACCACAGTTTGCAGTATATATTCACATAGCCAAACTTGAATGCTTGATAGCAAAGATGGATGGAATTCTTTTGCCAGTATGATTTTGAGGTTCATTATATTTAGGGGAAAGAGAACATAGTGGCGGATGCTTTGAGTTGTAGGCAGCATGAGCTTTCAGCAATGTCCCTTAGAGTAGACTTGAGAGAGGATTCTTGGAGTTCTTCCTCAGGATACTTGGTATCAAGATGTTAGAGCAGTGATAGATTTCAGAAGGCCTTTAGAGGGTAGATTCTCTAGATATAACCTTGAGGCAGATGGACTTCTTCATCACCATGGACAGATCTATGTACCTCCTTTGGAGGGTCTTCGTACTTTGTTCATGACCAAGGCCCATCATGCACCTTATTCGGCACATCCAGGTGTCAAGAAGATGCATGCAGATCTTACACAAATTTATCATTGGGCGGGTATGAAATGTGACATTGCTGATTTTGTGTCAAAGTGTTTAGAGTGTCAGCGAGTGAAGGCGGAGCATCAGCACCCAGCAGAGCTTTTACAGCCTAATCTAGTACTGGATTGGAAATGGGATATCATTTCCATTAATTTAATTGTTGGTTTGTCTGTCTCTTTGTGTCGTCATCATGCCATCATGGTCATAGTTGATAGAGTGACTAAGGTTGCTCATTTTGTTCCTATTCGATCTTCCTACACAACAGCGGTGGTGGCACGAGTTTTCTTGGAAGATGTAGTGTGATTACATGGGATTACAAGGTGGATCATATCTGATAGAGATCCTATCTTTACCTCAGCATTGTGGACCTCACTTTAGCATGCTTTGGGGACTCAATTGAATTTTAGTTCAACTTATCATCCAGAGATAGATGGTCAGACAGAGAGAGTGAATCAAGTATTAGAGGACCTGCTTCACATGTATGTGATAGACCAACAGTCACACTGGGAGGACTATATCTATTTAGTGGAGTTTTCTTATAATGATGGATATCATAGATCCATAGATATGTCCCCCTTTCAGGCATTATATGGTTGTCCTTGCCGCACTCCTTTGAGTTGGGATCGATTAGAGGATAGGGTACTTATAGGACTGGATATTCTTTGGGAGATTGAGTAGCAGGTAGATAGGATTCATGAGCATTTAGTAGTGGCTCAAGATAGACAGAAAAAGTATGTAGATGCTCATAGGATAGATTGTCAGTTTTCTATTGGCGATCGTGTGTTCTTGAGAGTGCATCCATAGAAGAGTCCGATCCATTATGGAAAGGGTTCTAAGTTAGCACCTCGGTTTGATGGACCTTTTGAGATCCTTGATAGGATAGGACCTGTTGCTTACCATCTAGCCTTGCCACTGAGTCTATCCTCCATCCACGATGTCTTTCGTGTTTCAGTTCTTCAACCTTATTATCCCAATGTGACACATGTTCTTGATTGGAACTCTTTGTAGGTCGAGGGCGGGCAGCTTTCCATGGAGCCCATGCACATTCTTCAGCGTCAAGATTTGATCCTCAGAAGTCGTACCATTGACTAGGTAAGGGTCCTATGGGACCCAAATGATGAGACCTCAGGGACTTGGGAGGATGTAGCGAAGATGAGAGACCTGTATTCTTATTTATTTTAGGCTTCCAGGAGTAAGCCTAGTTTTGGGGGGGAGAATGTAGTACCCCTATTTGTTCGAGCTCATTAGACTCATATTTTATTATTGTTTGTTTTTAGTGGATACATTATCATGATATCTGATTCAAATTTTTATGACATTATGCTTTATCTGGAGATGAGACGTATAATTTATTTGTAGTATTTCAGTACTTGTGATTTATGGCATTTTATGGATTATTGCTATGTACTGACATTTTAGTTTATCTATACAATGTGTAATTATATGTTGTGTGTTTGTGAGTGTATTTAATGCAAGGACATGATTTTCTTTCACTCATTTTGGTGAGATAGGGAATGTCGTGATTCTCCCTCATCGGTGTGTATGTCATGTTTTCTATATTCTATATATATGCATGTGTGCTTTGATGATACAGGATATTGTAGGTACAAGTACTAGGTAGGTACGAGGTATCATCTCCACCTGGCTTCACAGGTCTAAGCGTGCCTTATATTTTCCGATGGAAGTGGAGGAGATAGTAGTTGACCCTATTTTATTCAGTTACACTTGTATGAGTGTCGTCAGTTGGTCATCCTGTCAGTTTGTTCGGCCTTTGTATTTTTGTCATTTGATCTTCTTATGAGTCTTTGCTATGATTTTCTCTGTTGTTTGTTTAGTGGTTTTAATTAATTAATTAATTAAATTTATGGAATTATCTCACAGTTAAATTGATTATGCATTGAGATTATAAAACTAGTTAATTAAAAGAAATTATGAAATTAAGTTGCAAGTTGCATGATATTAGAAATATATTTTTATTTAAGTTTTTGTTGAAAAATAAATTAAATTAATTGTATTTATTATTTCGTAGAATTATAAATAAATAAATGAATAAAAGAATTAATTAGAATTAAAGTATTGTTTTAATTCTTTATTTAGAAAATTAATTAATTTGCATGAGAAAAGAAAACAAAGAATAATGATTTTTAATTATTGCATGTTAGCTTATCTTTTGTTATAAAATTAGAAAATAAAATAAAATTTCTTGGATTCTAAATTTAGTTTTTCTGAGAAAAAGTTATTGAACCTAGAATATTAGTTTAAATAGGGGAATAGGTCTTTATTTTAGTTACACAGGAAACAGGTTAGGAATTTAGGTGAAGAAATTTATTGGAAGCTTATTGGAAGGATTAGGGCTCTTCTACAAATTTCTTCCAGGAAAGCTATATCAGGTTGGATGATTTCTTAATTGTGGATGTTTAGAAAATAATTCTATTTCTTCCATTTTCTCTGATTGAGGTGTGTGTGTAAAATTATTGTCAAATACAAAAAAAAAATTTGGTGAAGTCGAGTTTTGGTTGTAAAAATTTGTGCCTAATGTGTATTTCTATTTTATGGGAAGAACGTAATTTTGGGAAATTAGGAAAAATTATTATAGAAAATTTTTGAAGGTTTTATGATACATGGAGAATTGCAAGATTTGTACGAAAGGGTATTTACCTGAGAAATTATCTTCTCTCGTTTGATTTTGTTTTAAGTTTTGGCTATGGCAATTTTGTTTATTAATGGAATCTCTGTGAAATGGTTTATTACCTTAAGAAAATTTATTTATACATTATATTTATTTGGGTTAATTAAATCTTGGAAAAATAATTTAAAATATATATATATATATATATTGTGAAGGATTAAAATGAAATTATTCAAAAAGTATTGTTTTTATTGAATTACTGTAAAAAGGTTTTATTTTAAAAAAATATAATAATAAAAAAAATTTAAAATTAAAATTTAAAAAAAAAAATATATTTTAAATGGTAGTTAGGTAGGGAGCTACATACGGTAGCATCTGCTACCGGCGGTAGTACGCAGTACTACCGATGGTAGCAGTGCTACCAGACGGTAGTACTTGCTACCGTGTGGTGGCATGGGCTACCATGCACGATGGTAGGGGGGTTTAATGCGCGTTGCTGAAATCATGCGGTACAGTCCGAAAATAGTGTTTTCGATATCCATGCAGGTTTTTTTTTACAAATTGTTATTTTATTAAATTGACTTTTTAAATATATATGTATATATATAATTATATAAGTTAATTTTATGAAGTTTGGTATTATTTTTATAATACTGTGGAAATTAAATTTTGAAATGATAAACATATATTCTGTAATATAATTAAAACTAAATTATATATAGGTAAACATTTAAATATATTATATGAATATAATTTAATCTATAGTTACAATTATATTTTACGAATATAATTAAATTATAGTTTGGGTGTTTTCAGATAAGCTTGTAAAGTCTAGATTTAGATTAATGCTTGGGAACATTAGGAGATTAGTTCATATGTATTTGATTTAAATCTTTTTGGACAAATGACAAGATGGATTTATTTGTATTAAATAGTTGTATTTTCTTATTATCTGGAAAATCTTTATTTGCAAATAATTAATGCTTTGGTTTTTTTTTTTAAAATTGCTTGTATTAGGATCTTGTGTAATTGGTGTTTTCAGTCAAGCTTAATTTCATTGGTATTCTGGTTGAATTGTCATTGTGTCCTATATTATTATTTCTCCTTGGTCAGGTGTTGTTGTATAAACTTATTGATGTGAGCCATTGTGGGTTTTGTCCAAATGGTTAATCTTGGGTTAGTGATTGTCTATCCTTCACCTGTTCTTTGTCAGGATTGGTTATGGTTGTCTGTTTTTCCATAGAGTTCTTGTAGAGAGATATTTCCTGTTAATGTTCTATGAGAGAGAGTGGCTTTTGAGCAGGGGTCGTGCCCGAAGTGGATGATAGGATAACCCGTCGGAAGTCACTTAAAAAGTGATAACCTAATAATTGATTAGGGGGTGGGTAGATTAAATCTTAATTAAGATAATGTACCTCGTGCATAGGTGAGTGCTTGTACAGGGCTCATAATGTTATGAGAAGGCTTGGAATGGCAAACTTACCACCTTGTCCTTACGAAAGGATTGGTAGGGTCTGCATGAGACTTAGTTGGAACCGGAAGCTCGGGAGAGGTTACCAGGAGAAACCCAAGATGGGGGTCGGGACCTATGGAGGTTGTACCATGGTATCCACCGTAAGACAGGCGATGACACTCTCTCCTTAGAGTCACTTGTGTTTTGTGAGCTGAATTACATGGATGTTTGCGGAGTCTTGTAGTCCTTTTGTACTTGTCTTTCTTTGCTTGCTTGAGGGTTTTCTACTATCTCCTAGCACGGTGGGGTGATTCCATTTTGGGATCACATGGTCGGGTGGTAGTGCCACTTCCCATCAGATGTTCTGGATTGTATCTTCAGGTGAGGAAAGGCTTCGCTGGTGTTTCTTGGTTCGTGGTTCTTGTACTAGCTCTTGTTTGAGATCATTGTTCAATTGAGACCTTGTGGTCATTGTATTAGACTTTTATGTAATCTTGATATTGTAGCTTGTAAATCTGTGGCATTATTGGAAGCCATGTATTTATGGATATTGTAATAGTATGTCAGTGGAATGTATGTTATTTCAGTTGCTTTGACCTTATGTAAAATGTTTTATGGAAGTTGGATACATTGGAATACTTTCATTTCTTCATTATGGAATTTAGATGTATGTGTAGTTTTTAATTTAAGCATTTAATTTATCTAGTTAAATGGACAATTGGATTAACTATGGTGTTAATATAATCTATGAATTAATCTTCATTGGTAACCCTTAGGAAATCATATGTTAGTCTTCTGCTATGTTATTAAATGTGCAATGGTTGTAGCTAATGCACTTAGTCTTTTGAACAAAAATTTTTATTTCACCCTTTAGTTGCTTAGTTGCATTGTTTTCCTTTAGGGTTCCTGGCGAGGCATTACACAACCAAAATATGCACTTGATATGCTCACTAGATTTCACATGGCTGATTGTAAGCCTTCTTCTACTCCATTTTTTTCAGGGGTCAAACTTGAGGCTAAGTTCTCTTCACCCTTGGTTGATAGCACTTTATACTAACAGCTTGTTGGGAGCCTCATCTACTTGACTCATACAAGACCCGATATTTCATATGTTGTGGGCATGGTCTATAGATTCATTTAGGAGCCACATAAGTTGCAATGGAAAGTAGCTAAGCAGATGCTCTACTATATTCTGGGTACTCACAATTATGAAATTTAATATGCAATAGGCATTGATATTGGCTTGGTGGAATATAGATATTTGGATTGGGCAGTTGATTCTCAGGATCGCAAGTCCACTTCAGGGTATTGTTTCTCACTTGGTTTTGGTCCAACTTGTTAGTGAATCAAGAAGCAGTCTATAATTTCTCTTCCATCGATAGAGGCTGAGTATCGAGGGGCGGTTAATGCCACCACTGAGGCTATTTGGCTTTAGATTATTCTCACTGAGTATGGTATTCCAATTAGAAATCCTACCATCATCTTTTGTGATAAGAAGAGTGCTATCACTAGTAGAAATATGGCTAATAAATGACCAGGTGACTAAAAATTTTAGTCACGATAAGTTAAAATGACCAAATTTTAGTCATTTTTTGCAACACAACTATAAATGACTAATTTGGTCATCAGGTAAGAAAACACAACTATAAATGACTAATTTGGTCATCGGGTAAGAAAACACAACTATAAATGACTAATTTGGTCATTAGGTAAGAAACACAACTAAATGATTAGTCACATAAATAAAAAATGACTACTACTCCTCTATACTATTAGTCATGAGGTATCGCTCATTTGATAACAGGGTATACAAAAGTTGGACATTAAATCAACAAGTATGGGGCATTAAATCAACAATTTCTATCACAAGAATTGCAATACGCTCAACTACTAGGTAATTTCCCCTATTTAGCTTTTAATTAAAAATGAAACAACGTTGCTTTCAAACTAGGTACTTTATATTCTATGCGGATTTGCATGGAATATCATAAGAGCTATTTAAAAAATAAATATAAAATGGAGATTTAACTATCTACAACTAAGGTTTGCAAGCATGACTGATCATGAAAGCTGTCAAAATAACACATCTAGTACGAAGTGTCCAAAAAATGACTCTTTAAAGATCCAACCAAAACTTTATCTAAAAATCCCTAATACTTGAACACTAAAATACCATTTTTTATAAAAATATGTCCATATTTTTTTTCAAAGCGGAGCTTATTGATCAGTAAAGTGTTCCTAATTTTTTTGAAGAACACTTATTATTGTTATTTTTATCTTTATATTCAAGTAAGAAAAACTAATAATTATAGCTTATATTATAACATAATTATACCTAAACTTGTTTTAATATTATTCTATATTTTTTACTAGTTTTTAAAAATTGTTTTCTGTTCTCTCTTATATACATACCCAACCTAATTTATTACATACTAGAACTTAATTTACTAGATCTGCCCATTGCCAGGATATTTATGCATCCATTGAGTGCATTTATAGCTTTTAATTGACCAATTAGATTGTAGGATTTTAAAATTTTGATTACAATACTAAAGTTTAACAATAATTATAAATAGTTCAATAATTCAAATAACATAAATTATTTGTTATCTCATTGGCTAATAGGAATAAGAGTCATTGGTAAAATTATATTTTTATTTATTTTTATGAAAAATTTAATCAATCGACAAACATTATGTAATGCATCAATTTAATTTTTTTAGTACATCATTTATTATAAGAGGGCTAGCAAATGCATAGAAGGATAAATTATTAAATGAAAGGTGACAAATGTCATTGAATATTGCTGATGCCATTGAATGAGGACTTCAATTCGTTTTTAACTTTCAAAAACTCTATTTTCATTGTTGAATGTAACTTCTTCCATTCTCTGGCGAACTAAAAAAGCCAGCGTTAATCTAAAGAAATAGTGACAAAGAGAAATCTTTAGTTGCAATAGGTAAATAATTTTTTATTTGAATCTAATTTTCGTAGCTGTTTTTTTCCCTTGTTTTTCTTTGGTTCCTTTCGCAAGTTTGAAGGGTTATAGTTGAGGGGACTGCAATTTTCATTTACATGTATTGAAATAATTAAATTCTTCATAATATTTACTGTGTAATCATAGGACAAAAATCTCTAGTGGAGCTTAGATTTCATGTCTCAGGAAACCATTTAACTGCATAATGCTTTTGGAATATGCAATGTTTTCAATTTTAAGTGATCGATTAATTAAATTAATTTTATATTTAGTCATCCAAGTTAAAAATCAAATATCTTAAGATGACTTAATATTGATTAATTTAATTAATTAATTACAAGGTAATAAAAGCTCTTCAAGTCGGCTTCTAGAAATGTCAAAGAAATATTATCTAATTTGTGGGGGAATTTTATTTTCACAAGACAATTTGCTTTCTTGACAAGTTATTAGATCATGAGGTGACTTAATCAATGATGATGGGGTGACAAAATTTTTGTAGGGGATAAATGTCTTGGTGAATTAATATCATATGCCTAAGCCTAAATTAAATATTTATATGGCTTAAGCGCTCTATAAGGAAGGCATTATGAACATTTTATGCCTTGGTGGTAACTTAATGAGCTGACCCCTTTTGTGTGATACATATTTTAAAGTCAATTTCTTAATTTAAGAGTGACTATTTTAGCTTGGAGATATTTTTACTACGAGATGTAATTTGATGAAGGGCAAAAAAAAAGAATTATTATTATTTCATGATGGGGTTAGATGAAGAAAAACGGTCAAACTTATTATGAGTCATGGAATTTGGGTAGACATTATTCACGATATCTAGGCGAATATCTAGGCGAATACTATGGCCCAAACCCTAGGGCGTCAACCCTAGCCATTGAAGATTTGGATGAAATCCCAAATCACAGGTCTGCGCCAATAGAGACAGAGGTTCTTTGACGAATTTCAGTGTTAACCACGAGGAAAAATAGTCTTTTTGGAGTCACCTAGAAAGATTTTTTTTTCATGGTTTGTTTTAAGGAAGAGTTCATGCTTGCTAAGGGGAAAATCTACAGCTTACTGGATGCCACAAAAGCTCTATTGAGCGTATGTTCGTCCTGAGATTCCAAATTTGTGAGTTAGCACCATCAAGACAAGGATTTTTTTTATTACCAGGTGGTTTGCTACCTTATACCTATGGCTGTGTTCACTCGGGTAAGCAAGAAAATCAAGCTTTATTAGTTGAGTTGTTGATTAAGAAGGTGAAAGTTATATCAATCAGAAATATAAATCATATCCACAATATTGTCATGTACATAAACTCCTTCTTGTAAACTTGAAATAAGACATTAATATGAAATTATACCATAGCTTAGGTAATTGTGTGTTGATCTCGTCTTAGTCTACTACAACAAACTCTTAATATGCACTTGGAACAATGAATTACTTGCTAATAAGAGTTAATAAGTGAAGTGTATGATAGAATTGCCTTGAAGAATTAGTTGTGTTTTGAATGGTGCAAATCAGTTACGTGTTTGTTTAAATGCCTATGTAACAAAATAGTGGATTGAAACTCTACATGCAAACTGTTTGTTTGAATGCCTCTGATGAACAAGTGATTATTCTTGAATGTTGTGCTATCAAGTGTTTGGTTAAATGTCTATCATGAGGTTTGGAATTTGGTAATGAATTTTAGAATTAGAACTAGAAAGGTTACTTACAATGGCATTAAAACCATCCGCAAAAAACTAAATCAAATCCTGAAACACTAGAAAATTAGAAATCAACCCCTACATGCGAAGAGTTTGACGGAATTCCATGTAGCCAAATCTGAAAAATTCAGGTCAATATTAGTGAGGGTCATTACATAATAGTGCATTAGGTTATAGATTTTAAATATATATCAAGGGACCCGAGTTAACTCTATATTTGGGGTTTGAATGGAAAGAGAAAGATATTGTGATAAATCAATGATGAACAATAAGTACCAAACCGGTACTGAGAGGGGGGGGGTGAATTAGTACTGTCAAAAAACTTTTCCCGAACCGGTTTGACTGCAAACACTACAAATGTCTGACAGATAGTAACACTGGTCTGAAATAGAGTGCAACCAATAAAGCTAAGAATAACTGTGATAAGCATTAACCGGTTGATCACTTAGCTTTCCACTCAACTTAATACTACACTTCCATTTCATGCTTATGCATGAATAGGTAATCTATGATCAAAAATATAATAACAACTAGCTCAGCATGATTTACCTTCAGACACAAATTACTTAAATCATCACATGAAAAATACTACACATGACACATAGATTTTTCATGTGGAAACCCAATTGGGAAAAACCACGATGGGGATGAATACCCACAAGTTGCTTTTGAACTCTTTAGAAGTCCGCTCTGTTAGTAGCCTAGTCCGGTTAAAGACTGTTACAATAGGTTCTGCTAGGAACCGATCCTGTTAGGGATCACCCGGTTAAGGGATGGCTAAATACCTGGTTAAGGGTTAAACCCTAGTAGAGGTTACCTTTTTAGAGGATTTCAAGAACTCAATTACTTTGAGTCACCCTATTAAGGGATCTATAATAAGCCGATCAAAGATACCAGGTTAAGGGATTTTCCAACTGTTGAACTGGTTAAAGATCAATAGGTATTACAATGATTTGATAATAGCACTCAATACCTAATGCAGATCCACTTAAGTTCCTTCCTTCTGCACACACACAATGCAGGAATCAATCGTCTTATCTCATCTGGTTTGGCAACAATCATGTATCTCTTCACTTAGACACACACACACACCATTTGCCAACTACTTCACAAAGAAACACAAAATCGACGTTATAGGAAACAGATAGGTCGGTAGCATAAACCCTAAACCCTAAACATTTAGGTTAAGCAATTCAGGCAGTTCAATCCTGGCCATTGAACACTTTGCATTTGAATACAAAAGTCTTGAACATATCTCAAGACATTCTCCATCGTTCATTCTTCACCACATTCATGGCGGCTTGTAACCCATCACATGTTCTCCACCATTTACAAAGACTTCACATATTCCCGAGGTAGATAGGATCGATCTCCTTCATGCAAGATCCTTCACACGCTCAAGCTGACATGGAAACATGATCAGATCTTCATTACAATTCTAAGTCATGACACACAATGTCATTGGTTGAATCACACAGGCTTGGAACACTTCAATCGGAAACCCTTGAGATAAGACTACCAACTGGTAGTCATATCATGTTAAGTCTTCATAAAGAACATTCCATATGTCGGTTCACATTTCATCATACCAGTTCTTGTAGACAAACATACCACTTCACCTATTGCTCAATATACCGGTTTACCACATTGTACCGGTTCACATTTTGGCATATTGTTGGTTCACTCTCCAACATATTGACATCAATGACAACATAATATCATCATGTTAACATACTCCGCACAAATGCCAACAATCTCCCCCTTTGGCATTGATGGCAATATACAAAGATCTCTCTTTCTGCATCACATCTTCTCCCCATTGCTGCAGATATCTTCTCCGCTGCACATCTTCTCCCCCTTTGACAACAATGCCAAAGTGGACGCGCAAGCTTTCCTATTCCACTATGTTGCTCCCCTTGAGGAGTAGCATCATTTAGCACATCAATCCGGAAAAAATTGGACACTGCAATCCCTGACTGATGTGGAGTACATACTTTCAGCTCACCTCTTGAATGGGTAGCACCCCTAATTCACCTCTTAAATACGTAAATGAAGCCTTTGGTAGAGGCTTGGTGAATATATCTGCTAACTGCTCCTTACTAGAAACATGTTCTATTACAACCTCCTTGTTCTGAACTTTTTCCATCAATAAATGATACTTGAGCTCAAAGTGCTTGGTCCTAGCATGCAAAACTTGATTCTTGGAAATGTTAATTGCACTTGTATTGTCACAAATAATGCTTACCTGTTTAGATACAGGAACTTTGAAGCCATTCAATACATGCTTCATCCAAATAGTCTGGGTGTAGTTCATAAAAGCTGCAACATACTCTGCTTCTGCTGTAGACTAAGAGATACAACTCTGCTTTTTACTCATCCATGAGACTAGTCTACCGCCAAGGAAGAATGCACCACCGGTTGTACTCTTCTGGTCATCTACATTACTAGCCCAATCGGCATTTGTGAACACTTTTAGGTTGAAATAATTATTGTATGGATACCATAACCCATAGTCAATAGTTCCCTTCAGATATGTAAGAATCCTCTTGACTGCTACCAAGTGGGATTCTCTAGGGCTTTGCTGAAACCGAGCGGTAATACCCACTGCATGTGCAATGTCCGGTCTGCTATGCACTACATAATGCAACTTACCAATCATTGATCAGTAATCCTTCTCATTTACCACCACTAAGTCATCTTCTTTTGATAGCTTACAACCGGTCACCATTGGTGTACCAATCTGTTTACTATCTTCCATGCCAAAGGTCTTTAACACCTCTTTGACATACTTGGACTGAGTAATAAAGATTCCATCTTTCATTTGTTTAATCTGTAGTCCAATCAAGAACTTAATCTCCCCTATGAGTGACATTTCAAACTCCTTTTTCATCTCATCAGCAAATTCATGACTCATCTTGTCATCTCCTCCAAAGACGATGTCATCAACAAATACTTCAAAAATTAGAATATGATCTCCTTCTGAGTTCAAGTAGATATTGCTATCTTCACTTTTTCTTTCAAATCCAATCTTCATAAGATGGGAGTACAAGCATTCATATCATTCTCTAGGTGCCTACTTCAGTCCATACAAGGCTTTATGTAGCCTACACACCATGTCACTATCTTCTGATAGGGAAAACCCATTTGGTTGCTCTATACACACCTCCTCTTCAAGTATTCCATTTAGGAATGCAGATTTTACATCCATTTGGTATACCTTGAATCCTTTAAAAGCTGCATATGCAAGAAGCATATGAATTCTTTCCAATCTGGCTACTAGGGAAAATGTTTCTCCATAGTCTTCTTCTTCTTCTTGAGCATATCCTTGACCTTCTTATGCTCATTCAACTTGTTACTGAAAACTCATTTTGTTCCAATGACATTCTTATTCTCCGGTCTAGGTACCAAAGACCATCTCCGGTCTAGGTACCAAAGACCATGTACCATTCTTCTCTATCTAGTCAAGTTCCTCCTCCATTGCCTTGATCTAGTCTTCATCTTTATGTGCCTCTTTGAATGATTTAGGCTCAAATTCAGAGATCATACAAGAATTCTCTCTGACCTTTATTCTTGTAAGGATTCCTGCATCCTTATCTCCTATGATCTACTTTGGATCATGATTCAGTTTGACATATTGAGGAATGCTCTTGACTGATTCCTCCTGCTTTGCTTCTTCATCCTCATCTTCATCAGCATCAGTATCTACTAGTGTAGGAACACTGTTACTGGTACTTGGCTGATTAGCAACCGGCTCCTAGAAGGTTACTAAGGGTTCATCTCTTACTTCCTTACTACGGATTTCCTCAAGTTTTTCATAATGTTCATCAACTCTAACATTGATGCTTTCAACAATTCTCTAAGTTCTATTGTTGAAACATTTGAGAGCTTTTCTCTTGGTGGAATATCCTAGGAATATTCTTTCATCACATTTTGCATCAAACCTACTTTGATGTTCACTTCTCTTGATATAACATCTGCTACCAAACATTCTAAAGTAGCTTACCATTGGTGTCTTACCAGTCCAATACTCATAAGGAGTCTTATCCTTTCCTTTCTTGATGAGTACCCGGTTCATTGTGTATACTATAGTGCTCACTGCTTCTCTCCAAAAGGTGTGAGCAACATTTCCTTGGATCAACATAGTTCTAGCTACTTCAACCACAGTCCGGTTATTTCTCTCTACTAAGCCATTTTGTTGTGGAGTCCAGGGGCCAGAGAGTTGCCTCTTGATGCCATTCTCTTCACAATATTTGTTGAATTCACTAGAAGTGAATTCCCCTCCTTGATCAGTTCTAAAAAATTTGATTCTTCTACCACTTTCCTTTTCTACCAATGCTCTGAAAGCTTTGAACTTTCCAAAGTCTTCAGACTTGTCCTTCAAGAATGTGACCCACATCATTCTTGAGCAATCATTTGTAAGAATCATAAAATACGTATCTCCCTACACACTCCTAGTTTTCATAGGACCACACAAATCAGTATGCACAAGATCAAGTAAATTGTTTGTTGTGAAAGATTTACCTTTGAAAGTTGAGGAAGACATTTTCCCCAGTTGACATTCTCTGCACAAAGGATTTTCTGGTTTGCTCAGCACCGACAATCCTCTGACTGTCTTGGTCTTACTGGCCTTCACAATGTTATCAAAGTTTACATGGCAGAGTCTCCTATGCCATATCTAGCTATCATAAAATTTATCCATAAGACATGTACGTACATTTGCATTCAGCTGAAATAAGTTACCTTTGGTCTACATACCGGTGGCCATCAATTCACCATTCTTTCCTTTGATTTTGCACACTTTATTTTTGAATTCCAGAGTGAGTCCACTGTCATTCTGCTGGGCAACACTTAATATATTGTGTATGAGACCTTCCACCCAATACACATTGTCAACGCTGCTCTTTCCATTCAAAGAGATGGACCCTCTTCCTTTAACCATACATGGTGCATCATTACCAAAGTGAACCACACCACCATCATATTCTTCCAAAGATAGAAACTTGCTCCGATCACCAATCATATGGTGAGAATAGCCACTGTCAATAATCTACTCATAGGAATTATCAAAGTGGGAGACAAGAGCCTTCTTGTTTAACACATCTTCCTTTACTGCAACAAAAACAATTTCTTCATTCTCTTCATCTTCTGATTCCTCATTTTTGACACCTTCATCAACTGCAACAAAATTGTTTCTCCGGTTTCCTCCTTTGAATTTCTTGAACCTTTCTGGTTTGTCCTTGTTGTTACCATTAGGACAGTTTATAGCAATATGTCCTATCTGATTACAAGAAAAGCATTTCAAAGGGAGCTTACCTCTGTATACACCAGTTCCTTTAGGAATTCTCCTAGCAAGAAGAGCTTCCAATTCAATCAGGATCTCCTCATCATCCATTTCTCTACTCTGTCTTTGTTCACCACTGGTGCTTGCTTATTTTCCTTTTCTGGATGGTACAACAGAATCTCTAAAAGCTGATTCAATATTTTGAACACTGCCATAAAAACTATTTAACTCATAGGTTGTCAAGTTTGCAATGCTGGAGTCTAGGGATACCTTAGTCTTGTCTATTGATCTCAACTCCTGAATAGAAGCAACCCTTATTGCATAGACCGATAATAAGGATCTAAGAACTTTGCTTACCACAATGGAATCTTTCATTTCACCACCTGCGCTCTTGATATCTCCAACAACAGTTTTGATCCTTATTCCATATTGTTGAATGGTCTCACCTTCAACCATCTACATGTCTTCAAACTTCCCTCTAAGGCTTTCTTCCTTAGCTTGTTTTACATGCTCATCACCACCATAGATATTCTCAAGAGTGTCCCATACTTCTTTGAGATTATGTTTATCCTGGACATCAATAAACTCAATGTGAGATAAGCTACTGATTAGGGCTTCCATGACTTGCCCATTCTCTTGTATTTCTCTCTTTTGATCATCGGTGAGAGTACTGGTAGGAATAACAAAAACATTCTCAACATAGCTCCAGTGTTGAGCACCCATGCTTCTGATGTAAATCTTCATTTTGTCCTTCCAAATTTTGAAGTTATCTTTGTTGAACTTTGGACCTTCTCTCTTCATCATTACAATAGGATCTTTCCCTCAAGTGGTTAAGCTTACAACATAGAGGACATGGAGGATTCTCTGATACCAATTGATAACTCAATCATGAACAATAAGTACCAAACCATTACTGAGAGGGGGGGGCTGAATCAGTACAGTCACAAAAACTTTTCCCAAACAGGTTTGACTTTAAACACTGCAAATGTCTGATAGATAGTAACACCGGTTTGAAATAGAGTGCAACTGGTAAAGCTAAGAATAACTGTGACAAGAATTAACTAGTTCATCACTTAGCTTTCCACTCAACTTAATACTATGCTTCCATTTCACCCTTATGCATGAATAGGTAATCTATGATCAGAAATATAATAACAGCTAGCTCAACATGATTTACCTTCAGACACAAATCACTTAACACATCAAATGAAAAATACTACACATGACACACAGATTTTTCACGTGGAAACCTAACTGGGAAAAACAAAGGTGGGGATGAATAGCCACAAGGTGCTTTAAAACTCTTTAGATGTCCGCTCTGTTAGGATCCTAGTCCGGTTAAAGACTATTACAACAGGTTCTACTAGGAACCGATCTTGTTAGGGATCACCCGATTAAGGAATGGCTAAATACTCAGTTAAGGGTTAAACCCTATTAGAGGATTTCAAGAATTCAATTATTTTGAGTCACCCTGTTAAGGGATTTACAACAAGCTGATTAAAGATACCCAGTTAAGGAATTTTCCAATTGTTGAAGTGGTTAAAGATCAACAGGTATTAAAATAATCTGATAATAGCACTCAATGCCTAATGTACATCTGCTTAAGTTCCTTCCTTCTGGACACACACACAATGCAAGAATCAATCCTCTTATCTCATTTGGTCTGGCAAGAATCATATATCTCTTCACTTAGATACACACACACCATTTGCCAACTACTTTAGAAAGAAATACAACATCGACCTTATAGGAAATAGATAGGTCAGTAGCATAAAACCTAAACCCTAAACATTTAGGTTAAGCAATTTAGGTGGTTCAATCCTGGCCATTGAACACTTTGCATTTGAATACCAAAGTCTTGGACATATCTCAAGACATTCTCCATCATTCATTCTTCACTGCTTTCATGGTGGCTTGTAACCCATCACTCGTTCTCCACCATTTACAGAGACTTCGCATATTCTCAAGGTAGATAGGATTGATCTCCTTCATGCAAGATCCTTCACATGCTCAAGCTGACCTGGCAACATGATCGGATCTTCATTACAATGCTAACTCATCACACAATGTCATTGGTTGAAGTCACACAGGCTTGGAACACTTCAACTAAAAACCCTTAAGCTAAGACTACCAACCGGTAGTCATATCATGTTAAGTCTTCATAGAGAACATTCCATATGCCGATTCACATTTCATCATACCGGTTCTCTTAAACAAACATACCACTTCACCTATTGCTCAATATACCGGTTTGCCACATTGTACCGGTTCACATTTTAACATATTGCCAGTTCACTCTCCAACATATTGACATCAATGACAACATAATATCATCATGTCAACATAATCAGCACAAATGCCAACAATCTCCCCCTTTGGCATTGATGGCAATATACAAAGATCTCTCTTTCTGCATCACATCTTCTCCTCATTGCTGCTGATATCTTCTCCGCTTCACATCTTCTCCCCCTTTGATAACAATGCCAAAGTGGAGGCACAAGCTTTCCTGTTCCACTATGTTGCTCCCCCTGAGGAGTAGCATCCTTCAACACATCAATCTGAAAAAATTTGGACATTGTAATACCAGACTGATGTGGAGTACATACTTTCAGTTCACCTCTTGAAGGGGAAACACCCCTAATTCACCTCTTAAATAGGTAAATGAAGCCTTTGGTAGAGGCTTGGTGAATATATCTGCTAACTGCTCCTTACTAGAAACATGTTCCAGTACAACCTCCTTGTTCTGAACCTTTTCCCTCAAGAAATGACACTTGAGCTCAAAGTGCTTGGTCCTAGCATGCAAAATTGGATTCTTGGAAATGTTAATTGCACTTGTATTGTCACAAAATATGCTTACCAATTCAGATATAGGAACTTTGAAGCCATTCAATACATGCTTCATCCAAATAGTCTTGGTGCAGTTCATAAAAGTTGTAACATACTCCACTCCTATTGTGGACTGAGAGATACAACTCTATTTTTTCTCATCCATGAGACTAGT